>NC_072859.1:11430741-12776241 GCF_028858705.1 Grus americana | reverse complement strand
GAACTAATGAGTCTCCTGGCACAGCTATCAAATTAAATTTATAAGACTCTCCACCCTTATTACAGGACTAACTGCAAAAGCTAACGCTTTGTGGGTTATAACAAGAAGCATTTCAAAATAAATACGGCTTTATTGTAATTTATGACATCAAAGAAGCATCTTAAAAGTAGGCTGTAAGTATGGTCCAGCTTCCTCTTTTGGGGTGTAATGGTTTACATTTCAAAGTACCATGATTATAATTTGGTACTACTGACCATTTTAAACATACCAAGAATGAAGGTTTGGATACTGAAGAAACAATTGTGTTTTATTCTTTTTTCCCCAGATATGTTTCAGCTCTGAGGAATGATCTCTGTAAGAAAATCTGCACTTGACTGGATTTTATTTCATAATAAATCAGCCTCCAATCTATGGAAATGTCAATCACCTCCCTTTGATAAAGACCTTTAGCTTTCATTCTTACAATCCACTGATGATAAACAATCACAGTTTTGCTCTCAGCCCCTTAAATTTCAAAAATAAAATACCTGGAGCAGTAGGTGATATTTTAGCACTCTCTGCATTGGAACCACTAAAAGATCCCGCAATGTAAATTTTCCGTTATTGGTCCTCTTGGAACATTCCTAGTTCAAAGCAGAAGAAAGAATAAGACAAGAGTTATCAAATAAAAATATTCAAGTAATATATATGAAAATTCAATGCTATATGGGTCAAACGACTATATGAAGCTTGAGATAAACAATATCAACAAAATGATGGAAAACAGTTGATATGGCAATAATAGCTAAGCAAAATAAGACTGGGTCTAGACACTTAAGATATTCCATCAACGTAAGAAAGAGTAGAATAAACATCAAAGACAAGAGAAATTAGGCATTCCATTCAACTAAAAAAAAAAAAAAAGACATTGCCTATAAGCACAAAGTCAGCAAACATTACAGCTATCTTCAAAAAAAGGAAAAGATGATCTTGGAAACTACAGGCTAGTCAGTCTCACTTCAGCCCCTGCAAAAATTATGGAGCAAGTCCTCTTGGAGGCAATTTCTGGGCACATGAAGAAGGTGACTGGGAGTACCCAGCATGGGTTTACTGTAAATCAGTGCTGGCAGAGCATATTCACAGGAACACATTGTTTTATATATATACATACATATGTATCTATACACATTAAAAAATACTGATACCTCTAACTTCATTTTAACATCTTCTTTTGTCTTAGAGATGTTGTCTAAGCATGATATCGCTATCTCCACTTGACTGCAGTACTGTCCGTAAATAAGCAATCTAAATCAAAGCAAGAAATAGAGAATAAAAGGAACATTTGGTTATTTAATAACAATCCTTGATCATTTTTTCACAAATACATTGGTAACAATCCTCCTTTCAAAAGGAGCAGTGCCTAAACAAAGCAAGGATAGGATTTAGCCACAGACTTCAATGAGCAGCATGAATACAAGGAAGAATATTCAGGAGAACACAATTTTGAGCTACCTTCAAAATGCTGTAAAATCATTGCAGTTTCCTTTAATATTCATATGTATCCATTCTGATAAATACAGGACTCATTAAAAAGCAGCGTAACTGCTGTTTAACAGAACAGCCTGTAGTGTTTACAACACTGTAGATTTCCAAGGTTGTAATGAATAAATTCTGTAACACAGGTTTAACAGGATTAATTACAGCTATCCTTTAACTTGTGGGTTACCTATACTGATCCATCTCCAACAGTTTCTACCAGGTTTTATCCTGTGAGTTGTCAGATCAAAGTAACAGTGCATGAAAACTGAAGAAACTTTCAATAGCAGCAATGCTTCTTGAAGGAGCCTAGTTGTATGACAGGAATTTCTTGCCCCTGTTTGGAGTACTTCTGTGTCTGCTAGTCCCATTGCAAAAAGTGCTGTTTCCATTCACCTTCTCATATTTCTTGAGGCGATTCCTTCTGTATACCTCAGATCCTTTTTTTGGGGGTTCTCATGAGCTTTGCATTGGGGTCTCCTAAATTTCTTTTTCTCTCACCTGATCTTTACCATTTTTTTTTTAAGTTCTTTTTTTCACAATTAAAGTGATGATACTGATTTAACACTTACAACTTCTGATTACTTTTAATCACTACATTGTTAAGACACTGAGTCTACCTCCATATGTTTCCTTTTTGTATAGTATAAACCTGAAGTTTCTTCTCATGTCTTGTGTTCCCCTTTTAGCATAGATCCCAGAACTACTTTTGAAAGACAAGCATTTTCCAGAACAACTTCTTGTCCCTTAATTCCCTTTTACAGCAGCAGAAATTCTAACAGCCTGGGAAATAACTATGTCCTGCTCCAACATAAAAGCTGAGACAGAGGGTCTCTGAAGGCAAGACTGTTTACGGGCAGCCTAGGACACCCTCCTCCCTCAGAAAACAACTCTCCTGTCTTAACATTTTCTGGATGCTGCTGCCCAGTTTCTCACAAGCCTGTTATTACTGCAACAATCCTCCTTCCCCATCACCCTCAAGCAAATCCAATTAGCTCCCACAGGTCTTTCCTGCTCCAGTCCCAGAAGGAAGTCATTTTTAACCACAACCCAAGGGTTACTTCAAGGTAGGTCACCACTATAGCCCACAGTACAGTTGTTTTTCGGCTAAGCACCACAGGCATACAAATGCATCTATACAATCCAACAGCTGTTCAGTGCTGGCAGAAAAAAAAAACAACCCACAATCTGAAAAGGCGGGTAAAAAAACCTGGCAATTAGCCTATAGGGCATAGCATGCTGCCACAGCTACCCTGTTATCAGCTTGGCTGTTTTTCACAGTTTGAAGGTAGAGTGTGTTTGCTTTACTGTCACACCTTTCACTGCAGGGTAGGGTAAGACGCTAGTCTCTTCTCTCCTCTCTTTTGCACCTGCTTTCACTTCTTTCAAGTTATGACCTCTTCTCTTTAACCTGAAATAGCCTTAATAAATATTCTTGCCTTATTTTGCCCTTTCTTACCCTTTTATAACATTTTATCTGTTCAACAGTACAGGCACATGCTATAAAATACCTGGGATTATGAGCATGAAAGAAATGCAGTGCAAAATAAGCTACTTAAGTTTCATTCAAAATATAGACGTTACCTGCCTATGGAACAATGTTGCTGAAAGTGGGGGTAAGAGGATGGAGGGCTCATATAGCAATAGGGTACATTTTGACTTCCAGGCTCAGAACACCAAATACTACCTTAATAAATATACTGACATGAAATTCAGAAATACTCAAAAGAAATATGGTAGAATACTTCAGCAAATTGAGCATAGGTTATTACAATTAGTAAGAGTGCATAAATCTTACCTTTCCTTGTAGTTAATAAAAATTTGATATAGGTTCTGATCATTTTTGTTAACAATGGAATCATTGATGTCCTGCGTTAGATTCCTGTGAATTTTCACCAAATCCTTGAAAACAGTAACGAGGGAAAGGTTTTTAAAAAAGAATGACTTAAAGCTTTGAATATGAAAATCAATTATTGCATGTTAGATCCATTAATTTCAATAAATTGGAAAACAGATCATTTGAGAGTAGAACCTAATTTCAAGGTTTGCCACATCTTCCGTATAGTGCGACAAGAAAAACTAAACTCCAAGAACTACCTATTAGAGACTAATTTATTCTCGCTTGGAACATGCACTGTTAATTCATCTTCATTTTATAATGATAATTTTAAAATTAAGCAAGTCAAGTAAATGCTTTAGTGACAAGATAAAGTAATGATTCATGTCCCTGAGCTGTGAAAAATTAGTTTTGTACATTACATTGGTCAATTAGTGATGTTCTAGTGCTAAGTTAACTGCAATCATAATGAGCTTCCCAATACAGCAGGCTACTAATGGCTGAGAGAAAGGCAAGAATACTGCAGAAGGATTTGCTCCCTGAGTATAGCAGCAACTCACCTTACTTATTCACTATCACACAAAAATCTGTAAGCAACTATAGGAGATTACATCAGCCTTAATACTGTGTGGATACTGTCAGAGAATTCACAAGAAATTAAATCAAAACAGGTTAAAAAGTTTTGAAATTAGGATAACTGACTGTAAGCAGCCTACAGACCACTGCGATGAAAAATAGACTGTAAAAAAAGCCATTGAAGATGGTTTAATGCAGTAAATGATATACTAGAAAAATAATACGCAATATTGAGTTGTGAACTAAATTAAAACATTTCACTTCATATTGATAAAAACTAAGAGTACATACAAGGTCAATCATAACATCACAGGTGAGGGAGCAAAAAATTAATCAGATCAAATTCAGCTGCTAGCAATTGTATGACCATATCCTCAGAATCTTAAATTGCAGCAAAGACATTATTATAGAAATGCTTCCCAATTAATACATTACAGGAGCACGTTTTCTCAGCAGTGCAGAGAGACTCAACTAAGCAACACCCCTGAAAAACAGCTTACAGTTAAGGGGACAAAATGTCGTCTTGAGCTTCTATCCCCAATTCAAAGTCAAGTTTTAAATTAAACTGACATTAACATCATTAGAAATTAATGAAAGTGCCAACAATTCACTATCTGTTACATATACTTCCATCTCTCTCTCCCTCTGCATGTCCAGCCTGGTTTTGGCTGGGATAGAGTTAGTTTTCTTCCTAGTAGCTGGTATAGTGCTGTGTTTTGGATGAGAATCATGTTGATAACACACTGATGTTTTAGTTGCTGCTGAGCAGTGTTTAGAATTAAGTCAAGACTTTTCAGCTTCTCCTACTGCCCTGCCAGGGAGGAGGCTGGGGGTGCACAAGCAGCTGGGAGGGGACACAGCCAGGACAGCTGACCCCAACTGGCCAAAGGGATATGCCATACCACATGATGTCATGCTGAACAAAAAAAAAAAAAAAAAACAAAAAAACATGGGGGACTTGGTCAGGGTCACTGCTCAGGGACTGGGGGGTGGTGAGAAATTGTGCTGTGCATCACATGGTTTGTATATTCTTTTATCATTGTTGTTATTATTATTATTATCTTCCCTTCCTTTTCTGTCCTATTAAACTGTTCTTGTCTCAACCACACAAGTTACCTTTTTTTCCCCACAATTCTCTCCCCTGTCCCACTGGGGGGAGTGGGTGAACAGCTATGTGGTGTGTAGTTGCCTGCACAGTTGTACATACAAATGCATCTATATGTGTGCACACATATATACCTAGACAGATGTGCATACAGATGCATATAGATGCACAGATATATACACAGATACACACACAAATATAGAGCCATATGTACATTTTATAGGACAGAACTTTGAAATCTGAGCCTTAATGAAAGGCACTCTCTTTAAAGTGGTGAGTGGTTTGGGGTGGTTAGGATGTTTTCTTAAAAATAAAATATGTTTTGACATCAGCAAATGATTTTGTCCAGCAAGCATCTTTCAAAGTCTATATAAGTAATACAACATCACCCTAAAGCACTGATCCTTCACCACAACCCTTTAACAAAGGCAAATCTGTCCTGTTCTGAGAACATCGCGCTTGCTCTCCACATCGCAGTTTGCTGTAAAGCTCTGCGTAACAGCTATTTTCAGTTTAAAACAAGCTTCCACTGCCCTCCAGCCTTCCTGCTGGGAACTGCCGCAGAGACAAGGTCTGAGCGGACAAAGTGTTAGCACGTATTTTTGGCTTAGGCAAGCCCTATACTTCTTTTAATGTTTTTGGATGCCTATGAAATGTTACTGGAGTCAGAAATAAACACCATCTTGTAACAGCAAAATATTGAATGCTGATAATGAAAAGCGAAGTAAAACAACCTAAACGTAACAGTTTACTATGTGTCTTCCTAGTTTCAAATAAACAGGTTTTGTTCTTTTTACTCCTCTTACCTGATCCCCTTACATTTCGTTAACAGTAGTGAGCAGGCTGACCTCTCAGTTTGTGCTTGCAGCGTGTAAGCCCTTTTTACACCCCTGTGCTGTTTCGCATTGGCTGGCTTTAGGTCTTTCAATGCATGTAAGTCAATGTGCCTGGGCACACGGAGCCTTAGGAAAGGGTTCTACAGCAACTTAGGTAGGGCACACCAGGGCCTTATTTGCAATGAATAAGAAACATTAGTGTGGGACAGAATATGAAATTGTTCTCAAAAGCAAAGGGATCTCTACAGGCAGGTGACATACTTCAAGACAACAAGCAGGTTACTGGTATCTATGGCAGTATTTTGGACTAACATTCAAAGAGAAGGAAATCACAGCAATTGAGATTCAAGGTGTAAACTTTAATAGCAGAACAAATACGGCAAGGTGTCAGGTATCACCCTGTAATTCATCAGCATAACTGTTGTAATTTACCTTCTGTCAGGATGCTGCTGGAACAGCAACTAGAACATTCTTACAGACCAGGTTCCTACAGAATAAAAAAAAAAAAACCCAACACATCCTCCTACAGCTCTGAGAGCCTGTGGGATATGCCAGAGACAGCCAAAACAGAGGTGACCTTTTAGAGGTAATAAAGGTTTGATGTGGCCCGTGGGCCACACTCTGGGGACTCTTTCTTCACAGTGTGCCTCATAAAAGAACATTCCTTTAATTTGTCTGTGTTGAAAGAGGCTTAAGACCATGCCTAATGTCTTCCTTTAAAGTCAGATTTCTAAAGATATCTGCTGAATACTTACATCAACTAAAAATACATGTGAATTGTCATACTATTAAGATTGGGCCAAAAATAGATGGAACAAAGTAATAATCACAGAAACCCATAAGATTTCCATCTAATAAAGAGGTGCCCTACATACTTCACAAAGGATTTCCTTATCCTTTCCAGTGCCAGATTCTGAATCCGAAACTGCAAATTATCTTAACTTTAAAATGTCTTCAATGATGACAGAGACAGGGTAGATACAAGGATACGCAGAGTAGCTATAGAAATCCTAATAAAAGCACCACTCAGCATACAGTGGTAGGCAACTTAACAGGCACAACTTTGTACCATCACTAACATGCCAGCATATATTAGAAGATAACCCATCTTCTATAAATTATTAGCTTCTAGGGGTCAAAGATACTCCAGTTTATAACCACTCACTACCTGACACAATACTATTTCTCTTATCCTGTTCCCTCAAGCAGAAAAAAATGAAATAGTGTGCACATCCTTTTTTATCAACTACCCTAACATCTACACAAATGCACTGTGCACCATACTGCACAAAATGATTATTTGAAGTAACACACAACACAAATATTTCATAACCAGCTATGAACCTTGTATCTATTCATTAAATATGCAATTACTTACAGGAATGTTGATGAAAACAGTATCGAACTCTGATGCTGACAGAAACCTTTTCAATGGCACCATGAAAAACTACAACAAAATAAAAATGTATATATACATCATATGTTATTATATTTTCTAGAATCTTGTAAAAATACGTAAGTAAAAATTCTCTAAGTAGTATCTTACTTTCTCTATCGATTCCAGAGTTTCAGTATATTTCTCTTCAGTTTGCTTTATTTCAGCAAGACAACAGCTTCTTATGTCATTTTCAGTATATTTCTGCAATTACAATGGAGTCAAGTTTAAGTCATTAACAGGCACCTAATGGATAAAAAATGTATTTATTTGTTTAGAATTAAGCAATTAGGATAACTGCTTCCTGAAATTTTCTGAGTACTGCAGCCTCCAAAGATGACAGCAATAACCAAGAATATTTTAATGTTCAATTAGCTGATGACTTTAAGAGTTTTACTAGAATTCAGCATCAAAGAAATATTATGAAAAGTTAATGTTTAGACATAAAATGCTGAACTCTTTGCTTGTACTTCGGAAGCTGAAATACAAGGTCACATTTAATTTACATCCAGACTGAGAAATCTTCTTTAAAGTACTGAGCAGTTAATAATTCCATTAAACTTAATGGGACTAAATCATGTAAGTAACTTAGCATTGCCATAAATATTGGATTCAGTCGAATCCCTGCACTTATTTACAGTTCTTCCCTTTTAGTTCTCAAGGGGAGCTTTCTCTTCAGACACAATGTGAGTATGCCCTCAAATCAGGAAGCGCGGTGACCTCTAAGTTCAGCTCTTGCTTATGTATGTGTGTGTCTTCAATGAGACCCTGGGATTTTTCCATGTAAACTGTAAACCAGACTCATAGGAAATTGAAGTAATTATCAGCACAGGACTCTATAAAAATAGTTTACAAGCACTCTTACTGAAGATCAAATTTACAGTGTTACAGCTTGAATAACTGGCAAATCTGATTTCAAGTAAAAGAGTAAATACCTGGAAGAAGGTACGAAAGCATTCATGTCAATCAAGACTTAAACATCTAGAGACATATAGGTCAGTTTGGAGACCTGAGACTAACTGGATAGGCTCTTACAAATAAAACCAGTAATTGATCCAAAATGTTTTCTCCAAAAATAACAATAAGCAGTGGCTTAAAAAGCAATAGTACTGTCACATCCTTTCTGAATCCTATTTACCTATCTGTAACATCCTTCAGCATAGCCCTGATTGTATCTTACCTTTTTTCACCCAGCATAGGGAATTCACATACTGCATGTAATAGACCTGATGACTAGATGTTACTCAAATACAGGGGGATTCAGGACTAGATACTTAGTACTACAGTTCTTTCCATTTGAAAAAGACTGCTAGCTTTCGAACAAAAGACTTTTCTCCTCCAGGAATAGCAAAGCTTCTGGACTGAAATTTGAAGAATTAGCTCTTAGCATGTCCAAGAGCTATACTCCTTCCGCTCCCTCTCTCTGCTATCACTCTACTTGACACACCTGCTAAGCGCACCACAACAAAGAGCAAGCCTCACTTAAACTGTCCACGGGCCACGTACAGTTCCTATGATATTGCCTGGCCACCTATGAAGAGTGGGAAATGTATTCCTACCGCCTAGACTAGTTGTGAATCATACAGGCACATAAAGCTTCGTCACTGTTCACACTTCTGTTTGCTGTTTTGACATATCTCCTTTACTCTCTGTTTGTCTCCATGTGACTCTACAAGCAGCTCCTGCAACTGGAACATGGCTTCTCACTCTCATCTACCAGGTGCTGTGTTATCTCAGAAATTACTCTTCAAAACCCAGTCAGTGCAGTTATTAATTTTCCCACAACAAACATTAAAGTGCCATCCTTATCAGCTGCAGACAGAAGTAACCATTTCACAAAAATACATTCTGTCATTATCAGTAGAAATGTACTTTGTCAGCATCATCTGATGATCAGTCTCATCTCAAAATCTATCATTTATTCCCAAATTCTTTGACAGAGGAAAGCGGGCACTGTCACAATTAACCATAATTAATCTCAATAAAGTATTACAACTTAACATTAATCAGGCTTTTAGTTATTTCTCACTTTTACCTTTGTGAGCTCAATACTGTTCAAATTGCTTGTAGTATTTGCACCAACACAGAAATTGTTGTACGCAATAGGAGTTTATATACATTTGCAAAATATGAGGGTTTGCTGTTCACCAACTCTCATATGAGCAATGCAAACTAAATCCTGGGATTCCATTTAAAACACTTCAGTTTTGTACTCACCTAACCCAAACAGATCATTCACGTAGGCACTTTTGGCAGAAATTAACATATCACTTTTTTATCTGTATCACAAACTTCTAGAATTTGAGTGCAATAAATAAAAGGAGAGAAGAAATACAAAATAACATGCAAATACCAGTACAAGTGAGAAAAAATTGCCTTTGAAGGTCACCTACTGCTAGAAAATAATTTAGTGGAACATTAGTTTACCTTGTCAGATAATGACAATAAACCAAGGATGAGGGAGATGCAAAGCATTTTGGCTGCTACTGGAGACTCTGAAAAGTATTGGGTTCTCCTAAAAAAATCTACCTGAAGATTGTCCTGTGCTACTGTTTTATATACAAGGAATTCTCACGTAGGATTCAAATTAAAGAACTCCATAAAATCATCATGTTAGCATGTGGCGTATTTGTAAACCTGACAGGAAGTTATCACAAACCAGAAATAACCACCACATTCAAGAAAGCTGTCACAGCAAAACAATTGTAGTGTCTCCATCCATTACATGTTGTGGAAAAAACATTTTGCTGTACCATGTTTTCAATTTTCATTTACTTTCTGTAAGACACAAACGCAAGTCTGTTCAATCTGAAGTATCTAAGCTAAGATGCAACTAAAATTAGAACGTGAAAGTTCCGATTGCTATATTAATCATTTGCTAGAAACACAGATATGCGAGAGTGACATTTGCAACAGGAAAGAAAAAAAAAAGAATCAGAGAAAGTTTACATACTACCCACTGCCAGAGATTGCCAACTGTTACAGTTGAAAAAAAAAAAAAGCCACCCACACTCATTACATGAAACCCAAAACTTAATGTATTTTGAGTTTCAGTATAGAATAAAAACTCAAAACAAGATCACAGTAAAGATTTCCTATTATTCAAACACTTTTCTAAAATATCCTGCCTGCAAGTGAATGTGACTTCATTAGATATAAACCAGTGTTTTTTCAACTCAATTTATTTGGTTTTCATTGAATCACCTAAACTTTGGGAGGTAAACAAAATTAAGCCACATGTGAAAAACTAACATAAGTTTCTGCTTATCTCATCCTTAATTTACATGCATTACCTGCAAGATTTTGTATTAACAGAAAAACAGGCTAGAAAACAATACTGTTAACTCAAAACAATAACGATTAAAACAAGGCAGTAGTCTTCCCAAAGGCAAGATAATGGTAACTTTGGGGAATCACCACAAAAGCAGAGAACATAAATCGCACTTGGTATCTCCTCTACTTGTATTGAAAAGATAGACAAGGTGTTAAAAAACAAACAAAAAATATCTTTAGACTTCTTCATCTAACTATATTACTAAAACGCAATATGGAAAAGTAGAAGCATGTTTCCAACTTAAGACAACAGGAAGCATAATATGCTTCATGGCAATACAGAGGAAGAAAACAACTGTCCTAAAAAACATATCCTGTCATGGCCACAGACTAACACTTTCCAGATCAGAAAGCACATCTCAAAGAGCAGACAAGTACATTAGGTTTTCTCCCAATTGGCAAGTAAATTTTATTGCCTAAGTTCAGATTTTTTACAAGGCAGTTTTGAAAACTGACCATGGTACCTTTACATGATAAAGTGATTAAGCTACTTATCCCATTCTCAGTAAGACCAATCTAATGATCAACAAAAAACTACATGGTTTAATAAGCAGGAATTTCATTGGTATGAAACAATTATCGGTTGTCCTTGTTAGATTAGTTGTCCAAATTATGACTGAAAGAACAGCATTTCAGAATATAACAACTGAATTTTTGAAGTGGGACACTTTGAAGTAAGCAGTTGATTTAATTGCTCTTAAAATAGCTAGTAAATCTTACCATTCATAACTGGCAACCCTAACAAATGAAGTAATTGTTGAATTTCATTTAAAAATTACATGTCTTTCAAAAAATTACTATAGTTAACATTTGACCCTTTGCCAAACCAGTCTGCAAAGTCTTACACAGGAGATAATGCACTGCACGCGACAGCTCCGGATGCAACTGAGCGTAAGTAAAGTTTCGGTGAAACTAGCTATAAAGAGATAATATCACAAATATTAACTTTCAAAAATATAACTGCTATAGTTTGAAAATAGCTAGGAGTTGGAAAACATACAGGTTGCTGTGCTGCTTCATCTTTCATTAGGTCTTCATAAACCTCCCCACCTTCATCTTCTCCATAGACACAATCATATAACTCTTCATCTTCATCAACACCAGTTTCACTGAAAATAAAAAGACAATAAAAAAAGCTGAGCAGCACAGGCAAATTACTATCAGCTCTGTAAGGGACCACTCCTCACAGGCAAACATTTCTACAGTAAACAAACAGATTAATTAATAGAACTATCTAATGAAAAGAACCCATTAAGGGAAAATAAGACCATTCATTTTCTTTCCTCAGCGCATTTAAAATATGATTGTACAAAATCAACACAACACGGAAGACTGTGTGAATTAGAATCACACAGGAACTAAACCAGACACCAAAAGCAGCTTGTCAGGACAGTTTTATTACGAGGTACTGTCCAGCTGCTCTCTTCTCTTTGTCCCTTTTCCCACCACATCAAGTAAAGTGGAGCTGCCTCTCCTTACTGCCTGGCATCCCACTGCACTGGGATGTGAGACACCGGTACAGGTATCCTTCTCACCAAAAGAAAGGATTATCTGGGATAAAATACACTAAAGACTGCAGAGCCAGCAGCTGAGAGTCTGTACCTCCACATCATAAGCCAGTATCTCGATCACTTCATGGCAACCTTCAGCTACCCAAAAATGAAAAAAAAAGCAATCTTTCAAACTGAAAGTCAGACAGTTCAATAAAATAAAGTATGCACAAGAAGTGTCCTCCTACTAACCTGACTACAGAAGTAGCTCAGCATAAAGTCAGTGCTCAAGTCTACCATCAGCTAATTCAGCTTCATTAGTCAGTCCTACTGAAGTTTTGTCTATTTTGCACTAGGACCATATCAAGCCCATAGTATCTCTTTCACTCACATTTTTTAGGGTATGTCTACAAAAGAACTCTAAAATACATTGAAAGCAGTCTGGTCATAATAATACAGAGACTTGATCAGATGTGCTGATAATAATGAGATTTTTGTTGTTGGAAGACAACACTGAAATCCTTCAGAGTAAAAAAACAAATTGAGGATTGCTCCACTAGAACTAGGAAGGACAACCATTTCTGTAAGTGGATCATCAGTACTCAAGAACAGGACATCAGAAGCTCTACCAGCAGGGACTAATGATTTCAAAGAAATCAAAATGAATGAGAATTGCTACCAACACAGCTGCCACACGGACTGCTTGGAAATGCCATACAAAATCACTACATCTGTAGTCAGGACTATATACAGAAACCAAGTCAATTTTTTATTTCTCATTAAATATGCATCACCTTTGTTGTTGTTTAACTTGAGGACATCAGAAAGATAAAGTAAGCAACCGTTAGAAGTTTCAATAGATGAAGTGATTAAAAAAAAATTTGGGGGATTCAACAGAATGCAGATATTGCTCACATCCCTCCCTTTTCCAACAGATACCAGAAAGCCCAGGTGTTCCAGGTTAGTCTAACATTTTAGCTTGCACCAATGATGGTGGTGTGCTAGCATTTCACATTAAACACTAGCAGCTGTGTCAGATGCAGCACACACTCCATTTTACTGTCTATGATCCAGGGAACAAAAGCTGGCAAAAAGGCAGAGTAAGGATAGAAACATTTAAATACTACAGCTCTTTCAACTTTCAGAAAGCCTTAAATTCATTCCACATTCCTTAGACACCATTTAAACTCAAGGACAATTAGATTAATTTTAGCCAAATACACTTACTAATTAAGATAAACTAAAAAATGTGGGCCATTTGCATCATTCACTGGCACTTTTGTTTCTTATGAAGAGAGTACTTCTTGAATTGTTTCCTCCACAATTGAGACAGCATATAACTATGAAATTTCAGTGAGTAATATTTGTAATTTGATGCAAAAGAGCAGCTACGGATGTCAATTTCTTTGGTATGATTATGTTAATTTTTATTTTTCTTTTAATGAAGGACTGTCTCCCAGCATTGAATTTGTATGCCTATTTAAGAACTGATAGAAATATTATTTTCAAACAGTGCTAATGCCACCACATCCAAGAGATGAGGACATCACCTTTAGCCCACCTGGGTGTCAGAGGAGACTGCAACTCCTACCTTCTGCACATTCAGCTAGACAGAGTGAAAAACACCTATCTATGAGACAGCCAGACACCTGCAGGACACAAGGAGGAGTTTTGCAGGGGAGGTGATAAGTTGAGCAATGCCAACCACAGCAGGCTTTGTTTCCCTTTCCTTCTTTACAGGTAGTAAAGACACAAATCAACAGTGTGCACAGCAGCTACTTCACCACATCACAGCAAGGGACACCGAATGTGGCCAGCGCCAAGATAGAGCCAGATGGGCACTAGCGATGGTGAACTTTGAGCTTTGGGACAGCGAGCTCTGATCCTAGCTCTTGTCCAACACAATTCCTAATGGATCTTGAGACATTCTAGCCATAGGATACAAAGAGTAGTTCTTCCTGACAATTTTTTCTGCCCAGGTGTATTTACCTCACCAGTCTGCAAAATAAAGCTGCAGTCTACCATTCAATACTATACAGTATGTTCACGTTTCTCTTACTTGTACCTCAAAGCCAATGTGAAAATTGGCAATAATTAATAATCTTGCAAACACTTGCCCAGAGAGGTAAATGCACTCATACGAAAATTTCACTGACTTTAGAGAAATGACCCGCTTGAATTATGATCCAAACATGCTTTTTTTTTTTGCAAGTTCAAGACAATTTCCTTGATTCCCTTACAACTGATACTGTAATTCTATGAAAGCATTCTCATAGTACAGACAGATAATTTAAAAATGCATTCATGATTTACTTTACTACAAGCACTCTCCATGAAATATGCTCCCTTACATATATAAATGTACTACAATCATTCAGATAAGCTTTCGTAATTAATTCTTCCTGGACAGCATAACAGCTAACAAAATCTTTTAAAAATCAAATAAATATCCCATTCTCATTAAATCTATGTGTTCTATAACATCATATAACTAATAGCATGCAACTGAAAGCCAAAACCTTTAACTAAAGATTTACAACATACTCTATTAAATCAGGAAGACTTTTGTAGATATCTTCATCATCAACGCTTTCTTCTGTAGGGAAGGGCCTATAGAAAGAAAAACAGCATGAAGTATAGACAGCACTAGTCTAGTCACAGAGTGGGGTTTTGTTTCTTTTCTAGAATTTTCACACAGTTTACTATATGTTCATGTGTTGGTATGTTCCCCTCTTCCTCTGATGAACAGTATACATGGATTTAGACTTCTATACATGATACTGGATTTATAACAACCCTACTGGATGGGGTTGTTATAAAATCACCACTAATATACATCATTATCAGTTTTTCAGCTAGGAATATTAACTACTATTTTTAGCACAGAACATGGATTATAGGACTGGCAAGGGAGTTTTGTCTATGTTTTTAAAACATCATCCATTCATATATGATAAGACTGCTGAATCAAACCATTCGAAAAGATGGAGAACAACAAAGCATGAAGACTTTCACCTTCTCTCACAGTCCACAATTATAATTCATGAGGTTAGTTTTGGTTGGGGTTTTTTGGTTGGGGTTTTTTGGTTTCTTTTTGAAAATGAGAATCTCACAAACTTGGCAGTTTTGCTGATTTTTAGAAGGGAAAAAGAAGAAAAAAACCCATTTGTCTTTACATATGATCAGCACTGCATCAGCCTGACTTAGAATCCATGTGTCACAATTATCACACAAGTTCTGTAATACTAACTGCTCATTTGTCCACCCTGTGCTTCAACACAAGTAAAAGTAGTTCAGGCACTTCAGTAAGAGGTAGAAGAAACCCTTTGGAGATCCTCAGAGGTCCAGAACCTTGGTTAGCTGTCCACTGGGCAATTTGGTTTACAACCACAGAAGTTCTTACTGGGGGACACTGCCTATACTGCCTCTAACAACTTTTCCAAGGAGCATCACGCAAGAGGCATTTTCACTAATGCAACAACATACCTTATTCCTGTGCCTATTGCAATAGGAGTGCGAGAAAGCTTTGAAAGTGTTTCTATCACCTGGAGAAGAAGGAAAAAGAAACCATGATTAGGTATAGAACAGAAGCAATAAAACATTTTGTTCTCTACTGTTTAATTATCAGCAACACCATTTCATATTGAATAATGTAAACAGACACAGGTCATATGTCACAAATTAGACATTCAATTTGCAATTGGATCAACTGTAATCAAATTTTATCTTACAGACTGCACTGAATTATCTTTTTCATTGTAGCTCCAGAAGGAAAATCCTCGTTAATTTGAGCTTTTCCAAATACTGGCCAGAAGAGGGAGCCAAATGCCAAACCAGCAGACAGGCATCTTTCCATCAGTCTTCAGGACTGGCTTGCAAAGGAAAGGTAATCTCTTACTAACCAAACAGTTAAAGAAGCTGCATAGGCTTTGTTTATTTTTAGAAGATGGCAGCAATTTGGAAGATCTCATTCTAAGAAAATACCTCCTGTAAGCCTCAAGGTTATACAATAAGAGAGGGAGAACACTGGGGAGGGTACAATACGTGTACACAGTCACATACACGGAGTCACTTTGCTGTCGGCTGTAACAACACAAGACCAACTTGTACTCTGCCTAATGTGTCCTCTCTGTCACAAATATTTTCTCTTATTTTGAGCACTACCAGACTAGCAAGTCTTATTTTCTAGGGAGAGCAAAATAGCCAAGATGACACCCTGTATGAATTCCAATGACAAAGTTCCCCTGAACTTCCCAGAAGTTTCAGGTTGGGTCTTTACAATTTACAATCTGTATTAAGCTGACGTGAAATTTCCAAAGAAGGTTTTTATTGGTAGTACCAAAATAGCAGTATAGCAATTCTATGTTCCATGGGCATTTGAGAATAATCTCTGCAATCAAAATTACTTATTTTTGAAGTTCTAACTACAAGACTAACTTGACCATAAAAAAAGTACATCTCTCAAAAGAAGGACAATGACATGTTTACACAAGAGAATGACAAAGTAAAAACCACAGTGAATAATCACCAACTACAGAGCTTAAACTGAAGTTACAAAGCCTCCAAAAGTGAATGAAGTCCCATATGCAGATGGGTAAAATTCAGAATAAACTAAGTTATACCACTCCTGTGAAAGGAACATTTTGGGTTCATTTAAGCTGCTGTGAAAATTAATGTCTTACAGAAATGTCAAAGAATAATAAAAAAAATAAATATGCTACGAACATAAACAAAGGTGCAGGCATATTAATTCCAATACAAACAGAAGAACTGCAGTGCAACCTAGAATAGGTTTCAGAAATTGTGACTAAAATTTGATTGAATAAACCATAAAGTTAATTAAAAGCTATTTCACATTAGTCAAAAGGGGGGGAAAAAAAACAAAACTCCTTTACACAGTCTTGCTGTTGCAGGGGAGTTCTGGTTTCTGTACCATACCAGAACCTGCCTCTGCACACCTGCGAGAATTCCCAGTGCAGGTCTGCAAGGACTGCTGAGCCACGTGAGACAAGACGTTGTGGGAAGTTAACTAAAAAATTCAATAGCTGGCAAAATGATCTGTCCTGACAGATGGGTTAACATTGATTGGCAAAACCACAGGAAAAGAGGTTTAATGATTATTGAAACAGAGAGTGCAAGTCTGGTGAATTTAATATCCCTTTCCTGTTTCAATGCATTATTTTCCAGCACACAGAAAATCTTTTGCAAACTACTCCGCCCACGCAAACCCTTTCCTTAGAGGGAATCCCACTTATCTAGCATAATCAAACCCAGTAGAAGTATGTCTTAGTCTTAACAGCTAACTATGGTTGCTTCAAGATAGCACGAAAAAGATCTGTACAAAAAAATAATTATGAATTTTAGGAAGATAACCAAGAAATGTTATTCCCAAAATGTACTGCCAAATTACATTTTACAGCTGTCAGACACAAACAAAAGACAGACTTATAAATTAAGGGAAATAGAAAATTTTTTTCAGGAACTGATGGGAAACCTGGGGGGGTGGGGGGTGGTAATCATCACAACTGCTGTCAGTATCTCATGAGACACACCCTGCCTTCTCCAGAAGTATGGGATAAGGCATGGCCACACTGGCATGCAAAAGGGGAAAGGTAATGGGCAGAGATCACTATTCTTCTCTTTCAGAACAAAACAATTTTGAACTGAAGACCATTAACCACCCCATTGTGTATTTAAGAATAAAATACATAACCGAAAGCAGACATAACTTCCGCAAAATAAAAGGCAATGCTTGCCCTATTGCTCCTACTAAAGCACAGCTTAAAACAGCACTCTGTCAAGAAACAGAACAGTTTGTACTGAGGGGGTCTTGTTCCTGCTACTGTGGCTTCCTTAAGGAATTCTAAGGAAAAGTCAGGAATATTTACACAAGTAATCGTACATGAAACTACCACTTCTGCTCAACACATTATTTCAACATCACATATGTGTAAATGTATTTGCTCCAACAAGAATTGGGGCAAAGAAAGATTCTCCTTCCACATTAAATTTCAGTTATTTGGTTCTGAGTCACTGCAGGAACTCTTAAGAATTCTCCAATTTCTAGGTCCATGGGGAAGGCTGCAGCTATGTATGGGCTGAGTTGTCAGAAAAACGATCAGAGTTTCAACAGACATTCATCAAAACAATCAAACTAAATCCAGCAAAATGTCCGATTTTCAACAAACTGACAGAGACTCGAGAGTTTTTCAGAACAGTTCTGGTTTGCAGCCCTATACAGTTGACATGAGGGACACTATAGTATAGTGCAATTCTGAACTCCAAAATTACAGTGTATCATACACATGAAAGTCCATAACATTCAATTTAATGCTTTTCATGTGCTTTTTTTGTCTTGCTCTCTTCCTTTCAGCAGAGCTTTAATCTGTTTTACCCTAAATGATTGCCCAGTTCTCTTCCGCAGCAAGGACTGAGGCAGATGCTTGTGTACCTCTGAAATGAGCCTAAACTGGATCTTCGCTTAAGTGCGAAAGTAGGACTCCTTGCTTATGCAAAGTCCAGAACAGAGCTTCCATAGCTGGCACTGCTCTACAGCAAACAACTGTGCAAAGGCTGCAGGGCCTTTGCACACACGCTATTACCAGTAAAAGGCAGTGAAAACTAGAAACCGAGTGAAGATTCGTATTTATGTTCTGCTATTCCTAAACATCCTGCAATGACTGCATCCCTTCACGTTGGAAAGCTCAATAACTCTCTGACACTCCTGCAGCCAAACTGAAATTGGGAGATGTTAGCAAGAGACTTGCAGGCATAAAAGGAAGCCCGACCTGCAGCCGCCTCACTATAGCTCCTTTGCACTGACTAATGCCGTCAGACAGGGGTTAAGCAACTCTTTAGAAGTCACATCAAAGCCACGCTCACTTCAAGAAGATGTGAACATCCAAGTTTGTTTTTCAGTATATAGCCAGTTTATGCAAAATATGACATGAAATTCAAATCTTCAGCCCTGCAAGAGGAAGCAGGACTCAGCTTGCGCCCCAGCGAGTGGCTCTGCTCTTCATTCATAGTTCGGGCACTACACATTAACTTTTTACTTCACGAATTACTCAAACAGCAGATTTTTTTTTTTTTTTTTTTTTTTTAGCTTTAGTATTTATTATTGTTTCACTTGACTTACTGTTGTAGGTCAGGCTCTCCAGTTTATGTAAGCACTTTCATATCCCTTGCTGAAACTTTATTTTGTAATTTCCTGCAGCCATACTTGTCAGTAAATCACGTCAGATATTCCTATGCATGCTTACAGCAGCAGTATACTAGAAGGACTATTTTCCACAGCAGTAGTGTGTCTGAGTTTAAAATGTGCCTTCCTAAGTATTTTGGTGGGGGGCACTTTTTAATCTTGTTTCTTGAAGAACTTCACAAATCATGCAGTTCAAGAACAAGGTGCATTTTAAAAGTATTTTTCCACTTTTAAAAGAGTAAATCATTAAGCTATTGACAGCTGCTGTCAGGACTAGGCCCATGCTTATATTTCTGATGTTTATGTGAACTGAAAACATGAAGTGATCAACAAACATTGATGGCAACAGTTTCATCATTTATGCCAACAAAACCTAGAAAGACTCACTTATCAGTTAGATCTTCAAAGCAGTTGTTTCCATGTACACACTTAAATTAGGATATGTTTTCCTAAGACACAGTAAAAGTCACCAAGAATTCACAACTATATTACATATAAAATCTTTTTTTCAAAATCTGGGCATCTAGCTTAGTATTTGAGCATTGCATTTTGTTGAAAACTTAGCTTTACTCCCTCCCTTGAAGTGAATTTATTTAGCAGATACATAGAAACAGATTAGCATAACATAGTTATTTGCCCATGAAAAATATTTCCAGTACCAACCTACTTTTTGATACATGCACATGAGTATTGAAAGGTAGGGAGTCTTGAGCTACAGACATGCACATATTAATTATCTGGATATATACATACACTGCCCAGAGCTCTGGGCAGGTTATGAAATCACAAAGAGCTAAAGCAGGCAGAAATCCAGTGTTCCTAGAGAAAACAGACATGCACACTCTGCATCACTAAAGCTTAAGTCTCTTATGAGGCCAATTCCAAGTGTCTCATATCCAGGATACTTCAAAGCCAGAACTGCTACTCATGCCCACGTGCTGAATGACTTTTCGTTAAGCTGGTTTCACTCATACATCGGGGGGGGGGATAAAAAGAGAAATCATAATTTTGCATCGGTGTCACTCAAGATAAGATGAAATTGCTGTATATATTCTCAAATGACTTATATTAAGAAAGGTTTATCATTTGCTACTCTGCAGTTTACCAGGCTCCGGACAACCCTGGATCAATACTTTACATTTGGCACAAAGAGGGGAAGGTGGTGGGGGGAACATACCTTAATATTTTACCATAACCCAGCATTAGCTTTTGGGCCAAAAGACCTCTAGGAACCATTACATTTACATCTAACTTGGCTGACAGATGTGAAAAAGGACATGTAGCCAGAAAACTCCAGGATGATTACACAGCCGCTGATCTAATGAGTATATTATTCCAAGTAAAGTGTGTTTAAGTTAAATTTTGTCTCCATCTGCCTTGTTCTGGTATCATAAGCTTAGTACATGGTGTTGGTTCAGGTTAGTTTTAATCAAACCACAAGCCTCAAGGGAGGGAGAAAGGATAAGGGTTTTTCAAAAAAGAGGCAGAATGAATGAAAACTCATTAAAAAGATAAGAAGGGGAGGGGAAAAAAAAAAAGGGATGGCCAGGATGGCCTAAAAGCAAACCCTTTGTTTTACATAATGGCACCTCTAACAGGCCCTTAAAAACAAACAGCAAATTTCAAATACCAGCTATGCAAATATGCCTCTGCTAAATACTGCTGTGGCATACACTGAAGCGTGGAAGTCATACAGACACAAACATGTGAAAGACAATTTACAGCCTGGGCACCCACACCAACATTTCCTTAGGAACACAACAGCCTGCAGACCTCCAGCAGGTAGAAATGCAGTCACCTGGTTTTGATTACACAAAGCTTCACATACAGCTGATTTTCATCTCATTCAAATAATGAAATCCAAGCTTTAGGTGTAGAGCACTGACAGCTGCAACCCAAAGGAAAGTCACAGGTTTACTTTCCACAGGGGTAATCGCCAGTTGCGGGATGCTCCCTGTTTCCTCACTGATACCACCTTCAGCCACCCCAATTCTGGCATCTCCCCTTGTCCATGCCCATTCTTCCATTTCCACTGAACGACATCCTCAGAAAATACACCTGAGGACTACTCCATCCTTAGGGCTTAGTGCTGGTGTAGGAGCAGTAAGGAAAATAGCCCAAACATCCCAGGAAACTCTGACGAACAAATTCACAACCCTGAGCCAAGTTTTTTGTGACTGACAGGAGCCTGCCAGGGACTCTGACAAACAGTTTGAAACCAGGTGCCAAATGCTCTCATGCAGAAGGAGCACGGGTAACACGACTGCTGTAACAGCCGCTTTTGGCAGTTGTGCGTTTCCCCTGAACGCAGAGCCGCAGCTCGGAGCTGAGAGCAGACCTCAGAGGTGCTGCCGTGCTGCTGGGGGGAAGCCCGGCCGGCTCCGGGCAGCAAACCTCCACTCTTTCCCTCCTGGGCAGGGGTTACTACACACGCATCGCCCTAGGGAAGTCTCATCTTGTATCCGTTTTCTCCGGTGCCTCCACAGTGTCTTCACTGATAAAGCGGCAGGAAAGTCTTTCTCCAGACAAAAAAAAAAAAAAAAAAAAAAAACCAACACACCAAAAAAAACCCAAAAAAAACAAAACCCCACCACACACGACCAAATAGCCAAGACAAAAAACCTCCTGGGTGTTGCCTCTTTCTGTTTGTAGGTAAGTTAACTACAGAGATGCAAACTGCTGGGACTTCAAAAGCCCTAGGGAATCAACAACTCTAAAAAGATGCAACATTTTCTCCAAAGGCTTGTAAGGAGAGGTGAGGCAGGGAGGAGGGCAGTTTGGCACCAGGAAGGCAAGCAGAGCCAGAGAGATAGAACATCACAATTTTAAAAAAACACTCTGGAAAATATAAAAGGACAAATGACCTGATGTCCAAAAGAACAGGTTAAGGCTGCGAGTATTCTCCTCTTTCAGTAAAAATAAAACATCTGACATTAAAGACTGCTGTTGTTGTCTTCTTTTCACATCTCTAAATTATACTAAGCAGCACTTGAGGTCATATGTTTACATTACAAAATATCTATAACGTTTTTCTCCAGGACAATAGTTAAAATAAAAGCATCAATGGAGTTTCCAGCAATAGCAAAGGGTAGGTTGAAGCCCTCACTGACCAAAAGCCTCCTCCACTCCTTTTGCACACTGAAAATTTTTAACATTTTAACCCTTTTATAGGGAGCGACGCCTCTGATCACGCACACTCCTGACCTGGAATAGTGGGACTGGCAGATGTAACAACACAGGACTGCACACACAACTCCCAAACATTACTCAGAAAAAAAAAAAGAAAAAAAAAAGGAGAAGCAAAACTGAATGCTCTCCAGGAATTTGTAAAACTCAATGCGATGTTATTAGGACTCTACTAAGCAAGTCTTTACTGATCAGTACCCAATTGCACACACAAACGTATACACATTAAACAACAGTTGTGCTTAAAATCCCATTTTTTCAAACTTAAGGTCAGTGATGAGGCTACAGTTGCTAGTCCAAAAGTACAAAAGCTTCCCTAGACAGTTCTGCTCTTATAAGTAACTGAGAAAGTCCAAATTGCACAAATAGCACAGCCCCGTTAACCTCTTGGTTCATTCTGTCCAAAAGGCCGAGACACCCCTTCAAGCACATGGGGAAGGAGCTTTGGCAGCCGCTTCCTGTCTGCAGCTCGCAGTTTTGGTTCTATGAATACCTGCCAGCCCTCACCATGCCTTCGCAGGGTTTAGGTTTTGGTTTTCTAGTTGTTTTTGTTGTTGGGGTTTTTTTTCTTTTTGGTTGGTCTTTTTGTGTTTGGGGTTTTTTTGCTTTTTGCAGGGGTTTTGTTAGGGGTTTTTGGGTTTTGTTTGTTTGTTTAAGATATTGCTTAAACAATGACAACCTTACTTCAAGCACCGCTGTGATATAAACAGCACTTGAACACTGCAGCTAACAGCATGAGTGCAGACTGCCTTCAAGCATACTGTCCTCGTAAAAAACGAAGAATTAAATTTTGTCCTTTCTGGTGCATTTATTACATTTTAGCTTTTGCATGGAGGGCAAAGGAATATAAAAGGATATGCTTCGGACAGTACTGCAAAACCTAGCTATTATTAAATCAATCATTCCACTTCCCTTCATAATAAACTTTATAAGGATAACCTATACTTATAAACAGCATCCTCAAACTGTATTCAGCTTTGATCAAGTGCTCACTTCCAACGCCTTGTAAACATTCTTATTGATGATACCACAAATATTTTATATGGGTCATAACACTAAGCAATCAAGGGAAGAACAGCTTTTTCCTGCATTTTAAACAGCACATTTTACTATAATCTTTTTTTCCTAAATGTAAGCATCCATTTTAAAGCCTTAATGACTTAACAGTAAGATTATCAAAGGTATTCAGACTTCGAATAGATTTTTTTTTTTTTAAATAGGAATGGACATATATCAACATTGTGTATCTTTTAAAGTTTGTTGTGATTTAACCCCAGCCAGCAACCAAGCCCCACACAGCCACTTGCTCACTCCGCACCAGTGGGATGGAAGAGAGAATTGGAAGAGTAAGAGTGAGACAACTCAAGGGTTGAGATAAAGACAGTTTAATAGGTAAAGCAAAAGCCCCACGCACAAACAAAGCAAAACCAGGAATTCATTCTCCACTTCCCATCGGCCCACAGGTGTTCAGCCATCCCCAGGAAAGCAGGGCTCCATCACATGTAACAGTTACTTGGAAAGACAAATGCCGTCACTCTGAACGCGTCCCCCTACTTCTTGCCCCAGCTTTACATGCTGAGCATGACATCATGTGGTATGAAATATCCCTTTGGTCAGTTGGGGTCAGCTGTCCCAGCTGACTTCAAAAGACTATTTTACACATTTGAAAAGAACAAGCAAATTCTCAAAACTGCAACCACTAATCTGTATACTATGTATATGTTTTGGATGTTTAAAATTAGCATATAAATGTTTTAGAAGGAAACAAGTGCTTCTGTATTCATTATTGATTGCACCTCAAATATTGCTCTAGGTATGCATCCTGGAGTTTAAGTGACATGTGGTTTCTTCACTCCCATTGCATTATTCAACTTTAAACTGACTGCTTGTCAATTTTGACATTAGCAAGAAGGATATTCAGAGGAGACTGTGCAATGGAGCTTTTCTTCCTCTCTTCTGCTAAAAGCAGAGGAAGATCTTTCTCTTCCTGTCTTGAGTGAACTAGTCACTGCCACACTTCTCCCTTTTCTGAATTTACTTTAACCACTGACTATAAAATCAGCTAGAGCATGGCTTTGCTGAATACCATCAAGTCACACTTGAACCATGAACTGAATCTACTCCAGTACACAATCACTCAAGATAAGTATATTTATTAGGGGTAAATGCACCCTGTATGTGCCCTTATTCTCTGTGAGAAAAAAAATTTCCCCTGCTACAGCAGACAGCGCAAAGGGAAGTGAGCTGTTCTCTTTGATCCAATTACCCTCCAACTCGCTCACAGTGGCTTACAAAAGCCCAAGGCTATCTTTCAAGCCTTACACTCTAGAGATCTCTCTTCTGTACCAGAAGAGACAAGAGATACTGGATCAGTCCATTGGAAAAGCATTGTACTTACCTTCAACACTACAAAAAGATACACTGGATGGCATAACTCACTTTCACTGTCTTCCACTCTTATTTTGAAATCATCAGCTTTGATGTAGGATTAAAAAAAAAATACACTTGAGAAGACATCCTGCAATGGGAGTGGCAATACTATCAACTGGTATTATAGAAACCTGATAAGAGCAGTGGTTTGGTTTTCTCCCTCATCGTCTGTTCATTTAGATTAAAAATACATACATATAACTACACTTACTGTAGTGGAAGAAAATACAAAGTGAGATTTACATTCTCATTATGTTTGTACCTAATCCTCCTTGAGCTGGATCCTTATACTGAAAATTACAAAATTAATGAGAGAAACTAACTTGCTAATTTTATTTGCTGCCGCTTAATTTTTTCTTGCTTTGTTCCCTTGAACATGCAGCAGCTTGCAAGTTGTATTATCTACGTACATATCTTTTCCCTCAGAAAGAGTACTGCACTTCTAAAATGCCACTGCAGAACTGCACCATCAAGGGAAAATGGGATTTCTCTACTAATCTTTTTTTTAATGTTTTTAATATATTTGTACTTAACAGCGATAACCTACAAAATACAACTTCTGTGCTAGTCAGTGTCTGACTGACATTATATCCTCCTTAGCACTGACACTGATGCTGTCATTATGCAGCCTATGACAAAATTAAGCTAGCCAGACCTCAAGGGAGCTTACCATCTAAAAGATCAGATAGAAGACAGAAAAGACAGACAAACAAGACACTTAAGGGTAGTTCATCTAAAATTACTTTTTTTGAATATGCATTTTTAATCTAAAATGCACATCTATTTAGGCCAGCATTTCTTCCCAAGCCAGCCACCTATTATCATTGTTTTACAATGTACAACAGTATTTGAATACAAGTAAAACAAAAGTATTTGAACATGAGAATAATTGCAGGTGATCAAAAACTCCTCACCTGTGCCAGGCATAACATCATATTAGGTGTTATGCCCATAGTATTAAAAAAGAAGGGTCAGAATCATATCTCATAACAACTCTACGTTCCTGGTCCATTCTGTCACAAGTCTTTCCCCGCCCAGCCGCCAAATATAACATAGAGGTTGTACTTAAGCACTCTACTCTCTATGGCATGATTCCATCTCTAGTTAAGGAAAACAATATTTGCTTTAACTCTTCCGGGCATTTGTGGGAGGCGATATTCATGGATGCTCCGATACAACCGTGGGGTTTCAGGCACTCTATTTCTCTTATAGGAAAAAAAGCTTTAAAAATTATTTTGAAGAATGCTTTATTCTTCTGTTGTATCAGTGTAGTACCTAACCACCACACAGCTGCTGACTCACTCCCCCCTCAGTGAACCACCTTGTGGGTTAAGATAAAGACAGTTTAATAGGATAACGAAGGAAGAGACTAACGATAATAGTAATAATAAATATATATATAAAAAATGAAACAAGTGATGCACAAATGCAATTGTGTACCACCTGCAGAGGGAAAAAAAAAAAAAAAAACCAAACACTGATGCCCAGTCTGTTTCCAAGCAGTGATCCCACTTCCCAGCTAACTTCCCCAGTGAGCTACTACGAAGAAAATTAACCATATCCCAGTCAAAACCAGCACAACTGATACCTGAAGATGCATGGCAGCCAACATGTCTGATACTAATCTAAGAATTGCAGCACCAGAGCTAAACTGCAGAGAAGAATCAAATCTCTCTATAATATATCTAACAACGTTAAGTGACTCTCATATGAGACATCCCTCAGATAGGGACTTGATCTTCAGTTTTCACTTGTCTGGAGATTTAAAAGAAGATTTTGAGTTCTTCAGGTATGTGATTGGGATCATATTATGTATTTTAGGTGTAGATACTGTGATAAATAAGAGCAAACCACAGATACCTATCACTAGCAATTTCATTATATGTAATATTAAGATGTCTCTTGGGATTTCACCAGCACTATTGACTTCAGAAATTTCTGTCCTCTGCCTCGTGCTCTTCATCCACTTGTTTCTGCCCTGCACTTCATTTTGCTACTGTCTTAGCTGCGCTAACCAACTGTTAGCATGGTCATGTCGTAAATTACATCAGAGAATTGATAGGCAGAGAGAGAGGGAGTGACTGATTTCTTAAAATGTTATTCTAAAGGGCAGATGAGTTCCTGTGCTTATTTCCCAGCTCGGCCACACCAACAGGTACGCTGGCATGACAAAGGGAGCAGAGCAAAGAAGAGGCAGTAACTTCTGACATCAATATTGGCTCTTAAGAGTACATAGGACTATACCTCACTTACCCTATCGGGTTTATAGGCATTTCCAAATAATTTCTGCGGAATTGTGCTTAAAAGCATTTGTGAACACATCCCAGATTGGTAACAGGTTATAAAACTTCATCTAAGGCCGACTTCAGTCTTATTCATGACAAAAACATCAGTAGCACATAAGAGTTAAATGAAACTCTTCACATGAATCAAGTTGGGCATTTCAGTCCAATATGGTGTGCCCAAACCAAACACAATACCCAGACTGTTATTTAGTCCCACTACTGTCAATCTCAGAGGCCTAAGATCAAGCACAAGATCAGCCGCAGGTGAGCAGATGCACCTAAATAACACACCATGAGTAATGCTGAAAACTATTCTCTGTCCTAGACAAGAATAAGCTACCAGAAGAGGCCATGCTTTATGAACAACAGGCTCCCACATCTTTTGCAGTCAATGCACAAAGTCATTTTGGGGAGATAAAACCGTGAAAAAAAAAATATTGCAATCAACCAACCTCGTATAAGCACTCTGATTTTATCTAACATGCAATATGAAAGATAAACCTTACATGATACCAATATTCTCCTAGTAGTTTGTCACAGGTATTATGGTCTCATTGAAAGGCAATGTTTGTGGTAAAGAGAATTAAATTTTCATGGGTCAACTGCCCTGGGTTAAAAATAGAAATTCAAATATCTAAATCTTTCTTCAGGTGAGCAACAAAATTCCCAAGCTTCACTATGAGCACAGGTTGGGAGCAAATGTTTTGAAGTTGTAGTCCATGTCCAGCAGCAATCTAACTTGAGTTATGCCTCTACCCTCTCCATTTTTTTTTTAATATCAGACTTCAAATCTAAAACAGAGATTAGTTAAAATGTACACAAGTTGATGAATACTAAACAAAGTGACTGAAACAGCCTCAATGCCAAAATTTCAAAGCAGCTGTTAAGCCTTTGTGCTTAGTTTTATCCCACACGAACTGTAATGCTTCTTAAATTGTATGCCTCAATATATCTCCCTTTTCACTTGGCAAGCACTAATTTTACTTCTGTCACATATTTCCAACAGCACAGAAATTCCCTTGCTGCACTCATACCAAAAATAGTAGCTTCAGGGATAAGACAGCATCAAAATAAACGTGAAATAAAGCAATGCTTAACTGAGGCAGATGTGTGAAATATAATCTTCAGACAGCAGTGAAGTCAGAGGGTTTAGAGAGAGAAGTTTTGGGAAAGATGAGAGATGTCGACAGGAGAAAGATGTGAGAAAGGAAGTTGAAGGAGTGAGGGTGAGGCAACGGAGGAAAAGGAGAAATCTCATTCTAGGAAAGTCACGTTGTCAGCTTCTGAAGGGGTTTGAGATGACAAAATCATCATCTCAAAAACTAGGAAACAAGATAAGAAAACCGAAACCAAACCTGAAAAGCACATGAAATATAAAATGAGAACAAAGAAAGTCACAGTTCCCTCAATGGTAATTTGTTTCCAAAAAAGATGCTGCACGTTTTCCACAAAAAGGAACAAAAATATCAATGTATTAATCTTCTTTGTTAGCTATATTAATGTCACTCATTTGTTGCTGTAGCTGAGGTACCTACAGCATGCACAGCGCACACAACCAATTTTGTGAGGTATGTGGATCAGCTCAGTACAAGGCACAGTATTTGTTCTGAAGGTAAGACTTTTCAAAAGTTAGATTTAATTACTGCTGTTCAAGAATAACACAACCATTAAAACCAGTCCTATACAATACCTTTTTTGGTATCACTTGTACTGTAGACCATGGAGAAAAGCTTTTAAGACCTGCATTACAACAAATGATAACTATTTCTATTAAGATGAAGGTCTAGTTCTCCGTCAGAATTTAGTCTTGCATATGTAACAAACAGGCCAGGTTACTGTAGTACAAGTTTAATTTTTCAGTGGATTTTTGATTGCTGATGTACTTACATTTCCCACTGTCTGTGACACTCGGAACATGCACCACGGGGCCTCCATCTTCAGAAGCCAGCTACAACTTAACATCCAACAGAGCAGGCAAGGAAAAAGGGCTTCTGACAGGATTCGCTGCCTTGCTAGCTCAAGGCTCCTCTGGCTATGAGAAGCTTCACAGCAAGGGCATTTTTCCCTTAAGAATCCAGTCTGCCAAGTGAACTAACATGGATCAATTTAAAGCCATCATAAGGTCTGAAGCACTCTGTCAGATGGATTCTCTCCTACCAGCTGAGCCAAGTCTACCAAGTGACAAGAGAATGCTGATCTTGCTTTCAGTGTTTTACCTTACATTATGAAACAATCTATAGCTGAATTCCCCTGCATACCCAGAGCTCTGCACTTGCAAACACTCAAGGAAACACAAGTTACTTTGCTACCATACCTACATGAGCGACCAGTCTCACTGTGTCTGAGCAAATTGTTTTCAACATGCAAACAGCAGAACAAGATCTAATATTAGGTTGAGTAGCTTCATCTATTAGCTACTAGCTATTAATGACTATATTTTTCATGATATTAGGGGACTGAAAAAGTTTTTAAAATAACCTCATGACTTAGCATAGAAAGCAGCTCAACTTCTATGTGAGCTTACATTATTTTTACTTGGCAAAAGCAATACTTTCTCCCAAATGCTTGTGAAAACAGCTGCCTCTAAACCAGCACCTGGATTAATCCTCACTTCCCATTGCTGGGAAAATACTTGGAAAATAATGGTTTGGATCTTTTTTCTCTCAGAGTAATGTGATAAAGCATCTTTCATGCCTCCCAGAAAAACATATCTAAGGAGAAAAGAGCTTATGCTCACTAACTTACTCTCCTAAGACACATCTTTTCTCTTAGCCATAACCACGAACATCCAGACAACACTCCCAGTTGGCTTACTTCCACATACTCCATCTACTTCAATGGTAGGAGCTGAAGACTTGTCTTTTATCATCAAACTGCGTCTATGTTATTAGGCACAGGTGCCCAAATTAAACTAACCAATGCATCAGCATCCAAATTAGCTTCTACGCAAACAAGCAAATATCATCATCTTAAGCACGCTATTTGATCCCCCTGAACTAGGTAGAGATTTGAAGCCATACTAGCCCTGAACAGAAACATACACAAACTTGACGAGACCTTCCTGCACACCCTCCTGCCTCCCAGCGCTGCCCAGACACTTGCTAGCGAACAAAACAGCAGTAAGAGCAGCACAGAGAACAGCAACCCTTGCTGGCAGGAACTGCCACAGCAGAACGCACTCGCATCAGCGGCACGAGTGAAAAAAGCCAGGGTCTCCTTTCCATCGTAACTTGAGGGTCTGAACAGCCACGCTGTGGCTTTCTCCATGCAAAGGGAAAACGAACTTGAGTCACTGCAGCGGCCTTGCAGCCTGACTTTACACCAAAGTTTTATACTCACAAAAGTTGGTAGATTATAATCAATGTGTTAGGTTTTCCCACCCCTCCTCCCTTTATGCATTTTTTCCTTTATATGCCTCAGATAATTCAGACTGCCAGCACTACACAGAGCCTCTGCTTCTGCAAACACACACGCAAGCAGAAATGCACCATAAAAGCACAAACATACCATAGAGCATGCTACACTTCCCTGCTTTGCACTGTGCCCTCCGTTCAGCCCAGAGCTGTGCATTGGCAGAAGACTGTCTTGCTATTGATACATAGCGTTTTCTCTGGAAAGATCTTGATCAGCTTCTGGAGTTCATAATCCAGGCTTATAAGAAGTGCCATCACTCAGGTACTTTTTATTGCCTTATTTTCTATGACACAAGCCTTGTTTTCTCTATTCGAACACCAGTAGTAGTTTTCAGTGTCTCATTTCTGAGTACTGATTTGATTAGAAATAGAAAGCTAAACCCTCCTCTTAGATTCAATGTTCTCTAATTCAGTTTTAAATGAGAAATCAGTTACTGCATCTTGGAATTTGACAAATGAACTCTGAGAAACTCAGGAAAAGTAAACCTGACATAAGTCCAAATTTCTGACCTCTTGAGACATCGCAGCAGCTCATATATACATGCATTGATTAATATTTGTTATAGACACCAGTACAGGAATGGTCTCTCCTAAACACCCCTCTACTGCATACCAAACTATTTTTTAATGTCAACTTTTTTAAAAATTAAGAGAAGAAAACACGGTTCTAAGAAAAATCTGCAACTCAAAATTAAAACATCCTTTTTAGTAATTCCAAATAAATGAAAACATATTTTATGGCTTGAAAAATTTTAAAATTTGAAAATAATTTTATTGAACAATTTGCTTGTATCAAAATTTTAAGTTCCTTCTTTGCAGCTTCACCTGTTTCGGGTTTTTTTCAGTTTAGACAGAGGAAATAAAATTTTATCAGAACATCAGTGCTAAGCATTCTTTTTCCTTTCCAGACCTCTGCTGGTGTAAGACATCACCAAAGACTGGTCTCACAGTGCTATTCAACATACAAAAATATGCTCTGAATCAGATGCAAGAGGAAGCAAACAAAACCACGTTTGAAAATTTCTTTACGTGACCAAAACGAAGGAAGACACCCTCATATTCAAGTTCTAACAAATGTATAAGAGGAAAAGAAGCTGAATTGCAGGATTTCGAATAGAGCTACAGTTCTTTGCCAAGTGGTGAGTACTTATCTGGTAGGCAGAAAAATTTGAAGATGTATTTAAATAAGGACAGTAATAACAGGACCGGTCTCCTGGCAAAAAAAAACAAGAGACAAAATGAAAGTGCAGAAATAAACCTGAAACGCAGAAACGAAAAAGGCCCAAGATGCACTACAGGAAGGGCGACGTACACCGGACTGCAAAGCAAAGTGATGAGAGAAATGAAGGAAACATGGCAGCGATGAAGAGCAAACAGTAACTAACCAGGAAAAATGTGTTTAAGCATTATGCGATGAGAGCATAATTAAGAAGAAATGGTCATACAGATTACATTCTTCAGGTGTAAGGCTACAGAAAGGGAGAACACAGTACCAAAAGCCAAGTGTGGGAGAAGGAAGCTGTCAGCTCTGCGGTCCAGAGCTGGTGACAAGTGGTCGGTCAGAGCTGACTGCTGTCCCTGCTCTCCCACTGCACCACCTTCCTGTATCTCATCCCTCATCTCTCTTCACTTAAATATGGACCAACAGAATATTGTTCATATTATTTCAAACCCAACTAATTTTAAGAAATCCCAGCAAAGCTATTAATAGGAAAGCATGAAAACATTTTATCCTGTACATGTCCCACACTTCTGAACTTGTACCATGGAGGAGACACGCACTGCTACTTGGTACGATTATTGCTTTGTTAATGTGAAGTTTGTAGCACCTTTTCTTAGTGTTTAGAAGACTGTTCAACATAGGTGGACTACACATTTCCACAAGGGAAACAGAAATATCTAAAAGCTTTACAATTTGAATAGAAATGTTCTCATGCACTCCCATGTAACTCTGCATCCAGCATCAGCATGCTTAGTGCAGCTGAACCGATGGTTAATCTAATTAATAATACATACAAAGGCAAGATTTAAAGTCAGTCTGGTTGTGGCACCTACAGAATCTAAATTTATGCCACCCACAGGTGGGTGGCAAATCTCCATCAAAAAAACAAAATGTAAATATGAATTACTCTCTAAAAGTTCAAAATCAAAGTGCATGTTACACTTAAGCTCCTAGTATTTGAGCTCTTTCACTAAGTTTTAGATGATATTAACTAATGCTTGCTAGATATAGGAAAATTACTTTGTCTTTCCTATGTTCTTTAAAAAATGAATTCATATTCCATTTTGTTTAATTTTATAAGGAAAATGTCTTTAGAAAGTGAGATAATATTGGGATTCTTATTTATTTAAAATCAGATGCCTGGTCTAGAACCTACTTTTTCAATCACAAACCACATGCTAAAGTGTGTTAATAATATTAATATAAATAAAAAATATTTATCCTAATTTAAAACAACCTTGTACTACTTTGGCCAGGAAAAACCTGTTTGTTTTCTAATTAAGGTACAATCAGGCTTTAAACAAACGTGGGGGTTTTTTGCCACAAAATACGCAACTCAAAAAACTTCTTATATCCAGTCTACAGCCATTAGCATATACAAAAATGCAGACCTCACCACTTTGAAAATGGTATGACGACATTTCTAATCAGGTGGTTTAAGAACTTTCATTAACTTCACCAAGCTAATACTTCAAGACTCTTAACAATGCTTCCTTCCAACACCTAGATTGTTTCCCACAAATCACACAGACTGTTTATGTCCTTCCACTACACAGGGTACGTGGGTTGTCTAACCTTTCTTTTTAGGTAGCTGAAAAACTCTAAAGGAGGTCCTCCCCTCCCCAAATCAAAATACATTAAAATTCGGTCTCAAAATAAACCCAGAACTATGTCACTCAACAATATTTCGTATACCGGAGTAAGTTTTGCCATATACAAGAGTGCTTCAAACTCAAAATATATATACTGTACTTCATTGTACTTGTGGTGACCAAGTGATAAGATAAAATCATAAGAAATCACAACAGCCAAGTAAATACCTTAAACGCAAAAGAAAGCGATCCCAAGAGAAACATGCATAGCAATTCCTGGCTGGCCATTTGTTTCAAACAGCTATGAAATTTCCTTTTCATTACCTATCCAGGCAAGGAAAGCGTTTACAATAAAAAACACGCAGGGTAAAAAAAAAATTAATAAATCAATAAATCAATTTGGTCTCACTCCTTGTTCCACTGCTTTCGAAGGGTCAGCTTTTGACAGCAAGAATACACTGTATGGGATCATTACACCACATGCAAACTACAACCTCTTATCAGGACTTTGATAGCGATAATATTTAGACAACAAGGAGAGCCAACTGTTTGGTCAGTGGCTGCCACAAGCTTGGCATTGTTTCCTTTCCTAACGCCATGTTTTACTTTGCAAATCTTCTGTGAGGTGCTGGGTGATGTCACCTCCCAGTCATCTCCCCAAGCCCAGAAGCAACTCCCAAGGTATATTCAGGTACATGAGTCAGAAGGCATACAGCTACTGCTACGCCTCATACCACTCAGGAAGATTATTCTTTTTTTACCTAGCACTGGGAGAGGAAAAAGCTACACAGCGTACTACTGAGTCACTGTGAAATCAACAGCATCTCTGCCTGACACTTTAAATTGCACTGGTTTAGACAACAGCCTACCCCAGTGAAGGCTGAATGGGAAACTGGAAAACTCCCCACCTCACCAGTAACCTACATTCAGTTTTTTGCTCTCCTGTCCTGCCAGGGCACAGGCAGTAAGGCCTCAAGTCATTTACATATTTAAGTAGAAACTGGATTATGTAGTGCACTGAATTACTCCGCTAGTAGTATTAGGCACCACAGGGAACAGACATCATGTGCTTGCACCAATGTCACTGATGTATTTTTGCGCAAATCAGTTCTACTTTAGAAACACTTTAAACCTTTCGGCATCTTAAAGTTGATTTTTTGGGAATGAAATATATTTATAAGAACTAGCCATCAATTGGTTTTCTTAAGTAATTTTGTCAAGTGTCCCTTACATGTCATAGAACAAAATAGTTTTCATTTGAAGATATTTTCAGACCTATAACACAACTCTAATTTGGGAATTTTATTTTATTAAGGTTGAATTTTTCATATAAATTATGCTCAGAATAGCACCTTCCAAAAATTGAAATCATATACTTTTGTCATCATCTTCAGGATCACACTGCATTGCTACCTCATATCAAAGGCTCTTTACACAGGCAAGTGTTGAGAATTATGCTGGCATATCAGTTTTAAACTGTAGTTCGGTGAAATCTAAGAACTGATTCACTTGTGGAGGCTAGCAGTAGCTGAAGTGTGTCATTTAATTTCACTTTTGTTAATCTTTTTATTTTCTTCTGTTATATTACCTTCTACTTAGCAACTGCTATTATTTACAACTGTTTTTAAACAGGTTCCCAAATTTATCAGCTAATAGATTCATCATAATATTTTACACTGAATGATTTAATTATTGAACAGCTATTTTGGAAATTAAATCTTCAGTTTTCAACCACCACTGTTTCACCTTCACAATCTCATGAAGAAAGCCATGAAATGGCAAATGATCTGTTTAACAGAACTTTTCCAAATAAATCTCATCTCATGCTTGACTGTTAAAAACATTTAAGAACCAAAACCTAAGAACCAGCATTCTGCTGTAATGTTTTGACAAGAAAAAAAGCCATCTCCCTAAATACACTTAGTGTTTGCACAAAAAGATGCATTAATTTTCCCAGAAAGATATTCTTTATGAATCACCTACAAACAATATAAGCTTTTCAAATGTATAGATAACTATGTTGGAATACATTCTTCTGACTTATTTTTCCACTACAAAACTATTTCAAGTAGCCATCCTTTTCAAAGGCATGCTGTAGCTAAGCAGCTGACATTTATTCATAACAACTAGTGTCAGAATGAAAAACAGTAGAACACAATTCTTTATTAGCAAATACCTCTCCAGCCCCGTCACCAACAAGTAACATTTTGTAAACATTTATCATTAACTCCTATCTATTTCTTATTATTAAATACTCAAATGTCATTTCCTGCTGCAAACCATTCACTGCTGGTTTCACTTTCTACCAAAATTGGACAGAAAAAGCAGTGAATGAAATTACAACTAGTATAACTATGAGAGCATTCTTCAGGCTAAACAAACCCCGAATTTTTAATACTTACAAAGAAACAAACAGTAACTACTGTCTTTGAAAATACGTTATTATTTGGGACTTTTCACTCAAGTACACTTCTGCTTTATATTGGAGAAACTACCAACCGTAAACAGCGGGCAGGTGGTCTCCCCCTTGCCTACATGAAGACGGGGACTCTACAGACTGAGCAGAAAAATCAGTCTGGCTTTCCACCAGCGTACTAACGTCTCCCAGGTTTGGCCCCACAGTGTCATTAGCAGCCAGTCTTGGAGAACGCTTACACTTGCTTGAGTAACTCTTCACAGGAAATCCCAACACCGCGTAAGAGATGGTTTAAGCCAGCATCTCCCTAGCTTGCAATATGTGCTTCTCGGGTAGAGTTCAAGAGTGGTCCAAATCTCTCTGGAGGAAGTTTAGCCCACCCTTCAATCACATTTTTAACTCATGACATATGGAGAGGCTAGCAGACATCTTTCAGTAAAAGAATTTAGCTATTTCAAATCATTCAAAGGAAAAAAATAGGAGGAAAAAATCCAAACTTAGTAATTACACTTTCTCTATTTTTTTTATATTGGAATGAAGCAAAGAAAGTCACCAAATTTATTGTTTTAAAACTACACATAGATAATGTATCAAGTTAATTGAATTGTTACTGTCAACATTAATGCATACAAAAAAAAAAAAGACATTTGGCAAGCAACATAGGGACTGATAACTATTTCAGGTTGCTCACTTAACATCCTTTTTGTTTGTTTGTTTCTGCTTCTTTGCCTCCTAATCTTGATACCTGTGAATATTGAAATATTAAGATCAATTCAAGCAATTAGAGCCATTGCTCAATAGATGTAACCAAACAAAAGGGAAACCATTGTAACTTAGAAAATAATTAGTTGTAAGATAAGCAGCTCTGGAACAATCTCATTTTAAACAGTCGGCCTTGGAAGAACAGATGTGCAAAGATAAGAAAGTTGCAAGGTGATCACAAAACCAGCCTTGAGGGATAAGGCATACGTGATACCAGGACTGAGTCTGAAGACCCCCGACGACCACCCGGAGGTGCCAACAAACATGCGTGAAAGACATTAGCATATGCTAACGAGTTCCCGGAAAATCCATGAATGGGATAAGCACTACTCGGAAATATACTGAATATGTATATTAACATAGTATAAATAATTGCTAGTTTTGTCTTTTGGGTGTGCACGTTAAGTGGAGTTATCCCCCATGCACCCAGTGCTGCAATAAAGAATGCCTGCTTTCTAAAACTTCAAAATAAGTCTTAGAGTGAATTATTTTGCCACTTTCCGGTAACAATCTTTGGGTTTTATTGCAGGAAACAATAAGAAAAGCAGATGACAGTGCAAAAATGTGTTCTAGGTAATTCATAGTGTTGCTTGGGTCAGCCTCTTGCTCAGACAAAAGGCCAGGTACAGAGGAACGGCACTGCACACTAGGAAGAACACAGTTTACCAGTATCATAGTAATTAAGCTAGGTTTGTTGTAATCGAAACTCTTCAAGGATAGAACAGTAAGAAACTGAATGCTTTCTTATGTAGATCCTACACAAAAATAATTTCCCATTTTACACAGGGTGCCCAGTTTAGCATTACTTTTCAATGAGCATCCTACTGTGTCTTGAACTTAACCTCATACAGCTTATTTCAAGACAGACTTTTTTAAAAAAAATAAAGACCTCAGATTCTCTTCTATAGCCTTAAATAAAATCTCAAGTAGACAAGTAGAACTATGTCAAATGGGTTGATTCAGATAGACCCAAACCTAGAAAATGCACAGCAGAATAGGTAGAGACGAGTAAAACTACGGAGGAGCATAAAGACCCAACAAACATAAGAAGTGATAAGCCACATATTAAAGAGCTGAATGAGGACTTTTACATTAAACACAGCAAACAACAAATCCTGAAGATACATTCATTAAATCCAAAGGAATATGGTGGCATATGCATTTTTCACCAATAATAGCAGACCAGTTTTTGCATGCTCATTAAGCATGCTAAAGTGCATTAAGCATAATGCACTTTGTACAGCACCTTGTACAGCCTGCTGCCCCCTATTACCTACAAATCTGGAGACAGTGTACTATTTCAATAGAGCAAGCACGCAGGCTGTCCTTGACCTGCTTATAGTTCAATGTAATAACCAAAGCTGCTCTGTCACTTTGGTACCATCATTTAATAGTAACAGTGGCTTACTTCTTCAGATACAAGAGTAGACAAGTGTTCGAAACAACACACCCAACCCTGTAAAAAGACTATACTTGAGTCCATATGGCTTAATGAAACACCAGATTTGAATATGACTGCTACAAGCAGACAGAAAGTGTAGTCCAAACCACTCATTAAATTCTCCCCCTATATTAATATAAATTCTAAACAAAGAGGAGATAAAGAAAAGCCTGAACACAATTTGCACAAGTCAATCTTTTCTCATGGTCTAAAAAAGGATGTGCAGTCAACCATGTCAGAAAGTACCATTACAGAAAAAACAGCATATAAATGAAGAATACAGATTTAGATCTGAAGTGGAGGGCACTTTAAACACATACGCTCTCAGAAAACAAGCCCTGAAATCAATGTAGAGTCCAGTCTGAGACTGCCATGAGGTAAAATTAATTAAAATAAGAAAACATCCAGGTAGGCTGGGTAGCAATAAATGTCAATGGTAAAACATTAATTGTTGCCACAGATGTTAATGTAACTTAGCTATAAGCCTTAAAGCTTGTAGCTCTATGGATCACACCAAGTCTTCCCTACCTGGGCTGTGGGAAATTAGTTAGGAAACTAGAACAAGTGACTACACTGGGTTTACCCAATTCCTGGCTAGGGAAATAAAAGGCTGATGTGCAATGGATGGTTTTCACCAGTGCTAAGACCGTGCAGTGATACCAAGTTCTCTTTCTTTCCTTCATCACTCCCAAAATAAAAAATGGAAAAGAAGGAAAAGAAACAAACAAAAAAACCCCAAAAAAACCCCAACAAAAAAATACAACAACAACAAAAAAAACAACACACAGGAAATCTCCTTCATTACACAGCAGTGGTATTTTTTACTCAGAATCTAATACCTACAAGCAGATGTGAGGAATATCAACAGAAAGCAAATGTCCCCCAGCTCAAAAGAGGCAGAGGATCGTTAAGTGAGTAAAAAATGGAAATCCTTTAGCTCTACAACAGTGCCCTGCCTTCAGTCTCTGACTTGAATTTGCACCACTGATAACAAAAATTGAAGTGCATTGGTCCAAGAATCAAGGACCAAGTCTTTGTAGGTTCAGTGGAAAAAACCCAGTCTTGAATTTCTCATTTCATTAAGATGCAAACATAATTTGCAACAGGCTTTTTAGGCTGATGTCAAGCCGATTTCATGTGGTAACTGGAAATATCAGAATGGGCAACAGACCCAGGTAACTGGAATAGCTATACACTATTTGTTTCTAGAGACATTATCATTTTATACCTATGTCATTTAAATCTCAAAATCCCAGAGCAGACAGAAGAACAAGCAGAGAACCCAGGTAGCAAGAAAGAGAATCTAGGTCAAAGTGGGAGAGGATTTATCTTAGAAATTATACTGCAAGCATGACAGAGCATGGAACAGCTTATACAAATTGTACTTCAACTTCTCCTCTTTCCCCCTCTCTTCCACCTATCCACTGTACTAACAGAAAACTGTCATACTTTTCCTCCAGGCTTTGCAAAAGATGGAGAAAAAACCAAAAAATCCACTTTTGTTACCCTTCTTAAGAGAGTGAAGAATTTCACTATCACAGAAAAAAGATACCCACAAAACTCCTCAAAGTTCATATGGACTTCATCTGCAAGCCATTCATTTATTGCCTTCTGGTTTTATTTATAGCTTGTATTTGTGTTACTTCGACCAATATTTATAAATTCAGGAAGTTTTGGGTTTAGTTGCCAGTTTCACCATCAACTTTTGGTTACTGACATGCTTGTATTTCAAGTACTGCAGGGAATTAATTCCCTGTTTAAAAAGAGTTTTATAAACAAACGTGTGAGAAGACACAAGTCTTAAGCCCTGTTAAATGTACTCAAGCTCCAACTGTCCTCTTCCTCCAAAACTTCTTCCACCCACACTACCAGAATTCAATGCTATGAGTTCAGTGTCTGCAGGATACGCGAATCAGATACACCTAACGTTTGGACAAGACCACCTTAACAACGGAGAAGCGTGCTTAGAAACTCAGTTTTATTCTCTCATATTAGTAGTCTCATTAACTTTGACTTTCCAAACCTGGCCACATTTGCTGAAAAACTGAAGAGAAGCCTACATTATATAAGGACTCAAAGTCTTCTGATATTTCCAAAATATCCCAAGCACTCCCTGGGTGAGAATTTTTCATTAAACAAATACATGTGGTATGTTCAACACTTTGTGATGTGGTCAAAATGAAAGATTATCATTACCATTTTCATCAATTGGAAGCAAACATTATAACTTGAAAAAATTATGACAAACCTTTAAGAAATTCATGAAGATTAATTTGGAAAGACCAGTGAGGTGATAGTCGACTGGTATTCTGTCACAAGAATATTGAAGACTATAATCCTGAAATATTCATGCCTAAATATAGAAGCTCACGTAGAAACTATAAGTTCATGCTAACGGTTTTAGAATTATTGAAATTATATGCCTAGCAATTTGCACAGACTCTTTGGTGATGATCACTGCAACAAATTATGACATATAAGTACACTAAATTTATCTAGTGTTTGAATGGTTTGCACTCACAAACCATGGCAATCTATTTTTGTAAATTTTCAAGGACTTTTCAAAAAGGTGGTTGACGAGCTATACCATTATTCATTCCACTTGCTCACTCACCTCATCACCTAGCCCAAAACCGTAATTTATGTTCCTTAGGGCCAAAGGTCATTTTTTGTTATGACTTAAGGGAGGCTTTTAGGGAGGCTACTGAGTGCTTGACCTTTATGTAACTCTATACAAACAGAAATAATATCTAACAAATAAGGTATTCCATACATGCCAAGCATTTCAGCAGTTTTGCAACAGGCTAGTGTTTTCTTGCTCATTTTGTCCAAAGCATTTCCACAGAGAAGGAAGCTGAAACCTCTCCATTATCTTCTGTTTCTTCATTCTCCCACATTCACAAGTACACCTTGAAGGAGTTTAAGTCTCATTCATCTCAAATCAGTCCATCTCACTGAAACACTTGAAAACACTAAAATGCTACTCCTGAAAGCAATTGTACAGCTAGATTCTTGAGCAAACCACTAAGCTTTTTTTTTTTTTTTAATTCTATCACTAAAAGAGAATGAATCACTAAACAGAGAATGAAGATAGTGAGAGCTCTGGTTTTAATGATAGTCTTGTTTTTACCAGTTCACTTCTCTTTCTCCATTTTAATACCTTGACAAAAATACGCCATAATGTCTTGGCATGTCCCCCAGAGTTCTGCAGTTTTAATATGACTTTATTAGTGAAAGTGCTCATATTTTGCTCTATTACCTCACTCATTAAATTTACCAAATAAAACAACTGAGGTTAATCTCAACTGCTTCAGTTTTACTGAAGACGTCCTAAACATTTTTCTTCTTCTCTCTTCCTGGAAAGGTATATAACTTTTTACAACTGTTGCTTTTTGTTGTGTTGATTTTGGTGTGTATATCTCATGCACATCTGCCTGATCTTCCTGGAATCTGTTAAACCTGAGGGAATACTAACACACCAGGATCCTCAACTTCAGCATGACTTTCTGCTGCATCATAGCCCGGATTTCCTTTGCACTGAGAGTGACTAAAATGATCACAAACTACATGACCTTAGTATACGCACTCAATATTTTCACAGCAGTTGCTTGCTTTTACGTAAACTACCCTTTTAAGTGTCACCGGGGAGTTAGCTACAGTAGACATTATGTTATATGCTTTTAAATTAGGTAATTGTTTGATTGGTAGCAGTTGATATTTGATCTCCTTTTTTTTTTTAAATCATGATTGAATATTGCGTGTTGTTTCTAGACATTTATTGCAGGACGCCTACTAGATGGATCTATGGCTATGTTCATATTTGTTCTGTTATGTCATAAAAAACACTGCTCCATTATACATTGCTTATAATATTTAAAAGCAGAATACATAAAGTTCTTTTTCTGACAGTATCTGGACACCACATTCCCCCACAGGACCTCAAGCACAGCTCTCTGAGGCCAGGGAGCATCTATTGACATCAACAGGCGCTGGAACTAATCCTCAGATTCCCATTTCTGTAACACATTAGTTGCAAACTTCCTTCAGAGAATAGGGATAGCAACAATTTGTTGCGGCGTACCAAATCAGACTGCTGTTCGAGGAGCATGTAGGGCTCACAGAACTGAAAGAACAAGTATCAACATTATTTGTTGATTCTGGCACACAGGTAGAAAGGAAAAACCTGACAACCCTGCGCTAGTGAAAAATGACTCTCCAGCTTGGAATTCGTAATGAAAACACTGTCTGGCACCCCATGTGCGTGGGAGGGCATTTCATGCTCCATCAGGAACTTAATGCAGCAACAATGAAATTTACTGATAGAAAGGTGAGTGGGAATGGATGAATACTGTAGAACTTAAAGAAAACCAAGTTTTATGTAGTTTTAGAAAGTATGATTTAAGAACCTTCCTACTTCTATGTAATGTAGCCCCTCTTTTTTCAAGCACAGTGTAAAAATAGGAAAATCTCTGCTATTTACTTGAAACAGAAGAAAACCCTCATCTTCTAACAGCAGATATCAATATTCATACAGAATGTATGCATTAAAAACATGGGGTTACCTGCTTCCCTGTTTACCTATCCTCTATCTACATGCTGCTACTTCAGCTTAACCTCTCATTTCCATTCACACCGCATACACCCTTCTTTTTCTCTAATCACTGAGAGATCAAAGACTCTCCACGATGTGCAGCACAAAGGTCAAGTCAAATTTTCATATGTTATGTCAAAGCATCTGACAACAGCTCATTTAGCCCTAGCTATTAAATGCAAGTTTCACCATTACATCAAACATTTTGTAACTGGTATTTCACAAGGCTGTTAAAAGTCTGTATTGGGTTTGCATGGCAAGATTTTGGTAGCAGGGGGGCTACAGGGGTGGCTTCTGTGAGAAGCTGCCAGAAGCTTCCCCCATGTCTCATACAGCCCATGCCAGTCAGCTCGAAGACAGACCCACCGCTGGCCAAGGCCAAGCCCATCAGTGATGGTGGCAGCATCTCTAGGATAACATAGTTAAGGAGGGGAAAACAACATCAAGAGCAACTACAGCCAGAGAGAGGGGTGAGAATATGCGAAAGAAACAACTCTGCAGACACCAAGGTCAGTGAAGCAGCAGGAGGAAGAGGAGCTCCAGGCACCAGAGCAGAGATCCCCCTGCAGCCCATGGAGAAGACCATGGTGAGGCAGGCTGTCCTCCTGTAGCCCATGGAGGTCCACAGTGGAGCAGATATCCACCTGCAGCTCATGAAGGGCCCCACATCAGAGCAGATGGAGGCACCTGAAGGAGGCTGTGACCCCATGGGAAGCCTGCACTGGAGCAGGCTCCCAGCAGGACCTGTGGCCCCACAGAGAGAGGAGCACATGCTGGAGCAGGTTTGCTGGCAGGACTTGCACCCCCCTGGGGGACCCACACTGGAGCAGCCTGTTCCTGAAGGACTGCACTCTGTGGAAGGGACCCATGCTGGGGCAGTTCATGAAGAACTGCAGCCTGTGGGAAGGACTCAACATTGGAGAAGTTGGTGGAGGACTGTCTCCCATGGGAAGGACCCCATGCTGGAGCCAAGGACAGAGTGTGAGGAGTCCTCCCCCTGAGGAGGAAGAAGCAGCAGAGACAACGTGTGATCAACTGACCACAACCCCCATTCCCCATTCCCCTGTGCAGCTAGACACAGGAGGTAGAGAAACAGGGAATGAAGTTGAGCCCAGGAAGAAAGGGGGATGGTGAGGGGGAATATTTAATTTTTTTTTTTTTTTTTTTTTTTTAAAAAAGGCTGTTTCCATCACCAGGTCTCTCATCTGATTTTTCCCTCCAATCTTATTTCCTTGAAGGCACACTGTTCATTTACAGTTGACACATTTCTTCTGTTCCCTCCACTAGCATGCTTAAATAGTCATTGAAATCTGTCGCATTAAGCAGAAGATTCCATTGTAAGATGACAAATTCAATAATCATTTTTTTATCAATTGAAGCATTTAAAATACCAGATATGGAGTCAGCTCAGCTACAGTTCATTTACACCTCACCACTAATAAGTACTTGCCAACTTCTGACATCTCAAGACAGATTCTAGTGGATTTAAATGTGTTAGAGGCTGTAGATACTGCACACACTCATTCCATCACCTGTTTGGTCAACAGTCTGGAAAACAGAGTGTTTCTAAACCATATTAGCCTTTTTTGTTTGTGCTCATAATCATTTTAAGATCATTCGTATTTTGTACACATTTAGGGAGAGTAGCTCAATGAATTCTTTTAGAAGTGGCAGAATGAGTTGATTACAGTAGCAGGAAAATCTGCAGCAGTCTTTTTGGCCTTTTGCATATGTAGAAGTTCAAGAAGGCTGCAGATTTAGGACTATATGGGAGTTGTTATTCATAGGACAAAATAAGGAAGGGGAAAGTAAAAAAACAACTTCAAAAAGATAAGCTTTCTTATTCTCACCACTGCTACTAGCAATCAGAATTTCTAAAGTAATAGGTACATTATCTGATATGCAATTGAAACCCCATGCCATTTTACAGATATTCTCAGCTAACTGTACAAACACACTTAAAATCACAGAAATAACTCAGCATAAGGCTGGCTACACATTTTAATTCAGTTGTAAATCTTCCCCTCCACTTTTTTAATGGCCTCAAGTTCACCAACTGCTTTAGGAAGCTGGCTGTATGCTCATTTACAGAGGCTAGTAAAATATACAGATCAGCCTATCTAAATACAGTATACTGCAGGCTCCACTTGTGCGTGGCAAGCTTCCACACAAGCACGCAATGGAAACAGCTGAACAGCAGAACCATTATGCACCTAAAAGAGTGCCCAATACAGCTATTGCAAGAATTGCACAGGCTTGTTCAATTTAGCATCTCCACCTCTGTACAAGCAGCTATTACCACGCACATTGTTAGCCTCATTAAAGAATCCCACACAGCAGTATCTTTCAAATTTGTCACTGCATTTTTACCTGGTAACTTTCCAAGAAAGTGACAAAAACTGCTAAAGGGACCAAGACTAGAGAAACCATTGCTTGTAAACACTGTTGCTATTGCTAAAACTGAAATACCAGTACCAGGAATAATTAGTCTATTTGAGCTATACTATGGCAACAAACAGTAAAAAAAGAAATCCACGTCTCTACATCCAATTTTACTTTGGGAAGAGACATAAAATACTAAATACCGTGGATGAAAGATAATTTTTTTTTAACCAATTATTCTACTTATATAAAATTATAATCTAAAATAAATTCTGTCAAAAGGACAATTAAAGAGTGCCAGAAATATCTGTTGTGTTAAATTCAGCCTTAATTCAGAACTTGTTGACAATTCATTCAATGATGCAGTAATAATAATTTACACTACAAAATAAATTTTCAAAACCATACTGTATTTAAAAAACAACCTGGTTATGTTTATGTGGCATGAAATGTGAAACTCAGCAATTAATTAGAACATACAATAGTAAAAAAATTGCTGTGCACTAGGCATAATTATCAAAGATTTGAAGCATTAAGACTTATTAAATACCTTAAATAAGGCATTGCTAGTGCACAAAAAATCAAAACCAACCATTTTAATTCCTCCACTACTTACACAAAATAAAAACAAATCTCATTTTTAATAAGCAATACATTACATTTGTAAAAAAAAATCACAAAAGCTTTGTCTTAAATACAATTTACGAGGACAAAAGATGTTCAGTATAACTAAAGAACAAGCGGAATTACCAGATTTATCTAATTTTATACTCAAAGGACTTAAAACCAGACAAAAGATTCAGAAAAATAATTAGATATTTTGGTTAACAGTAATCAGTGAACCATTTCAAACAGTCATATTGCAGCCCTGATTCACACTTGCACTCCTACACCACCTTTATCTCTATGTCTACTTATAAAAAAAGCAGCGCATAAAAATTAGTAAAAGTATGATCTCTTTAAAAAGAAATAATGCTTGAAATATACTAAATTTGAATAAATAACTATTTTTAGTGCTACTTCAGATAATTTTTAGAACCTTCCTGTGAAATTAGGGTAATGATACCCTATGACTCAAAAGCAGAAACTGAAGTTGAACTGAACATATGCTGGCAATGACAGATCAAACAGATATGTAGGAGGTTGTGAACAATAGACTGGAAAAAGCTTTTACATGTAGAATAACTCATCATAGGCTTACAGAATATACTTCAGGCTGTGTAAATTAGAATAGTCACATTAACCCACCACAGCTGTATCTGAGCTTTACAGCAGGTTAGAAAAAACAACAGATTTAAAAACTAATTGTCAAGAAAAAAACTTACAAGGGGAGATACATGGGTGAATTTTGAGCACTTGAGACTAAAGAAACATGCCATGTGGTTTTACAATGTATAGGCCCGGGGTTTCTGATTCCACACTATTTATGTCAAAAGTGATTTCAACAGACAGCACTCGCCCACAGTATGCCATCTTCACACATTTCATTTACCTTTAACTCAGCAGTGTTTTGATTGCCTAGACCTTGATGATGGTGATGACAGGGTTGAGTGTTTATGGGTAAGAATCAGGGGGAAGGGCAACGAGGCAGATACCATGGTGGGAGTCTGTTATAGACCACTCAACCAAGATGAAGAGGCAGACAAAATATTCTATAAGGAGCTGGGACAAGTCTCACAATTGCTAGCCCTTCTTCTCAAGGAGGACTTCAATTTACCAGACATGTGCTGGAAATACAATACAGCAAAGAGGAAACAGTCCAGGAGGTTCCTGGAATGTGTGGAAGAGAACTTCCTGACATAGCTGGTAAGTGAGCCAACTAGGGAAGGTGCCCTGCTGGACCTGTTGTTCATGAACAGAGAAGGACTTGTGGGCAATGTGATGACAGGAGATCGCCTTGGGCATAATGATCATGAAATGATAGAGTTTTCAATACTTGGAGAAGTAAAGAGGAGGGTCAGCAGAACTGCTACCTTGGACTTCGAGGGCAGACTTTGAGCTGTTTAGGAGACTGGCTGACAGTGCCTTGGGAGGCAGTTCTGAGGGCAGAGGAGTCCAGGAAGGCTGGACATTCTTCAGGAAAGAAATCTTAAAGGTGCAGAAGGAGGCCATCCCTGTGTGCCAAAAGATGAGCCAGCAGGGAAGACCACCAGCCTAGCTGAATAGAGAGCTTTGACTGGAACTCAGAAAAAAAAAAAAAAAAGCAGAGTTTACAACCTTTGGAAGAAGGGACATGAAGCTCAGGAGGACTACAAAGATGTCATGAGGTTATGCAGGGAGAAAACTAGAACGGCCAAAGCCCAACTAGAACTTCATCTGGCTACTGCCGTAGAAGACAATAAAAACGAAAGGAGGGCCAAGGAGAATCTCCATCCTTTATTGGATGCAGGGGGAGGAACATAGTCACAAAGGATGAGAAAGACTGATATGCTTATACTTTCTTTGCCTCAGTCTTTAGCAGGAAGACCAGTGGTTCTCCAGGTACCCAGCCCCTTGAGCTGGAAGACAGGGAGCAGAATGAAGCCCCCATAATCCAAGGGAAAATGGTTAGCGACCTGCTATACTACCTAAATATACACAAGTCCATGGGGCTGGATGGGATCCACCCAAGGGTACTGAAGGAGCTGGCAGAAGTGCTCACCAAGCCACTTTCCATCATTTATCAGCAGTCCAGGCTAACCGGGGAGGTCCCAATTGACTGGAGGTTAGCAAATCGAGCACACCCTCAGTCAGTTTGCTAACAACAAAGATGGGCAGGAGTGTTCATCTGCTTGAAGGCAGGAAGGCTTCACAGAGGGATCTGGACAGGCTGGATTCATGGGCCAAGGCCAACTGTATGATGTTCAACAAGGCCAAATGCTGGGTCCTGCACTTGGGTCACAACAACCCCATGCAACACTACAGGTTTTGGGGGAACAGTGGCTGGAAAGCTACTCGGTGGACAAGGACCCAGGGGTATTGGTCAACAGACAGCCGATTATGAACCAGCAGTGTGCCCACAAAGGCCAACAGCATCCTGGCTTGTACCAGAAATGGTGTGACCAGCAGGACAAGGGAAGTGATTGTCCCCCTGTACTCAGCACTGGTGAGGCCGCACCTCAAATACTACGTTCAGTTTTAGGCCCCTCGTACAAGAGAGACATTGAGGTGCTGGAGTGTGTCCAAAGAAGGGCAACAACACTGGTGAAGGGTCTGGAGAACAAGTCTTATGAGGAGCAGCTGAGGGAGCTGGAGTTGTTCAGCCTGGGGGAAAGAAGGCTCAGAAGAGACCTTACAGCTTTCTACAACTACCTGAAAGAAGGTTATAGGGAGGTGGGGGTCAGGCTCTTCTCCCAAGTAAGAAGTGACAGGACAAGAGGAAACAGCCTCAGGTTGTGCCAGATAGAATATTAGGAAAAGTTTCTTCACCGAAAGGGTTGTCAATCATTGGAACAGGCTGCCCAGGGAAGTGGTGGAGTCACCATCCCTGGAGGTATTTAAAAGACACGTAGATGTGGCACTTAGGGGCATGGTTTAGCAGTGGACTTGGCAGTGCTAGGTTAACGGTTGGACTTGATGATCTTAAAGGACTTTTCCAATCTAAACGATTCTATGGTCTTTCAATCTGATTGTTGTTTTTGTTTGTTTGTTTTTAATTTATTTATGCTTTTCACACCTTCAGAACTTTCCTACCAGGGATTTTTCTCTGCCCTTTATTAGCCCCTCAAATGTAAATCTATTTCATCTGCTTTCTCAATTCTTCCCCACTGTCTTTTTACTAATGAATGCTCATCCATTAGTCATAATTTCTCTACCACATCTACCATGAAAGTCTTCTACACTCAAGCAGCAGGATTTAATTAAAAGAACCCTTACCTTTCCAAAATCTCTGACATCAAACAAATCGAACGCTTCAAAAAGTTCACTTTTCTTCATCCCAAATATTTCACAACATGCCGAAAGAAAAGTCCTTATATTCTTCAAGCAAAGAAACTAGGAGAAAGAAAACAAAAACACTAAGCATCATGTATGCCAATTAGCAACTCGCGTACTCACTTTGGTCACAAATACATTACAAATTCACCGATACAATTCTTTGTAAGTCAGCACTTCCACTATGCTGTGATCTTCCATTGGCTCTAGTTCAGCCATAAAAGTTCCCTTTAGACTCAAAAGCATTAACCAAATTCTGGGTAGACACTTTGTGAACAGAAACTATTTTCTCTCTTTCTACGTAAACAAAGAGAAATGACAATATGCTACAAAGATACAAATTAGTCTAGATACAGACTTACTTGTCAATTCTCTACACACAACATAAAACAAAACAAATGAAGTTACCTTAATAAAATTATATTAATGAGAAAGTCATTCTTCATGTATACATTAAGTGTCTTCAGCTATTAAGATAAAAGTCTAGTTTGAATGGTTAATGAACACACGTGCACTGTTTTAACACATTAAAGACATTATGAATACATTCTCTCCATGTGGAGCACAGGAATGGATGAAATTTGCAATTGAGAAGTCATTCACAATTTATCTAGTGTGGATTTAAGATCCTCAAACCACCTTGCTTTCTGTACTGAATCAAAGGCTATTTCCCTTGAAGTTATCCACATGCATCAATGATCATCTGTGTCTGGAAAAGAACATAGCTTCTGACACAATGTTCTCCTTATAAGGCTTATAATGCATTTTCCTGTAGACTATTTTTTTGAAAGACCTTACTAGTACAAAAGACAATAACTATAGATAGCATTGCAGTAACTAAAGAGGGATAGCTAAAACGCACAATATCCGTTATTGATAATGATTAGCACCATAAGGTACTAGTACCTTATGAGGACATTAGCTCTATAAAGATGTTGTTGTAGAGACTTATAATCCACTATGCAGTACAGTTCAAAAGCAAATACAATATTTATAAGCAACAGCATTTCAAATGACCCAGCACTGTGCTTTGAATATGCTTTTTAAAAGTACTGATACAATAATTGATTAAAAATTAGTTTCTAGAATTCTCCATGTTATAGTGGATTCATAATAATGAGGATTGTTTACATTAGGATGGATTATAGAATTACTATATGTTCCAACTTACTGTTGTTCTGCAGCCCTGAGGAGGACGACTTGGGGGTATTGATTGATGGGAAGCTCAACATGAGCCAGCAGTGTGCACTTGCAGCCCAGAACACCAACCATGTCTTGGGCTGCATCAAAAGAGGTATGACCAGCAGGTCGAGGGAGGTGATCCTGCCCCTCTACTCCGCTCTTGTGAGACCCCACCTGGAGTACTGCGTCCAGCTCTGGGGGCCCCAGTACAGGAGAGACATGGACCTGTTGGAGAGAGTCCAGAGGAGGGCCACAGGGATGATCAGAGGGCTGGAGCACCTCTCCTATGAGGACAGGCTGAGAGAGTTGGGATTGTTCACCCTGGAGAAGAGAAGGCTCCAGGGAGATCTAATTGTGGCTTTCCAGTACCTGAAGGGGCCTACAGGAAAGATGGAGAGGGACTGTTTATCAGGGAGTATAGTGACAGGACAAGGGTTTAAGCTGAAGGAGGGTCGATTTAGATGAGATGTTGGAAAGAAATTCTTTACTGTGAGGGTGGTGAGGTACTGGAACAGGTTGCCCAGAGAGGTTGTGGATGCCCCCTCCCTGGAAGTGTTTAAGACCAGGTTGGATGAGGCTTTGGGCAACGTGGTCTAGTGGAGGGCGTCCCAGCCCACAGCAGGGTGTTAGAACTAGATGATCTTTGAGGTCCCTTCCAACCCAAACCATTCCATGATTCTATGATTATAAAAGAGTATTGTTATATTAATACAGAGTGTCACAGTCATACCTTTCCTGAATGCAAAGTAATAAATACCCAAAATGCTCACTCAGACAAAATATATCACCACTTTGCCTTCAGCATGAGACAACAAAATACCAATTCAATAGGGAGCCCTACTTCATGTCTTATATGAAAAAGCAGAGCACCTGACAGATCAGATGTACAGCCAGGTTACACATGTGAAAGCATCGATTCAACAAGAGGAGTTTCAAGAGTAGACAACTCTAGTAGATGGCTGTGGACATCAAGACAACAGCAGACAAACTAACCGTAAAGCATCACAAAAGCAATCTCTGACAAAGCCAAAGCTCCCAGGAAGGCATCTGTGACTGACAACTGCCACTTCAAGTGTAAGAGGCCACAGATGTACCAGGTGGAGCTGTAGCCTCCAGTCCAAACAGTTCTGTCGGTACATGCTCCCAGCTCACATGGGGCAGCCAGTGCTGGGCTATGTACTGGGCTGCTCAAGGACAACAGTGGATTTATGCTGGACTGCTTTTATGCCTAGTAAAGTTTGAAAAATGAGTCTAGCTTGCTTAGTCAATATCACAAGCTTCTCTCTTTTGCAAAGATTATCATTTTCAAGCCAAAATTACAAGGTTAGAGATGTAAAACGTACATGCTTCTTCCACCATGACACCGGCAGAAAGAACCAGAACATGAGCTGGTTTGGGACTCCACCGCTTTGAAAACAAGATAGCACCTACAAAGTGATTATTGTTTGCTGATATATTTTTTCCACAAGTTTTTTATTATTTTTTCTTAAAAACCATCAACGGCCACTAGGTTTGTCCAATGCAGAATACTGACTGAACTTGAATACCGATTTATTTCTTACATTGAAATTCTCACAACCACTGACAAATTTTTTCCTCACTGGAAAATTCCGCTGCCTTTTTAAAACGTAAGTTTTGAGTTTAGATTAGCTAGTGCTGAAGTCTGCCAATGCACAGAAAGCTTACAGCTGCATTAAGTTGTTTACCTCTAAAGAGAGCAAGAAGGGAAAGACAGGAGCTGTCATGGGCCTAAAATCCGGTCTAGATTTCCTAGAGAGCATTTTAGTGAGTTGCATTTAGCTTCTTCATGTAGCTAAAAGAACCATTAAATGTATCAGCAGTTACACACAAACGAACTGCCCTTCCTATTCTGTGAAATTTCTCCAATTCTTCTTAACAAAGGTCTCCTACAACCAAAGACAAAGATGGCATTTTTTTCAACAAGATTTATCAGTTACTTCGAATCTGGAGGGAATTTAGTGACATCAGCCTTTTGTGTTTAAATTATCATAACTACGAATTACATGCAAATAGGTGTGAGAGCATATTACAAGAAATTAAGTTTCCCTTAGCCCACTGTTTTAAAGGACATGTTAAAAGTACCTACACTGTAAGTAATAAATTAAATTCTTCGGAATATTCTAACAGAGAACAAGGAAGAATCTAATTCCCCCCTCTCTTTTTTTTAAAATACTAATTCATTAAGTGCTAAAGTGCACTTAACATGTATCATATGTTAAACATACTTGACATAATTATAATCTAATATTCAATAACCATATGACAACACAGTAGTTATATTACATTTCTTGTAGGCTCTAGAAACCACAGATTAAGCATTTGTCAAATCTACCTGCACCTGACATGGGACCACATCATCAATGAATGTGCGCCAAGCGGTGCCTTTAGCAGAATAGGCCTCCTGACAAAACAGTCTAACCCCCCTGCTAGTTCAAAGACTGCTTGGTGGGTTTAGTTGGGCATCTAATGATTCTGTATCCATCAATTCTCTTGTAAAATGAAAATGAAAGGCTTATTACTGAATGATTAAGCTAACCACAGTAGCTACAAGGATAAAACTGTGAGACTACTAAAACAAAAAGTGTGTTCATATTTACACGCACTCATTTTGCAATAACATACATGAGAGAAAAAGCTTTAGAAAGAACTCATTATATGCTACTCATGTTTTATAAAAGTTATTTGATTACATTACCCAGAAAACTTTCAGAAAGATTTCCAAAACTTTACATCGCAGTCACTTAAAGAAACGATTTTCCTCAATGAATACAAAGATTTTTATGACTATGGTTACTGTATGAAGAAGTAATAATTAGCAAAAGAAACCTCCAAATTAAAAAAGAGCACACACCTAAAATCCAGAAGTTCTATAAAAGACAACCCTCCTCGCTGGCAATAAGAAAAAGGCACCATCAGTCTGCAGTCTCTCATTAGTAAGTACAGTCCTCAGGATATTTGGAAACCTACTACATTATTGTGTTTCTTTTTCAAAGAAAAACATTATACTTCGGCACACCACAAGGGAGATCATTAAAGACATAAAGAGCAGTTGGGTACCCAGTTCTCTCAGAGATGCAAGGAGAGCTAGACATCTCTCACTTGGTTTCGTATCCAAAAGTCTCCTCCACAGGAAATGCCTTTCAGTACAAGAACTGGTTTCTCTTCATTAAGAGAAAACATAACTTAAAAACACTCTCTTGAAAAAGTTAATGTTTCCTTTTTTCTTTTTTTTTTTTTAATTATATGGCTATACTAGGAGACAGCAGTCCAGAATTCTTATTACATGGATCAGTAAAACTATTGCAGTAGGGTAGTATAAGCCATGAGTCCAAATGAGTTTGCACTAGTGAAAAATACAGTTTGTATCTGGCTCATCTCCAGGTATACCATGAGAGGAAAGCACACCCAGAGACAGATCAACAAAAATCACAACCTGTTGGGGTTCAGAACCCTGAGAACAATTTTCAATATTAAGATCTGTAGATTTTCAAGACATTTCTGAAGCACCCTAATGTTTCACAACATAAGTAGTTACACTACTATGAAACAATAACGTTGTCATTGTCAGGGCTGCTGAAATGGTACAACTCTTGTGATAAACCACTGTGTTTTTATGGAACAGATTAGAGTTTTAGTGGCCTCTGGTCCATTCTGCACTGAATTTATTTTTGTAAGAGGCATTAACACAGAATTTATTGAAATGAAAAGCACATTCGCAAAAAAAAAAGTATCACCTAAAAAAGCAGGTATGGTTTATATAATTGGGACTGCATTTGTCTGAACTTAGCAGACGAGAGTGGGCAAACCAAGTTATACTAAGTTCCACAGAAAATGCATGCTGTTTTCTACCATATCATTTGCCACTTCACACAAAAAGAAACATTTATTTGAGGCTTTTTCAACACAGTACATGGTTACATGTGCTGACAGAAATGTACAGAAATATTTTACAAAGAGTACTGAATAGAAATGACCAATTAGACACAAAAAGCACAGGCAGGACTATAGCTGCCCACAGGGAAGAGGGATTTCTTTAACCAGGCCTCTAACAAAGTGAAAGATGAAATGCAAAATTTCAAAAAAAAATCCATTTCATATGTCCTCTATTCATATTATCTTAGACATATTTCTCAGAAAATATATTCTAGCACTGAAGTATTTCAATAGAATAAAGGTCCGTTTGGCACAGACCATAGTATTCAGTATCTAGATGCATCTTTTGTACTAAAAGCACTCCTAAGGGTGTTCAGAGACCAACACAAAGAGCTCTGAAGATCAAATTCTGCCGCAAGACATCATTTGAAATGAAATTCCAACGTAGCAACATCAGTCAGGCGAGTGAAAACTGAAAGGCCAAGAAATGACAGGTATTTAGGAAAGACAGAGTTCTAATCCATTTTCAACTTTTTTTTTAAATTACCAATAGTGGAGAAAACAGCTGTTTGTATTTGTTTCAGCTTCCACCTCCTTTTTATTATGGTGATCTAGTCACAAGCAAGGAAGAAAGCTTGGGTAGCTGCAGTTTCCTAGTCACAAGCAAGGAAGAAAGCTTGGGTAGCTGCAGTTTCCTTGTATTTGTATTTGGATCAACAGACACACATACTACATTTAGGACAAACCAGAGAACATACTGAAGCCTGAGCATCTGAGACAGTCTAAATAATGCTGGGCTATAAAGGGGTATAAAAACCAAAATGGATCACTGTTACTCTATGTCAAAGAAGGTGTGTTTTTTCCAGTGTGATGCACTTCTGCTGACATTGTATACCCATCCCTTCATCACTACACTTCACGCTTTTTTGCACATTGCGTTCACAGCCCCGCGCAGGAGGTTCCCTATAACTGCATGAGAACTGAGGTCGGTCACTCCTATCCACCATCACATAGAAGTTAAGACAAAAGAGTAAAATCGTAGAAAAAGAAAGACTTTGCCAATTGTCCACTAAATCCACTTTTCCTCCAGTGAAGGAAATAAGGCATGTCATTCAGGTAAAGTCCAAAAATCTTCCCCTCCTATTCCTCCTCTAAATGGCACCAGTTTATAAACTACACAACTGCAGCTATTCACCTTTGCCTAGTCTTTAAACAGCCTTACAGGCATAAACAGGTGGGGGGTTATGTAACACCAGGCATTTTATGACAAAAATAGTTGAGGAAAGGCCAGACATTCAAAACAAGTATATAAAAGGGAAGTGATCAGATGAGCAAATTTGGCTTCAATTCATGCATCTCAGAAGGTACAATCACTTTTTTTAATTTGTGAAATACTGATGTTACATGCAAGAAGGCACATACAGGCTTGCGAAGATGGGAGATTTTTCTAGTAGTCATTTACGATCTTAGAAAAGCAGAATTGCACAAGAATAGAAGGGAGAAGAATAGAAGATGAACAGATCATTGCTGTAACGCTTACGTGCTCTTCCTACACCTCAGCGCTTACTGTAAAACATGGGTTCCTGACCTTTCCTGTCAGTTTCTGGGATGCTGATGAGAACAGATTAGCTAGTAATATCTTATTTTGATTTCCACTCTGTTCCTGAGAATATACGCAAAAAGGAAACTAATGCAGTTCTACCTCTTGAGCACAAGGAGAAATGTGAAAACTGCCATAATGGATTTAACTCGAAGAATTGCTTTTCTACATTCCATCACCAAGACTGATATGTGCAAGTTGTTTCAGTGAAAGAAAGCACTGAAACAGAATAACTTGTATCCCCAAAGTTTCCTTCAAAGAAGTTGGTTACTGTCCTGAGGGTTGCAGATTTTTCTCTTTTCACTTGTTTCAGTATTTGTTGCAACAACTGTGTTGATAGTATAGAATTTATGTTACTCCTAACGTTGTTTGAATCCTGCTAAGTCCAAATCTAAGGGAGATCCAGGAACTCCCTATTGTAACCAAACAGCACCATCTCCTCTTCTAGCCACAAACTGAAGATACTGTGACCACAGCAAAGTTACACAGCAGCAAGACCAAAGTTGTACCTTGAACCTATATACATAAAAAAGCAATCATAACTATAGATACAGACCCAAGGGTTTAATCAGCTCCTACATAACGTGTGTACATAGGAAATGTCTAACTTCCTTTAAATTCTTTCAGCCACATCCAATAAAGGCAGAAAATTAAGTGGAGATACAGCTGCTCATCTATCAAGGGCTCCTTTCTGTAAGCCAGGCTGGTCAGTTCCCTGGCATGCCATCTTTGGCAGACCAATCCCAAAAGCAGGGTTACCAAAATAGAAGCATGTTACACCTCTATTAGATGACTTCTTTTTTTTTTTTAATTTCTGTATGTTCATTAACACCAGATTACTAGGTACTCAGACAAAGCAGGGGCTCACTGTAGTACTGACAGAATTGTACATTCAGGGTTAACAATTCAAGAGAGAAATCATTCCTGGCTCCTCCACAGATTTCAGCAGCCAAAGCAGATTAGATTAGTTCTGCTCTGCCAACAGGAGTAATTATCACTATATACAGTAAAAAAATAGCTGTAAGGATTTCTAAGTGAATGAAGTACAGACCCGCTGATGAAGTCTTAATTCAACATCTATTAATGTCTTTTCCTAAGCCAGCAAGAGAGAAAAGAGCAATATCAGAGTCAAGAATGGAAGTTTTAATGTTTCTATTGTTCCTATAGATGCCACTTTTCTTGTAAAGATCTTTAAATCCAGAGGCTTACTGAAGGTAGGCAATGCAAAAGGGCCATAAGGAATTTAAAGACCAAGTCAATCTGAGAGGATGAGCGCTCCTATTTTCAGTAAGCAAGTGAAAGCTACAAGGCTGTCTCCAGAGATTTTTTGGGGGATTTAAGTGTCACAACACCACAAGTAAGCATTATTCTTTTTCTCACTCTTAGATAAAACATATTAACTTGCAAATTACATTTAAAGAAGAACCGAATATACACAGGAAGAACACGTCACTCACAAAGGAATTCAGTTTTAGGTTCTGCATTTAGCCTCTTGTTCTGCAAACCATCCCCATCATTCAGAGGATCAATATTTTTAAAGCCTTAAAACAGGAGCAAACAAGCCAAATATTAAATACCTCCTAAACTGTGCTCTCCAAAAGATTACAAAGCAGATACACTAATTAAGATGGAGGCGACAGCACACTGAGTTCTGGAAGAGGTAGGCTCATTATCAGTATCTCAGCAGTTTACAGCCTATGCCGTAGCTCTTCATATAGTCGCTTAGAATAATTTTTGGGTAGCAAAACATGCAAGATTGCTACCATTACATACCTGTGAAGAATTTTGCTAAGAAATGTGCCATGCAAAGAACAACAACAGGCTTTCCTTAATTCAGACAATTAAGGAATAGCTAGGGAGATCTATAGTGTTGTTAGCTTACTAGATGTGGGCATTCTTTGAAGGCCTACACAATGCATAGAATGTTGTATGAACTATAAAAACATACCAAATTCCTTTGAACCATTGCTAACACAGTACGAATATCAATAGCATGTTCTTTATTTGCTCAGTTAATGTAGTAATTAAATATTCATAGAAAAGCTCTTCTTAAAATTCCTGACTACTGTTCAATTGTGTCTGTTGCATTTTGGCTTGAGTATGAGGTTTTGTGTATGTACGTTTGCTCTCTTCTGTGCTTCAAAGAAAGAAAATGGAAAATGCAACTTGGAAAAAAAGCTGAGGAAGCACAAAGGATGCTCAGCTTTTATTAGAACTGATATAGAGTGAACAGAGGGCAGAGGGGAAAAAAAACTCAGGACATGTCAAGCATTCCTGACTCTCTCCTTGGCTATGCTGGCACTATAGCATTGGTTAAGCAAGTGAGGGCAAAGCAGCATTTAAATTCTCTGTGTCCCTTAAGTCAAGTACTCCTACAAGCCATGAAACTTGCAACTTCTAGTTAATGGTCACAAACACATTCAGCAAACATCTTCCGTGTCCCACCATGCGCATCAGAACTGGAGTCACTAGGCCGCCTGAAGAAGCAAGAAAACTCTTCTCCTTTACCTATTGCAAGATGAAGAATAATAAAAAAAAAAAAAAAAAAAGAGAGCTTTGGGAAAGCACGTGGTCACTAAACAGATAGGAATTTTTAGACCCTATAGCCCCAACTACAGGAATTCCCCAAGTATAATTGGCAAGAGGCACAGGTGGGAGCTCAGGACAGCATCTTGTTGCAAAGGGCAATTTTTTGAGTAGCCCTTTGTTCCCCTCTAGCAAGACTTAACAAATCTATTCTGCAGTATCTTGTCAAAAAGACCAGCAATTGGAACACAGTATTAAGTACGCAAAGCGCAGAGAGATTAGCTAGGGGGTTCCTGTGCACAGTCACCTTTTCAAATAACCAGCCCTATCTGTCTTACATCCCAAAGTTCCATCCCTAAAATGTCTTTCAATCTCAGTGTCATACAAACAAATGCAAAAAGAAGGAAGGCAAAGGGAACATGGAAAACAGTCCTCAGGAGAACAAAATAGGAGGAAGACAGCAGCAAGGAAATGAAAACAGGACCACAGGAAAAGGAACAGGAAACGGATCAGACACACAGTGAAACAAAAGTTTCAAAAGATCCAGTGGGAAAGATGACTGAGGTAAAAATGGACTTGACTCACGCTAATGATTAAATTGTGGGAAAACATGAAACAAAAGCCAAACACAAGAAAATTATATGTTAAAATTTGGTGTTTAAATGCTTCTGGCAAAACTATTTATGAAACTGCCATTTAAAAGTAAGACAGTAGTCATCATGCTGTAAACTGTATTTACAATTGTGACATGGAAAATTGCTTCTGTAAGAAGCAGAACTGTAAAGGACACTGATTTTGTACTTGGATGTATTGTCACTGGTCCTAACACACGGTTTCTAATCACTCACATTTCAACTTAGTTGATGAAATATTAGCAGTTGTATGAAACTTTTATAGACACAGACACCTCAAATCCTATACCTACCTAACGTATTTAAATTTCTTGGGGGGGAGGGGAACCCTAAAGCCTACAGCCTAGCTGATACATTTAAACAGCAAAATGAATGGAAAACCTCAAACAAATTAGCACGCAATGTTTTCATGATCAGAGAAAAAAAACCACACATAGCCACACAATGAAGAACCTTACAACTACAGGATGAAATACAGATCTTCACATCAGCACTAAAAAGAATACCCAACGCATTTGTTTCACATTGTTAGCTTGGCACGCTAAGATGCTGCTTCCATTGTATCTTAGTATCTTTTATTCATGACTCTGCTTGTTTTTTTACAAGTCTCTAATGTTAGTGTAACAACATGAGAAGACACCTTACTTTGCCTATACCTGCGCAAGGGAAATTAATTTTGGGGTGTAAGGAGCCCTATAAAGGTGTGGCAAAAGACTTTCATATAGGCTAAAGTCACAGAACGCATCTGAAGGATCCACACTTGACTTCAGTTCCATTACAGACACACAAGCCATTTTGCTATTTCTACCCCACTCCTAAAAATAAACACCATTGAATTCATCATCTGAACTGGATCTCCTCTGTGAATCAATTGTGGCCCTAGTGCCCTGGACACAGGCCCTACAAGGCCAGACCTGGCTCTCAACTATGTAATTCCTTTACAAAGACCTACAGTGTGGTTATTTTAAGATATTTTCTAAGTTAGCAGGTACTGGCTTGTTCTCCTCTAAGCATTTTTTAAAAGTCTCAAAAGCTGTTAACACTGAATTTAACGCAACGGGGCGGGGGGGCGAAGGGGAACTTCACAGGGTTAGTCAGCATCTATTAAAGGTGTCCCTAACCCAAACGCCTATGCTCTTCTATTTCTTACCAGCAGATCAAACAGATCATGTACTAGGTCTATGATTTCCAACAGGAAGGAACAATATTATTATTAACATTCATTAGTGTTAACATACAGGATTCATTAAACACTTTGAATGTTTTCTTGAATTGCATGTGAGTAGTCTTTTCCAAGCTCTTATGATCATGGAATAAATTCCTAGCAAGACCTTAAGGATGTAAGTACAGGTCTCTACAAATTGCCAAATAAGAATAGGGCTGTCCTCTAGTTACCCATTTTAAAAATCCACTGTTCTATTTTTGCTGGTGTGTCACTTCAGGTTTGCAGTTTATTAGACCATGCTCTCTGTGGCAAGGAGAGGGTTTTCTGATATATTCAGAGAACACTTCTCAAGGATTGCAAGTCAAGTAAGTAGAACAGCTAAATCCAAAAGCCCAAACCACAAATCAGTGGGAATAGCCATGAATGAAAAACAAACTCCAACAATAAATTTGCAGGATTAGAAGTGAAAACTCAGTAGTCACAGAGTGCACTGACTACATTTTTATACTTTGTGATATTCTCTGGAGCTTCAACATACTGACCCGGCACCAAATGTCATCTTTCATGCAGAGTGCCATAAAATTCAGATCTCAAAGTTGAGGAAGGAAATCAAACTCTTATCTGCTCAAACTTATCATACACTTGCATGGAGCTCCATTTTACTTATCATGCTAAGAGGCAAACTACCACCAGCACACTGACCATCACAGCCTGCGTTGCTCTGCCAGCTTTCCCAGCAGCCACCCACCCTGTCAAACCTCTCCGACTACTTCCTGAAAAGCCCATCAAGAGCCATACAACACAGACAGGCTGAACACTAGCTAGAATAAAGATAAAAGACCATACTGGATGCAAAATTCTCCAGTGCCCCAGCAGACCTCATACTTCAGAAGTTTATGAACTAACTTTAAGCAGCTGGTACAGTTGACCAGGATGAGACCAGCCATTCCAAACATCCACAAACCATCATCTTCCAAAATGCCTGGTTCAGTGAGGGGAACCACAGGGCCATTCGTTCCCCCTCGTCATGAGGGGCCTCAGCCCAGACACTCACGCAAGTTCAGGAGACCTTGCTGCTAGGGTCACCTACACCTTAGGAGACTTTGTTGATCACACCAGGAGAATGGGAAGCCTAAGGCGATACAACTCCACAAACGTTTAAAGTTTCCAGATAACACAAACCAGTTAAAGCAGTATTAAAAGCAGACAAGTACTACACTACAATTCATTTTGTCAATGAGATTTAAATACACAACTCTGCATAGACCATGTTTTTAACCAGCACACATCTCGCCTCTGAGAACATGTTCTCAAACAGATGGTGTCACCCCAGGACCCACAGGATCCACACTAAGTATAGAAACATAGATATTTCAAGTAAAATACGTATATTTATTTCAACCTGCAGTGAGGAAAAATGTTTAATACCATTTAGTCCATAAATAATTACAAAGTGCTAAAACTCTGATGCTTTATCTTATACACTACAGCAAGTCTTTCAGAGTAAAGATTTCTAAGACTCATTTTTATTTGGATCAATCATTTGTACTACTACATTACCTCAAATTACAGTTAAAAAGACTTCCAGTATTAATGAGACAGCTTTTTGTAAATAATTAAAAGCTACTACACAGACCACACACAATTTGGAGGGGGGGAGGAGGGGAGTGTTGTTGTTTTGCTTGTTTGGGGTTTCGGTTTTGATTTTTTTAAATCTAGCAGAACACACTTTCTAAGTCAATTTGGTGAAGAATATCCCCCTCTTGCTTGCTTTGAATATGCTACCTACCACTTCCATTGGATACTCCTCTGTTTCCACGCTGGAAAGGACAGCAAGTAGTTTTCTCTTTGCTCAGGCCTCTCATTCTCCCCCTCGGTTGCGAGCTGAAAACTAGCTGAAAAATCTTTCTTTTTGTATTGAGCTCTTCCTTACTGGTTCATACCTTTGAAAACCTCTACTGCCCTTCTCTGCACCTTTGTCATTTTATTACATACAGGAGGCCACAACTACCATAATACAGGAGCACTGTGGCTTATGCAGTAGACTGTGATGGCATAATGAGCTATAATGGATAATAGCATAATGAATGTTTTGGGCACAAACAAGACTCTGCAAATGCACTTTGCAAAAACCCTTGGGTGCTACATCCTCCACAAATGTCTACCAGAATGGATTACAGTTCAGAAGAATCTGGTCCAGATGATGATGAGATATTGAAGTAGATGAAAGTGTGGTTTGATCCACGACTGCAATTCCTGTGATAAACAGGACACAAAAACATTAATAGTTCTCAGCTTCCAAAAATTCTCTGAGGGAAAAGTCAGTTAAAATACACCTCTGAAAAGTGTAAAGACTAACGACTTTATATCCACAACTGTTTCCACACAGAGTTACTCTGAAATCCAGCCAGTGTTCAGCAAACTACATTCCATTTATTTCTTCAATGACATGTAACCTTCCTAATTAAGGAATTCAAAGTGAAATACCGATATAATGCAAGAATCAGTAAGTTGTAGAACAAATTCTACCGCCGACAATATCAGTTTACATCATGAACTTCAAATCAGGCGACTCCTTATGAAGCTGTAATAGGGTTCCTTCCTTAAGTAGGCTGACAAACAACGAAAGGTAAACCTGACATAAAACGTTTCAGCTGTACATCATCACAGGTCCTTGCTGTCTAAAAGGCCGCATTCACTGACTCCAGCTGTCTGCCAAAATGAAACACATCATTGAGAGCAGCCCAAATTTGTGTGGGAGATGTGTCGCTATCACATAAACACCTACTTCCTCTGCTATGAATTAACAGCTGTGATCATCTCTGCAGAGGCAAATGAGCAAACACTCATGGAAATTTAGCTGTCGCCTCTATATGTGGCCCATTTGATGTCATGGCTGAATCATATGGATGCCTTGCCTCACAGTAACATTTGAAGTACACCAATGAACAGTCTAAAACTTTATAGCAAAGGATGTCAATTTGGCATCTCAAAGTAAAACATAACCATGAGCATGGTCTCATGAGAAGGGTATTTATGAAAAGAAGAAAAAAAACACCTTTAAAATCCTAGAGCACAGGTCAGTATTAATAGATAGCCTAAAACAATCCAATGGTGAATAAACCAAATACTATGAAAGCTCTGCAGCAGAGTATAATTTAGAATTATCTGGACTCTCAGTCTGCTGAGCAATTTGCTACAGTACAATCAGGGTTTTAAATGGAGTATGTGGGCGCCACTGAGAAATCTACATTACTGAACCATACTACATGCTGAGTCTTAAGATACCAATATCACATTTTTCTCCAATTCAATTAAGAAAATTATTCTTAAGTTACCATAATACAGATGGCTGTTTCAAACAGCTCATTATAATCGACATGAAGGCAGGTTCAGAAGAGAACCCAACATAATTGTTAAAAGATCTGGTCCTCAGTCTTCAGCAAGTAAAGTCCATGGGAGATCATACAAGACCGCACATAAAAGGTGCCTTTTCAAAAAGAGAGCAGCATGGAGGCTAAGATGCGGAGCAAGCTTAACACCTCCACACGGCCTCCAGTGTGCCATCTCATATCCCATAATAATTAAATCCTTCAGCAGTGCAAAAGGCAACCAGCATACTGTCAAAAAGCTTTATTCTTATTGTATATTAGCAGTTCCTGCAGTATAGATTACAAAATCGAGGGGTGCTGATGAAGCCCAGGAGCAGCTGTTCAGAGCAAGGGGCAGAACGCGCTGTCACGCACGAGAGAGCTCCACTTAAATAACCACCCGGGGGACTCTACCACCAATACCTTGTCACGTACAACTATCTTGCCACCAGATATTTTCACACTCTTGCTACGCAACCACCTTGGGAAAAGAACTACAGAGTATTCTACCAAAATAATAATTCCAATTATAAAAATACAATATGCTTTTGAGTTCTGCTACATTATTCCAAGTGTCCATAGATGACAAACCATGTTAAGGATCATTTTAAAGTAGTTTAAAGAACTCATTCCAGTCTTTAGGCTACTGACTTCCAGCTGAATAACTTCAGAACACTGCACGAACATTGCTGACCTTGTGAAAAGCAAATTTCCTGAACCGTTGTTACAAACACCTGTAAAAGGTATTCCCCATCCCTGAAAGAAGGGCTGAGTAAATGGTTACTATCAGTTTCATGCTCATATTTTCACCTGTTAAATAATATACACATCAGTACTGGAAATGTTCTACCATAGAGGGGACCTGAGAACCACTAACATTGGAAGTCCTCACACAGTGCTCTGCTGGTCTTCTGAAATTAGTGAAGAGGGCTGGATGCTGCCTATTCTATTTATAGAATTAAGCCTATTAAAATCATATGGTGCTCATACACATAGAACAAATTAATTAAATATTTACTATTTTAGCAACTGTGTATGCTAGCAGGACACAGAATTTAACTTGGTTTTATAAATACATCCCTATCATCTTAAATTTAAGATCATCAACGAAATTAAGTTTAAAAAGGCATGTCAAAATTGTAGCCAGATACTGGCTATTTGCATGAATCTACATAAAAATCAACACTCAATTTTGCCATGGCTAAAAAACTTTCTGCATGAGCAGTAACCTATTACTGGTGTTGGCACTGATGCATACATAAAGGAAAACGCAGCAACATAATGTAGGGACAGCGAAAGCATCTGCCTGCAAGCTGTAGGCAAATATTTTTTTAAACTTATTATACAAAAGAACACATACAAAAGCAATACAAACAGCTGCTATAACATACTTTCAGACCTCTGAACAGGCATCAGCTTACTAAATTGCCTAACAGAACATCACTTCAGCACAAATGATTCCTTAGGTTTTTTTTTAAATAACACATTGAATGCAAACATTGGAGCTAAGCTGTAAGAATGTCTAGGAAGCCTAGATTTTGTCTAGGAAGCCTAGTGTTACATCTGATTTTGTTTAGTATTATTTTGTTCTACAGACCATTCAGCTAAATACAATACAATCTAAATAAAATACAATATGATCCTGGACCCGTTACTATCTTCTGAAAGGCATAATAGCTTGATGAGACAATAAAGCAGGTAAAGATTAGAAAGAATAACAAAATCAATGTAAATGCAATTTGTTACCAGGAATTTATAATAATGACGGATCCTTCTATGCCTCTCTATGGAGATGGTTCTCAGCATAGGAGAAGTAATAAGAGCAATGTTCAGACAAGTGGACACGATAATACTGCAAAGCTAATTCTTACCTTCAGGTCAGATAAGCAGAATAGCAGCACAGAGTCTCTGTAGCAAGAGACAAACTTGTTCTATTTGTTGAAATAAGATACTATAGTTTGAACAACTAGACAGAAAAATTATTCAGCAACATCCTTTTGAATGATGAGAGTGAGGTTATATGAAACAAGGGCAGGAGCATAAATAGGTAAGACAATCAGAATAGACCCTCGCAAAAGTTGTGGAGCTATATTAGTCAGGAAATATTTGTATTAAGATCCTGATTGCTTTTTTCAGAAACTAGCATCTCTCCCTTTGTGACAATAATATGCTACTTCTCAATATGCTTTTTTTAAAAAAAAAAAAAAAAGACCAGAAGTCAGTATACAGTAGGGATCTGATGTATACAGCCTAATTATTTAACTTTTGCACTGCTCATTTATTTCTAAATGAAACCAGAAAAGCAGCTACGTGGGTATTTTCTATACCAAGGACTGGAAACTCACAAGTTTGTGACTCATTGTTCCCTGGCTGAGAACAGCTGTGCCACACACAACTGACCAAACTGACTGATCCTCAGAATGTGACTCATGGGTCTACCAAAACCTGCGTCAAGATCCACTACCAGCCAGAGGCCACCCCACTGGGAGGCAAGCATCCCCGTACATATTCTTGGCAAACCCTCCCACGGACGCCCTGCTGAAGCCTTCCCACCTGCTTCAAAACTCTCCTCAGGGCAGAAAGGGGCAGCTTGCAGAGACACAAGTTATCCAAACATCTGCTAAAGCCTGTTAAATGTATACACTGCCAGCAATAAACAATGCAAACTGAAGTTCATAGAAATCTGTTCTCTGTAATTCACAGAGAAAATTACTCTGTAAGGATGGCAGGGGAACTGTCCACTTTCTATATTAGTTTTTACTATGCCCACTCTATCCACTTATGACAGCAACATCACAGTTATGAGATGCATCTTCTCTACACAGAATTTATGAAGTACAAAACAAGCAAAAACATCAATTGGATATCAGGGGTAATATTTAATCAGTCTATGTAAGTAATAAATGACAAATGTAACAATAGATGATTTTACTTTTGTAAATCACGAGATCTAACCAGCAGGAAATAGTTTCAGCCCAAACAGGTTTTAAACTTTTAAAACCTTTGAGATATACTGAAGGCACATTTTTGAGGAAGATCAATTAGGATGATTGCTGCTGAAAAGTACATTGAAAATAATAGATTTGAGGTCAATCCTATAATGTCATTGGAGGCTTAGAGTAGAAAAATGAGTCTTAGATCCTTCAGTTCAAATAAAATTCCCTTTTTAACACCAGTATGCCTTGCCACTGGAGGGTATTTCTGATAATGGTTTGTTTCTTTTTTTTTTTTACAGCTGCAGAGAACTAGTAAAAAATAAGTTGTCCTATCTCCACTTCTGTCAAAGCAAGTCAAGTTACTGCCCAGTCTGTCTGCTAAATGTGGTAATTTCTTGAATGCAACAGAGGACATTGAAGAGCATGCATAGGAAATCCAAGGACTCCTAACCCAACATGGAAATCACTTCTTTTTGTCAGCTGCTACTGTTTGGAAAACATGAAGCTTGATGATTAAAAAAATTGTAGCCATTTCAAAGCCAGCTAGAAAAAAAAAAAGGAAACATCTGCTATTCATTTATTTGTTCCTTCTAATTCTTGGAAGACTTCTACCGCCAAAGAAGGTTTTAACCACTCTAAGGCAACCAACAGTGTGTTATCAATAATGCCAAGGGAGTAGACATAACCGAAATAACTTTTCTAACGTTGACAGAAAAAACCACAAAGTATTTGGTCAACATGTGTCCTTCCAGTGAATCTGTAGCCACTCAAGCTCTCTAGCTTACTTCCCCCTTGGAACATTAACAAACTTTCAATCAATAATATTTAAAAAAAAAAATCATCTCAGGCACAGACTGGGGTACAACATTACTTCCCAAAATGCAAAAATGCCTTCACAATGTCATAGCCCACATCTAACATGTTTGTTTACAGGAAAAGGGAATCCTCCTGAAAATGAGAAAACTCCACAGAAGCAAACATCAGGAATTCAGTGAAACAGGCCAAAGGTGCAGGTGATACAGGATGGGCAGCATCCCCATAAGAGAAGGAAAACAGCACAGTCACTCCTGTCCTGACACTTACAAGACTAAGCACATCGATAAGTGAATACAGAGACATGATAATGGTTGGAAAAAAAAAAACCCATGACTAAATTAAAAAGAGTAAAACAAATTTTTAAAGGAATTTCCCTAGATAAAAATCACTCTCACAACTACAAAAAGTTAATGAAGTTGAAGGAAGCATAAAAGAGTGGGCCAGACTTTATAATGGAAAACTTTAATGATGGAAAACATCAATGCATCTAGAAAACTAAGCAAAAGCCACCTCCTTCCCAGCAGCATATTTCAGTTCTGAAGGGGCACGTGAGGAAAATGATTGTGAAGTTATGAAGGATCCAATACTGAAGTTAAAAAAAAAAAAAACAAACCACACAACACTGACCTGGATTAAGTTCTCATCAGTATCTCATCATGAAACAAACAGTTTAAAGCTGTTCTACTACTTCAAATGATATGAAACCGCAAAATCAGCCAGCGCAGTAGGATAAGTGTCACCATAATTATTCTTCAATACATGTTCTCCACTAAACCAGGAACTGCATGACAAAATTTTAATTTAGTCCCATGAGAACCTTTAAAAAAAAAAAAAAAAAAACAACTCAAATGGTAGTATTGAACTGCTTCACCCTCAACAAGGGGAGAAGTGCTGTAAACAAATCAAGACAAGAGGTGCTTGTTTACAGGACAGTTACTGACCTTTTATGCCTTGACCCTACTGAGCTTTCAACAACCAGCTGGGCAATGCCTCCTCTGCCTGCGTCACCTATAAATTATACCAGGCCTATAAAGGCCGTATCAGTCCGCACAAAGGAAGCAAGCACAACTCAAGAAACCTGAAGAAACAAATTGTAGCCTGAATAAAAGGGTTTCTAAGTAATCTCTGATACAGTTATTCTTAAATTTCCATCTAACCTGATTTATAGTTGCCATTAGCTATCAAGGTAATCTCCCAGGGACACCACCACGTTGCAAATGCTTTTATCTCAAAATACAGCTACGTAGTTGTAGTGGTTGTTTCACCTTGAGTATAAATAGCCCTCTCACCTTGAGCCTGTGAAGCAGAAATAAAATTATCATGTCTATCAGCCCCTGAAGAGTGAGTAGAGCTCACTGCAAAAAGAGAGAAAGAAACCATGGAGACTGATGCCCTACACGAGGGAGCCACAGGATGAGTGTGCTGGCTAGCAGGGCTGGCTATTTCTGCCTCGTGAGTAACACAGATAATCTGAAAAGTGGTTAAAAATAACTACCATCCCCATCTCCACCTGCTCCCTCAGGACACAACCCCAGAAACAGACTGCTCAAGCACTGCCGCGTTGGCACAAACCTCCAGAGACTGGTGGGAAGGGCAGGAATCAAGTGATGCTGCCTTTGAAGAGAACAAGTTTCCAGCATCAATGCCCAATTCACCCTGCAGGTTCCCAGCACTAGCTTTCATCCTCATCACTCCCCCTAGAGTGGTCTGCCCCACCACCTGCAGCAAGCAGCAAAACAATTTTGGCAACACGCTCACATATGTTGGAACCCTCTGACGGCAACAGGAAAGGGGCAGATTTTTTTTGTTTTGTTTTGTTTTACGTAATGGGTAAAAGCCAAACAATCACTATTTATAAAAAGTAGTCACTGAAAAGCAGCCTAAAACAGCCCAACATTCAATTGCTGTTCAAGCACTGTCTGGTCCCTTGAAAGCCCTGTGTTTTCTGGTCCTAAGAATCTTCCACTTGAGCCCTCCTGCCCAGCACTCTCACCTACACGGGAAGCAGCTTCCGGAGGAGACGCGCTCTCATCCATGTAGGAAACATTTCAGAGGATCTGTGGAGGGATAAGGCCAGCAGGAACAGTGAGGACAACAGCACAGGGAAAACAGCTGAAAGGAAGAAAGAGCATCAGGAAAGAAGTGAAAGAGGAAACAGATGCACTGGAGGGAGAAGAAAATACCAGGGGGAGGGGGAAGGCAAATGGAGAAGGTGAAAGTAATATAGTCCAGACCGAGAGGAGTAGAGTAGAAGCACAGAACAAGCTGTAGAACTGAGATGAGTCAAATAAGGGAGAAGTAGAGACAAGAAGGAAGGAAAGAAAGAAAAGAAATTTAAAAAAAAAAAAAGCCTAGACCTGTCAGAGCAATACCTCTTACTACTCACACAGCAGCCTGGGTTTCTGGGCACAATGGATAAGATCAAGCCACCTGAGTCAAGGTAGAAAAATGTGAGAAACAAGGAAAATTAAAAAGAGGTTGTCACCAGCAGAGCTGACAGGAAAATGAAATATCCTACAGAAATCCTAACACTTCAAAATCTGCTGCTCTTTCTCATCAAGATGAAAGGCATCTTAAGTTCATTAAACTTCAACATGACTTTATCAAAACACTGAATTTTGAGGTCAAACTCTAATGATACTTAACACAAAACAGGAAAAAGCTAAATACTACGGCATTTCTTTTCCAAATAATTTAAAGAACATATCCAAAAAATGGCATTTCTGCAAAACGTTGAGGACTAATTTTCCTACAGAACTGCTCTGCCACAAATTTCACAAACAACATTAGATGAAATCACTGTTCCTCACTGGAATGAAAAGGATACATCACTCCAGAGTCATATTTCCAAACATAAACGGTTTTGCAAAATATATTTGTGGTCCTGCATGTCAAGCCACAGATTTTGAAAACCATTTTTAAGACTTAAGAGAGCCATTCCCCCAGGCAGCCCTCCCATGGCATGGAAATGGTAACGGAGTTCTGAGCCAGAAAGACCAAGTTCTTAATTAATATGACAACTACCATCAGGAGACCTACACAGAGAAACCCTACCAAAACACCAGTTCTGCCCCAAAGGGGAACATCTTGTCCTTTGTTCACTGCTAATCAGAGGCCACATGAATTCACAGCCACCATTATACTACTGATAGAAAAGAGATCTACTTAGCCCTATTCCTAGCGAGACATTACAAAACACACTCCCTCTCGTTTCAGGAGTTTTTTAATTAGCAGTTTTCTTATGTTTCTCCCATTGGCCATGGCAAACAACTTAAAGTTCTTAAAAAAAACCCTCAAGGAATACTATGTCATTGTAACTGGGAATCCCACACACAACTGCAAGATTTTTTTTTAATTTCATAATAGGTATTTGTAACAGTAGAGAATAATTCACATTACATTTATTATTGCTAGAGTCTTGTGCTCTTGAAATAACTTTATGTGCTATGGGGCTTACAAGCTACAAAAACCTAAGTTCTCAGAAAAGAGGATGTAGATAGTTTAAATTAAGCAGATTCCCCAGGAGTCCATGAGCCTGAGCTATTAGACCTGGGAAGACACACAAATTCGAAATATGCTCCAGTCTGCTGCTCAGGAGCTTCTCCAGAAGAGCAGCCCCGCTGTTCCCAGCATGGCTCAGCCATTCCTACATCTGCAGCCTCTCACATCACCATGTCTGCATTCGCATGCAAATCGCACAGGTCCCAGTCAGAAAATGCTTTCATCTCAGCTAATCAATTTACCAGGGTCTTCCACAGGAAGGGAAATCTATAGAACTCTGATACAACTATAGAGGCATTCCAGCAGGATTACTGGAGTAACCTCCTTAATGATTCATGAAACCTGCAACAGCACAGAGACAAGTATTTTCTAAGGCACAGCCCTTCTAACCAACAATATCACTTAAAGGCATCACCAAGAACAAGGAAAGTGGAGTTAAACCTCAGCTTTTACAAAGACTGCCATTTGTTCAGCATACTTCACCGTGTAATCAGCGGCCTCAGCACAATCCACAGAGAAGATGCATCACCATATTCAGTGCTGCCAGCCACAACTGCAAACTGAATGAACACAGACCCTGAATAACCTTCTCATGACTACTTGTAGTGATTCACATCAAGGCACAGGAGTGGGTAAATTCACACTGCCCTCTTTGTGATGGGTAAAAAGAGGATCAGGACGTAACAGAGACAGACAGAACTCAAAAAAAAAATGGCTAGGGTGAACCTTATTTAAGGGTCCCATAAAACCTCAGTACATTTACACACCTGTTAAAGACCACTTCAGGTTTTAACACATTCTTCACTTTTAAAAATGCTCTCGGAATTCCCTAGAACAAATCAGCCCTAAGAGGACACACTCGCATCCCAAACAAGCCCTCTGGCTAAGGCCCAAAAACCATTAATTCATATCAAGCATCCCAAAACCTAAGCAAGACCCACAAAGAGAAAAGGAAGGTGGGAAATCAAAGCTTAGCAGGTATTTTCAACAATATTTAAAAATAAGCAATTGCCAGTTCAGATAAGTATGTGATACAACCTGAAATCCTGCATCACTCTGTGCACACACATGGAGGGTAAACTATTAAGAGAAAGTGAAACTTAAATGTCTCCTCACGCTACTTGGTGCAATTTAGCAAAACTGATACTGCTCTGAAATGCAAAACTTGAGCTGCAAAGTAGCACGAAGAGGTTTTCAAAATATCTGCCCAAATACAAATTAGGTTTTCAAAGCTTGGCAGAAATCCCTTTTCAACCAACCAAATATCAACTGACCATGAGCCCAAAGGCAGCAGCTTGCAAGGGCACTTCAGAGATTCTTGGTCTTTCTATTTCCAGAGTAAAAGGAGCTACAGGCAATAGCAAGTTTGAACATTCTCTCTGGTGTTTCCTATTTTCTACTTATTCTTCAGGAAAAAGAAATTCAAAGCTTGATCTAAATCCTACAGAGATAAGTAGGATTAATGAGTGTTTACCCTGAGTTTACAGTTCACGTGGTAAGACTGTATCATCACCATCACTGCACTAATGTACCTGTCTCTGGATGGAGGTAAAGTGTGGTCCTCCATCTACCTCCATCCATCTCTGCACTGGAATCAGACGTATTTACTCATAGATCCTGATGAATTCAGAGGGAAAAAATAACATAGCCCTCATGGCCTTTTATCAGCTGATATAAGGCATCACTGCTACGTGGGGTACTAGTTGGTGGGAATTTGAAGTCAATCACTGGAGAATATAATTTAAATCTTGACTGCCCACATGGAAGCAAAACACAAAGAATTACCCAGGCTATGATGATGTTGTCATTATTGTACAATTAATTTAGAGTGTAGGCAGACAAAAATAATGCTTTCTTTTTTAACATCATCTTTCCTTCACAACAGTGAAGCGAAGCTGCTTTTCAAGGGCCAATCTCTAATCATTCTGCTTTAGTTGACTAAAAGGCTCCTTTCCATGTAGAAATGATGTGAACATAGGAGCAAGCAATGGTACCCTAAGTACAGATTATACAGTACATACCCTTATGTAACTCAAACAAATAGGTAAATTTGATGGTATCAAGGATTAAAGGGCATATCTAAGGATTTTGGAAATACAAATCATCTAGTCCTGCTAAGCTTTATCAGTTAAAAATATGCTTTAAAAATACTTTATGTTTTGGGTTTTTTTTCAGAAAACATTTGATTATAGCAACAACATCAAATACATGTTTTGTTTGCTTCTGCAAGGCAATCATACCATCCATATTCTCTGTATAGGATCATAGGATATCCTGAGTTGGAAGGGACCCATAAGGATCATCGAGTCCAACTCCTGGCTCCACACAGGACCAGCCAAATCAGAGCGTATGACTGAGAGCATTCTCCAGACACTTCTTGAACTCAGTCAAGGTCGGTGCTGTGACCACTTCCCTGGGGAGCCTGTCCCATTCAAAATAACTGTCAAGTGATGTTTAGAAGGATAAAACCAGTGAAAAATACGTAATGACAGATTAACTGAATCCCTACTAACCAATTATAAAATAAAATTCTGATTGAAAGTAAAGGCAATTTACAGGTCCAAAATATTTTGGATTGTAATACAAGACAGCTGAACTTATTTTTTCCAATTACATTAGTTCATACCTGTAGGTCTGCAAGAGAGTTTTAAATAGTACGCGAGTGGCTTTTATACAAATTGCTAGATACCACTATATTACTATATACGCAATTTGTAACTATATTATGCAATGTGTAACTCAGGTTTCATGTTCTGAATATACAAAGAATCAAATATCCTATTAATAATCCTTCAGTGTTTCATGTTACCAAGACATTCGCTATTATCATTTAATACAAGATGAAAAAAAGGTCATTGATATTTTTCTAAAAGATGTGTTCGCACTTGACAAGGTATTGAACTGGAGCCAATAGCAGTCACTGAGCTTTGAGGGACCATCTCTCTCCTAAATATAAGCATTCAAAACCTTGCTATAAAGATGTCAGTTCAGATTGCATTTTATATAGCACAAGTCTTAGCAAAAGCTGGTATTTCACAACGCCTTAAGTCTTAAGCTTGGCTTGTCAAAGCAAAATAAGAGGAAAGAAAAGGTAGCTCCAGATGATGCTGAGTAAACTGGAAAGTGCAGGGAAAAAATTAATAGCCAATTTGACAAAGTACACATCAATTCGTACTTCTCTGTGAAACAGAATTTTTTAAATACTGAAATAACACTGTGTAAGGTAGTACAAAACATTACTATGGAGTACTATGGAATAATATAGAAGTACTGCAAAGCTGTTTTGGAGCAATAGAGAGGAGAATAAAAATCAAAGGGTTTTGATGGGGCTTTTTGTTTGTTTTTTAAAGAACTACAGATACAGTTTTAGTATTGGGGGAACAAGTTCACAAACTGACACCTCTATATCAAGTAAAATTTAAGAAGATAAAACTGTCAGTGACCTAATAAAACAATACATCTTCCTCTGTACTCAGATACACCCACACAACACAGGGCACGAGCCAGGCTTTCCCTGGCTGTGACACGCAGTGACGCACTCCGGTCTGGACACCAGCTCCCCTCTGCCCTGGCACACGTACGTACGGAGGGGACCACGCTCCAGCAGGTTTCCTTTGCAGCTGCAGGCACTTGTCCTATTCCCATCTGGGTCAGCTGCTGGTCAGGGAGCCAACATCACGTCAGCAAAAAACAGTCTCTTTCCCTACCTGCCTCTATTTTACCAATATCAAACTGTTCTCAAAGTCCTCCCTGCCCATGCCTCTCACCAGTCTGCTAGCTCCTGCTCCCAGTTAACCTGCCCCCGCAACACCCACACCAGTCAATCCCAGGCTCAGCTATGCCAAGGCCAGGAGCTGCCAGGTCCCCGCTGGCATGGTCACAGTGGACACACCACCACACTCCCTGCGGGGTCCTCCCCCACCACCGCCCCTTGCCCACTAGCAGCCACCTTGCAGCCCTTCCCCCCCTTACTCTCTATATTTTCCTCTTTACACCTATGATGTAATCAACTCTTTTGACCTTCAAAGGAGACAGGAAAAGGGATGCAGGGGAGAAATCCAAGATCTCCCATCTCATCGGCACACAAATTGTACCAACGTGTGGTACTAACCCATCCCGATGTGCAGTGCCGCAGCCTAGTAAATAACCTCCTGGACCTCACAGCGCTAAGGCAGTACAGAGTAACGGAGACCGGCACGCCACCATTAAATGATAACGCCATTATCATTAAAGAATAGCACAGCATATCCAAGACTGGTTTTCTGTACTTATCTTGGGATAAATATTAAATGATTTTTCCTGTCCTCTCTCAAAAATCTTTAAGCATCTTACTTGGTGACAGTCCCTTCAATCCAGCTTCCCAACTTGTCCTGACCATTCTCTCCAGTTCAGGTTAGTTTCTTTTGATTGTTCCGTCCTACATCTTATATACTCTCCTTAAATATCCTTCTCTCCCCCCTTGAGCCCTTTTGATTTATTAGTTTCTTTTCATAAGCAGTCCTTCAACTTGCCACCTTCACAGGTCTCCCACCTTTGTCAGACAAGGCTCAGAAAAATAACTTGGCTTCTCCCACACGACACAGCAGCACACCATACACATACCTTAATTTAAATTATCCACTGCTGGCACACACTATAGACTCAGTGAGAAACCAGTATGATTTTTTTTCTGTGAATGCATTAGCTTCCAGCACACAAGTTTTGTGTGGGAGGGGACATTTGAGACAATTCTTGGCAAGATGCATATGCTGCATTTAATAACTGTATGATAAATACAGCATGTAAAATAAGCTTTACGATACAGTACAACTGCAGTTCTCCCTTCCTCTCCAACCAAAAAGAATAAATGTGAATCAGTTAAAAAAAAAATCATTACATCAGTTTTCAAATACTATTTTCTCCATCTTCTTAAGGTAAGAAGAATTACCTAGAAAAACTGGGTCACTACTTTTTCGTCCGTTGCTTTTCTTAGCACAAAGCATAGAGGTCATATTAATGCTTTGCCGTTAACAAATATTTCTTCAAAATATTTTACCAAGTCCAACATGTATAAGATATGCATATGTGTACATAACACACATACAGATAAATATCTTCTATGGATAATACATCTTATGGATATATCTTATGGCCAATACTGTCTTCATTTAGATGAATCATGGAAATAAATGTGGTAAAGAAGTTTAGTGGGCTGAAGTACCATTGAAAAAAATCTGGGAAGTTAAAAAAAATTTTTTTAAATAATTACATAAAATATACAGTCAGTTTTAAATAAGTCAAAAAGATGGGTTTGCTTGTTTTGGGTTTTTTAGCACATCCATTCTTTCTACAGTTTCAGAAAAACTGTATTAATCTAAATGTATCTTTGTTGTACTTCCTTAACTCAATAACCTAATATCTAACATAACAAGCAAACAGAGAATAAGAGTTATTTTGCACATCAGTTCTCTCAAAGATCTCTCTGCCCAAGGAAAATACATCCCATGACTCCTGGGAAGGGCCACAAACACCACTCCAAACCCCTTCTGTTTTCTCACATTTTATCACATCCTTACACACAAAGGTCAGCACAACCACTCACACCGCACTCTTTCTCTTTTAGGTAACATGCAGAGTCAGGAGACGATTCCCTTTTCCCCCTTTGCAGAGCCACATAAAGTTTGACACCCTGACATTTGGCATTCTCTCCCAGGCCAAGTGGCACAGCTGCAGCAAGGGACACACAGGGGAAAGCACGGGGGAGCATGCCCACCTGCAGGAAGTTTGCAGGCTTGCAAGTTAGGGGCAGGAGATCATGGTTATCATTTGGGGGGATGGGGAAGCTCCAAGGCAAGGGCAGGATCAGAGGAAACAGGAGAGGTATGTCTCTCGGCACACCCACATCCTGAGGCTACCTGATACCACTGTAACCAAGAAAAATAAACTCCTGCTCAAAAGTTCAGTTGCCACATCAAAATATAACGTGGACGACAAAGATGATGAATTTCCTTTGGACTACACAGTCACACCAAAAAAAGTAACTCCCTAAAATTAGAAAATATTTGAACTTTTAATACAAAGTAAGGGATATTTTGTTTGTTTTTATTAGAATAATAGGAAATAGCTATTTTTTCATGTTTAATGTATGTCAACATCCCCTTTAGTAAACTCCCATGCCAGTATTGCATTAAGTTTTCCTGTTTAGCAATCTCTCATAAGTTAACTAAATGCCTTGCAAAAGCCATTTCAAAACTAGTTTGCAAATTATTAAAGATAAAAGATAAGCATTAAACAGATGACATCTTCTGCAAATCCATCGTAATCTGTTGGTTTAGGTTTTATATCCCTGGTGATAAATTATTTAAGTTCTTGTATGATTATGATTAAACGTTAGGATTAGTACTCTCTGTTATGGATCACTTCTGGTTTTATTATTTTCACCAGCCTACGTTAGCCAAGCCGCTGCATCTGAGGAAAGTGAATTGCTACAGTGAACAGCTCCCACAGAAGACACAGATGCTGAGCTGCAGCACTCCATCGTCCATTACACTGCCACCAGGCACCAAAGCTACACTTCGGGGGAACACCCTGCAATGCACTAGCCCGCCACTCACATCTCTGCAATTCACACAGCACACTCCCTCTTCCAGCTCCATTCCCAGCAGCTGCAAGGTTTAGCACTTCTTCACATGGTGCCTGCAGTAAGACCGCTTTCACAACACCAACTCTCAAGTATGAATCAGGCAGACTCCCCTACAGTTAAAGGCCAAAGGATATTATTTGATCTATCTTCCAAATTTCCTTTTTTGATGGCACACGCACTGGTTGAAAATAACAACTTACCTTGCTAGCTCATGGGAGTTCAAACAGCAAAGCTGTTTTGGGCGCCTTGACACGAGAGCTCTTAATAGAGCCAACACTCTCCTGTCCTGTTCGGTCACAGTGAAAAAAAAACCCAGACGTGACTGTCCCTGAACCCCAGAGTTTCCAATTGCATACAAAGCCCACGTGCAGTTTTTCACAAGGAACCTAGCACTGAGGCATGCCAGCTTCTCAGACAGGAGCTAGGTAGCATTCAGCTGGCAACCCAGAGGTGGAAGATTCATTGGCAAAGCAACACCATCGCTTGTCCTTCATATATGCGAGGTTTATATTTTCACATCTGAGGCTTACTTTCTGGAAAGCATAACTGACTGAATCAGCTTCTGTTCTTCAAAGGACAACTTCCACTACGCAAATATAAATATTTTCATAAACATACAGAAACACAGATGAAAACAGCCAGCATTCAAATAGCTTCTAAACCCAACGTTTTGCAATCTAAAACCACTGAGACATTTCTCTTACACAGGCATTGTTATCTCCAAAAAGGTAGGGGGGCTGAATCAATGGATTTGAAATGCATAGAACAGTCCACCCACAAGAACAGCTGTGACACAAGGTGCATGACTGGTGGTGAGACAAAGGCATGCGGTCCCCCACGCCAGCCAGCCCATAAAAGAGAACATACCCGCCACCATTTGGTCAAGCACATGTTTGTGTTGCAATGCTGAGCATCACCAGTCTCGGTTTCTACTCCTGCCCCAAGAGCCAGCAGCAGTCGGGTGCTCACAGAGCAAAGCGACAGCGCTTCTGTTTGACATCTCCAACAAAAAGCAGTAACTGAAGCAGCAGCAGCAGCAGTCACAATCCCTCCATGCTTTTAATGCAGCTTTTAAGGGGTTACCAAGGTCTACTGAGCAAAGCTGATGAGCGTCACTGATGTCTGATCTACCACATTCATTCTGAAAAAATAAATATGTAATGAAATGGAAGAGACTTGAGTCTCTTATGTCAGAGGCCTGACATCTACTTCCAGGTCTGCCTGAGGCACCATCTCTCACTTGCCTGTTCCTTGGCACTGCTGCATTTATAACTAGCCCCCAAGATATGAAAACTTGGTTTGTAGAGAAAGGCCTGACAAACGTCAACAGCAGTAAGAGACAAGGCTAAAGTCACACAGTCTGCCTTCCACACGGCCCATTAGTGAAGCCTTCATCCATCCTTCTTACCCTCTGTTCTTATTGCTCAAAAACTGTGCAGTAAGAATCCCCCGAGCCATTCTAAGATTTTGCGGCAGAAAACAACATCAGATCAGGAAGTACAGGAGTTGCAGCTCGATTCTAGAAAATGACGGAGAAGGGCCACATGAGGTTCAAACGGTTCAGCTAAGCGGTACGCAGGAGCATATTCAGGCCAACTGAGCAGTCAGCGGTCGAGACTACAAGCAACTTGCACAATTTCAACCTACTACATTTTTAATAACAATTTCTGAAATTTCACTGAATGATCCTTTCCAGCAGAAAGTATCTCCTCCAAGAGGCTTTTCATTAAACCCCACAGAACCCCACTAAGATGGCCAAATCTTTGTCTCAGAAAGCAAGGTAACATTCCCAGTAAATTTAAGGCTGTGTAGAGTTATCCAATATAGGTTTTGATCCAGTAACAGCTCCCACCTGTTTCAAGGGTGGAATCAGTATAGGGCAGAAACGCGCCACTGGAGAGAGTGGTCTGCAGCACCATGGAGTGCAGGTTCCTCAGACATACATACAGCAGACACGCAGACAAGGAGGCAATTGTCACAGCTGTGAAACAATTCCAGTAGCTACATTACACATATATATATAAAGCTCAAGTTCAAAATATGCATTATAAATAATCCAAGATCTACAATCATAATCCATAGTTCAAATGCACTTAGAGAAATTAATATTAATCTTGATTCCCAAACCTGCTCTGAGAAAGAAGACAAAGAATTTTGATACTTATTTTTAGTAGACAGAAGACGACCACCGTGGTTTTAATTAATCAAAAATAAAATTAAGTAATATTGGTCCAGACAAGCAACATTAATCTCTAATTGAAGTTGATTCAATGAGTTAGCGATCCAAAAATACTGTGTAGTATCATGAGGACACCTCTCCAGTTCCTTAAAAAAAAAAAAAGCGAATCTGTTTCCATACTTTTCATCTGTTATAAGCAGGGCAAGAAACCATTTCCAACAGTTCATATGCAAAGTATTTATAGTTCTGCAAGCTAAACTGAAAAAGGGTCAGTTTGGAAGCAATCAAACTATAGTAAAAATACAACCCAGGGCTCAGGTACAGTTTAGCAAGTCCTGAAACTCTTATAGAGTTTGAATGGTGCAGGCAGAGAACTTATCTGGATTTCTTCCATTTGGAGAAGCCCACTCTCTGCTTCTCTCCATCTCCCAGATAAAATACTGCCTCCGCATACGCAATTCAAGCAGGCACTTGAGCTCTCAAGTACACGGGGATAGCCTTTATACCATTCACATCTAGTACAAGGCTCCGGGAGTTTTTATTCTGACTAGCTGAACCATATACTTCCCCTTTTGCACTATAGGCTTACAGAAAACGTAGCTGGTAAAAAAGGAAATTACTCAGAAAGCCAGTTATTTTCTTTCTTTTTTAAAGATGGAAAAAGAACGCTTCTCCCAAAGTGTAATTCACTACCACTGCTTTTTGCCAGTGTCCTAAACACAAGCAGTAATTTTTATTCCCTTAAACCTAAAACAGAATCATAACACTGAAATGTTACACTGTACCGGTTTCTCAATGTTTTAAAACATACGAAATGTTCAGAAGTAGTTTCCTTTCAGACAACATCTGCTCGGCTGCCACCCCCTCCACAGAGGCATAGGTGTACGCGACACTGTGACAGGAAGTCGTGTATATATAGAGCCTCTCCTCATTAAATTATTATCTCGGTATCTGAAACCAGCTTTACGAGGGGCAGTAACAAAACATCGGTCCCAACTAAATAATGCATTTAAAAAGGGGATGAATTTGGAATTACATTTCATTATAATTTAACCAAACTATCAATTTTAAAAGCTAAATATAAAAGGATCCGAAGAAAAAAAGATAGTAAAACACAGCCAACCGGCTACCCAGAACACGATTTCTCATTGCTAATCACCCTTTAACATTCAACTTCACAGGTCACAAAAAGACGGGAAGGCCAGCTGACAAGCGCTGCCACCGCCTCTCTCGCCCGCTCCCCTCCAGCCCCTACCCCCGCCGGCACGGCAGGCTCCGCCATCCCGCCCTACAGTTCCAACAAGCACCGTCCCGGCTCCTTCCCTCCGTCCTGGCTTCCCAAGCTCCCGCTCCCCTCACGTACCTAGGTACGTCCAGAAACGTTACAGGAGGTCAACCTGTACGGTAAACTCCTCATGCGCAATATTAACGTACGTAGAAGTGTTAAATTGCTAGCTCCGGGACTACTGCAAGGAACTTCTCCTCAGCACAGCCGCCCCGATGGGACGGGCCCGCGCGGCTCCCGGCGGGGGGCTCCGCGGCTCCCGCCCAAACCACCTCCCGCTCCAGGCAACGAGCCCTCCCGCAGATTTTGGGAGCCGCCAGCCCGGAGCTTCTCCGGTCGCGCTCTCTCCCCCTCCCGCCGCCCGGGACGCGCCGCGCAGGGAAGGAGCCCGGCGGCGGCTGGCCCCGGGTCGGACCCGCGCGGCTCCAGCTCAGGCTCACCGCCCGCAGGAGCGGGGCCCGCCCTCCGCAGCGGCAGCGGGGACCCGCGCCGGGCCGGAGGCTCCGGGCTTGGAAACAGGCAGCGCCCGCGGGGCCGCAGACAAAGCACGCGGAGACCTCACGCGCAGCGCGCGGAGCGGCGCGAACACGCGCGCGGGCGGAGGGGCGCGCGGCGGCCCCGCTTGGTACCTGGGACATCTGCGGGCGCAGGTTGATCTCCTTGAGGTTGATGGAGTGGCTGCGCAGGTTGTTGAGGAGCTGGCAGAGCAGCACGCCGTCGCGCAGCGTCTGCGCCAGGTCGAAGACCTGGGCCGTGTCCCAGGTCACCCGGTGGTTGGGCGGCAGCACCTTGCAGCTGATCAGCCACTGCCCGCACTGCTTCCACGGCTCCATCCCTGCCACCGCACCGCGACGCTGCGGACGCGGCCGTCCCTGCTGCGCCCCGCCGCTGCCGCCGCGGCCGTCTCGGCCCGGCTCGCCACCGGGCCCGCCCCGGGAGGCGGGTCGGCCCGGCCCCCTGCCACCTCCCCGAGGGGCGAGCCGGGGGGGTGCAGCCTGGAGGGCCGATCCGTGAAGGTGCTTTTCTCGGTTTTCACTCGCAGCGCACCTGAGAGGTCATAAACACAGCACCTGTGGTGTACGAGGCGCAGCTGTAATAGGCGGGCATATAAAATGGCATAATGCTACATTCTGGTGTGTTTTCAGCCTTCGATCCGTTCAATAAGAAAAGAGCTAAATGTTCAGATGAGGTCAAAGCAGGATGCTGTCAGGCGTTGTGAAAGATGCTCTCACAGCTATTTCTAGAAATGATAGAGAACGTACCATGCCATAGCATTGTTTTGGCCTCTATTCTCCCCTGAAGTATTTTGCGCTAACTTGAATTTTATTTGCGCTTTAAATAATGTTGAAAAAAACTCAACAGCTTCCAACGTGCATTGAGGCAACTTCAAATAAAAAAATTATACAAGTGATTTTAAGTTACTAAAGGTGACCGACTCCAAAACTAGACAGTACAAACAGTTCACAATATCCTCCGCGCTTCCATCTCCAAAGCTATTATCCCTGTTAGATTTCTGAAGCAGTGCTGGAAATTTACTTTCTCAAAAAAAAGAAAATCACTTAAAAGGATACAAAAACTGTTTTTCTCCTCTATTAAAGTGTTCATTTAAAAAAACCCCCACTTTTAAAGTACTATTAATGGGTAATTTATGGGGGAAAAACCCACAGCCCAGGGTGAGAAAGCTTTCTAAGAGCAAAAAAAACAACATGACTGTTCAAGATGGCCCACATCTATCCCTGGTTTTCACATCTCCTCTGTTAAAAGCCTGACACTACTTTCTGAGCTCAGAATAATCCCACAAATGCTTTTACTAATTTCTGGAAGATTTAATACACATGTTCAGGAAATTTATTTTATTTTAAAAACATGCAAGTGATTTGCATGTTTCAGTAAGCTTAAAATGCTGCTTCACTTCTTTTTTTAAACAGGTGATATGTCTGCTATTCCAGGCATTTTCCTGAGCAGACAGCGGTATTAACTTTGGATCATGAGTGCAGGGCTGCAGAACGTAGAATCATAGAATGGTTTGGGTTGGAAGGGACCTCAAAGATCATCTAGTTCCAACCCCCCTGCTGCGGGCAGGGACACCCTCCACTAGACCACGTTGCCCAAAGCCCCATCCAACCTGGCCTTGAACACTTCCAGGGATGGGGCCTCCACAACCTCTCTGGGCAACCTGTGCCAGTGCCTCACCACCCTCACAGTAAAACATTAAAACATGCCACAGGACAGCTCACCATTTTGCATTGCAATCAGCCAAAGAAAAACACGGCCCTCAAAAAGAGAGGGATCCAGCTCCACCATCCATGACACCTGTGCCGTTACCCAGCAGATGATGGGATGAGATAGGTGTGACTACATAATTAGAGGCACAAATGTTGCTCAAGGACAGCTGGGAACAGCATTTGTTTCCATTCCTGAAGATGCACAAAGTCACAAGGAGCCAGCTTGCTTTTCAGACCTCTGCTTGTGTTAGCTGGGCTCGCAAATTAAAGAGGCTTCCAGCTTTGAGGGAGTGCACAGGGAGCTCATGAAGCTGCTCTGTGCGGGCCCGGCCTGTCACAGCAGAAGTGCATTTTAACAGAATACAAACTCCAGTTAGCAGTATGTGGGTTTGCGTGAATAAAAAACCTTAATTTCCAAGGATTGGCGGCAGTGCAGCTGAGCTTAACCTCTTCAAAATAACTCTTAGATGGGAGAGCATGACTTCAGGTTGAGTTACCTCAGCAATGCTTCCTTCCCTGCTCTCAGCAGGTCCCTCCTGCTCCTGCCCGCCGCCCGGCAGGCGCAGCCCAGGCAGCTCCCACTTCTCAGGAGATGTGAATTCCCTGTTTCACCGCCTCAGCCCAAACACTCGGTCACTGGTAACAGGTGCCTCTGCCTACTCAGGGCAACGCTTCGATTGTTTTATGCCTGAGCAGCTGGAGGAGAGGGAAGTTTGCAACATAAACATCCTATCAAAGAATCGGACTGCCTACAACCAGGCAGAATTAGAGAGAATTTAATTCCTAATTTAAATCAAAAGGGACTGAAATTAACAGCCTGCGCTACAATCATTTGGATATCATCATCCATCAAAATGAACATCAGAGCAGTTTGATCAAGAATATAATAAAACACTGTCTCATAGTAACATATTTTTTATCTGCGACAAGTTAAATGTGAAGTGATAAGTGAGAATTCAGTTGCGCCCACGAGCTGTCTGCTCTCAGACTGACAACAACCGCAACACCAAAGAAAATGCAGAAGGCAGAAAAAAAATAGATAAAAGAAACAGGCACTACATTATCCACATCCCCACTTCAGCTGCCTCCAGCCAGGATCAGTGGTACAGCACCCTGAAAGCAACATAAACTGTTGGGATGCCTTTGCAGAGATGTAGAAAAACAAGCACTGTTCTGATTCATAAACAGCAAAAAAAGTACTTCAGGTTAGTTGCTCAAATGCATCTGATCTTTTTACATGGTTTAACAGGAGCAATCCAACACTCCTTAATCCAAAATTTACAAAGAGTATGTATGCTTTAAAGGTGGTGGTTGGAATTCTAAATATCCTAAAAACCCACACTGCAGTTTTAAATTGTTTATAAGTCATAGGCTGTTATACTGCAATATAAAAACTAAATTTCATTCAAAATATGGGTGGAACAAACGTTCCTCTACTGTGTCTCATGTAATCAACTGAGTGACATTCCTCCAAATGGAGAGGAATCCATATATTCACAAGAATTCCAGAAAATTAGCTCTCTACACAGACTTGCACGGTTGAGAGGAGGGAAGGGGCAAACTGATTCATAGCCAAAATTTGTGGTCAGCACAGCCTTGCTAGAGCAGAAGGCTCGCTGCTACTGAGGTTCAGGACTATCTGCACATTCACCTCTCTCCTCTCTTGCAGTACTCTTCACAACCTTCTTCAGCTTCCTATGTTGTCCACAGTCATTTGTTGGAACGGGTTCATTTTTTCTCTTAATCCTAAATTAGTTCGTGTTCAAGAGCTACTTTTACATTGACTTATTTTTTTGCTGTTAATAGATACAAAACCCACAAAAACCTATAGCTCAAATATCAAGTACTTTAAATGAACCAGCTGCTGAAGACATACTGGAAGTTGGAGCTATTTCCATCTTATTCTTCTCCTCATACTCCAAAAATTGCTTATAGATCTGTCTGGTTGGAGGATCCTCTGGATTCAAAGAGAGACCAGTTTAAAAGTCACCTCAGCCCACCCGTCTCCTCCAGTTTCACTAGCACAGACTGACATTCATGAACCCGACAGCTAAATCTCAGTTTAGATCACTCAAAAGGTTCAAAGTATGTCACATACTTTTTTCTTAACGCATCATTAAACCATTTGCCAAAGAGGTTTGATTTTCAGATTTTTATAAAGGAACCAGTAAAATTTTGGATATATATTTCCCACTTTCAAAATACTGCAAAGCAGCAACATAAATACAAAAAAAAAAAAGAAAAAAGAAATCTCTATTAACAAAGGAGCAAGTCTGAAGGACAATTGTACACAAAAGGCACCCAAAAATAGCTTTTGCATGGTTTTTTTCTCTCCTTCCAGGAGACAACTGTCTCCTTACTGGAGACATCATCATAAATTTGTTTTCTTTACCCTTACCCTGTGCTGCATCCTATGACGGTGGCAACTTTTCAACTCCTTTCTTGTTGCTTTATTTCAAAAAAGAAACTCAATTTGTTTTGTAAAGTACATTTACAAGCTTTCTGAAATAATTGTTTCCCTGCTGTCACCACACTTACTGTGTTTAAATTACTTACGTTGCTCAAGTTGGGGAAAAATAAATTAAAAAAATAAAAACCCTACCACAAATGTACACACATTGCCTGTTTTTCAGCTGCTGTTACAGCTATAACAGTGCCCATGAGCCCTAGGCACAGACCCCCTCTGTACGAGCTGCTGAACAAGGATAACAAAATAATAGATCTCTTCCCAAAAAGCATCGCTCCTCAATTCCTTTTCCTACTTATTCCCTTATTCACCAATGGGTTCATCGGTTCTGGCGCTTAAAGTTTTCCTGTCTTCTGACAATTGCACTTGAGTGCATTTTTTAATGCTACAGGGAGAAAGAGGCGCAAGCCCAAGCGAAGAAGCGCCCCCGTTCGTGGGTACTGGAGGCCCACGTGTTGGCTGAGCCAGCCCTGAGCTCATGCTCAGCGTGTCTCAATTAGACCCACCTAATTATCCCAGTAAAAAAAATTCAGTTACACACAGTCTGCAAGCAAGAGGGAACATGCTGTCTTGTGTCTCAGCTATTTGTATCTTCCTCCCGTTTGGAAATGCGTTGGGCTACCGTGGCTCCTGGCCAGAAGTGTCCCTCAAGCCGCCCTCTTTTCGGCTGGGTGGGAGTAACAGGGAGGTGGCCAGAGTCCAGCGTTTCGGAAGTAGCCTGCTTTTCTTGCAGTAAATGAGGGTAAGATTGTTGACCAGAATTCTTCAGTAATTTCTGTCTGCCACTGAAAACGAGTATCGACATGGATTGAGACCTCCCAGAGGCATCTGTGTATATCCTGTAGCTATAGGCTTCAGCTTCAGAATTACTGTGGGAACTTTGCAGCAGAAAGTGAAAAACCATGCTACTTTTACTCGATCACTAATTAATTATTTGGTAGTGTTATTGTGAAAAATCTTATACTGCAAATCAAATAGACTTTTAAAAGTTAAACATTCTAAAATAACAGTCCTATCTGAATTTCGGCAAAGCATCATATTTTACTTTAAAAAAAAAAGTATTTGAAGTTTTTGCGGAAAGCATCATAAGCAAGTGACCTGAAATCTAGATGAGGCACTGCAAAGAAAAACAATAAAAAGTAAAATAATACACGGGGAGGATGCATGGACCTGAGTGGAACAGGACTTTCTATTAAATTTACTTTTCAACAGACACCTGAAAGATGCAGACAGACAACATGATATATCAATGTATAGATAATGATAAACTGAGAGGAATTCTAAATGCTATCACACCAAAAGAAAAAGATGATACAGGTTTTAGTATAAAATTGCCTGAATACATAAAATGCATTTGCATGTTTGAGAAGCCTGTTCAGTGATGCTGCAAAGGAAGATCCATCCAAACCAGTCCATGTTAAAATAAGACATTAAAGCAGTCAAATGGACTGCCTAGCTCTAACAACCACCTACCAAATAACCGTCTTAAGCCAATGTTGCCACTCTTACCTTCCCTGCCAGAAACCCCCTTTTCATTCAAGTCAACAGAATCTTGTCCTATTTTACTGGGTCCAGAATCTTATGCTGAATTCCTAAAATAGGATATTTACTCCATAGAAGCCCAAGTTTCAGCTTTCCAGAAATCGTTCATACAAAAGGAGTAAGCTGATGATGTGCCACCTGTTTGTGCCGAACAAAAAGGGAAGCAAGACTCAGCCAGCCAGCCTCTCACCTCCTGCAGCAGGCAGCCACGGCATTTACGATAAGGAAACCAGTTAAGGTCAGGAAAAAAAGGCAATTGTCTTATACTACTTTACCTATTTTAACCAAAGTATCAAAAAGGCTGGTTTCTTAAGAATCCAAGCAACTTGGAATGGTAAATGAAATCCTAACTTTCCTTGTGCCTTAGCAGGTCCTGTTCAATTTTCTTTGACACCTCTAAGGAACATACCTCTGTCTTACCCCTTTCTCCCACTTCATCTCCATTTCTTAGCTTTTTTAATGCAAAACCAAATCAGATGATAGGGTTACAGGACAGCTAAAGCACCTCTCTTCACTCAAGACAGAAGGAGATGCTGAAAAAATAGTTTTTGTGGTCCTAGCTGACAAGAAAGTAATATTTGTATGAAAAGTCAAGGTGTTCAAGTGCATATAAGTGAGATATGAATGGGAAAAGCTAGAAATTGGCACAAGCAAGCCCTAAAGCAAAGAAAAGCTGGTTTTATGTTTTCATAGTCTACTTGGGACCCAGAACTGAGAATCCAGGAAGATTTTCCTCCATCATTGGAAGAAGGGATCAATTGCTGAAAGTGTGACAGTTGCAGGAAACACAGCACTGGATGAGGTCCTGGAAATTCAGGACAAAAAACTTCACATTAAAATAAAAAAATCTCCACTCTACCTGAAGTTTGGAACAACTGAGAAGTGCCACGCATGAAATATATCTACTCAAACAGTCAAAGAATATCTGGAGTAATGTTTGTAACTCTACTACTAATAGAATATTTATTTCAAAATTAATAGTATTAGGCAATTGAATTTTTCATATCCTAAAGGCAAAATTTACTATCAGTCTCTAGTCTCATGCTGTGTTAACTGTTATAATAAATAGGACAGTCACAAATCATCTCTGAGACACTGTTCCAGTTTTCCACTTACAATGTTAGCTCTGTATTTACATACTAATCTAAGTTTGGTAAATAAAAGTTTCCTTTTATGCTTACAAGTCAAAAATATTAATGATTTTTAACAACAAAACATTTAAATTTATTTTTAGAGAGGTCAGCAGGCAAAAATATTTCTAAACAGTTCAGCAGGCAGTGCTGCTTCATCACTAATGTTACCCATACTTGTCTCTCCTCAAGAACAGAGACTATAAATATTTCATAACATTCTGCTACCGACTTTTTTTTAACCTTTCATAGGTGAGCGTACTTGGGCATGGCTCATCTAATGAGGCTGGGCCAATGCCAGACTGTGGATCAGCAGGGGCTGAAGAGTTAGGTGGCCCTGTGTTCAGTCCAGTGGGATTGAATGTGCAGCGTCAGGGACCACAACGCTAGATTAGGGCCGGAAAGTAACAGCGGCCGTGAACCCTGGTCTTCAGCTCAGAAGAATAAGCCATCACAACAAGCAGAGGACGCAAATTTTCAGATCCGTTCTCTGAATGTTGTGCACTTCCATTTCTGCAGGCTCAGTGCCTTAGAGATCCCACCCACCTGGGTGCCAAGAACATTTCTTTTATTCCAAAAGAAACCAGATCTCAGCCCAAACCTTTAATTTTCCTGCCTAGGACCCCCATTTCAGTTGAAGTCAGTGGTATCTGTGGCTGCCGGTAGCTGGGGTTATAAAGTTGTGTATCCAAATTAGAGACCCCATTACAATAACGACTAGTAGTGTCTTCAGTCATATCAGATATCATTGACAGGCAAGACAACAACAGAAAGAAATCATCTCCTACCTCAAGGCATCAAGTCCCACACGCTATGCTAATATCAAAACTTCCCCGATCCTGGTTGAGAAGTATTACTCTTGAGATAAACTAGAGTGAAATGATGATTTAGAAACAAAAAGATTTCGATTCAGACCTACCACATAGATTAATGCCAGAAATGAAATACACTGCTCTCACTGTATTAGAAATAGCGGTAGGCATCTGCCAATTTAAGGCACTTGAGATTTACCCATCCTGTGAAAGCAGGCAGTGCCACGCGCGAGCGGTACGACCTTCGTTAGCCGTCCCTCTGCATGCAGCAGTGGAAAGCTGACTTTGAAATATCTGAATGAAGACAGAGCGCCACACAAAGAAGTTTCTCAGTGGTTCATTTAAAGGTATGTTACACCTTAGAAGACCATAAAACTGGTAAGATAACATTTATGGAGAAAACAGAAGATACTTTAGTAGCAAGGTGTATTTACAGCTTAGGTTTATGCTCAGCTGAGGTTAGAGGGGTCCATCTGGCAAACCCAAGATGTAAAACTATGTCACCCTCCCACCTTTTTTCTTACAACACTATACTAGGACTAAGATAGGAATGAAGGTCCATGACTGGCTGCATGAAGTCCAACGGCTACCTCTGGCTTCTCTATAAACTTGTATCGTGCTCTGTGGACCATCATCTCACCTACAGGAGAGCAAGGGATTGCCAAAGAACAGCTCACTGGAGAAATCAAAACTGGCTTCTGGCATACAACAGTAAAGAAACAATACTCTGATGGGATGCAGGTTATGTTGAAGGTACAGGGATAATATAAACACAACTTGCCTTGAAGGGCTTGCCAAGATAATATGAACTTCAGTCCAGTAAGATTGCTGTGAGCCAAAGATACGACCACCCAAAGACAGAAGCATAACAGATCTGTCTACAGAGCTGATTTAGTAGACAAAACTGAGAAAAACCACAATGTCCAACTATCGCTTAGCCTTCCTCCCATTTTTGTTCTTCCACGTTTCCTGCAATCAGACCTTCTTCTATCACTGCAACTTGCACACAAGGTTCAACCAAAGAAAACAAAGCCGAAGATAAAGCACCTGTGTACCGTATTGCAGCACTGCCCTCATCCTGCGTATAAGGCCACTTTACAAAACAGTCTGAAAATGCAAATACCCTAGGCACAATTTAATGGCAATAAGTGCTTATAAAAGATATCAAGAAGTTTCATATCCAAGTTAGATAAACTGATGCAAAGTATTTTTTAAAGGAGTAAAAACATGCCAGTAAGTAACAAAAAGACACAAGTATGACCAGCACAAATGCATCCCCAGCAAAGCCAGTCAGCATGAACTGCGGCAGAATCTGATGCTACAATCACAAACGAGGTATTTTCCCTCACTCCAAGGGAGAGTTGTTCCTACTAATTCCTTTCTCAAATAGCCGTGGCTCTATCGCCTCCCTCATGGGGTTTACAAGTAGGACATACAAAAGAACACATGCCAAATTACAGGGTTTGATTGGTTGGTTTTTACTTCTCTTTTTCCCAGGGAGGTACCGAAGGGCAGACGAAGCGCAGGCGGGGGCCAGGCAAAGGCCTGGCAGCAGAGAAGCTGTGCTGGCATCCAGGTCCTGGAGCAGGAACCAAGTCTGAACAGGCAGGAGTGGGAAGCACCAGGCTGACCACCAAGAAGCCCCAGGGGCGTGCAGCACGTGTCCTGAGGTGAGGCACAGCAAACCACCAGCCAGCCCCAAAAGCCAGTCTTTAGTCTCTTGGGAGACTAATGGTGGGCAGGTGGCCCAGGCAGAGCTTACCTGCTCAGGAAGCCCCAACAGCCACTTGTGCTAAACCAAACCTCCTCAAACAGGATTCACGTGGGCTTAGCATGTCCCTGTTGAGTGTCTCAGTGAATGCAGGTTAAGTTAAACTTGTTTAAAGGCTGGTTTTGGAGCATTTTGGGTTGCATAAGACGTTAAAATACTGTAAACAAAAGCAAGATGTGTATATATATAGAGAGAGAGAGAGGGAGAGGGAGATTTCACTGATCTCACACAAAGTTATTAGTTGTATTAATCGAGGTGATTGGCAAGTCTTCTACAAATTTTTCTGCCCTGCTAGTTTGTCAACATCATCTTCATGTGGAAATAAAGGGGTTTTGTTTTTCTCTTCAAATACTTTTTGTGTTACAAATGCAATTATACAAGGATTTGTACAGATCCAGTAGTATTCAGGATGATGGGTACTACACTGATAATTGGTGCCTTTAACTTTACCAGCTGTGACATTCCCTGCAGCAGCAGACAGCAGAAATAAGGGGAGCAATCGCTCAGGAGCTGTTGTGTGCAGGTGGTGGATATGCAAAGGGTCTCCCATGAATCTGAAAAGACAGAAGCATGTTTCAGCCACTGGGCTGGTGAAACATGTTGTGTTTTAGCACAGCTGGTGAGGTGCTGTTCAGTTGCTGCTAAGCTGGCTAAACACTGCCTTGGGTGGCAATTTCCGATTAGGAGATCCCAACCTGTAGCTCAGAAACCCAGCCAGGTGTGCAAGGGTCAGAGGGAGAACTTAGAAATTCACTAATCTGAGAGGAAAGAGCACAAAATGGGCGTGTACAATGATAGGCTTACAGCGTCATTTTCCTCTGCAATTAAAAATTAAATAAATCTTTTCAATAGCATGACCAGTCTACCACTATTTTCTCCAAAATTAGAGCGTGGAAAACATTGAGTTGCATAGATCTGAGTGAACAAGCTCCCTTTCTGGATAGGAACAACGTAGGAAATCTTTGGCATGGCCTTTTGCCCTTCTTTAAAACATCTCCTTTGCCACTCCTGGGTTGAAGCTCTGCGGCACGGCCCACAGCTGCCCGCCCGTGTGCCCGCAGCCGGCCGGAGCCGCAGCCACGCAGGGGCACAGTCCTCACCACCCGCCCTTTGCCAGATCCGGGTCACCAGCAGCCTGCACAACCCTTCAGGGAGAGACTTCAGCAGATGTCAGCCTCCAGTTGTGCAGGATTATATTCTGAAGACAGTCTTGTCCTTGTCCCTGGTTATGTGTACAGACTGGGCGATGAGACGCTGGAGACCAGCCATGCTGACAGGGACTTGGGGGTCTTGGTCGACAGCAAGTTGAACATGAGTCAACAGTGCGCCCAGGCTGCCAGGAAGGCCAACCGTATCCTGGGGTGCATCAAGCATGGCATTGCCAGCCGCTCTAGGGAAGGGATTGTCCCACTCGACACTGCGCTGGTTCGGCCTCGCCTCGAGTACTGCGTGCAGTTTTGGGTGCCACAGTACAAGAAGGACATAAAACTATTGGAGAGTGTCCAAAGGAAGGCAACAAAGATGGTGAAGGGTCTAGAGGGGAAGATATGTGAGGAGAGGCTGAAGTCCCTTGGTTTGTTCAGCCTCGAGAAGAGGAGACTGAGGGGAGACCTCATCACGGCCTACAGCTTCCTCACGAGGGGGAGCGAGGGGGCAGGCGCTGATCTCCTCCCTCTGGTGACCAGTGATAGAACCCAAGGGAACGGAATGAAGCTGTGACAGGGGAGGTTTAGGTTGGATATCAGGAAAAGGTTCTTCACCAAGAGGGTGGTCGGGCACTGGAACAGGCTCCCCAGGGAAGTGGTCACAGCACCGACCTTGACTGAGTTCAAGAAGCGTCTGGAGAATGCTCTCAGTCATACGCTCTGATTCGGCTGGTCCTGTGTGGAGCCAGGAGTTGGACTCGATGATCCTTATGGGTCCCTTCCAACTCAGGATATCCTATGATTCTATGATTGTCTGCACACTGCGGGATGGTATTCAGAGTGATGAAGGATTAGCTGACCGCTGAGCCATATTGGCCTTTTGGATGTCACATTTCTCAACAGCGGACACTCAAAAACTGCAGGACTGGAGAGGCTGATAGTCCTCTGCTGCAACAGTCACCATACAAGAGGCCCAAATTTCTGTTTAGTTTAAAATTAACTAGACTTTTAAAATATTTCATGGCATATAAGAGGTGTCTGTTTAAATTTGTGTTGGAATTTCAGTGCCCATGAAAGCAACTATCTGAATTTTCTTCCCATTTTCAGCATAAGCTGCTCATGGAGTTTAGGATAAATCTCATCTCCCCCTCAACAACCTCACCCAGCAGGTGTAGTTTTTGTAGGGGTTTGTTTTGTTGTTGGGTTGTTTTTTTTCCTGAGAGGGGGATGGGAAGCCTTTGGGGCAAACACCCAGAAAAACTCGTTTAAGCGACACCTTCAAAGCCAGGCAGTTAGGTGGCTGGCTGCTCAGCCATGTAATTGCATTACGGTCAGGGCCCACTGCTAACGATCCCTCTTTTATGCGTTAAGGGCACTTCCAGATACTGAGATAAATTCATCCCTGGTGAAAAGTGCTAATTTCAACAGAGTTATACTAGGCATGAATTTGAGTCGCTATGTCCTTTTAAAATGAGCCTATTGGGATTAGTTACAGGAATGCAGTTAAGCTCAGATGTAACAGTTAGCAAGATCAAGGCCACTGCTGGATCACAATTACAACTGAGAAAAACAAATGTACTAACCAGCTGCCAATCAAACATATGAAAATGAATAGCAGTTATAATTATTAGCAATTTGTAATAGCATGCTCATACTTGGACCTTAGATACCTTAAACAATCTGGAAGCTCAGCGTAATGATTACTGTAAAAGGGGAAAAAAAAACCCCATGTTGATAATAGCTGTTATGAGATAGTAAGGTTTTAAGCAGATGGTAAAAAGTGTCAGTCTGAGGCAAAATACAGATCTCTCTCCCTGCTGTTGAATAATTAATGAAAAACTCCTTCCCCATTATAGCCATTGTTGCTGTGTGACCGAATAGTCTCCATTTAATAAGGCTCAAGTCACCTCTTACGATCAGATTTTTTTCCCAGGGCTGATTTCTGTTGTGCTCTTTCCCTCTCCTGATCCCTTTCCACAGGACACATTCTGTTGTGCCTAATCAAGCAGAGCTGCAGTGAAAGCAATCAAGGCAGTTTGATTTAGCAGTGCAGCCTTTATTAGAGAAATCCAGACCCCACTGAAGTTGGTTGGAGTCATGACATTGACTTCAGCCGTGCAGACATGACATATCCTGAATTCTCCCTTTTAATTGGATCGTATCCTTCTGCTGGTTTACACCAGGACAAATGGGAGTTTTCTTAGAAAGAATTTTATTTTTAGATATTGGAATACATTAATTGGAAATGTTCAAATACACCTGAACTAAAAAAATAAATCATGCAACTAGCTCTGATTTCAGGGATATTATTCTAACATTTAGATTTTCTTATCATACTAACTGCCATGAACTACTGCCATTATGTTCTTGCACGCATTTCATTACAGAAGGAGGATCTGGGAGCCTAAGAAGCCGGAAAAAAGAAAGTGAGATAAAAAAGGGCTTTCCAAAAAACGGGATGGAAAAGGAGGTGGTCAGAGATAGGCACAAGAGATTACACCCTAACTTATCACAAGCTGCAAGACACTGATGTGGACAAAGTGATGGGCCAGGTCACGAAAGGACATTTGAAAGCAGCAGGTCGATGCCTGGCTGCAGCGCAGGCGGCGAGCAGGGCACGGACCGGGTACCGGAGGGCAGGGGGACAGCATCGCTGCATTCCCTCTGACGGAAAGCTCCTCACGCTTTCTCTTAACGAATGCACTTAGCTATGGTATTTGTCACAAAGTATTGAGTTTTGTCCAACCCCAGTGCTAACAGAAACTCGGAGCAGTTGTCAAATTCTCCGCGTACTCAGAGATTTAGCACCCAAAAGCGGCCTCCGTCTCCACAGGCATTAAGGCAAACCCACAGAGCGACACTCTGCAGGCAGAGCGGGGAGCTGCCAGCTCGGCAGAGCCTCTCTAACACCTCTAGCCTGTGCCGCTCAGCCTCCATCGCTGCCAGGGCTTGCATCCCTGTCAGCTACAGCCCTCGGGATCTCAGGAAATCTAGCTAGTTTTGGGGAAAAGATAATATTGACGATGGGTGAGGACTGCGTGGTGAGGACTGCTTGCATTTCTTTACCACAGCTGAGGTCACAAGTAAGGGGGTTTGAATGCAAAGTTACTGTGGTTTTTTTAAATAAGGTACTATTGCTTTTCATCACCGGTGAGGGATGGCTGTGGTAACTGGAGAGAATGCATCATTTACACAGTCAGATCAGTGCAAAAACAGAAAAGAAGGCAATAGCCGTTATCGTTCGCTTCTTGTGACTTTGCTGGATTGCGTGAACGTAGCAGGGTAGCCCAGAGTACTACATTAAGCTCATGCCTTTGCTACGTTAGAGGTTCGTAACCAGAGAACTAGAAGTTAAATTCGGTCGTGTTCATGCAGGGTGGGCAGATGGAAACCAGACCTCTCTCTCCTCTCTCTGCTGCCTCTCAGCTCTGGGGCGAGATCCCGATGTCCTGGGGCACCGCAGCCACGGGAGAGCAGCCGCTTGGCTGGAGCTCACCAGCAGATCTACACAGATCGCTGGTTTAAGGCACTAAACACTGGTGGGTGAGACGAAGCTTCCGTGTTCCCTCTTACATTCACCTTCACTTCTGCAACTAATGACAAAAAATGATTTCACATCAGCGGGCATTCCTTTCAGTCCATGCATGCAAATGCCTTTCACCACGGCAGAAATGTAACGTGGAAATATAAGCATTAAACACACTAAATTTTTAGTATGGCTGTCAGAGAAGTGTAACAGTTCTTATTAGCTGCTGCAAGCCAGATCCTGCCTGAAATTAAATCCTCAATCTTCTCTTGGAGATTGCATGCTAGCAGATTTCTTTGCATAACACTCACACTTGCCTTCAAACATGTGCTGCATAAATAGCTCAGGGAAAGGAAGTAAACTCAAAGTCACACTTGTAACTGATTTGATCATACTATTCAGGGTTTGCCAAATCCCTTCATCTTTCTACAGGAAAAAAAGAGGTTTCCTGATGCCCTACAATCACAGTGAATTCTTTCCAGAGAAATCCTGAAGCTGACAATCCGCATTCCCTTGCAAGGCACAGCCAGGCAAACAAAAGACATCTGATACAGGTGACTCTGAAAAATGCCGGCATAAAATGCGCAGTTGTAACAGTCTCAGGGAAATACTGGGGTACTTCTCATAAGGTGACTGCCTCCAACTTTCTAAGAAAGAAAAGCAGCTGATGTAATGTTGCCACAAGTTTACAGAAGTAAGACACGTTATTTAAAGACAGCGTTTCTATGTGTAAGGTTTTCCTTGGCACGATGTCTGCTGCACCTCGCCTGGGGGCTTCTGCACCGTTCCTGGATAGGCACGGCCAGCGAGGCCCCGCGTCCCAGGGTAAACAAACTTGCTGGACACGAGGTCAGACAAGTGTCGCTCAGAAATTCTGCTGTCATTGAAAAAATATTAGTCCTTCTATGTCTGCAACTTCTGATTATTTAGAAAATGCTGTATAGGATGTGGTGCTTTTCATGAGAAGTTGGTGCTGTCCCTGTGCTAACGTGCTGGCAAACACAGAGCGCAGGGAGGGCTTAGCTCCAAGGGCAGCAGCAGTCCTGCTCTGCACAGTGACTTTAGCAAAACTCTTAAACGTTACTATTAGCCGCTCAGCTCTGAGGGCTCCCTTTACTCATCTGCTCGGTTCCTGCACACAGATGTTGACCCTTTTTATGGGTGAACTGGCTTACAGAGATTTGCTGCTATCACTGGTGAGCTTGATATTACTCATATCGGTTCAACACCAGACAGCGCGTGGAAGGAGAGAGAATTAGCCACCTGAATTATTTTCATTGACCATCACATTGCTTTCCACAGCAGTGATATAATGTCACGATGCTGTAACATAGCAACAATTTTGCGTTCAATACCACAGGACAAGATGCCAACGCAGCTCTGCTGCTGAACAGTTTTGCATGGCTACTCCATTTCCCACGCAGGCAGCACCCACCTCCCGGCAAGGTTAACAGCGAGGGCAGCACCGCACCTCCGCAGAAGCTCCTGTTAGCTCACTCGAATCGCTCTCCTGCCTCTGGTGCGGTTCTAATGAGTGGTTACACAGCAAGACCTGCCTGGGGTATAGCTGTACTCCTCGTGGTGGGGAAAAAAAAAAACCACAAAAAAGTGCATTTTTTCTTACGTTAAGTCCAACAAATAGAGAGCTATGGTTGAAAGGTCTCTGGAGTCTGACAGCAAGTAAACAAAAGCAATCAAAGAAAGGTAGCGTGTGGAAATCTAATAAAAAAGACTAGCTACAAGCACATATACTAATGATTTCTTACAGTAAAAAAATACTTTCTTTTCATTCATCAAATAACATGAATTCAAATTATTTGGGGAAGCGACCATCTTCCAATAGACAGATTGCATATTTAGGACTTAAAACAGATTGAAAGTGAAAATTATGCTAAAATTGTGGGCAATATAAATCCTTGTTTAATTGACGCTGCATGGGCTGCCAGGAATAATTAATAAGGTTAAATTTAACTGCTCTGGCAGTATTTCCCTTTCAGATGCAGATCATTTTGGTCAAAGCCCAGGCGATCTAAGTCAGGTCCATATTTCCAGTGCTGCCAGGGAGGACCAGAGCTGGGGGAGAGGTGAGCTGGCTTGCTTTCTCCAGAAAAGCTCTTCTTCAGCCTGGCTGCAAACCGGTGAAACCAGATGAAACCAAACAGGCTGCTTTACCAGTCTCTGTTGTGCTTTGGTGTGTGAGCTCTCACCAGACTCACGTGTTCAGCTCAGGAAGGAAAGCAAACCCAGCCACCGCACAGGCGAGCGATGGAGGCTAAGCAGTGCTACCCTGCTTCAGATGCGAGGGAACTCGGTTTTGTGAGATGCAAAGAGGCGAGTGACCTTTTTAACCGAGCCCCAGGGTCTGTCTCGCTTAATTTCCTGTCTCTTACAGCCACACGGGGGAAAGAACAGAAGAAACGAGTATGAACTTGTTATCCCCTAATTTCATTTTAACACCCTCCTCCCAATGCTCTTCCTGTGAGAAGTTCAGGTATCCAAAATAATACTGTTGTATTAAGAAAACAGAAACAAATCCCTGAAAAGGCACTGGCATCCAGGCAATATAACCTGACACCTTCTGCTGTAATAGCTGGTAAAAACAGTTGCCCCTACCAAAATCTGCCCCAGATGCCGCCTTTGGCTCTCAAGGTGCAATTCGTGCACTCCTAAATGTGAAGGCAAACCAGGCTTCCAGTGGGACGTGAGCATGGCAATCCAGATGGCTTACCAGCAGCTTCAGCACGGCAGAAGAACCTCAGCTCCAGCAGCAAGTCAGAGGAGAAAATCAAGCTGCCAGTCATGGCAGCAAGACCTAACCTGGGTGTTAGATCATCGACTCGTTTTGTGTTCTACGACAGGAAAAGATGACTCCAAAGCTCATCCCTGTTAGCTGGCAGCCAGCCCTGTCCCATGCACAACCTCAGCTTCTTCTTTCCCTCCCGTGTAATTAAAGAGAAATAAAAAGAGCACAAGAATAACCCATAAAAGCCAATGGAGTGGCAGTTGACAAATAATTGCATTCACATTCATTACCATGGTGTTTGTCTGCAGGAGAAAGAGCTGGGCGGGTTTGTTATTGTTTTACCACCAGAAATACTGCAAAGCTCATATTTGGATGATGCATGCAACTGTTTTTCAAGGTACAATGAAGAAAAGAAGTACTCGTAGCAAAGACTGCCTTGCACGAGGTAAGAAAATTTCTATTTTGATCCACAGCAGGAGAAGAAAAGGCTGCAGCCATAAAGCTAGTTGTCCGAGAATCTAGGGAGCAACCATAACACAGCAAGAATTTTAAATCATTTTAACATTCCATTTAAAAAATGTTTTAAAATCCAGGACAAACCATCCCTACACACAGAGAAAATTTGTGTTTGTGGTTAAGATGAAACTGGAAATTCAAGACACACGTTAATTCCTAGTCTGCATGACATGGGAGTAATTTGATTCTCTGTGTCCCAGTTCCTCACCTATAAAATAAAGCTGAAAATATTACTTTTTTTTTTTTTTTTAAAGGCACTGCCTTTTAGAATATCAGCTTACAGAGCAGGTATTACATCTTACTGTGTATTAGGTACAGCATTCAGAATAAAGATGCTATAATCTCAGATGGGCAAGCCTATACTAAAATCTTAAAGTTGTATGGTAAGATTCTAATTTTAATCTAATTCCATGTCTTGTCATGTCTTACTTGGGATGTACTGACTTAAAGGAAAGACAATAATAGCATCATACCTATGTTTCACATATCATAGTAACTCTTGGAAGAAAAAACAGACCAAAAACACTAGCTGTGAAAGTGAAGGAGAACAAGAGCTGAAAGAGCTGAAACATGATTGTAAACCTCGCACTGACACAGCAACAGCTTCAGCTCACCCATACGAGCTGTAATTTGCAGGGCTGGGCCTTTTCCTTTCAGTTGCTCCATCAGCAGCTGCCACTGTATCTCCCCACTCAGCATCCTGCTGCTTCTCACCCCTCACATAGAATCACGGAATCATTTAGGTCAGAAAAGATCACTGAGTCCAACCGTAAGATCAAGTCCAACTGTACATCTCCACCACCTGTCGTAGCCAATGTGCAGTAACACCACCGAGGGAGCCCAAAGCCAGAGGGAAGGAGGGAATGGAGCAGGGCTCCGTGGGAGGGACGGGGAGCAGCCCTGCACACCCCTCAGCAGAAGCATTGCTTGGTTGCCTGCCTCCCCTCAAGGGTGCAAGCTTTCATGGGGGCTTACTCTGCTCCACTCCACACTGTCCTTCCAGCGTGGACATACTGGAGGAGGATGTCTGACCCCCTGGAACTGCTGCTTTAAACTGCATAACCTATAAAACCACAGTCCTCCATGCCTAGGAATTCAGCTGTCAGCCTGAAAATCTGGGATTTCCACGCGCTCGCACGTTAATTTGCATCTTTCAAGCCAAGATCCCACCAAACCACCACGATCTCTCCAGGCTCTACTGCCCGGCTTGGGGCCACCACCCTCAGCTCCACGGGCAGCTCCGTTCTCTTGCCCGAGCACTGGACATCCCCCCCGCTCCAGCACAGCCCCCCGTCCCTCACCCCCTGAGCCGGCACCGAACTGCTGCCTGCAAACCAACCCTGCCCCGCACAAACCAGCCGGGCCGGTTCCCCTCTGGGATGGTGTCCTTTGGGGCCGGTCCCCCCGAGGGCACGCTGTGCCGCACCCCACGCTCTCTTCAGGCACACTTTTATTCTTCAGTCGAATGCAGGCAGAACCTCTGCCGCCACAGCCCATCACCGCTTCCCATCACTCCAGGCTGGCTTTTGGTCGCTCATTGCTCAGGGGGAACACCTGGCTCCTCTCCAGCAGGTTCACTGGCTAACCTGGGCTTTAATGGGGTTGCCTATGGCATCCTATGGCATTTAATGGCCAGGGTCTTTGCTTCCCTCCAAAACAGTCACACCTCATGGGCTGAGATTGAGTGGGCTGCTTGAATCACAGAATCACAGAACGGTAGGGGTTGGAAGGGACCTCTGGAGATCATCTAGTCAAGGCCCCTGCTAAAGCAGGATCACCTAGAGCAGGTTGCACAGGATGGCATCCAGGTGGGTTTTGAATATCTGCAGAGAAGGAGACTCCGCAGGCTCTCTGGGCAGCCTGTTCCAGTGCTCTGTCACCCTCACAGTGAAGAAGTTTTTCCTCATATTGAGATGGAACTTCCCGTGTTCCAGTTTGTGCCCATTGCCCCTTGTCCTGTCTCTGGGCACCACTGAAAAGAGTCTGGCCCCATCCTGTAGACATCCACCCTTTGGATATTTATAAGTGTTGATGAGATCCCCTCTCAGCCTTCTCTTCTCCAGGCTAAACAGCCCCAGCTCTCTCACCTGAGAGATGCTCCAGTCCCCTCATCATCTTTGTCGCCCTCCGCTGGGCTCTGGCCAGTGGTTCCCTGTCTCTGAAGCACGTGCAATAGCTCTGGTTCCCACCCGGATTAACAGAAAGACTGCAGGTGTTTCCACGTTGCCTGCAATAGCCAACTACCCAACTAGCCTGGCATCTCGAGCTGTTAAATTTCCCATCAGCAACTTCTAGGGACAGTCCTGGTTCTACCTTCAAATTAATTTGTCCGCTCAGGGCCCCAACCTGGATCTCAAACCCAGATTTCATAGGTATGCACAATAGGCTAGTCAGTTCATTTCTAAAAGGAACCATGAGGCCTGGATGGCTGGCAGTGCACGCTAAATAATAGTTCAAACACTGCCTGCCTGTGACGATAAAGGACAATTGCGCAGCACAGGCGAACACATCCCAAATAGATTGCAGCGCAATCTGTCTCCATACAGCCCCATGAGTCATGCTGAGTTGGAAAATACTTTATAAATGGTAGTAATGGCAAGCAATCATTTTAATTAGATATGGCCTAATTAAAAAAGAATAGAGGCTTTTATAGTTCATGCCTCCCCAGTGTGCACTAGGGATCCCCACTGTTTGGCAAACAGGAAAAATGTTTGTATTATTTAATAAGCCTAATGTTATCAGCAGAGCTTTAATGCAGGATTTAATGCATATGCTCTGGCTCACCAGACTGAATGTTGACTGGTCAGCATGCAGCCTAGATGGAGGAAAGTCGCAGGCATTCCACATCTCTAAACGAGATCCCAAAACGTCTCAAAATGATAAAGTACACACAAGGAATTGGCTAAACCTCCTGGGCGTTTATTAAGCTGTATGCAGGCGTTGGGCAGATTCATTCAGATACAGAAAAAATTGGCCTAAAGCTGCCAAGCGACACCCCAGACTGATCAGCTTCTCCGCAGGCGTCGAGTAATGAGGAGAGAGAAGAAGTGATGCCAGCGCCCTCCTGCCAGCCCCTGCCTGCTCGCAGCCCACCCTCCCGCTGCCCTGCCACCCCCCCCAGAGGAGACCAAGGCATTCCCGGCTGCTGGAGCTGGCGGGTGCCACCACACCGGCCCTCGGCTCTCCGCTGCCGAGCCGGGAACAGCCATGGAAAGCAGAAATCCAGCGCTCCCATGAGCTGGCCCACCGACGGCGCGGGTCCCTCTCTCATTTTCACATGCCCTTGTGTAATGCTTCCACTCTGCTGGGGGAGGAAGCAAAAATACCACAAGAAAAAGCACTTTCTGCAGTATTTCTGAGCTAGTCAAACCCAGGAAATAATGGAAATTACAGTGATGCACAGGCTATCAAGTTTCTTGAGTTTATTGTGTATTTCTGTTATTTCCTGTGCTTTTCACAGGAATATTTAAAGTCATAAAGAAGTTAAGCCTGCATATACGACCACAATGGCATTAAAGTAGTAAAAGCTTCTCTTCTCCCTACGCATATTTAAAATAACAGAGAGCAATAACCTTCCTTTAGTGCGCGATGGCCGTGCATCGTGCTCGACACGCCACCCGAGCCAGACTGCTCAGCCCGCAACGCCCTGGATCCCGGCGCTGCTACAGACTGATCGAAGACCATTATTCCTGCTCAGGGGGTCCCAGAGAGCCCACCTCACAAAACAACCCAGCGAGCTGGAGATCTGCAGCGTCTCCTTGAGAGCTTGCTGCTTTGGTACAACTGAAGCACCTCTGTGGGTTCAAATCACCCTCCATGTTACCTACTTGCATGTGGAGGTGCCAGCGGCTCCCCGGGGCCAGGATCAGGTGCGGGCAGGGCTGCCACGGGGCTGGGGGTGGCTGGGGCTGCCCAACTCTGGCGTCAGCGTTTCTGCTGAGAGTGAATGCTGCTTTCAGCAGTGCTGTATTGATTTGCCTCACACGAGGTCACCTTAGAAGATGATTTACATTAAGAAAAATCAATTTTTTAAAAAGTCATTGCTGGGAGCAATGCTTGATTTCTAAATTCAGAGCACAACCGGGCACGCATCTGAGTTCAAAGAGTTACCTTGTTCTTATTAAAGGCAGCAGGATATCTTCTGCCCGCTCCATAGCTTTACACTGGAAACATGCACAATAAAATTTTTATCACTATCTCACTACCATAACACCAAAAGACTTAAAACCAAAAGACTGCTTTCTTATTGTTTCGGCTTTTTCCAACCCTGCCTGAAGTTGTTAACAGTGACTCCTTTGCCTTGAAAAGGAAAAAGGGGGGTTGAAATGGAGTTCTTTCCAAGTATGTCGCCCCAATTTCATCATTTCCTTCCTTAGTGAAACGCACACATTCACCTACTTTTTAATAACAGAGAATCAGATGATACTTAGTCATCCATTGCTCAAGGCTCTGCACGGATGTCATACAATGTGCACAGTAACCCATCAGTGTCATGTCAGGAATATTGCCCTGCCATCAAAGTTAATTTGCGGGTTTTTTCCTCATGGATAGCTAGATGCTGTACACACATAAATGTTCCTCATCGCTCCCTTCAGAGGTCCCAAAAACCTTTTACCATGCTCTTCTCAGCTCTGAGGGTCACTCTTTGCGATGTCTCTGAGGAGCCCCTCGAGCGCCAGAGTCCTGGAGGCGAATCCCCGTGCCACCCATGGCAGCGAGCTGGCTGCTGCCCCAGCCCGCTCCCACCTGCAGGCAGGGTGCAAATGCTGGCCAAATCACAAATGTCGCAGGAAGAGGCAAAACTGGAAGAGAGCTCAGAGGGGCAGAGGCCCCGGCTCACTCTGTCCCGCCTGCGGCTGCATTAGACAACCAGGGCAAGTTTCCAAGGAGGGTGTAGACGGTGGGATGATGGTTAAGGCATCCTGGCATGGGATTTTCTTCTCCTCATATAGTGGAGCAATGTGGAGAACAGCTGAAGGGCCTGGGAAGAAGAGTGAGAGTTGAGCCGTGAGCAGAAGAGCAGACACAGGAGCTGATGTCTCTGTAAACCCAATGTTTAGTGTTCTCCTAAAGCTCCTGAAGAAACTATTTTACACACAGAGACTTTTCTCAAACTCTGTTTTGGAAATCCATCTTCTTAGCCAGAGCGCACCATATTTATACCGGCGTGCCGAGTGCTCGCCTCCCCTCGGAGCCAGACTGGGCGCCCTGCCACCGCCCGGGTCACCGGCTGGCCAGGCTGCTCTGCCTCACGGGGGGCTGCAGGGCCTGCTCTGCTGGGCACCTACTGCCTCCACCTCTGCTCTCACTGCAGGAGAACCCGAGCAGCACAGCACGTGTGTAACGCAGCCTGACTCTGACAGCAAAGGGCCTGCGCATCCTGACTTCGCATCCGCGCTTGAGCTGGGTAAGGCTAAGCTTGCCACGTTACGTGACTATTCCTCGCGTCTCCCTCCGAGACTTCGTCCGCCATCAGTCCGTCTCCTCAGTCCGTCTCTTCCTCCTCCATAAACCAGCCCCTTCACCCCACCTCTCCAGGATGTCACGTAACTCCTGGCCACGTCCAGGGGTCCCTTTCTGTTCCAGTTTGCCAAACTGCCCCTCTGTTTGTGGGCAGAGGACACCGTGCCGGTCTCCTGTTACAAAGGGGGTAGCAGTTGCAGGAGCAGGAACTTGCCAGTCAGCCGGCACAGCTCCTCTGCCCCACCACGGGTATCTTCAAAGTCTGAACTATACTGTGTTCTTAAAGTAATTTAAAATTTATTTACACCTCAAAAAGTTGCTTAAATAATACATTAGTCTATGATAGATGGTAATTTTTTGAAGTCTTCGCTAATGTACATATTTATGCACATAAAAATGCAATTATATGCTTTTTATAGTCGTTTATCCTCTTTTCAGCCCACTACAACTATCTGTCAGGATGCTGTCAGCACTCCGAAGCGCTGACTGCACGCGATGCCTGCTAGCTGCATCCACGCACTTACAAAATGCACGCGTCAAGTGCTCCACGTTTCCTCGTGTCAGCACCATTTGCTCAACACGTGACAAACGGATGGATTTGGGCTTTCCTGCTGCTTTTCCCAGAGAACGGAGGCATCTGTTCTTGAATCTGTTAAATGAAATACAGATGAAGTGTTAAGATGAGCAATAAAAACCAAAGGTGTTATTGTGAAACAACAGCATGTTACCTTCGGAATTACACAAGGATAATACATGGTTCTCCGAGCGTACAGTAATTGGGAAACTTCACCGAGATGCTGCTACCAACGCAGCTGGGCCCGGAGCAAACATTTATTAAAGCTGCTTAATCTGGGCTACTCAGCCATCCTTAACTAGGCTGAGCGTTACTGTGCTTTGCATTAAAACCACGAGCTACGTACGCAGCAGCTGAAGGAAAGATTGCAGATTGTGAATCCCAACCCTTGCAAGAATAATCAGACAAATATATCCCCGCTCTCGTTTGGTCTCGCAGTAAGTTTGGCGATTACTTGCCAGGGTTATTCAGTGTGTCAGGAGCTTCCTCATCGCAGCAGTCTCCTTCGGCTCAGAAGGACCTTCAGCTTTGAATTTTGTGTTCACCAGTCCTGACTGGCTAAAGATGTGTTATAGTAGTTTTCTGGAGCCATTAGTGCCCAGGTATTTTCATCTTATATTTTCAGCCACCTCTGAGCAGACTAACACAGCAGTACCGTCAGGCTCTTCTGGCTTCACAAATGGATTGTATGAATTCAATTACACCCTCCAGACAATTTTTTCTTCAGCATTTGCTTTACATCCCCATCCCGCGCGTTTTCTGTCCTTATCTGTGGGACAATGCTCTGTACTAACTTCGTGTTTTGCTTTTTCCCTTCACACATTTAATTACTTACATTTTTTAAATGTATGCAGACACCAGGCCCAATTTGCCTCTAATTGAAAATGGGAACGTTGAAGCTTATGAATGATCCCCTTTGAAAATGGGTAAACGTGGGAGGAGAATTAGGTAATTACGTGGGGGGACGGTGGGGAGGAATGAGATACATCCATATATTAAAATAAAAGTGCAGGATAGTGTTTCCTACCCTGTTTGAAGTTTGATGAAGTTAACCTTTCTTTTCTTGTCATACAAATATTCTACAGAGGTCTGTTGTATTTAAGGTTCAACTGGATGTTTCTATCCACCTTGCTGCTAAGAGAAGCGGATCCTGGTACCAAATTCAAAGCTGAATTTACAAGTGCTGCCGTTCAAAAGCAAGGACCAAGCAGGGGTGGAAGGCTCTGATGTTATGGAACCATCAGAACAACTCAGATGATGATACAACTGTATGCGAGTCTAGGAAAGGAAAACAGCACCTCTATACGAACACCAAAAGGGCTTCAGCCCCTTCTGCCTCTTCTAATGGCATTTCAGGCTCTTCTGCCTCTTGTAATGGTGTTGTAAATCCTTTCCATCAGAAGGATTTTTCCCTTCCATGATTCGAAACGCTGGAGATGTGCGAACACAACGGAAAGGAGGAATTTAACCAATGTTTAGTAGAATCAGATGGGACAAAGAGTGAGTTTTTCCAGTCCTTTATGTTATTATTAATGTTGCTAAGATTTTTGCTTTGTAAATCATCCAAACCCGAAATTCTGCCAGGAAGAATTCTGCCTGCTATCACTGGGAGAATAGATGGCTGTTTGGCAGGAATGCAGACTCACCAAACCCTCCCCGAAGGGCCAGCTCCAGCTCCAGCGTGCTGAACCACCTGCGCGTTGTGGCGTGTGGCCGCCAGACGTGGCCCGATCACCCAGCAGGCAGAGTTATGTAAAAATCATCGTAATTCTACTAAAAATTAGCAGGGGGAAGCAATTGCGTTAATAAACATTTAAGGTCCCCAGAAGACACGCTATTGAAAGAGGTCTGTGGCTTTTATAGCAGGGCCCCAGACTACCTCCAAAAAAGAAATCAGCCAGTTCTTCTGGGACAAAAGTCTGTTTGCCTGAAGTAAATGGCCAAGGAATCATGCTCATATAAAGGGAAAATAGGTCAGCTTTTTCGCAGCTATTTTATGCAGCTACTTTCTATGATAAATAAAGATTTCTGGTGAGACAACCTCAATTCCTGTATGGTAGATTACATATTCCTACTCGTTTATTTGCTTTCTAAGATGAAAGACCTGGGTGACTGCACTGGATTTGATACAATATTAATTAATGCATAATACTTCAATGTTGAATTTAGCAATGGTCTAACCACATGATATACATAAGTGCTAAATGGTTATGCCTAAGCATGCAAGTAATAACGCACGTCCTAGAGAAGCCCAGGAAAGCAGGGCATCAAAGATTTATACGGATGAACCCACAGGACAAATGAAGAGTAAGAGGGAAAAGACTTCAAAACATGTATTTTTTTAAAAAAAACTGAGAAACCTCAAAACTGTATTGTTGTCTACTGCTTAGCATGTAAAGGCTGAGCACGCTGCAGACAGCGAATGCTTTATCCTCAGTGAACACGGTTTCCCTTCCTTCTTAGCAGCTGGCTGGGAGGAACTAAACTTAGCCGGCCTGAGGTGTAGGAAACCAGATAGCACGGTGTACGGCTGGATAGGAAATACAGGGCTCAATGTGTTTAAGGTTAAGATTAAGCCCTGACTTCCTTTGGGTCTATTTTAAACGGTGGCAAATGATGGCATGCTTTCTTACAACAAAATGACAGATGATCAAGGTCGAATATGATCTGTATGTCAAGCATTCGTACAAGGACCTTTCTTTGAGGGACTGGGCAGGAAGCGTTTTAACGTGGTGTCTCATACTTCCCCTCATCTGTGTTTGTTCAAAACATACCAGTAACCGGGGAAAGCTGGGTGACTGGCTGTGGGTGATCGGCCGAATAGCCTGCGAAAGGGGAGCAGTTGGTTTTGGACAGAGCGAAAGGAAGGTTACTGTGGCCCCAGCCACCGCTCCTGGGAGGAAAACACTAAGGCAGCGCTCGCCACGCTCACACTTTGAGGTGCTGCAGCTGGGAAACAAAGACAAAACACGTCGAGGGCATCTTTACACATTCCCCCTTCCAGAGGTAGTCAGGGATCAAAGCAGAAAAAGTGGAAAAACATTTTGGAAAGTCTGCACTTTCCAACTGCCATTTTAAATACAGTTTTGCAATACCTATGGCAAATAGGATGCAAGACTTGCTGTGTCCTGCTGACTACAGATTGCACGCTTGCTAAATTTGCCATTATTATGTATTACCCATGATTGGTGCTGAGGCAGCCAAAGGAGGACTTTACCTTCAGGTGGGATTGAAAAACACGGAAGAAAAAGACAAGGGGGTACCTGACCACCACAGCCGTGCCATTATCATAAGGCTCACTTCCCCCTCGCCCTCCTTCTCATACCTAAGTTTCTGCAGGACAAAAGCCCAGGTTTGAAAATTCCTTTTAATTAAATTTTTCATCTTGCCTCAGGCACTGCTGCAACAGTCCAGAGCTCGAGAGCTCAGGCTCCGACCCGGAGTCCCCGGCAGCTCTGTAGCTGCCCCTGCCGAATACTCGTCCTGCTTCGCTCGGGCGAAGGGGCAGCTTGCTAAGAAAGATAACTGGGATCACTTTGCTCCTCTGAAAATCCACAAAAAACAATTTGTTACATATAGCAAGAGTTTTAGCAAGCTGAAAATAAAGTGATCTGTTCAGCGCACAATTTCTGAGGATCCTGCTGACAGCACCTACTTTCATGAAGAATGATGTCATGTACAAGTACGGCTGTGTGGACTCAAAAAGCAGCATAAAGCCGGCTTCCAGTGAGATTTGACACCGGCTTAACAGAGCAGGGAGAGTTTTTAAGCATAGAATATTAAATATGTATTTGAATCAGAAAAGCATTTTCTGATGTTAGGTGGGTGGGAAATCAGGAGAACGTTTTGTAGAAAGCCAGTGTGTTTTCTCTACACCCCGTCCTTCTGCCCCTGGCAGCACAGACCGTTCCGCTCGCTATCAGGATGCCAGCGGCAGTCGTGGGAACGGTGGTCCAAAGCGCAATTTTAAAATGCACGCTGTGGTCTAAACAGCAAGAGGGGAATATCCTCTTAAACTCCTCCGGGCTGTGCAGAGGCAGACAGGTACCACTTCCACGTGACCGTTCCAGGCTTTGTTAGCTTTCCGAGTGTTTCTCTGAGGAACATCGGACGATAGCCAGCTCTGAGCGTGAGTGAATCCCCATGGAGAAGACGGTGGGGACGTCGTGCTACGGACATGCTGCACGTCCCAGTCCTCCTGCGGACGGCGGGAGGGAACCATGTCGCCATCCTCCTGCTCGCCTGGCTCCTGGCAGGGATCTCCAAGCTCCTACGACACAAGCGGGGAAGGAGCCTGAAACTCACTTGCCAACCACCATGTAGGAACAATTGGGCACAAGCAATAGGTGGGTATTTTACTGCTCTGAGCAAAAAAACTCATTGGCAAGGCAACCATTAGGGGGAAAAAGATGGGAATAATCCCACCTAGACACATACGATGAATGAACTCTGAACAGGACTAAGAGCCGAGATGTACAAACCATAGGTTTTGGGCTAGTGGCCAAACTACCAATACGTTGGGATCAATGCAAAGATCCAAAGCATTCTCATTTGATGCAAAGCGTTCTTACTATCAGAAGAACAGGAAAAATTATCCCAAGTGCCATTTTGAGTTAAAGCAAATATGTCGTTCAACAAGCTTTAAGTTTTGGATTTCATAAAAACCACCTTGTATGTTGCTTTTTACAACAAAGCAGTCACGTTCAAAACAAAACCAAGATTTTGTTGGTGGCTGAATTTTCAGTGGTTTTGAAATTGAACGTTCTGTTTAGAAAACACTAAAACATTTTCCAAGTGCCCTACCTCTGCCTTGTGTCTCTGGCTGAAAGCTTTCGCTACATCCAGGATAAAATCCCTTCTGCTTCCAGTCTCTGTGCCCTATTTCCTGGCAGATCCCCCGGCTCTAATGGGCAATTAACAAGTGCAAAATAGGAACAACCTCTCAACAAAGCGTTGAGCTCAGTTCTGGCCCATTCCTCTCACAGACATCAAAAGGACAAGGAGGAGCAGTTCGGACAGAGACAGGCTGTGGTCACCAGCGTAAGCCCACACAGGAGGACGTGAGAATCCTCCACCTGCCACCTCCTTGTCCCATGGCTTGGTGTCTTCCTACATCATGGCAGCTATTAACACTTCAGCACGTACACTACAGACCAGCACGAACAGCGAGGCCGTGGGGAAATGAATGGCACCAATATCTCCGCCTTCAGGTTTAGAAGCTCAGCAGAACGAAGGTATGAGTTCTCTCAGCTGTGAGGGAGCCCCAAAGATCTGGCTGAGACTCAGAGTAAGTAGAAAGAGATGAAATGCTGTCACAGTGACAGGTTTGTTGTACCCACGTTACATCCGTTGCCAGCGGCGAGGATCACACTCCGTCTTTACCCTGGCACAGCGTCCCTGGGTGGCACAGAGCTGCCACCACTGAGCCGTCACCACCTCCTCAGCGTACGGTGTCGGAACACAGAGAAGGACGTCCTGGGGTAGGAAGGGCTACCACCGAGCCATCGAGCTCTTTGCAGCTGCTGGAGTGGCTCCCAGAGCACATCCTCGTGCTCTGCCTGACGCTGTGCGGCCAAAGCTGTTGCCAAGGCCCTGGTGGGACTCCATCTCATCCTCACCGTGACCCCCCCTTCTGGGAAAAGGATGGAAAAGGTTCTTCCAGCAAACGAGGCTGGCGAGGCAGAAGCTGAGCTCTGAACTACATATCCATTGAAAATGGCATTCTTCATGTTCACTAACGTAAATAGTTTTTAGTATTTAGACCACATTTTTGTTTGTAGGATTTGTCAGTGTAAAAACTTACCCAGAGCCTTCTGGAGTCATTTAAGATGTGATCTTGCAGAACACAGAAGCTTCAAGGAAAGCATAAGGCCTTGGGTAAAGGAAAAATCATTTATGCTACTTAAAATAATTTACAGCATTTTAAAATATTCAGTATATTTAACCATATCAGATAGAATTCCCATAGTTTCACAAACCTTCCTTGAGAACCGTGAACGTGGCAGAATTGTCTCCAGAGCAAACTCAACGTTTTCAGGTGCTCCAGCTTTGATTCAGCATTGAGTGAAATAACAGTACCAATAATTAATATCGCTCTGTAAAAGCAATGGCGGGGTATTACACACATTTTAATCAGGCCCGGTGAGAAGGCTCAGGATTTGTCTTCTGAACATTCCCATTCTAGACATAAGCCTGGCACGGATTTACTGGAGGAAGCACAAAGGAGCTGCAGCCTCCCTCCTGGTATCGCCCCCACATCTCGTGCGACAGGACAGGGGAGGGTCTGCACACTGGGTAGCAGCCATCCCTCTGTATGATAGTTACGACCGCTGATGTGACATAAGCTTTATGTCTGAAGAGGTAGTAAAGCAATCGGGAAGGCTACCCAGGGTGCTTGGGAAGGCTTTAATTCACGCTGAGCCCGTGGGGCTGGAAGGATAAGCACAAGCACTAAAGCACAGGAGTTCTCTTGCCAGCTCTGCCACTAAGTCCATGCAAATCACTTAATCTTCCTAATTCATTCCCCCTTTGCTAAAAGGGGAATGTTAATATTTATTTACCGTCCAACTCACAGGCATGTTGTGAGGATTAATTAGTTAATAACTGTTAAGTGCTTTGAAGATAGAAGTGACTGTGCAAACTACTAAGTATTATTAACTAACATTAGGCTAATGATGCAGACAGGAGTGGCGATTTTCATTAGATGTATCAAGGCAGAGCCCAGGATTCTGCCCCGAGATGCATGCTAGCTAGTGAAAAATTAGCAAGGTTATAAGAAAGATTAAAAGAATAAAGTAAATTTCCACTGGTCCACTGAAACACAAGAAAAAAAATAAAACAGCAGTGCCATTCCTTACCTAGCAAAACCACAGCTCTATTAATAACTCCAGACCACATGCTGAAAGCTGTTGCTTTGCACCTTGATTAGTCATTTCCACCAATGTGCAAAGTGGGTTCGGGTTGGTGGCAATTTCCACTCCTACAGCTTGCTCTGCACCTGTGAGAATGGCGGCACGCAGGCTAAGGCAAGCAGGAATCAAGCGCAGCACACACACGTCGCGTACTGCAGTTTCGCAGCGCGCTCGCTTCGATTTCTTTAACTTCTGTGGGAAATATGGACGGCTACAGAGCATCTTTACGAGAAGGCTGGGTTTGCGTTCAGGCAGCTCTCCTGACACAAAGGAAGGTTCCATGCAGGTGGCCGGCCTGAGGTTTGGGAGGGCCGGCAGCACGGGAGCAGCACGCACCTCTGCCTTACGCTACTGTTATCATTCTAGCAAAGACGCAGCCCGGAAAGCTGAGCCAGCAACTCAAATAACTTGGGAAGATGCTTCCTCAGAGCAGCTGGCCACATAGCTCTGCTGGGGAAGCCAGGTGCAGCCCCTGAGAGCCGTCAGCAACTCACACCTGTGGGCCTAAATCGCCCGTTGCTCATACAAAAAGACCAGGAATTCCCCAAATTCAATTGCAATCAAGTCTCTTGCCGATACTTGCAAATAATTTGCAATTCGTCTATCTAATATGTATGTCTATCTTAGAATCTGGGCGATTCTCAGTGCTGTAGCTCCAGGTGCACGAGGCAACATTTCTCAGCTCTCTTTTTTCACTTCTTCACGCCTGAGTCTGCAAGCCTAGTTTTGGTTCTTTCTTTTTTTAGTTACTTTAGCGGTGGCAGAGTGTGGTAAACACACAATGATTTTAGGAGGGAAAGAAGATAACATGCTACAGGCCTCTGTTTTAGTAACTCTCCATACAACCACTCTGGTCCCGGCCAAAATTTTTAACTTCTTTCTATCATTTCACAGCTTCATTGTGCAAAATAAAGATTAAAATAAGCCTTATGGAACAGAGAAACACGGCAGTGGGAAAAGCGGAGGAGAGGGAGAAGGATTCCAGTTACCTCCAAAAATCTGCAAAGCCCTTTTTTTTCCCCTTTTGAGTGATCCATAAATACCTTAAGCCCTGATGCTGCGAATGTCTGTTGGCAGCCCCAGGACTTGCTGTGAGGCAGAGGTGACCCAAGGTACGCCGCAGACTCCTGCGGACTGAAGGTGCACGCTCTCAGGCAGGCGGACGATCAGGGAAGCAGCGCGCCCAGCCTCGGCGGCGCTCACTGGACCCGCGTGCGAGGAAGGAGGCGACCCCTCTACTCTCGCTTCCAGACCACATTGCTCAGAAGCACACCGTGATTCTCAGAGGGACGGGTTTGTCACCAGCACAAGAAATCTCATTGTTCTCTGCATTACAATGTGCTAAACCCTGTGGGGATCCCTACCCTGTGCTTAGAGTCTCCCAGGTACTCTTCTCCTGGGGAGGGTGAGAGAAACTCCTTTGTGAAGCCATCTCCTCAACAACCCTTTTGTCAGAGGAGAGGCAGCTGCTGCAATTAAAATAGTTTGGGAGAAGAGTTCCTGCTGAGCCCAGTGAAAGCTCCTTACGTCTGATGTTCCTTTGCAAAGTCTTGTACGCTGTTGCAGCAGGGTGGCAAACTGTAATTAACAATTAGGTACGTGAAGTTACTGTTGTAAAATTTAAATACAGTAAATATCTTCAACAACCACATCTCAACACGGGAAACAGGAGAGGTTGAATTTCACACTTCAGCCTAGTGGCTACCGTTAAGGACGCTTGACATTTTAACGGTCTTCCGATTATCAAGCTCTGTTTTCAGATACCTATGACGTGACTAAACAGTAATGATTTCAAGTTAAGATTTATCTAACTCAACACTGACTTTAGACTGATCTATTTATCGACAACGTGTGGGGATTTTTCATTCTAAAATGCAATGAACAAAATCTATTTTTCATATTAAAAATATATCCATTGTGATATATCTCTTCCTGCATTCTATTTAATAAGCTCTCACATTAGCTTAAGATTTCTGTTCAACTGCAAATACCAATGCACATTGTAAATATATCTACAATCCACTTACGACACTGGAAAGGTTAAAAACGTTTAAGCAAGGACAAAGGCCAACTACTTACTCAAAATCTCTTGCCCCCTGGACATATTGTTGCTTAATCATTTTTTACATGGGTTTTACTTTTGCTGCTGAAATTACTGGCTATCGTTTGCCACATAGTGTAGGACTAGAAATACTATAAATCTGAAATGCTAATGGGCTTTCCCCTGCGTGTGATTCCTACCAGTCGAATACATCATCCACAGTTACTTTTATCTCAAGCCAAGACTAGCAAGGGCAAAACACAGTCTTTTATTGACTTTACAGCTTAGTCCATTAAATTCCCTGCTTTTGCAACCTCTAAAGCCAATCACAGGCTGATGGCATCATCCTGGATTTTATTTTGCGCTATTATGAGCCCAGCTTCCATACACATGGAGCATGGCGGGGGCTGGGAACCTCCTCCGAGGCGAGGAGGCACATCACTCGCAGGCTGCCTGACAACAGGGGTAATTGCTTCTTATTTTTTAAACATATGGTGACGGGCAGGCTTAGCCAGTGCAGAAGCTTCCGCAGAGCCTCCGGGGAAGAAGAGGAAAAACACTTCATGCTCTTTGCCAAAACATTTTAGATGCAAAGTGGGGCAGCAGCAAACCTGAACCGAGCGACTAAAGCCCTCACAAGCCAGCCATGCAAACAAGGAAAACAACCCTTCAGGAACAGATTTTTTTTTTAAACAACCCATAGAAAAGCAAATGCACTTGGTTACAAATAGTATCGCTTCTTATCAATACATGAGCCAGAGATGATGCTGTTTAAAGGATTAAAAAATACATAGGCTCTTGCGAGCGCAATACCCAGTGCTTCAAAACCTGCTAAATTACCAACGCATCTTCTAGATTTTGCAGGAGAAATGAGCACAAGTGAGCAAATCCAGCACACTTTAAATTATTTTAAGCAGATCTGGCACAACTTTTTGCAGTCCCAAAGAAGCTGCAGCAGCATCCATAGAAGGTCTGTAATTGTTCACTCCACAGTGTGCTGGGCACAGAGACGCTGTGGACACAGTACAAAGTCAACGCAAGCATCTCATAACTCTTGCTGACATTATAACAGCTCCCAAGGCCAAAAGACAAACACCGCGATTCCTATTCGTGTTGCTCACAGTCTAAAGAAAGATAGTCGCACTCTGAGGGCAAAGGCGCTTCTCAATTTTCTCGCATAGTTGATTGTACATATAAAACTTAACATTAAACACCTGACTAGAACTGATGAGAAAACACCATCTTTTTTCAGGAGAAAAACAGAGTCGTAGCCATCCACCATGGCTACAATCCAAAGTAACGTCAAAGCGCTGTTGTATCCAGGGCAGCAGAAAAAGACCCGGCAGAATTCAAGACACCAGACAAAGAGTTTCCACCACAGACTCCCGAATCTCCTGCCTACAGAAAGTTTGTTGTACGGTGCACAAGCCCCACGCAAGTCCTCCTCTCCGTAACTCTGAAGACTAGAGAGGGCGGCGAGGAAGGAGGGTGCTGATACACCTACCAAATAAAAGGCTGAGAGCCGTAATGCTACTCTTGCTGTCCCATAAACAGTGGCCCACCGTGAACCTAACTACTGCGCTGCACTGAGTGTATGTGATAGTGTGGAGAAATTGAAAACTGCTACAGAGACAGTACTGGAAGTTCAGTCAGGAAATCCTCACCCAAGTTCATTTTCTCTCAGATTCCTTGAGACATTGCACTTAGACTGCGTGCGGCTTCCTTAACATGTTCTGTGTTTTGCTAACTCTCTACTGGCACAGAACACGGCCCCGGGTTGGTTAGAACTCGGTTTAATCACGTAGCAGCTAAGCACTTGGAAAATGAGATAGAAGTGGATCTGCAATGCTACAGCGATAACAGCAGAGTCACTAGATAAATACAAACATTAGCATAACAGCTGTACTAGATAGACAAAAACATTGTCATAACAGCTGTATTCCATTTTGTAGGTACAGAGGTCATTAATAAGTAAGATTGAATCACGTTAATAATCCTTGAAAACAAATTAACTGGTTGATTTTTTTTATTACCGAGTCCACATATCTCTCGTTTGTTCTGGTTGGCAGCACTGCCACCTATTAGTTAAGAGTGGCTTGTTTGCTTTGTTAGAGCTATTGTCCAGATGTCCAAATGGATGTATATCATTATATAAATTATAAGTTTAAAGTCAAAATGTTTCTTAATGGAATAGTATAAATTAATAGAATGTAGGGAAATTTTTTTTTTAAGCTAGACTTCAAACAAAATATTATGGAAATGAGAAAGATGTTCAGATGTTGAAAATCCACATCAACATGCTGAGTTTATTACAGAACAGCTCACTGGAAATTAACTGGGTACTAATCTTTTAATACTGCAGCTGATCCTTGGTCAACCTGTTACAAGGGTAAATTGCCATTCCCAGCTGTGCCATACTATAAGAGGATAAATATCAGAGCGGTCCTTAGGAACAACCTATTTCAAGAATATCTCCTCAATCTCTTACAGCTAATCAGAGCAACGTTAACAGAAGAAAAGCCTCCGGAAGGGAATGTACGTGAATATGAATCCAATCTGATGCTGCAGTAAAGCACAGATTATTTTTTTTTTAATGTAGTAAGACACTGAAAGCTCAGTATTAAAAGGCTGAAGAAATGAGAGAATTGAGACGTTAATTCAGCCCAAGAATTCACCTCGATAAGACTCAGGGATCTAACACTCAAAAAATCAGGGCCTATGTGCTTAGGAGAGTCTCTTGTCTCTCAGTGCAATAAAGCTGCAGCGGAGCTCAGGAGGAGCCACCCGACCTGAGTGCTCAGGCTGTTTTGGAGACCACTTCCTGGACCCCTGCATCCAAAGTCGCGGTGCCAACCGGAGCATGACGAACATTTGGGAACCCAAATGTCGCTGGCTCTTACCAGCTGCTGCCAGAAGCCAAATTTCCACCGAAACAAGTTGTGCTGAGCACTTTTTTCATACTCATTGGCTTTTTGTTCCACAAATGCATTTTCTCTTTCAGTTTCTTCAACTTTCATTTACACTTACTCTACCTTGTGCTTCCTTTGCAATTTCAAGATGAGTACTCTAAATCACAGCTGAGCAAGAACTCTCTCTGCACTCATAGAAAGTCTTGTCTAAAAAAAGACTGTCAGCGTTTGCAAGCTTTTTAAGGCAGAAATAGCCATTTACTGTTTACACGACACCTAAAGCTATGGGACCTCCAACCTGGCTAAGGCCTTTAGTCACTACTGCAATATTAATCTTACATAGTGATTTTAAATTTATAATGGTTTTGCCTTCTGTTGCATATGCAAGAAAAGAGTGTTCATGTTAACTGACAGATGACTAAACACCACCTCTTTTTATGATTCCCATCTTACTCCAAGATGACAATATAGAATAATTGCAGAATTACACGCTTTATCTGATATACTATACGATGTCAAATAACCTCCTTCACCTCCCAAAGCATTTCTGTGGATAAACAATGACTACTAGAGAAAGCTGCTTTACTATTGTATTTCCATGACTTACAGAAATATCGAGTAGGCGATTTTTAATATTGATAAAACCTAGCATACGCCTGTGACCTGGCTCTGCGGAAGTCACCCTGATGCTTCTACAATCTAACCTCCCATTCTGGAGAAACTACCAGAGGAAGGAAAAGCTGTTTCTCCACAACCGGCACCCCCGTGGGCAGCACCCGTTCCCCGCGGTGGGGCAGGGTGGCTGTGTTCCCTGCCGTTCCCCATCCCAAACAGTGCAGCTGCGTCTACCCGGAGTTACCCAGGCTAGCGGACAGCTGACTCCCGCGAACTGCTGCTGCTAAGCCTGAAGTGCTGTTTCTCCAATTACAGCCAGTGCAGACTGAAGGGACAGTGCGGGGAGATGAGATGGCTTGACAGATGACTGCTGAAAATTGGGAAGTGGTGTTAACCATGGAAAAAATGAATGTATTTCAGAATTGCTAATAAACCAGATAGCGATAGCTGAAAATAGCAATACTTTCCATGATTTATGCTAGAGCTAGATTTAAAAGCTGGCACTAAAGAACGTTTCTTCTTACCAGTCTTATAAGCTCTTTCTTTGCCCATGTACTCTGCTCAAGAGCGCCTGGTAAGACACAGACCAAAAGGGCTTCGCATCTCAGGATAAATAGGCATTATATGGATTTTTTTTTTGCTTTGGTTTTTGGGTTTTTTCCTCACCAGCCCCTTCAACAATTACCCTCTCCCCAAAAATGGTAGATGCCCGGTGCATCTTTGGCCTTCTTCCATCCTCCTGCATGGGGACTATTCGGCCAACCCTCAGAAAAGGAGTCCGGTTCGAGAGCAGCCGGAATTAGAAGATAATTACAGCAAGAGGCATGCAGCCAGCCCTCCACATAGAAGCAGAGTATCTCGTGTCCTTCTGCTGATAATGTCAGCATCACCAGAACAGCCTCTCCAAAACCACAGAAAGTACTTCCCTTTTGTGCCAGCGCTTCTCTCTGTGCAGGAGGAAGGATGGTCTTGTGGCTCACGCAGCCTTGGCTGTCAGCGTGTGTGGCTTCTATTCCTGGTGGTCACCGCCTTCTCTTGTGACTTTGGGAGAGTTATCTAACTTCTCCATCCACCAAAATGTCCATCTGCCGTACAACATAACAACATAATAACGTTAGTCAATGCTGACCTTTAACGTAAATACTGTCGGAAAACTTAATGGATTGGGATAGATGGGAAGCAGTGTAAGAATTCAAAGTATTATTTTCATGGTGGTATTATTTAGTGGCATTTTAGTTGTCCTCACCAAGCAAAATTTTCATCAGCTGTGTAGTGCCTCTATCTCTGAATATCATCTACAGGGTCAAGACACAGAGCGGTAACTGTTTAAATATACCTATTTTACAGCACCTGAGGGAGGGCTGTGGCAAACACAACCAAAGGAAGCGCATCTCCGTCTCGCTCCCGCTTTACCTTCACAGTTAAGGTAATTTTCAAGAAGAAAGATAGCAATGTCATTCATACACGTTTCTTGTAAATCCCTCTCCAGGCAACTGCTATCAGATAAATAGTCCACATCAAACAATTACTGGAAACGTTCAATGTCCGTATCTCAACCAGCGCTGCGCAGTGTAGCAGGTGTCCGGCTCAGCGAAGCAGCAGCTGTGTTGCTACGCGTTCCCTTGCTCCTCATTCCCAGTGATAGCGCTGACTTCGACAGAAAGCCAGCCCACGTGCAGGACCTTAGTGTCGGTGCTCATCTCCAAATATGAACAAGGTACTCGGGTCCGCTTCGCTGATGCTGTAACTGTGTTACAACATTATTTTCTTATTTATTACTTCCTAAGTGACAGCAGATGTGTGCAGAGTTTTGTATTTTCCCTTCGTACTAAGATAGGAAAGGCAAGTCAAACCGTCGTGCCGTTTGACTGAAAATATGGACTACGTAAAAATTAAGTTCTTCCTTACCCAAACTGGTACTAACGGTACTGCTTTCAAGCTAGTCACTCCTTCAGAGAAAACTCTTTAGTTCAACATTTAACCATTTTCCTGCAGCATCTATGTCAAAAGAGTCAGCTCTGTGCAGACAAACGATGGAAGCCGTCAGGGGATCAGCCTGTTGATCTCCGCTGTCTGAACTCCCAAAAGCTCCAAGAGCAAACGTGGACACTAAAAGAGAGAATTAGCTTTCAGAAATTATTTCAGTGCACTAATATGAGCTATTGTTACTAATGAAGGAGAAGAGTTGTTTTCATGACACAGTGGCCTTCCTTTTGTGGAGGTCAGCCTGAAAATCAGAACCAGAAGCAAGTCATCTACTTTTTCCCCCGTGTGCATTAAATTCCTGTTCATTGACACTTGTTTTTCTCAGATGCTCATTCCAGAACATCACATATTCTGTGTAGAGCACGAAGACACAAAGCTACTGCGTGTACCTATCCCACCCAATCTGTGGCTCGTTAGTACTGTCCTGAGGGAAACACTTTGTTCTGATTCTTCATTCTCTGTTTTTATAATTTGAGAAGCTTCCCAGTAAACGTCAGAGAGTCCCGCTGTTTACTGATTAAATGCACTACCAGAGAAAGTATTTAAAGTGTGATCAAATGGGAGTTCAAGCTCCTCTTCTTTACCTCACCACTACAGCTAGTAAAACCCTACAAATTAGAAACCAGAAGAAACTCAATTATTGTGAACAGAAATGGGCAAAAAAATCCCCTACCTTAATTTCAGCTGAGCAAAACCAAAAGCACAAAGTCCCCCCTATTACAAAGGTACGGTGTGGTCATGGGCATGTAGCAAGGAAGAAGAAAGGGGGTTTTGGCCAGACACTTAGGAGGAGTGTGACTGAATAATTAGATGTAAGGACTACATTTGAATACTGTCTGAGAACCTTCTGATTTTTTGCTTGAAGTTCTCAATAACTGAGAATGGCATTAATTAACACCTGCGGGAATATTCATGCATTTTTCATACACAAATCAATCTGCACGCAGAAACCATCCAGACTCTCCCAAAGTGACTCCATCTGAGCAGAGCTAGCCTGCGAAGAAAGGACGTTTCAGCCCACGAACTCGTCCCCGGAGGGAGCACACCCTAGGCACTGCGCAAAAGGAGTTTTAGTCGGCTTAGGTTAAGACGTTTCTAAGGCCGGTGCCTCCTGAAGGACAAACAAGGTGCGGAACACATCCCGCTTTAGTGCTTGAAAGCTTTTCCAAAGGTCTCTCGTAAGTTTTAAAACACAGTAAATCAAAGTTGCCTTTTTCACTGGAAAGGCAAAACATCTGGCATGTTCTTAGGAAATAAGCTGTTAGAAATTAATGGGAGATAAGCAGTCTCAAGACAAATACTGAAATGTCTGTACGTACACAGGTACAAAAGAGGAAGGCTGCTTCAGCCTCTCAGCTTTGATATCTGCTGGAAGATGTTCATTTCCTCTCTCTTAAAAGGAGCACTTGTTAAAGGAAATTGCCTATAGAACCAGATAGAAAATAAACATAAGATCTTACTCAAAATGCCCCAAATGTTTACAACTCTTCTTCATGTCTCCATTGCAGGTTTTAAGTTTTTCCACTAGGAGTTTAAGACCCTAAACTTTATATTTAGGTACCGATACACAACTGCAAACTGAGGTTCAACATGAGCTACGGGTTAACACTGTAGATTTCCTCGCTTTGTCAGTTTAAGACAATTTAATGAAATATTTACTACTGATTTAAACTCTTAAAAACTCTGGGAAGCTGAACTATGCTTATGTCTTAATTTTATAACCAGATGGTGATGCCTCAAAATATGCAATCCCTAAAAATGTAAAAAATCCCCAACACTTTCTGGCAGATCAATAGCTTTAAAAGTATAACTGATAAAAAGTAAAATCCCCTTACAAACGGCTTCTCTTATTTTGGACTGGATTGATCACTGTGTACATACAAAACGCACCAGCCCCTGCTGCTAAGTACCAACTACAAGCAGAACACTTTGATCCCATACGAGTGACTTGGGAGAGCGGGCAGCTGCCTGAGGTAGCTGCCTGCGATGGGGATAAACTCCTCCAAAGAATACAGGTTAATAACCCTTATTCCCGTAGCGGCTGCTCATGCCGTAAGTCTTCCTGAAGCCTCTAAGCACGTTCTTGAACTTCAGCGCAGAGAAACCAGTGATAACGGTGAGGAAGCAGCTCACGCTCGCTCCAGCCCTAGTCTCCTGCTGAGGCTCTGGGACAGTGCTGGGACAGCACCCCCGTGGACAGTGCGGAGCGTGGAGGAAGGCTTTTCACGTGGCATCCTCTCCCTACGGAAGCACTTGAACACATTTCATACAAGCAGTTGAAAGCAATCAAGACACTAAGAATTTCAAAACTGAAGCTCAGTTAGTTAGAGAGGACAATATGCGGAGAGGTGACCTTCTCTCTTCTGGAAAGCAACTTCCAGACAGAACCACTGGGCCAAGCCCTCGCCTGCGTGAGCCCAGGAGCACCTCTGAAAGGCTTTTGTTGAGTTTTGGTCATTGTTTAGCACGGCTCATACTCAACAGTTGCACTGAGCATCCCTTGGGTGTTTATATTTCAAGTATTAATAAGATATACTTGAAAGTTAAACAAAAAGCCTGCGATTACAAGTTTCAAACAGTTCCACAGAACAACAGCTTCTGGGGGCAGACGCCTAGAGCATTGGCTTCCTACCGCGCAGCTTTCACGGCAAACTCCAGCGCTAGTATCTCGACGTGGAACAAAGCACATGAAAGTCAACTTCTAGCATCTAGGAAACTTCCAGAACTTTTAGGATTTTGGATGCTATTTGACTGACTTCTTATAGCACAATGGGAAATTAAGGGAGATAAACATACAGAATTACTAAAAAAATAATTTACATAGTTGTTTGGTTTAACTATTAACTCTCAACTAGCAACAGTGAAATATCAAATCATCCACTGAAGCTTTGTCATGAGAAGTTATTGGGATCGGCCACAAACGTAAGGTTTCAGCCTGGAATGCTTATTTGAGCCTTTACATTTGCCTACATACTTCATTTAGACTCCAGCCTGTGTAGCTTCAGCATCTCAGTGCTCAAACTCCATCAAAAATTTGAAATAGAACCAAGATTCTGGGGATGAAATATGCTATCCTGCTGACTGCTAAAGGACAATGAAAAATCTCTTGTCTTTGGCTATGGTTATTTCAGTCCCAAGTGACCTACAGCAGTGAAGGACTGTCTGTGATACATGTTGCAATAGATTTGATTTATTCTATTTTTAAATAGTGTCTGAAGCAACAGGAATCCCTTGGGGAGAATGCTGCACTGTCAGGAAATTTTTTATGACCTTCAGCCTCAGATTTCATTTGCTCATTTCGATCCCATCTTCCCCTCGCTCACCTCCGTCTCTTGTCCACTTCCCATCTCGGCAGTACAAACCCTTGGTATGCTCAGAGCTTAGCACCTACAGACCACCGCATCGGCTGTTGCAAAGCCAGACATTTCGCGACCCAAAGCTTTTCTCCAAATCATTCACAATTAGCATCCCCCTGATTTTTTTTTTCTTTAATCCTTTCCTTGAGGTCTTTTTCGATTTCCTCCCTTCCCTCGCTCAGTGGGAATCTGGTTCTGACCGGAGGACAAGGGGCGCAGCCTTCCCAGAGCCGCAGGGCTCAAGCAGAGCAGCCTGCACGCCGCAGGAGCACCTCCACCAGCACCGCGCCTCGGGATGACGGCGGCGGCAGGGATGACGGCGGCGGCAGGGATGACGGCGGCGGCAGGGATGACGGCGGCGGCAGGGATGACGGCGGCGGCAGGGATGACGGCGGCGGCAGGGGCGCCCTCTGCTGGGCCGCGCGGTGGCTGCTACGTAAAAAGCCCTACGGAAAAACGGAGTATTAGTATTCGTAATTCACAGAGTGCAACAAGACCCCTCTCTCTCGCTCCCCACGTATTCTCCAAGGGCAGAGAGCACATCTAGTGAGAGCAGACAGAAGTTAAAGTAACCAAAATGTTTGAAAGGATTAGGCCCTGTAGTTTTGCGCTTCTCTTTTCCTTTAAAAGCAAAATTTACTGCTGCAGCTCAGTGGGTTCCCAGTGTTCTCAGAGAAAGGTGTACACACTCTGAACTTGCAGCGCTGGAGATTGCTATAGAAGGGTGAGAAAGAGTGCTGCCAATTAAAAATAAACTAGGAGAAATGGCTAAAAACAATAATCAAGCAGGAAGCCAAATTTCTTTTCAGCGATGAAAGACAATCTTTAAGATTAATATGAATTTATCCCAGCAGGCAACTTTGGCAATCAACTTTTTTATAGAATATGATTGCTTTCCTGCTTCCGTCAGGTTTCTTTTCACTTTGTAGCATTACCTTAAGCACTGAACTAACACAAAATCTCTGCAGGTAAAGTTTGTGTTACTTTAACAAGTGGTTGTGGTAGGTCGAGGTCTTCATTTTTTCATCAGAATATTATTTGTATCGCAGCACAACCCAAGCTACATACTGAAGTGGCACAGCATGAAGGCAGTCCCAGAAAGCTTAACACCTTCCAGACAAGAAAGTACAAGGGCCAGAGATGCTGAGAAAGGACATACGCAAGATCAGTAGCAGAACCGAGATGAAAATCTCAGTCTGCCAGACTCTCTTATCTACAGGATCACACTGTTTCCTATCAAAACGTCATATTGTGGAAATGATGAGTGCCATTAGATTACAGCCCAGCAAATGCCTCACAGCAAGGCATGGACATTCAGTATGAGCCTGCAGGAACAAGTGAGAATATTGAATAAATCTTCTCCTTTATCCCTTGTTTCTATAGGATAGAGAAAGCACAGAAGACCGGAGAAGCAAACTAAAACCGGATAGTCCTTAAGGGATCAGCGAGCAGTATTTGATGTCTAAGCCAAAATAACTTCAAGGGGATGGCAGTGTCATGACTGTTTCAGAAGTGCTCCTGCTGCAACTCCAATTCCCTGTAGAGAAATGCAACACCGCACTTGCATCTTTTTCTCTGCTGCACAGAAACCAATCTTCTGCCAAACTCTGGCTGACTGGTAAACTCAAAATTAAACATTTAAGTGTCAGATGGATCAGATGTGTGCACTGTCACTCATTCATTAGTACGGACACTTTAATGAGAATGGGTTACAATCAGAGGGCCCATTATTGCTGCCATCCTAGAGGCAGAAGGCTTTGTGTGAGCAAGTCAAGGAGTTTTGGGGAACCTAGGAGTTTTCCACTCGCATAACACAACCTTTTCCTAAGCCATAAGGAGTAACATCATCTTGTTCATAACAGAAGTAGCTAACTGTGGTGATGGATGAGTCAGAATTTTATATCCTTTCTCATCACCATCAGAATTTGCAATTATCTAATTCTTTCTTCCCTAGTGAAACCTTTGTATAATCTGTCCAGGCAGAGAGAAATAAGAAGTTATAAACGTGCAAAAGCACTTATAAAATGCAGCTCTTCCCTATATACTGCAAGCAACCCTTGAGCTGACAGCAGAAACCTTTACAGCTGAGATCCATCCAAAATGTGAATTGCTACCTTTAGTATTTATGGGACAAAGGTGACACTTTTTATATAGATCTGTTTTCAGAAGGATGGCTTCAGAGATACCACCAAGATCGGGACAGTAATCTGTCCCACCAAGATTACTAAGAAATCCTGTTTGCAAACCAAGTCCCATTGGACCATCCCCGGGGTAACCTGGCCCCTGAACTTCTCCTCCTACAGTCACTTATTGCCAGGCCCACACTATTTGAAAGGTTTGCTTAGCATTTTTACACAGGAAGACTGGAAGAAGCATGATGGAGACAGACACCGCAGTAACCTGGTGAAACTATTTTGCCTGTGATTATCTGAGGAAGTCACAAAAGATGAGCTAATAGTGCTGACCTTAAAATCCATGAAGCTGTACGCTATGTTAACCTAGCGGGTGCCCAGCTAGAGCCGTGCAAACATACACAAATCTGCAGTAAAAGAAGCATCAACGCAATGAATGGAAGAGGCTGAGAGCGTTGTATCTACACGGCAAGCCAGTTAAAGTTAAGGAACTTGTTTAAGTAGGGAAAGCAAAATGGCCCCATTGCCAGCCTGCCTCACAGAGGGCACTGAAGCATGGGGAAGGCTGCAGGAACATGCCATCGCAGACCCTTTGCTAGCGGTAACAGCAATTCAATAGTTCCCATAGCAAAGTGTTATTTAAACCCTGCTCAAGCATATCTCTACTTTCCCAAAATAAATGAAGATACTGAAAAGAACAAAGAAAGAATCCAAGAAATTGAACATGGAAGTCAAGGTGCTAAGCAGAAAGGTATAAAAGATGTGGCGTGTTCAGAGAAAGCTGGGCCAGCTGCCATTGATGGCACATGCAAAACACTTCTTCCAGAGAGCATCATGAACATACATGAGCAACCTACTGAACTTCCGGATCTCCCAAGGGACCCGACCGGGCTCACTGATCTGAAATTTGGCCTCCAGGACACAGCCCCCTGTTCCAGGGGAAAGTGAAACTAATGATGATCACTAACTTCTCCAATATGCTCCAATACACAGATGAAGGTGGATTTGGTTCCACAAACCTAATTCCTAAAACAAAATAGATTTAGAATATTAGATTTGGTTGGGAGAGGAGGACAAAGAGCCTGGGGGTGTCTCAATCACACAGATAGGTTGCAGGGGAAACAGCAGGGCATTTGTTAGGAAGTCCAAAGTGCTGGAGCTAGCTGGACTATGTCCGGATTCCTTAGCTTGGAAGTGCACGGCAACTGTGCCCACAAAACAAATCAGTGGCTGCACCACGATGTAGTGGGGGAATCTATAACATTTAGTGAGCAACCGTGAGAAACATTCTACCTGTGCGCAGTTAGATGGTGTTGTAAATGTTGTGAAATGCAAACATGGCTCTCAGTGCAGACCTTGATACCAGCATAATTAGGAAATACTGAAATACAGAATAGGAATTTACTCCTTAAAAAGAATCAGGTAAGTCTCATATGAACCTTTTTTTAGTAATACACCAGTCAGAATGGTTAAAGAACCTTTATCCTGCATGGCAGTAGATCTTACTGAGAAACTAAGAGACACTGACACACAGAAATCATTTTATGAAACCAAAAAGAACATAACGTTATAGAGACTCTCTTCTATTTCAAATGGTTTTGATTAAAAGTAAAAATAGCCATATCAATTGATACATGCTATTGATTCTTCCAATACCTTACCCAAAGCAGAGATGATGATTCTTGCTTTTTGTAATTCACACCTGAGTGCATTTCTCCCACACGTTGTGTTAGTTCACAGTGCCACAATCACCCCTAAAAATATGGCTCAGGTGGGTTTATCCCGCACGGTTATAAACCATCCTTTGCTGTAAAGGTAACTCAAACGCTTGGTCTAGAAGAGCCGTTCCCCCTCACAAATCAGTATTACAACAGGACAGTAGGTGGCACTGCTCCAATTCAAGCTGAATTGCATCTCCTCGAACGCAGCCAAGACAGAGCAGGCTCTGCGGGGCTCGCCGCGGGCAGACCGGGCCGTGCGCCACACAAGCCGGTAACAGTTAAAAACCATGGCGTTCGCTTTAGAGAGAGCGTGCTTCCCCATCAGGGCTTTAGCAAGAGCTACACTACGTGTCAAATATGTTAGCAAGAGGCTTAGTTTAAGGTGGCAGGAGTACCCATTCAAAAGTTCATCTACCATACTCCCGCCTTTAATGGTTTTTGCCAACACCTACGTCATTCGACAGGATGGATAGTAGATACTCTGCTTCACACGAGCCTAGTGGCGACAAAAACATTCTGGATTTTAGTCCGAGTACTACTGACACACTGTTTAAGAGAATCTATTGGCTATTTCTCCTCGATCTCAGACTTTCAGCTTGCAGAGGAAAGGTCTGCAAGGACAGCAGTTTCACTGCTTCAGGAGCGTCCCATTAAAAGGCCGTTCTGGAAGCTGCTCCAGCTACTGCACAAAGGAGATGCACAAACTTGGCGCAGAGAAGAGGTTTTATACGTGTGTGTGTATATGTATATATGTGAATATGTATGTATATACACACTATATTTCTTATACACCTATGTAGTACCCACTAGACTCCTTTGTTAACCCTTTAGCAACCCCATAGCTTTACTCAAAGTCTAAGAGCTTAAGGTGCGCAATACTCGCACATTTAGGTAGTTGCCAGAACACAAATAACTTTTACCTTGAATTGCATAAATATTGACTAAAAAAAGAAGTCATTTTTCTACACATTTTCAGAGACCAGGAGGCTTAGAAGCTAGACATAATTCACACAGCAAGACTGCCAATATTGTGCTCAGTATCCAGTTCTCACCAGTTATGTTCTCCACAACATACAGTTTAGATCAGTATCTTGTTTTAATGTAAGCCTTAAAAGCCATCCCAAATACCACTCAGACATCAGAAGGGGAAGCATTTAAAAACCACATTTCCTTACATGGCAAATAGCCTGCAGGTTAAGACATCCTTGATACTTTAGTAGTTTATGTGTGGCAACATCACAGACTGCAACGTGCTTCTTGCCGTACCTTCTCTAACCTTCAAATATGAGAAGGGAACGCAAAGATGCCAACACGTTCCGCCGCATACCAACAAGTGCAGCTAGCTCAGGGGTTTGAAACAAGCCAGTAAAGAGCAGAAGTCATCTCAACCTGGGCCTCAGAATTTGGGCCTCGAGCAGGTCCACACCCAGCCTCACCTGGGTAGTGCAGCAGCATCCGGTGCTCCTTTGCAGAAAGGAAAGCTGCTGAGTGGGTTTCGGTACGCAGTGTTCACCGTGATGTTTCCACTAGCCAGTGTGCATGACAGCTTGGGCCTGGGCTGGTGCCACCGTGCGGAATGCCACCGCTGCAGCAGGCGTATCCTGCCAGGAAGCCCACCACGGTCAAGACAGGAAGACACACATTTGCAATCGTATTTTATATTCCAAGCCATTTCTGCAGTGTTTTCTAGCATTAATGCTACTGAGCAGCAGTGATGCCCCACGTATGTCTTGAATGGAAAAAAATAAAGCTTTTCTTTTCCCTTCTGGGCCTCTTATGTATAGGCCTATGCATAGGAAGAATCATTTGCTCAAGGAACACCCCAGAAAAGTTGTTAGGGATCAGTTTGGACATGGATGCACAATTCCTGAACCTCTTATTAACTTACCGATGACATTACAGGATTTACATCCTCTTCATGCCTCAGTTTCTTTAACTAAAGAGGCAGTAGCAAGTTACATGGCAATATTTTTCATATGATCTACAGGAACCATCTTTGCATACATTTTGAAAAATATTAAACACCTAGCAAAAGATAAGATACAGGGGAAACATGAAAGATTTTTCTGGACTGTAGAATTTAGCAAGTTTCAGACTAAACATTTTAAAACAATGGACAAAGTCACAAACCTACAAATCCATCACCATTGATTTAAGAACTTAGAATGCATTATGGAAATGCTCTATTTCAACAGATTATAAAAATACATTGGTGGAATACACTAAAAACTAAAGGAACAAGCTTGAAGAAACAGTTGAGATACTTGCTTAGCATTCTACTTCCCTTGGCCGACACACAACAAACTTCAAAATGATAGTAAAAATATTTTTATAAGAGAGAGAAACAGACTGCCTGCCCATGTGTTTTTTGCTGCCTCAGTGTTATTTTAACACAAGCTGTACGTAGTTGCAAGCAGTTAGAAATAATGATACTACATGCATTGCAGATCTGAGCTGTACCAAAAGCCAAACATCATACATGCTGCCTGTATAGTAACTGCTATACATCAGAAAAGCATCTTGTTGGGACTAGTCTTTGATAAAAAGACTTCAGAATTCAGTTTCCCAACAGGCTAAATTGAAAGCAATATTTTAAATACTTATGCTACATTTTGTAGCAATTTAGATTTTCTCATTGGAGGGGATGGGGGGACCATCTAACTCAGACATCTTTGAGATCACACCTTACCACTTGACCACTGTGAGTGAGATCACTCACAGCTCAGCCTTTCCAATTGCAGAGAATTTCCAGTTAAAAGCATCCTTGCCTAGAATTGAACGTCACATTGTTCATTTAGTCAGGAATCACCCACTGAGCATCTACCTCTTCCATTATTTAAAAGGAAACTTCTAAATCTTATGTTACAAGAACTGTATCTGCAGGAATCAGAAACAAGAAAAGCCTCCTTAATTTGTTTACAATTATCTTTAACATTTGAAGGATTGGTGTGAAAATCTCGTAAGTTGTCGTCAAAGCTGGTTACTGAGCATGCTTTCAGTAGGCTAGCCACGCTAGACATGCAGACTAAATTAAGTCAATTACCTTGAAAAGATTTTATATTGATCCTTTGACTAACAAACAAGATTAACAAAGCAACAGCAAAGCAGGATAAACGTTAAGAATACAAGCAAGTATGTTTGTTCCGATTATTAAGAGTTCTGTCATGCAGCACACACAGAAGCAAATCATGGTGTAATACTGTTCAATGAACAAGCAAAAATATTAACCATTATGTGATCTTCCATTAAGTGATGAGACAGCTAGAGTTTTAAACAGGATGACAATCAATTAATCTCAAACAAGGTTTTCAAATATCAATGTAGTAGCAAAGCATAGGCTAGTCTCAAACTTACTTTTAGATAAATTACCTTCATTTTTGACACTGAGTATAATGCATAGAGTGCAATGAAGAAATCTGTCTATCAGGCCATGAAAAAAACATCAGCACACTCCAGCCAGGTAAGGAAACAAACATTTATTAGAAATTGGTAGTTTTATAGAGCTAAAAAGGTAAACGTATGTTTAAGAGACAAAGAATACACAATTGAACACAGTCATCATAAAGGCACATAATGAAAAATTAAATTTGAAAGACTCCATCTTTTCAACATTTGAAAACATCATTACCGTAATTTTCAATACTCATAATGGCACTTGCACACTATAAACAAAATGGAGCAAGTCTAGAAGATAGACATTGCTAAAGTCAGCTTTGCATCACACACACACAATACATTTGGTCATTGGTCACAGTCAAACAAAATGATTAGAAACTGATCTCACAAATCCCACAACGATACAAGAATGTTGGCAAAACCAAGAAACATTCAGATCAGAAAGGCATTGTACATAAGGATGATTTGGATAGAATGACTTTTTGTTTTTTTAAAAAAGTGCAAAGTCCAAGGTTTCCCTAAAGGGAAGGCCAAAAGACACAGCTAAAGCTGCCATTTTCTGAAATCTGATAAAACAATGTTTTATAATACAAATTTTATGGAGTTGTTATCTATCAGTTTATGGACAATAAACACCAGCCATGGAAGCACTGAACAGAGATTTACATTTGATTGCTGATTGAAAAAAAAATATGGCCCAAATAGTTCATGTGGGACAAGGTAGGTTCAGGCAGTTATTCATGTTTGCTTGCTATTTGTTTTGTTAAAAAACAAACAAACAAAAAAACCCAAACCACCACAACCCACCAAAAAAACACAGAAGAAAAAAAAAAAAAAAGAGACCCTTAATGACCTGACAGGAACAAAGTTCTTCCTTCAGTAACCCAATTTCAGGAAGTGGTCTAAGAGGAGTTGCTTTTAGAAGGTCAAGATAAGTATAATCTCAAATTTACAAAGATTAAGACACCACAGATTGCAGAAAGCAGACAAAGCAAAACAAATGAGCTCAGCAATAATTGTTACTCTATTTCAGTGTTCAGGCCTGAAGGCAACTGAAATGCCACATCACCACCCCACTCCCCCCCAAAAAAGGAAGTCACTTTGGAAGTACTTGTACATGGAAATACCTACTTTCTGCATTAAGGAAGTGCTGCTTTGGTTTTTTGAGGAGGAGCTGTTTCTCAAGCACTAATGAGTTATGTGTGGGTGTGCTCTGCTTGTTTCATTAGCATCAATCTGATGGGCACCTGAGATCAGCAGTCCCATTTGGTCACTTGGACAAAATGCTTCAGTATTTTACTATCTGAATTTCACACGCACAGCCAGCGTGCACAGAAGACTGTGAGGGAAAGAGGATTTATCTCGCATGACAAACCTGTAAAACCTTTAGGTAATAATGCAGTCCTCTACTGGCTAAAAAACACATAGTGGACTGTAGCCCTCTGAGTAGGGGAAAGAATGGGGAGTCCAAAATGAGTAGCATTTTTCTCCCCAAGGCAACTACGATGAGCTCTGCTATTGGTTGTATTACAATCACTATCAGCTTAATACTGAATCTTCCACCCCCCTTTTTAAACAGTAGCTTGCACTTGTATGGAATGGACCTAGTAACCAAGCTTTTTCTGTTCCTGTATATTATGATCCTATAAAACGTGCAGCCAAAGCTTGTCATGGTTAATGGTGCTAACATTTACAAGTGCAATGAAAAGCAGGTCCAGTGAAGCAAGTTATGAAAACCATTGATTGTATTACAAAAATACCGTGTAAATCCATTTGAGGTATTCCGATACCATGGAACAGTAGTTTCTCAGGCTCTTATTCTTTAAATAAAATACTAATAATAAAAAAAAGCTTAGCCTGAAGAGCTACATTTTAATGTGTTACTCCATCCTTGTCCGTATGTAAGATATAAGATCCTGTTTCTTGCAAACTTAACATTAAGTCTTCAAAAATAATAATAATAGTAAGTGCTTACTTATAGGCATGCAAAATGCTGCCTGTGAATTGCTTGAGCATAGGCAGCATGACAAAACAAAAAGTCACTTTCATATATCAAGGCAGTATAAACTTCTCCTACCTTTGGTTTGATCCAAGCCAAATACACATTTAGAGAAGACAAATTAAAAAAAAGCCAATGAGTAAAATACGCATGATTTTCTGAAAATATAAACATATTGCTGATTTAAAGATAGTTTCTTGATTTTTTTTAAACTCAGTGACATTCTAAAGTGCAATATAGGTATCTGTTTAGAAATGGTGAACTAGAATTTAAGAAAGTTTCTTCCCACTTGAGGGGAAAAGTAGAAGTTGCAGCCATCTCTCCACAAAGATCTGTCTCTAATTGTGAGAGCAAATTACTTGAGAAATCATTTTTGTCCTGGTGTTTCCAACACCATTGGAAGCATCTCACCTTTTCCCTTCATTTCATGCTATTCCCAAATTCTGCTTCATTTTTTCATACACAACATAGCTGATGCTGACAGCTGGAAGCACCTTCATAAAATTAGGGGCTATGCCCCTATAAAGTCCTCTGACTCCCTCTGTAGCAATAATTCTTTGAAAGAGACCGACCATGTTTAGCTGTGGAGCTCCTTCCACTGAGGCTAGAACAAAAAGGTAATGTGTTATACAACAGATCTAGTAATATTAAAATTCTTAAGCAAGTATTAAATACCTGGGTGGTGAGCCTACTATGACCTCTAGGGCCACTGATTAAAACTTGAGTCCTCACAGAGAGATCTCTTTAATCCCAGACATTTGAGAGATATCCATGTGTGTAAGTCCCCCACTGAAAAGCATTGTCCACCTACATTCTTCTGGAAATCTAGGCTCCTATCCTTAAGTCCGTGCACAAACCTATCAAGCAAAGATCTCAGCTATGAAACCGTCTTTATGAAATGCCCTCTAGAGCAAACATTGCTGTCTACCTTCACAGGATGATGCAAGTCTCTTCCATTTTACCTCTAAAACTTAAGAAACATTCTAAATTTTGGAAAAGTACTCCCAGACTATGACAGGGGCTCCATGCCTGGTATTCTTGTACGGAATGTGGCTCTCAGAGCACAGAGCACTAGTGTCTGAAATGTTAGATTTGAACCAAGTATGACGAACAATAACGTCAGGGATAATAGGGAGAAGGGACCAATGTTAAGAAGGATTTTCCAGGTAAGTCCTTGGGTTTCCAAGTTGGGTTTTTTTATTCCCTCGTCTCTGCTATAGCTATCCCAAATTATACAATTTTGATGTGACCACACAGAAACTTTTTCAGTACAACAGGACTCACCTTGAGCCTGCATGCGTGTTCTGACAAGAGCAAGAGGGTAACTGGCTAACTGCCCACATGTGCTGGAGACAGTACCACATCCCAACAATACAAAGACACCTGGGTTAGCAGAGCTTGATGCATAGTGTTCTAGCCATGTACTCTTTAAGAGCTGCCAAGACATAAAATTAAATATTAAGAGATTTGCATTCAAGAAAGTAAACAAATACATCTTTATTCATAACAAATCTTATGGGCTCAATCCTGAAAAGCACCAATCTCACTACACCAGTCCTAAATGCTTACTTTTAAAGTGCACAGGTAAACACCTTAGCACACGGGTAAGGACTTTAACCAGACTACAGCAGTTAGCACCTAGAAATCTTTAAAAAGATCCAGCAGCAGGAACAGTGCCCATGTTCTAGACCTGTTAATACTTTGGGGGGAGAAAGAGGGAAGCACAACTCGGCACCCCACAGTGTGCAACAAAAGCTCGCACTGTTGTGCATGGCATGCCATGCAGAAGCAAGGATGCAAACTGCAGAAGAAAAGGATGCTTTGAAAACGTTTGCTCAAGCAATTCTGCTGATTACTACTGCAGTGTCACAAGATTTGTCTAGACTAGAAAAAAACTTAGTCTGTGCATCCAAGTTATTTAATGCATTTTGAGGCAACACCTAGCATCTAGAGTAGATAAAACATTTTTATTGTTGGTAATGGCTGTAAGAGATGCCAGATTCTCTTGAAAAGAAAGAGAGCAGTTATTCAAAGTCCTCACAAGGACTTTATGTCAGCCACAAAGAATTCTGGTGACATGCATAGACACATACAGAATTCAGGTTACTATAATCCAATTATAAATCAGAGAAAATGACAAAAAATGTATTGTGTCATAAATGCAGGATAGGGAATGTAATATGAATATCGTATTGGGTTTTTAAGGCCATATTTGCTATAGAACAGGTATGTTCCAGTCCAACAGGGTTAGTTAAGTATGCAAGCATGTTGTATTGCCAAGGTCTATATAATCCTGCCTCATGAGTAGATTTCTTGTTTGGCACTGCTGCATGTAAGGGCCCATCAGCACAGGCACTCCTTTCAGAGAGGCAAACAAAGAAAAATGTTACAGTCTAGTGAGATTAGCGGAAATGCTCATTTGTCTATTTTAAATTGAAGGCAACTGTAATACTACAAGCATATTACAGATCTAACTGATGATACAGGTATTCTAAAGAACATTTACCCTTTTTGTAAATTAACTAATGAAAGCTACATACATTCAGTGATCTAAACTCACCTCATAAACAGCAAGGTCAATGCCAGCATAAGGAATTATACCCAGAATATTAGGAATATAGCCTTTGTAGAAGGCCTTTACACCTTCTCTTTTTAAGATCTTCTTAGCACAGTCAAACATCCCAGAATATTGCCCTGTTTTACCCACAGCCAATCTGGTCTTTAAAACCTAAAGGGGAAAAAATAGTAGCCTTAATTACATACCTATTTATTAATGTATTTTATAAACACAGGAAAACACAGTATCTCTCTGCTTATTCAATTGTCTGGAACTGCTTTGCATTTTGGTACTTTAAATTTCCTTTGTGATGACTACTGTTAAGGCTTTGTTAGCAGTAGGCTTCTTCAGGTTTCATCATTAGTGCAGTGTAGCACACATACTACCACATGCTAGCTTACAAATTATTAGCCTTTTTAAATTGCATTTTAGCTTTCTTTTCTTGATTAAAACAGGCAGATTTTTGATCAACTTGAAGGCAACAGTGTAGGCAATATTTAATAGAAGCATTAGCTAAAGAATAATTGAGACCATTAACATAATAGCAGATCACACATCTGATCTGGGAACAGCAAAGCATATTAAGAAAATAATCTTTCAAAAAGCATGACACTTTGAGACGTATTTAAGGGATATAAAGATTGTGTCTCACGACTGAAACCCAGCATCTGATTAATAATGCAAATAAGTCCATACAGCATCTTAGGACAAAGAAATTAATAAGAGTATCCAAAAGAAACCACAGAGGGAATTTCCTGAGCAAGAATTTGGCCTACTTTAAAGCATCATAAGACTGCGGCTTCCTCAGGAGTTTCCTGGCACTTTGCTTTTCTCTTTTACTTGGAAACACCACCTTAAAAAAACACTTATAGGACCGTATTATATCTTTGTTGGGAAGGTCAGAGCATCTTATTGTAATATAGTTCACCTGTCTCCCTTGATCAGTGTAATCCAGATGATCTACATAACATTTATTCTATAACTGAACCCATCTCTGTACTCAGGCTAGCTGTGATTCAGTGGCTCTGACAGCAAGGATGCTATTTAAAGAGAGATAGTTATCACTGTCAGCAACGAAAACAGCTAAGTTCTATTCCTACTAACACCCCTCCCTGCGAAAAAGTTATTTAGGTTACATTTGCCATTACTTCCAAATCTTGATGTTGGTATTGGTTTAATCCCAGACCAAACATATATTCCAGTTACTTGCACAACACAATAAACTTTTTGGGGAGCCAGCAGTAAAAGTACTTCTATTTACAAAAAGCAGGATACGAAATTATTACCCTAGAGCAGTTAATATATTAACACTAGTTAAATTGCAACATGTTTAGTACCGCATACAAATATGTCGTACAGAAGAAAGAGCAGTTAATCTACCCAGCCTCAACTGTAGCTGTTATACTGTCCCTCCACACTGATCTCCTAATCAGACCCAGCTCCCAATCATAATGCAACAGACCTTTACCAGTTCTGCTACAGACAAGACCATTCCTTGCTTCATACAGTGGGAAAAAGATTTATGCCCAATGTAGAAAATACTAGGATGTGTACTTAATTTTAAATGCATTCTTGGATTATTTTTTCCCTGAAGTACATTTTATTTAAAATTGTTTTAAACATTTAGACAATATTATACAGCCAAATCAATAGAAAAGTGACACATACCAATTAGAACATAGTATGTTCTAAAATGCCTAGTACTGAAATTCTGAAAGGAAGTCCAAAGTAAAAATAAATTAGGATATAGGAATATAGATGAATTCCTGCAATACTTTCAAGAGCAAAAAGGGTTTTGCTTTGGAAATGAACCAGATATTTGGCAGAGTCTCCAACAGAAGCAGATTCTCTGTTACTTACCTCCATGGGATAAATAGAAGTTTGTGCTGTTGCTCCAGCCAAAGAACCAGATACAAATCTTTCAACGGTGCCTAACTTTCCATCATCCTTAGTGAGTATCTTCTTATACTGTATAGTTAAAGCACATAAACATCACATGCTTTTTCAGAGAGGCAAGAGTTATTACGAGAGGCAGGAATACAGTACAAAATGTCTTTTCAGGCTGTACTTAACTTTTTCATATATTTACAGTTACATTTACTAACCCAACAAATTTAGCACTATACTCACTGCAACTCTGTGGACAAAGATTCTCAAGAGTTCAATAAATATTCCAGCCTGCAAGAATCTTTTACTTAAACACCTCAGCTACACACAGTACTGTATCTACAAACAGCCAACACAAGGGTACCCACAGTAAGGCACCCAGACAACAAAGAGGAACCCAACTCCCTTGCAGATCCAGTTCTCCAAAGAATGAAAGATCAACTCACACGTTCAGAGACACTTAGAGAGCTGTACATACTGCTTCATTCATGACAGAGACACCATCATGCAAGAATGAACCATCAGCTCCCGAAAGGCAGAGCAAGAGTAAGGAATAATGTGCTCAGAGTTACTCTATGGCATCGAAACACGCCATTCAGTCTTGCGATATCCCAAAGTTAACAACTTTTTGTTGCTTTCATTTCATAGCTGTACAGAGATGTGCAATATGTTCATTTATTTTTACTGGAGGCACTAGCAAACCTCACAGAGGAAAAATAAATATCATTTAACTACACCAGAATGGGAGTTCATTCTCCAAAGGAGGATTAGGCCTTAACATGATGCTTAAAGCTGATTCAGAGGTAAATATAACTCTGAAATCCAGGATGAGGGCATCTTACATAGCACTGTGATATTTGACTTAAAAAGAATCCCACATAAGTTCAGCTAGCATAATGTGCTGGTTTTGGTTGTTGTCACTTCGAAGCATGTACAGTGTGAAATGCAAGGCAGATTTAATTTATTTACACTGCTTATAACACAATAGCAAAATCTGCCTAATACCAAGTAGTCTATTAACAGAATAAATAGACTATTTTAAATCTGAAAATCACTCTAAATTACTGTGACAAAATCTCCAACCATGATAAGAACTCCTATAAAATACAACAGTGCAAATAATGAACAGTGGGAGTGATACAGTATTTTATTTACCGTTATTTTCATTCCTGATGTATTGTCCTACCTGTTCATAAGCCCAGAACTTAATAGCCGTTTCAGGAGCTATTTTCACAACATTCACACCATTTCCCCTCCAGAGGGATCGGACACCACCTTCTTTCAACATTTGCTTAAAACCACTGGCTATGTTCATTTTGTTTGATTTTGAACCATGAACCTAAAAAAAACCCAAAGTCACAGTAAAGATACTGCTCTGATTAGACTGTCAAATTCATCACCTAAGTATTAAATTGCTTAAATATATCAACTAGCAAAAATAAATCCACTACTGAAAAATTTTATTTTAGTGGCACAAGTACTATAATATGTTGTTTACATTTTTTCCAATACGACTATGGAAAAGACAAATTTTATGAACACAAAATATGGAAATTGTCAAAACATAACTAGACGTCCAGAATTTAGATATTGTATTTGGCAATCAGTTTTCCATAACAACTCTCTAAAAACCAAAGTGATAGACTTTTTATAAAGTTCTTGAACATTGCACCTACCTGCATCATCACTTTAAGGCGATCTAACGGTGCTGTACCTGTTCGAGAGACAGCACCAGCCACTCCTCCTGCCAACAGCTGTTTCCACCACTGCCCAGTCTTTTTCTCTTCCTCCGTGAACTCATCTGGAACAGTCAAACTATCTCCTATATCCAACACCTATTAGAATCCAAAGCGAAGATGTGCAAATAACTCATTCCATCATCTCAGTTTTATCAACAGTTCTAATACCAAATTAACCTACCACCTGAGAATATCTAAGTAAAATGCTAGTTAAAAAAAACCCTCTAATTTACATCCTATAATTAACTTGCTACAGATTGCTATTGCTGTTCAATGAATAGCAACTTTTAATGACTTCTACATAGATATTGAGTGATAACACCACAGACCCACCATTTCAAAGACTGCACCATCATCCTTAAAAATTATGACAAACTTCCGCTTTGAGTACAGCCCAAAGAAAGACATTCTGTCATGATCAGTAGACCTTTACAGTCAGCACTAAAGCTCAAATGCTTATACATTGCAGCTAACCTTTCACCAGACAGCCTCCTGGGATTAGTTTAGTAATCTCCTAAGGATGCTAACAAGAGATTTCTCTCTTATGGTAATTTATTCACACATATGTGGGATTTCCCTTTCTCCCTACCCCTCCAACATTTTAAAGTGGCATTTTTTAGCGACATATCAGAATATTCTATTTCCAGTAACTGATGCGTATTATCTTACAAAATTACAAGTTTGACCAATTCTTTACAAATTTTCTTATCATCGGTTACACTGAAAGACACAATAATGACTTTTTTCAGCTATAAAAGTTTGAAATTTCATTAAGACATGCATGTTTGTATTACCATTCAATTTGATCAAAGAACAACATTACTACAGGCTTTAGCAAAAAAGCTGTCCAAGACATAAGACTATGGAACCTCAGATATATAACTTTAAACATAGTTTCTGCTCTTCCTGTGATTTATAACCATGATATATGACAAAATACAATGTAAATAATGCAAAGCAAATATTATACATAAATTAAACCTAAAAAGAAGCAAGAATGTTTTAATAACTGATAAGTACTGACCAGAAAGGATGTTAACTGATAAACTCCTTTTTTTAAATACTGTTGATTTTAATCAATGTCCCTAATTTATGCTGCGTTCCTTATCTGTTAAGTAGACAGAACACTGCCTTGGTCATTTGGAACACAATAATTGCAGGATGCAGATTACAGCTACAGACACAGGACAAACAAGATAAGCACCAACTATTCTGGATATGAACACAGAACAGATTAATTGAAAAATCCTTTCGTCTTTCTGATGTGTTTTCCGAATAAGGTGTCATCAGTTGTTCAACTACATGGAATCATCAGAAGATCAATCAAAACTCTCAAAATATAAATGCAATGATCTTAGAGATAGTATCTACTAGAGTTTAAACCTTGTGTTTGCCGAGCCCTAAACACAACTAAGAAAAAAAGCTAAATTTGAGGGTGTTTACAACACAAAAGCAACAGCTACCTCTATGCCAAGGTAGCTATCTGCTTGGAACAGTCTGACAGCAATTAAAATTTTACAGTAAAAACAGAATTGGAAGAGCTGTCAATGCCAGCCAGGCACGTAAGGTCTCACGTCTGCTCTTATCTGAAACACCAGCTGGGTTGCCATATAGCTGGATTTTGCTTGCTGTGATAACTGGGTCATCAGCTGACTGCAACACTAGAAGATCATGAGAGACTTCTAAAATAGTTTCTTGGGGGTAACTAATGACACTTCAAAAAAAAATATAGATCTTATGTTTAATAATAGTAATGTGAAGCATTTTATTAAAACAAAGGGAGTTTTTCCACTATGCAAGCTGGGACCAGGACTATCTGATCTCATAGCAGTGCTTCAAGTGTTTTCTTCAGCAAACAGCAAGCTAACTCCCTTTTGACAAGCATTTCTGAATTGAGGTCGTACACCGTGAAACACTCACAAAGCTCTCAGATCTCATAAACCTTTTTATTATAGAAATGCTGACTAATCCCTGAAGATACAAATGGTCTCACTATATTCACAGAAATCTGTCTTTACCTAACTTTAGGGATTACTCCAATAACGTACAGGAAGAATATTTAGCAAACAGGATTACTACGGGTTTACTTTCCTTATTATTTGTTCTTAAAAGTTAGTCACTGAGGTGGCAAGAGCTCCATTCAATAGCAACTTAAAAAAAAAAAATGTATCTGCACAGTGGATAGCCTATTGCTGTACATTCCGTCACTGTTAAATGAAATTCTATAACACAAAAGAGTGTTAGAACATGTGCACAGAAAATCATCACTGGTGTCATTAGTGATTTTATGATAATGATAATATCTATCTAAATCATAGAATAGCCTGGGTTGGAAGGGACCTTAAAGATCATCCAGTTCCAACCCCCCTGCTGCAGGCAGGGACACCCTCCACTAGACCACATTGCCCAAAGCCTCATCCAACCTGGCCTTGAACACTTCCAGGGATGGGGCCTCCACAGCTTCTCTGGGCAACCTGTGCCAGTGCCTCACCACCCTCACAGTATAAAATTTCTTCCTAATACCTAATCTAAACCTCCCCTCCTTCAGCTTAAGGCCATCCCCCCTTGTCCTGTCGCTCCATGCCCTTGTAACCAGTCCCTCTCCAGCTTTCCTGTAGGCCCCTTTAGGTACTGGAAGGCTGCTATAAGGTCTCCCCAGAGCCTTCTCTTCTCCTGGCTGAACAACCCCAACTCTCTCAGCCTGTCTTCATAGCCGAGGTGCTCCAGCCCTCTGATCATCTTTGTGACCTCCTCTGGACTTGCTCTAACAGATCCATGTCTGTCTTGTACCAAGGACCCCAGAGCAGGATGCAGTACTCCAGGTGGGGTCTCACAAGAGCAGAGGGGCAGAATCACCTCTGCTAGTCACACTTCTTTTGATGAAGCCCAGGATACGGTTGGCTTTCTGGGCTGCAAGCACACATTGCTGGGTCATGTTGAGCTTATCCACCAAGACCCCCCAAGTCCTTCTCCTCAGGGCTGCTCTCAATCCATTCTCCACCCAGCCTGTAGTTGTGTTTGGGATTGCCCCAACCCACGTGCAGGACCTTGCACTTGCCCTTGTTGAATTTCATGGGGTTTGCACAGGTCCACCTCTCAAGCCTGTCAAGGTCCCTCTGGATGGCAAATACAGAACGAATTTCAACATAAGAAACAGTTAAAATGTTTCTTTAGTTTGTTTCAATGCATCAGAAGTACTGAACATAAGAATGTAGTACAATGTGAAAAGAAAAAGATTTAATACTGTGGTTATGTTTCTATAGAATATCTCCAAAGGAAGAAAAGAATTAATCTAAACTTTGCCAATAATTATCAGTAAGTTCTTTGTTGAGAAGAAACTCACATCACACTATCCTGCTTGTAAACTGGAGAGCACAAAGTGAAAAGAAAAACCAAACAATCTTAAATACAGGTATGTTTGAAATATAGCAACTGTGAAGCTGTTATACTCAATATTGCCAATTAACCCAGCAGAGATGAACTTAAGAGCTGCATTAAGTTAAAAGAAAAGTTGAACTTACAGTGGAATGTTTCCAATAGCGAATTATTTCCTCAATGTCTGTAGCTGGGTTAAACATAAAATGATCTCTCCACTCATTCCAGTCTACTGTCATTGTCCCATCAGCATCAATACTGAAAAGAAATTGAACTATATAAGGAAATAATAGCAAGGATGAGGTTTTATTCTGGTTTGTTGTTTTTTTTTTTTTTTTTAAAGTATTGGCCATCACATCAGTGACAACTGACTGTAAATTCCATATGGAGACTTCAAGGCTGAATCTGCCATGGCCTTTCAATACTATGCTTTTCTTATCCAAGTGTATCTGGCATATTCCATTTAAAAACATAATATAACACTTCGTTCTATCAACAATGCTTACAGGGAAATGAGACAACATTCTCCTCCCAGAACCAGATGCTCAAATAGTGACTAGACTTACCATCACCCAAAACCAGATGGAATATGTGAGAATTCCTATAAAAGCACCACTGAAAGTACCAACACCTTTGAAAGTTATAATCCCATTTATCCTGTTCTCTGAATTATTAAAATATAATAATAAACAATACAAAGAAGCTTAAAATACTTTAAGAAATAATAATTCCTGACCTTTGCAGGATCTTTTCTGCTTGTTTTTCTGAAATGCTTATACCCAATATCTTGAGAGACTGGACAACTTCTGATGCTTCAATTTTTCCTTAAAACATTAAAAGAAAGATGATAAATATTTAAAACATGGAGCTTAATCACTTAGCACCTTGGAGCTCACTAAGTTCCATTGTAACATCCACATAATAGCAAAGATAACTTAAAATCAATTAAAACACAGGTGATGTATTTTGATTGCCTACTACAAGGACTCAGTAAAGGTAAGTAAATTAAAATCATGCAACCAAATGAGATGCAAACATTCAGTGAGTTAAAAATTATTTTATCTTTAATAGATACTTAGAAACTTCCTTATAGTTTCTCCACCTGGGGAACAAAGAGCCCCAGATCAACGGACCTGGAAGATAATAAAAAGAAAAAAGACTATAATAATTTATTATTTCAATCTATAGTAAACTATAATTATGATCCTATTAAGGAAAAGAAGTAGGGGTTCCATGTTCACAACTTTTTGTCTCCAGTTTAGACAAATAATATCAATAAAGATAACTTATAATGCACGGTTTCTTCAAACAATGTTTGAACAAATAAAATAAATCAAGGCATACCATCATTGTTTTTGTCCAGGCTCTTAAATGCCAGTTTCATCTTCTTCTCATGATCTTTAAGATACTGCATAAATTCTTCAAAATCTAGCTGTCCATCCTGGTTAGTATCTCCAGCTTTAAAAATTTTCTGTTGAGAGAAAATTCAACATTTGAGTTTTCCAAATTACAGCAGGTCACAAAGCAACAGCAGCATGGTACAGCCCTGGCTTTAAGAAAAGCATCAGATTGGTCACTTTGGGAGTGAAATCAGGAAAACACCTAAGCATACACTTCAGAGCTATATTTTGTTCTCAGAATTTAACACACTCTCAGTATTTCCATAAAGAGAGAAAACACTCAGCAGCAAAGATAGATTAAGAAAACATTATTTATTATTTACATAACTTTCTTATTCAAAGATTTTAAGATTTCTTACCAGCACTGGCAAATTACACATACAGGTATCAAATAATTTGTGAAGGAGGAGGTGGGGGACAGGACAAAATCATGAAAGAGAACAACTTAAAGCCTGTGACTTCCTTGGTTATACATGACATTTGTCAATATGTCAGTAAAATTTAAAAGTCTTAACAATCCTCTCTAATCCACTGGTTTACTAATTATGAATTATAAAAATACAAATAGCAATTGACTATTTAACTGCTGACAAAAAAAAAAAAAGTAATACAAAGGTCTCGCCTGACTAGCATTTCCAGCCCCCAGGGTTTGAGAAGGCAGGGCTTTCAGCTTCAAACTGAAGCCCTGACAAAAAAATTGAAACAAACAACCAACAACAGATTTGTAGCAAATAGAAGCACAGTTATCTTCCATTTTTGCATGTGTTTCCTAGTAACTGTCCTGCAGATAAGAAACATCTACATGTAAAATTAACTACAAGTTGAATGCAGGGTATACAATTGCCAGCACTGCAGGAAACAAGTCTGAAATACAGCCTAGGCATATACTTCTCCATCAACAAAAGGCCAGAATACTTTACCATTTTTGTGTGTGAAAACATACTTTTTAAAAAAGGTAAATTACAGCAGCCTCCCCCCAAGCATCAGCCTGTAACTGGTGAGGCTTGTCTTCAAAGGCAAAGCCCCAAGAAGAGCGAAGCCCAGGCTAACAAGCTCTGCAGCATTTATTAGCTTGGGCTTTATGCCACAGCAAGGGCTGCCCCACACAGGGAGAGCTGCAGAGAGCAGCGGGGCTCACAGCACACCACCACAGGTGCTTTCCGTCCGCTCTCGCACTTCCACAGCGCTGCCGTCTCCTCTGGCAGGATGTGCGGGAAGCGGGCAGGGAAATCCACCCCAAACCCCTGATCTAGGACACAAGATTTAAGGGAAAATTATGCCTTGTCGCTTCTTTGGGCATCGGTCCCTGTGGTTTCCCTCAGTGTGTGAAATCCTATAGGGGCAGCACTTTAAGACAGACAGGAGACCAACTTGACAGCACAATCTCTTCATTAACTTGCAGAAAGTTTCAGCACACTTCGGGGTACACATAAAGCACACGCCAAAAATTCTTCCAAATATCTTCTCTTTTGCAGACTGCCCTGTGCAACCGTAGTTACTGAATAAAGTAACTCTCGACAAGATTTGCACAGCTGTTCTAATCTGCAAAATCTGTTTTAAATCATTTTGTTTATTCCACTATAATTAGTAGAAGTCCTCCAAAGACCAAAGTCCAAGAAGTTGTAGCCTACAGAAACTAAACAGAAAGGAAGTTGAAAATTCTGGTGTGTTTGTTGCAGGTATCTGAAAAAAATTAAGACATCTGAATACATTTATGTTGCCTCCTTTATCTTTCCTATCCCTCTACTAAAAGAAAATGTACTTTAACATTTAATCTCAAAAAAACAAAATTCGTAAGATTTTCATAGATTTCTCAATGGAAGGGAGGAAGACTGTGGTACTCCACAGTGAAATAAGCAGCAAATTATTTACCTCCCATAATAGAGCAAGTTATGCACGATAAAATCAACTCAAGTCACCACATACTCAGATAAAGGTGTTTGGTATCAGTCTAGAATAAGTGTTCTTAGTATACTCGTAACTGCAGCTTAGTTGTAATTTCTATTAACCTGTCAACAAAAATATACTCATCAATTCAGTTTCATGCCCTTGCCAATACGGTTAGGGCTGTTCAGAATTTCCCATTACAAAAAAAAAATAGTTGGTGTTTATTGAAGTTCATGGACGCATTCCTGACCGCGACCATCTAACAAGAAATTAAGAAAGTCTAATAGATTAATCATTAAAAAAGCCCCAAACAAATTTTAAAAATCCAAACCAAAACCCACCATTAAAAATTACTCTAGCCAGAAGAGTGCCCTCCTCAAAGACACTGCCATCTCAGCCCATCTTGTACTCCACGCACAGCACCTCATACCACAGGATTCAAGTGTCCTGCTAGACTCCCACAAGCTACTCAGAAGAGACAATTTGTGTGGCAGTCATACACACAAGTACTTTGACTGAATTCTAATCAACACAAATTGTTACTATTCCCTACTGCTATCTGAACTACACAAACAAAAACACAGAACAAGGAAAGTGTTGTTCTGGCTCACAGATATGTCAAAACTTTAAATTCTAATTACAAAACTTCCACTGCTGAGGATGACGTGAGCCAAAGAAAACGGAAATTCCTAGGAGGCTTAGAGAGCTGGCAATTAGCGTGTGTGAAGGGGGGGCACCTTTCATTTCATCTGCCAAATGAGAGGATTTTATATTGCAACAACTAGAAAAGGATAAGCACGAACATACTCTCCATTCCCTACTTTTGTTTTTACAGTTATTTTCCAGACTTCAAGCCAGCCTCAGCCACTCTCAGTGCAGTAGAACAGAAACGATAGAGAACAAAAACCTATGCCTTTCCTCAGCAGGCACACGTGCATTTTTCTCACATTACAAATCTAAAGTTTCATACAAAGCCTCTTGCTGCCTGTGAAATACACTAATTAGGCACGTGTTAAAGTTTCAGATTAAAACCAGTAATTTGCAAGTTTGTGGAACAAACACAAACCCTGAAAGGTGCTTGCCTTCCACTTGGAGGGCAGAAACTCCCTCGTGGGGGTTATATACTCCATGGGCATAGCCAGCAGGAAGACACGTACTTGATACTGTGGCATGCTAACTCCCAGGTACAAACTGCCCATTCACAGCATCAAATAATAATTCAGGTTGGAATGAACCTCTGGAGGTCATCGAGCACAACCCAGGCTCAAAGCATGTCTAGATCAGGTTGCACAGGACATCCAATTGAGTCTTGGACATCTCCAAGGATGGAGATTCCACAGCCTCTCCAGGTAACCTGCTCCAATATTCAATCACCTGCACTTCAGTTCAACAATGAATCCAACTCTGCTGTTCTGCATTTGATATACTACCAGATTTTGCACAGTTACAACCACTCATCACTGTGCCACTTCCTGGTTCACCAACTTCTCTGGTGGAGGAGAACTGGATGCATTTTAAAATAGGCATGCTTACAACAATAGAGCAGGAACCAAACTAGATGCCAGTCCTCGCTTGGAAGTCCTGGGAAACAATGTTCAGTGTGCCTGCCACGTAAAACCTGCCATTTCTTGTTACAGACTTACTGTGGGATCACCTCACCTTTACGTAGGCCCAGCCCCAGGAGGAAAATGTTTATTTTTTAAAGGCGTGCCATTTCTTTTCTCATTGTCTAAAAACTTTAACCCCAAGCAATAAAGATAATTCACTAGATAAAATAAAATGGTGACCACATAAAGAATTGCTAATTACTGATAGATCTAGAAAGATAGTTTAGATGATCTTTCCTTTTAATGTTACAGGCCTTCACACATACTGACTATGACGCTCCTGTGCTGACCTATTTGGTCATAACACTGCTGCATTTTTCTTTACTCCTCTTTTGGGGTTTTGTTGTTGTGCTTGTTGTTTTTTTTTTTTTAATTCTGCTACATTTTTTCTTTTTCTGCTGTATATTTTGTTAATGCAGCTGCTTTCGAAGTCCTGCACAGCGAGGCAACACCAAGGTGAAAGGCCACAAGTACACTGAAACACTGAAGAATTTTATTTTTAAATTTCAGACTTATATAAAGCATGTTACAGTGTTGAATTCCTACTCCTCCAGAAGACCTCTGTATTTGGTGTGGAAACATAAGCCAGCAGGTCTGTTGAAAAAAAAAAAAATCAGAAAAGTTACAGACAGACTTTATATACACCTAAAAATCCAGACGCTCTGTAAGTGCCCTGATGAATTATTAGATTATTCTGTGCCAAAGTTATGAACTTTAATACATTCATAGCTACAATGTAGAGACAGAGAATGCAAGACACTAAAAATCTTAATGCTTTTATGTGGACTTTTCTTTTAAATTCACAGTTTAATTTTTAAATTACTTAGTATCTTGATTTGTGTATTGTGCATAAGCCTTCACATTCTGGTTACAAAACTGAATTGCATGTGAAAGGTGGGGCTGTTTCACTATGTACGGTTACCAATCATCTATTCATTAGCTTGTTATTTCAGCTAATGAATATAATGTAAAGAATATTTAAAAGGAAGTGATCCATCAAGAAGTTCCTGGGTGTTTCTGGCTTCCTATCATGCTATCTGCAAGACACAAGTCAAAAACCAATGCTTAAAGATACATAATTGGTGCAATTAACAACTAATTGCTCTGCAACCTATGACTAGAGTTCTAAAGGGCACAGTTACAAATACTGCATAGAAAAAAACACCAGCATCACGCTAAGAACAGCATCATGTCTTAAGACATTCACAAACTTCCTATTTTCTTTTAAAACCAGAGGTACTATATATGAAACCAATCATGATATTGCCTTCTCCTCCCCTTTTCTGTTCTTTCCCCCTTCACCTCCAAAATAATTAGTGCAAATCATTCACATAGCTCTGCATTCCACATTTTCAAGTTATTAGACTGTATTCTTATTGGAAGCCAAACTCAGTCACAGCTCAAGTATACACAGCTCTTCTCTTTACTGGATATGTACCTTACAATATTAAAAACTAATGTTGTCCTTTTCCTATCTGTATCTGCCAAGACACACAAATTTATGACACATAATGATAACCTAAAAATCAATAGTAAAGATTACTGAAGTCAGTCTTATCAAAGTGCATCAGTTGGGAGATAAATCCAGCATAAATGGAAAGGGCCTGAGGATGTGCCCACATAGAGTTATACCCCAACCACCGAGTCCATATAACACACTACCAAACTAGACTGCCACTAAATCTCCAGAAACCCAACACAACATTGCATTTTGAGCAAAACAGTAACGTGCACTGCCTCCAAAGATCTCCCAACTTGTTCAAATGCTGCATTCATATTTATTCTCTTCCCTCCCAAAGGACACTACCAACTCGTAAACAGTACTCAAGCAGGCTCTTTAAAAACTGCCAGAGCCACACATTAACAGAGTCCTCCACTCCAGTACAGCAGACTTGCACCCTTGGCAGTAGCAGAGATGTTGCTATCAGCTACAGACCCTCCCCTTCCTGTTCTTTATCCTGAGCACCACTCTTCCCTGCAACATGAAAGCGCTAGCAGCAGTCTTCTCACTGGTCCATTTCAGGTAACAGAATCTCTATAAAATGAGCCTAAAAAGGAAGAGATGCAAGTCCTGAGTATGCTCTCCAATATCCCTTGCAGAAGCTGCTCCCTCAGCATCTGGATAAACTCTCTCAACTCATAGTTATGAATTAGATTCCAAGAATCTGAAACAGCATAAATGGGAGACGCAAACCATCCCTTGTACCTTCATTCATCATTCTTTGCAAGTTACACTGGTATTTTTTGACTTTGAACATACTTGGTAGCCTGACTTTTTCCATTAAATAAGACTACTCTGCCACCTTACAGTCATCTTAAAAGATTTACCAGTTTACCTTGTTTGTTTACCTGGGACACACTGCTGTCTCAAGACAGGGATTTAGCAAAGCATTTCAACACGTGGCTAAGAGATCTTCCAGAAGTGGGGGCTCCCATATTTGGTACCTAGCACTCTTGCACTTTGCAGCAACAAGAGGAAGAATTAATCATTCACTGTACCCTGTCACTGTTCAGGAAAAAGCCTATCAAGTTAGTATTAAAAAAATTCATTTTATCTCCTTGGATGTTTAAAGTGTTATGCAAACAAACTTATATTCATCTTGCTCTTTCATATGGATACTTGGAGACTACAGCACATATCAGTTAAAAGCTTCTGAAGTTATACACATTGAAATGAAATGACGACTTACATGTTTGCTTAGAACTGAAGTCACATTTATTACTGAAGATATTTGTGGTATTTCACAATGTAACACCTATTATGACCTGAAAAGCAAAGTTTAAAGGAACTAAGTGGCTCCAGTTCTCTACAATTGTATGACGTGACATCTGTTTTGGTAAAAAGTTGAAGATGCCTGTCTACTCTACATCTACAGTACTAGTTTTTGGCATACTATTACGGTGAGAGAAAGCTTCATGCCACGTAACGTATGACACACAGACACGAAAGTGCTGAAGCTTACAGGACCGTGAATCTGCATATCAAGTATGACAATAATTTCTAAGAGTAAATATCATGTGATCAAAAATGCCCATGTTTCTTCTAAGAAATTGCCAAAGTAATAGGGCTTTCTGTATGTTTCTAGCCAAGCTATAACATAATGAAGAGGCTTCAGTTAATTTGGTCTACTAGCCTTCTAATTTTGCCACGTAAGGGAAGTCACCAAAATTAAGAAAAGCGCAAAAATCTTAATAAAACAGTGAAGAAATATTCAAGGACATATTTAGCTCAGTCACTAAACAAGTATGTGCTTTCTGGACTACGAACAGCTACAGTAAGTTCAAGCTCTGACACTATCTAGCTGTAGCTTTCAGAGGCCAGAGAAAAGCACAGAAGGCAACAATACACACCTGGCCCTGTTCTCACCTCTGCTCTCGCACTGACACCCTGCACTAACACAGCACGGGGGCCTGCCTCGCTTGATGGAATTCTGAATTTTCTCTGGTTTAAATGCAGCAACACACTTCAAGTGTTCTGAGTATTTTTAGACTTCATTGGCCTAAAATTTTCATAAACACTGCCAATTACTCTAAACAGACCATATTATGATTGCTGAGAATTTAGTCTTGCTGGGCCCTGTTTCCACCACACAGAGGTGTCTCGTCACACTGTTTCTTCATCTAAAGGAGCTTTAACATAGCCAAAGACTTATGTCAAAACCTGACAGAGAGTCAGTCCAAATAAAATCATTATACTGTTTCCACAATGTAGTTATTCATTTCAATAACATCTTTCTACTCCTAGCTCCAGGACTCAATGTATAAATAGCACCTGAATTTGAATGCTTGGCTGCTCCTACCCCAAACTGAAGCTTGAAATACAGGGTTTGACTCCTACAGGTTTATGGTAAGGATTGATTGCAACAGAAGGAAAGGGTGAACAAAAATAGTACTTCATATAATCACTCACACCATTTATGGTACTCCCGCCTAAGAGACTCACGGCATTCTGAAGACACAGGATGAGATCATTTGAGATCTGATCCCAGCATCTATTTTGTATCTCTACTGGACAACTCCGCTAATCAAAGTGACCGTACAATCGCTGTTAACGTTGCTTGTAGAGCACCATTTGATACTGTCACCACACTGAATTCCTTCTTCATAGGCATTGACGCATTAAGTCAGGAATTTTTTCTAAAGCTTTACAAAGTTACCCACTGCTGGCAGGTAATATACTACAATATAAAACAAGAGTCATCCTGGCAGCCTCTAAGCAGCACACATTTCAGATTTTCCAGTGGTTTACTTTCGTCTGTCAGATACTGACAGGAGGCAGGTCAAGTAGAACACAGTCAGGAGCTTGTGTCATGTTGTGCTGTGATGTTTTGCTACGGGGAAAAAATGATTCTTCCTTAGAGGGACATGCAACCTACCTCCAAAGCTTACCATGTGGTTTCACATCAATTCTTGTATCTACAATGTTACTTCACCTAAAAGAGTGTCTCATCATACATTAAATGTTAATAAAACTGCCAAGACAACTGATGAAAGGTGAAATAAAAAGAGCATACCAGTAGTCTATTACTCAAACAGAGAGCAGCTTTGCATCTTTTAAAGGCATGCACATTCCTTCTAGAGAAGAACTACATTTCTAGAGAAAAGCACAAACACTAATTTATACCATGAAGATGATGACTTAAGATGAACCAACTGCCTGTTTGCAGTGAAACACAGTAACACTCACATGGTCCCTTACCAGGAGTTAACCAGGAAGCAGCTGTGCTCCCCAGAAGTATGGTGACCAATACTCCCATTTCCATGGATTTCATCCCATGCAATGGAAGCCAGTCCTGCAAGAGTATTTTTGGAAACCAAACCTAGACCTGCATCTAGAACATAACAATAGTGCAAGGCCTGAGACTCCAACCCAACTACGAGGCACCAAAGCCTACTTTGCTTTAGGATATCCCAAGGTCTGCCCACGCAACAGTGCCATTACGTTGGCAGGGCTGTGCGGTTCGGGAGCTAACACTTTGCCACATTGTGTAATATTTCCACATCTCATTTCCTGACCCATTAGTTATTAGCAATCATAAGACTACTTTTGCATCTACAAATAAACAGGTTGATTCAATATCTGACTTAAATTATAAAATACCTTTTTACCAAGTAGTAAAAAGACATTTTACTGAATTCAGCATCCCTTCAGAGCTTTGAAGTGAAGTGGGAGAAGGCAGCTTCGAGCTGCAAGAAAGTACAGGAAGCAGCTTAGCTACATAAAGACAGGAAAGAAGCCAGAGGCACGTCTTACTGAGGCTCTCTTCTTATGAGAAGTCTAGTTATTAACAGTTATATATAACCAGTCTAGTTTCTAGTTCAAACTATGCCCTCTATTAAGTTTAAAATAGCAAGCATATAGAAGTTTCAGTGCACCCCAACAATTCTTCCACCCCTCTCAAACATTCAACATGACTCATGGCTTATTTTGTTTACTCTGTGTTTCTTAAGCAACTAAGGCAGCCAGTTCCTGCTCTCGATTACATTCAGGTAAGTCTAGCTTATCTCTGTTGATTGCATGGGATTCACTTCCAGTTTACCCTGTCGCAACCGAAAAGAATTTGACAGAAACTCAGACGCACACTATTAATGAAAGGCATCACACTGATCTTGAGAAAGAAGTTGGAACTTCAATTCTAAGTTGCTCAAAACTTAAGAAACGTGGCACTTGTGTCTTAGGGCTTTCAGTTAATTATGTGGGAAGACCACCCTCGTTAAACACCAGAAAATTAACTAGTCACCTGTTCCCCTGTTGTTCAATATAAGTAAAAAACCCAAATTGTTACAGTCTAACTGGTACAACAGGTTTTCAACAATGTGTATATAATGCGTGACTGACGTTTGCAACTAGCGTGCTCTTAATACTGACAATTCTCATGGATAAGCAGAGGCCAAACTGTCCCTCCCTAACCAAAAACTGAGGACACAAAACGTACTTATTGTAAAGATGATTTTGACCAGCAGCAATACTGAAGTGAAAGCGTGCTTTCTTTTATACTCTCACACAAGCATCGTTCAAGAAGCCTGCTGGATACTCTTCCCTTAAGTATGAGACAGAGAATTAAATATACCAAAGAGAGGTAAAATAGAGACCAAATAATGAGACCAAGGGAAAGAACTGTCCCACAATTAGTATAAGGTCACTGAAACTGAACTACTGACCCAACATATCTCTTAACACTGCAGTCAAAATTTAAGTTCACTTTCCTGAATCTCTTTCAGAAAGCATGCAACGGCTAGTACAGGCACGGCAGTGGAATGCCATCTAACCATTCTTTGTACTGAGATAAAGAACAGGACTGTTATGGTAATAGCTCCAGCACAGATCTCAGCTGTACCTGTTCAGCCTAACTGAACCTATGCATGCCTTTTCAGCACAAATACTTATGCTTACAGAACTGTGCATTAAATGATTTTATATTCTAATCCCTTGGGATTACTGTAAACCAGGAAAGAGAAGTTCCTCTTCCAGGTACAGGTCATATTTGCTAGTCTAACTCAGCATTGCCCTGGAACACTTGATGACTCAAGTTTTACTGACTTGTGAGGTCACAACATTGGTAACGGGAGAGGAAATAATAGTCCCAACAGGGGAACGCAGTAAACCTACCTGATCACTGCAGAATCCACAGCACAAAGAGAGCATGCTGTTTCTGTGGCTGCTGCTACAAGTGGGCATTTTTAAATAGAAGGGACTTGGTATCAGACACAGCCGATGCCAAGAAGAATCATTTCCATGTCTGTGTGTTCACAGAGATCTAGCTTCAATAACTAGTTCTGATATTGCAACCTACTGTTATACAGATTTACTTACCTGCTGCCCAAAGCAAACCTTACTTTATTCTGACCTATGATTAAGCAAAGGTGGAGTGACAGACAAAAGCTGTAAATTACCATCCTTTATCATGCTGAAGGAGGAATATGCTATCAAATATCACGCAACAAAGAGTCAAAGGAAGTAAAGAGTCAACGCATGATGAATAAACCCGGCCGTGCCCACTTGGCAGTGGAACGGCCGGCAGCCGTACTATTAACAGTAACTCGGGATCCTTAATTTATAACCCCGAGGCGTGCCTGTACAACACAGCCCCGGAGCAGGCACAGCATACCCGGTTAGGAAAAAGGCAGGCCCGTGGCCGACTTCATCCAGGAGCAGCCCAAAGCCCCCGGATGCGGCTCCCGGGCCTGGAGCAGCCCCCGACGAGCCGCCTCGGCTCCGGGGGCATCACGGCGAGCCCCAGCCGGGCAGCGCCCCATCCCTCACGGGGCGGGCGCCGGGGTGGGGCGGCCAGGCCGCGCCTCGCCCTTCACACGGCCGCGAGGTGCCGGAGAGACACCGCTCGCCAGGGGCTGCTCCTCCGGGAGGCAGCGCCGGGGTGAAGCGGCTGAAGACCGGGGAAGGGTCGCCACCGCCGCCGCGCCCCTGGCCCGCTCTTACCTCCTCCGCCTCTTTCCCCAGAGGGATGCCCATAGCCCGGAGGCCCGTCTGGAGCTCGGCGATATCCACTCTCCCATCTTCGTTGAGATCCAGCTTCCTGAAGAGGTTGGCGTACCGGGAATCGCCATTCCTGTTCCCGTCGCAGGCGGCCACCGGCAACGCGAAACCTCTCAGGAACCGGAACATGGCGGGGGGGGGCCTTGCGGTACGCACAGCGGGATACTCGCCCCTCGGCTCCCCGCGGGCTGGGCGCGGACGGCAGGCACCGCCTGTGACTGCTCCTGCCAACGCCCGCAGCTGCCAGAGGAGGAGCCGGCTCGGCCCCGCCTCAGCGGCGAGGGAAAGGAGGGAGGGTGGGGAGCCCCCTACGCTCCCCACCCTCCCTCCTTTCCCTCGCCGCTGAGGCGGGAAACGAGCCACTGAGGAAAGAGGGCGGGCGGCAGCCGTAACCCCTTCGGCTCGCTTCAGCTGTCCCTCCTGCGCTTACACGGTTGTATCCGGCTAAACGTTTCTAGTACAAGTAGAGAACAACCAACAACGCTGCAAATGACCTAACTGGGATGTTTTGGCCTGTTCTAGTCACCAACGGTGTAGGTCTGGGTTGAAGCTGTGTGAAGAGCAGAAGAGCAGTCTTTGAAAGAGCTTGGCTTGTTTAGCCCTACAGAACAAAGACTAGAAGAGGAAATTTCTAGGTTTTTGGTTTTGTAATTGCTTCATAAATAAATCAGGGGAGTAAATGCAAAAGGAACAACTTAAATGACACAAATGGTATAAGAACAAGTGAATAGAAAATGTCAGCAAGTGGGCTCTCCATGAGAGAGCTGCAATGAAAACAAGAGCCGCTGAATTGAGTCTTGCTTTCCTGGTGCGTACTCAGTCAATACACAACCATGGAAAATGCATTTCAGCCTTATAGCAGAAACTTAGTAGCTTTGCTCAAAGAGTAATTAATAAAGCTAATGTGCTACATTGTCTGACTGTAGACTAATTGGTGTTTGAAAAAGGGCCAAACGCTACTATGACTTGCATATGTAAAGACTACCTGATCGCAGTTCATTGAATCCCAGAGTAAGTGGGGTGGGAAGGGACGTCAGGGAATCTGTTGTCCAATCTCCTGCGCACAGCAATCTCCACCATGAACTCAGACCTCCATGGATGGAGTCTGCACAACTTCCCCGGGCAGCCTGCTCTGCCACCTGGCTGTCCCCAGGGAGGAAGCTTTTCCCCTTCAATCCCATCTGAGCCTTTCTCATTTCATTTTGTGCCTGGTGTCTCTTGTCCCCCCACCATGAAGGGCCTGGCCCTATTTTCTTTATAAACTCTGTAGGTACCAGGATGGCAGAGGCTTCCTTTTAGGTCCCCCCAAAACCCGCTCTTCTCTCAAGCAAGCAAGCTCAGTTTCCTTAGGCTCTCCTCACAAAGAAGGTACTCCAGCCCCCAGACATCTTGGTAGCCCTCTGCTGAACTGTCCAGTTTATCCATATCTTTCAGGTATTGAGGAGCCTAGAATTGGACTAGAGTATCTAAATTCAGTCTAGCTTGTGCAGAGTGGAAGGGGATGATCACTTCTCTCCATCTGCTGGCCATGCTTCTGTTAACACAGCCCAGGACGCTGCTGGCTCACGCTCAACTTGCCCTCTACCAAGACCCCCAGTCCTAGCAGAGCTGCTCCCTTGCCTGTGTCATTGCAAGGGGCTATTCCTGCCTATGTGCAGTACTTCACATTTATCCTTCTTGGATTTCGTAAGGTCCCTGTCACTCCATTCCTCCAGCCTCTCTGAATGGCAGCCCACGCTCAAGCATACCAGGTGGTCCCCCACAGTTCGGGGCCATTTGGAAACTTGATGAGAGTGTACTCTGCTGCCTCCACCTAACTGATAAATATGTTCAACAGGACAGGTCCAAATATAAACACGTTGCTTTGTTAGTACAGCTAACATTGTATATTGTAATAGGCAGAGTCTGAATACATTTTAATTCCTTCTGGAATAAGGAAAGTGAATGTTGCTGATGTCACTACATCCCAGCAATGTAATACTGCTAAGCAGTATGGCCTTTGATTCTGTTTTTCCACTCATACCATCATCCTTACATCTTTATTAGATAAAAGTACAGTGAGTGCAACATTCCATTTTACCACTAACCAGAACATGCAATTAATATTTGTACTAGTTATTAAATGCAATAAGTAGAAATATGACATAAGTGAGAATGAAACAGTGCTACCTTAAGTTCCCATTGCATATCACTAGGCTTCTAATATCCAGTACTGTCATCATCTGAGGTCTTGTCAAAATACAGTTATTTTCTTATATGATGAATATGATACTAAATAACTGTACTTATATATTAACACCATGCATGAACTAGAACCACTCAAAAATTAACACCTGAAGCATGTACTTAATTGACCTCAGGCAGTTTTACCCTATATTGTGTGCTAATGTCATTTAGATGTTCAACATCAGCTAAATATTTCCACATGATCAATAAAGCTATATGCAAGCACTCACAGGAACCTGCAGGCATTGAGTGTTCACATTTTCCTAGCAGCAGAATGACAAACATCACATTTTGGTAATCACTTCAGAGTGAACACGCATACATTTTATACACACACTCTTAAAATATTGTTTAACAATTAACTAGAACTATTACTTTAGTGGTGATACAAGTTCATGGACTGATTATCTGCTATAATTTACCTGCAATGTGGGTTGAAAGTAGTATCTGATGAGGGATGATTGACTAAAGTAAGAAGTAGCATAAATAAAAGATCAAGACAAGAAGAGAACTTCAATGGAATGTTGACATTTTTTTATAAAAGCTTTGTAGTTGTCATTAGCACTCTTGAAATGTTAGTGTCAATAGTTCAAAATTCAAAGTAAAAGAGGAAGAGATACACTCGTTCTTCCTGAGGCAACAAGGAAGAAAAGCTAGTTTTGGCAGGTTTGGCTTTCATAAGTGCATCCTGCATAGTAATTTCTGTAGTGTGTCAGACTGTTAGGAGTTGCGTAGGAAAATTAGGCCACAGAAAACAGACAGAGCTTGATGGTTAGATAAATCATATTTGCAGAGATTCTGCTTTGACTTGTGTGCATGGAAGGTTGGAAGTATGGGTTTTATTGCATTGGCCCAACTGTTTATTCAAGATGTGAAGCAGCAGTGAACCACATTTTCATGAAACGATCCCAGATTTACACTGATCTCCCTGAAAATGGAGTAAGTAGCATAGAACTGCGCAGAAGGCTTAAATGCTTGGACTTTAGTATGACTGGCTGCTATCAATAAGAAAACTAGGTAAGAGTCTCAGGCATTGTGCATGTGTTGCTAGATAAACTATTAGACACACATCTGTGAGGAAGCCCTTGCTGAAAGCTAGAGACACTAGTCAGGCCTAATTAACTTACTGCAGCAACATCTGAGACAGGTGACCACAAACACAGTTCCAGAGCTCTGCCTCATTTACATCTCTAACAAGAAAATACATCTTTCCTATTATTTGGAAGCTAGCACTACCCAAACTGTCATTTCTTCTACAAATGGTCTTATATGACTGGCTTCAGGGCTGCATCACTTCTAGAGTCCTTGTTTGTTAAAAAGGAGTTTTGAACAATCCATCATCTGGCACTCCAGTTTTTACCTTGCTTGAAGGAACTGCATAGCCACAAAGGACATCTGAGTCAAGAAATATCTTTGCCCAAGACACACATCTAAAATGAGATTCTTTTTTAAATACTGTAACATTTATATTATTTGTATTGAGTATAAGGCTGTTTGATGTCAACACTGATTAGTATCAGAACATCAAAAACATATCAGAAAAAGATATGCATTTAACTCACTAAAACAAGAGCTTTTAATTAGTATACATATCAATACATGTACAATAAATGTTTAAATTACATCAATACTATCCACTTAGAGGAAGTGCTATAAATATCACAAAACCTCAGAGGCTAGAAGCAGACTTGATACATTTTATTAATAGGCTAAAAGATAACTCAGCTGAATTGCATGATTCAGTGACTGCTCTAGATCCCTTAGTTCTTTTTCTGTGAGCAAGGAAACACTTCATAATAATCTTAAAATTATTAAAATAGGCTGCTGCATGAGCCAAAAGTCATTTCTGGCTTAACTCCAGGGACTGCAGTGAAGTTGAGTAATTTTTAAATGATGAGACCAAATCCAGTTCTGCTACAGAGTTAAAAAATTGTCTGTTAAGCACGTCCAGAAATTTTATGTCACCTGAAGGAGCAGTCTTCAGGACTCACACAGGAGAATATAATTAAACAACAGAAAGGCAATAAATATTTGAAAGGCACCACAGTTCAGTGTTTTTTCTTGGTTTAGGGTAAAATTAATACTTGCTCTATTCTATAGATGTAATTAGCTCAATTTTAAACTATCATTATAAAATAATTCTTCAAAACAAACATAATTTGGAATCTTACTATCATATAATAACAAGCTACAGTAAATTCAGAGTCTTTAATTATTTTTCTTTACTGGTACTTGTCTTTCCTAGCACATCACATTGGACTGGTTGAGCATGAAAAAGGCATTACATCTTCATTCAGAAAGATTGGTGCTATAATACACACAAATATTGTTTACAAATTAAGAAATCACAATTTAATGTTGTCAGTGGAGGTTAAGCTAGGTGTGCTTCAGCTGTGTTCTGACTTTTGCTGTGACACATCACCATTTTGGAGGGCACAGAACACCTCGTTACCTGAGCTTTAGTTACAGCACAGCTTTAAATAGCCTTGCCACACGAAGGCACTGATCATTCAGAGGGCAGAGAGACTGCTCCTGTGGATTTGTACTGGACATGTACAAACGTATTTGGAGGACAGACTTCACCACATAATTCTTAAAGCAGCATAAGAATTACCATGATTATAGCATTTACTTACCCACATTGCATTTAGCTCCCACTGAGCTCACTTTTTAGTTTAATTTAGTTTCAGACATCCAAATTAATCTCTTTCATGACCAAGATAGAGTGCTTACAATTGACTGGTGCTGGAAGCACTGCTCTGGGTACAGGTTGTAGCCCAGAGCTTATGTCAGATCAAGAGCAGAGATCCATCGAAAGCCAAATCCCAGAAATGTTTCAAAATTTTTGTGATGCCATTACTCTCAGGGAAAAGAGCTAAAGGTCAGAAATGCAAGTGCCCAGCAGGAAAATGGCACTGCAGAAAACAAGTAGGCTGAGTGGATGAACATAGGTCACATTAGTACTATCTCCAACAGCGATACGTACACTGGTGCTCTGGAGGATTTTAAAATCCCAGAGATCTGGGCTTCTCCATGGAATTACCTGTCCATAAAGCAAGTTCCTTATTAGCTCCTGCAACTTTGTGGCTGAAATCTTATCTTCTTCAGGAAAACAAACAGCTTTTGAATTATTTGTTTTATCCTGGTATAACTGATAGCTTGAAAAACACTCATTTTTCTTGACACTTTGAGGTTTTGTACCTGCTTGAGTAACATCCAACTTCTTTAAAGATTTATGATTGTCTCCTAAAATAAAACTCCAGTGCTTTAAACTTGCAGAGGCTTTGCATCATTGACAACACAGGATTGTTACATTACCCACAGTGTTTATCCTTTTTTTGAAAGACTCCTCTGCTATTTTGAGAAGCTTTTGATTAAATGTTCTAAAAATATTTAGAAATCTATATTTCTGACACTTTTGACTTTCACTCTTTCTGTTCAAGGTGGTTATACTCAGTATAGAAGACTTTTTCAAGTCACAGGGTTTCAGAATGTAAATATAGCCCCTGAACAGAGTCAGGCTTTTTCAGAAAAAAATTGCATTTGACTCAAATCTCCTAAAGTCATTATATGTCCAGGCCTTTCTGTTTTAGCAGTTATCTCAGGACAGCAGGGCACAGCACAGGCCATCTCTCTCCCCAAGAGCAGGCAGCTGAGCACAGGACCACAGGCAGCAAAGCAGGGCTCTTACCAGCCCGGCCCCATCCTACCATACCTGAGCAAGGAGAGCAGACATCCACAGTAGCAAGGCAGGGCTGATGTCAGACTGACAACACACTCAGGGTCTAGTCCAGCAACAGCAACCAGATACATCTACAACAAAAACACAGATCTAAGATCAAACCAGGAAATCAGCCTGCAGGTCAGTGTCCACAAAAAGGTGCAGGCAGGACTATAACATAACAACAACCCAACAAACAGGCAGAGCCACAACAAAGCTCAAACAAGGACTCATAGCTCAGGGCTGAGCTTAAATGTGTCCCCTGGGCAGGGTGTGGGTGAGGACCCAGGTGAGTCAGGTCAGAGCTGTTACAGCCGGTTGGTGCACTCGGCATATAAACTCTTACAACCTCCTGAGAAGTTCAATTATCCAGAGGATTTGCTTGTGCTGGAGCCTGAAGAACTTATGCTATTTATAGGCTTTAATAGCTTATGGAGGTTGTCAGTCTACTTTTCCTTTAATTAAGAGTAGATTAGTTCAGGCTTTCTTTAAGCTGTCATATAATAGCTGGACCAATTGTATTTATGAAACTTCTAATAGCTAATTCATCTGGTCTATAACCCTATCCTTTCCTTGTTCTTCACCCCTTTTTTTTTCTTCCTAGTTGTTAATACACAGGACCATTAGTTAAATATGTTAGTCTTTTCTATCAACTTCAACTGTCTGTTTTTAACAAATCTGTGGAATTAGTTCTTTAACCTTAGGAGAAAGGAGCATCTAGGTATAACTTGATACCAACCACATACTAGCTCACTTCTTTTAGGTGCTGAAAACCTTTGACCTTTTATTTCTTTTAACAGAGAGCTGACGAATATAGTACCCAGAGAATTACCTTGTATGATGTATTGTAGGCTGCTGCAGTCCAGTAAAGAACAAAGACTGTTCTCAAGGGGGGAATTCCTAGGTCAAGGCCAAATGCCTAGACCTCCTTTCAAAGATGTTATCATATTAATTTTAATCTAGTTAAACAGCTTTTTTCAGAGCCTGTGACTACTTGACATTTGGGAGTTTTGGAGGGAAGTTTTTATTAGGAGCACAGAACTGATAATGCAGTCAGAACTACCCTTGTAGTTCTCTTTACTGGAGAGCTCTGTGTATAAATACTTTTTATGTCCTGGATGTTGCAAGACAGAAAGAAGCAAGAGCACTTCTTCCAGATACTCCATTTTTATGCTTTTTACTATTTTTTTCTAGGATCATGCTGCAGGACAGCCACACACATCACTTGTGATTGTCTGTATTCATTGGGTATGTATTCCATGAAAAATATTTTTTTATGTATTTATCCTGACTGAGGGGCAGCAGTTACTTTCACAAGCTGCAACAAGATTTCAAGGGACTCAGCATCACACTGCATGTGTGATCTTACAAATTCTTTTTCTTGTGTGAATAAATGCTTGGTTGTTGGAAGACATGCTGTGTGTTACAGTTTTCTTACGCAACATTCTGTGAAGAGGAAACTGATCTGCTGATGGAGGCTGTTCAGAGCTTGCTTTATGTTTTAGTCTCCTGGAAAGGGTTTTAGAGACAAAGCTGTGCCCTGGAGAGTACGTGCTGGTGTTGAACTATATGTTATACAAAAGGGTGTTGCATGTGTGCTGCTGTGATTATCTGTGCCACAGGACTGTTCTTAAATGTCAACACGGATGCGTACGTCCCTTTCTGCAAGACTATGAGCATCTGTTGCTCATACCAGAAGTGGAGCTAGCTGTAAATTACAGGCTGGACTGCGGTAAAGACTCTGATAAGGTTTGAATTACTGTAGAAGGAACCTAAATTCAGAGTTGAAATTTCGACGTCTAAACGATGTTTTGGTTTGTTACTGTTCTTTGAAATAATACATTTAACAGATGTAAGGTTAGCAAACGAGTAGGTTTCCACTCGCGGGGGGCGCCCCACCGCCCCAGCACGGTCTGTGGGCGGGGGGAGAGCTGCCGGGGCTGGATTGCACAAGCTCCGCTCTGCCGGGACGGCGGCCGCGGGACGGTGGCACGTCAAGTTCCCGTTATTAAACAACCTGGCAACGGCACCGGCCCACTCCTTCGCGAAACGACCCGCCGGCGTTTAAGCCTTTGCACAGCTGCGGCCGGGGCTCGGCAGTGCCAGCGAATGGCTTCTGCCGGCCGCGCCCCGCCGCCAGCCGTTGCCGGTAGCGGGCGGAGCAGAGGCGGGCGGGTTTGAAAGGGAGGCGCCGGCTGCCATGTAAGCGCCGCTGGCCGGGAGGCGCCGCGGCCGCCAGGGGCTGAGCGGGGAGCGGCCAGCGCTCCGGCCCGGTCCGGCGGTGCCGCCCTCGCTCCGGGCATGGGAGCGGAGCGGGGCGGTCGGCGCGGAGGGGAGCTGCCACGCGGCGCTGACCGGGCGTGGGGGCGGCCCCCGGGGAGCCCCCGGCCCATGGCCTTCATCATGATGAAGAAGAAGAAGTTCAAGTTCCGCGTGGAGCTGGAACTGGACGAGCTCTCCTCCGTACCCTTCGTCAACGGCATCCTCTTCTGCAAGGTGCGGCTGCTGGACGGAGGCAGCTTCAGCGGGGAGTCCTCCCGGTAGGTGCCTTTGGGGCTCGCGAGCCGAGCGGCTGCCGGGGCGCCCGCTCCCCCCGCAAGCAGCCCCGGCCCGGCCGCCACCGCCCCTTTCCGAGGGGCTCCGCTCGAGTCCGAGCCTCTGCAGAGCCGCGTCCCCGAGAGTCAGGGCGGCCGCCCCTGCAGCCCTCTCCGCCTGCTCCTCCGGTCCCCTCGGTGGCGCCCCGCACGGGGGGCTGGGGCTCAGCCGGCTCCCGCGGCGCAGCGGCCGTTGGCCGGTCGGGGGCCCGGGGCGGGGAGCGGCCGCGCTGCTGCTCCCTGCGCCGGCGGCTGCCCAGGGGCTTCTGGCGGCTCCGGTCCCCAGCCGGGGCCAGCGTCGGGCGTGCTGCTCGTCTTTTCCCCAGGGAAGGGAAGCGGGCACGGGCGTGCAGAGTCCTGTGGCGCGGCTTGCCACTGGGCAGGCTGGCTGGCTGGCTGCTCATCCCGTCCGCGTTACCAGCATCCACGGCAACAGAGAATGGACGTGGGAGTACTTGTGGCTGCTCGAAGTCGTAACACTAAAATAAATATTGAGGCTCTTAAACAAAATGAATCTTTGAGTGGGTAAGGGTTGTCCTAGAGAAACCGTTGTGCCACAACGCCTCGAGCTGTAAAGCCTGCTGACTGTACGGGTAACAGCAGGGGGAGAAATTTCCTGCCACCAAGTCTGAAGTCCGAGCTGTCCCCTGTGAATGTGAGTTGTGCGACCTTGGTGTTTTATTCTGTTCGACACTGGCTCGCTGTGTTGCATTCTGTTGGTATTTACATGGAGAGTTAACATAAAACAGTTTCATGGGAAAGTCCTCTCTTATTTCCTGTACATATTCAGGCCATATGTGTTACTGACTTTGTTCACGCTCAATTCTGCAGTGCAAGCGCAGCGGTAGATAGGTGTCTCTTTCTTCTTCTGTGCCTCAGCAATAGAGCTGTCATCTGCTGTGGTGGTGGCGGCGGCTTCCCAACTTGCTGGTGACAATGGGTAAACAGAGTGCAAGTGGATTAATCTTTTCCAGGTACCAGGCTGAGGCAGAACTTTGTCAATGTCCACAGAAGGATGTGCTGTGGCTTTGGGTCTGGGGAGGTGGAGACAACCCTCCCATTACCCTTGGTCATGTTGTATGGGTTATTATATTACTTTAATGTTATTATGAGAAGAATTTACTGAAAAATGTCACATAGAATTTTGGGAGCAGACAGACAATAGTAATAAATCTATGAATATTCAATTATTTCCTTATTAAAATACTGCTGTTACTGAGCTTGCTGAATTATCTGCTTTTGATTCTGTAAACAGAATTAATCAAGGAGACTAAAGAGCATAAAAATGCAACTTTGACCTAAAACCTCCTTTTTAACCATTCCATTATACTAGCATGTATAATTGAAGATTAATTTTTCTTTTGTACCGTTGGAGGGTCTTCAACTCATCAGCGTTCTGTTCTCATGTCTGTCTTCAACTTTTTTCTTGTGAGCAACTTCTTCATGAGCTGGTGATGATAATTGTGATTTTAGGCATTCATGCCATTACTGTCCTAATGCAGCCCTTACTGCCTGGCAGTCCTTTTCACAGGCTGATGTACATCATCTGGACAGTATCTCTATTTCAAAGGAGTTGGTTTCAGCTGAGCTGATAGGTTTTGATATGTTATTGTCATCTTACCCTTTTTTGCCTTGCCTGTTTATGATGCTAAAATTAAAGGCTTGAAAGCATCATGCATATCTTTATGAACGTGAACAGTGTATTAGAGTAAAATTTGCATGATAGGAGGTAGTACGTGTATGTAGTAAGTGTCAGTGGAAGCGTGACGATGTAAAAAAATGGTGTTGAAGTATTGTGTTGGAGTCACAGAAGCTTTTAAATTCTTCCATTTTCTTTTTCTGGGGGTTTGGCTTAAAAATAAGAACAGCAGTGAAATATATCAAAGTCCCTGCAAGTGCAACTGGTCCATTGCTGCTGGACTGAGAAGTGTTGAGGTATGCTGGTAGGAAGGTAAAGAATTCCTCTGCAGTGATCCTTCAATGCCAATTTAGGGAGTGCCTTTGCTCTTGGCTTAAGAATTAACAGATGGATTTTCACAGTGGTGATTCAGCAAAGGTCTGAATAAATAAGGAAGAAATTAAGTTAACATCAGAGTGGTAGCATTTCAAAACTTGTCAGTTGCAAACTTTTTTTAATGGCCATCATCTTCTAAGTTGCATGCAGTTATTAGTTTCAGTATGAGCTGGCAATTGTACCCTCAAAATAGTGATCTTTGCAGTGTTATAAAAGAAGTTTGAAGAACTCCATTGTGTTTCAGAAAGCAATATACAAACTCATTTCAAATATTGTATAGTACATGGAAAACTGACCATGTCTTCTTAACAGCTTTTATTTTTGTTACTGACTGAGGTCTAGGAAACTACAATTTTTTGGGGAGAAGTTATTGAGAATTAAGTTCTCAAGTTGGTACTGACACAAACCAATACCCTGCTGCCTCTTGCTTTAAAAAAAAACCACACACAAAAAAATCCCCAAAATAATTAAAAAAAGGCAGTCATATAGACAAGCTATAAACCAGTGTAACATTATGAGCACTTTCTTCCCAAAGCTTACTCATTGAGAAAGAAATGTCATATAACACAGGCTGGCAACATTGGAATAAAGGCCTGTATGTAGTGAGTTGTAATGAAAACAGATTTAAGTGGCTGTCTTTTCGGCCCTGTGTGGATCATGCTGTATGAATGACTAAAGGCCTGATCCTGCAAGCAATGTGGTACCTAGATCATCCCTCTGAACAATGAAGCAGGACAAAAAGGAGACAGATGAAACTACCGAAAAATGTTTTTTTCACTTCTCGGATCTTTACTGAGAAAGAGTCATGTAAGAAATATGTTATGAAGATGTGGTCCATGTTATTGGAGACTTGTTGTCAGAGTCTGACTACTTTTTTGGCTGACGCAGATGTGTGCCTGAAGTGTATAGAAATTTTGTGATCAGCTAAACCCAGCTTGTATAGCGCAGTACACAGCGATCTGCTTTGTGTATAAATAGCAACCATATTAATTGTTTATCCATCACTGTTTTTTGTGTTTGTATGTAGTTTTTTAGAACTCCAGTTTGAAAACTTCTGTTTGAACGCTTCCCTATGCATATTTATGAACATTTACTGTAGGAAAAGAAAACTCTGTATTATAATGCTAAATGTTTAATTACCTGACAAAATATGCAACTTTTTACAGTAATCTGCTGGTGTCAAATAATATTTTGATCAAAAGCCACTGAACAGCCAAGTAGTAGCAGTGTTTAAACCTGGGGGGGAATGTGTGTGCAGGAACAGGACCCTGGAGTTGTAGGGACAATGGATGGGTTAGAGGCTTTGACTCTACAACATGGAAAACCTTGAAGCGAGTTGTGGGAGGGGGGAGTGTTTGGCTGGTTCTTTTAGTAAACTGTCCATCAGCCATACAATGTAATTCCTGCCCTTCTCTTTTTGAAATTGCTGTCTAATACGACTTCTGCATCTTTACAATAGTATTTTTAGATCTTATAACAAAGGGTGGATGTTCAGCAAATATATTGTGGATGTATGCAAAGCTATGCTGACAAACGTCATTTTAATTTAGAAAATTTTCTAACTTAAGCCTGGCTTCCTATGTGGAAAGGAGTCTTCCTATATTTTTGTCTTTCCCTGGGCCAATGATAATAGATCTCTCTCTCTGAAACTGGATACTTGTGGAGATTCCAGGATACTAAGTATCTGTACACCATCTGGTCATAAAATATTGTGCATGTAACGTCTATTGCACCATGAAAAGACAGAAGACTATTCCAGGGTAGAAATTACACTTATGAATATTTTGAACAGAAAAATACTCTTTTAAGGTATAGACTTGACTAAATGGTATGCATATTTATTCAAGGCTAGTCTAGTGCAGACATCAATATATTTAAAGTATAGGCTGTCTGCAACTCCCCTCATTTTAATAGGCTGAAGAAATAATTGATGGGCCCCTAGAGTAGATGGCTGCTCATAGGTCAACTTGTTGCTCAACCAGCAGCAAAAGAACAGATGGAATATGAGGAAATCAAAGAAGTTCTGGAAAGTAAAGGATCTTATTTCTTGAGGGTGTACTTTCAACACCGTACTGTATAGATTTAGGCTACAGTAGCTGTAAGCCTGGTAGTTATGTTTTTAGCTCAGTTTCCATCTGTACTCCACTCAGAAAGGAATTCTTGGTGTGTTCTTACGACTGCACTCTTCAGGTTGGTCATGTTCCCCTGCCTTTGAGATCCAATTTCTGACACTTTAGACTGATGTTTCTCTCTTCGTTCTTTTACAAAACAACATTCAGAACTAAGAAGCTGATTATGGTTGGTATCTTTGTGACAGGTAGAGATTAGGGGTGGCTAAGAACTATTACTTTTTCATCAAAACATTTTATTCTCCAGCAGATTCTGGGGAAGTTTTTATGTACAGCATACTCTCGAGTCCTGAGAGGCAGTCTCAGAGGTCTTGCATTACTTGCATGAATAAATTCTTATTCCTAATAGATACAGGCTAGAGTATATAATAGTCTTCTGTAGAAATTGATTTCTTATCTTCCAGATAACTATGTGCTTTCTTCTTGTGATGCTTGGCTACCTCCTTCTCGACTGCCTAAAACTACATCTGGTTTTTATGACTCCAGCAAGTACGTTTTCTGCCTCACTGGACTCTTCAAATTGCTTTTTAACCATTGTTTTCCCTGTTGCTGCTATTGCATTTGAAAGGGAAAATTTCTCCTGATAGTAACACTGCTTAACCAGCTTTCTCTTTTTAAACAAAAGTACTTGTTAAAAACCATACCTGTCACATGGAATTACTGTCCTTATCACTCCCATCTTCGTGCATGATGTATGAATTCTGCTGACAGACTTCAGAGTTGGTAATGGGTAATGTTACTTCTAATAGCTGCTCAGCTGCAACCAGATTTGCAGTTCGATGAACTGAAACAAAGTAAGTTTTCAAGTGCTGTGAGGCAAATTGGTGGTCAGATAAAAATGCCGGCTTGCAATTTTGTAGCTGCTCTTTTCAGAGTCCAGATTGTCTACTTGGTGTTTTTTCAGTTGTGAAGAGACTGTTGGGTGAGCCTCTTCCAGGCCCTGTCCCTCTCTGCACAGAGGAAGAGGTAAGAAGAGGAAGTTTTCTACACAAATGATAAGTTTTGGGCTTTTTTGTTTTTAAATTGTAGTTTCTTTGTACCTCTTCAGTCTTTCATTAATAGTTACAATAAAATGGGTTTAATCAACAGATTTAGAGAATATGCCTGATGAAGGTAACATGATATACAAGGATTGGTATGGATATTTTGGACAGAGCTGAAGGGGAAGAAACTAAGGGTAAAATAATAATGGGAGAGTTAATGTATAAAGGTGGAGGTGTAACAGTGGGGAAATAAGAGGGATGAAGAAATCTCTGAAATAGATTGGAGGAAAATCAAAGAATTAATGAAAATAAAATCAGAACACAGCCATCTTTGGGCTACAGTAGGAGATAAGAAAATGTTTGTACAGGCTCCATTTTGCATGGGATGTAACTGGTTATTGCCATTATGAAAAGTGCTCATTCTTGTGACACTTTTGTTACTGTAAGTACTGGTAAGAGATACAGCAGCAGCTAGCTTTTCAGGAAAAAGTTCCTGATGAGATGCAAGACAGGCATCTGTTAAAGACGGGGGAAGATTTTATGCTTAATGTGTCTGGCTTGTGCAGGAGAAGAGGCACTTTGGTTTAGAAGAGCTGGTGATTGTGGGGGTGGTTTTTGTTTTGTTGTTTTGGTTTTTTTCCCTGACCCCAGCACAATACATGAAACGCAGTATTTTGCTGTCATAAACCTGCCATTTGCAAGCACTGTAACACCTGATTGCCTTCATGTTTTAAGGACTATTTCTGTTCGTGGAATAATTTAGGGTGGAGAGGAGCGCTAAAGATCATGTAGTCCAACTTCCTGCTCAAAGCAAGACCAACTTCAATTAGGTCAGGAAGCTCAGAGCTTTGTCCTGTCAACTTTAGAAAATCTGTAAGAATGGAGATTCCAGTCTTTGTAGACAACCTGCCCCTCTGCTTCAACACTTATTGCGAACATTTTTTTTCCCCTTATTTTATTCAAATTTCTCTTGTTATTGCTTTTCCTTTCTCCACTCCCCGCTAAAAAATGTCTGGCTCCATCTTCTGTCTAACTCAATAGAGATGGCTGAACATAGCAATTAGATCTTTCTTCACCTCTTCTTCAGATTATAAAAATCCCATGTTCCCAACTTCTCCTGCATCAGGTGGTTCATCCTGCTCATCCCTGACTCCAGACCATATCTCACCCCCCGGACTTACTTCAGATTATCAGTGTCTTGCCTCTACTGAGAGGGCCTCAAAAACAAACGCAGTGCTGCAGATACAGCCTTGCAAATGTTCAACAGAGGGGAACAATCATTTCCTTCGAACTGCTGGCTACAGTCTTGCTAATGCAGTTTGCCCTTCACAGTGCTAATTCCCTTTTAGGTCTCTGCGTTTGCCTGTAACCAGCAGTTTTTCATAAGTAGAAGTATTCCAAGCAGCTTTATTTCCATGTGATCATCAGTTTATACATATTTTATAAGAAATACTTAACATGAAATGTTGCTAGTTAGATTTAACCTGTTTATTATGAGTAAAAACATGTGGAATAGAAAATGATTGCTCTGTTCAAGTTTTGTATGTACTAACAGCAAATTAACTGGAGAGTTGTGCACTGTAAACAAGTGGAGCTCTTCCTGCAGAGCCAGCTGCTTGCTGGTTTGCTTAGTGCTGAAATTTGTGAAACATTGAAGCTCTGTTTGTAAATGACTGGTTTTGTTTGGGGTTTTTCTGCAATGTTTAGGAAAAAATATTTTTGTTGGAACGTGTATCTTCTTATATGACTCAGGCATGGAGGAAACACAGAATATTAAAGGAAAAGTAAACTGTGTTTCTTCCTGAATATAAGAAATAAATTGAAGCTTTGCTAAAGTTATTAGTACAGTGTATACTTTGGAGATTGTGCTCTGAGCTCGAGCTTTGAGATGCATCTTTGTATATGAAGAGTAAATTTAGCATTCTAGTTATCAGATAACAACTTAAAGTAGAGCTTGGCATTTGAAAAGTTATATTGTGTGGTGGCCTGACCCTGGCTGAAGGCCAGGTGCCCACCAGAGCCGCGCTCTCACTCCCCTCATTCACTAAACAGGGGAGAAAAGGTATAACGAAACGCTTCTGGGTCGAGATAAGGACAGGGAGAGATCACTCACTGTTTTTCTTCTTCTTAAATATGTTATCACAGAGGCGCTGATTGGCTTGGCCTTGGCCAGCAGTGGGTCCATCTTGGAGCCGGCTGGCATTGGCTCTATCAGACACAGGGGGAGCTTCTAGCAGCTTCTCACAGAAGCCACCCCTGTAGCCCCCCCCGCTACCAAAACCTTGCCACGCAAACCCAACACAATTGAATATGTTTTGCGCCTTTGTATCTCATCGTTCTTTGAAGATGGAATTGGTTCATTGTATTGGGTCTGGCTGAGATGGAGTTAATTCTCCCCACAGCAGCCCTCATGGTGCTGTGCTGTGTATTAGTAGCTAGCAAACTGTTGATAACACATGCATGAGCAGCATGTATGTTATGTGTATTAAGTTATGTGTATTAGATGCACAGAATATATTTGAATAAAATCGGTGCTGGTGCTAGATCTCTTTTTATTTGCTTTAAAATACCTGTGTTAATTTCATATTTGTCTGTGTTTGTTTCTTATTCCAACCTAGCAGTAAGGATTTTAGGTTAATTTGAAAGTGAAGGATCTCTTTGGATGATCTTGTTTATATTTTTGCTTGTGTGTACAGTAGAGATATTAAAAGACAAGACATGAGTAAACCATATTGCTTGACACTTCAGCTGCGTGGAACTAAACCACACAAGATGACTACGTTTCTGTGTAGTAACAGTAATTTTCTTCTGAGGATCTTAACGCTTTACAAATACCAAGCTACTTGGCGGATCTTAGGAGACTGAAAAGTAGTGTGCAACATTTTGCTTGAAAGCAGACTGATAAGACAGCTGCCCAACTGCTCTGGGAGCATGTGTACCTGTATCTTTCCCTCAACTGTGAGACTGCACAAATTTGAAATGGAAGGTAGACTTTGGGTAAGAGGGGTGCAAAAGGGTATTCTTCTCTTGCATGCCAAACCATTATGTGTTCCCTAGTATAAATGAGAACTCCATATCCAACAATACCTTCCTAATGCTAAAGATGGCCTAGGAAAGGTCAAATCTTACTGTAAAGTACCTGAATCGTGGAGGGCACTGAAAGTCTGGCTGGTAAACTGTTATGTTATAGGCTAATGGTTTAATTTGTGTCTCTGCCAATATCATGATCCCACCTCACATTTTGTTAGGTGCTCTGGCATTCTGCAGAAGATGCTTGGTTTTATATACATATATAAAAGAATGGGATATCGTTCCCATTTTAAAAGACTATTTCCTACACTAAAACTAACTCAGTGTTACTGCATCTACTATATTTGTATCAGAAGGACAGAGGTAACTGTACTAAGTTTATTCAGCCAAAGGTTGATCAAAGGAAGCTGTTAGGTTAGGTGAACTTTTTTTGTGTTTATATGCACACCCGCAAACGAGCACAAGAAACAAAAGCAGGGGAGGGTGGAGGAGCTACAATAATACCTTGCCCCAGCTACTCCCAGGCCTGCCAGAGGAGCCATCAGCCCATCAAAGGCCCATCTCCACAAGCCAGGGGACACAGAGGCAGGTGGGGACTTGGACAGGGGACACCATGTCCGGGCCCCTCCCAGTGCTGTCCCAGGAGAGCCTCAGCCCCATTGTCCAGGCAGGAAACCCATCGTGTTGAGCTAAGGCTAAAGCACCTTTTGGACTGAGGGGAGTTGCTGCATAGCACTGAGACATGTTATGGGATGCAGGGGAAGAGGCTTCTTATGGGATGTTTAGGGGAGGAACTAAAGGTGGAGGAAGGGATGAATTTAGGTGATTTGGGCAGGAAGAAGTGTGGGGAAAAGAGATGTAAGGGGATATGTCTGTGATCTGTGAGGCCAGCTGTGTATGTGTGATGTGTGTGGGTGCTCACCAGGAATACATCTTCAGCCTCACTACTGGTTGGATCCAAGGAGTGGAGCTGCAGCAGCCTCACTTCTCTTGGCCTCTCTCGTCAATGTGATATATTTTCCCCTAAAAGAAGCAAACAAAACTTAAGCAATATTGGAAAAGTTGCACTTGCTCAGAGATAACTCTTCTAAAGGCATTTTATTCACTGTACTTTGGACTCTGAGAACCTGGCCTCAAAAATTCTTAGAAGTCCACAGCAAGCCTCCTATCAAACTACCAGCTTTAAAAAATAACAACAATAATTTTCCCATTTACCTCATGGAGTGAAAAAGCTGTAAGATATCTAAGCAAATACCCCTTAACATAAAGAAGTGTACTGACCCAATTGATTCCAAAAGTATTTCTAGAAGTAGTTTCATATGAAAGTAGTCTGGATGTAAAGACTGAATGGTATCTTAAAACTGAAAACAAATGCTCCCCATTTTTTGTTTCTTCGGTGACCAGTGATTGTAAAGTAATTGCACTAGAAAAACAATCTGTTTAACATAATAATCTCCATATGGCTAAATGATATAATTGGCTGTCTAGAATAATTCAGATAAAAACTCAAATAAACAATTTTCTAATTATTGGAACACAGTATTTTGGTAAATGCCCAGAAGGAGTTTTGGCTGTTTTATTTCTAAGCCTCTCCTGCTAAAGCTTTTCCATTTGGCACGAAGGGATTTTTCCCATGACACATAAGGTCTTTAAGTGATTTATTTTTGCATTTGTAGTTATTTGCTAAAACAAGCCATTTTTTGTATCATTATCCATGTGGAAATGAACAAACAATCTGCTGGTCATAAACACCTTCAAAAAAAAAAAAAAGCCCATCACTTCTTAACAGCTTAAGATGAGGAGTTGACTGGATGAGGATTTATTGTTTCTTTTGTGTTGGTTTTCTTGTTGATTTTCTCTTCTGTGGATCGGAAGAGAAAAGCCAAGACTATTTATCATTCTAAATTGCAATTGCGTATGGTACATAAAATACATACAGAAAAAGACTTGTCTACAGCCGAAATCTTGCATTTGAAATTTAGTCAATGTGAAATTGTCCCTCTAAAGAAAAGAAATAAAATTTAAACTGATGGTAACTGAAACTATACTTTGGAATCAATTTATCTTAAAATATCTGTCTATTCAATTTGTTCTAGGTTAGGTTTTACTGTGAGCATTCGTTAAGTTACACCAAAGCGCTACAACCTAGTATGTATTTGAATGCATCTTAGTAACTAAGATATATTTTGATTCGTAAAACAACTGGTTTTGCTTTGCATGTGGTAAAGTGACTGTGAGGCTCATAGGAAACTGACTCATAACGGAAAGCTTTCTCCAGCTTGCCCTGTAGCATAAGCACAGCTGCCAAGGAGTTATCTGGGTTCATTTCCATAGTAACCAATCAATATAACTGTTTATTTTCTAAGGGCCTTGCACTTGAACTAAGAATCTTGTAAACTTACATATTACTCTTTAAAGTTAAATATTCTGATTATTTGATGGTTTTTTTCAGCATGAGGGGAATAACTTGCTGGTGCTTTTCTTCACACAAAAATACATCAAATTTTTCTTTATATAATGGAATTAGAAGAACTGGGGGAGGGGGACAGGCAGTTGGTTGGGGTTTTTTTGCAGATTGTGTACAAATGTTTGAAATATCCAGTTTTTTAAAAACAATGTGCCAGTGAAAAGAAACTATGATACTTTTTTGATGTTTGTATGGGGAGGAAGGGGTATTCCTGGTTTTACGTGATTTTATTTTTACAAGGATTAGAGCATCATTATCTATAACTGAGGCCTTTTTACTGTAACTTTTACTTTCTTGTTTGTAAGAGAAATTAAAAACCTGATCATCCTATTTAATATTTATTAAATTATTTGCCTGAATAAGTCCTGACCTGTGCTATGAGTGGACTGAGTCTTCCAAAAGCATAGTGGTTTTGTGCTATCTTCCTTACTTAAACAATGATTTTGAAATAAATTCAAAATCCTTAAAGGCTTTAAGGACACTTAACATTTCTCCAGCAGATGTGACTTACATTTATCTTGTATTTACAAGCAAAAATACATTTAATGTTGACTAAATTGTCTTTTACTATAATGTTAGTGATGTCTGGAATACTATATAACCGTACAGTGTAAAGGTGCTTTGACTGTGGTTTGCTGTAGAGGTAGAAAGGTGTTCTGAGAAGCAGAAACATAACCTGAACCATACTACTGAGTTGTACAAAGATTTTGGCACATTATTTTGACCTTATGAGTTTACAGAAACATTTTCTGTAGGAAAAAGTATTATTACTTACTAAGTTACAGATGTAAAAACACCATGAGAACTTATCAAAATGATGAATAGGAGAAGTGATTCTGTTATTGGTTGTCCTGGGTGATAAGGGAAGAGTGGTAAGGGCGATGACAGCTGTCCTACTTTTATGATGAACAAACGCTATGAGAAGGGATTTTCTGACCTTTATGGATGACAAGTGAATACTTCCAGTCTTGTAGCATTGTTTTATAGCCTTATAATGAACAGCAGAAAATCTACACTGCTTCTAGTTTCCAAAAGAACACTTGAGGCTGGAATTGTTTGGCAGATATTATTGGATGCATAGTAATGTGCAAACGCAGGCCCCCTGTGAATTCATGGCCATAGCTGATATGCCTTGATCTGAAACTAAAGATAGAATGCAGGAAGAGGTTAAGTCAAAGGATTGTTAAGAATTCTTGCTTTTTGAAACTTAATAAAGGTTTGTATAATTGCATGCATTTTAGTTTGATTAGATATTTCTGGTAAGGTTTAATTTCAGTACTTCTTTAAAGTCCAGTAAAACAGACAGCTAGCTACAGCAACCACTTTGTTTGGGCAACAGCATTTTTAATTATCCTCTTAATTTAGACATTATTTAATTATAGTGGTGTGTTAAAACTGAGATTTTTTACTCTGTGCTGAAACCAGATATAAAATCTGATTCTGGGACTTTTTGTGTCTATGTGTTTGGGGGTGTTTTGGGAGGAATACTACCAGTGTGCCAAAATGTGATGGGTTTAGCGAAAGAAAATCTTGACCAGCCACATCACTTAGGTAATCTGCATTCAAGCTCACCTTCCTGCTCAGTCTTTTTAGTCTAACAAGCTCCCAAATGTTCGCGTAACTACCAGCAGTGTTGAGGCCTGAGCAAGTCTATTGTCTTTCTATATCAATGGAGGCCTGTTGCTTCTGGTGCTCGCAAGAGGACATTAGTATTGCTTCATAAGTTTCTAGCATTCTCATTCTATCCTGATAGAACTGTGGACAGAAGGATCAGAGTTCTACAGTGAATTTAATAACTTCAGATAGTGACATAAATATCACTTCTTTATCTGAAGCAAAGATTTGTAGCTAGACAGCTCATGAAAAAGGTTTTTCTCCTTTTTTCCTGCTTGTGGTAAAAATGGTTTTGATGTGGTGGTGTTTTGAAGAGAGAAGAGGGCCTTCTATTTTTTCATTTTTAGGATAAGCTCAAAATGTTACTTAGGAAACAAAGAACTTAAAATCAATTCTGGAGATTTCATTTCTAAGTTATTTTGAGTAAGAGTGGACCAGTGTCATCTGCAGAAAAACAGAGTGTTCTCAGGAGTTGCATTATCTTTAAGCACAGTGTATGAAACCTGCAAATATGCAGACCCCAGATACCCATGCACGTGGATAGCTGTGTTCTGCTTGATAATGGACGTCTAGGTGACTATTTTCTTTACCTGAGAGTTGAGCAACTATCACATAAGTGTTACAACAGTTATTCCTAGGCCTTCTAAGTGTAATAAATGTTACCTGTTATCAAATATCCCTTTAAGGTTGTATTTTATTTGATGACTTCTTGCCTGAGCCTGTTTCCAGTAGAGGATATAACTATTTGACATTTGCTTTTTTTGAATTCTGGTGCTATTTTGGATTTAAGTAACTCATGTACTGGCAGTTGGGATTATTTTTTTTCAAAGCACAGGAAAGTTTACAATGTAAAACATAACAGATAAAAAGTAGATCATGGTCTACAGAGTTTGCTCCTTTTAGGTCTCATGCTTGAATATGACTCAGTGTTGTATCATCAGAATCCGTTAGTATATTGTGGTCATTAAACTGACTCATTTTAGGCAGACTAGTTTATTCCTACCTTAGGAAGTCACGGTGGCAGTGAGTGCTGTAGCTGGCAGTCTCACCAGTACAGCAAATGGGAGCTTTTGCATGAGCCTTGCGATTCATCATTTCCTCATAGCTGTGATAAATTCTGACTCCGGCTTATGTGGAACCATATTCTACGTCTGTTAAAGATGTCAAACTGGATCTTCAATAATAAGCTGCTGTAAGAAGTTAATGTAAAACGTAGGAATGTATGTATTAGAAAACTGGAAGAAAGGGACAAATATTGCTTTAATATGTGAAGACTGTATTTGAACAATTAGAACCGTAGAAGAAATTATCATAGTTTCTCGACAGTTCCAAGTTCTGAGTTTAGAAACGTGGGACTAGAAAAGAGCTTTTGATCATTGAGGCAGGTCCTTCAGAATCACAGTCCTTGTGTCCCCTGTTACTGACAAACTGGCCAACCTTGCCTTTAATTACAGTAAGATTTTTTTTTTTTTTGCTCCTACTTCTTTTATTTGAAGGCTCTTCTAGAAACTTGCTCTGTGGTAATATTCAGTTTTAAATGGGTGTTTGATTATGCCTTATTTTGGTTCTAATCACTTGTTATTTGACTTAAAGTTACTTGGTCTCTAAAGTGTTTGAATCACTAGTGTATTTTTATCATATGTAATTTTTTCTTGTAAGATACAAGAGTTTTCTAGCTGTACTCCCTGTAACTGTTCATGTTGGAGTCTGTTTTTGCTTAACGAGAGTTACCCAAACAGAATAACATGTTCCGTTTGAGCCTTATATAATGACATTAATATAGCTTAAAGCATCCTACATTTTGCCTTTTTCTCAGCTGCATCATGCTGTCAGGTTGTAATCCTCAGGTGATGAACAAATCCATTCAGATATTAGTCATCGTATTTTGCTCTCAAATGGCAAGCTCCCAGTGTGTAGCTGAAATTCTTGTTTGCCCCAAGTGCATTACTTTGTATCTGGTTATTGTACATTATCTCCTTTGTACTTTTCCAGGCCTCAAATTTATCTAGTTCTGCTTGTATGATGCTCCTGTTCTCTGTATTGAAAAACTACTTGTCAAAGACAGTATCTTGAGCACATTCCAAAGCTCAGCAGCTTGGAAGACAGTACCTGGGAGCTAATGTTCAGGAAGACTTCACGCTCCTGAGGCTAACTGGAGAAATCACAGTCTCATCCATTTGCAAAAACACACAGCTGCTGAATTTTTCTGTAGGTCTAATATTGCGTTTAAGGTTTGAAACAGTTATTAGTCTTGCTGCACAAAGAGAAGGAAGGATGATTACTCAGGCCTTGGAACAGATTTTGCATGAAGTCACCACTCTACAAACAGTGGAACCAGTGTTTGTTCTTGAGCTGTCCTATTGCATGCTATGGTACTGAATGTATATGCAACTGATACTAGGCATATATCCTCTATTTGCAGGGAGGTAGTACAGGCAAACTGTGTCCGCTGGAAGAAAAAGTTCTTATTTATGTGTAAAATCAGTGCCAGTGCCACAACAGGAATTCTGGATACTTGCATTTGCAGGGTGTCTGTACGAAAGGTAAGTAGCTCTTTTTCCCTCCTCTCTTCTTTCCCTGTTCTTTCTTAATTTGTTTTGGTTTTATTTTAAATGTCTGATAATTACTTATTTAAAATGTCTGATAAACTTCATAAAGCAAATTTTAGCTGCAACCATGTCAGGTATTCTTCTAGTCAAAATTTCATAACAATCTTATTAATTACCTTAGTTTGACTAATTCATGGTTTTTTATGTTCTTATTGAAAAGGAATTGCTCATCAGTTTTTATCAAGTTAGCCCTTGATAGATACTTCTAGCAAGCAGCAGTAAACTTAGAAGCCTTGAACTATGCCAAGTACCAGAATTTTGTATGCAGCTCTTTGTACCTTTGGGGCTAGACTTTGCAAGAGCCAAATGCTGGTTGGCATCAGGTTCTCACCCTTCCTCCCTTCTGCAAGATTACAGTCTCCTGCAGGCCTGCACCAAGGACATTATTAATACTAAGTTCTAAATGACAACAGTACAGCCTAGCAAATGTGTGTTGAGCTACTTGAAAATTAAGATTACCGTTTACTTTTGTAAAGAAACCAAAACAAAAAAACCCAGTCAGTATCTTTAATGGTATGTCTTTTCTTCTAGGAGTTAAAAGGAGGAAAGGCGTATGCAAAGGTAAATTGAGATGTATCTAATTTTGCCTACAAATTAGCTTTTCTTTCTGGTCATTTTACGCCCTTTTAAAGTAATTCCAGAATAGTACTCTAATACCCAGGATTTCATTATGTGCATTATGGGGACGTGGTGGTGTTGGAACTCTTGATTGCTGTGTTTAATAAGTATATCATAATATTATACCACCAGAATGGTTTTTTTCTTTTCATTTAGTATGTTGAAAGGGTTGATTAAAAGTAAACCCTTCTGCACGTGTTTATTTTCAAAAATAAAGAAAACTCTCTTGTTCTTTTTCTCTCTTGAAACTTTAATTTTTAACTGAAAATAGAGCTATGCAGAATTTGACACTTAAAGTTTATTTTCTGCTTTTTGCCTTGGGCCACTCCCTTTAATAGGCATCCTCTTACTCAAATATGAGAGAAACTGCTGTTGAGTGGCACTCAATACTGTGCATGTACCAAGTACCTGCATTTAGTTATATGCTTACTACTAACTTTGTAATTTTCTCTTAACAGCTGGGATTTGCAGATCTAAATCTAGCGGAGTTTGCTGGATCGGGAAATACCACTCGTCGCTGTTTACTGGAAGGTTATGATACCAAAAATACAAGACAGGATAACTCCATTCTCAAAGTAATTTGCTTCCTTTCTCATACTTAAACTAATAAAGCAGAGAACAAGTGGTATTATTAAGCACTTAATGAAATTTAAAACATATTTGCTGAACCTCTTTCTAGAAGGAAAACTATTTAAAGTAAAAACATCAGCCTTGTTTAGAGACAATCATTAAAATCCATGCAGTCAAAAATAGAATTTGTCCTACTCTTTGAAGTGGGGCTGGATAGCTGTAAAAGAAAAGCTTTCAAAAGGTATTCCTATTCTAACAGGAATTGAAAAATGGAATAGGGAAGCACGATGAAAAAGTTGATACATTAGTATAAATGTAGTATTTATATCTTTAAGACTGGGCAACTTCCTGTGCAGCTTTTCTAAGGGTGAATCTCTTAATTGGCTTATTTATAAGCCAGCTTTAACACCTCCATGACTCCTGGAACTTTCCCTTTTCTATTTGATAGTAATCAATGTAACAACTGGTGAGCACTGTTGGAAGAAACCCACCCTGCTGTTCTCTCTCATTAGTCTAGGGAGTTTTAAAAAATTGAATAAGCTGCATAAACCTGAAAATAATTACAGGATGTTACAAGTAAATTTTTTAAGAATTTCTTTTCCTACTAAGACACTAAGATTAATTTCTCATACTACTGAGTATACTATTTCAGTGTGCGCTGATTTCTTTAAGACAGTCATAGACTTTGTCCAGAAAACTTTTAATTGATGGCTTTGACCCAGTTAGCAAGCCTTCTCAATGCGTTGTTGTCCTATGGCATTATTTACCTTTTGTGGCTTTACTTTAATGTTAGCACAACCCGTTCTCATATGCTAGCAGTTTGCTAAACACTCTCAGTAAAGAAAGAACATACTTCGGCACCCACTGTTTGAAACAGTATTCTGTTTGTTCATGAATATTTTAGATTTCCTGTCTCTCTCTTTTTCCCTTGAAGCCATCTTAACTGTTAATGATTCTAAGATTCTTACTGATCTAGGTATCTTTTGCAGAATCTTGTATGCACAACTACGTTACTTTAAAAGCTGCTTTGTGTTGTTTAAATGTGTACTAAGAAAAAAAGATGTTTTTTGCATAAGTGTGTATATTTGCATATGTGGTGATGCCATTTTATTTTACGTAAATATAAGATCTGTGGCAAGTATAACTTAGTGACAGGACCGCATATCATAGACCAATTCCACATTTTTTTTTCTTACTGTGTTTTGGTTTTTTTTCTTAATGTGTAGGTTTTGATCAATATGCAGCTAATGTCTGGAGACCCATGCTTTAAAACGTAAGTTTATAAAAAATTTGTGTGGGATAGTGTTTTGGTCATACATTTCATGTTCAGAATTACCCCTCTAATTTGTGTTTATAAATCTCTCCAACATGGCAACAGTATTTAACAAAAAAAAAAAAAGGCACAAAGAACTGAGATAGTAGCTGAATAATGGCTAACATGGTAAAAATACCAGTACAAGTGTCATAGTTCTCCTTGCTATTTAATACTTGCAATATTTTCAAACTAAGATACTAGCCTGTACATATTTAATTTAAAAATAAATAAATAAAATACTTCAGGGAAACTGTTCCTGCAGCAAGCTTATATAAAGATATGTGGTATGGAGTGATCTGACTAATACTTGGGTTTGGAAAATGTGCTGTTACACCTTTTATTCACAAGTCTCAGATGAATTTAAAAGATTTATTAAAAAAAAAAATCTAGAAGTGCGATATGACTTAGTACCAGAGAAAGCACTAACAGATTTTTAGTTGGCAAAGATATTATGCAACTTAATAAAACATGCAAGAGGTAACATCTGAAGGAGGAGGTAGCTAGGAAAATCACTGCTATGTATTTGAGATCCTTTGTCCTTAATCTGTAGTTAAGGAAATACAATAGCTTTGCCAGAGTATGTTAGCTTCCATAACTAACCACAGGACAGAAAAATCACACATACTAGGGAAAAACCAAGTCATGAGTAAGATGAAAATGTTGCCTTCTTTCTAGACTAATAAGCCATTTTGTTATGAGGCACCCAAGCTTAGCGGATAACTAAAGCGAAACAGTGCAACTGGCAAGCTTCCTATTTCCAGAGAACACCACTATCTTTCTAATCATGACTTAATTATCCTGATTAGTAGGAAGTGAAGAACTCTCACATGTCCTTTGTATTATAAGAGATATTTTATAATAACCTAAATACCATTCATTTTAAGGATAGGTTTAGAGATATGTAGAGAATCTGCTTCCATGAGAGCAGGGTGGAAAATTTCTCAATACTTGCCAAGATTCTTTGCCACTGCTTTTCTGTAATTCAGAATGTTGGTAGACTGGGTTGTTCAAAGTGTATGTGCTTTTCAGTTTAATGCCAATCTTTTCTTATTCCACATGACAGTAGATGGCAATTGTGTCTAGATCAGGTTTAAACCAACTTAGTTGTATTTTACTTGTCACACAATGTTTGAGGGAGGGGTTGTGAAATAATTCCTTCAAAATAAATTTGATCCTTTAAGTTCTAGTTTAACTCAAATTTTTCTTCAGCTCACGTCATTGACCGCGTTGTTATAGTGAAACTAGCAGGAGATGGAATCAAAATGAGAGGATGTGTTCTCTTCCCATAACATGTGATTAAGCTGTGGAACTCTTTGCTACTACAGATTGTGAATACTAAAAGCTCAAGAAAGAATTAAGACAAATTTGTGAATGAAAAATTATTGAGGGCTATTGAGTCTAAAACATCATATGAGGCTCAAGAAATACCTAACTTACAGATGAGGAGATGCTGGAAGAATATTCAGCAGATACATTACTATGTGTGCCATATTCTCTCAGCATCTGTGGCTTGCTGCTGACAGAAGCAGGATGCAAGGCTAGACAGATCTTTGGTCTAAGACAACGTGCCTGTTCTCATGTTAGCTCATTCAAAAACAATCTAAGGCAGAGTTCCAAGTATTAGATGTAACTTGAAAAGAAAAAATGAGCTTAAGGAAAAAAATCTGAAAAAAATTGCTAGCTTCACCCTTAAGTCAATCTCAACTTTTTGTGTAGGTTCTCGACTTTCATTTATACTTTCAGGCCTTATGTTGAATCAAAGAGATCTTCCGTTGTAAATATATAGTGCTTGCTTAAACTGCTACACTAAACCACTTTTACTTCTGTATGGATTAGGTTTTTTATTCAAAATACTCTCATAAACTCAATTTAACCTCATCTTTTATCAGATTAATGTTGGCAATCAATGTCCCTCTGAACAATCCAATGAAGAGGGATAATAATCTCATACAGCCTTAATCTGTAGCAGTAAACATATACTGAAGTCTTCCTTAAGTAAAAAAGATTGTGTTTAAAGTGAAATGAAGCTGCAGCTCCAAGAAAAGCAGCACTGATCTCCCAACTCAGTCTAAGGTACCAGTATGAAGTACCTCATGATTTGTAGGTTTTAGCTGGTTCAAGGTGTGTTCTGGTGTAACTAGCACAATCAAGAACTGTTTTCTGTAGCAACTAGAGACTTTGTGCATTACTGCTGTGGCTGTATCCTTACCATTGTTTCTGAGGAGATCTGAGAACATTGCCTGCACCAGTCTAGCTTAGATGATTTACTAGAAGAACTCTTCAGTGTCCCCTTGCACCACTAAAGGCCCTTTCTCTTCTCTTCTTCTAACCTTCAAGAAGAATAGAACACTGTAAAATCTCCTCTTATGCTTACTGAATAAATAGTAAGAGGGTTTAACTGAATTTGACTGGGCAAAGCTTTTCTGTATCCCTAGTTATCTGGCACCTCTTGATTTACTTTCTCAGACCTGTTAACAAATACATCACTGGTACTAATAAACAGTTTCTCAAAGGCAACTAACTAATCATTAATCATGTGTACTAATAAAACAATGTATTTCTGTTTTTTACTGGCTGTACTGAAGTAGTTGAAATTAGTACCTAAATAGTTTTCTGGCTGCCTAGGAAAAAATCTCTAACTAAATCTCTAAATTATTCACACTTAGCATTTTCTTCCAAACTGATGGTATCACCATTTTCTGGAACATAAACTTTCAATACAAACAGAACAAAAAATTTATCTAATACAGATGTCCTTTGTAGAAGGAAAAATAAACCTTAAAACGTTTTCACAATCTGGAATCAGCTACATATTTTATGAAGAAGCCTTTATTAAAAGCTTTTTTAATATTGAAGCAAATTTAAATTATGTCATACTTGATGATTTTTTATTTTGTGGGAGGTAGAATTCAGAGGGGAATACATGGAGATGGTAACATAGGCCCCTTTGTTAGGAGTGGGAGGGTTATCAGCCCAGAATCTCCTCATGTACTGTAACAGAGATGAAACAAAGCCAGGAGTGCATCACACTGCACAAGCCAAGTAGGCCAACTGTTGTTGTGCAGGTTTGTTTGGTTGTTTTTTTAACTTAGCATCTTGTCATGTATTCCATGAAGTACTGAATTATATATATTCTTAGCACATAAATTATCCTGTGATTCATACACTTAAAAAATAATTAAGAACTTCAAAATAAATGCATATCAATCCATCAATCATCAAAAAAGGAAAAGCCTTTCCAAGAATCCCCAGAAGCCTGCAGGACTGAGGGCTGAGCAGATGGATTCTGTAAAATGTCTTTAAACTCAGTATCAAAAACTTTTCCCTTTTTTTTTTTTTTTTTAACAGGGGGCTAGGCAGCATATTTTCAGGGAAAAAACCCATTATAAGCCTATTAACCTGAAGCACAGTATGAATTATGCCAACTTACTTGAAAAGAAAAATCTGTGCTGATCAATTTGGAGGGATTACAGTAAAAGTACAGCAAATCTTAACCACCTTTTCCTTACAGGCCTCCTTCCACAGCAATGTCTATAGCAATTGCTGGAGAATCAGAATCTTTGCATGAAGACAGGAAAGGTGGAGAAAACTTAAAAGTAGTACATCTGGGCATAGCAGGTATAAAGTAATGTTCTTAATTTCCCAATTCTTTTATAACTGGCTTCATAACTTCAAGGACATGTATGAAATACTTCAAATCTTAAAGGGATGCTGACAGTTAGCCCACAGAGGGACCTTCTTTGGTTATTTGTTGAGACAAACTCTCCTAGATAACATTAGTGGAGTCTCTCTTTTCTACTTTTGTAACAGTTTATTTAATGGAAAGAAAGAACAGAAATTGGATTGAGAGCCTGCCTTCTTTTTAACATTTTTCTGTGTGACACGTTCCTTGATTTGCTTTGGATTTGTATTTTGACTGAGCATTTAATTTGGTCCTCGATTTTCAAGTTATGAAACATAGGGATATGCATAACTGAGTAAATTTTGAGTGGTAAAAGTTCTAAGTATTGTTTAAAATTGAAGTAGTTATTCTACTATTAAAACACTTTACTACAGGTTGAAATTTGGGAGTGGGGTGGGGTTTTTGGTGTTTTTTGTTTTTACAACCTTCAGGCTCTTACATAGCTTATTAGTTTCCACCCTAAACACAGCCTAAGTTGTCTTAACCGCAGTTACTTTTTTCAGCCAGAAAACATCTCGCATGCCATTCTACTATGGAAACCAAATCTAGAACTACATTTCATATAAATCTTTCTAATCCAATGGTACTCTTTATTTTACTCAGAAACATATTATGATTTTTTTTAAGGAATGCACATTTGTTAACGTACATGGTATTTTTGTAGCACTTGAATCTTCAAAGGGTTTGTACAAAAACAGTGTCAAGTCCCTTATTCCTCCAGGAAATCTGACATTTGAGTCTAATCAAGATTACAGGCAAAGTAATAACACAGATGGCTTTAGCAACAGTATCTGACTTGCACATGTTGCAGATGTCTCATTCAAGAGTGCCTCAGTCCCAGATGAACTTGGTGCATGTGGACATTCCAGAACATCAAGCTATGCCAGTCAGCAGTCAAAACTGTCAGGTAGCTGTTAACAATTTTGTTATGAATTGTTGGGGTTTATTTATTTTCACAGTTTTAGACTGTAGAAAATAGAGTATACTTTATGTGCTTTAAAAAATGTTTCAAAGTTGAAAGCTTTTCCCTAGGAGTTTCAGGAGTGGGGAGGGTAACATTATTTTTTTTCTCTTAAAAGCACAATGAATTATCTGTTCGGATGTGAGACAGCCTTTTCCCTTAGCTGCCTCCAATGAACATATCTGAATGAGATTTTTACTTCTTCCATTTGTAAAAACAAATAACTTACAAATGCAGACTTAGCTCTAAAAGCTGAAGGGCAAGTAATAACACCAAGTCATTATATTTGTTAGGAAGCAAGAGTTATTTAGAAGAAAGAGAAAACAGCATGTGCTAGAATACAAAACCCAAGTGATTTGCCTAGTTGGTGTATGCACATACATTCATAAGGCTTTTGAAGTCTCTTTATAAGAAGACAAAACACAAATTCTGCTTTCAGGATAGTAAAACATAAGTCGTGATCTTAGCTGACAAGAACATACCTACCCTAGTTTTCCTGCACTTTCCCAACAGGATATAGCACATGTCACTCTAGATCATCCAGTCTGTCTGAACTCTGCCACAGGAGAAACACCTCAGTGAGTAGTACATCAACAGGAATTGGAAGTATTCTAGAGCCATGTGAAGAAAGTGAGCCAAAAGTAACTGAAGCTAATATTGATACACCTGTTAAAGATGCACCATCAGAAAGACTCTGCAGGTATGCTTAACTTGAAAGCCTCATCTAGCAAAAGTAAAACATAATTTACTCTATCACTTCTAAGAGCTCTAAATACATTTATTTTTGCAGACATCCTGTAAAGCAAGACTCTGTGGAATCACAGCTGAAGAGGGTTGATGCTACCAGAGTTGATGCTGATGACATAGTTGAAAAAATACTCCAGAGTCAAGATTTCAGTTTAGACTCAAGTGCAGAAGGTAAGGAGATAAATAAGGAAGCTTAAGGAAAATTGATGCACATTACAGGCCTTAGGAATATCCACTATCTTCATAGTCCCTGCTGTTTGTAATCATAAGGACGTTTTCTACTTCATCCGGTCTCCCAGAAGTTGAAAAGACCCTTGCATGACTTGGGTAACTTTGCCAGAGAATTACTTTAAGACTGAAAAGAGTGGAAACAAATCTACGAGGAAAGTAGTTCCTCCAACGTATACCATATGAAGTTTGGTTCTTCATTACTTAAAACATTTGCATCTGAAAGTATCAGTCACAAAACTGGTAGATTTAAAATGACTTAGTTTTAGCTAGGGCAACATTAAAGGAAGCTAACATATGTTAATTCCCTTGCTTTTTAGAAGAAGGTTTAAGATTATTTGTGGGCCCTGGTGGAAGCACTTCTTTTGGAAGCCATCATCTACCTAACAGGTATGTAGCCTGAACAACTGATCCATAGGTAATACTAAAAAAAAAAAAAAAAAAGCATCTTATACAGCAATTATTCTGTATATACATTCTTGATCTCTGTATCTTTTTATTCTATATCATTTAAAGGCACCAAAAGAAATAGATTATCAGGTTTTAAAGCAAAACACATAGGTTAGTTCCAAAATAGAACTGATTGTCAGCCATAAGAATTATAACTTTCCAAGGTTCTGAAGAGTCTCAGTTCCAAAGTTTTCAGATATGTGCAATGTTTCAGTATGGAAACAGGCACCAGTTTGAAATCTTAGCTCTATATTCTTACTACATTGGAACTGGAAGAAAAGTCTTAAGTGCTGTACACATCCACCTTTACAGTATCAAACTTTTATGTCTTCCTGATAACAAGCCTAATTTTCTTCAGTTTTGCTCGCAACTCTTTCTGTTTCCATATGCTACACTATTCCTGTTTCAATGGCTTGTTCATCTTTTAACTATTTGTAGCCCTATAATCTCTCCTTTGATAATCTGCTTCAGATTATCTTCTGGTAGTTGTTTTAGAACCATAGAAATTTTTTTCTTCTCTAAACCCTCTTCAAATACTGATGTATGACTTGACCTGAATGAATTAGAGTCTTCTCAGATGATAAAACATTAAAACCAGGTATAAATATGCTCTAATACCACGATTCTGTACTCCGGTGTAACTCTTTAAGATTTTATCTCAGGAAATTAGAGTAGCATCAGTATTTCAGCAAGTACTTCTGGAATTAGTTATAAAGACAGCTGATAATGTGCTGAAAGTTAGAGAACAAATGTATTTTACACAAGCAAGCAATACTGATGGTTAAAAGATAATTCATTGGCTTATTTGCAAACTGGGCACACTTAATTTCTATCTAGGATAATGCGTATGGTTACAGAGAACACTACAGTAGAATATAGAGATCTGTCTTAATTCAGTTGCCAGAACAGTACAGGCAGAATATTATAGGAAGGCAGACCTTGCCCTATTAATTTTTGACACAGTACTGCAATTTGCCATGTAAAACAATCCACTATGCTCTGTCACGTGGAAGGTGAGACAGTTTTGTAGCTGTGCATTTGCAATTCAGTGTGAACAAAAGACTGGAAGACGTTTTTCTTGTATCTTAACATAAGATGACTATCACTTACTGGTTGTTTTTCTTTTTGACACATTTATCTATTTATGTATAAATGTATATAAAAAGTATTAGCTGCATATGATATAGCTGGGATGGGAGAGGTACCCAAAAGATAATGTTTAAGGAACTATAGAGAAGTACAACAGTAACTTCTTTTTCAGTAACATTATCATTTTTCATTCTGACTGTAGTATAACATAAAATGCTTTAATGCCTTAAACTGTAGGTTACTCAGTGGCATGGTAATTACATGTTTTCTGCCCTTCACATTTAGGTCTTCTGGTACTAGCTGTTTGGTTGGGGTTTTTTTTTTTTGGTTGAGTGGGTTGTTTGGGTTTTTTGTAAACAGTAAACTTGCTGATCTGTGATGCTTGATGTTTAGCTTCCATTTAAATTGGAATTGAACTAACTTCTTTCAAACGTTCTTTTAGTGTAGGATCTGGAGCATATGAGCAGGTGGTGATAAAACGCTAGACTAGAATGACAAACAAGAGGATAACTTGGAGCTCTGGCACTGATACTTCACCTTTTCTTTGCTCTGTTGCAAGAGTTGTGAAAGCCAAAATGAACTCAATGTGATCTTTTTTTGAAAAGTAATGGAATGCCTCTTGCTCATAGAGCTTCATCTTCTGTGGTATGAAGGCAACGTTTCACTGTATACCTTGTGTGAGCACTTGGACTGTTTTTGTAAGCTCTACCTGATGTTAGTGGAATTACTTGCTTTTTATGTTGTATGAAACATTTTTTGAAGCATGATTGAGTCCCATTTCAGGTTTTTACACAGATCACTTGTGAAGATGTACTTTGTTTGTAACTTCTTTTCTAAAGAAGCTTCTAAATGTTGTTCTTAAATGAACCTAAAGAAATTAATTAGTCAATTTGATCCTACCTGCCATTTTAGTTTTACAGAAGCTAATTACTTCTACAAGTCACAATTAATATGAAGTCAAAATTAAGGCCTCCACCAAACAGCCCAGCTATGTTTTACCATAACCAAAAACTTTTCTTAAGAGTACTGAGCATAACTTCATTGTAAGCTTGAACAGTAGAGGTGAACTTCATGTGCATTTAAAAAAAACCAAACAACTAAATAGATCTAAACCAGCCTGTAATCAGTTGTGTTAACTGTAAATGAAGTCTAGAGGCTTAAATGTATCAAATGTGACATCTATTTTCATGCAAGTGACAAAAGAAGTGGGATTCCACATCAAAATACTAAGGCACAGTAAGGTATTATCAAGAAAGCTTGATTGTTAAATCTGGAGTTCAAAAGCTGCTTTCACAGCAACTCACTTCAATAATGCATGAACCTTAAGATTCAAAGGGATGGTACTGTTTACAAACCTAGTCAGTAGTTTACTACCACTTAGAACTTTTTATTGTAGCTTAATCCTTCACAGTTAATGCTTTGCTTGTGTTTTGAATGTGCCTTGCAGGGACTGGGGATGTCCAGGGAGATAAAACTATTTACTGAGCAAATTAAGCTTTAAAACTAGGTAAACATCTGTACTATTATCAGTGTAACTTATTAAGAGAAGCACTTTATTGTAGATGTACTCTGCACTCTGAAGAAGTCTTAGTGTGCAACAGACTTGTTGAACACTTCTTCCTTCACTGTCTGTCCACTGTTATGTTAAGGTCAATGAATTCTATTTAAATTTGCACAAATAGTGATTTGCCTGACAGGCAATAAAGATGAAAGATCTCTTAAAATTTTCATTGAGAATTATGAAAGAGTCCATTTTTAAAGAGATGTGTTAGGTGACACAGTTCTAATTCAGGCTTGGCTCTTCTGTATTTAATTTTAAACTGCAAATGACCTTAATTTTGTTAGGATTAGTTGTGGTGTTTATCAGTAAGGCTTGGATTAAATAAAAAGACAAATAGTGTGGTCATTTTTGAAAGCTCTGAATGCATTAAATTCTGTTCAGAGTGATGTCTGACACCCTTTATTGAAGTAGACCATATCTAATAGGTTAAATTAGGAAAAAGAGGCTATGTTTTCCATAAATCCACAGTAGAATTATTAAACTGATTTTATTTGTTTTTTAAGGAAACTTCAGATTTTAAAGTTTGAATACTGTTAACGAATATGAGCTATTTCTCAGTTATGGTACCTAAATACTTTTATTTTCTACTGTTGTTTATAATCTCTTTAAAGTGTTTTAATGGGTTAAAGAACTAATAAAACAATATATTTTAGCTGCTGTTAATAGAAGTGTGGTATTATCCATTTCTGTCCTTCACAGGAATTTTAAACAGAAACTACATAACTGCTATTATACAACAATCTCTAAGAGCCATGATAGTTTCCTTTCCTGTTATATAACTAATTTGTACCAAAAAAAATCCTCCTGCAAGCCAAAAGATGCATGAAATTTGAATAAATTAAGTTGCTGTCAGTACTCTAACACTGCTACACTTGTTGACAAATCTATTAAAACCAGTAGTAGTTAGATGGTAGCTTACTTAAGTTTACTAGGAAAAATAGGTATAGTTTGAAGAAAACAGACTTTTAAAAAATATTGTACAGCCACCTAAGTAATTCTTAAGGGAATTTCCATAGCCCAGAGTTGTATTCTATGTTAAAAACCACAGCTAACTGCTGTAGATTAGATATTTTGTTTATTGGAAACCAATTATTTTCTTGCCTGAGCAGATCTTTTAAATAGGAGGGAAGTTTACATGGAAATCAAGCTTTTAATAAAACTGTATCTTAGTAATTTATTGTTCTGACTTGGAGTTACAACTCTTTATGAAGTGATTCTCTAATTGTGCATATTTTAAGTGGAACATAACCTTCATATTTAGAAGTAGAATGTTTGGGGGTTTTTTTTGTAAACTGTGTTATAAGAATACTGGAGATTCTCATATAGTAAACTGTTTGGGATGTTGGTGGTTTGTGTTTTGTTCGTTTTTTTTTTTTAAAAAAACTGTATTTAAATGCAAATCTCTCAGACATTCAATAAACTCATGTCTTGAGCTTGGAATCTGTTTCTAAACAACTATGTCTTTTTTAACACAAAAATGACAAACTTAACTGAAAGTTTGTGTCCATTTCAGTTTCTCTACTGCTTTTCAAACTTTACTTTTGCAGCTTATTAAACTTCACCTGCAGTCCACAAAATACTTAATGGTACTATTACTATTACATAGTTATTTATCTGTCTGCTGGAGAGCACAAGTAATATGTCAGTCTTTCACAACTGAAAATCAATTTTAAAGTTTGAGATATATTGGTAGGTTAATTATTAAGCAGACTCCACAACTAGCAGTATTTGGGGAAAGTGAGGACACTGTGTATAGTCCCTCCTCACCTTGCAAATGACAAAATTAATCCTCCTCAGTAAAGGCCTACTACTACTAAAGCTGTTCATACAGTTTGTGTAACTTTTTTAAATTACCACCTCATTTTTTTAACAAAACTACTTGTGGTATGTATTTCTTTTCTCATAATGCGTTCAGAATAACCAAGCTTTTTGGTACTGCAGTAAGCATCTGTTCTTACATTAAAAAAATCTAGATTGGTAAAAATTGCAGCTAATTATAGTAAAAACTATTTGGCATTCAGATCAGTAATCAATTGTATAGCAAGGATTAAGTAACTGGTCTGTGTATGACCAACTCCACTCTCAGCTGTCTTCCATTTTAAAAAGGAAGAAATTTTTCCTGAAATTTCAGCAGAATAGCCTAGAATTTCTTTTGTGGGTTGTTGTGTTTCTTCTGGTTTTATGAATCAACAGTTTCCATACAGAATAAAAGGGAAACCTCATCAGCAAACAAATCCTCCAGGTAATGACCTCACAGTAGAGAGTTCTCTCAGAGATATGAAGTATACATGTATATACATAAAACATTCATAGATGCTAGTCACCTTACCAGCAGCTACAAATATAATTACTAGGGCATTTTTCTTTTTACATGTTTTGCTTTTACTACTTCTGTGTTTTCACACTGGTTTAGTGACATATGTTGTGAGGAAACGTGTCATTTAGATCTAGTGCTTTTTTAATCTGGACAGAAAAAATATCTCATGAATGAAAATAAGGCTCATGGATGAAAGTAAGGCTACGCAACCCTGTTGCATACACATACGGAATATATCAAGGCAAAACTATTATTGTGGTATGGGAAAATATTTTCCTTCACTACTACTGGGAAAAAAAAAAATGAAGTACCAGAACTCAGAATGCTGTCATTGAAAGCTAAGGTGCATCTTGTGGACCTTCTGACACGGGGAAGACAACAACATAGAGACAAAGATTAGCATGGGAAAAAATTACTTTCTGTAACTCTTGAAGCAAAATAAATAGTTCTGCCTTTTCCCCACCCAACAGCTCATTCTTGCCTGCTCTCCTCTTCCCACCTGTTGCACCACTACAAGTTGCTGTGACAAATTAGTTGATTCAGTTCCCTCTATGGCTGCACAGCAGGCTCTGCCAACAAGGAGAAAGGCAAACACATCTTAATATATTTGTTAACACTTCTGTGGGACAGGTTATTTTCATTTTGTTGCTTCCTTGTTAAAAACTAGAAATTAAGTAACTTCTTTATGTGAGGGGAAAGCTCTAAGCACAAGGTAGCAAAGCTTTGCCTAAGTTCAGAGTTGTATGCACTGCCCTTCCACTCACAACTAAAATTGTTCATATACTTGTAAAGGCAGCACTAGTTTGGTTTGGGGTTTTTTGTTGTGCTTGCTTGTTCTGTTTTTTTGTTGGGTTTTTTTTGTTTGTTTAAATTGCTTTACTAATGTTTCCTCAGTATCCTCATTTGAGTGTGAGCTAGTGTCAGTGCATTTTATTTTGTGGATGTTCTCAGTGAACTGCTTGCTTACAGGACCACATTAAGATGTGTTTGTTTTGTGAATGAGGAAGAAAGTGCAAAGGACTTTTGCATAAGAATTTTTCTGTCATTTCAGAAGCCCCTTCCTCTGTTTCTTCTACTCAGTTTAAATAGAAAAAAATCCCAACAACTAACCATTATGAGTTCCACATAACCCAGCTGTAACCAAATGATCCAAACCTTATCAACATAATAACAAGAAGCATGCAATAGAGCCTAATACCACAGAAACAGATGGGAGACAGGACAAACACATCAGAAGTTTATTAGCTATTAGATCTATTTCAGAAATCTCTGGGGAGGCAGATAATTAACTCTTCCAGCTCTTACAATTAGTTGGGTTTTATTTATCTTAATAAGTAGAATTTATTTATACCACTTCTTTACTGAGTTATTATTCATTTAAAGCACTTACCAGAAACATTCTGGTCAGCTATGCTGACCATAATCAATCCTCACTAACTTGCTCAATAGCTATCAAGTTATTTCCCTTTTATTCAGGATACTGCACTGGTTTTGTGGGGGGTTTTTGTTGTCATTGGTTGGGGTTTTGGGTTTTTTTTAATCTACTTTATTTGGATTTTTACAGTTTTGAACAACCTAAGGTTGATCTGTTTTGTGTGCCATCTCCTGGTCAGTGATATTGCCACATGCAGTCTAAAACATTTCATCTTCATAAACTTCCTTTCAGCATCCTGATTTGAGACATCAGAATTGACCTTAGTCAAGCTGCAAGTTTAAATGGGACACAATAAATATCATGTTTATTCATAAACACAAATAATACTTTAATCAAAAGACCAACCTGATAATGAAGAGCTGTGCACAGTGAATCCTGTGAGAGGGTTTAACTGCTCCTGAAAATAAAGTCAATTCAGTACTTTAGAGAAAATCTTGATTAAAATTATTTAAGCTAGTGGAAACCTGGCACAAAAATAGCATAGCTTGTTTTAGTAAAAGCTAGCAGTCTCAAACTGTATATATTCTAAATAGCACTTCTGTATGTGATATGTAATAGCTTCTTCAGTTTCAGTACACATACATATACTAAGGAACACTGTGAACAAATAGGGCAAACATCTGTAGTTTGACTTCGATTTTCCCCAGGAAAGGCATATGCAAGAATCTAAGAATTAGTATTTGCCCTAGCTATTATTAAAAACCTATACACTGTTACAAAGAAGGAGATGATCCATGAAACCCTTAAAAGTTGGATTACTGTTTAGGCCCCTTCACATCAGTCCACCAAATATTCATGTAAATCATTTTCCAAATATAGCTACAAAGCCTTAAGGGTATGATGTTTGGAAGAAAGACAAGCATGCATTTGTATACAGTCTTGCCTGTTCACAAGACATTAATGTAATTAGATGTTACCCGAATACAAAATTCAAGGCAAGTATCATTCTGAATTTGACACGTCCTTCTTCCCTTTTCCTTATTTTAAAGTCATCATGCTATAAAGTACACTAAAGATATAATGTTTCAAAAAGAAACAACACAGGAAGCAGTTCTATGGTTCAAAAATCTTCATACTATCATAAACCATATAGTAATCCAATATATTTCCATATATTGGAAAATTGGATATTTTCCAATAAAAAACCCCAATGCTGCTCAAACAGCTGTGCTTATTATTGTCCAAAGAATATTTACCAATTTTGAATTTTACATATATTTTAACATGCCAACTATGGCAAGTTCATATCACTGTCAAAAAAGTGAAACCATTCTAAATACCCTATTAAAGATGAATTTTAATTAAATTAACTCCTAAAATTAGTTCTAAATATTGTGTTAAATTAATTTTTAATAATCCATGTCTATTTGATGTAGGAGAAAAAGTACTTAATAAGACAAAGCTTATTAAGTATGCATTTTTTATTCATTTAGTATGACAGAGCACTGCAGATCATTCTTCTTTCCCTGAAACTTAACCTGTTCTAGATTCTGCACCGTTTCTCAATTTGGAGAATTACAGCTGCCTTTTTCCTTTATGTCTGATCTTTTACCTTAATCATTTCAAGTTAATTCCAAACATTGAGAAGGCAGAATGCAGTCATTTTCTTTAAGAAACAGTCAGCCCTTACATAGAATTTTTTATTTTCAGAAAATTGTGAAATGTTCATGTTTCACAAACATGAAGTCCATTCTGATAACGCTAACTCATTCAAAGCTGCCAATGACATTGTGAAACATACATAGAATGAGGCCTCTTAATTAACCATCTCTTTACTCATAAGAAGTACTCAGTTGAGATATCAAAATTACTGCTTAAAAAATTTCAGGTATGTGAAGAAACTTAAAAAGAATTGCAGTGTGTTCCTTCATTAATCCTGTATGAACAAGCCAATCCTATGCATGCTTCAAAATTCTGTTTTCATAAGTCCATGGTCTAACATTTGCTTACAGTGCATTTACACATACAATTCAGCTCTACTTAAGAAAAAGTCATCTTGGCCAAGACAGTAAGCTCTACTATGTGTAACACCTCTGCCTTTCATTTCTGCTGAATGTGTTAAGACTTTTTGGACAACAGCTGCACGTGAAAACACAGAATTATTTTTTTTCCAGGTATACCATGGCCAGGTTAGTATTCATAATGACAGATATTCTGCCCCACCCAAACCAGAACAGTCAAAGATACTGTTTTCAAATTAATTAAATTCAGCTCCTGGAAAGTTACAAGATGCAAGTTATTTCCCAAGCAGCAGTTATCAAGAAACTGGATAAAGCAATAGGGCTAAATCTACCCTTTTTTTTTTTTTTCTTCCTCCAACCTTACATCCAACATTACAGCACTTTTCTCCAGTATTGAATTTACTGAGTTATAAATGTTTGTGGCATATTCCAATTTGTCTGGAATAATATTTGGTTTTCACAAAGACTGGGTATGTGCTCACCTTGAGAAAGGCATCTATTAATTTTATTCTATTAAGAAAAAATTTACCCTAAATCTATGTCTGACTCATATTATTCAGCACAACAACATAGTTCTGTGTTATCATCTACTATCCTTGGAGCTAACAAAAGATTACCAAAAAGAATCTAGTCATGATAGCTACAACATGGTAATAGAAAACAAACAGAAATACTTAACTGTTTTTTCATGGGAATGAATTCTTTCTTTTTAGTCCCTGATACTCTACAAGTTACAGCAATCTTTGTTGTCAGAAGCACTCATCTACTCACTAAATGAGAGGGGTGCTGATGGATAAATACTGGAAGGTTTAGAAAAGATTTTGTGGTTCTAGTTAGCATACAGAAAACACCATTTGACAGCTACTTAAAAAATATTTTACTTTAACTGAACTTTGTAAAAGAAATCTGTGATTTAATTCTCTTTGTTTTCATGTTCAGTGTTGAGCATCACAGCAGAACCATCACTGCTCAGTGTGACCTTGCCAGCAATAAGCTTGCATAACTTCTCAAAGGTACCACAAAGCCGATTCACTTTGGGAAAAGAAAAAATGGCTGTAAGAGGTATATAAACCATATTTCCATCAACAAATGGTTCCATGCTTTTTTCAACAACCAGTTTTCCAAGATCTTCTGAAAAACAGTTCATTGAAGGTTGGAATTTGGATTTTCTTTCAGTAGGATCATCATTATATTCCTCATGTTCTGACATTAAACGGTCCAGCAGACTTCGCTTAATGATTTGTGCTCTGAAAATAACTTCACTGACCACAGCATTCTGCAGGTACTTCTCATCTTTAAGACTTGGATACACTGCTTTGAAGACCTTTACAACATACAAGAACACATAAAATGTTTATCATTATCGTATCATGCATTTGTTAAAAAGATTCTAAAATGTGAACATAATTTTTGATTCAGTCCTGTTTTGCTTATTAAACATTTTCAGATAACAGAAGAACTGGCTTAAAATCAGGCTTATATCTGCACGCTGTACTTGTACATCATGCAAGTGAAGCCCTGCAATTCTTTAATACTTTTTAATCATTCTCTTACTTTCCACATTACTCATCATAAGGCTCTGATAACAGTTCCATAGCTATGTAGATTCTAAACTACTTCTGAACTGTCATCTGGAAACTAGGACTGCAGCTATGTCTTTCATTCTGTTTTCACAGTAAACCATTAAATATGCTCTCGCAGATGCAGAGAATGCTAAAAAATAAATTGTGACATCAAAATCTGTGAACTCATATGTTCTACACTGAGCTATACTCCAAAGCAATTAAGGGAACTAGGCAGGCAATCTCATTCCCACTAGTTCACTAGGAAGTACTTTATACAACACACTACCACTGAAGTTCCACAGTCTATAACTACTTCTTCTTACTTTCTGATTAGATCTTGAAATGTTGATTTATTCCCATAAATTAATTACATAATAAAATAAAAATTAATTTGATAGTCCAGGTTTGATAAGAAACACATGAGATTAACACTCTTGTTTCAACTCAAAGGATACTGATGTCAAAACTCTTTCCATGACCCTGTAACAGAAAATAATGAAAGCAATTTCCAGTATGTCAGTAATTTCCAAGTTTGTTGAGCATTAAAGAGCACTTCATGATCCTATTAAGGGCAGTAGATAACAGGTGAAATTTCAAGTGTACAGAATGTCTTTATAGCTTGGAAACTACAGAAGACATTCCCCATAATGTCATGCTACATTTCACTTCAGGTCACAAGTTACTTGAAGATACATATATATCTTTAAACAAAGAAGGGAAATATTAGAATATGCTCACTGAAACATAATTTAAAGCCTCACAAGATGGGAAAAACACGCAGTATATTTCTCTTTTTGCATTATTACTTCATGTTCTCTCTGAAAAAAAAGTCCTTTGATTTCTACCACATGGCACTTAGATGCATTAGGCATTGTCAGCGTGACACAGTGCAACACGCAGCAGAATGCTTTACAAAAATATTATCTAATGTGATCTAAAGTGAAAGCCATTTAGTGCTAAAAACCAAGAAGGCTTGATGTACACCACCAGAGAACAGGGTATTTGGCAAGATCCCATGCCTCTGCAAAAACCATAACTGGCTACCTGAAAACACTGAGATTAGGGTGTAACATAAATGTTACTAAGGCAAACCACAAAAAACAGGTCCTGTCAGTCCAATTTCTGGGAAATGCCTTCCTTTTGATAATATATTTGACAAGACTATGCAGTTCAAAACATACACTCTGTTAGAAATGCCTTTTTTTGTTATGTATTTGAAAAAATCGGTGTCAGTGCCAACAACCACATGATGAAAAAATGCACGATATGAGGAACAGTTATAAAAATAATGTCACAGTATACCTGGCAGAAAGGAGAATTTTCATTGTAAGGATAACAGTATGTTAAAATAAGAATGATTGTCCATATTGCTATTCAGCAAATAACCTAAAAGTTAAAGGCCTTTATACAATTAGAAACACAAATCATGGACTCAGACTCTTTTAATCTGATGGTGTGTGTTCATCAGAGCTAAGACTAGATAGCAACAGTACACCGTAGTAGAAGACCTTCACAGGCAGGTCATAGAAAATTTTACTCTTTATTCATCCTCCTAAAGGAAGAAAATAATACTTACCGTTTTGTAAACGGCTTCAGTGGGTTTCTCAGACTGAGCAGATTCACTGGTTTGAGGATATTTTCTAACAAACACACCTATTTGGGTACAAAACCCAACATTCTCCATTCCTGTCGGTGGGTGCCCTACGCCAGTAAACTCCACTGAGTAATCATAGCATCTAGCAGTCTCTAGAGCCCTAAAAGAGAGAAATTATTCCAATTATACTAAATATTCATATTTTAATGTGATAAAGATGCATTCTCTAATAGAATAAAGACCCTGAGCCTGTGAATGCTCGAGCATAATTTCTCTGATAATACGTACATGCCTGAAGATAAGCACTGTCAAAACTTGCTGAATCAGTGCTGTAATCATATGCCTACCATAGTCTGAATCATTTAGCATTGGTAATTTAGGCAACCAAACATTACTGTTATTTCTAAAATATCTGCATAGATATATACGCACGCTCATAGTTGCTTACTCACTATCTTAAATGCATTGAAAGTGAGCTAAAAACTACCAATTTTAGAGAACAAAATTATTTGAGAAGAATCCACAGAAACATACATACCTCAAAACCACAAGAGACCAGTTAATAGAAAAAAAGAGGTTTGTTCTAAATGTATAAAAAGTCTACCTAATCAAGGTTACAACAATGTACATGACATCTAAATGAAAACCAATCTTGTAATACTGTACATCAGCCAGTGTGAAAAGCGTGATGGGGCAGGGAACTAAAATGGCACTACCTACCTCCATCATTCTCCATGAAAAATTAGTAAACTAAATTAGTATCGCATGTATTTTAGATAATATTGCAATACTTGTATTTCACAACACAAAGACTTTCTAATGCTTGCAGCTCAAAAAATATCACTCCTTCAGTGATATCAATGTTTTTAATTCACATAAAGTAAATTTAGATTCTGCTTTTTGATATAAGTCATATAAATGGTCTCTAAGGTATTCATCCTTTAGCTCATAATGCAGGCAGATTTTAGTATCATTATTTAGGGAAAAATACCTGCTTCAAGCTTCGCAAAACTATATACTCAAAAATCACTGCATACTTTAAAGTCTATGGCAGAAACAAACTAATTTAAGGGGCAAATTTTTCAAGATACAATTTCTGACTGAGAGCTGGCTATTGAGATATGGCATGATTAACTGTACCATATACTATCTTCCACAACTGCCTAACAGCTCAATGTTACCACAGGCTATATATCCCACTCCCTCTTTATTACATCTACTGATATTAGAATAACAGACATCTCATGCAACCCTCTCACGCACGTTTTGCATAAAATCTTTCATTGTGCCACAATCCACTAAACTATCCTTAACTTAATCACAGTAGCAGAGCATGTTGAATAATTTGATAAATCTGCTTGCATACTCTTACAGAAAGGTCCGGACTAATTGAGTGCTTTGATTACACACCGTACACAGTAAGCACCATTTCTTAGGTTTTTATGAAGCATTTCTATAGCAGGGTATTATGTGAAAAGATTAATACCTTACACTTCAAATGCATTAGTTATAATAAAGATACCTAGAAAAGAAAGTTTTAAATATATTTTGCAGAGCAGTTACAGTAAAAGCAAGCCAACTTAACAGCCATCATAAAATAAAATGCAACATCCACAGAGCACGCAAAGAAATGTTTCACCAAATCAGCAGGTATGAAACTCCACTGACACCAAACCACATATGCTAATGATTCTGAAAACATATAGCTATTCCTTTCTCACATTACCGAATGCCCGAAACTGTCTGCATATGATGTTCAGTAAACTCACCAGCTTTGAAACTGTGCTCGGTTCCATTCAAATTTGTGGTCTGGATGCCTGAATAATGTCACTCCAGGAAGCAAAGGGTTAAATTCAGAATTTGGAGTACTGATCACAACTATGCTTGGAGCCATGAAACCAAACACCACTTCAGGAAACTTCTTTAGTTCTGATTCTTCCAGGTGCTCTATTCTGTAAAGGATAAACTTATGTATGTCTTTAAAAACACCCTATTATATTGTAATCTTCTTAACAAGCAGTCAAAAAAAACCCCGAACAACCCAAACCTGTATCTGTACCTTGTAATTTTAATCCTAGTTCTGCAATATTAGCACTGGCACTGTGGCTGAGTGGCAGCTTAGAGGTTTTTGTCTAAGAAAATTTCCTCTTGCATTTTGTACTTTTTCTATCGATATACTTTTTCCACTGATACACTTTTTCCACCATAAGCTAGCACCACTTGAATTTCTTAGTATGGTTACTTTAAGCACAAATTAGCCACATTCAGCTAGTCTTCCGCTTGAAAGGTTTGGTCAAGTCTGTTCAGAGTATGGACAGAATTCCAAACTGAACCCTAATGAACTTAGAAAAATGTAGTATGTTGGCCTAATACTCACAGTTCAATACATGTTACCAAGTCAAAACCAAGCATGCAAGGATCTTTATGGGCAACTGAACCATGATGCAAGGTAACAGTTAGGGATCTTTCAGCCGGTTGCAAATAATCAACAGGAAGAGGAGACAACCTATGCCTACAAAAGTATTAAAAACATGATGTCATAGTAAGGACCTTAGGATAACATACATTGAACTAGCTAACACCCTACATAGACACCTTGTAAATCTCAAAAAGCTTAACTATTTTACAGGTATTAGAAAAAAGAATTTCTAATACAAACAATTTTTATGACTATCTACAATAGGACAGAAAGAGCAGAGGACTTAATCCAGCAGTTGTCTGTCACATTTACAAAATTTTCCACTATATTCCCAAGCCACTTGGAAATTCTGATAATAGCTCAGCTCTAGACACACAGTAAGTCTGGCTTAGATGCACTTTACGGGGGTTTTGGGGAAGCTATTAGCAAGCATGTTAACCTATTTTTTCCAAATAAAATAGACCAAGAACTAAAATATATGTGCAAATTTCACTCTGAAATACTGCACCAGACAAAACACACAATAAACATTACATATAATAAAAGGCTAGTTTTCTTCATTCTTGAGAAAGAGCAAGTAATGTCAGCATCTAGATCCCACATATTCACTGAAACCATATTAATCAGCTTCCAAGCAACTGGTCTTCCTCACCAGTCTGACCCATGCTTCAAAGATCACAAACTTCATATTTTAGAGCCTTCCAAGCCAGACACAAAACATTGAGCTAACCTTCCTATTTTGAGAAGATTAACAAGAATAAAGTCCCCACCACAGTGACTAAGAGAGTGTTACATGCACATTTCAAAAAATCAGATTTGCATACCACAGTAGTGTCATGTATGAGCATAAACAGATACTACTAATACAATTAGTACCTTTACAGTGTATTTCTCAGATGTACATACCTTCAGGGCCATTCCATGACTTTGGCCTTTGCTACATTGGGTGATGTTATGGGCATCTACAGCCCACTAATCCCCAGACACTCTAACTAAATAACAATGGATAGCTCTTCATTTGCCAAGCTGGTATTTCTGCATTTACCCTCATCTTGAAATTCTTCACAAGAAATAATGTAACACGCCACTAGGTCAAACCAAATACAAACCTTAAATTAAGACAGCAAGAGCTTACATTTTCTCTTTCATCACACTTGCACAGATATCTAGCCCAGCTAACACTTCAATGCAACTGCAGAATTTCAGCATCCAGAGAAGTGTGCAGTCAGCACATCCTAAATCTGCCACCTGTAAATTAGATATTAAACAATGTGTAAACGCTGCATATTTCCAAGTAATTTCAAAGACTTTCATCAAATTAAAAAAAACATATATGTCAAAATAACTTTAATGATAAAATAAAGCATTTCACAATCACAACTACAATTTACGGTTGCGAGCAGGAAACACATGGATTTCAAAATTCTTTTAAAAACATATATGAAGACCCTACAAAACGTTTTAAATGGATTAACCTTTTGTTATCACAGCTATGAACAAGTACATGTAGAACATCCTACTGACTCTGGAGAATGTTTCCACATGAAGGCGTATTCCCTCAAATAACAGTAAGGTATGATTTTAAGTATTGAAGCTGTAGCAATTTTCACATTTACCACTGCTTTTCACTAGACTACTCTCCATCCAAAACACTGAGAATAGGCTCACCAGCAGCCAGGTTAGCAGCAAAGGATCTGCATAAAACAAGCTTAAAGGCTCAGTCTAGCGTTTAAGTGGGGAAGGTTGAGGATATTCAGATCCAAAGTCAACTATATAACAGATATTTCCTGTAAGTTTAAGAGGTAGTTGAGTACACAAACCAAAACCCACTGTTCTTTCTCAGGCTAAGTCAAGGTTGAAGCACACTGCTCATTTCTCAGCATGAAAATCCTGAATTGCTTCTATTCAGCTTACCTCTACTCTGTGGGTAAACAGTAAGTTTACCGTCCCCCCTCCCATTTCACATCCTAAATCAGAAAATTCAAACCTTTAAATGCAGATGCAAGACTCATGAATACATTCTATTTACAAGCAGATTATAGTGCCATGACCTCATAGACTGGATTAGATTTTTATTAGCTACTGGAAGTATGATTATGTGAGTGCACTACAGGTAGATTACTCATCAATTTCTTGCATGCTCCCTAAGATGTTAACATCAGTTTCAGAGTTAAACACTGAAGACAGAGGTAATTCTCAACTTTTTACATTTTTGGGAGAAGGTGCCGGGGAGAGAAGGAGATACTAGAAAAGAGCAAACACTACAGAACATTACTTAAATAATTTAACTTTTCAAAATGAGTATCGAAACAAGAGCCCTGGTAGATTGGGGCGGAGGAGGATGTAACAGGAGGGGGTGACAAGACCTTAAGAAAGTGGAGGAGAATTAGCCTCACATAATCCCACACTCTTAACATTACTTCTCATCTGAGAACATCCATGTGAATGATAAGGTAAACTTGACACCGTATATGGAACTAACAGCTCTAAAAAGCAGAACCAAACTATGATGAAAGCAACTTGAACCAAAATCCTCAGCATTAAATTAAAACCAGAATGCCACCTACTCTGCAAAACAGGCTAAGGCATTTTTCTGTTAGATTGTCCCCTCTTCCCATCAATGAACATTAATTATATGCACCCCTGAAAAACAAAACATGATCATCAAGTGTCTGCTAAGGCAATTCAGTTTTAACAATAGCTCCACCACTACTGTTGTTTGGTAATTAGGTCAGCAGGTTATCTACACATTTCCAGTCTTCCTGAGATACCTAATGTGAACTTTTCAAATTTATAATGTAAAAAGACAAAACATACCAACCTTCTTCGGTTTGTATTTCCCCACTAAATCTTTAACGAACTGGTAGCGTTGTTTGTACAAAGGAGGTGTAAATTTCATAATTCCTGTAAGCTGTTCTTCTTGAAAGTTCTTATCCATAATATTTTGCTAATGCTAAAATTAAAAAGTTAAGTCTTATTTTCTCAAGTACTTTATAACATATCAAATTAGAGTTTACTGGTTGCAGTGGTGTTCAATTCACAGCTAAGCAGGGGTAGACCTGATCCCAGTTCTATTCAGAGAATGACAAAAACCTAGAAATTAGCAAAATTAGGCAGTAGCTGCTCCCTCCACACATGATGATGCAAATAACCTTTCTATAAACAATTATAAATAATATACAATCATAAAAAAGCGAGTTTCATAATTTGTCATTCTCCACCCAGCACACCTACATAGAGCTTACAGAACTGCAACATATTAAATCTTTCTTAGCTTTTCTAGCAAGTGCAGAAAAAGAAATAATTTCTCACCTTTCATCTATCAGTTGTTTTATCTTACAATTCAGATGATTTTATGTATGTATGGCTGAATACAATTTTTACAATGTAACAACCAGGAGGAAATATCTGAATAATTACTATCTTGTGCAAAAGGAAAGGTTCTGCTAGTCCTCAGCTTTAAATTTACTATGAGCTAAACTTTATTATTAGTGCCTGCATTTTATAAGTAATCTAACATAATTCAACATGGCATTAGAGTCATAACCATTAGTGCATTTCCAACTCTCATTAAAAACTACATTTTAGCACACATAAATATTTAACAAGAAATATCCCCACTAAACCTAAAAATAAGGCCTTAATGAATGATGAATGAACTCCATGGCAATCACGCAAGTGAAGGAAGGTGGTCCTGTGGGCACATGGCCATCCAGAGCCATCCTCCCAGGTGGCAGCTGCAGCCCAGGGCTCACTAGCAGGTCCAACGAGCACCAGGTCCAACACAACCAAAGCAACCTGATTGCCCCATAGGGTCTTTTATATGTAAGTACAAATGTATATATTATATATATCTATACAAAGCCAGGAAACAGGATCAGTGTTGAGGCTAGCCATTTGCCTCAGGAGCAAAGTGAACCTGTTGGACTACCCTCACCAGTAACCGGCTGAGGAGCCAGCCCCCAGGCACCCACCTCCTCATCCTCACACGCTCCCGGCCCGCAGGCTGCACCCAAGCCCCTCCCCAGGCGGCCCGCGGCTGCCTCAGCCCCGGCCAGGGCCAGCCCGGCCCTGGCGTTCTCTACCAGCACCAGGTTTCTCCCAGGGGCTGCTCCTCGCTCTCCGCAGGGCCCGCGAGGGGTATAGCGGAGCGGCGCTGGCCGCCCCCTCGTCCCGACATCCCCCTGCCCTTCTCCCTCCATGTTCTCCCCCTCACGCTGACCTCCCGCAAACAACCGCCTCCCCTGGCGCGCAGCCCCGCGAGCGCCCGCCGCGGCGGGAAGGGCGCGCGGCACTGCCTCAGGCAGGAGCTGGGAGCAGCCGGCCCGGCCCCGCGTCCTCCTGCGGGGAGCAGGGAAAGGGGCCGCCTGTAGCTCTTGTCTCCGCCAGGCCTGTCTGGGGGCGTACGGAGTTCCGAGTCAAATCTGCCTCTTCGAGCAGACAGCCTCGATGCTTCGGCGTCGTCGGGAAGCGCCGGGTAACTGCCACCCGGCAGCTGGCGGCCTCCCGGCAGGGCCCCCTCCACCCTCGGAAACAGGTCTCCACAGCCGCACTGCGGAACACTTATTTACATCTTTTAACGTAGGGGATGTCCTCTAATCCTCCTTAATACGAGGCAATAGATTAACATCACATGAGCAGCCCAAGGTCCACCTGTTAAATTTATCTCTGCCTTTGCCAGCCTCCCTCTGTGTAATTAAAAGGTGATTGGCGGGGTGTGTGCGTCCCTAATTTTTACACTAACACCCAAAAATCCCACTACTCATACTGCCATGTTCTGCGTGACACAGTTCCTGTGTCTGCAGGTGTGTTTGGTATTGGCCACAGGGCAAACGGGTCACGATGTGCAGTGAAAGAGCTATGCCAGGGTGAGCGAGGTAGAGACTGCAAAAAAACAAAAAAACAATGTCTTTTGTAGGATTTCACTAAGTATTTTCCACATTGGGGCAAGATTTGTATCTCAAAGAGCAGGCAGCTGTTTGGATGCACAGGGAGAGTAGAAAGGAAAACACAGCTCCAAGTTTCCTGTTACTTTTTCTGTTCACAAGTATGTAAAGCAATTTGCTAATCACAGGGTGGGGCTGCCATATAAAAACAGTAGGTTGTGTGTCTGGGATATAAAAGAAGGAGGATTTTAGTGGCAGTGGGGGGTAGGGAAGATTTGTTAGCTGATTTAGGCTATAATTCAATACTTTTTGTTTTAGTAAAATGCTAGAAGTTTATACACTGATATCTGCTTGTGATGGCTTAAACTTGAGTCTTGGCTAACATTTTAAATTTTGTAGGATGTAGCCTATGTAGAGCATACATAGTTAACAGCTGGTTAGCTATGTTGTTTATTCAATAGCTAGGAACCATATGTATGTGTGCTTGCAAACTGGCAATCCAGACATTTTTTTCAGATATTTCAAGTTATTGGAATGGCTTTGTCCTGGTCTGTTTGTGCTTCTTTGTTTTTCAGGTTTTAGAATACAATAGCACTTAGCTTTTCTTTCTATTCACTTTGGTTTATGAGAAATAGGGAGCTGTCTATACAATTTTACAATTGTTTTTCTTCCATTATAATAGTGAAGTACTAATAACTGTATACAAAGTAAGGCAGCCTGAGAGTTGGTATTTCAATCAGAGTTTGGATTGCAAATGAGTTTTAAATAAGTGTTGTAACATTATTGATCTTTACTTACATAGGAAATATATTTTAAAGTATATATAATACTTGGTCAATTATTGTGGTAGGATTTTTTCCTCAGCAAGATTTAAAGACCTGTATAACCCAATCTGGCCATGCACAGAAATTCTGTTTGCATAGGGAATAATTCCCATTAAATTTCTCTGACTAGTCTAGTAAATTGATTTTTACTTTTAAATTAGGTTTTTGCTTTTTAGAAAAGAAAATACACTATAATTGAAATAAGGGTATGAATACCTTCTGAAAAAAGTAAGTTGGAGGCTCTTTGTTTTATAGTTCAGCTGTTCTTTTTGGCTGTTATTATTTAACCTTGAACTATCATTTAGTACCTCAATTAAACTATCTATAAACTGTGCATAATTTATTTAAATTTTTTTTACCTGAGATATTGTAAAATTTAGTAATAGAAGTCTTTTATTTCCTGGCTTAAAATGCTAAAGATTCTGGTATCCTGTAAAATTTGACTCATAATTCAGTATGACATTCTTAAGAACAAAAAAGTATAGGGAAGAATAGTAGTAAAGTTACAGTATACAGTAAAAGTAAATTCATAACACATTGTGAATTTACACAATTTCCCAATAGTTTGTGAGATTATATGCCAAAAAGTACCACTGTAAGTGAAACCTTCAAAATTATCAGATGTTCAGTTCTCTATTATCAAACAATATAATCACAGAAATATCTTTTTTATTGCTCTATATTAGGTGGTGAAATTGGGTTGGAGATCCAATTCTTTGAGGATTGGCAGCATGAAAGAGATGGAGAAGCGCTAGTAGCTGTTTTAAGCAGGACAATCTGCTTTGTAGGGTGTTTGATATTTTTCTTGCTAGAAAAAAGTTCTGAAAAATTCTTCTGATTATTCCCCATTACATCAAATAATTTTTTTTGTATTATTCTCTCATTGAAAAAAATAATTCCTTTGATTTAGTCTGTCTAAAGTTTTCGGGGATTTTTTTTCCTTATGCAGTGGTACATCTACTTAACAGTCTCAAGGAATCATAGAATAATTCATGTTGGAAGGGACCTTTAGAGGTTATCTAGTGCAACTCCCTGCTCAAAGGAGGTGCAAGTAATGAGGTTCCTCAGAAATTTCACTTCAAAGGTATTTTTCACATTACAATCTGTAATTTCAAACTGAATATTCAAGTTGTATTCAGTTCAATATACCCATGAATTAATCACATTATTTTTAGAGAAGCATGTTACTTATGTACCATATGGAGAGCAACAGATTATATGACTATACTGAAGTAAAAGCATCTTGCAGTAGAAAGTCATGACTCAAGAAATCCTAAACTGCTGAAACTTACTTTATTTTTCAGTAATTGGGATGAGAAAGACAACTGTATGCAATTCCTGTACTTTTCCTTTAAAGTTGCAGTGCATATAATTAAATGTGATAGCAAAAGAAATCTAATGCAGCAGTACTGCCAGAAGACACTAATCCACACTGATGTTTGACGGGCAAATACATGCAGCAATATTGCTTAATCTACAGTTCAAGAGCTAACAACCATTCCTTTCGAAACAGATTCAGTGGATGTTTAGTGACTAAGTACTAGTATCTTTCTCCTCAGCTTCAACTAACAGCTTAGGCCTGTTTTAGAAAATTCAGAATTAATCCATGTGAATGAGAAGTGAGGCTAGGCCCTTACATACAGGTCACCATAGTCTTACTTTTTTTGTAATTATATATAGTTCCTTGCAGTTTGCAAGTGAAAAATCACCTCCTAGTTGATATTTTTTTTCCCCCCTTTGGCTCTATTCTGTATAAAGACTAGCTGGGATGACTGAGGGAAGAAAATCTAATTTGGAGCAAATGAACTTATGGGTGGCAGCTATATCAAAGGCTTCAGCATCATCACCACAGAGGGACTGCATAAGAATTACAAAAATGCTATCTTGTACTGAGGGAAAACACTGAGCTTTTGGAACATATTGACTAAATATTCCAACAGGAAAAGATAAATGCATGAAAACACAATTTGGCTAGTATAAATTATAACAGAAATACAGGCTGTCTTGAAGTGGTTACACAAGACAAATTAAGGAGGTGCCCAAAGAGTCATGGGTACCCTAAAAAACAAATACGAAAACACTCAGCTTCAAAGAAAAGTTATTATTCTAGCTAACTATCTCCAGAAGATTACTTCACTGTTATTAAGGTCACTTTCTTAGAATTATTTTTGTGATTGGATCTTTAATTTCATATGCGATTGTTAAATGGGTATTTCCCGCATCAAGATGGTATACTCCTGTGATAACTAATGAAGGTTTTGTGAACATCTTTGGAAATCAGCCAAGATGGGATGAGGAAGCTGAAAGGAGGCTGGTGAAGTTATTCCTGGAAAAGGGGAGTAAAAGCCTAGAGAGCAGAACATGCAGCTTAGAGACAGTAACTGTCAGGGCCCTGATTAGAATGCTTTTCTGCTATAGTACAAGCTCTAAGGTACGGTAAAGGGCCAGAGTAACAAAGATGAATTAGGGTTTCTCAGGTTTTCAGTGTGTAATGAAGATATTCTAATGTTACTTCCAGCAATATTTATCTCCTCAGTTTTAAATTGAAAATTTAAATTAGTTTCAAACAGCACATATGTAGAGATGCTAATGCCATGGATGCTTCCATACCAACTTCTCCCTGCACCTGTTCCTTGATGTGCTGAGCAATGTGGAGCCCTTCTCTGTGTGTACAACTGAATGTATTTTATCCCACTGTGCCCAGTTTGCAGTCATTTTGGTGGACTTTCAGTTATTTTTTGCAGTTATTTGATGTTTAGAATCTCTTGGCAATTCTTTTAAATCATGCATTCAGTCTCCCTTTTGTACTTCAGGTTAAAGCTTGACACCAAAATACGTAACTAGAGTTTTTTGTTTTCGCGAAAAGTCATGTAATTCCAAAACTTGTTGGAAGAAACCTTTGAATGATGAGTTAAACATAACCTGAAAACTCCAGTTCACCTGTCAGATACAGTTCAGGCAAAATTGGAGGATTTTATCTTTTCTGCTTCCTGTTACCATTTAAATGGAGACAGTTACTTTCCTAAATCCAGTTGTTTGCTTTCAAATGCATTAACTTAATTCTGATTGTTCCAGGTCTGTATGTAGCCTTACTAATTTCGGAAAGTATTCAGCTTGAGTTTAGCAGCAGGGAATAGTTATTGCTTTTCCAATGTGCGACGAGATTCTCAAAAGCTGCTCAGCCATTGCAAGGTGTCGGCCGGAGGAGTAGGCCTCATAACCAGCATATGTTTCAAATGAGTAAGCTTTGATGTATCCTGGCCACGCAGCCATCACAACACACCTCTTCACCCACGATTCCTGAGCACTAAACAATCCTGTCGTTATTTCTTCACTTCTCTGCTAATGTGGAGGCAGAAGCAGGTGGCCGGTGCTTGCTCCCCTGCTACTGCCCCGGCCTCATTACCAGCGGCAAGAGTGACCGATAGGACCAATTTCGAAGTTTGCCAAGTCGCTGGCTTAGTATCTCGTGTTAGGGTGACAGCAGCTATCCCCCAGCACTCCGCAGGGTCCCCTCGCTCTCCCCAGCCGGGATCTCCCCGCCTGGAGGACCCAGGTGAAGTGTGCCTCGGGCGAGGGACAAGGCAGCCCAAAAGAGAGAGGGGCGAGCTGGCGGCGGGCGGTTCTCGCCTCTCCAGCTCTGTGAGGCAGCTGTCTGGGAGGAAGATGAACCGTGCGGCGAGGCTGAGCCCTGAGGGGAAGGGGCACCCCAGCCTCTTCCCCTTCTCTCCCGCCCCCGCGTTGCGCCGCCGCGCTCCCCCGCGAGGATTGGTCGGCTCGGCTCCGGAAGGCGAAGCCGTCACTTCCGCAGGGTCCGCCATCTTGTCAGCAGTTGGCGGAGGCAGCGCCCGGACCGGCAGCCCGCGCTTTGGTGTAGCGCGGCCGCTCGTCCGCCTTGCAGGCCGCGTGCCGCCGCCCCGCTCCGGGCCCTGAGCCGCCATGGCCAACAACAGCCCCGCTGTCGGCGCCGGGAACTGCCAGGGGCAGCAGGCGGCCCAGCACCAGCCTGGCGCCGTCCCGCCGGCCCAGCAGCAGCTGCAGAGCGGAGCCCCGAAACCGGCGGCCTCAGGCAAGCAGGGCAACGTGCTGCCGCTGTGGGGGAACGAGAAGACCATGAACCTGAACCCCATGATCCTCACCAACATCCTCTCGTCGCCCTACTTCAAGGTGCAGCTCTATGAGCTCAAGACTTACCATGAGGTGGTGGACGAGATCTACTTCAAGGTGAGCCTGCAGGCCGCGCCCTGGGCGCCGCGGACTCCTCGGGGCTGCGCTGGCGCCTGTCCCGAGCCTCCCGGTGGCTGGGGTGTTGGAAGGGCGAAGGCTTTGACTGCGGCCTGCGGATTCTCTTTTGCCTTCTTGCCCCTTATTTTGCGGTAAGGGATGGGAGCAGATCTCTTTTTATTGCTTAACTGGGGGAATCCAAGGTGCTGCCTTCTCTCTCTTACAAAAGAAGCGCGTTCTGCGTCGGATTTGGAATTGCGGAGTTGTAAGTTAGTTTCGAAGTGGGCAGCCTGAGCCAGGACAGTGGGGATGAAATGGCCGTCCAAGGACTGCGCTCTCAGTCGGAGAGAGTGGGGAGGGGACCCGATCTGCATGCTGCTTCTACGGACGAGCACTCCCCGCAGCCTCCGAGTTGCCAGCACGCCGTGTAACTGCGCAAAGGGTATGGTGGTGGCTGTAGGTGGTTTCAACAGGAGTTTGCACGTGGCCTCCTTCCTCAGTTAGACGTTAGGATCCCCTCTCCACGCCCAATTAAAAACTAGTTCATTTTAGTGCTTTTCATGGCGTTAGGTAGGATGTGCTGGGGAGATAACTGTATCAGTGCACCCATGTCTCAGTTCTTGTTTTGTTAGCAGGATTGAATCAGTTTTGCAGCGAGGCTTCCATCAAGCCAGTCTCCCAGGTAGAGGTATGCATAATTAATGCTCATCAACACAGCCACATTCTTTGTTCTGATAATGAGAGCAAAACTTAGATAATTCAGGCTGCTGTCTTCAGTCAGCTGTACTTTGGTGGTTGTGGAGATATTTTTCATGGGTGAATTGATTCTGCTTGATAATGTTACTGTGTCAGCAGGTTTCGATATGCTTTGAAAGAATAATAATAATAATAGGTAGCCTTTTTATCTCATTTAACCAGGGCGAGTCAAGATGCTTAGGGCACTGTAGTTGTGAATAACTCCACAGAAGTATTTTGAGATTTTTGGTATTGTTTGCACTTTCTTATGAAGACAGTGCTACTGTTTTTCCTCTTAATGACAGCATTTGTCTGCTTGCACTCTGTCATTTGGAGCGGACTACTTAATTCTCCTAATACGTGGAGTAATATAGATTATTGACAGAGCTTCTCTTTGGTTAATTTGCCACTTCTTGCATACAAGATAGAAATGAGCCATTCTCATTATCAGAATGGAAACAGGAAAGTTAATTTTTGCAAGTGATGGCAAGAGCTGAGAAATTGTTAAAAGAAACATATTTTCAGAAAATTGGAGAGCTTACTGTATTTTACGTAGACCCTTTCAGATGTAATACAAATATTTGATGTGATTTGTCATCTTAGTATTGATAGAGCTCAACTGCAGTAGGTCAAATAGTTCATTTGCTTGTCTCAGTGTTTCATTCCAGAAGTGCCTCAATCTTAAATTGAGGAAGAATTTAATATACCATTAAATATCTGCTTATTAATCCAATGTAAATAAAGTTTGTTTGCTGAACTTGACAGTTAGTTTAACTCAGAACTGCATGCTAAATAAAGAGAAAACTCAGCCCCTTACTTACTCATGAGTAATAGATGTGAGGGAGAAGATAATGTGAAGGTTAGGGTACTTCACTGATATTCAGATGACTTGAATTCTGTTCATATTTTAAGATTCCTGAAAAATTGCTGGCTGCTTTTTTTTTTTCTCCTTTTTTATTCCTTCCCCTGAATGAGCACAATATCCACCATAGCAGCTGTATTTGTCTTTGGGAACCAAAATAAGTGGCTCATTTAAAAATGTAAGAATGCTGGGTGCTGGATTCTCAGGAAAGATGATCTGAAGTCACACAGGCAGCTAGTGATAGGGACCATCTTTGAAGATATGGATTCTGTCTAGATAGTTGAATCAATTCACTTGTAGTTCTGAACTCCTGTTTCAGTTCTGTATCTGCACAGTGAATGACTTCCTCTTTCTTTATCCTGACCGTAGCACAATGTGCATGTCCTCAACTTCATTTAATCTGTAGAGTTCCAACAAGTTAAGCATATGCAGCAGTCTTTGTAGGATCAAAACTGTAAATACTCTTTTCTGAAATGTGTATTGTTTTCAGGGCTTTGGGGTTTTTATTGATATCTGTCCAAACCAGCATGTTTATATTGATAGTGGCCAATAAATGTAACTATAATTTTAAAAATTGTAGAATATCATTGTGATAGTGTCCTATTCGATCCTTTGAGTAAAAAATACTTTTCATTTTATGTGAGAGGCAAAACGTTAAATAATGAGAAGGGTGTGCGGAATCATTTACGTACTATTTGTGAACTTCTCATATGATGCTAATAATATAGGAAGTCATGGTGGATTTTGAATTCTACAGTATTGGCATCTCTGTTTCCTATTTGGATGAGACGGCAACTGTAAAAAAACCCAAAACCAAACAGATCAGTAACTGCAGCCATGAGTATATCTCTGATTTCATGTGACTGTGTACATAATTAGCTTTGTTTCATGTATTGTTAAAGAATTTTAATTTGTGAACTACAGTACAACTTGGCCACAAACTCGTGTCCCCAGTCCAGTGTAACACCATTGTATCTTTTTTGTCTTGCTTTTACTTATTTTTTTTTTAAGTTGAGATGTTTAGGAGACATACTTGTTTATTGAGCCAGATGTTACTTCTCTGAATTCCACAATTTCAAGTGTAGCTTAGGCAGTTTTATGGTTCTTAACTTGTTTCTGACTCATATTGTCAAATTTAAGGAATGGTGTTGGTTGGAACTATGTTTGTGCACTCATCTCTAAATGCATCTCAAAGGATTTGAATTAGGCAAGCTTTACTCACTAGTACTTAGGAACCATTTTATCTAAACATCACTGCAGTCTACAAGAAAAAACACTGGCTTTTTAGATTAAAATACTATACTTCATAGACATCTTTCTTTTGTCCTAATTGTAGGTGATACTCAAAAGAAATCTCTAGCTAAGCTCACTGCATAAATGAGACTTATGAATATGAGACTGTAGATTTTGACTTCTGTAGCTGTCATCAGCAGGTATCACTAAACTTGTTAAGAGACAGCTTAAAGGTAATTGAGTCACCATAGAAAGTAGTAATGATGGAGTTTAGTCATAAAGTATTTGAAAGTACGTGGAGTATAGAATAAGCACGTGGATGCTTGCTTTGGTGGGGTTAGGGTTTGTTTTTGGTTTTTTTTTTTTTAAAGCTTCATCCATGATTTTTGCTATAATTTCTCAATGTGGTAATTAAGCCAAATGCTTTGCTTTAATGACAAAGCAGACTTGATCTTGAATTTGGTGGCAGAGGACAAACTATTTAAGACTGATTTAGGATATCCTTTGTTTAAAACAAATTAGATTTGTGTAGGCAGCTAAACATTATGGAGGTTGTAATTGTAATTTTCTTTCTTTCCTACCCTTTCAGGTTACGCATGTTGAACCATGGGAAAAGGGGAGCAGAAAAACAGCAGGCCAGACAGGGATGTGTGGAGGGGTAAGTAGAAGTACGTGCCTTCTTACATTTTTCTGTCTGGTAAATAAATTTTCCAAGCATAGCTAAAGCTTGCTTGTATGTTGGCTCAGTCCCTAGATGTAAAAGTATTTATTACAAAGAGTTGATATATTCCTCTTGCTTCCAGAGCTGTGGATGCAAGTGGTGCTACTTTTTCCACATAGCTCTGTAGATTTAGATTTTATCCTGTGTTAGTTCTTATATTCTTTCATAGATTTGGAATAATATCTTTGTGACTTCTTGCGTTGTCACCTAACTTTGTTTTCTTTTGAAAGGTGCGAGGTGTTGGAACTGGAGGAATTGTGTCTACTGCCTTTTGTCTGCTCTACAAATTATTTACACTGAAACTCACTCGTAAGCAAGTGATGGGCCTTATAACTCATACAGACTCTCCATATATTAGGGCTCTTGGATTTATGTATATTAGGTAAGTATCAATATAATCAACTAGTGACTAATTTAATATACAGAAAGCTGTATTAAAATGTTACCTTCTTTTTGTACTTAAAGGTACACACAACCACCTACAGATCTATGGGACTGGTTTGAATCCTTTCTTGATGATGAAGAGGTATGTCGGCGAGGGTAATAATTTGTTTTCTTTTGTTTCTTTTCATGTTACTACTTTAGGTTTAAGCACTGTTTGATAAGGTTTTCTGTGGTTTGAATGTTGCAATGTTATGTTCCTGTAATTTCATTAATTAGTGCAGGAAGCAGGTCTGAGCTGAGACCCGGGTAATTTTTCTTGGATTTCAAAGGTTTAGCAGAATTTTCCATTGGTTAAGATGTTACTGTGTCAAATATTACAAAGCCATGTGAAACAGGTTTATTAAATCAGAATGCAGAGAGCAGGCTGTGTGAGTGTGGCTTCTGTGTGGTTTTTAGAAAAAAGAGTAACTTTTAAGCAAGGCATAGTAACTCCTGAGAATGCTAAATTTGTATTTTTGCATTTATTACTGGGACAGGGGGAATTGGTGCTTACGTAGAAGAGTGGGAAGTATATAGTAGAAACCAACATTCACCTTGAAAAATATTACCAAAAATCTCTGTGGTTATTATTTGTGTCCTGGAATAACTAAACCCAGGATTTCTTCAGAGGAGAAACAAACAGCCTAATTACTGCGAGGTGGCATTGTTTCTAGTAACCTTTGTGTCTTTGCTAATGGGGCAAAAAAAAAAAAAAAGAAACATGAGTTGCTAACTGAAGAAGTTCAGTAAAGAGGCCGCTTTTTTATGCGGTCAGATAGGAGAATACCTGTGGTACCGTAGTCCTGATTTACTGTCTGGAGAAACAGAGTAGGTGCTGGTGGGTGAGGTTTGTCTGTCTGTGAAATTGAATATACTGCTGCATACTGTTGCAATTTGTATTTATTGAGCAGGTTTTAAATTACATCCTAGATTTAAGAATGGAACAGGAAGGATCACTTGCCCTCTTCAGTGTGACAGTAGGCATCCACTTCAAGAAATTTCTAACGTTGTAGTTGCAAATGATGTCCAAATACTTGTATTAAAAATAGTGTTAATTATACCTGTATCTGACTGCAATGCAGTGTATTTATTTTAAACAGCTTCTTTCATGCTAAGTATCAAAAACACTGTGCAAAGGAAACAGCTGTTATTTCAGGTAAACCTGTGTTATTGTATGTTTCTAACAGAAATCAAACCAAATTTAACTCTTGATTACATGGCTGTGATATCCTCCTTCTCCCCCAGGTGGTGCTAGTTAATATGAACTCTTCTCTGCAATGTTGCATTGTAACTTAAGAGGCATGGGGTGGCTTCATTTTCAGGGTCTGACAAACAACTTGATTCCCAGAACAATAAAGCGATCACAAGTGTGATTCATTGTGCAGATCTTAACTGGTTCATTATTCAAAGCACCTTTTTTAGTTTATATGTTTCAGTTCTTGCCGATACTGGTTATCAGCATATATATGTATATTGTTGTTTAAAATCTCCCAGTATATATTTGGAATTAGTGTTTCTTTCCTAGCTGCTTTCAGCAGCTTTGTGTTACATAGGAAAAAGTGCTTGAGGCTGCTTAAGTTTCTTACCAGTCCTGGTCAAGCTCAATAGGATGAAGCACATTTATATATATGGAATTATTTAAACCTACAGGATATTTTTTTTTTCCCTCCAGTTCTTAAATATGTGGAAGCAGTTCATCTTTTGTCATGCTGCTGTGAAAAACTTCCCAGGATACAGAGTTACTTTTCAAAATGCTTCTTATGTTTATTTTGTTTAACTGTACGTACTCTCCAGGTGCTACGTTTAACTCCTTTTTTTCTTCTTTAGATCTCTGCAGCGATTATATTTGGAAAAACTGTATATCTGAACACTTAAATGTGTGTGAGTGCAAGCAGTTTTACATTTAGATTTTCTCTTCCTGTTTAGATAACAAATCTCACTTTCCTTGTGTGCTTGCACTATAGGTTTGGGACTGACAATAGCTGACTAACATGTCCTGAGCTGTGAGAGGGCATAGCAAGAAGGCCTTCATGCGGTAATGACCCTTTTCAGAGACAATGGTCATCATGGATTATGCGTTTCCAATTATTTGTTCATTTATTTATTTTTTTACATATTTCTAAATTAGAAACCTCACTGCTTCATGGCAGTTGGTTTGCTATTGCTTCCAATTCTGTTAGGATGCCATTTTGTACTAGAGGTTTTTCTATGATCATTTTTAGATAGGCAATGATGTAGTTCTTAAATGATTGAGGCCACAGGGTTGGGTATGATGGTACGCAGTTGTACATCCACAAAATGGAGCATTAAATGTAGTTTGAGAGGACTTCTCAACTTTGTGGCATTTAAATAAAATACAAGATCATACCATATAACCAGACTGTGTAAGGGCATTTCGTGTTAATCTCTTCATCGACAGTCCCTTACCATCCAGATGGCTGCAGGATTAGTATGTGCCTGCATGCATATGTATTAAGTCCCATTCCCTATCTGTAACATACTGCCAAATCCAAAGGGTGCAGAGTTTGAATATTTCTAAGGAAATGTATTAGAATGTGAGACAAGTAAACTTTCATAATCATGAGACTTCGAGAGGGCAGTAATGTAGCAGCATTTTTTTTTTAAATCAATCAAGAATATTTTTGACCATCAGGATATTTTTTGCTTGTATTTTGTAGGACCTGGATGTGAAGGCAGGAGGGGGTTGTGTTATGACCATCGGGGAGATGCTTCGTTCCTTCCTCACTAAGCTTGAATGGTTTTCCACACTGTTTCCAAGAATTCCTGTGCCAGTCCAGAAAACCATTGACCAGCAAATTAAAAGCAGACCTAGAAAAATCAAGAAAGATGGCAAGGAGGGAATGGAAGAAATAGACCGCCATGCAGAACGTAGACGTTCAAGGTCATATACACGTTATTTTGAAAATGAATGTTAGAAGTTCAGTATTGAACTACTTATTACCAGAAATGTGTCATCTTTTCACTGAGATCGGTTTTAAGGCAACAGGCAAAACAGTTTATGGATACTAATGGATTAAAATAATCAGATGGTATTTGGTATTTAAGATTAAATATAGACTGTGTACATAAAGTATAAATTTGAAAGTAAAGAGGGTCCCTTAACTTAAAAGGTTGTGTTTCATATTGAGTATCTTCTCTTTTAAAAGGTCTCCAAGACGATCAATCAGTCCCAGGAGGTCTCCCAGAAGATCCAGAAGCAGAAGTCATCATCGGGAAGGCCACGGATCATCTAGTTTTGATAGAGAACTAGAAAGAGAAAGAGAACGGCAGAGATTAGAACGTGAAGCTAAGGAGAGAGAAAAAGAAAGGCGGAGATCTCGAAGTACCGATCGCACACTAGAACGGAGGCGAAGCAGAAGCAGGGACAGATACAGAAGCCGTAGTCGAAGTCGTGACAGGAAAGGAGATAGAAGAGACAGGGATAGAGAGCGAGAGAAAGAAAATGAACGGAGCCGGAAAAAAGAGAGAGATTATGATAAGGAAAGAGGTAGTGAGAGGGAAAAGGATCGATCTAGAGAAAGATCAAAAGAAAGGAAAAGTAAGGGTGATATAGAAGAGAGAAGACACAAGGATGACAAGGATGACAAGAAACACCGGGATGACAAGAGGGATTCCAAAAAAGAGAGAAAACATAGTAGAAGTCGAAGCCGGGAAAGAAAGCATAGGAGTAGGAGCCGAAGTAAGAATACAGGTAAGCGCAGCAGAAGCAGGAGCAAAGAGAAATCCAGTAAACATAAAAATGAAAGTAAAGAGAAGTCAAATAAACGAAGTAGAAGCAGAAGCAGAGGAAGAACAGATAGCGTTGAGAAGTCCAGAAAACGAGACCAGAGTCCCAGCAAAGAAAAACCTAGAAAGCGTAGCAGAAGCAAAGAACGTTCCCACAAACATGATCACAGTGAGAGCAAGGACCATTCTGACAAACATGATCGTCGAAGGAGCCAAAGTACAGAACGAGAGAGCCAAGAAAAGCAACATAAAAACAAAGATGAGACTGTGTGAACTCTTTCAGAAGTGGATCACATTGAATCCTATAAATGTTTGATTAAATCCTGCTTATTTTTTCTTAAAGTTGAGATTGTGCAGTAGTTGATGAGCACTCTTCTCCAACCTCCCTCTAGGCTGCAGATTGTCATTTCCTATTTTGGGTAGGGAAGTGCCTTTGTAAACCCATTCAATGCATTGACGGTTTCAAACCATTTGTTTAGTTTAATTCGTAATGCAGAGATTGTTCTTGCATTTTTATTGTTCAGATGTTTCTGAAATGTACAGTCTGTACATATGTCCTGAAAATGTTTTAATTCCTTTGGCATGGTTGCCATGTTGGTTAAATTTGTATGAGGCAATAAACTGCCACTAATTCTACTTTCATTTTGTAGACGTGGAATTATGGTTTGTATCCTGAAGTTAGCATGGCTGTGCTTTACAGAATAGTATGGCTTTTAGGGACGGATCTTGAATGTGTATTATAGCTGAGATATTTATGTGCATACGATGTACATTGAGGGCTGCAGATTTAGAACTAATGTTTATGTCCACTGTACCTGCTGTTTTTTCAAAAGCTTTTAAAATGTATTATGTTGTTGATCACCACTGGTGTTAAATTGAGAGTGGGCTTTCGAGGATATAGTGGTTTTGATGCGAAGATTTAGATTATGTTGAGGCTTGTTTAGTAACTCTTTAGAAAGGCTACCTCAAGCGGACACTGTAAAGGTTGACAGATGAATACCGTAGCCATCTATGCATTTTATTTGTTTGAAAAAAATCCATGTAAGCTTCCTTTTTTTTAAAACACAATTTATCCATTTGTGGTCTTTTAATGTTTTTTTTAATCAGCAGCTGCACTCTGTCATTTATGATAATCCTGGGCTAATAAAGGCATTTAAGATGGGAAGAGGGAGGTAGGAAGAAGAAAATTATTACAAAGGATTTCAGTTTCAAGCTTCCAAAGCATTTTTATAAGTGTAAACATTTAAAATAAGAATTACCTGATAGTGTCCTTTTTTAAGTCATATTTTCTACAAACAGTAAGGATTGCAGTTTGTGCTGAACATTTCATCTGGCAGATTTTTTTTTAAACAGGTTGTTAGAAGCAAAAACCAAAATGCATTATAGAAAAAAATCATATCATTAAAGTCCAAGTCTATTTGATAGATTATTCTGATGACTTGTATACTAAGTGAGGAGAACCATCTGGAATAAACTCTCAATTAATTCCTTTGTATTGGGTGTCAGCTTTTCCCTGCATGTTCATTGCCAGTTGACGAGTGTTTGGGTTCCTCCACATTTCATTTTCAGACTAAGTGACACTTTGTATGAATAAGGGATTTTATGTAATAAGTACCTTACAAAGAAGATGTAGCTAACAAAGAAATGCAGCAGCCCAAAAATAGGAAGAACATGAAGTGTGACTGGCTCTTGATCATGAAGTGACCTGAAGGTAGAAATAAATTTATATTTGTGCCTTGTTTGGTTCTGTGTGATGCAGGTCATCTAGACATGATATTTTCATATTAGGATTTTTTTTTAAACCTGCTGGAGAAAACAAAGTGCTGGAATTTCTAACAATACACTTCATCCATAGTATTCAAAGCAGCAAAAATAACAAACACTTTTTTTTTTCCCCGCTCTTACTGTTTTCTGAATTGTTAGTCTTGTGTTCGTCACTGTGATCCTTAGTATTAGAACTCTTAATATTGAGGTTGTTCAGGTGTCTGTTTATATTTTTATCTGATTTTTAAATCTGAGCTTGAAACAGCTTAAGCTTCAACAAGTTTGTTCCATTGCAGTGTAAAACTAAAATATTGAGCTCTCATTTAATACGGGAGGGGAAAACCTGTATTGGCCATTTAAGAAATACCCTGGGTAGCAGATTATTAGAACTGTCTTTGCAGTGTGCCAGGGAATTGCTTGGATTCTGTTGAAACAGTGAGGACAGCTTTAATTTACCTTATTTGCCACCAGAAGGTTTCTTTTGGCCTTGTTAGTTTTTAACCTTCAGCCTATGAGTTCCTGAAACAAGTATGTTCTTGGGCAGAGAGGCTGCAGGGCCAGTCTTCTGTCAGGGAAAATGGGTTACTGATTTCTAATTGTTCTTTCAGGGCTCCTCCTCTGCCATTGTTGGGAAATACAATGGTTTACTTGCAGGCAAAACCCAGATATTTGAGAAACAATCTGACCTGAAACTGGAGAGAGATGCCTTTTTGCAACGAAGATAGTGAACATTTTGATACAGCTTGTGCAAAGACCAGCTGATGCCAGTATCTCTTAATGTGCAGTAATTTTAGGACTTTGCTTTTATTTTTCAATAGTCCCTTCTGACTTTTGGACTTAATTTGATCCATATTATGTAGTCCAGCTAGCAGTATAATGGATAGTACAATATTCATGACTGAACAAGATCCATGAAAATTATGTAAACCAAGACACACATCTTAAGTTATCGTTGGGATTTAGTGTCTTGCAGCTCTTGGGTTTGGATCTAGGGATTCTTAATTCCTTTTTGTCTTTTTGATGCCATTTAATTTCACGTGACTTTCCTTGAAACCAGAGGGAACAGATCCACAGAACTTCTACAAAGCAGCTCTGATCGGAAATGGTAAGATCAGCAGAGTCTACAGTGCTGACTGGTGTGATGCAGTTCCTAACACTAAACTGCAGTGGGCGTTTGGCTCGGGGTCAGTGGAAGAAAATTTCTGCCAATTGTAGGTATTTGAGTTTTCCCAGGAGGCTTGGCTGCAGAGCTGCTGTCTGACAGAGCCTCTGCAGTCTCTTCAGTTCGCAGTGTAAAAGCGCAGCAAAGCAAGCGCTATGAACCTGAAGTTTGCCCAGTATGCCAGGTGCCTATAGTTACCTAACTGGGACAGTCATTCCTCTTGAAGCCTGATCTGTCTTTGAAATTTCCTGTGGCTCCAACAGTAAGTACTTGTCTGGACTAATACTACTGATTTGAGAAACACATCTCTACTTTGAACTTTTTTTGTTTTGAAGATACTACTCAATTAGTTGAACAATATTTCAGTTTTTAAGAAGTAGCAAACTGGCATCCTTTTATTTTAAGGCCCCAGAGATTCACATCTTACCTACCACATAACTATGCAGGTAATTGGTGTCAGTACAAAAGGATTGTGTGTATCTGACTTAAACATAATGAGAGTGGTGTTTTGATTATCCGTGTTGAAAAAGGTAACTTGAATGGCAGGGCAATTTATAGCATTGTGTTGGGGGGTACTTAGTACACCATGCATACCTATGTGTTTTATACTTTCATTTATATGCTGATGGGAAACACGAATGAGCTCATACTCAGTATTTACAGCTGACTATTACTGTGCTGACTGAAAGACGGTATACAAATAGCCAGGACCTCTTAAGAGGAACCTGAAAGAATCAGATGACTTCTACTGGCTTTGGCAGGTGTTTGAGCCCTTTCTGCACCGCTCTGAAGTGCGCATACCTTTACATACAGGAGACATCCACCAGCTATGAGGCACGGCAAAACAGCATTTAAATGCCACTCAGGTTTTGCAATGTGGTTGTCATCATAGCTCTTTTTTTTATTTTTTTTTCCCCTCTCTTCCCCCATGATATTTTGATGTGAGAGAACGCTTCTTAAATCTCAGCAATTTTGGGTCAAATCTGAAACCAACCAAAAGACAGATTTTTGCCAGTTTCTTTACTGAAGGATAGATTTTTCCCAATTTCTTTACTGGACTGAAAACAGCCTAAGTTTTGAGCTATTACTTCTGTGTCAAATACAATTAATTTGTATTTGGAACAATATGTACTTTTTTTTTTTTTGCAGGAGTTCATCTTTTTGTAATTGCAACTAATACATCTTTAAAAATATTCATTTAATTGCAATTTTTTTATTAAGCATTAATGAAGGCATCTATCATGAAATAACCTAGGTGTTATTAATCATCTAATTTATTAATATATGTGATTGCACAGATACTGTTCTGAAAGCATTCATTTTACTTAGCATACCAATATGCTGCCTACCTCTGGGTCTTCAACATGAATTTTCTTGATTCTCAAGGTTTTCTTCAAGGTTTGTGGGGCTGGGTTGCTTGGAGGGTTTTTTGTTTGTTTTTTTGTTGGTGGTGGTTTTTTAATTTTATTTTTGGGTTTATTTGGTTGGTTGCTTTGTTTGTTTCATGAAAACCAGAGCTTCATAGTAGTAAATAGTATAGAAACTACATCTATGAAGACACTACATCTAATTGTCCTTTCCTGTGATCTTAAAACAAGTCAGCGTGACCCATAAAAAAGCTTTGCCTCAATCTGGAGAGAACCTGAAACTAATCCTGACTAAAGTTTTTTTTGTGGGGTTTTTTTTTTAATCATCTCAGTGGGTGCCAGTGATGTTTCTCAGATCAGCGGTTTTAATTAGACAATGTCTAATGCCCGAGTCACAACACCTGCAACATAGACACAGCCACAGGAGGAGGTGTGGATCTGGCCTGGTTTGGTTGTCTTGCTGTTCCTCCCTGTTGTGGTAAATTGTCTATATTGTATCTACTTTTTTTTTTTTAGCTGAATCAATGTGTTTTTTCTTGAAATCTGGATGCCTCTTCAGCTTTTCTCTTTCTTTTTTTTAACAGACATGCCAGTAATATGTTCTGTTAAAATAATGCTTCTCATTTTCAACTGTGAAAATGAGAGGAGCTGATGAAAATAGTACTACAGCATTGTCAAGGCTGTAGTGTGTAATTTTGAGATGTCAATGTCTGTATGCCAGGAAGAATGAAAAAAAGATACACCAACAGTTTATAATTGCTTAAAATGCACTAGAGTTACTGTTAGAGCAATGTATGGAAATATCAGAATTGCTTATATGAAAACAAGAAAGCTGTGGCTTGAGTTTGATTCCAAAAGAAACTGATTGCTTTAGACTGCTGAAAATCCACTTAACAGCCACCTGGTTAAACATATAGGCTTTGGTGACAGTGTTTGACAATGATGACTGCAAAGAAAAAATATTTAAATAAAATCCTCAAGGGAGAAAGTTGTGAACAAGACTTATTTTTACATTCTCTCTTTTTTTTAAGTTAGATGAGAAATAAACCCAACTTTTTATTAAGTAATGCAGGGCAATTTTAAATAATGTTTCCTAAAGAAAGACTTGTTTGACTGAATAAATGCAGATCGTGTTGTAAGAAGCAACATGTAATTCTTGGGCCATCTACAATCAATTTATTGAAGAGTGAGACTCCCGTGAGCTTATTTTGTGCAGTGACTGAGATACCCTGTACAACTGTGTTCTGTGAAGAAACGAAACTTTCAGAATGCATGGTGTCTATTTTTATAAGCTGAAAATAGTGTTAAAAACCCTGTTGCCTTTGGTAACATTTATACATAAACTTCTGAAGACTGTTTGTGTAAGATTATCTTTGAATAATTGTTTTACTTTTTATGTGCATGTAGAACCCTTGAACTTTGCTTTCTATGTTGGCTGAAAAAGTAACCACTGGGGAGTATGAGGAAAAGGCTCTGCCTTTTCTGAAAAATGGGAAATTAAACTTTTAGTAATAACTGGCAGTTCTTCGTTAGCCACAAAGCAAAACAAGTCAGTTGATGTGAAGAGGACATTATCTTTACCCTCATGAGTCACCTCTCAAAATTGTGAAGGAAGAAGCTTTTTTTTTTGAAATTGTGTTGGGTTTGCGTGGCAAGGTTTTGGTAGCGGGGGGGCTACAGGGGTGGCTTCTGTGAGAAGCTGCTAGAAGCTCCCCCTGTGTCTGATAGAGCCAATGCCAGCCGGCTCCAAGACGGGCCCGCCGCTGGCCAAGGCCAAGCCAATCAGCGCCTCTGTGATAACATATTTAAGAAGTAGAAAAACACTTAGAGAGAGCTTTTGCAGCCGGAGAGAGGAGTGAGAAGATGTAAGAAACTCTGCAGACACCAAGGTCAGTGCAGATGGAGGGGGAGGAGGAGCTCCAGGCGCCGGAGCAGAGATCCCCCTGCAGCCCGTGGTGAAGGCCATGGTGAAGCAGGCTGTCCCCCTGCAGCCCATGGAGGAAGGATGAGGGGGTGTAGAGATTCCACCTGCAGCCTGTGGAGGACCCCACGCCGGAGCAGGTGGAGGCACCTGAAGGAGGCTGCGGCCCGTGGGAAGCCCACGCTGGAGCAAGTTCCAGGCCGGACCGGTGGACCCGTGAAGAGGGGAGCCCACGCCAGGGCAGGTTTGCTGGCAGGACTTGTGACCCCGTGGGGGACCCCACGCTGGAGCAGTTTGCTCCTGAAGGTCTGCACCCCGTGAGAGGGACTCCATGCTGGAGCAGGGGAACGATGAGAGGAGTCCTCCCCCTGAGGATGAAGAAGCGGCAGAAACACTGTGAGATGAACTGACCGTAACCCCCATTCCCTGTCCCCCTGTGCCGCTGAGGGGGGGAAGGTTGAAGCCGGGAGTGAAGTTGAGCCCGGGAAGATGGGAGGGGTGGGGGGAAGTGTTTTAAGAGTTGATTTTATTTTCTCATTCCTCTACTCTGTTTTGCCTAGTAATAAATTAGATGAATTCCCTCTCTAAGTTTGGTCTGTTTTGCTCGTGACGATAATTAGTGAGTGATCTCTCCCTGTCCTTATCTCGACCTGCAAGCATTTCGTTATGCCTTTTCTCCCCTGTTTAGTGAATGAGGGGAGTGAGAGAGTGGCTCTGGTGGGCACCTGGCCCGCAGCCAGGCTCAACCCACCACAGAAATTTAAATTAAAATTAAATACTTTGAATACTTGATTAAGCCTCAAGCTACTTTTAATTGAGTGCACCTAAACTGCTTTTTTTTTTTTTTAAAGAGTTAAACTTCACTCTTAATCTTTATTTCACCTTTTACTATTTCATTGATACATGAGGTCTAGAATACACTGACTGATTAATAACTGTCTTGGAAGAGCTTTTAAAACTGATTGCTTTACAGGGAAAATTACAATTCAAGATTACAGAGATCTCTATCTGTGTTCATCTGCATTTTAAAAATTATCAGTTGGGGCTCACATTTGATGTCCTGGATTAGATCTCAGCTATGGCCAACTGTTGAGCTGCCCTCCTCCCAGTCCTCAAGCAGCTGTGAGTGTTGCAGTTAAACGCAGTTGTTGTCTTTCCAGCTTCACGGAAAGAAAGACTGAGAAGAGTGTTTACGGAGAATGGTGTTATCGACAACCTCAACATCCAGGATAGCTGTAGGAGGAGATGATCAGCCTTGGGAGAAAAGAAGTCAGCAGTGACTTCTTGCCATCCTTTTGAGACAAGGGCAGTATATAGTCCAGAACACCAGTACTTTTTTAGAGAATGAGCAATTTTAGATAGCAAAGTACGTAAATGAGTGCTGAAGAGTATCTTGATCTGTTTGGATTTTGAAAGCTTTTTTTGGGAACTACAGAATAATATGATAAAAAGCTTAATGAAGTGACAGAGGATTTTGTTGTAAATGGAGAGGACAAATCAGTATTGATAGTGGGAGTAGACAATATGAAGTTTCTGAGATAAATAGGATGGATTTTAACAAACCAGTTATATTCAGGATATACAGGACTGGTGAAACTTATCCCTCCAATCCCAAGGATTTAAGCAGCAGGAAAAGTTTGATCAATACATCCTAATCAGAATTATGACTCTTATAACTTACCTCCTTATCTCAACCAGAATTTTCATCTAGAAATGCTGTCCTGCATTGCTCTTTCCTCTATAAATCACTATAACAGAATTCAGAAATTAAGACAATTTCAGTTATGGAAAAGCAACTGTCTTGAGAAATGTTTGTTTCAGTGACTGCTTTTGAAGTTGTTTCTAGCAGTTTACATAGGCAAATAAAGCACAAGACTATCCTTTGAAACCCCAGCAGAAATTAAGGTAGAATAGGTTAAGTTAAGCCACACTTTTTTAAAAATAAAAATCAGAAGTTTAATTTGTAATGGAACATGGTGAGGCTGTACAAGATAAGCCTGCCTTTTATTATGTGCTATCAGATAAACAGTAAATATTGTGATAGTGTAGAATGCATGATGGTATACAGGCCACAACATAGGTAAGTGGGTTTTTTTAATTATACATTATAAGATGGGGGAGTGAGACAAGCCTGAATAAACACTGACACAAGCCATGACTGTCAAATACATACATTAGTTGCATCTTATTTAGAATTATATGATGCTAACATGTTTTACAAACATCATGGATTTGGAATGAATGTACTTTGTGCTCTTACCCATTCCACCAGAGCTTCCAGAACAGGTTACTGAAATGACATGAAACAGATATATTAATGTTAGGTGTCAGGTTGTAAACTGGAAAGCATTAGTAGTCTGTAGAATGTAGTCTATGCTATACAACTGTGCAATCCCATCAGATAGCAGTAGTTTTAAAATGGATTAGATTTATGCCCTGGGAAAGGAATCCCAAGGAAATTACTGCCCCTTGAAACAATTTCAACTTAAAAAATGTGCTTAGGGGTGGTTCTTAGAAGTTCTTGATTTGTTTATTCAAAAACAGTAATTCTATAAAACAAATTAGACAACATACAATTAAAAGTCCTCATTTATTTGCTTCTGTATTCTAACAGCTACTGCCCTCCCAATTGAAAATTAACTTCTCTATATTCACCAGGTTATGAGTGATCCAGTTAAGAGGCACCTGTAAGTGCATAAGTATGCCCAGTCCCAAAATGCTCCTGTGAAGTTCCCATCACAGACACTGCAAGACAGCACCCATAAAGTTTACTCTGGAGTCAACACTAAAACAGAAAAATTCTATTCCATGCCACCTTTACTCACATAACTTTGGATTACATTTTAATCATCTAGCATGCATGGACAAAAATACATCATTCAAAGAAATTTAAGTTTTACCTGAATATATTTTTTTTGGACAAAATGTAAGCTTTGGCCCCTTATCTGTAACTGGAGACACTACCACTGTGTAGACATCCCCACAAGGTATCTCAGCGATGCCACAGTGACTTAGACCTGAACTAGGGGTACAGGTGAAATTGCCTTTTGAGCCACGTAAATCAGTATTGTAGTTTATCGTTTCATCAGAAGCTTGCCAGTATACCCTGATGCTGTTATTGCCGAGTCTATGTAGCTTCACCCTGGATGGGCAGCAAGCACCTAATAAAATAAGAAACATTAATAAGGAAATTTTGTGAACTTGGAACACATTTTTAATTCCTAGAGATATGATTACTATTGCACTAGATACCAACATTTCAATGAGAAATTATTATTTCACAGAAAGCCAAAGTAATACGTGAACTGAACTAGGGAAGAAAATGTTCTATCAGACTCATGTTATGAAGCTGGAATTCAGCCATTGTTTTACACTGCTGACTCTCCTGACTATGGAGGCACCAGAGCTATACCATCATGCATTCTACACTATCACAATATTTACTATTTATCTGATAGCGTGTAATAAAAGGCAGGCTTATCTTGTATAGCCTCACCATGTTCCATTACAAATTAAACTTCTGATTTTTATTTTTAAAAAAGTGTGGCTTAACTTAACCTATTCTACCTTAATTTCTGCTGGGGTTTCAAAGGATAGTGCCCAGAATTCTTTTATGGTCTCTAAAATTTAATTATGCCATAGCATGTTTTAAATTGAAAAATTGGTTCTGGAGCAATGTTATCAAAACTCTATATGGCCACCTGTTGGCTGTTATAAGAACAGGGTTTTGATTATATGTGAAAATAATCCAAAGTGCATTTATTTGAGAGAAGGAACTGTATTAACTATGTATTGAATTTCACCTGTGCTATTTGTATGAGAGGAACACTATACAAAGTAAGTTGTATATTGAGTCTTTTTCTTCCCAATTGCATTTACAATTTACATACTGGAAGAATATCCTTGATATGTGCAAGTGGATGTCAAGCCCGTTTCGCTGATTGCTTTCAGAGATACTGTATAGTTGGTGCTGCATGTGATGCATCCCAGGAGACAGTAGTTTTGAAGACTGTGACACTTTGTTTGTCCTTTTGGAGACCAGTGTTGTTACATATGTCTCTGCACCCATCCCAACAGACCAGCTGATATTTGTTACAGACTGTGTCACTTGAGTTAGTATCAGGTCATTAGGGCAACAAGGAGCTTAAAAAGAACAAAAAATAGAGAAGTCAATTCTTTTTTGTACTTGGAAAATGGAAGGGTTTTTTGCGTGTTGCAACTAGAATAATATATGATCAAGAGCAAAGGAATGAAGACGTGGATACTTTTCAGGCAAATGTTAGCATGTTGAAAACCACTTGACTATTCTGGCAAGCTTCTAATAAACAGAGCGTCAGTATAAGATTGATGTGTCTCTAAGAGTGAGTTATAACCCTGGAATTACTATAAGATGATTGTTCACCAAGATACTAAAAATTAGTAAAATTTGTTGTCAGAATATCAGGGTACAGCTGTAGCACGGTCCATCTCTACCCCTCAAGTCATATAGCTCAGGCCAGCTCTGTCTCTGTTTAAAGTCTCTTCCTCTACAGTGCAAAATAACTGCAGCCAAACTGTCTGTTAAAAACACATCCTGGTGTACATTAATCTCTGAACTGTGCCTGCAGATCATCTGGGTAAGTGGTACAGGACAAAACTCTGCTAGCAAATTAATAGGAGGAATGGTGGGAAGGATGTGCTTTTATCTGTTCTTCACAGTGTTTGTTTATTGACATGGACATCACCTCATTGCCTCTCCCAGTAATATTAAAAGTCAAAATGCTGACAAGGAAGATATAGGATTAGAGGATCAGAGGATATCCTGAGTTGGAAGGGACCCATAAGGATCATGGAGTCCAACTCCAAGTTATGCATTACATTAGTGGACTATGTTATTAGATTTTAGTTAGCGGTGCCAGATGATGATTGGTTGCACTAAGGCTTCTCAGTATGAGGCAAGTGATCCTTCCTTCTCACACACACATAGATGGACACACATTTAGGCAGTGGACATCCAGCATCCAGCAACAGCTAGTATAATATGCACACATTGTAATTAAAATAAAAGCGCCAAAATTATATAAAGATACATAGAATTATTTTAATATTATGCTGCTAAATATTTTCCACTATATACAATTCCCACATACCTGTCTCCAAAGGGACACTGTAGCTTGGTAAGCTCTGTCCTGCTGGTGATCTTGCTATAGCACTAACAGAGAAAGCAGATCCACAGGGAAGGTTAACTAGGGTACAAGAATTTCCAGAGCTTGTGCAATGCCAAAGCCCAGCCTCTCCTCTGGCAGTGACAATATAGGTAGCTTCTTCATTGGTAGGTTGCCAGTGCACACTGATTACAGAAAGAGCCTCCTTTGAGATATTTTTAATTTCAGGACTGCAGGGAGCTGAAATATTTCATATTAACAGTATTTAAACAGATTGTTTATGCATACTCTGTAAGTTACACATGAAAATTAAATTCCAGTTAGAACTGACAAACTACTTTGGAAAAGTATATGATCCTTAAATGTTTACTCCTGGTGAGAATTTAGAACTTGTGATGGAACTGGTAACATGAGGATTTTGCATACAAAACCAGAGATGAATTGTATATCTGATTTTCAAAAACTTGGAGCTATCAGAAGCTTTCAATCCAAATCTGGTTTTAGGTCCCTGCTTACAGTGTATTTTTAAGGAATTACAGTAATTTTTAAAAATTTTTATCAGTTACAGTAACTTAGCACTCCAGTAATGCTTTTTATCCATGAATCACTGCGGTGTCTGACTAATTGTTTCTTCTGCTAAAGGAAAGTAAGAATGACCATAATACCTGTTGCCAGGTACTTAGATGCACACGACGTGTTGCTGCCTCTGGCCTCACTGAAAGAATAAACTGTGACATTATACCAGGTGTTGCACTGCAGGGCAGATAAGGTGCAGGCCGGGGCGGTGTCGTTGCAGAGCACGGCGCTGCTCCAGGCAATGGCTCTCCTTTCGTACAGTTCAGCACCTCGGACAGGAGCCCAGGTGATCTGCATGGTGTCGCTCGACACGAACGCGGCCCTGACGTCGCTGGGGCAACAAGGTGCTGGGAATACACAAGGCAGAAAGGAAAACTTGAACGTGAACTGAAAACTGGCACAAAGCCAAGAGCCTTGTTTCAGTTATCTTTGTGCTTCATAAATCTCCAAAGGTGACTGATATTGCACAAACAGTCTCATTAATCCCAGACTTACTACTTGAATTAATTCAGTACCCCTCCTTCCAAATCAATAGAGGACATTCTAATGCATAGGTAAGACATAGGAATTACGTATAGCCTTGATTTAAAATTTCAAAGCATCTAGAGGTTAAATAATTCTAACAATGTTCTTCACAATTTCTCACTGAACTCATAATTTTTTCATTTTCCAAATACAAAAACTCTCTATGAGGAAGTTTAAGACTTTGGTCCACCCTTCCTAAAGCAATAGAAAAAAACCCCCAGGATTACAATTCAAATGTTATGCCAGAACTGTGTGTTATTCGTATGTCCTTGACTGAAGATTGTACATCGTTGAACTATTTTCAAGTTTGTAAGCATGTTGTTGCACTTGACTATGCAAGTTAAATTCAACTGAAATGTGAAATGGTTCTTTTTCTCTGCCAACTTTTGTGTGTTTTGCGCAAAACCTGAATAAAAATACAAGTTTAAATCGTTATCTTCCAATAAAAATGTCCAATCAGCTCTACCATAAACATAGCTAAAGGATCCAAAATTAATTTGCAAGAATACATTGCTACTTACCAGTGGTGTAATTGAATAAATCACCTAAAGGACTCTGCCTTGCCTTGTTATACGCAAAGACACTAATGAAATAAGTGAAGCCACAGTCTGACTGGAAATGGCATTGAGTATGTGATGTGTTGCAGTGCACTTCCAAGCCATCATCACTCTTCACAAAAACCACATAATAATGACCAAAATTGACGCTAGACCATGATACTAACAAGTGGCCAGGTTCATCCTCTTCAATTGATAGATTTACCGGTGCACAAGGAACTGAAAAAAAAATTAAAAAAAGAAAGAAGAAAATAACTGTAGTCAGAATTTTTTTATTTATACTTTTGGGGAATAAAGGAAAATCAGGAATATATAGAGTTATTCTACTCAGCTTGAACAGTTGTTCTGTCTTGTTCAAGAAAACAGCAAGTTATCTGCCTTTACAGAGGATGCTACTTACATTTAGATGAAAAGTGACTATGATTTTTACAGAACAAAATAGATGCTACCTTCATGTTTTACAGAAAACAGATCTGCTTAAGGAACCCGTGAACAAAACCAGTGGCACTGGGCAGTATTTCAAAGGAACTGGCACAGTCTGTGCTCACAAATAGTAGTTTTGGATGACAACTGGAATACTGGCTTGAATAGCAGTTGGCACCTGAAAGCCTTTATGTGAAAACCCTTTATATATTGGTATGAAACTCACTGGCTGTGTCTGAATAGAGCAGTCCTTTGCTCCCATTTCCTTTCTGGTGGCATCCCAAAATATCACATTAAACTGTGAACTCCATGGCTTTTGCTTAAATAACATTTACTTTCTAGTTGAAATAGTTTAGCTTGCTGCTATTAGAATAAATATTTGCTTGCATGGGCAGTTCACCTAACAGGTCAGGAAGCAATCACCTCTGACATGGCAGTGGTGCTAAGTAATGAGCAACTTCTTGTCCTGATGAAGCTGCTACCTGAGAATGGTCTGTGACAGTATCTTAATTTAGTGTAGTGGTGCTACTTTAGCTGAATGTGGTTTTGTTGATCTCCTTTCTAACTAACAATTAGATTTAGCCTAGAACAGTTCTCAGCCTAGGGGCAGTCCTTAATGCTATTTCCTCACAGATTTCTGCCAATCTGTTTGTGACAGACCTGACACAGTAGGACAGATCTGTTATTCCTTACATTAGTTTTACACTCAGAAAATTGACTTTAGAACAGGTACTTCTGGTAAGAGGAAAATGCAAGCTTACTGGTTCAGCCAACAATATATACACCATTGCAAGTTTTTCTCACAGAAGTATGAAGAAAGTTTAGGCTATTACCTCCAAAATAGAAAGGCATATGGCACAGTTCATGCATGAAGTTCAGAAGCAGAAATAAATATTTGAGAACCACTTGTGAATTGTAATGGACCAATTTACATTTGAAATTAAAGAAATATAAGTTAAAATGCCATAAGGTATATAAGGATCAACGACACATACTAGTTTTTAAGCTTACTGCATTGGTAGGCTTACTGGATCCAGCATCATTGTATGCTGTGACAGAAACAGAGCTGCACTGAAGAGATGGCATCACACAGGAGGCAGAAGATGTGTTACACTTCAGTTTCAAAAGTCCACTGGAGGCTGTCACGCTGTAAGTTAGAGCTCCTTCTGTTGGCATCCAAGAAACAATAGCTTTTAAAGCACCACTATTAAAAGCTACTTGAACATCCGCTGGTGCATTAGGACCTACGGTATATCAGTTTGAAACACATAAATACAACTTAGCATATGGCCTACAGGCATGATCTTTTCCATAAGTTGCAAACCAAATACAATTTCTGTGGTACAGACCTTACCCTCATTTATATGAAAGTGACAATTTTTTAAAGAAATAGTTCTAGTTGTACACCATCACAAAGCCTTCTGTTGAAACTCCTTGCCTTATTTGAATATTTGCTTCTCACAGTTAGAAAAATCCTCAAATCAGTCTAAGCTTGTGTAATCCTTACCCAGGCCTGTCCTAGGTACAACTTTAATGGTAGTTAATGGTATCTTTGCCTCAGTAATAATTAAACATAGCCATGTCATCTGAGCTTTCATGAACTTTGAGATGGGGTAAAAATTATATGATCTGAAAATTTACCCAATGTATCTTTGAAAAACATAACACAATCACACATGCACATAAATACTTCCTGGTATATCGTTGTGGTTTGGTTTTTTTTTTAATGTTTACTTGAATTCAGGAAAGAAAATTCCTTACTTGTTCTTTGGTTATATGTGAAATCATCTCCAGGTATCCCATTGACATTCCAGGCATATGCCTTGATAGTATAGAGAGTTCCTGGGTCTAGATTTGTAAATATCAAGGATGTATTGGTGGTGTTCTCCTTCAGCATTCTGCCCAAGCCATCTGATCTCATGAGGGACACAGAGAATCCAGCTGCCATATACACAGCTTTCCAGCTCACTGCAATGGAGTCACAACTTGGAGAACTAACAAACAAAATTGGAGCAGCCAGGACTGTTGAGAAAGAACACCGATTAAGCTTTTGGTTTTTTGCTAATACTGTTTGAAAGGGCCAAATTTGAAATGAATACATAGAAACAACAATCACCAAACTCTTGAGAGACAAATTCAGCGACAACAAAAACAGAAAAATAAATTAATGCAAGACTGACAGAATAAATATGAAAACTGATTTGGTGCATCCGTTATGATATTACAGGTTTTGTAAAATGAATGTAACTCATACACGAAGTATGAAAGGTTGAGTGCCTAGAAGAACGAAAATCACCAAGATACTGCCTTTTCTTGCCCTCTAAGTTTTACATTGTCTTATTATTTTTATACTTTTAGTTGTTTCTTCATTTCTTCCATTCCCTCAAGTTATGTCTTTTGTTAAATTCTGATTTTGTTAAAATAAAATACATATATTCATACAAATTCTAGTAAAATTTCCTGTTAAATAGTTAACATACAGTACTGTCACAAAGTAAACCATTAATTCAGACTCTTGTCCTGGTCATTAAGTCAGATGGCTGAATTTTAGTCCTCAAAAACTGAAAGGAGAATGTGATCAATACAATTCAAAAATACAAGATTATAATAATTTAGTACTAGTACACTCCTGGGCTATACTGTTCTTTTCTGTTCAAATTTTAAGAAAAAAAGAAAAAAAAAAAGGATGCTTGCATGAATGCTTTATATCATAATAACATTACAGAATTTCATTTGAAATAAGAATTTGAAAGTCCACCTGTTTTTGCTTTTCTGAAAGGTGAAGGCTGGCTTTTTCCTCCTGAATTTATAGATCTGATAGTGATCCTGTACAAGGTGGCAGGTTTCAGTCCCGTCACTGTGCCTGGAGAATTTGTAACTACAGTTTCAATGAAGGAATCTCCATCTTGTGCAGACAGCAGATAACTAGTAGCCCCAGGTACCGCTCTCCATTCCACTGTGATACTGTTGCTAAGTTTTGAATAAGCTTGGTCAATAACAGGTATGTCTGGAGCTAAAATGGAAATAATGATAGACATATTGAAGTTGGGGAACTCAGCCCTGTGAAACGCTAAGTGCTCTGAACATTTCACAAAGACTGGTCAGGACAAATGGCCTACCCTTTCTATGAATGTTTAAAATTTAAGTTAAACGAAGCTTAAATGAACATTAAAAAACTACGCAGAGTCTTGAGATATTCTAGACCAACTTTCATCTTTCCATAAAAATATTCCAGTACCCTGGAAATCACTATTGAAAATGACCATTATTTAACCTAGGTTGCACTGAGAGGTCTCTTTTTTGTCTCGCTCTATAGCCAATTAAGTATACTGGATGTTTACAGAAAGCAATATACAAAGCTATATATACAAAGAAACAGCAGATGTTTATACAAAGCAGTCTGAAATAGGAAGCTGAATCACAGGTATTTCTATATCAGAGCAACATACAATAATTTAGTTTGGAAGGGACCACAGGAAGTCTTCTTATCCAACCCCCTGCTCAGAGCAGATATACTTAGATATACAATAACGTGACACATCAAATATTGCAATTAAATCCTTTTCTATTATGCTATGCTGCAGGCCATTCAGAAAGAGTCTGCTCTTGTGTACTGCAGTCACAAACATAACTACAGAGGGTGTATTTCTTAGCCACAAGTAACTTATGTTCTGTAGCCTAGATTTTCAGACTAGAATCAGCATATATAAAGCAAGTGCGTATGTTGCAAGGCTGCAAAAACTCACTAGAAGAGAAATAAAACATAAAATGAAGGTGTATTCCACCTAAAATTAAGAAAAGGAATGAAAAAGTATTTGGGACGACATTATGTGCCTTGAAGCAAACTTATTTATAGCACGGCAGCTAATTTGGGATTTCAGAGACCCTAGGAAGCATTACACATGACTATATAACTCCTGATCATTATGTCTGCTCTCTTAGTCCCAAGCATTTTCTTATTCCGCTACAATCAGATATCCTCTTGTGCCCATTTGTAAAAATGGTAACATGTACTTTATATGACCATGCCTATGGGATATTTGCAGGTGTGTCTTTTGTGATCCTTGAGCAAGCTATTGCACTATGGTTTGGTTGGGTTTTTTTTTTTCCTTTTAAAATATTGTCTTTAGTAACAATTCATAAAAATTTCTTACGCAAGTCTAAGGGATTTACTTGCCCACCAGTCAAGTAGAGAATATATACCACTTGATTTATATCAGAAATAAATTACAGAACATTAATATCCGTTCTCACACAACTAAGCTAGCAATAGAGGTTTTTATATACTCATCAGGATAAACACAGCTACTTTTTTATTTTCAATTTTTATTGTAATAGTTACTTTTATAAGAAACAAATGCTAATGGAAAAAAATTGGCTATTTCTAAAAATTATCAGTTGAAGTATTTTAAAAACAGAATTTGAACAGAATGTTTTTTTCAATTACATTTCAGTGATGAAATGAAAAAGCACTTCTATTTACGCAGATTGTCCTTCAATATCCATCGATGACTTATATGGTACAAGGCCTTTTGTGAATGAAACACAAATACCGTTTATCAGCATCAGTACTTAAAAATGTATATAGCTTCACATCTGTATTTCATTTCATTCATTACGAAAGGGTAGGTGATTTGGAAAGCTGCAGTCTGAGCAAGCTGTGCATGGCAGGTCAGGGAAACATATATATTACAAAAAAAAGCGGTGGAGAAAAGGAGCTGATCATGCTACTATTGAACTCAGTAGGAGAACCAGCAAAAGGCTTCAACAGGAATGGCAGCTATTCCCTACCAGTACAATGAAACATCAAGGATAAAATTCCAGTCCTACAGAGGTCAATGGAAATTATACTTCACAAAGTTTCTCTCACTAACCTGTTGACCACATAATTTGTGTTTCTGCAAGAATAATTCCATTCTTGTCAATGGCTTCTGCTTGTATAGCATACATAGTATTGGGAATTAATGAAGTTAGAGTTCCTTTAAGTGTAACATCACTAAAACGAGCCAGTAATGAATGTCCTACAGTATTCATAGCTGTAGCTGTGACTCTGTAAGATGAGGCTCCTGAACACTTGGGCCATCTGAGATAAACGCTTCTTGATGTCACATCATATATAGACAAAGAGAAACCTGAAAAAAAAATATTGAACAAACATTTCAGTCATTCCTGAATTTAGTCAAGTCTTGACAAGAAGATTGTTCAGTGCCTTATCAAGAATCTACGTGATCTAATTTTCAGAAGATAGGTATTCCACTGTATTTGTAGTGCTATCTCCCTAGTTAACTTTTGTAATCCATTAATTACTGTAATAACTGCTGCATGCTCTCATAATATCATGTTGTGATGATTGCTGTTTTTCTTAGAACCTCCATATGTTGTAGTCTTAATTATTTAAAAAAATACTGAGTATAATCCGTAAGTGACTATACAACCAGTGTCAACAGTATTCCATACATGAATAGGATCAAATGCTTGTTTTGCAGACCATGAAAAGAATATGCTGCAGCAAATGTCCAGATACTGCAACAACATGTCTGCAACGACTAAGATTTTAGGCTCTTTACAGTGCAGTATATGCAGGAACATATACTATCACCAGAGAACGAATGAATTCTGAGAGCATTTCTTATTATCTTGCATTCTTCAAATTTTAAACTAAGCAGTATTCACATTTAATGCAACAGGAGCTGTAGGCACAAAATACGAGACTGAAGAAAATATAAAATTTTATAAACCATTGGAAATATTTGCGCTTAGGAGACCATGCTTCTTCTGGTATTTTTTGTGTGTGATTTTTTTTTTTTTAAATTAAAAGATACAACAAATAACTGGGTGCAAATATGGGACAGTTTGAATCCTATTTGTAGCACAGTTATGTAGGTAATGAACAGCACAATTTGTCCAGCCCAGTGTTCCCCCTGGTTCACACTAGTGTCAAGGCACAAGTGATCTGTCAGAATCTTTGTGCAAGTGTTGAACATAATTGGGACTCCTAAAAATAAGGTTTAAAATTTATAAAGATATCAATATAGATTTTTTAAAGCTGAATCAAACTTGAAAACAATTTTTATTTATAAAGCTGCTGGAACTTACAGAATGTTTTATTAAAAATCACGTGTGTATTCTCTTCAGACCCATTCAAAAATAAGCAGCCAAAACCAAAATACCATTTTGAAGACTTACCTGTGTTAGCTGAAGAGCTCTGAAAAGGAAGATGTAAAAAAAATTAGAAACATAGAGTGAAATATTTTATTTGGAAAATTAAAAATCTAGTAAGATTAGTAACAACAACTTAAAATATTACATTTTTTAAAAACATATTTTCCTGATATGATGTATTTGATCAGACTCTTCATGCATGGGAAGTTTATGCAACCAGTGAGATCTCATTCAGGTATGCAGATCATATTACTTCTTCATTTTCCTCTCTGAATCTCCCTATTGATCCAGTTTTCAGTTGTTGACAGACTTCGAAAGATCGAGTCCCAATATATTATTTTAGAGTCACTTGTAAACACTGCAAAAGTGTAATACTAACAAACTCTATGTCAGATAGTGTCTACCCTAACAGTTAGTTTACTTTTACAAAGAGTACAATATTATTCTTGAAAATAGTTTTAAAGCAAACGAGTTGCACTCACCATTTTCAGGCAGTTGAAAAACAGTCCAAGAAATACCAATGATTTACTTTTTGGACCGCACATTTTGTCAGAACTTTGTTCCAGCCTTCACATGGGGATGAACTCAGGGCGATTCCTGCTGTGACCAGTAATATTTTGCAGCAGCGCTGTCACCGTAGGTTTACTCCGTGGAACCAGAGGAGGTCACGTTAGGTTGGGCCCTCCTCCCTGCCACACTAGAGCCTGCCAGCGGTTACCAAAACCATGGTGAAATGAGTCTGACACAGCATTGAACTTTTAGGCAGGTGACTGGTGGGGTTTTTCCCCCTTCTGTTGCAGGATGCAGTTTCTGTATTGCATATGCAAGATGCATAAAATAATCAAGCCCAGCATAAATTCTAAATTTGCTGTTCAGCTTATGATCTGTTGCCTTTTTGTCTACTTACAAAGATCTTTTTTCCTGTCAGGAATGATGCCCTCGTCATATTCCCTTTTGAATGGAACACAGCCATACCGACTGGAAAACACTCTTCCTTGTGCTTCGCGTTGCGGAAAGAGAAATTTTCCTCTCAGTTCTGTGTATTCGTACCAGCTGCTGGTTCGTCTTTGACAACAAGCCTTGATGTCTTCAAACTATAACTTCTGACAGATTTTAGGTGTCAAGAAAGGGTATCCTTCTATGACCCGATAGTGTTTTCTTCGGTGGCTGACACAAACATAACCGGGAACCTGGGGATCGTTTCTACGAGGGAGCCACGCGGCGAGGCAGGTTTTGCACCCCGAGGGGACCCAGGACCAGGGCAGGTTTCGCGGAGGCCCCCTGACCAGGCGGTCTTCCCGCCTCCGCGGCTGCTCCCCACACTGCACAAGGAGCCCACCTCAGGGCTCGGGAGGCGGCTCCTAGGGTCCTGGGTTCACCTTCTGACAAGCGACAGAACGCTCCTTCCTCATGGGACAAGCCCTGGTCATCGGGTGCTTCCCCAGCGGGAATTTCAGACCCCATCATGACACAGAAACGGGGTCCTGCCGCTGGCACAGCTCTCCAGGAGCTGGCACGGCTCATGAGGGGCGGGCACGGTTGGCGGGAATGCGCCCCGCCCCGCTCCTCGCACCGCCGCTGAAGAGGGAGCGGCGGGGCCAGGTAGGGCGGCGGAAGGGCGTGGTGGTGCTGTGAGGTGGGGTTTGTAAGCAAGATGGCGCCGGCGGTGCGGGGGTTGAAGAGCTTAGTGTGGCAGAGTGAGTGCGAGATTCTGCTCTGCGCCCCCTTCTCCCTGCCTCTCGGGGCTGGGAGCAGTATGGGGCTGATTGGTGGGCAGCGGCGTGGGCCGGCCGGGAGTGCTCGCCGCTGAGGCGCCGTCTCCCCGTAGCCTGGCGTGTTGGGGTCGGGGGTCCCCTTATAGCCGCGGGTGGGGTCGGGGCCCCTCCTGGCGCGGCTGGAGGCGCGTTAGGAGCCGCGCTGCGTGTCAGAGCTGAGGCGGGCGGCCGGGCCTGCCGCGGGCGCCAAACGGTGGGAGAGCCAGGCTGGGCCCGGGCGGCTGTGTGGGGAGCCCGGTGTGCGGCAGAGGCTGGAGGTGGCTGCTCTTCCCTCGCTGTTTCAGCTAGGGACTCGTCGGGTGTCGGCCGCCCCGGCTTGCGGCCGTGCCGCGGGTGCCTGCGGTAATAGCACCTAGATGGAAGCGATATTGCCTTATTCCGAGCTGAAGGTGAACTATGTAGTATGTAGCCAGCCACACTAGCTCTTGAAGAAGTTAAACTGAAGTCAGCTCTTCGAGGCCTTCCCTGTTGCTTCTGAAATGGCAGTTTTGGAGAGTGATCCCGGCTTCAGAAGGGGCTGTCTAGTTGTCTGTCACAAAGTGGCACTATCTGCTTTATGTTGGGCTTCACGGTTTTCAGAAAAAAAAAAAAAAAAAGCTGAAGGGGTCCCCAGGTCCTTTCATAAATGAACTGAAGGTTTTTATCTCCATGTTTAGGAACAAGTTCTGGTGGTGTTTGTTACAGAAAATGAAGTAACTGCTCCATGTGTTACTGGAGTAGAAGGGCTAATAGTATTTTAGGTAGTGCGAGACCTTTGGGGAAAGGCATTAGCAGGCATCTCACGCCAGGCCTAATTGTACTGAGGTTGTGACTCCATGAACAGCTGGGCCAGCCTAGTGACTGTCACTGAGATGGGAAGGTCCTGCTGCCTTCTCATCTGTGTTTTCTTCCTCTGCTCCCCCCTGCAAGCTCCAGTCTGCTTGCTTGTGTCACTGGAAGAGAAAATAGAAAAAGGGGAGAAAGAGGAAAAGCAGACTGTTCCTGTGGTGTTCAGTCCTTGATTGCTGACATCTGTACTCTGCTTACATGAGTTACATTCCTTTGTTTAGAACTTGACCTTTTAGAAATCCCTACTTTTGCTGCTTTGCTTGTCCTGTCTTGCTGTGTTATTTGTGCCTTTGACTGTAAAGCAGTTGATTTGTCCTGAGGTGTTTTATAGAAGACTTGGACCTTAAAAGGAGGGAACCTAAACAAAGTGTCATCAGGGTGTATAAGGGCTTTTGAAAAGGGCGTTGCCAGTGTGGACATGACCATGAGAAAGAAAGATTAGAGTGATAGTGAAGCAGTGTGAATAATAAAACATTTATATTGAAAACTTTGTAAAAAGGAATCTTCTGAAAAGAATGTTTTGTTACAGAGCTAGTTAGTCTTGTTTTTTCAAGACTACAAGAACAATGAGAAGTGATGACCTAAGTTTTAGATGTTGTCCAGCACTTCGTTTATGGCTAATTCAAGGCCATAAACTGCTGCTTTTTAATGTTTCAGCAAGCATTTTTTTTTAAGGCTGGTTTGTCTGAAAATAATGTCAGTGATGCTGATGCCTCGTGTAACAGCTTGTTGTCAATGTATTTCTTATTCCTGTTCTGCCAATAGGCAAGGAAGTTGTACCTGTGCTGTGTGTACAAGGAGTGTTGTACCTGTGCTCTGGTATGGTGCTGTTAAAACCCCTTCTTTCCATTGCGATAGCCCTTTCTGTAAGGTGCAATTTTAGATTAAATCTAAGCAGAAGTGTGTGTGAAAAGATTACTTCACCAAAGTTTGTCAGTGAAGTTCACAGTTATGGGAGCGGGAGAAGCTAGCTGTATTTAGGACAGAGTAGTTCCTGTGTATGAAATTAATTATATACTGCATCTCTGTGTGTATCTGCAAATAAGGTTATTTCCACAAGGAATTATGTATTTATTTTTTCCTTACAAATTTAAAATGTGTTCTAGACTTGTATAATAAGATTGTAGCCTAGCCATAGATATCTGTATTAATTTTTTTAAATGATTCAGCATTTTTGCAACTCTCGTTTTCCAGAACACTTGCTTACAGTGAAAGCTGTTCTAGTCCTTACTTCAGGAAGTGTGTTATAAATGGGTCATTAACTTTGCCAAGGTGTGGTTTGCTTTTTGGTTTTGTTTGTTTGTCTTTCACAAAGGGATTTAGCAGTCTGCTGTTCCAACGGGGTTGTGTATAGTTCTTATCTGGATCGGGAAGTAAAAGCAGAAGAAAAATGCCTTAAACTAATTGAATGTATTCAGAGAAGACAAAATTAGAGAAGGTAGTTAGGATGCATAGTTGGTATGAAATTTGTGAGAAGGAAATGAAAGCTTGGACAAAAATGGAGCACTACTCATACCTGGGTTTAGGATTGTTTTTGTTGCATACCGAGTGCTTATTGGAAACAAATGAGATGATTTTGAGAGCCTGGAAACCAGTGTAGGTCAGTTATTTGGATAAAGCAGCTGCAGGTTGAAGACAAAACAAACAGCAGTTGGAATGTTGCATGGATAGTACACTGTATCTGGTACACTGATAGCGTGGAATAAAATTTCTTTTTGTGGTGGGAGAAAGCTGACTTCTATTTTTAGTTAAAGAAATGAAGTTCAAGACATAACTGGATTATGCATTTGTATGTTCTGGTTTATTTTATAGGCAAGTAAGTTAAAGTATTGTAGAAAAAAAAATATTTAAGATTTTGGACAAGGCTTTCAGGCACTCAATATATTACGAAGAATTCTATGTAATGCTAAGGACTAATTCCTTGGTAGAAGTGTTCTCAGAAAAGGAAGATTAATGGAAGTTATGAAGGGTAATGAAATATTCATGAGGCTAAAGATTTGTTCCTACACCTTGTGTACAGACCTAGAAAAATGTAAGTAACAAATACACAGTATAAAAGTGACAGGAAAAAATGTGCTTGTGTTACATCCTGGATTCAAGTATTGCCAAGAAATACATCGTGGTAGTAGCTATGGAGTCATGAGCATTCTGCAGCTTTAGAGAGAATATATCCAAAGAAGTCATAGGAGTCTCTACACCAGGCTAAGCAGCCCTAGAACTTGTTCAAATCTGTGGATTGTGTATAGCAAGAAGGATGTTGAACAACCTGAACAATCCAGAGGGCAAGCTTGAGGAATGATAATGGATTTTGGGAGTTGTGTAAGCAGAAAAAGGTTCAGGAGAACTGAGCTTGAGTTTTATTGTTTAGCAGCATGAGCAAAATATGCCAATTGGGACCAAGGGACTTGGACATAAGTGAATATATTAATATTTATAAACACTGAAGAAATAGATGTATGTTTTGTTGTATGTGCACCTACTATTCTGAAATGTCTTATGGTTCTTTCACTTGACAGTAATCACAAAATGTGTGCTGAATTTGCTCACTTGTATTTTGGGCTTCTGTTTCTATTCCATTTTTTCATTTGGGAGAAGGGTCCAGCTATTTTAATAGATATCAGTAGTCATCAGCTTAATCTGAAATTCTGTTCTGTGGAAAAAGAGAACAGAATAATCAGACCTCTTTATTTGTATGTTTATAAATAACAGGTTTTAAACAGTACTCAAAATCTTCTGACTTTTAATACATACCGCTGCTGTGAGATCAAATCTGCATTAGCCTGATGATACCACTCCTGAAAGCTGCAACTCAGTTCTAGTGGTCTTTAAAAGTTGTGGGTTATAACTAGATGCTGACTTCCAGTGCTGAATCTGGTACGAGCTTTTTAATTGACACTTCTCCCAAAGTTGTCACAGCAGGAAAAGATACGTTATTTAAGATAACTTTCAATTCCTGAAAGAACTGGTATTTTCTTAGGCTTATTATGGGATTCTAGAGAAAGAACAAGGACATCTGAAGTTAGCCTATATTTAAAAATAGGTCTATTTGTGAATGTGTTGGTCCAGCCGCCTTATCTTAGAGTAGCTTAAACTTTTTTGCACGTGCACAACCCATTTAGTGGAAGAGTTCACACATGCACAAAAAAAAAAGGTGAAATACTTACGGACCTGTGACTGTTCAGACTGATTTTTAAGGAGCTGTTTATTACCAAAAACCAAACAATTAGCTACATGGTCAAGAATTCTGTAGGAGAAAAATTCTCAGTGTTTTTTTTAATTCTTTTTTTAGGTCTCTAAACATATGAGTCTAAATGACTGAATTATTATTTTTAGTAACAATTTGATTCCTCTGGTAAATTATCTATCACTGTTTCTTCTTACAGAGCTAAAATCCTCAATGTTTGATGACTGCAAGAAAGAGGAGGAATGGAAGGTATAGTTTTGCTGTAATTTTTGCAAGAATGTTACAGATTATTGCTCAAGTGATTCTATCACCAAGTATACAACAAATAAGTATCACTTAGTGTCTGGCACTTAAAATTGTTTTCTATCCAAGTAATGGCTTTTAGTTATCTCAGATCTTTGTATAATACATAACAAAAAAGTCTAAGAGCTAGTATAGGAAGAATAAATGGTTAGTTGTCTTGATTTGTTTGTTAAGTTTTGAAAAAAATTACAAACTGTTTCTGTTTATCTTCACTTTTCTTTTGAAAGACTTTTACTGTATTAACTTCAAAAATTATACTGCTATGCAATACATGTGGAGCAGGATTCAACAGTATGATACCTGTTTGAGCTGTAAAGTAGTTTTAGAATAAGTACAGATATATTTTAGCACGAATTTGAAAGACTTGTGTCAAAGTGTAAGTTAAAAAATATTTCTAGTAGCAGTAGTGGGAACAAGCTACTTATTTAAGATGGAGCTCATCTTTTGAAATCCTGAATGTAGGGAGCTGCCTTCTGGTGCTATTTGAAATTAATTTCCCACTGCAAAGTTGGTATGTGCAGGTGATGAAGAGATACAGAGTAATAAAATATATTTCAGCTTCAAATTTCCATGGCAAGTTGTTGAGAAAATAATATAGGCTTTACTGTAGCTGATTAATTTATCTAAATACTTGTGGTTTTTTAATATATTTAGATAATTCTTTTAGATGATTACACTACTAAATTACTGTCACTGTGCTGCAAAATGACTGATCTACTGGCAGAAGGTATCACAGGTAAGCATAATTCTTTTTAATATACAGATGGCAATATCCTGATAAGAAAAAGGGAAAGAATAAAATTGATGGTACCCTTGCAAGAAATTGTCTTAAGTTTCTTGATGAAGACAAGTAGCTATGGGATATTAGACTAGCAGCATTTCTGGCTTGTACAGTAATTACCCAACTGATTTTCTAATTATTTTTCTAATTTTTTAAATGAAAAATGGAATGTTTCTCTGCCTAGAAGCTAAAACTCTTAAAAATACCAAAACAACTTTTTCCTAAATATCACTGTAAGCTGGTTTTGGTGTTTGTCAGTTTTGTGCTTTTTTTTTTTTGTGGGGGTGGGTGTTTGCTAATGTTCAGGATGGGGCAAATGAAAGTTATTTGTCACAAAGTGATTTTAAGGAAAATTTAAGTACCGAAGACAAAATGAGAACAGGAGACAGTAGTAGACAAACTGATGAAAGGTGTTTGCAAGCAAGTGGATGTGATAGAGGCAAGAATTTAAATTTGAGTTCTATGTTTTACAGATAGATATGTTATAGCCTCTTCTCAAAAAGAGAGCTTTCTGTAATTAAAAAAAAAACCACAACAAAAACTTGAAACTAAACTATAGTAATGATTACTTTAACTAGACTAAACCCATAAGCAACAGTAACAGTAGTTAGATTGTCACTTTTCCAAAAAACTTGAGAGTAGTTTCTAGTGGAGTGGAGTTTCTCATCTGCTGGAATGTCTCTCCTGTTCCTTGATGTTTGCCACTGTCAGATGTGAATAATGGATTGTGATACATCTCACTTATACAGTATGCCTATTTAGATAAGACTTTGTTTCTCTATATGTATTTTTAAAAAAGTATTTTCTCTCTAGTAAATTTTATGGGCTTTTCTTCCCTACAACTTAAAAAAGGATGTTTTTCCTATCATAAAACACTTCTCAAAGTTGTTTTTTTTGTTTGACCTTTGTTATGATTATTAGTGTATCATCCTGCCAAACGTTTTTCCTGCCTGTTTTTGAAATTGAAATGAATGCACAAAATGTAAATGATCTAGTTTTTAATTATCTTTAGGTTTAGATTTTTAGAAACACTTTTGTAAGAGAGCATTATTTAGACTTATTTTTCCACAAGTAGCAAGACTCTTGTATTCCAACTATATTCAATATAACATAATTCTTCTGGAAGTATAATAGCAAAGCCGAGTGTATTCTTAATCGTAAGAAGTACTGCTTATACTTTGTGAGAAACTTTCAGTGAGTGTGTATCCTGTTCATCAGTAAGAAACCTTTTATTCTTTGTGTGTATGCTACTGAAAAGAACCTGTCTTTCCACATCCAGATGTCTGACATTATTTATCTTCCTTGTTCCTCCACCTCAAAATTACTGAGCAACATGAATCTCTCTGCATTCTCAAGCTAGTGTACTGCAACACTATGTAGTAATGCCTTTATTAAACAGATAAAACCAAGTGTTGAGTGAAGCTGATTTGCTGAAAATGTCTAATTTGTGCCTGCAATTATATTGAAACAGAGTAAGTGCACAGGAAATAGACAAAGGACAGAAGAGGCTCTAGTCCAAAATGATGGCTTGTGTAGTTTCATTCTCCTTCTCCTTCAATGTGCTGGAAAAAGAACAATCTTGCTGAGGCAGTTCTCCTGCAAGATAGTTCATACTGGGCCCCATAGTTTGAGCATGTTTGTTTTGCAATACTTTTCTGCGTGGGGGCAAAACTCTGCTTGTGTAGAATAGCCAGGAAAAATTTAGTCCTACAAATTTAGTTGATGCTAGACTGAGGGTTGAAGATGTCTTGTGGTAACTTGCTGTATTTAAAATAATTTAAAAAAAAATCAAAGCACTCTTGGTAGAAGATAGGTCCCCGCCACTAATTTTGGGGAAACCTCTATACTAAAATGTGTGTGGTGCTTTCCTTGCAGATGCATAAAGCTCTTAATTATAACAATGTAATATTTCTTACTTTACAGTGGTGGAGAATGTATATAAAAACCGTGAGCCTGTCCCACACATGAAAGCAGTATATTTCATAACTCCCACTAAAAAGGTTAGTATTTTAAAGAAAACTGACATCTTTCAGACTGAAAAAGCAATCTTATTAATTTAAAATATTTACTGTGTACAACTATACAGTACCTAACTTTTGCATTTTGCGTGATGCTTAATTTTCCATAATGAAAAGACAGTGCAGTGTCACCACAGAGTATGTTGCAAATTTGCACCTTTGGATCAATGGAGGCATTGTTTCATTGCTTAGATATTGGTAACCTCACTGAAAGGGATGTTGTATCAAATAATGATGCAATACATTGAAAAATAGAATTCAAAGTAATGACCTCAATAGGACATCACTGTTGCTTCCTAAAAATTGAGAGAATAAATCTCAGCACTGTTAGAGGTGGAAAATAATGCAAGCGTCCTGCTTTGTGTGCTTCCGAAAGTGATCGTGGTGTGTGACTGACCTTCTGTAATTGTTTACTATTCTTGGTGTGGAATTAATACTCTTCTACTTAAGTGTTGATTTGCAGTATTCCTAAGTGAGACTGGATAATTAACAGGGCAGGAGGAGGGGCAGGAGAAGCTTTGTGTTGTATGTGAGGAAAGGCAAAACACAGTAATGATTTTTTTCCTTAATTTTCCTATCCCCATAAGTCTGTGGATGGACTTATTGATGACTTCATCACTAAATCATCCAGCAGATACAAAGCAGCGTATGTGTATTTCACTGACTGTAAGTAAGCTTTTGTGTTGTAGTTTGATGACTTTATGTATGTAAATAAGTAAGCTTCTCAACTTTCTTTTGTATAGTTTAGTACACTGAAATTTTGGGTCCTGTTTCTTGAGAGAAGATTTGAGACTTAAGTCACTAACCATATTTGGGTTGCCAGGGCATGGTCATTGTGCTGTGTGACAATAGTAATTTCTTAGACAATTACCAATGTTGATCATTCCCCACCTCAGCTTTTCATTCAGGTAATCTAGTTTTATTTTTAAAGTATTTCAGTCTTCTCCTATGTTGGAGAGTGTGGAGGTAGACAGTTCCAGTAAAACTATGTATCTCATAAACAAAATAGTACTTAAATATAAATGCATGAGAACTAGCTGCAAGAACAATGTTCTGTAATTGGTTATTTTATGTAGTTCCTTCAGACTTGTGAGCCAGCTTTTTCTCATTACCTGAAAGAAGGTGCCTACTTAGCCCTTGCAAGCAGAGACAATTAGTGCAAATAGAGTTAATGTGACTGCATGTTCCTCTGCACTCAGTGTGACTAAAATGGTCTGTAATAAAGGGAAAACAAAAAACCAAACATGCCACTGAAGGCAGAAGTGAAGTTGTGTCTGTCTCTGGATGGTCTGTGGATCTGCTACCCTATGTTCTCAAAGCAGTTATTTGATAACTATCAAAAACTTAGTTTCTTGTTTCATTTTATGCTGATGCAGCAATTATTGTTCTGGAACAGTACTGCTATCTTGCTGTATGTTCCTTTGTTGCAAGTGTGGAAGCTTTCAGTTTGAATACTTGCCAAAACTTTTCATGTTGAGAGGAGTTAGAGAAATAGCTCTGTCACTTTCAAGTCTGTGTAGTATTGATGTTGTCCAAATATTCCTTAAATTCAGTTTCTAGACTCGAATCCAATGTAGCCTGTAAATATAGTGAAACATATTTCAGATCTATAATTTAATTCCATATTTCTCTGTATTTTGCTGTTTGATATGTATGCATTATTTCTCCCTTTAACCTTTTTGTAGCTTGAGAAATGTTTTCCCTCCCTTATATGAGAAGAAATAGCAGAAGCTTTTGCTTTGATAAAATCAGTATCCTTCAATGCTGCAGACTGCTAATGAGCGTTCTACAACTTCGCTTGCCAAACGGCAGTACAAAAATGACCAGTGATGCTTCTTGAAAAATATCTCAAGCACAAAATACTGATTATACTTTCACTTTAGGAAGATTTGGCAACTTTTTTGTATGTTACAGTTAATTGGTTCTTAGAATTGTCTGTCTATTCTGAATACTGTAAGCCTATAAGTGAGTTATAATATTTTTTCCTAGTTTGTCCTGACAACCTCTTCAATAAAATTAAGTCTTCCTGTGCAAAATCAATAAGGAGATGCAAGGAGATCAACATTTCCTTTTTCCCATATGAGTCTCAGGTAAGTTTCATTCTTGATCTCAACAGCAGAAAATAGTCTGGAGAACTATTTTCATGTGTTGTTGACGTGCTAGAAAACAATTAAATACAATGTAGCTTTTTGTAATCACAAACTGTGAAACTTACTGCTCTTTTGGCAGATTTCCAGTGCATGCCTGTATTTTTCAGATGAAACCAAATACTCTTGTACTCAAAGGTTTATTGTTTGCACTTGACCTCTTTGCAAGATTTGGAGTCAGTTGCAGTAGAGAGGTTAGAGAAGGAATATTCCTTAAGAGGAGGAAAATATTCTGGCTTGTCTTTAGTAAGCAGTTAAGTTTGTTACTGCTTATACTGAGGTGTTATTTTGACAGACTAGGTAGGTTGGTGTGTAAGAATAAGTAGAACTAACTACTTGGAGAAAATTAGAAAAGGAGAGCAAATGGATGAAGAGAACTGAAGGGGAGGGGAACAAAACCAGAGCTTCACAAAATACGGAAACAAAACTCAGAACAACTTGGCAAACTTTTTTTTTTTATTGAAAGGAAAATGTGTGAATCCATGTTTTCTCAAATAAAAATTTGAGACTACCAATGGAAACCAATGAATGGTTTCCACGTGAAACCACACAGTAGGTATTGTGTTGAGAAATAATTTGTTGCTCATGCACTTCATCAGGTATGAAGGCTGAAATGCACTCTGATACTAATACAGTGAAGCCCCCAAACCCTGTCCACTATTAGGAGTTGTAGAACTAACCATGAATGTTTCCCACAAGTCCTTCCTGTATTCAGAACTTCTATGTGTGCCAAGTGGCAGGTGAATATAGGAGAGGTTGCTGCTATCCATGTCTTACTGTGATGCAGTTTCCTAGTTTGAAGACGCACTCTTTTTTTTTTTTAATAAAAGTTTTTTATTATCTAGGTTGAGAAGCCATCAGAGAATGGTTAGTGTCGTGGTTGGTTTGTTTTCCAGTGGTGTTGATGTGCCCAGGCTTTGTTTCAAACTGGTTTTGGGAGTTCTGCTAAAGCTGCTCTTTAAGTTTTGTAGCTTCCCCTACTAAATAAGGCATGTGAAAATTTTGTTGTCCTGGTTCTCTGGAGAACTTAACATAAAAGTAGAAATTGGGACTACTTTTATAAAGTTGAAAATGAGCAGCACTTAGTCTCTTCTTGGTTTTAGTTTAGTTTTGTGTTCTCAGTATTTTGGGTTGTGAGAACACTTTGAATCCTTAGAAAAGGAACAGAAAATGTTAACTGGTTTGCCTAATTTAAAATCGCTGGGCCTGCTTTCTGGGCTGATAAGAGTAAATAATCAGACTGAGCTCTGGGCAAAGTCCAGGTAATTATCTATTCACATGAAACAAACATCTTTATCTGGATGAATGTTCTTTGGCTCTGTAGTTACAGAGTCCCTGTGAAGCTGGAGAAAATCCATTTATTGACAATGGGATTGTTTCCATGTTTGCATTCCATTTACTAAACTGTTGAAAAAGTTTTTCTTCTGTGTAGTACTAAACGTCTTTTATCAAGGTTTAATGCATTTAAAGAATTTCAGTTCTTGCAGGTAAAGTCTTCACATAATAACCAGATACAGTATGTAGAATTCTATTTTAAACATATTTAACTTCATACTTTCTGTGATCATTCTGACATTGCATTGCATGGCTCTGTATGAGACACTGGATGGTATTTAGTTCTGCCTGTCTCAGGTCCCTCCATCTGTACAGATAGTAAGCAGTTTGAAAAATACAGTAATTTACATAGAGGACGAAGCAATAGAGGAAAAGAGTGTGAGAACAAGAAGCAGATGAGCTCAACAAGACTGAAGTGTGGCTTTGGTTTTTTTTAAAGTATGTTATGTATGACTTCATTACAGCATGTAGCTTTAAAGTATTGGCAATTGTTTTACCAACTGTTTTAGAAATATACAATTTAAGCCATTTTTTTTCTTGGTTGTGCTTTACACAGGTATTTACTCTCAACGTGCCAGATGCGTTCTACCGCTGTTATAGTCCAACTCTGGAAAAGACAAAGGATAGAGATGCTGTAATGCAAGTAATGGCTGAACAAATTGTTACCTTATGTGCCACGCTAGATGAGAATCCAGGAGTCCGATATAAAAGGTGGGGCAAAAATACTGCTTTATAGCATAGTTGCTTTTGCTTCTAGGACTTCCCCCATTGTTTGGTAATAGTTTGAGGCTGCAGCATAGTTTTTTTTGTGGATTAATTGTTCTTAATCCACAACTCTGAAATATGGAATGATAGGAATTTGTGAAGTGTAGGCACAGCAGTGAATTATTTCTCTGTGTATTCATATAACAGTACTTAACCCTGTTTCATTATGATGTCTCATGTTTGGTCAGTAGGATGACACTCTTAATATGCTGCATTCTAATATACCACATGCATAATCCTGTAACAGAACTGTTCCTGTTGGTAGTTTTGCAGCTCCACTTGGCATCAACGAATTAATAAATTGCTGAGGCAGATGGAATCAGGATTTCTTTGTAGTAGAGATACTAAGGAGAATACCTCTTTTGAGCTTTGATAGAGAGTACAGACTAGTATCTCTGAAGTCAAAGTAGACATCTGAAATTATGCTCAAGAATTGCATTCTGTGGTGTAATGTGAAGTGGTGCCTTATTCTCTGGAAAGGTAAAAAAGAAATAATTGCTTGACTGTTTTTTCTTTTCTTTCTTTCTTTTACTCTTTCTTTTTTCTTTCTTGTTTCCTGCCTCTGGGTGAGACCTTTTAGGTGCTCGGCCATATGCCAGCTAATGTCAGTCTTTTGGCTGAAGCTGTTTCTACTGTGTGAAATACCTGAAGCTTTCAAAGAGTGGAATCGTAATGTAAGAGTGAAAATATATTGGAAATACTTAGAATGGAGTTCAGAAACTGCTCGTGAAACCAGAGGATCAACCTAGGGAATTCTTTCTGTTTTTAAAGGTAGCATTTTAGTGTGTTGAAGAAATTTAAGTTATTGTTGCATGCTTCCTTTTTTCCCAGTGGACCATCTGATAAAGCCAGCAAACTTGCACAGCTTGTTGAAAAAAATCTTGAAAACTACTACAAAACTGATGAGAAAAGCCACATAAAGGTAGAAAGTGAACTAAAATGTTTGCTCCTTTTTTTTGTAAGTCTGGGAAAAAATCATCTTTGGAATATGTTTTGACAATAGGTTCTACAAACCCATATTTTATTAATAAAGGCAACTAGTTGCCACTTAAGTTGTTTTTGTGTGTGAAAGCAACCTAAAGGTGTTAACTGATAGAGTAAATCTGTGTGTAAGCAAATATAACTTGTGTGATCAAACTAACTGTACTTGAAAAATTTGCCCTATGATGTAGGGGATGATACAAAACTGAAGAGAAGTGGATAACTTTTGTTTTAACGTCACCTTCTATAGGACTATGTGTAGAAGGGACCTCAGCACAGAATTGGAATGTCTTCCATTAAGGGGTTTATTGTCTGCAAAGATACAGCTTTTCACATAAATAATGTTTTTGATTTGTCACTACAGATCAGGGCAGATTAGGGCAGCTGCCTAAATGCAGAAGTATGGGGTAAACTGTTCTGACTTGGTGATGTTTGACTCTGCTACAGAAATAAATGTACCTGATGCTGCTGCCACTTTACTAAACCCCAAGATAAAACTTTCAGTTGAATGTTTGGAGATTATTTTTTCTTTCTGTATTGTAGCACAGTATAGATAATCTGTGCTGAAATACAAACTATACGCTTATTTGTGAAAAGTCAGTGAGAGGCGTTTTTCGTGTGTTCTTCTTTACACTCTTTGCTCATTAGGTGAGGTTACCGAATGCATTGTAATGGGTTAAGAGCATTGCCTTAAAATTAGTATTTAAAATCACTATCACTGTGTTCTGGTTATCATTTAAATGTTTGTTTTCTATTTATGTTGATTAACACTTGGACCATACTTCTTAGTGTTTTTCAGTTATTTTTCCGAAAAATGTCAGCAGTGCTGCAACTTGCCGTAAATAGATTTAACATGCATTAACTTTGTACTGTATGTCTTAAGTTTACATTTACTTGGTGGCTTTCTAGGCTAAAACCCACTCCCAACTAATAATAATTGATCGTGGCTTTGACCCAGTATCAACTGTACTTCATGAACTCACCTTCCAGGCAATGGCATATGATCTACTACCAATTGAAAATGACACTTACAAGCAAGTACTTTTTAAAAAAAATCTAAACACTTTATTCTTGATTATAAGATCTATGGAATTGTTTAGCTGAATTGCACAACAGCAATATTAGTTGCTGATATTACATAAGGGTTGCCTCACTTATTAGTCCTTCCTCTTGGATTTGTAACTTCCTCTTTTTGTTAACTTCCTCATTTAGTTGAGATTAGGTAGGATCTAATTGGCATTTTTGTTAAGTTCCGAGTCTAACAAATTGCATTATTTTTAAAAACAAAGAACCTTGTTCTAGACTTGAAGCAAAACCTTGTTAGTACATGTTCAGATTCTCTACCTTTTCTTTCATATTCTCAACTGTCTTGGCCTAACAAGGCAAACAAGACCAGTAATCGAATACTGAGAAAAAGCTTAGTTAGTTCTCTGGAATGCTCACTTCTATAGCTCCAGTCATTTAATTTGTGTAGTTGTTGAAATTTACATGTTTCTATCTTAAATGCACAGTTAGGTAAGCCATGTTCAGCTTATAAGCATTATTTTATCACTGTTCAGAGTAGTGTGACATTGTTTTGCATAAGGTACGTACTTTACTGTCAGGTTGTTCTGACATGAAAGATTTTGGTAAGGCTTTGCTTTCTGATGACCCACTACAGCAGATGAGACTTAATTGCCTCGTTAGTTGAGCAAACAGGAATGCTTGTCTTCTGTCAGAAACACTGAGCAAATGATTTCACAGAAAACGTAGAATTCTATGAATGTGAAACTTGCTGGGTATGAAAGTGTAGCCGAGTAGGTTTACTAGGTAGTTATGATCTGACCTTCACAATTAATCGTGTAATTTTTTTAAATATTTTTCTGCTTTCTGGTCATATACAGTATGTGAGTTTGTGTATGTGAAAATGTTGTGTAGTATGATTGCTGTCTTGCTTTATACGTTTATTTCTGTTTGTAGAAAAGTAATAGCTGGTCTGTAATGCTGTGAAGTGTGGTTCTTGTATCTGTAAAGTAATTTGTTCCACTTTATTGTGTGGGTGACTGAGACTTCATTTGCCTTCAGAGTTACAAAATGTCTTATAGTAGATATAGAAAGCTGTATTTTGTAATCTCAATGTGTATTGCTTTGCACACAATTTGCATTTGAAGCCAAAGGGAAGTTGACATTGGAAGCTGAAAAGAAATTGATGTGTGTAAATGTATGATTGAAACTCTAGTTACTGTTGGTTTAAAAGAATGCCCAGAAGCTACTGCCCCAGAGAATCATTCTAAAATTCATCTGATTCCATGTTCAAAGATGTAATTTTCAGAATCCTTATGTAAATTATATTGTGTCAGGCAGTAGCTTGGCTTATAAGTGAAAACCTGTGTACGTTACTGCTGTTACCTTATATATTGATTAAGCCATGACAGTTAATAATCTAATAAGTTATGAGAATGGGGGAGGGAAACCCAAACCAAACAACTGTCTGAATTTTCTTTTGGAAGATACAAAACAGAAGGACTTGCTGGGAAGGAACAGGAGGCAATTCTGGAGGAAGATGATGAGCTCTGGGTGAAGATTCGGCACAAGCATATTGCAGATGTGATAGAGTATGTGAATAAATAACAAAAACTAGTTAAAAATGCAAGTTATGAGTTTCTTTGAGAGGGAATGTATTTGCCTGTATTCCTGTTTAACAGCTCAGTAGTGAAGATAGTTTGCAATATAGACTGCATCCTGTTAAATTATCAATGCTAGGAAGAAGACATACTTTCAAAAATACAGTATGTACAGAAGTATGCAATTTTACTAATATTAATTACAATTCTTGAGGAAAGAGGAAATAATTTTATTTCCTAGGAAGTATCTTCAGGTATTTTAAATCTGAAGGACAAGTTATTTCATCAAATGGCATTATACAGATATCATAAACAGAATGTTTAACTTCAGTTTCCTTCATAAAAAACCGCTCTGTTCTCTGAAGCAGACCTGTATTTGAAGCTTTTACTTTCATCCAGAAATTCTTGTTGCACAGTTCTTTTAAGATTTTAAGTAAAGATCTTAAGAAAAGATTTAAGGACTGGCACTGTTGCATTTGATTACTTTTCTTTGTGGTTTTTTTCCTCAGGGAAATACCGAAACTTTTGAAAGAAATTTCATCGACAAGAAAAGCAACAGAAGGAAAAGTAAGTTGTTTAAAGTAGTGTTACTGTTTTTCCTGGTAATTTAATTATTTTCAGCTGATCAGATCTATGTAATTCATGGACCTGTTATAGAAATTGAGGTTTATCTCAATGGCAATTTTTTTGGGGGGGAGGAAGAAGCAAGGCTGCAACAGGAAAGGAAATAAGGATGTCAAATATTGGGAGGGGAAAATTTTCAACTTGTACCATTTCTTCACAGTTATCAATATCTGCTCTGGCCCAGTTAATGAAAAAGATGCCGCACTATCGTAAAGAGATTAGTAGGGTAAGGGCTGTTTTGTAACTACAACTTCACAATAAATTGGTTTGTATGCTATAACTTTCTGTGTTGAAGTCTAGTTTTATTCTGTCATTTCCTGTTAAGTATGCTATATAACTTTTCTCCAAATTAATGTATTCAACTACTGTAAAATTTTGAGGAAAACTTGTTTCCAGGTGTTTCACTTTAGTATGTAAAATAAGCTTAAAAGATTTTGTGTGCTTTGAGTATTGAAGATAGTGTAGGACTTTAATGTTTTCATAGGTATTATGGGGGCCAAACTCCAAATGAAGGGTAAAACACAGAAAATGTATGATCGAACTGAAGGGTAGTTGAAGGATTGACTCTTGTAACCAGTAAAAATGATTACTTGATGTGTGGTGGTTGTTAGTTTTTGTTTTGTGTGGGTTTTTTTTTTTTAAAAAAGCAAGTTATGGCAGCTTCTGGTTTTGTCTTCTAGCAAGTTGTACATCTTAACTTAGCAGAAGATTGCATGAGCAAGTTCAAATCTAACATAGAAAGGCTCTGTAAAACTGAACAGGTATGTTAAAAAAACCCCACAAACTAAACAAGAATTTACTGCAAATGCGACTTTGTTTGCAGGAATAGATGCTTGTTCTTAACAGACAAAAGTAGTGTGTCTCTTGCCTTTTTTTTTGTGATCACTTTTTGAGGTAGTAGTATTAAAGCTAGGTGAGATATACAAAGCTGTTACTCTGTCAATAAAGGAGGTGCTCTTAGAGTTATGACTTTTTGTCTTTGAATCTGGCTGAGTTGTATAAGGATCATCTTTGTCGTCTTTGTTCAAAACTATGAAGTTGCCTTACTACGTTCTGCAGAAGGAAGCCCTTTAAAAATGTCTGGGAAAAGCACCTGTTAGGGTGAGGCATTATGTTGTATTACCAATCTCAAGTTAAAAACTATGATTTATATTTATGAGTTTTAGATATCAAACAGTTTTAAATGTCTGAGTATTATGTAGTGTTGCGAAAATGCTGTAACTATTGAAATAATTATGTCAAAGACTTTTCATATTGACTTTAAATCACACCTCGATTGTTTCCTCAAACATGCAGTTTCATAAAAACACATTTTGGAACGCACAAAACAATGCTTTTTTTTTTTTTAATGAGTACTCAGTAATACCTTTTTTTTTTTTAATTTAGGACTTGGCTCTTGGAACTGATGCAGAAGGTCAAAAAGTGAAAGACTCCATGAGAGTCCTCCTTCCAGTTCTGCTCAACAAAAGTCATGAGAGCTATGACAAAATTAGAGCTATTCTCCTGTATATCTTTAGCACAAATGGTATGACAAGCTGCCCTATTTTTTTCTCACTGCTATGGACTTCAAATCAAGTTTTGGGTAGTTCAGTGTTTCTAGTTAACTTAAGCATCTCATGGCCAAGTTTGAAAGAAATACTGTCCATCCTCTGTAGTTTCTCTTCTCTTGAATTAGTAGCAAGGATACTATTGGTAAGGAGTTAAGAGATTCAATACAAGTGCAGATCCATATAGTGTTTTAGTATCATTTCTATGTGTGGATGTGTGCAACAGTTAAAATGTTCTCCTTTTCACATAGTATTGAAGCTCATGTCCATTGCAACATGAAAATGAAGTCAATAGGGAAGAATTTGTAGAGGAGGAGGAAATTGACAGAATGTGGGTCTGAGGAATCTATAACAATACTGAGTTTTGGTCTCAAAAATGGACCATTAAACAATGTTATCTAAAATGTAGTATTATGTTAAACTTAGAGTAGACTAGCCAAACAAAATAATCCTGTATTCATTAACAGCCCAGAATGTGAGACAAAATGGGTCCTATAGTCACATGGTAATTAAGTTGTGTATTTTCCTTATATCAAAGGAACTACCCAGGAGAACTTGGACAAGCTGATCCAGAATGTACAAATAGAAAGTGATAGTGATATGATAAGAAATTGGAAATACCTTGATGTTCCTGTTATCTCCTCAGTAAGAATGTATTTATTTATTTTGTAATTTCCTACCACCCAAGCACTTGTCTACAGCTCTTTCAGCAACTCTTAGTAGTATTATCCAGGTTGCTATTTTTTTTTGGGGGGGGGGGGGCAGGGAAGCAGGCAATTACTAGGAATTCTTGTCTTTATGATGTGTCTAAGTGGTAAATCCTTTAAACAATTAACATGAATAACTTTCCAATATACCTATAATGTTCCCTCTAAAATCATCACATGGTGACTTGAGCTAGTTGGTTTTGGAAAGTGCCAACTTGGTCCCTTGTCTCTGAAATTAGTATTTCTAGTGTATCCTGAATTCTACAGGTATTAATTGTTGTTCTTTGTTGTTATCATTTCTTGTAAATTTCCTCATGATCCCCCCCCACTTGCTATTAACTGGGAGTAAGCTTCAAAAATCCAAATACACTGTACAATACAACGGTGTTTTGAAAATCTTTTCAGCCTGCTGCTCAGCAGCATAAACACCCAAGAAGGGACCGTTCTTCAGAAGAAACTTTTCAACTTTCTAGGTGGACGCCTGTTATCAAAGATGTTATGGAGGTAAATTTTACCAACTAGTTAATTCATGGGTGCAGTCCCAAAATTTTCTCAAGTGAGCAGTTATAGTCAATCTTTTGAAATTCCATAGTATCTTGAGTTACTTTTGTTAAATATGTTTGTTGAGCAAAGTGATCACTTCTGCTCTGTAATACAGAACATCAGACTGCTGTGTGTTAGCAGTGCTCCTTATTTGAGGTCATTTTAAAGGTGAAGCAAGCAAAAGTAAAAAGTCTCTTTGAAAAGCTTGTCCTGTGATTGATGGTGTTTAGTGTAATTTGAAGATCTGGATATTTTTTTCCTCCAGCGGGTCTTTAAACTGCAATTCAAATCTAAGCTGTAGATTGGTAGAGGCTGGAAAGTGTTACTTGCCATAAGTGTAGTTGCTTTGTTCTTAAACCTCTTCCTAAGCATCAGTTAGTGACTGATGTTAGACAGAACAGTGAGTTCACTGGACCTTTAGTCTGACCCCTTGCTGTCATTCATAGATTCTTGGTGACTTTCACGTGTTCCTTTGGGTCTTCAGGGGACCCTAACTTCTCTCATATACTGCTATAGAGAACTCTGTTAGGGTAGTTACATGTGAAAAGGTACTAGTGAAATCTAAACAGTTAAATCAATGCTATATTTATAAAGAAAGCAGATGTACTTCCAATTCCTTGTGATATACAAAGGCCTTATAATAACCTTTAGTGTTATGTGGTCTAGCATTTTGTTACACAGGAGCGTTGGTCATGAGGTGCTGCTTGTGATTGGTTGTTCTAAGAAACTGCATGTGCTGGCATTAAATGCCAGTTAGACATCCTTACTGGAAGTTAAAACTTGATGGGTTTTAGGACTGCATGGCTGTTTAAAGTGGGTCTTTGTTTTGCCCTTCAGGATGCTATAGAGAACAAACTAGATTCCAAAGACTGGCCTTATTGTTCCCAGTGTCCTCCTACCTGGAATGGTTCAGGAGTAGTAAGGTAAATTTCTTGAAACATGATTTACCTGTTTCTCAGTGTTGTTGTCATGCACATTCAAAAGCATTATAAAAGTGCACTCACTAAGTGGTGAAATAATTTATATAAGGTAATGTCAATGTGTAACCTGCACTTTTATTTCATCTGAAACATACAGAACTTGGTTGTTAGCTTAATAACTTTTCTATAGCTTTTTATTTGAAGTATATCCATTTCTCTTCAAAGGTAGAAATAACACTTCCATATTCCCAGAATGAGAAGTTTAAACCATTGAACTTTTTAGTATGAAGTAGTTTCAGGAAAGGATTATCAGTATACTCTGACTTAGGCAAAAAGAATGTTTTCATTTCTTCTAAAAGTTATTTCTGCTGTGGTAGTGGTGGCGTCATTCTTGAAAATAATGACTTTAAGTTCAGTTCAATTTCTGTAGGCTCTCTCATTAGGGAATATGGGCCTGTTAGATCCTCTTGGCAGGTTGTGGTTTAGAGAAGTCCAGAAAAGTTGGAGGTCTTGAAATGAATTCTCTGCCAATGAATGTGAAATAATGTGTTCTGTGTACTTGCATATTTACTGAGTAGCACTGAGAGGTGATTTTTGGTAATGCTTTTTAGCTCACTAACTTGTATTGTTCCTTCTTCCCCCTTTTTAATCCCATTAGCTCTTGAACCTCATGAACAATACCTGCCAGTTTGACAGCTTTTATCACTTTTGGTAGTGTTATTTGAATAGTGAGACAGCTGAATAGAGATGAGTGTGTTTCTGTCACAGGAATGGTCATTGCCCTGAGCAGATGCTGGAATTCACAGTGAGGGAATCATTATACATGTCCTAAATGTGGAGGACACACTTGAATGGGAATCTGTACCTTACTAAATAAAAGACAAATATTTCAGATACACAGCCTTAGGAAAATAGTTTTGTTACTCCCACTGCTAACCAAACTGTTGGTGTGTCCTTATGTTCCTGGACAGGCACTATGATGACCAGTGCAAGGAAACATTAGGGCAAGTCTTTGTATGTTCTAACTGGATCTCTGTCTTATAGGCTGGTGAAATTTGGGAGTCTTTTAGGCACCCTAGCAAAGAGAGATCCAGACTGCAGATGACTTAATCTGATTCTGCAATTACTATATGTGTGTTAGAAAGTATATTTTAAGAGCTTTATTTTTTTTTGTTCCTAGCTATCTCAATCTTAGTTGATAACAGCCAAATATTTTTTTTAGAGACTCTGTTCACGTTTGGAGACTGAAAAACCTAAGACTCTAGCTTTTTCAAATGAACCTGTTATGAAAAATGCCACTGGAATTGCTAGCATGCAGAACTAAGCTGCTCAGTAGAACTCCTTTGTGCGTGAGCTGTGTGTGCAACAAGGTTTTTGCTTTGTATTTATTTTCCCCTTTGTGATAACTGAATAGTTTGAGTAATGTGCTAAACTGTTTTCATTTTAAATTATTTTAATTAGCAATTTGTCTACATTCTTTTGCTAAAATTATAATCAAACTGTGAACTGCATGATAGAAATTGTTACTGCTTATAAAGTGTTTAACTTTTACCAAAATTAATCAGTAAAGCTATATAAATCTCATCTTATGACATTTCTTACAGTGCACGCCAGAAACCTAAAGCTACCTATCAAGATGAGCGAAAGAGTAGTGCGAGACTGATTATATTTGTGATTGGAGGAATTACGTATTCTGAGATGCGCAGTGCTTATGAAGTTTCTCAAGCCTACAAGTCCTGTGAAGTTGTTATTGGTAAGCTTGTCTTGGGAAAAGGGTGGTATGTAGGGGTTTACTACATGTGTTTCTGGAAAGTGTAAGGATCTCTTTTCTTACGTTCCCTAAGTTGGTTCAGTAAACTAACACTATAGCCAATGTATGTTTAAAAACTATGCATTTAGAAGTATCTTTTCAGTTTATCTGGATTGCTTATGTTTGGGTTTTGTTGGGGTAGGTTTTTTTTTTTTTTTCAACAAGATATTAAGGGCAATGCATACAGAAGAATCATCATGAATTAAGTCAGAGAAATAGATTATTAAGGTAGCCTGATGTATAACAAAGGCTTTTAAGCAGACTTGTATTTCCTTGCATTGGTTTCACAGAATCACAGAACGGTAGGGGTTAGAAGGGACCTCTGGAAATCATCTAGTCCAACCCCCCTGCTAAAGCAGGATCACCTAGAGCAGGTTGCACAGGATCACGTCCAGGCAGTTTTGAGTATCTCCAGAGAAGGAGACTCCACAACCTCTCTGGGCAGCCTGTTCCAGTGCTCTGTCACCCTCAGAGTGAAGAAGTTCATGTTCCTGTGTTCTAGTTTGTGCCTGTTGCCCCGTGTCCTGTTGCTGGGCACCACTGAAAAGAGTCTGGCCCCATCCTCTTGACACCTGCCCTTTAGATATTTATAAGCATTGGTAAGATCCCCTCACAAACTTCTGTCTCTGCCTGTGCTTTACCTGCAGCTACACTTATTCTAATTGCTTTTGGAAGTAGTGGGAAAGCTGGCAGACCAGTGCAAAATTAGTCGCTTTGGGAGGAAGGGAAGATGGGTGTTTTTTCTTTAAAAAACCCCAAAGAACAAAACCCTCCCCAACAAAACAATCCCTCCAAAAACTTTTTCAGTTTAGCTTAGTTGACTTTGCAACAACTTCCAGTTCTTGTCATGATTTCTTCAGAAACTTTACACAAACCACACCACGATTTATAGCTTTTGCACTGAAAACTGGAGTAATTTCCCTAATCTTCTTAAAATTCAGCAGTAAATGCATGAATTACCAGCTGGGGTAGCAATCTCTCAATTAATACTTCAGAGGCAGCAAATGCTTGTTCCATTAGCTGCCGTGCTTCAAATAATCATTTCCTGTAATGCTGTTTGAATTTAGATGCGAAAACATTTGCATATATGGTGTATCAAAACAGAGATCCTACATACAGAACCTTACCAGAGACTGGTATCCATCTGCAGTGGCAGCTGGTGTCCGGGTGCAGGGTCGTCTGAAGCATTCTAAGTTGCTTGAGATGCCTATGTCTGGTAATTAAATGTAGTCTTGAGTTTCAGAAAGGATTAAATCTATCTACCGTGATTTTAAATAAATAAATACTTTTCCTAAAACAATGACAACATTGATTCTGAGATCTAGAGTCTGTTACCCCAAAATAATGGGGCGTGTTGTAGGTGTGTTTGTGTGTTGTTGTCTTTTTGGTTTGTTTTTTGTTTGCTGGTTTAGTTGGTGGTGGTTGAGGTAGGTTTAACACTGGTCCTAGTATTGAGTTGCAATGGAAAGACCAGGACAACAGGAATGTAGTTTAACAAGACGGTTTCTTCATCTGAGACTTGTTTACAAAACCATGTTAGTGTTGGTCACTCTTTCACTGTAATATCTGGCACTAACCATGGCCCCACCTTCCCTTTTGTTCAGAGGTGATTCTTGTACTTTTGTTGGTAATCCTGATTTCTGAGGGAAGGTGATAACTGCCAAACTTTCATGCTGCTTACTGCAAGATGAAAACCACCTTGTACTCCTGATTCAAGGTTCAAGGCAGCCCTAACCTTAAACAGCTAAGAGTTCCCTTTATAACTATAGGGTGACCCTTCATGGCAGAAGTTATAATCACTGTCTGTGAGAACAAGAGGTAGCTGTGCAGTCCTGAAGAATAGTAAGCATTTTCTTTGCTGCTCCAGACTTGGAATTTGTTGCAGTTTTTTTTTCAAGGAAATGTTACTGAGTAACAGTCAATTTTCTGTAACTGATATTTCTGCGGAAAACTACTATTGGGTAATCTTTAATCCAGATGGCTTCTTGATTCTAGGATAAGGCCTGTCATTAACTTGCTGTTTCACAGAACGGGCAGATTTCTGGCAGGCTGGGACAGCTGCATAAAGTGAAAGCTGCCCAGATTCAAGCCTGTTTCAAACCAGGCAGAGCAGGGACTTGAAATTTGAATCCAGAGTAACAGTCCTATTCTGGACGTCTCGGTGTGTGGAAGAGGGACACTGCCTACCTAATGGTGACACTTTATATGGTAACACATGAAACACTTTCAACTGTTGTACTTTCAGTTTTCCAGGTACAGTAAAAAGCACTGGCATGTAATAATTTAAAAAAAAAATGTCTGAAAGTCAGAATTTCAGACTAATACAGTTAATACTTATGTTCTTTTGTCAGGTTCTACTCATATTTTGACACCTAAAAGACTACTGGATGAAGTAAAGAGCCTTAGTAAACCAAAGGATATGGTCTGCATTAAGGATGACTAGAAATGGTGATGTTTATGATGTATTAGGAAAAGACAAATAATACGTACATATTCTTATGGAATTGACTTTTCTAAATACTGTACTAGGACACTACATGGTTCTGACTAATGGTCATTTTATAATTTAAACTTGCTGCTTTTTTTGGGGAGTAGAAGGTAGAGAAGAAAAAACATACATGTGTTTCTTAGGTTGTATTTAGTATAGACAGTGTTACACTGTAAGTGCTTTTTCAAAAGGGCATGTTCACTCCTAACAAATTATGCTAAAAGGTATCATGATTATATTTAAACTGGAATTGTTTTTGAGAACTGTGAAATCTTTCTATAATAGTTATTTCTAAAAATGACTGAATTAAAAAGGGCTTAGGCTCTTAAGTAGACGCTTCAGAAGAAAATTTGTAAATATGAGTTTATAGTGAAAATTTCACATAAGTGCAATGTCTCAAACTCAATTTTCTGTAAAATAACTCACTGAAAGTTCTTTAAATATTTGTAACTGTGAAAAATCAATTTTTTTAAGCTGGTGGTGGGTAAGGTAGAAAATTAATCACAGAAATACTAAGCAGTTCTAATTGCAATAAATAACTTGGAGAAATGCTGTCAACTGTGCACTGAAGTACACTTTATATTTAAGTATATACAGGGATTATTACTAAAGCTTTTCAAAAAACCTTAATTTCTTACAAACTCACATATAACTGTGTCTACGTAGTCTGCCTGTTTTAAGGTGTATTGCCTGTGATATAGAAGTTCCAAAATTTTAGGCATAAATTCTCTTTTTGGGGGGTGGGGCCAGGAGAAAAGGAGAGGAAAAGGAGGGAAGCAGTTGAATCTCAAGTGGCTTGGTAATTAAAAAAAAAAAAATGCACAAAGCAAATGAAATACCAAAACCAGATGCATTCAAGAGAATTTACTCTTTTCTTTACTTTGTTACGTACTAAGAAATACATAAATTTGTCGAAGGGGATCAAATAAATTCTAAATTGTATTAATTCTGTAATATTGGTAATGTTTAGATTTGTCTTAGAAGATTATTTAAGTGTAAATTTACTAACCTTTTAAAGGGACATTGTACTGATGTGCCTTAAAAGGTTAGTTTATATGTAAAATCTGAGAGAAATGTAATGAAAAAGAATAGATTACTTATGGCTTTTTATTTACATATTTCCCAACTGTAAGGGTATTCATTCTTGTTTTGCAGAAAGGAGGTTTTGTTTTTTTCCCTTTATTTTTGCCCTCAGGTTAATTAGTAGGTTAAGAGAACATCTTTGCTAGGTAAGTTCATTCAAATTTAATTAGAGGGTGGAAGAAGGTCAAATTTCCCTCCTACATCAGAGAGGAATGAAACAGGAGAACATTAGTAACAATTCTAAAATGTTGCAGGATATGGGGCATGATGAGGATCAGTGGCTGTAGCTTTCAAATGCACCTACATGAGTTAGGTATCTAACATATACTGACTTTATTTTTAACAGGGATACAGGAACAACACCTTTTTAATTTAACTGGTTCATCAAATGTCATGTGCATCAAAACTTTAAAAACTTTTTAGTAGAAGTATCCATAATGTTTTTCTGAATTCTAGTTTCTAACGATAAATATCACAATAAATATCACTCTGAGCTTTCAGTTTGCCAGAGAATGTTCTGAGGAAGTGTTACGACATGCTTGTCTCATTTAAATATGTTCTTTCTTTAGGCATTTGCTGTCAGGCCCAGGACAGCAGGTTCAGACAGTGACCCAGGATAAACAAAATGTCTAGCTGTTCTTGTGATGCAGAAACATTTCTGTGGAAGAGATTAATCCTTTTCTTATTGGATCTACAAAGCCTACAGCAGTTATTTCAACTACGAAGTTCAGTTGCAAAGTGCTAACAGGGCCATTCCAAACATTAATCTAGCACAGGGGAGTGAGCCTTTCAATATCCTGTGCTGTTGTCTTAAACTAAGTAAAGTAAAAACATGGATAACAAGCAGAGGCAAATTGAGTTACAAGGATATACAGTAAGAGCCTAAGGGAGAAAAGGTTAATGGTATTGTTGGCTGTGAAGTGTGGAAGAAGCCCTGAAAAAAGGCATTGACTCAGGTTAGTAAATCAGTGGTATGCAGCAGCACATTTAACTATCGCTGCTTGCATGAACAGTCCGGATTATCTCTATCCATCAACTGATGACACCACTCAGGTTTGCCTGAAAATGACTGTCCTTTTTAAGCAATGCACTGTTGCTTCTAACTTGAAGTGATGATTTCCATCAGTCCCTATATACTTTGGAATTACCTCAGGGAATAGCATCCCTGATAATACAACGCTGTTAACTATCTGCTTGCTTTTAATCACTGCAGTTAAATGGATTTCAGAAGGAAAATAATAGATGGCTTTTCTTAGCCCACTGTGTTTCTACAGTATTTTAAAATTTTCCCGTGTACTTACCATCAGCTAAAATCTCAAAAGCCAGATATATCTGACAAGGTAAGGACACCACATTGCTTTCCTAAGAATTAAATTGTCTGTTTCTTCATAGACATCCAATGGTATTACTCAGTTACTGAGACATACAAGGAAGTATCTTAAAACCAAACAACTCGCAATGTAGGGCACTCTAAAAACAAAATAATTACATATGCTAACTATGACTCAGTGTGTTAGCATGATGCTAACCTGATGTCTTTGGTGCAGAGGCTGTTTCCTTTGGTGTGCTTAAGCAGCTGCTGTTCAGGTGTGGGAAGAAAGTATATGTGGGAAGTAGTAATGACTGAGATCTAGTCTCCTGTTTGGGAGTGGGGGAAATAAAAAATCAAAAAGTTAACCTTGCTTGTTTAAGCCAACTTTTATTAAGCTATCTTAAGTGAATGCTTAGAGAACATAGCTGTATACAGTAACAGGGGTTAGCCAGCATACTAAAGACCTTCAGTAGAATTAGTAATTTGTTTCCTAGTTCTGAGACTGAATGTGAATGTGTGGAAAACCAATATGCTCTGGTTTAGTTTAGCACTGATAGTTACAGAACAGCTGGCAAAGTCACTAGCTGACTTTATGATCTTGGTATTTAACACTCTATATTTGCAGAGATACTGATACTTACTTCACTATCAATCAGCAAAACAATACTGCATTTGAAACTGGGTAATTAAAGCTGATTTCTTTTGACTTGAGCTAGATCTTCCAAAACCGCTTGTAACATTCGTTCTGTAGCTTTCTTCAAACTGTTTGCTGTCTGTATGGCATGATCCAAAGTAGAACTTAAAATCTGTTGGGAATAATAAATATAGCCTTGTTAATACTGAAGGCAAATATTTATGTAGGTATAGAATAGAAAGTGATGTTTAATGTTCTATGTAGCATTTTCACTCTGAATATATGTTGAGGAGTGTAAATTCTGAGTCATGATAGACTGTTACAGAATTCAAGTTGGAAATATCTGTTATTTTTCTCTTTAATTGTGTAATCCTTTGAACTGAGGGATATTTATACCTTTCTACAGTAGAAGCCCCAGTGTGGTGCATGTTAGTTGTACTGAGAAGGTTTTCTTTTGGTTTTGATAGTGATTTGTATGGCTAGGGTGACATAGTAATATGCTAATATATAAGCTAAAATACTTGTTTTTTTAACTCTATCCTGTCTTTGCCTCTCATAGACTAGACATGCTTAGATTGTAATAATCAATTTGCTAACAATGGAGATGTTAAACAGTGCCATGATGTGGGGATGTACTCTTTCTGAGATAGATCTGTGGCTTTTAATTTTCACTCTGAAGTCTTACATTTGCATTGGAATCATTGGTGTTTCTGATGTTGATTGCAGACTTGCTTTGGGCAGACTTCTTGCCAGGTAAGTCTTGATGTGAAAGGATAACTTTGTCATATGTGCTTGAATAGCAGGTTTTGGCAGCCTCAAAGTTTTGCCTGAAGATAAGATATACAGACTAAAATACAATTTTAGTAATCAAAAGAATGTCTAAACTACGAATATATACACCTTGATAGCATACTCAGTTGCAGGTTAATTTTACAGTGAGTAGAATTTTTCATTTAATTGTAAAACACAGTCCATTGAAATTTGTGTTACATCTGTATTGCAGTAAGACAGAAAACACTCCAGGATGCAGAGTCAGGAAATCTCTCATAATAGCATTATGTTCTTGGTTCTGTACCCTCTGTGAGTGGTCTATGCCATTGATTCTTAAGTGCAGCTGCTGTACTTCCAGGCAGTTACTGCTATTGAGTAACGATGTCAAACTATGGTAACAAAACTTGTCGAAGTTAAGAATCCATTTTACTTCTCAGATTCCCAGCATAATTTAATGCTAACAACAGTTAAAAGTAGGACTGTTACTTATAAAGAAATAGTTGGTACAAACAGAATTGTCTTAAATAATACAGATGTGCTTTTGAATCTGTAAATGGGAACATCCTCTTAAAAAAGCAAGATTTTTTTTTTTACTAAATGTATCGGCTAAAGTCATCAGATGTTGACTCTTCATTAAATTAGAAAGATTGAAGAACTACTGTAAGTATTACTTACACTTGCTTTTAGGGTAAATATTAGAATTTTACTCAGTAACGAAATTAAAATATACAGCATGCACACAAAAGGTAAAATATTCCTCCTGCTTATGATATTGGTGTTTTTTTCCAATGCTGAATCTTCAACAGTGGTATTTTCTGTTTACTATATATAGTTATTGCTACAGCTTACCTCTCAGAAAGTCTGTTTACAAGTTCACGTGGCTGTTTATTTTTTTGAGCCTTTTGAGTGGAGATTCTTCTCTCTGAATAAGCTGGAGTCATTGAGGCCATGTTTAAAACAAAAGCCAAAAACCTTAATTTTCTATGCATTTAACATTTTTCTCTATTTAGCATAAACAAAAATCAAATAACTATCACTGCTGAATAAAACTTGAATCTGTTTAAGACTTTTTGCAAATGAGGACAGATTAACCTTTTTGAGTTTGCTGCTGAATTTTAGTTCTATGACATATGGTATGCAGATTTACATTTCTTTTCATACAGTGAAAGACTGCAGGGGGGAGTGTAGAATAATCAGACTCTCATAATTGTAATAATTACACGACTACTACTTTGACTTACAGTTTTACAGTATTCATATAGAGAAGTAGCTAATTTATACTTTCTTCCCACTGTTGAAAACTTTTATTTTTTTCTGTGTGCAATTTCTTCCTACAGTATGGAGAGAGGAGTCTGAGGTAAGTAAATTTAAAAGCTAGATGTTCAACACTTTAAGTTGGTTTTTTTTTTTTAAATTAGGCTTTCTTTGATTTTGCTGTATGTCTTTAGTACTTGTATACACTGCATTAGGGTATACACTGCATTAGGTAACAGCTAGGACTGAAAAAGTTGGCACAGTAATACCCAATTTTAATGTTCTTCCATGTGGGACTGCTAAATGGTATTCCTGTCATAAATGAAATATGGAATAGACTCCTCTCATAAAGAATGCGAGAAGGTTAATGCTCTTATGCATGGGGATTAAACTTGGCTAGGTGTGTTAAAGTTGGATTTGCTGATCTTGCTCTACAAGATCTGTACACATCCACTGTTTAGCTACAGTGCTACTGATTGCTTATACTAAACTAGAACTGGCCTGATAGATGTGGAGTGGGGCTTTCTGCCCCTTAGAATCTAGCCCGTGGCTGGTAATTATTTCAGTAACACATCACACTTACAGGTTGAACCAGAACTTTTATTTCTACGTAGGGCACAAGACTGAACAGACTCTCTGTAATTCCTGAGTTTAAATTCATCTCTGCTTTCTCTAGGGCATCTGCATCTACGTCCTGAAAACAAAGACATGTTGTTTAGAAAAACAAAACACTATAAACAAGAATATTTTTGTAATTTTAATATTTTTGCAATTGTTATACCTTTTCCCTCTCCACATAATCTTGTATTGAATGTTTTGTAACTTTCAGTTTCACAGTTCACAAGTTCCTTGCTTTGTGAATCATTGTAAGAATCATAGGCTGAGATGTCGTCTGAATCGCTGCCTAAAATCCCAAAAATATATTAAAAAGGTCTGAAATATTAGCAGTTTTGGCCTGTGTCCCTAGGTAACTATTTGGCTTTCAGTACCATCATTTCTGAGCCCTTTGCCATTAACACTACTGCGATTTGAAGTACTTTTTCTGCTATTGATCGAAATGTAAAGATTGGCTTTCAGTCCTGACTGTAAGCCTCAAATATAGATCTATTTTTTTTTTTTGGTGGTTGTTGTTTCTAGTCCCAGAACTGTTTAAAAAACATAAAAGTTATGCTCTCCATCTCCCTTAGGTGGTTCTTTTGAAGGTTAAATTTCCTACAAGTTGAAGTGTTACTAAAACAATACAGCCTAAGAGGAATGTGATAAGAGAATTTGGGAGGATCTAGTATGGCACTGCTTTAGCTACTGCACAAACCAGTACTGGCCCCAGTGTATTCTATTAAAGTCAAAGGATATCATAGAGAAGCCAAGGGCAAAAGGTAGACCAAAGTTAAGAATAACCTACGTATGCAGACTTAAAACTGAATCTGGGACAGCTCATGCTATTCTCTTTTAGTTGTTGGGTACTAACAGCTCCTAAGTATTCTGCAGTGGAAGGATAAAATTGGGATGCTCTAAGAGAAAGAAGTCCTGACAGATGCTTAGTGAACCTCCAAGAGCTGGAGTCTTGGATGACTTGACAGCTGACTTAACTAGCTCACAGTAGTCTGCATGGGCTCTAGTTTGGATTCTGTGAAATTATATTATTAGGAGCTGGACTAAGGAAGGAGAATGTTTCCAGTCTGTGTCAGTCCTGAATAGATCAAAGATTTAGGAAAACTTTTTTCCTTGGTTTTCATGTGGAATAAGAAAGTTGAATCCAAAACCTTAAAGTGGTGGTACTGATATGTTTCAGTCACGAAGTTTGGAATCTCCTTCTAGAACATGAAACAAATGCATGATAAGGAGAAAAAGCAAAATCAAAGCATTGTGTGCACACCTATGCTTTTGAAAATGTTAGTAGTAGAAATATTTGGAAATTTAGCTAAAAAGGTGAATCAGAATTAGAGTAATTCAGGTTGGATAGGGCTTCTGGAGATTGTCTGGCCCAATCTGCTCTCAAAGCAGGACCAGCTTAATGAAGTTGCTTAGGACCCTGTCCAGTTGAGTGTTTTGAGCATCTCCACGGATGGAGATGCCACAGCCTCTCTAGGGAAAACTATTTCAATGTTTGACTAGACTCAGAGTTAAAACTCCCTTACTCATATCTAACTAGAAATTCTGTTGCAGCTTGTCTGTTGCCTCTTGGTCTCTCATGGAGACTTCTGAGTGAATTTGACTTGGTGTCCCCTCTAGTCTTTTTTTTTTTTTTTTTTTTTTAGTCTTAGTGTCTTGTGCTGTGCTAAGCAGTAACATCTGTTAAAACTACAAAACAATATTCATGCTGCTGAGATGTGACAGGAATGTATTTCTTAACAGGATTCAATAGTAGGTACAAGCACAGTTTGGACTCTTGTACGCAATCACTACTTACTCAAGTTGGTATCTGATAAATCAGTTGGTTTTCTCTGAATGAAGAGTGAACATGTTCCAGTTTCCCTTCCCTGGATGTCTGCATTTCTTTGAGCATGAAAACAGAAGATCTTAATTGTATCTTAATACCTGTATGATGAGCCTTATGAGCATATTATAATAATGTTTGACGACTACTTAGTTGAGGCGAAATCAGATTTACTAATAGAAAAAACTCTACCTGTATCAATTACCTCAAAAGGTGGCAAGTAGAAGCTTAAATTAAAAATTAACCAATTGCAAAATAATGACCACTTTAGCTGAAGGACACATTCTGAGAAAAGCACTGTTGACTTGCCAGAGCCGTTAAACATGCTTAGAAATAGAAGTCTTGATTATCACATCTTTGAATAGCTAAGTAGTATGAAATCCTATGTATTTACATGTGTGTTCACATATGTTGCATCAATATTATCAATGGTAAGGATGATATGGTTTTTTAGTAACTTTGAGCTATTAAGGTTTTAATTTTACTGCTGTTAGATAATTAGAATAATATTTGAATGTACCTTCTGACAGAACAAGAATGAAGTTCCTTGTTTGCTGTATTTGACAGATGTATTTTCAACTTAGGGTATACAGTATCATCAAATTTATTTGGAAAACTTTCTACCCACTCATGAAAACAATGATCAGAAGATTGACCTAACTTCTCTTAAATGACAAGAGGGGGGAAAAAAAAGGAAGCTAGGTGAGTTTTACCAGATAAATATCAACATCTACTCTGTAAAATAATCTGAGAGCATATTTAGATGAATAATGTGTTCTACACTGCATGTATGATAAGATCTAGCTTTGGATGGAGATTTAATTTGCCAAAATGTCAAACTCCAGAATAACCTATGTAGAATTACTTTAACATGCTGACATTTCTGTAAGTGAAACTTTACAGACTGACCATTACACTTGAAAAATAGGCAGATGTATCAATATGCTCTCCTTCCAGGCCTACCAGATGAGTTTATGACAATGATAATTTCAAGTATTTTTCATTGCTGAACACTTTGCAATCATCCCAATTTGGGATGCTGACATGCATTGCTGAATAGAGAAAAAAGATAAAGCCTCTTCTCTTTAATACTGTGCCATATTAACCACCATAAACCTTATACTGCTCCACTGAGATGGAGTACTTTGTAATATGGATATAATCCTCTCTTGAATAAAATTGATGGGAGTTTTGCCATTTTTGTTGTATATCCACATATCTTATATGATTAACGTGATAAGCTTGAAAACAGATCATCCTCTCATTTTATATGCATTAAAGACATTATTCAGTGTTTCATGCAGATTCCAATATAGAGATATGTTGGTGTACATGCATGTATCTGTTCACTGAGCTGAAAACCATGTCTATGACTAGCCAAAACATGTAATACACTTACCCTTTCATACCTTTTTCATCGGCATTAAATTTTTGACTTAATGTACCCTGACAATGGGATGCAAGACTACCAGCAGCATATTTTTCCTCAGGTAAAAGGAATTTCTGTTGCACCCAGAAGGCAAAACAAATTTATGTGAGATTGTTTATATTACTCTGTACACATCAAACAGGATAGTGTGAACAGTGGCATTATTAGCACATTACTTCTATATCGCTTTTAGTTGCCATCAACTCTATGATTTGATTTATCTATTTACAATTCTAACTGTAGAACAGACTGGACAAAATATGAGCACTTTTTTGTCTCTGAAGTTAGAATTCAAGACAGGTTTTCATGTTGCTTTCAGAAGGATTAGTATATATTAATTTCTCTCAATGCCTTACATATTTTTGTAGGCAAGCAATTTACTGTAGGCTTTTGCTTTCTGAAGAAATAATAAAGGCAGGCTAGTAAACACAGTTAAGTATTTCCTCAGAAAAGCAAATTTTATCACACATTTAAAAAAGTTTGAGTCTTTCCTTATATTTCTTGTTTGGAAACCAATTCAGCAATGTTATGATATGCTGTAGTATCTCAAAAGCTGTATCGTCATACTGTGCAAAAACTGAAGAGAGAAATGTTGCATCATCTCAAAGCTGAGTAAGTTAAGTTTAAAAAAAAAAAAAAGTGCATAAACAGATCTCCATACCATTAGGTTGGAAGCATGCTTGTTTGGTAGCAGACCTCCTTTTCCCAGAGGCTCCGTTACTCTTCTGGAAGTTGATTCATCTCTCTCTTGTAACCTTAATTGGTTAAGGGGAAACCATTTATTTTTCTAATCTCATTGAGATGATTAACACCTATGAAATACCATCTCTGCCCTCCTGGGGAGTACATGGAATTGTTTCACAAAGTTTCAATGGCTAATTGTGTAAATACCTGCATCGCTCTGTTTTCTTGTTTAATTAAAAATAGCACACAAATTGGCATATATTTTACTGGCACTGTACTTTGACTAGTCACTCACATCCTGAATTTGTGTGGTTGCAATGAATTTTGTACAGAGGTATGATTTAACTCCTAGGGAAAGTGATGATAGTGTTTTGGCTTCGGGAAATACTTTGAGGTCTGTAAGACCCAAAAAGGTAAGAATGCCAGGCTGGAAGGAATTCTTGGGTATGTAGTTATAGAATTCTGTAAACACTTTATTCTGGAAATACTCCTGTTCTTTCAGAGATTCCAGACATCCCAATTTTCTATGTTCAGCAGATAATTTTAGATAAATTTTTATAAAAAAACTCAATAGCTGTTTCAAAGTTTTCACTTACATGTGAAGACAAAGATTGCACTTCTTGATTTCTAAAGAAAATTGATTTGTCGGTGGGATTACATCAGTTGTCTGACTCTTTTCTGCCTCCTTGTTCTTGTGAAGAAATGCAGTTTCAATAGCTCTTCTTTCTGGAGGATCAGCAATGCTTGAACCTACTGAGCTCTGTACAAAGGAACCGTAGCACAGATAAATGTAGTATGTGGTCATTGCATTGCAAGTATCTGTGTGTCGTTTAGCTTGGGATTCAGAGAAAAATGTTTTCTAAAACATTGACTATGAAAGCATTTGGTGATACTTACCTGTAGATTTGTAGAAAGCCATAAGATATTTTTTTGTGCATTTATGATCCAGGACAAAGTATTACCATACTTAGAAGTAAAGTCAATTTTCTATAGCACAATAATGTTTTTGGTCTTCTGGTAATTCTGTAGATTAATCTTGGACAAACTAAATGATAGCGATTAATTCCCCAAAACAAAGACAGCATTGTTAAAGTAGCTGCTCATATTTTCTTACTCTGAAATAAATGTTTTTGAAGCTAGAATTAAGAATATTCACTATAGTTGTGTTTTTATACTTAGATTTCTGTTATAATAAATATTATGAAGTTAATATTTCATAAAAAACACTTTTTGGAACATGCTATCTAAAAGCGTCTTGCTCTTATTAGAGGAGAACATACAATAGCACTATCATGCTGAGGTTCTTTAAACTTGCATCAGTAAAAAAGAATAATGTAGTCTTTAAATAATAAAACTGAGAGTTACCTCACAAAGAGAATATGATGATTGGGCAGATTCATAGGAAGTAAGCAAAGATGACAAGTTGCATTTGCTGTCATCAGTTTGTTCTTGGATGTCTTCAAGCAGCATGCCAAGTCTAAATATTTCCCCTTCCATCTTTCTAAACCCAATTGCAATACACAGTTAGTGAAACCTGTATGAACTGGTATTTTATTTCTTGCTATGATAACCATATTGGGCATTGCAGTACACTTCTCATAGGAAAAAATAAATTAATGGAGTTCACTGAGTCCCTTTTCAGAACTTGAATTAATCAATTAGAATAGTAATTATAACTAGGATATGTAAAGTCCAAGATGAATTTTGGCCAAATCATTTCTAACTTACCATATATGACATTGTCTTAATGTCACTTCAGAAAAAGTCCAATGAATTAATGAAGTAATAGTTGCAAGACACTCAAAATATGGAAAATATACTGAGGTACTACTTAGTACATATCTTCTAACCTTTCAGGATCAAACTCTCCAACGTTGATAGACATGTCCTTGTAGTTCTGCAGCTGTAAATTACGGTGCTCTTCTCTAGCTGTTAAGTAATTCTTTTCCAAGGCAGCAAGGTATCTCTTCAATTGATTTAATGCCTTCACCAATAAGAAATAATTCAATAGCAACTGTCACTATGATTTAGCAAGCCATAGTGATAGCTACTTATGCTATGTAAGCCAGGTGCTACTTGCGGTCATGTTGGCAAGAATTTTGCTACTGCTCTGAATTGGAACAGGACCGCATCTTATGTGTGCACTTAGTACTCTGTGTTGTTCTACTATGTACAAGTAAAATACTAAACTATGACTTCTGAACTGATACCCTACATCTCAAAATTCATAACTTATATGACAACTTAAGGCCTTTCACTAGTAGTTTTGAGGTGTAATTCTTAAGAATTCAGCTACCTACTGAACACCTCCATTTTTTTCTCTTACATTTATCATTTCAGTCTGAGATGGAGAAAAAGAGTATTTTAAATGTCTGAGGAAAACATGGAGTATCTTTCAAGGAAATTATGGGTCTACAGCCATTTAAAGTGCATTTTAGATAGGTGAAAATACATAAATTAATTACCAGATAGTTGTCTTGTAAAAAGAATGTCTCGTGTGTCATATGCTTGGAGAAGTTTTCCACCTTCGAGACAAAATATTAGACTTTTATTTGGGATTTGAAGAATGAATATGCCAAATGAATATAGAATTTGAGCATCAGTGCAAAGTATATATTGAAGCAGACTTCTTTACCTTCTTTATCAATTGATCTGTCTGATCCTTTAGTATTTGAGACAGCTTTTCTCCTTGTGTTAGTTCTGGTAGTAAATCAGAAGGATTTAGACAGCATGTTTCTACTGTACCAGCTGCTGGTAATGCTGATGCCATTGTTTCATGCTGTAATCCTACATAATACAAGGCAAGATAAATTAATTGGAATTTCTGCCCAAAACATCTGCCCAAAAGGGCTATCAAATTACATAAAATAGTAATTTGCATAGTTACTGTAATTTTATTTACTTGCTTTAGACAAACCACATGGACATTGTATAGGGATAGGAGCATGTAATGTAAAGACTTCAGAGGATGTCCCAGTGTCTCCCGAGTAAATGGCAATGCTGGCATTTGGAAAATCTGACTGAGGAAGTATCTGTTAAAATAAGAACTTTGGTTATAGAAACAATGTATTGAACACTTGTGGAAACAAAAAAATCAGAAATAACTCAAAATACAAAGAACAAGTTAATTGGTATTAATGAAGTATGTAGTATAAAAATACCATATAACTTTCTCCATAGTTTGATATGTGTAGTGTCTCATTGTATAAATACTTCAACTCCGAAAATCTAAAGAGGATTTTTATAAATGAGAAGTACAATATGAAGGTGACAAAATAGTTTTGGGGAATATTCATAGTCCTGGAGATAAAGGAGAATGAATTCAAAGACACACGTATTTTTTTGAGGGATTTACCTTAGGATTAAATCTCAGATGGTCTGTATGATTCTGGGTGTCAGCGTGCTGTGCCTGCATCTTGTTTGCAGCCAGGAAATAATAGGGAAAATACTAAAACTTGTTACATCTTAAATGATTTACTAAGATAAAAATCTAGGAATAGACTTAAGCATCTCTCACATCCCTGAGTGAACTCCATGGCAGGGCATGAAATTGAAAAGTTATTATCTAATTACTAACAAACTTTAGAAGACGTTTACTACAGTAAGGGAAACAGTGTTGTCAAACAAATCCTTTAAAAAGAATTGACTTGATAATAAATACCAGTATAAATAGCTAAAGAGTGTTAACATGCAAAAAAAGGCAAAGATGTCTTTAACATAAACACAGGTACAATATAAAAATATATTTTTAAGAAAAACTTTAAATTTTGTACTTTTGATGAATTTGAACACTTACATATAATACTAAAATAACAATTTATATTGAATTTCCTAATGATTTGATAGGATGCTTTATAATTGCAAATAATACTCCAGAGCATCATTAAATATTTGGTAATGTAAGTTCCACAGAAATTCAGTCCCACAAAATTTTATTTGTGAAATCAATTGTTGACTGAAGTGATATACTCACTGATACCTATAGACTGCCTGCATGAACTAGTCACTTTAAACTTGACACATAGCATCTTAGGGTAAACATCACTCTACTAAGCAGCAAGAATTTCTTAAAGCACTTTACCTCTAGCTGTTGCAACAGTTGTGGAATGCTCATTTCTTCTTGACTCCCTACTTCAGCAGAATTGAAATAGTTCTTATTTTCTAGAACGTTGTTCACAATTACTGATTTACTTAAAACTGGGAAGGACTTTGTTCTTTCAGCTGTAGGAACTGAGTTAATATTGTTGCTTCTTTTTGGTACTTGAACTTCTGAAGCAACTCTGGAAAAGTCAGGAAGGCAATGGTGACCTTGGCCATGTCTGAGCTCGTGAGGTGAAACTGTTTTCTTAAAAAGGGTGCTCTCTTCTTTCATATTTTGAAAGATGCATGTATCTTCATTCTCATTAATCAATTGTGAATTTTCTTGTCTGCACTCAAACTTAGCAGTAGAAGAAGTAGGTTTCTCTGAAACACATCTATTTTCATTTAGTGAATTGTGGTTTTTAGCACCAGTGCTTATTTCCTGGTGCTTTTCTAAGTGATAGTCTTCAAAGTTAGTTGCCCATTGTTCATATGCTAAAGGACCTTTGACATGTTCTGAAGGCTCAGGTTTGTTCAGAGTATCATCAATGCTTTCAGTAAACGAGGTCTCTGGTATTGTCTCGCATTCAATTAACTGGCATCTGCTTATTAGCTCTCCCTTAGAAAAATGACGCAAAAGGACAGTGGACATTTTTGAGTGAGTTAGATGTTCTTTGCTATCTGGTTTGCTAAACTCACCAACAGGTAATTCCTTGTCTGGAAGTGAAGCTTCCTTTATTTCAACTGAAATTCCTGTTGTTCCTATAGCACCTCTGTGGTGACTGGAGAATTCTTCAGGCTGTGGATGAGTTTCATAATTTGCTGTTGCTTTTGTGGTTTTGTTATCTTCAGAACAGGATAAGTTTAAAATACCAGAAATACCTTTTGTACAGTCATTCAAATTATCTGAATTATTACTGTATTTACAGGTTATTCCTACATCTCTGTAATAAGGTAAGTTGTCTTGTTCCTCATTGGTTGCATCTGTAGTACAGCCTAATTCATCTGAAAACGAACTACTCATTTGGGTTTTCATCCAGTCTGACAGTTTGTACTTTTTCATAGTCTCCATATCCAGTTTACATAGAACATGAATGCCATTGCTTCTCTAGTGTTGGACAGAGCTCTTATGGTGTGGATCAAAATCTGTTATGTAGGAGTAATGATTTTATATACTTAAGTAGATCTTATTCTCAAATGTATTTGTGTCTTGTACCTGCTGTAGGTTTCTTAGAACCATCCCCCTGACATGGATGTTTTCTTTTCCTATTTATGCTAGTGTAAGTCTGGATTAACTACTGGAGGAAATAGAAAGCAAAACAAATGACAAAAGCATCGGGGGAAAAGGAGAACTGAGTTTAGTGCCAGGTAACTGTCCCTCTGTAGTATTACAGACAGTGTGGTAAACAGAGCCAACAGTGGTATTAGCATGCAACCTCAGTTACGGGGGGGGGGGGGGGGGGGGGGGGGGAGAAAATAGAATTTCTCACACTTTACCTCACCACTATAAAGTGTTTCTTCACCTTCTGCACCAGAGAAAAATCACCAAAGTTTTCTCACTTGCTCACTCGCATTTTATCAGATAAAATGCAATGAGTGTGATCTCCAAGTAACGTACAGTCTTGTCACCTTCACACAGTAAGTTGAAGCAACGTCTCCGCACTCACTGTAAGCAGGAAAAAAAAAACCTCACGGCCCCGTTTCCTGCGGGAAGTGAAGTCGTGCCGCTGTGCTTTCACTGCATCTCCCCCTAGCACGACGCTCCGCTGCGCTGCGGCGGGGCGGGAGCGGCCGCGGTTACCCTCCTGCTGGATGGAACACGAGCGAGCGCTGTTCCATGCAGCCGTGTGGGTGGTGTTACGGGGCCCGCTCGGGTGCCAGGTGTGCGGCGGGCAGGGCGCTGCCGCGGTGTCCGCTTGCACGCCGTAACCTGAGCGCGGTTGCCGGTACGAGGGGGCGGGGAGAAGCGGCGTGGCCCGCGTGCGGGTGCTGCCATTACGGGGCTGCTCCTCAAGGAGGCGCCCCGCCCCACCGCCTGCCCTCCCCCTCCCCATTGGTCCGTCTGAATGATGCGGCCTTCCGGCGGCGGGGCGGAGCGTGCGCACAGCCTGCGGCTGGCGGCGGGCAGCCGTTGGCCGCTCCGCCTGTGCGTGAGGGCGGCCCCCGCGGGGCGGGCGGGCGTGCGGGGATTGGTGGGTTCGAAGAGCGGCTGCGCGTGGGCGGGCACCGCCCCGCGCTGCCCGCTGCGGTGATCCCCGTGGGAACGGCTCCGGCAGCACTGGGGTCCGCCGGCCCCTCAGCCCGCGGCCGCGCCGGCACTCAGGTGAGGCGCGGCCCCGGGCGGGAAGGGGCGTCGGGAGGCTCGGTCGGTTGCCGCCCGCTGTGAAGGCGGGCAGCGGCGGCTGGGGCGGGAGTGGTGTAGTGGGCGCAGCGGTGAGCGCTGGGTGCCAGGAGAGGGGGCTTCGCGGCGGGTGCTGCGCGGGGCCGCCTGGCCCAGGTGGCACCGCTGAGTCCCGCCGCCTGTCAGCACCTGCTAACACGTCGCGGTCGGGCGGCTCCGGCGGCAGCGCCGGCTCCTCCTGTCCTGACTTCCTAAGGCTGCAGCGGCCTTTATCGCAGAGCCGCTCCTGAGCGGCCTGATGTGTTGGCCAATAAACGTGCCGTGTAGGCAGCTTTGGAAAGCTGCTCTTGCTGTGTGAAGTCCGGTATTTTGACTTCAAGCGGTACTTCTGGCAGGCGTCGAGCTCACTTCTGTGGAAACAAAAGCAAGACATACCTACCCAACCAGCCTTTGTTGATTGTATAGTATTGAGAGATCACCCTTGTTTCTCCTGTGTGAGTCAGTAACAAAAAGGCATCACATCAGATATCTTTAGTCAGTTATGTTGTGATTAACAAGGTAGATAAGGATGATAAATAGTAAATACAATTTTTTTTAAGAGGGGAATGAAACAGGAAAAAAAGGACCTGCAGACATACAGTGAAGAGTGAAGTATACGGGGGTCAAGCTCTAAACTCCTCAAGAATTTGAGTTAGAAATGTTGTGGCATATCTAAACTCAAATTATACCAAACCAGGTCTTATTTATCCACTAGACTGTAGCCTTTCCTAGTTTAGTTCTTTACCTTTTTCTTTTGCTTATTCAGTTTTGATTGGAGGAGCATAGCTAATCAGGAATTCTTTATCCTTTTATTGACCTGATCGCAAAGACACAAATTGTACCCCACCTTGAAGCTGTGGCCTTTTTTCTGCTTTAGAAGCTTTTTCAGCCAAATGTGCTGTTCCTGTTAGATTCTTGCCAGCAGGCTGCAGGCATCCTGGGTTGCCATGGAAAGCTGCGCAACCATCTCAGAATTTAGAAGAACGTGCCGAGTCTTGCATCTCAGAAAGATCAGTTAAGAGATTCCAGTGCCTCACTAAATTTTGTCTGTAAACTTCATATGTTTTGTTTAAGAAATAATTTTATTAGAGGTAAAAAGGTCATCCTCATAATGCAATCCTTCTAAATTCTTTGTTTGTATTTTTATTGTGTGTTTAAACTAATTTGTAAGCCTGTGCCAGTGTTCCTTCTTACTAGTTCCATTAATGGTTACTTAGACTTCTGAACTCTGGTTATGCATCTCTCTTTGGAGGGAAGGACTTTATACTTTCTGTTACTTCTGTATAAAGCTGAGACAAAACTTACCTGAAACTTGAGACAACGTTATTGAACTAGAAGAAAGCTATGTGGTCTTGTCTATTGCTTTATTTAAAAAGCTGTTGTTTTAACATTCTTGTAACTCTTTCAGGCAGCTTAAAACTACTTAGGATTGTACATTACTGCTACTCTTGGTAGAGAATTACTTCAGAACTTGATGATTACGTTAAAGTAATTTTTGAAAAGGTATTGATAGGCATTTTACTGTTTTGTTCTTTTGCTCTTATTGTCACTTTAATTGTTTTTTTTTCTTTTCTTTTTTCAGAAGTATTTAGAGACAACAATTCTTTCTCCTCTTAGACTTTCTTTTGGTAGTCAGCAAGCTAGTCTCTTCTAGTGTGAATGTTGAGTAAAGGCATTGCAAAAAGATAGAAAACTTGTTTATTTCGGCATGTTGCAGAGGAGAACACAGTTTTGAAAATGAGTCTTACTTCCTACACCTTGTCAGGGTGGGAATTTATTCTTATTTTGCTAGAAGTATTTCTAATGTCATTTCTCAGCCTTTTCTTGTCAACAAATGACAGGAGACCAATTTTCTAAACCAGCATTCTTCAGGTCCTCATGCGCAATATGATTTGGAGAGCAGCTTGGCTCCCTGTTAGTTAGGAAGGAAAAGTTTTATTAAGAAATGGGTGTTTTTTCTAAAAATAAACACTATCTGTCTGTAGCTTTAACTATTGAACATGTTTTTCTTAGTTTATACAGTTTATCTGGATTCTTCTGTTTTAAGCAAAACCAGTCATTTTTAGTTACTCCTAGTTTTCCACTTTTTTTAATTTAATAGCAAAGATATTTGTACTTTTCTCTTTTTGTCATTCAGTTTTTTGTAGCAGTTGTGAGGTCGGTTTCACTTTCCACAGCTTAGTCATTCTTGCCCAGGTCTGATAACTATGGTCTTGGGTTTTGTAGTCTTTAAGGTTAATGTCATAATGAAATTGTTTTGGGAGTAAGTATTGATCTTACGACTTTCTGAAAGATTAACTTGTTATTGCTATTACTGTTCCCGTGAATGAAAAAATAGAGATCATGTGAAGGAAAAAAACACCTTAACTTTTATTTAGGTGTTTAATAGCAAGTCAGCTATACAAATGATTGTGTTAAACAAGTAAAGTATTATTTTGTGGAAGACCACAGCATTAAGAATGTAAAATATAAGAAAAATAGAAGTGGAAAAATTGGTAAGAGGTGGGCTTGAAACGTATGTATTATTGAACAGGTGGTTAATGTCAAGCTGCCTCTTGGGACTCAAATTTGGCAGTATTTGAAGAATACGGTTCTTGTTCGTATAACACAACTTTTGTGTATTATAAACATTTTACTAATAGGAATGAAAAACTTCCATGCAGCTGAGTTACAGGGAATACAAACCATACGTGGTCTACAAAGAAGCCTCTCTAAATCTTTTTTATTTCTTTACTAGTTCTGTTTACTACGTTTTTTTTTTTTCCTTCCATCATCGTGCTGGTATGCTGTTAGGAATTTTGTTCCTCGCATGTAACACTTTGGAGGCTGTACCCTACCTAGTGACCATTGGTTTGTTAGAGGAGAGGATACGCTATTGTGACCAGTAGTATTTGTGTGATAATGTGTATATATAATGGATAAATCTGTGGGCAATGGGGGCAAAATGGAATCCAGTTCAGTATACGTTATTACACAGACTGCAAAAAATGCATTGACTAGCTTCTGAATAGATTTGCACCTGCTTCCCAAATGTTAGAATAAATATGCAAAGCAATTTACAACTTGGCACCTCAACAAATACTGTTTTTCCTTAAATCTACATAGGTGATGTGCCATAAATAAATTGTATCTGTGTCTATAGCAAGCAAACAATAAGAAAAAAAAAGTGTTTTTCTCACTATTGTATATGTTCCTGCACTTTTACAGTTTTTACAGGTTGTAGCTGTATGTTGTCCAGCTGTAGACTCACAGTTGAGAAGACAGTTAATACTTGCTGTTAATACTTGAGAATTGAGGGGCACAGGTGATGCACGAAGCAATGCTGCTGGCAGTAAACTATTGTGAATCATTTCAGTTGTGTAATACAGGTTCTATGAAAACTACATCTGCTCCTTGCAGTATAAAAACTTGCTGGAGTGGTAATGAGTTGTTTATGCTGATTGCTTAATCTTTGAATGAGCATCACAGTGCGAAATGGGAAACGTGATATAGCAGCTATATTGCTTCACTTAAATTGCCGTTGTGTGTTACTGCCTGTGATTCTAAGAATTTTTTTTAAATGTTTTTGATTTATGAAATCTAAAGATGTCCTTTTCCCCTCTCTCTGCAAGATGCTTGTGCGATCTGTCTGTCATCTTTCTTTGACTTATCAGGATCTCTTTTTAAGAGATGTTATAGGCTGAGAAGGAACAAGAAGCTAAGTGGAACATTTTATTGGAGAGATTTCTGATCAACTTCCTCTATCAGCTTAAGTACAAATAGTCAACATTTTGTGCTGTACTTTTCCCATCTGGTGTTCTTTCACATGCTCCGTTTCCCAAACTGAAGGTACTTGAGTAAATGTCTTGTTGGCTGGGAGAGGCCTGAGATCTACTATGTTATTTTACATGATGAGATTGTCTCTAATAAGCAGAAGGAGCAATGTTCAGATTTGTGTTCAGAACTTGGTAACAATACTCTTACTGATTTTGTGGTAATATGATTTAAACTTACACTAAGAATAAAAGGATCACAAGTTATTACTTTGTTGTGAACTGTCATTGAAGTCTGTTGTGACATTTAAGCACTTTAAAATTGCGAATCTCATGTCCAGTTGTGGGATACTTGGAAAGAAAGCAGCACAGTATTTGTTTTCAGTCTATGAATGACATTATATTACAACTTGGAACTAATTCTGATAAAAAAATAAAAATGAAGGAATCCTAATACTTGGATGTATCAAATATGTGAAAAATTGTCAGCTATTCTGACTTTGGTTTTTTAAGGCAAGGAGAGGGTTCTACTATCTTCTTGTATCTGAAATTGTAATCTTGTTGCATATAGAATTAGTTTTCAGTTGCCTGATTGGTTTTATTATGGGGATATTAGTTATATTCTGCTGGCACTTCATGTTCTCTTCCTTTCTTATTTTGTCAGAGTGTGGGATTGCCTTACTTCAAGATTTAAATAGATGGCTTACATAAACTATCTGCAGGAATACCCTTATAATAAAAATGCTTGTGGTTACTTGTGTTAGCTACACCCAGTTCTTTAACTTGCCCACTAGACAGTAATTACGTACATTAAGTAGCAAGCTGATTTCCAGCTAAATACTGATTCTCTTAGAAAAAGGATGTTCTATTCTGGAAAGATACTCTGTGATAGAGGCACTGAGAGGTCCACCTTTGCATCATTGACCACTGATATTTAATACAGTCAGATATAAACCTAGTATGTGCATTTGTTACTTCTTTGTCTTACTCTGCTTAGTGGAAGTATGTGTGCTAGCTGTTTGTCTACAATAATTCTAAGACTGTACGTCACTGTATGGCCTGCATCGTTGCCAGATGCCTTAAATATTTCTATGTACAAACCCATGCTATACCTTAACTATGCCTAATAGGGCGCCTTCGCATTTACTAAAGTTAATAGAGTTGGCCTGGAACTATGAGAGTACTCTGAATATACTAGTAATGAGGATATATGTTTTTTGTCATTTAACTATTGTATAATTTTCCTAAGTTTCTGACATCTCTTTCTTAATTATTGCATTTTAAGGAATATATCTACTTTTCAATCTGCTTGGTGAAAACAGGGTGTTTAGTGTGAGTAGAGATACCAGATTCTGGCCAGAAATGTTCCTTAACTGAAAATTTTAAATTTTTCTTTAGGTTTTGGCTTGATATATGTTTCCTTTGTTGCATAGTATATATGCAGTTTTTATCTGCTGCTTGGGTGTTTTGTACGAAAGGACAAGAAAATCACCCTTAAGAATGCAGCCGAGCTTCTTTCTGACTCAGAGAAGGAAGATGCTTCTGGATTCAGTTATCATGGTTGTTTGGAATAGTTTTTTAATGATCTGGCAGAAATAACTTGTGTCATTAAGACTGCTTGTGTTTTAAGGTTGGTAATTGTGAATAATATTGAAAATAATGCTAGGCAACGCTTACTTGCAAAACCTTTAACAACAGAAGGGAAAAATGAACAAAAAGAATATACAGAGTTTAAAAGGCTTGCCATGTTGCAGACTTTTAGCATTACTTAGAGCCCCAAACTCTCTGTTAAACTAGGTATTCCACAAACAGAAAGGTAAAAATCTCCTCCCAATATACAGAATAAGTGGAAAGTATATACCTGTAATGCTAGAGGGCATGTAGAAATGCTCCTAGACTTTTGTTTGCCTTTAACAGAATGTTGTATAAGCCAGGGCATCTTGTCTGCTATACCGAAAAGAGAGGTGAGTGGGGGGGAAATCAAGAGGATTTAGTCGATGTGACAGGGCACAGAGGAAACGAACCTTCTCTTACCTGTATTTAGAACCCACTGTGCAGCAAGGTGAATTTGGGTTTAGGTAACCAAAGAAATAAAGGAAACCACAAACAAACAACATTTTTAGAAACAGTGGTAAATATCTCCGCTGTTACCATGTCTGTCATAATGCAGGACCATATTAGCAATTAGATAATAAATGTTGGACTCTGCTCTGGAGCTGTCTTCCTCTAGCATTGAATTCAACTCCATGCTTTCATTTTCAGCTGTGAGCAAAACTTGTCTCAGAAATGCTCACCACCTATTAGGTTTGGTTTTTTGTTTGTTTTTAAATCATGTCATGATTTAGAAGGGTGTAATTGCTAGGACCTTGTCAAAACTTTATTTAAAAATATAAATAGAATTTCATATACTGGTATGGTTTATAATTATGTATTTAATCTTGTAAAGTAGTTGTGGATTTTTATGCAATATTGTCATTGCTTTGTTTCATACAGTTATTAATATTTTCAGTAAAATTCTTTTACAGTCCTACTTTGGACTACTTTGGGCTGTTCTGTGCATACTTGTGCTCCTTTGTCACGAGGGGGTTTCTTTTCCTGAAGTCATATTGATGACTAAATTAAAGTAAATTGAGTAAATTAAAATACTTGGACAAAAAGTCTTTTCTTCCATTTGGGTAACTACAGTGCTAGAAACAAACTGGGGAGAGAAGTGATGAATAGAATCAGTTGGATCACTCAGGAGTTTGTGACAGATAATGATAGTATTTGTGTCACTTTTCATTTAGCATTTATTTTAATTTTTTGAGGGGCGGTGTCGTGAGTATCATAGCTCCTATTATTAGTATTTTTCTACTCTTTTATAACTTCTGTGCTTCTGTTAACTGTCTAGAAAGACTGCTGGTTATACTGAAGTAATTAAGTCTTGGGCATTAACTGGCTAAGAAAGGAGATGAAATAATTTCAGATAATGGAGTCAAGTTTCCATACCTCAGCATAGTAATTCTGTTCTTTTGATTCATAAAAGGTAGTTAGCTATGCATTGATCAGTTCTGGTAATAAAATGCCTGTCTAGTCTTATGCTGTCAGTTACAATTTTTTGATTCTCTTTCCAGCAGGGAACTGATGGTTTAATATATAAAAGAGAGCTCTGTCCACATGGTTTGGGGAGAGGAGAGGAAACTTCATATTCCTTCTTCTATGAGTATCCTATAAGTGAAATTCCAGGCTTGTGAAGCAGAGGGTTGGTAGGATTCCTATTTTCTTGAAAGAACATCACATGCAGCCCAAAGCCGATACAATACCCACCCCTTTCACCCATTTTGGGATTGTCTGCAGTATTCCCTAATGTGTCTTAGTTTCATATGGGCCCATATTTCTAAGTCAGCATGGTAAATGTCATTGGGGTGGAGAAAGGTGCATCTGAATCAAGAACATTAGACAGTGGTATTAATTTATTTGCATCTTGTCTGATGAGTCTGAAAGCATAGGATGTGTTAGGCTGGGTCTTTCCCATGCTCTGTAGTGATTACAAGCTCTGCAGAATCTGCTTAATCAGACTCACACCTAGGAGGAATGTCTGAGGTAGTTGTTTACAAACCTCAGCTTTTCTCTTCTGTCCTTTAGATGCAACCCAGTAATGTCTGATGTGAGCTGCAATTGGATTGTATGCTGGAAAGTACACTTCTGTGCTGCTTAGCTTGTATGCCGCTAAACTGGTCCTTTAAAAGAAGCCCGTGGTTTATTCTGCACGTATCTGCTCCTTATATAAATCCACGAGGAGAAAAAGGCAGTATTTCAGAGCAGGTATTGCTCCACATCATCGGTGACCCTGAATAAAACCTCAAATTCACTGTGTGGGCGAAGGTGGTTTCTGTGTGCTGTCAGCTCATCGGCTGTTGAACTTCTGTTGAAAGTGGTGCAGAGAGGAGGTTAAGCTTCCAAGAGTAACCACGCTGGCCTTAGTACAGTGTTTCTTGTATCTGTATGATCCGCTCTCATGACTAGTCACTTGTACTGTGCTCAGGGTTTGGAAAAAATAGCTTTTTCCCAACATGGCACACAGTTATTTTAAGGTGTGTTCACAGGGGCGTATTTATTACTACAGAAATGCTAATAAGGATGCTGTTTAATTTGTAAATCCAATATTAAACTTGATACAGAATTTTAAGATGGTGGTGGTGGGGGGTTGGCTCATTTTAGGCTTATTTGTTAATTCAGGTGAATTTTAAAATTATCCCTGGACAGCATTGAAGACTAAAATTATGGTTTGTCTAGTTCTGAGTATTCCTTGTACTATTTGTGTTTATATGCTATTTTGTCTTTTGAAGGTCTGGAGCCAAGCTGATTTCTGTATGTCAGTAATAGAATTGTCAGTATATTTTTGTTGATGTTTATAGTCTGTCACTTTCTCCATAGGGTATACAAGGCACTCTCTTGGTTTTAGATAATTCAGTTCAAGCTTCTTTTCCTTTTTTTTTTTTTTTCCCACCCATGTTTTAGCCTGTTCCTGAAAGGAAATTCAAACTTTGCCCTAATCTTGAAACAACAAATCTCTGCAGCTAGCTAAGGAAATAGAATTTGTGCAATTGGTCTACCTCTGTCTGTACTTTCCTCTAATAGCTTTTGAATCTTTCAGTCAGTGATGACTTCATTTGGCACAGGCTCCTTTCCTATAGCTTTGTGAAAAATAGCAGATGGGTAGAGAAGGCATTACTTGATTATCTCCTTTAGGGAAAGACAGAGAGAATTGAACTGTTAGATACTGTTTGTCAGCCCCCAAGTGACCAGTCAGCCATGAAACTAAAACTGTAACATGTAACTGTAAAATGAAGGGATCTACTGTAGATGTTCAGTGGAACTAAGAACTGCAGACTGATTTAAGTGCAAGTGATTGTCTACCACTGTGATAATTCAAAGTATGTAATCAAATCTTTTCTGAAATGGAAAATGCCTTAAAACGTGAAATGCTTGTCTGGAAGTTGTAATAACGAGGACAGCTTGCGTAACAGGCTTTTGAGAAAGAAATCATAGCTATTGTTTTATTGCTGCCAGGGACTTGAAATATCTGATCAGAATTGAAGATGGAGGAGTCTTGGTTTCTTCTGTAATTTTTCTTGAGGAGGGAGTGAGCCTCATTCAAGTCTTAGGATACATATCGCTGATTCAGTTCAGTGATGCTAATGGAAGGCTGACATGTACTTTCTTTGAATGTCGGCCATTAGGCCTTGGTTCCCTTTCTAAGAACACTGATAATAATGTTATGAAAAATTCTGATTAAGTGCCAGCGTGATGGAGTTTCACTTTTTAAAGCATTGTTGTGTGATATTCCTTTCAGAATGTGACATCAGTATTTTACCATGATTTTTAAATTTTATTTCATTGTAAAATTTTTAGAAATTAACAATAGATTTTATGCAATTTCAGAGAATCAAGTTAAAAGTAGTTTCATAGAATTTAGTAAGGAATTCAGTCTTAAATCCTCATGCCATGCAAACCCCAAGCTTCTATATCTATATAGCTTCTATATAAATCTGGGATTTAATAGAAAAGAATGAAAAGTGACTTCTTGAGAGTCATAAGTAGATTTTTTTAGATAAAGCATTGAATTGAGGCAAAGTTAGCTTTTTACTGATGGTTTAATGGAAGATCCTTTAGCTGTTTATAGACCAGGTGGATAAGCTCTAACTATGGCTTACCGTTTTCTCCTAATAAAGAGTTGATAATGTGCATGTTTTGTCTATTGTGGGCTATAAATTGGCTACCACATTTGATTGCCTAACCTCTGCCTTGCTTTATTTGATATTGGGGGGGGGGGGCGTGGTGGTCTTGGTATCATACTACTATGTATTTAGTAACACCAGTTTAATTTTCCACTTCTGAAGAAGGCTCAATCTTTTCTCTGTGTGCTTTTTTCTGCTACTTTGAAATTTTAAAAAAGCTAGGACTTCCTGCATTTGATAGCTGGAATAGTAAAATTGTGCATTTTAAAGTTGTGTATACAACTTCAATTTTCTAGTTATGCTTTTCCTGAACCGTGGAACTTTAACATGGGTATGGATTTTGCATTGTTTAAAGGTATGGAGAGAATAAATTTTAAGTAGCTGCTTTGTATTAATGCAAAATTTCTTCTGAGTAAGCACCAAGTGCTTTTTTCATGCTACATGAAGTTTTGATTGGAAATGCAAGTTTAGGAGAAAACCTGTTTCCCTGTTAGGCATGCAATAGAATAGAACTTCTCCTGATTTCTGTTAATTCACTAGGCTTTTCTGCTGAAGTACTGTGTCCTCTGAGTCAGTTTGATGTTGATGACCAGCTCAGGAAAGGCTTGGTTACACAGAGATATTCTGAATAAAGGTGCATCAGCTGAAAGAGCAAGGCTTAGTTTGCTGCAGTGTAATCCTCCCAAGGCCAGTTTACGCCTGGGAGATAGTGTCTGTGGAAGAGTTCATCACTTCCCACCTCCTAAATTTTGCATTCACCACTCTAATTAATATGTTTTCAGTTTGTTTACTGATTACATGTTGGTGTGGATGAACGTATAACTTGAGATCCTAATGAGTTGTGGGTGAAGTGAGATATGAAGACCAGACCCAGTGATATTTGTTGGATCTGTGATCATGATGTGTTGGCCAACTTGGGTGTGTCCATATCACCCTCCCAAGGCCAGGAATGTGCTGTATGGCCAGTAAGGAAGGAAGAAAGCAGGAGTAGTGGTTCTAGGTGGTAGGAGATGGTGCATCAGTCGGAGAATGAGGTTAAGTATGAGGCCATAAATGTAGCTCAGATAAAACGAAGTTATAAACGGCTGACGTGAAATGTACTGCTAAAAATAACTGATATTTAAATAAGTACAGTCATTCTGATGTACTTTTAAATATAAATGTTTGGGGTTTTTTAAATTATTATTAAATTTGGCTTTTTATTTTTAAAAAAGCTTCTTAAATTATTCAGTTAATTGCAGTTACAGTATAAATACACAAATTACCACAGTCATTATTTCATGATCTGTGGCAGTTGCCGAAGTACAGACTTTTTAGTTTGTGGCATGTAGTAATTTGCACGAGCGTATCCATCTCCAGAAGAGAACTTTTTGCATTTGCTGAGCAGCAGGAATGTTCACGGATGATTGCTGTAGACTGGGTGGCTTACAGCTATCTGCTTGTATGAGTTACCCGATTTGAGGTTTGGACAAACTTCCGGAGAGTAAATACCTGTAACACAATCTTCCCAGTATGTGGGTTGCAGTGGTATTGTAAACTGTATGTGTCACACTTTGTAATTGCAAAAATATACCCACGCCTACCTGTTGATGCCAAATAGTTCTAATGATGAGCATGGAAAGGCAAAATAGTTGTTTGACTGGAAGAATGTGGATGGTCTGTTTGAGGGGTACTGTCAAGGTAGAGTATGATAGGAAGAATGAAACTTGAGAGCTGGTACTTGATAAAACTAATGAGAGGAAAAGGCATGGCCTACATCTACAATTAAAAATAGAAGGGGTTGCATTTTCTTCTGGTGACAATCTGAGCTCTGCTCTTTTCTTTTGACATCTCTGTAGCCTCTTGATGAAATATGCATTTGTGAATTATGCTGTATGTTTACTTGCAAAGGAAGGTAATATTGGTACTGAACAATAAATATGCCAACTCCTCTACTAAAAATATACTTAAATCTGGGTAAACTTTTGAATACAAAGTTTCTTTTCTATTAATCTTTTTCCCTGCTAACCTAAACATGTCTCTAAACAGTGCTGGCTGCTGCAGTCCTTTTGAGTTGGAGCTCATAGGACAATGCTGCAGCATTTTGGAATGTGAAGCCAGTGTTAAAAAAAAATCAAAACCAACACCCCTTCCACATTCCCCCCCCCCCCCTTCTTCTTTTGGGAATGAGGAGGGGAAAGGGAATAGAGCTTAAACCTCTGCTGGCTTCTGTACTCATAATGTTCTGGGTGGGGTGATCTCCAGAATGGATCATCTCCAGCTGGGGTTGTGTCAGCCAGTTCTGGCTACTGTGGCACTTCAGCTAAATATCAGGGTTTCGGCAGTACTGATTATGTGTAAAGCAGTTTGTGATCTGGTTTATATTATGCCTTTCATTCTGTAGCTTTTATCCTTTAAGTTTTTTGCTTGGAACTTCATGAGACCAAAGAATAACAAGGGTAAATTACTCAAAATTTCCAACAGAAAAAAGAATGTTTTTTTTGTTAAACCTTTTTTGCTTTCCTGCTTGCCTACAGGAATTGCCATATGTATGTAGGTTTTGGCTCTGGCTTTAAGTTCTTGATTGACGCTTCCTGCTTGGTAGGAGTAGTGTTATGCTTTTACATCAGCTGCAAATGGTTATGAGTTATTAACTGACTATGAGACTTCAAGCCAAGCATCTTGTGTTCCCTTTGCAGAAACGCAGATGAATGGACCTTAAAGGGCCACAGATGAAAGAACTTGAACACGTTTCTGAAGGTTTAAGATGTGTCTGACAGTGACCTCCTTATCTTAGTAATAAAGAAGAGTTTTTCAACAGGAGCTTAGCATATCTTTACTCCAGCTTACTAATACTGACTGGAATGGTGTTCTGACAACAATTCTCCATAGTAAAGTACTTACCCTGCTACAGAACAGTATTATTTTCTCTACTGATAATGCAGCTCAATGGAGGAAAGTAATGTTTTGATAAGCATGCGTGAAGATCGTTCCTTTCATGTGCGATACAGGTAAGACTGTATTAATTTTAGTATGGATGAGTAAGTGCTGTTAATAATAGAAAACTAAACAAGTTGCAACAAATAGTTTGGTATTTCTATTACTAGTGTTATTGAAATTGAAAGCTTAACTTTTCTTTTTTTGATTTTTGAACTATGAAAATTCACTTTTGTTATATAGTAGATTATATAAGTACACAATTATATAGTATTGGAACTGTGTGTGATTGCAGAATAGCACATGATTGTATTTCTGGTAGAATGATATGAAGTATGATTCCTGCATGGTAATACCTGCTCTCTCTTCCTGTAGCTTTTGGGCTGCATATGCAACTTGTTGAGTTTTGTCTGCTAAAGTTCTCTGTGGTTGTCCCATTATTGCTTCTATGAATGATGAATTTTTAGATGCACTGTCACTTAGAGCAGTGTTTTCCTTGCTTAAAATCAAGAGATTTGATTGATAGAAACTGCTTTGATGATACCTTGGACTAAAAAAAGTACTGTTATTGCAAGTCAAGAGGATATGTGATTTACCTTCTGAGAGCTTTTACCATTTTTCTTCTGAAAGCCCTGTTACAGACTTGGGACAACATGTTAGCATTGCAGACTCCCTCTAATGAACCTGAACAACAGAAGCATTGTGTAGTGCATGGTGTTTGGATGGTTGGTGTTTGAAAGGGTAAATCTTGCAGCTCATTCAACAGGAGGGGACACTGGAACACTGGAATGGTTGTTTTAAAAACAAATAAAAAGCGTGATTCTTGTTGTGTGCTCCCCCCTCCCGCTACCCTGGTCATCCTTCCTTTGGAGGCCCTTTCTTTGCTAGCTAACAGGAACAAAGCACCACCCTTATTTGTAAGACAGCACATGCCACGGCTTAAAATTAATTCTGAAAATGTTCTCACAGCGTTAGATTGCTGTTACATTGGTCTTCTGTTTCAGACACGTGCAGCGTTAGTTCTGGTTAGCAGTGCAGTCAGCAGGAGGAGCTTTTTCATGGTCAGTAAGGAGAAGATTAGCAAATAAACTGTAATTTACTCTCTGCTCTCTTTATTTTGCTAAAATCTTTATATGGTGGCTCTGACAGCAGGAATCCTTAAATGTGTGAACATGGTGTTTCCTCTGTGCTAAGTGTTTCTTGAATGTATCTAACTCCCAGCATTCCTGTAACATGTACCCACGCTGGTGCTGATGCTCTTGGTCCTCCCCAGACAACTATAGAACATCCTTGCTCACTCTTTAATAAAAGCAGGACCTGTTCAGGGTACTATTACAGAAGTAAATGAAGAAAGTGGCATGGCCAATTGTCTGGTTTAAATTGACAAGCCAAAAATAACTTCAAAAAATTGGCAAACACAGTCAGGGCACAATGTCTTACTACTTTATGCTGTAATTCCGTACAGGCTTGAATGATACTGATTAACAATAAAAATATTAATGGCCTTATTACACCTCTCTGTAAGAACTGTAATGTGATGAACATTTTAAAAAAAAATCAAGGCATAATCCTTTTTTTTTAAATATTAAACTTTTCTAAAATGCAGATTAATTCAGTATATTGAACTGGTATTTTATGATGATTTAATGTAATAGCTATAATTTGGAAAGATTTTAGTTTAAAATTTAATGCAGGAAACAATAGGTCATAAATTAGTGGGGGGGTGGTGTTATTTATCAGTTTTCAAAAATTTTTTACCTGCATGTATTGTCCCAGGCTCATTTGGCTCTGACTGCTTTTTCCGTCCCATTGGTATTCCGATAGAACTGGCTTTAAAAAGAAGCTGGTGGGCCAGTCCTAAGGACAGGCTTTACTAAGGGTCTGTTTCTTACTGTGCAAGCTGTTTCTTTCTCCCCAGTGTAGTATCACTTTAGAAGCTATAAAAATGCTTACGCCAGTGGAAGGAAACTATTTTTTATTCTCATGTTGTTTAGTGACTGAAAATAAAATGCTGATGTTAATAAATGGGACTAATAAGTGATCTATAGAGTAAATATTTGTAGAACTTACTTGTCTTGGCGTGCTAAATTCATACACCAAAAGCTTGTAACTGCTTTTATCTTGACGGGAGTAAAAGAACCCAAAATTCAGGTCTGTGGTTTCTTTGTGTATGAGTGTGTGTTGTTTTGTTTCCAAGTTTGCCATCACACTTAGTTTGACTGAACACAGTGTTGCACTGGAGGTGTAGTTAAGTTGTTTGGAGTGGTCAATGTGGTATGCTTCTGCATGATGTATAGAAACCAAGAATAAGGGCAGGAGTCAGGAATAGTATGTGATCTTTATTATAGGATGCTATGGCATTAGTAATTTTATGCATCTGAATTAAAGAGATATAATAGGGTGGGTTGGAGTTTTTTGTGTGTCTAGATACATTATGTGTATCAACATGTTTCATGGCAAATTGCATGGCAGCCCCACTCCCCCTCAATAGCAAAAAATCCTCTTAGTGGGAATTGAACAGAGTAAACCTCAATTAATGGTGTTTAGAGATTGTAGAAATCAATGAGTCTTCTTGCCACCTTCTATCCCGTTATTTCTCAGCAGTTTTCTGTTCTTTATTGTAACATGAGAACAGCTGGAGAAAGAGAAACTCCAAAATGGGAGAAAAAAACCAGGAGGATAGAGTGGAGGCAATATGCTTAGGGTTTATATTCTTCTAAGTATAAAAGTTCAAAAGAGAATGTGAAGAAGGTCAGAGAAAAACAAGGGGGGAAAAAAAGAAGAAAAGAAAAAAAAAAAAAAGAAAAAAAAAAAAAAGAGAAAAAAGAAAAGGGAGCCAGGCAAGATGAAAAGCTTAGAGGGACAGATAAGGATGAGGTAGTTTTACAAATGAGAAATTATTCAGGAGATGCCAGGCTTTCAGAGAACAGGTCCAGGCAACTCTAAACAGAATAACAAAACGAAGCCCTGTATGAGTATTTCCACAGGAATATCTAGAAGAACATTATCCTGTTTAGCAGGAACAGAATTTCATTAGAAGTACACAGATGAATAGGCCTTGTTCTCCTCTCCTCTCTGCGGATTCAATGTATCTTTTGTTTAGCCATTGGGTGTTGAATAAGTAAGTAATTCAATTCAGCCCTGGGAGCGGAGAAAGTAATTTCATATTCTCCTTTAACTATTTAATGACTTCCTAAAACATTGATAACCTATCCCTGTCTAGTCTGCCAACATACTATTTAACCATTAGTAGTGACAGTTAAAATATTCTTAACAGGTGATTTTTTTTTGACTGGAGAATACCTGTGTACATCATAAAAAAAAAAAAAAAAGTGTTCATTTTCATAATGGTCCTTTAAGTAATGGAGTTAAAAAAAAAAACCTAACCAAAACCAAACATCTTCTGAGTCCAGTTTTGGTACTTGATGGATAAGCCTAGCAAAATTTTACAATAACTGAATGATTGCATAGCTCTTACATGATGTGAATAAAATATTAATATTGGATATTGGCAACTGTAGAAATAAATATTTCATTTTCTCTGTTCTTTTTTTTTTTATAGCTTATTTAGACTTTGAAATTGTAGAAGGTCAGTAAGAATGGATCCAAATGGAATTATAGCTTTAGTTTGCTGTGCAAATTCTAGCAACTTGTTAACACAATCTTTCTAGAGTTGCACTTGAGTGGTGTTAAATTTTGGGTTCTTTTTTACTCAAACAATTACTAATTCCCATTCTCATTTACCTCCTGTAATTCTGGTTGAATTGAAACACCCTGTAATAACACCTGATTTTCATCAGCCTGGGTTCATCAGCTTCATAGTTAGTTATGCTCTGTATTAAAAAAAAAAAAAACAAATCCCAAATCTTTAATTTTTATAAGTTATATTAAGTCTAGGGTTGCAAAGTTATGTTTCAAGTTCCTTGATGAAATGGTAATGCTGCCTTGGCATTTGGCAGTCTTTGGCATACTGTGAGATCAATTGCATGCAGTGTATCAAGAAAATTACTGGTCCATAGCATTCTCTGATACTGTCTTTGTACCTTTTTAAACTTTTCTTCATTGATTAGGTGGCTGATGCATCACAGTTGCAAAGCAAAACATGGGTTTTCTGTGGGATAAATTCACTTATAGAACTGGAGTCCAGTATAGCATTTTGACTATTATGTCACACATTTTGCTGAAAGCTCTACCCTTTTTAGCCATTCAAAATCTAAATAAATTAATGTGATTGTGTAATGATCTAAATCTTTGCACTAAGGAGCACCATATTTTCTAGCTGTCACTTTAATTGGACATGTCAGTTAACATGAGGTGCCCGGAGAGAACCTCTGTGGATAGGATTAAGATTACCTAATGAAGTGTTTTAAGTCTTAAACCTTCAGTTGCTGATGGTGTAATCATTTCTGCCTGTACTTAACTGTACTTAATCATTTCTGCCTTTTTCTGTCTTACATTCAGCACATGCACAATATAATAAAAGCCAAGTTAGGAATGCTTAAACTTCTCTGAGAAGAGTTTCCTAACCTAAAAATACTGCATGTGTTATGGATATCCAACCTGAGAAGTTGGGCCTGGGAAGATTTTCATGCCTGAGTTATCATTTGCTGTCTGCATCTTTACCAACTACCAAGCATACAGTATTTTTAATTGCAAAAGTTAAATATGTCTGTCATCTCGTTGTGCTTAAGTTGCGGAATGTCGAAGACCAGCAGGTATGATGCTATTTTGTGTTGATAGCTCATTTTACTTATGATCCAGATTCTTCTAGTTCTCTTGAAAGTCAGTGGGTTTTTCAAAAATATTTCCTTCTTGCTCAGATTTGAGTAGAATGTTGTATAACCTATTTTTTTTCCAATTTAGAAAAATTAAGAAATGTCAACACTGCAGGTATGTTAAATACTTCATCACTGTTTTGCAAAACAGCTGTCTTCTGGTGTTGCCATTAACGTAACTTTTGGAACAGCAAACGTTGGATTGTTGGTATTACTGATCTATGCATACGAAGGAAAACGGTTTTAGGAATAGAATTCTAAATGGTTTATTCTTACAATAGGTAAATATCAAATGATGATGTAACGAGGATATCTAATTACACAAAATGTTCTGTTTTGGCGTGCAAGTCCTTATAATTACTGTGTAATGCATCTTGAAGAAAAATTCAAAACAATATACAAATGTACAAAGTCGATGTCCAGTTTTTGGCAATATTAACACACACTTTTTACAGAATGTCTCTTACTGAGTTTTCTTTTTGAAAAATCGTTAAAAAGTAGAATGATGGTGGTTTTGTGAGCTTTTTAAAATGCACGTATCTTGAAAAAGCTAGAGCACCACATGGCTTCAAGATCAAGATCCTGAAGTCATCTTCCTTCTCATCCTCCTCTCCCCTACTTCCCTCACATCTCAGAACTGGAAAGTAGGAAATATTTGTATATAATCATTAACACTTATTGAAATGTTACCTTTTGTACACCTGCATTCACAGGAGCAAAAATACATATGAATGTTTTTTGGCAGCTGCAGTTCCCTAACAGCTGCTTTGTTCATTGTTAAAATGTAATCTTCTGCACATTCTGCTATAAATTCATTCATGAGTATCTGCTTTACTGCTTGCAGTATTTTCTTTACTGCTTGCAGTATTTTATACCTCTATAATCACACGATTACTTGCTCATAATAATAAAAAAATATTCCAGTGGCTTCTGGAATGATGGCATCTCAGTTAAGTAAGTTGAATTGACATACATTTTGTTGTTAATTCAATCGAGATCTTTTTTTCTTTACAATCTGAGAATTTTCATAGCAGTGCCAGTATAGGAAGTGATGAATTGCTGAGGAGTATTGAATTACATAGGAAACAACTTTGGGAAAAATAGTCACAGTCTTTGATACACACAAATATTTTAATTCTAATTTTTATTTTTTTCCATTAGACATTTTGCAGGTAACTATAGTATCAACCTAAAAATAAAAGTGCTTACATTTGTCAAGATCACTATTTGCCAAATATAGCATGATTTTTAGGTCACTTTTCTGAAATTATCTAGCTGGTGAAAACTGCATTTTTGAGTCCTACAGGTGCTATATACGGACAAAGCAGTGTTTGGATTTCCTTAAAAGGAAAGAAAAAAAACCCCACATTGAAGCTATTTGTTCTAATGTTACGTTTGCTCATCACTGTTGAAGTTGCACTTTCCATTTCAGCATTAGTTTCTGTAATATTACAGTACCAAGCTCATTGCTTGTGCTGTGGTGCTGACTGCCTGTCCTAAACACACAGAGACCAAAATAACCTCTTCAGACCTCAGGTTACTGGGCAAAGTACTACATTTAGAGTGACCGTTTTTCTTTTTACTTCAATTGTGCAGGATGGAGGCTTCCTGCCTAGAGCTGGCTTTGGAAGGTGAGCGCCTGTGTAAAGCAGGAGATTGCCGAGCTGGTGTATCTTTCTTTGAAGCAGCTGTTCAGGTTGGAACTGAAGACTTAAAAACGCTCAGTGCTATTTACAGCCAGTTAGGCAATGCCTATTTCTACTTGCATGAATATGCAAAGGCCTTGGAATACCATCACCATGATTTAACTCTTGCAAGGTAATCTTGCATCTGTCTTTAACCAGGTTCTCCATTTCATCCCATTCTCGTAGAGATGAGCAGTTGACTGTTCATTTTCCTACCAAACCCTGCTACTAATACCAGATAACGAGCGGATGTGGTGATGGCAGAGGGCTGGGGGTCTGGCAGGTAACTTGATTGCCCTTTAACCTGGGAGCTAACACCTGGTCTAGCACCATAATCCCAGTACTGACTGAGGCCTCACCAGGTTGGTGGGTAATTAAGTGGCTGCTTTAAATCCACCCTTTCTTTACCCTTTCCTGTTTCTAAAACTCAAGTCTTTCTGGTTCTCCAGAATGTTAAAGCTGGCTCTCTTGTTTACTCATTCATGTTTCTCTGTGCAAAACTCATAATATTGTGAAATCTGAAACCCCTATGCAGTTCATACGCGATTTATGCATCTGACTTCTAATGCCTTGGTATAGATCCAATAAAAGAAACAGGCACCTAATGTACTTAGCCTCAGTTTAGGCACAAATCTATTCTTTCTCCTGCCTTAACCTGCTCAAGTGCTGTAACCTTGTTGGAAATTGTTTTGTTGGGTTACATCCCAAGATCGCAGCGGTACCAAGTGGTACCGTGGCAGCCTTTTACCTTAGTCTCATTTAGAATCTAGAGATGTAGTATTACCTCTGAGCTTTCTGGAGACCAGTATGTCTTGTGAATAATATAAGAGTATGATAGTCCAGTAAAATGCAGAAACCGTTCAACCTCTCTTTTTAATGCTGGGGCTGTCTTTCGACATAATCAGTAAGAATTTTCTATTTATTCTCTTCCTAAAAGAAGTGAGGGTTGTTTTTTGGGGGGTGGGGTGGGTATTTTTTTTTTTTAGAATGTTAAGCAGATGATCAATACCATGAGCACTAGCAGTTGCACAAACAGCACCAACAAAATTAAATGTCTGTAACCACAGATTGAACAATGTTTATGTGAGTGCATTTTAGATATAAAATGAACTGAATAAGTATGCACGTACATGGTTGTAATCTCTTTCAAAATTTCTTCTAATTGTCTACCATGCATTGATGATCTGCTTGGTTTCAAATTATACACTACTTACTAGGTGCTGATTTCTGCAATTTTAGGACAATTGGAGATCTACTGGGAGAAGCGAAAGCTAGTGGGAATCTGGGCAACACCTTAAAGGTACTTGGGAATTTTGAAGAAGCTATTGTTTGTTGTCAAAGACATCTGGATATTTCTAGAGAGCTTAATGATAAGGTAAGAATTGCTTAGGAATCTGGAAGTAAACTGCTAATACATATTACAGAACCCTGCTGTATTAGTAATGAGCAGGCCACCTTTCAGAGGGAAGTAAATACTGAATATTCAATTATTTCTTCTAGACAGTAAGAATCTCTTAGTTTTAAGATGGTTGCTTGCACCTGGAAGACTGTAGATCCAATTAATAAATATTAACCTGCCTTTCTTTTAATTATTTTTTAATGGTAATTGGCCTCAAGAATTTTGTGTATCTTGCACCTCAAAAGGAATTAGTATGCAAAACTGTCTGATGGAGGGATGTGACTGGGCGGTAAGAACAAGTTCAGAATGGGCAGAGCGTCTGTTGACACCTAGTTAACAAACTTTTTCGCATCTGTGAATTGTACTAATAGTTGTTGTGCTACAAGGCTTCGAAGGATAAAATGTTAATGCCTTATTTTACTTTTGGTTTAGGTCGGAGAAGCAAGAGCACTGTACAATCTGGGAAATGTGTATCACTCTAAAGGGAAAAATGTAGCTAGTGCTGGGACTCATGATCCCGGGGACCTTCCAGATGATGTGAAAAATGCTTTACAAAAAGCTGCAAGTTATTATGAGTAAGTAGTAGCTTTAAATGTTGGGAGTTGAGAAGATATGATCATCTAGTTCATTAGAATATTGGGAGATCTGTGATGTTGTGAACTAACCTGTGGCACGCATCTATTCAGAACAGTGGTACCTGTGATGTTTTTCCCTTTTAAACTGGAGAGTGCGCTATTATTTTGTTATGCCCTCATTTTTAGTGTACCTCTTACTACTCGATAAGTCCTTCCCTTATGCTAGAATGCAGTATTACTCTCTGAACCAGACTGAGACAACGATAGGACCTCTGTACACTTGTATATAATGTAGCTCTCTAACCAGAAGCGAGCACGCCAGCTTGAGTCAGAACGCAATCAAGTTCGGTATCTTGCAGGAAATGTTTCCTACTCAGTGGAAGATTTGTGGTTGCATAAAGGCCATTAAAATAGGCCAAAGTAGATTATCTTTACCTTTTCCTTTATATAAACAGAAAGATTTTTTTTTTAATTATTACTTAAATGACTGTGAGGAAAAAAGCCCTCTTAAAAGTCACTATTCTTCCCCTTCTTGCTTTCTCCAAAACAGGGAAAATCTGACAATAGTAACAGAGCTGGGTGATAGAGCAGCACAAGGACGTGCCTTTGGAAATCTGGGAAACACACACTATCTTCTGGGCAACTTCAGGAGTGCAGTTTTAGCCCACGAACAGGTACAACAATGTGCTATTAAGAAATTCTGTTCTAGCTAAATATCTCTGGTGGCTCCTGATCTTAAGTACACGTCTTGTGAAGCTGTGTGAACAACTTCAAGTTTAGCTGTTCTTTTCAAGCATGGTTGGCCTAGAAAACAGACAGAGATGCACAGTGGAAAAACTGAGTGTGCATTTCTGTATGCAAATGTATGTTACAAAGAACAAGATTGAGTAAATAACACAATTATTTCACATTTTTAAGCGTCTCCTGATTGCAAAAGAATTTGGTGATAGATCAGCAGAAAGAAGAGCATACAGCAATCTTGGAAATGCCTACATATTCCTGGGTGAATTTGAAACCGCTTCTGAATACTACAAGTTAGTTGACTACTTATATATTTATACCTCTTGTATAGTTTACTTCTTTTGTGCCTGGTACTTTGGCTCACTGTAGAACAGTCATCTCTTCAACATATGCTTAGAAAAGAGCTGCATTTGTTTAGCAAAAATAACACTTTTTCTCCTAGTTGCTTAACTGTTCCGGTTCTTTTAAGGAAGGGGCAGCAGTAATCTTTTTTATTTTTTAAACTTTTTTGTTACTTTAAATAGATTCTTCTCAGCACTGCTGACATCTTTCTGTTGGTAGGTGTTTATTCCCCTTGATTCTAGAACCAAGCATTGCTGCCTTAGCTCTCAGCAAGTTCTGGAATGATCTGAGTACAGATCACCAAGAGATATACCCGAGATGGGTATCTGTCTCACCTGTACTCACTAGCTGAGTTAGGTGGTGCATGTCAACATGATTTTATATATTTAGTCTCTGTTTTCAATCAAGACTTTTTTCTTGATCTCTGTACCACTAAGCAGTTGCTGCTGTAACTTGGCCAGCAAGTTGTGTGACCAGCAGGTTGAGGGAAGTGATTCTCCCCCTCTACTCTGCTCTCGTGGGACCCCACCTGGAGTACTGCATCCTGCTCTGGGGTCCTCAATACAAGACAGATGTGGACCTGTTGGAGCAAGTCTGGAGGAGGTCACAAAGATGATCAGAGGGCTGGAGCACCTCTGCTATGAGGACAGGCTGGGAGAGTTGGGGTTGTTCAGCCAGGAGAAGAGAAGGCTCCAGGGAGACCTTATAGCAGCCTTCCAGTACCTGAAGGGGCCTACAGGAAAGCTGGAGAGGGACTGGTTACAAGGGCATGGAGCGACAGGACGAGGGGTAAGGGCCTTAAGCTGAAGGAGGGGAGGTTTAGATTAGGTATTAGGAAGAAATTTTATACTGTGAGGGTGGTGAGGCACTGGCACAGGTTGCCCAGAGAAGTTGTGGAGGCCCCATCCCTGGAAGTGTTTAAGGCCAGGTTGGATGAGGCTTTGGGCAACGTGGTCTAGTGGAGGGTGTCCCTGCCTGCAGCAGGGGGTTTGGAACTGGATGATCTTTAAGGTCCCTTCCAACCCAAACCATTCTGACTCTATGAGAATACAAGCTTGGGAAAGATACAATACAGGTATTAGCATCTTAATGTGGATTTCAGGGCTTACCTGTTCTTTCTAAAAAGGGAAAAAAACCCTGAATACTGTGCAGATTCCTCTCTCAGCACTCACATTCTTCTTACCCAGCAGGGACAGGCTGCCTTGGTGGTTGTAGGTCTGTCTTGCTCATATTGATGGAGAATATACAGTATTTATTGTAATGCTGGCACTAAACTGTTTGAAGTGCATGCGGTTGGGAAAACCGCTATAAATTATTGATGAAACGCTGTATTAAAATTAGAAGATGCTGTTCGAGGTATCAGCCTGCTCTCTGATAAAGTAAATGGAAATAGGTTGCAGTGGAGGGAAGATGGACACCTAAAATCTTGTAGGAGTTTGCAAGATAGTAATTTATTAGCAGCTAATTTGCCAGTCTGGTGTCCTAATTTGTTTAATTTGTATAACTGATTTTTAGTTGCACAAGTATACTTTTAAAAACTTTTTGTTGCAGTGATTTTTAAGGTGACTAACCCTTTCTTTCAGGAGGACATTACAGCTGGCTCGACAGCTTAAAGACAGAGCTGTGGAAGCACAGGCCTGCTACAGCCTTGGGAACACATACACTTTGCTTCAAGACTATGAAAAAGCAATTGATTATCATTTGAAGCACCTGGTGATTGCTCAGGAATTAAATGATAAGTAAGCCTTAAGTGATTGTTTAATTATCTATGACACTTAAACCAAATTCTGTTACCTCTAACTCTGCTGTCATTGTTCTGTATACAACAGCTGAATTACTGTGATTTCCCTACAATGCTGGGCTCCCATTTCCATATGGGAAAAAAAAATACTCATGGAAGTATTGCAGCTAATGAGTCTGAGATGAAAGAGGGATTGATGAATGACCATCTCTACATCTTCTTCTGGCAGCATCTTCTCTGTAAATTAGGGAAAAGCAGATCTTTCTCTTTCATGACTTCAATATAATAATTTTGCATACCTTCACAAGAATACATCTCCTACTTTTCTATAAATTAAGATGATGGGAAGGGATGGGGAGAGGAGAATAATACAGTAGCAAGTAATGGTTATTTTACAATCATGATTTCTAAGGCCTTTTTTATAATGTTGGGTACAACTAAAATTTTTTACAATTTTTAAATACACTTCTTCTAACTCAATAAGCAGAATATATGAATAATAAGGCATGCAATCTGAGGAAAAGCAAAGTAGGTTATAAAATGTTCCATGTTTGCAAAACTAAGTGACTTATGTTTGCTGTGAGCTTAAAAATTAAAATTTTGATTAGATTTGCTCATATTTACAGTTATACCCAGATCACACTCGTTGAAATACAACACTTAACGTGCTGGTGTTGGATGGTTTCCGTCGATAGCCTTCATTTGTCTTGGCACAGCAATCTTCTTGTGGCAGTATTATGAAAACCTGACCCCTAGTGTTCAGCAAGTGAAGATGTCATTGAAAACGTGTTTATTTTTGCAGAATTGGTGAAGGAAGAGCATGCTGGAGTTTAGGGAACGCATACACTGCTCTGGGAAATCATGACCACGCTATGCATTTTGCAGAAAGGCACTTGGAGATTTCAAGAGAGGTACGATTTTCACACTCGGCCTATGTTAGCCACTGGTTTTTGCTCTCACTCCCACAGTGATTTTATGGAGGTGTGTCCATGCACATGATTTTGAATAATGGCATGGAATTTGAATGATTTCTGAGATAGGCAATTCCAAATTATTTTGGCTGTATCTCCCTGCAACTAGCTCCTTAGTTCTTGTGCCACCTCCGGTAATGTCATCATGGAACTCAAATTAATAGCCTAGCAGAGGCTATTTTAGGCTTTCTAATGTACCTTTTAGTTGCTACATACTTCATTAAAAAGATGATTCAGTTTTCAACCAGGAAAACTTTTTCAGCCTTTTTCTCTCAGAAGTCTAGAGGACAAGGTTTGCTCTATATTTACATATGTCTACGCTTTGTTACAGTAATAGAACTGCTTATTTTATTTCTTGCAGGTAGGAGATAGAAGTGGAGAACTCACCGCTAGACTTAATCTCTCAGATCTTCAAATGGTTCTTGGATTAAGCTACAGCACAAACAACTCCATGATGTCAGAAAGCCACATGGTAGATAACAGTTTGAATGGTACGTGCCTATTTCTGCAATACTTTCTAACAGTGAACTTCAAAAAGGATCTGTTTGTGTTTTCTGACTACAGATGGTTGAGCATGTGTTGGTCGTTTCTCCCCCCACCCCCCCAAAAAAAAGGTTGTTTTTGTAGTATTGGACCTCCCTCAGCTCCTCCTTTTCTGGAGGATTTACATTGTGAATCACAGGTTACTGCTTAGTTTCTTCACATGATGTTTCTAATTGTGTGCCCCCCCTGCTCCTTTTTTTTTATTTTTAATGTGGGAAATTTATCTATTTGCTGACAAATTATGTCTTTCCTTTTTTCCTCCTGCCATCTTAGTGACACTGGGGGTTACAGTAGAACCCAGTTCATTTGATGTTCCTTTGTTCAGAGATCCATGGTCCTCCTCTTGTATCCCATAAAGCAACTTGGGTAGCTTACATTGGTGTGGTTTTGAAGGCTGCTTTTACTACTGGTTCTTTATTCTCTGCTGGTACGTTTACCTGTGCTGTTTTGGAAGTTAGAATTCCTCTACCTTGGACCTTACATGAGTACAGCCACAGCTTTGAAGGTGACACCATAAATCTTAATTATTAAAAGATGATGAACTTGATTGTTTCTTGAAGGTACAAGACCGCGAGCAGGACGCCGTCACAGTATGGAGAACATGGAACTTATGAAACTAACACCAGAAAAGGTTGGCACTTTCCTTCTTTCTGTTCTGCTGGTGAGATTGCAATGAAACGTTTCTAAGGGTTTAATTTATACTTAACAACTTTGAAAGAACTCAGCAGACTGTTGATGTGTCATTTGCATCCCTGTTTAATTTAGTTGATTTTAAGAGTTTGGTAAAAGCAGGTCTAACAATTCTAACAACTAATGATTTTGTCATGTAGGTAACAGCATCTTACATACATAAATGGTTGTACTGGCTTGTGGAAAGCTTGCTTTATTCCCCTCACAAATAAGAAAGAATGGGGTCCTGTACTGTGCGTCAAAGGATGAATTCCTTTCATCTCCTCTTTAAAAGTGGTTTGAGAGTGCAGCATGAAAGTGAGAGTAAAATTCCTAAGCTTTAGCTCAGCTGTTCTGAGTAATTTTTTTCTTTGGTTACAGTCATTTTATAGGCACTTAAAATACAGGTTGTGTTTTTCACTTTGGCATTTCAGCCAATTTGCAAGCCATTAGGAGTTTGAACATCCATCCTGAGTGAGGATGCTATTTCAGAAATGCTGAAACTGAGTCCCAGAGAGGTAAAGAACCTTCCCCCCAAGCTCAGAGAAATCTCTTGGAGCTGGGAGTTCCTGATTAAAATCCTTGTGCCAATGTTCAAGAGATTTCCTTCAAATTCTGTCTGCCTTTAAATGCCAGGCTGGCAGTTCTACATACATGACTCCAGTGACAGACTGAAATTACTATTCCCCCCCCCGCCCCGGGATATCAAATTTGCATCTCTTCAAGTGATGCAAAGCCTGCCACCATGTTTGTCAAATAGGAAATTAAATATCTCAAAGCTTACGTCTCGACAGCTGGTCGGCACCGATGCTTAAGAGCCTCTTTGTGTATTCATTTAAAAAGATCCTGTGTTTAGTCCAGGGTGATTTCTCTGCAGGGAACCTCTATGCTTTTGGCCAGTATCTGCTGTATTTTCTTACTTGCTGAATCTATTATCTGTGACACCTTGTAAAAACACAGCCTGTGCCCTAAATATACTAAAATGTTTAATGGGGATTTTTGTAATGAAGTATTAACCTAGTATTGCAGCTTAGCTCTTATAAAGGGCTCTTCTCAACATACTCATTTAGGTAGATTCTGAAAATTCACCCCATAAATGTCTTTGCTATACAGAACCATGTACGATGCTAGCATTGTGGTTTGATGGTACAGATGCCATCTTCTCAGAGTTAGGATCTGTCTGCTGATTTGTGATTACGGTCACAATTTCTGATGTTGAATCAAGGAAAAAAGGGGTTTTATTCAGTTATTGTGTTTGTCAGTTGTAGATAAAGCTGTTGATTTTGTGGCTAATTCTGTTTAGTATGGAAGAGTATTTAGGGAAAAATCTGTCAGGTTGATAAAGCTATCTATTCTGTTCTCCAGTGAAATGAGATGGTTATTCCTGTTTGCTCTTGTGCTGGAATTCTTCTCCCTCTTCCCTTTCAATCTTTACTGGGAATTTTGTTTCTATAAAGGACTTCAGGCTGGCGGCTGAGTATCTGGGTTTGTATTAGGGTTTCTTTTCTCCAACACTTTGTAAACTATGGACTTTTAAAAATTTTTTCTTTCCAATTGTAAGCATGTCAGGTGGAAATGCATTTTAGCAGTCACATTACTTACATTTCCTGCACTGCAGTCAGCAAGGAAAACTTCAGCGTGTTTGATTAACTATACTGTTTGACTGCATTTTAATCAGGAGGTGTCACCCGCCAGTTCAGTTATAAGACTGATCAGTAACAGTACTAACCTGCTTCGGGTAACAACAGCTCCATAATCACATGTCAAGTAATAGAACCAAACCCTAAGTTTTCACATCCTCATGCCTGGATAAACTAAATAATGTAAAGCTGCTTCATTTTGGGGAGGAAAAGCAGCAGCAAATAAGAAGTAACAGTATAGGTAATTAAAATCAGAAGGCTTAATTTCATGACTCTTGTTTTCTTAGGTTCAGAACTGGAACAGTGAGATACTTGCTAAACAGAAACCACTGGTTGCCAAACCTTCAACAAAACTGCATTTTGTAAATCGACTAAAAGGCAAAAAGTACAAAAACGGCACCACTTCCAAAGTTTTGCAGGATGCCAGTAATTCTATTGATCATCGACTTCCTAACTCCCAGAGGGTAGGTTTGGCGAGCTGTGGAGATCATAGCCTTTACTAATCTTTGTCTGATCACAATTACAGAGAACACACTGCTGCAGCTGTCCATTGCAGTTTTGTTGACCTGATTTAAACATGGTGGCTCTGTAAAATGACGCAGAATCTGCTGTTTTGCAGCTGTCTCATGGGTGGTGCCAGCTTTAAGCTTTTCCTACTATTGGAATATTTTTTCCTGGTAGATTTTCTAAAGTTCCAGCTCAGCTTGCACATATATTTTATTTGTAGTCTTTTCTAGACCCTGCTTCTCCAAACTTAACAAGATCTAGTTTTTCTGATTCAGACAGTGGGAGATATTTTGAGCATACTTGTTCAGTTCCTGCAGTCTCGACAGAAGTCAGGTAAAAATAAAAGAACCAAGTCACTTGCTGTAGCTGAGAGATGAGCGCTTTTGATAATGGAAACTGTTCATTGCTGTTCTTGGGTTTTTCCTTCATGGTCATTTGGGGTTTTGGTGGATTCAGGGTTCAGGAGGAATAACTCCAGCTGTACTGCTCAGAGGAGTGTTTCTTTCCGGTTTGGAGAATGAAACGGTTCTAATGTATTTTACCTTCCAAAAATGCTTGCAATATTGTTAGCATTTCCTCTTAGGACAAATCTGTCTATAGAAATGGATGACTAAAAAAAATTAATAGATTTCAGCTATGCAAATATCAAACATATTACTGGATTGAAACTGTGGTACAGTTGTCCTAGTTTTAGGTACTCTTCAGTTCAAAATACCCCTAACTCTTCTCTCCTCTTCAGAAAAACAGTCGAGAGACAATGGCAGATGAAGGGTTCTTTGATCTGCTGAGTCGGTTCCAGAGCAACAGGATGGATGATCAGAGATGCTACTTCCAGGAGAAGAACAGATTCTCAGCTGCTTCAGTGGCAACATCCTCTACTCCACCTAAAACAATGAGAAAATGTAATTTTAAAAAAGCAAAATCCATATCTGACTTACTACTTAAAAATGTGTTTGCATGCAAGACTTGCTATGGAAAGGAACTGATTCCTACGCTAACTCATTTTCTTCCTCCTCCCCAGCCTTTTCTACTTCTGTAGTCTCACCTCACACAGATGAATTTCTAGACCTACTTGCCAGCTCACAGAGCCGCCGGCTGGATGACCAACGCGCCAGCTTCAGTAATCTACCTGGGCTTCGTCTTAATCAGCACAACAGTCAGTCAGTCCTGGGTCACCTCATGGCAAGTAACAACAGAGAACTAGACGACGACTTCTTTGATATATTGATAAAATGCCAGGTAAGCTTTTTCCAAAAATTCTTCAGATTCTGAGTCTTTGGGGACTTGATTCGTGCATCCTGCTATTCAGTTTTTATCAAGTAAGCCACCTTCTTTATCATGTGTTTTAAGATACAAACTGAGTTGATAGATAAGGAAGAACATAGGGAACAAAAAAATAGGATTTTTTTTCCCCAAGGTGTTTTTTGGTTGGTTGTTTTCTGTGGGTTTTTTTTCTTCTTCAGTTTCCCTTTCTTGTTTTGGTTTGTTTTTCCCCTCCAAATTATCCAGTGTTTTAGTAAAGTGTAATTTTGGTATTTATACCACGTTAACCATTTAAAGTAACAAATGCTGAAAAAGTGGTTTGGAGAGAACCTACACCTGCACTCTTAACTTACTTAATTTGAAAAGTTTCATTTGAAACAATACAAATTAAATCCCTGTAATAGGATTAAATCTTTAAATCTGAAACCAAAAGCTTTTAGTGCTTTTTCATTTATTTTGTTCAGTTTTTTATTATATATATTCCTGTGAACATGCAGCTTTATTGCTTGGCCTGTCTCTAGGGTTCCAGACTGGATGATCAAAGATGTGCTCCTCCATCATCTGCAAAAGGACCAACTGTACCGGATGAGGATTTTTTCAGCCTGATTTTACGATCACAAGCTAAGAGAATGGATGAACAAAGAGTGCATTTACCCCCAGCTATCAAGGGACCAAATTCTAGCTGAAGAAACAAGCAGGCGCGTACCGTATAGTAGCATCTTAGGTATCAGTTTTGTTTGCTGGAAAAACATACCTGCCTTTTTACATAAGGCTGGAATTAGTAGTTTTGTCCCCTTTCTACTAATTTTTGTACAAAGAACAGCAGCATCCCACTCATGACCGGTAGTTAAGAGTTGCTGCTGCTTTTCAGAGTTGGCACTTGCTTTTAGCAGTGCCTGAGACACTGATTACTCTATCTCCCTTCTAGCTGTCTATGAACGTTAATACAAATTTTTTTTCCGTCAAGGTATTCTCATTGCTGAACCGTGGGTTCTACCACTGTCTCCATCTAGTGTAAGACCTACATTTGTATGTTCTTTTTAAAGAAAACTTGATTATTATTTTTTTCCGATTTGTACCTCCCTGGAAAAAGGTCCTGTTTTCTTTTATACTTTTTTTAAAAATAAAAAAATAATTGAGAAATGGCTTCAGTACTTAGTCTGTCTTTGTTTCCTCCAAACTGTGTTTCTGTTTTTTTATTTAAAAAAAAATAAAATCAAACCCTAGTTTTAATTCTGTTCTGTTTAATACAAAAATAGTCTTTACAAAACATGCTGGGGTTTTTGCTAATATTTAGTTGTTTCCTGTATTACTCAGTGCAGTTTTACAATCAGAAGAATTTTTTAAGAAATACTTGTTTTTAAGTAACACCTGCCAGTGCTGTTGTATAGATTGTGTGGTACACCTCCACCACCAATACTAGGCTTCCATGGACACAAGGTAATTCCTGCAGGAAGTGAATTTAAAACATTACAAACAGTGAACGTATGTACGCTGTGCTTATTACTTGACCTCAACTACTTAGGGCTGTATGTTAAATGTATGTATTTTGAGTTAGAAGCCACTGATTTTAACACCAAAAGTTGCAAACTGTTCACTTCAGGTACTTATAAATGAAGTGATGTCAATTTTTTATTGAAGTATTATACACCTAGAGAAGAATCTCCAGTTAATTTTAGCTTCTGAGTAAAATGGCATTGTAAGAATAGCTATAATTCAAACTATTTTACAGTTACTGAAAATTTTACAAACATTCTCTTGCAGCGTTTTTAGCACTGAAATTGATTCCTACTGAAACTACAACTGTCCTCCTTTTGCTTTTAAACAGAAATGCCAGAATATTCTTCCCAAACCCATGTATTACCATCAGTTTATCATGCTGCACTTCAGTCTTTTACTTAGTACATCCTATCCCACCATTCAGCTTTGAATTGCCCTAAAAAACCATCAGATTCTCACTCCTCTGCAAATTATTAAACTAGAAGAGAATCATCAAGCTGTCCTGAGTTGACAAGCAGCAATTCTACTTAAAACTGATTTTAAAGACTATAAACCAAAAGATAGTCCTGAGACGTCTATCTGAGCTGCGACTAGTCTTATGTGAATTACATAACTATCAGTGACTTTCTTCAGGCTGTTTGACAGTTACCCAGTTAGGCTTATGTTTGCTAGATGACACAGTATCCATGCTGTCCCACCACCGAGGATCTAGTTTTACTCAAAACTTATTACATAAACTTGATTTCAAACAAGCAGCAACATCCACAAGCCTGTTTTCTTGTCCACTTTTAAAGTTATATTATCTTAACACCACATTTATTTTAAATTCCAGAAGTAATACATATACACAGTCTCTCAGTTTGTCAACCTACCTGCCTTACAGCTGTGCATACTAATGCTCTGAACAAAGCTAGGTTCCCATCAGCTTATTGATGCTCGCTTTTCTGCGTTTGAGAACTAGAGCAGAACTAGCAAGTATGTGACAACTAGAGATTAGCCAAAACTTACAGCAGTTTGGGGCTTCCTTAGTCTCCTTCCTGTGAGCCACGTGAGTTGCTCTCTGTCTTCTCTTCACACAGTTCCACCACAGAACTTTTCCCTTCTAGGTTTTTACTGGGGTCACAGTTTTCTCCAGTCTCTCGCTCTGCTTTGTCCGTCTCCTGTTTCTGCTGCTTAAGTGCATGTTCTTCAGTAAGGTTTTCAGCTGTGATAGTTTCTAGTCTACAGACTTCAGACTCAGTGTACAATCTATTCTGTAAAAATTAATAATAAGCTATTAATCAAGCACTCCAAAGTGATAGCATCTGTTGCTTCAGGTGCACCTCGGCTGAAGTGGCAGAACTCCCCCAAAGCATGACTGGTGTCTTTTTTTCCTGGGGAGATAGTACATGTAAAGAACAACAATCTAGAGTGTAAGTCTGGTTTTAATTTTCTATAGTTTACAGAAAAGTCAGCACTGCTTTTTTTTTCCCCCCACCTTTCCTCTGTGGGTAATCATTAGTGCCCCGGCTGACTTAAATACTGATCTCTCAAAACAGAATTATTTAAGTCTTCATAGTAGAGTTTTAATTTGGTAGATTCCTGCCACAGTTAGCCATTGCACAGTACTTTTCCAGAACAAAACACACCCAAGATACCTCTACCGAACTGTTCTGTAGGAGAACAGGGACTTCCTTAACTCCTCTGTCCCCAACATTTGGGTTAAGCTTGTTGTTTAAATATGTTCTAACAGACGACACTGAAATCTATTAAATTTAATCCCAGCTCAAAGAGCACCAGGACTAACATACACCAGGTTCTGGTTTGTGAGACTCTTCTACTTGCGTGTCTGGCTCGCTGCTGTGCACAGCGTCAGGACTTCTGCTGCCATCTCCTGGTCTCATAGGAGCATCTCCTCTGTCGTAAGGTCCTCTATAAACGTAAGGAAGCTTCTGCGAATAATAGCCATCTGATTTACTCCCGTCATATTGCCCAATGTCTATTTTCTCCGGCTGACTGTGAGGTGGAGGAAGACTTTTCTTCTGAAAAGATGTTAGGTATCTTAACACAGACACCGATGATCCTGCCCCATAGCAGAAAGCCTGGGGGGGGGGGGGGGAGGGAAAATAAAAAAAAAAAGAACAAAACACCAAATATTGGCATCCTGTGGTTTTTACAGAGAATTCAAAAGTCACATATCTGAGAAACACTGGAAAAAAAGCTGCGGTGATCAGAATGGCTACAATAAAATTCAAGCTCTCTGCAGTCTGACCCCCACTGCAGGAACTGCCCAGCTGTCATTCACCTTTGGTGCTACTATAAAGATGGTGAAGGCTCTATAACTCAATGCTTTTGTGTACAAAATGTCAATTGTATGCATCATTGTGTAATGACACAAAGAAGAAACGGGAACTAAGCTGCAGTAAACTCTCATAAAGTCTCGGATTTTAAGCAGTTTCCTACCATTTTATCCCACTTGGGCAGTGGGGGAGAGATGTGGTTTAAATACAAACTTAACTATTCTAAAGATTTTATCAAGAAAAAATTCCCTTGTAGAAAGCTGTTCAGTAGTATAAGTAATAGACAATAATACTTATTTAAATAAAGTTTAATATATAAAAAATAAAACTGAGCTTTTAAATGCAAGATAAATGTATACAAACCAGGACAGCCAGGGCCATCATAATTAGCACCGGAACCTGCAGAATGAACGGTATCTCCTTCATAAGGGCCTTGATGAATTCACCAATACCTTGTCCCACGTGCTTCAAAGGCTCAGTTACAAAGTTGGTGAAAGTAATTGCCAATGCCTAGAAAAATACAAACGAACAAATAGCATTGTCACTGATTGCAAACATAAACACGCACGGTCTCTCTAGGCTTGGCGTATACCTTTGTTGGTGGAACCAGCAGAACAGGATTTACTAGTAGAGTTTCATAGTACTTCTGACAGGGATCGTCCTGAAACGTCCATTTACTTCTCAGCCACTCTGTAGTCAAAGCAGAGACATATTTTTACTACTTTTGAAAAATATATTTTATGACACAGTAGTAATACAGACAGTAGCATTTCAATTACAGATGGAAGAGAACTCTTCTAAATGTGATTCAAAGCTCAGATTTATTTTTAAAAATCTGAGATCAGTAGTGTAGTTCATGCAGTCATGGGGATGTAGGAAGGAGAAGGAAGGCTGGAAAGAAAGAGAAGAAACTGAGGTCTTCCCATGTTTAGTCAAGGAAGTTCTCTTCATTAGCTGAAATTAGTCCCTAGAAGCCTCAGAAGAAAAAAACATCTCACCTGTGGGAACTATTATTTATTTAACGTATTTTGTCCACAGCTACTGAAACAGAAGTAATTCTGAGTGCTATTACTCATCTGCCAGGCTGCAAGTAGATTAAAAAAGTGCATTTTTCTTGCTAGATTTCAAGAGACTACTTTAATTAAAAGCAGAAAGGCTTACTCCTTAAGGGAACTTTAAGTTATAAACAAGTAATTTACAACATCAGTGTTTCTGTAGTTTGATTTTAGTGCAGTGAGAACATAAACAGTCAAGAAATTCTACAGGGAAGACCGAAACAAGCACTCATGAAGAGCTGCCACCATTAATCTACCTTCATCTATAGCACTGAATGATAAATAATGGCTAATAAGAAAATCTAGCCTTCTCAGTAAAACAACACCACAAGAGAGAGCAGGTAGTTACAGATCAAATTTCTAAAGTCCACCGTACGCTTTTTCTGGCATTCTGCCCTCCAATCTTCAGTAATGGGTGGAAGAGTACTGGGGGAGAGGAGCTTGGAAAACACTCATGAGTAAGTTGTAAGGAAAAGAAGTTACACCATGACATCCTCTAAGCCCAGTTTTGTGATCTGCTCTCCTTCAAAGGCCAAAAAAGAAAGTCTGGTGCAATGGAAAAATGCTAACACCGTGTAATCGTGTATTGCCAGAGAAGATTCAACATACTACCCATGAAGAGATTAGAGTATTTTGTGATCTTAAATACTATTGCAAAATAATGAAACAAGTATTTACCTATAAGACTTTCTCCCCAGTCCAACTTCTCAGCACAGATGTTATCAAACTGCCCCATTTTTGCAATTTCTGCTTGATGCTGTGCAAAGGCCAGCTGCAAGAGAATAGGAATTACTTGTGAAACAAGCCATGGAGGTGCCGGGCACAGAACACCCGCGTCCATGCGGTGCTGCATCTGAGCTGACAATGCATCTGAGCTGACGATACCACCGAGTTATTCTCCAAAAGGAGTCTGAATTACCAAAGAGCAAACTTCAATATGCAAAGATATAACTTCAGGGCAAAAGTAATCTGACATCTTGTTACCTTAAAATGTTTCTGGATTAAAACGAGAGACAGCTGCCACGCAATTACTAATTAAAACATCAGGACATCTTCTTTTATTTTTTAAATAATTTCCATTAACAAATACCTGTATTCATTATAATTTTGCTCTACAGTTTGCAAATTGAAAAGGTTAAGTCAAATCATCCATTGAAAAGCTCTGACATTTCTCACTGACTCACTCCAAGTCACGTGCACGGCAGGCCACTGACATTCAAGAGCTGTCCTCCTGTCTGGCACCCCACTATTCCTCGGTCTGACAAGCTGCAGTTAAATTCCAATGACAAGATGTGAGGACTAAGATTTTGTGGTTGGGCTACCACCTAGCAGCATAAATTCCTCCTCACTAAAACCAATACTGTTGTACAGTCAGCTACTTTATCACCATTAATGAAGCATTTCTCTCTGGTCTATCACACGTTAAATACAGTTTCAGCCAGGGAATCTTTAGAAAGAAAAAAAAAAACCCACAATACAGTTTCATAAGACTTTTCTACCAAGCTGCTTTAGACAGAGTTCATGCCTCCCTTGCCCATGCAGTGAAATCACAGGTCTACTGCTTTATGAATTTTGTGCACCTCTGTGGCAGGATAAAATTTGGCAGGGTTTCTTTTGTTGTTCTTTAAGCCTAATACACCTGTCAACATGCAAAATAAAACATTCATCCTTTTATTTATTTTACAGTCTAGTTATTTTTTTATCTAAACTAACTAAAGGAAGTGAATAACCTTAACTCCCTCATAACTGTAAAATTTGAAGCCTAAAGGCCATTAAGATTTCAGAACAACTTACCTTATACAAGTAAAGCCAATTCCATGCAAAACTGATGAGAAAACTGATTAATAAAACGCGTTTTAGCTGAACAAACCAATGAATATGTGTCCAGAGCTCTGTAGCTATTACAATTACAATGCACACTAAGCACAAGAGTATCTGAAAAAGAAAACAGGAAAAAATTAGAATCCAGATTTGGAATTTTCCAAGCTTACTGCCAGTACATATAAAGGAACTTCCAACTTTTGTTTTTACCAGCGTCATTTACACAGCACAGTTGAGAGAATTCTTCCTTGCTTTCACAGCTTACCTGCAGCAGTACAAGGCAGAAAAGTTTCGTGGTATACTAGTAGTCATTCCCATCACAGCCTTATGCTGTAGTTGCTCTTTTCTTTCTTTTGATATTCAGTTACTTCTTTACTGTATTTATCACGTTACCTACCACACTTTAAGATTACAAAATTGATGTAATTCAGTGCTTTAGCAGTATGTGCCTGGTATGAACCACAGAACCGCTGCTGCCAACTCCTGCAGTTTGGTTAAGAGACAAAGGTACAGTCGGGGTAACAGCAGCAAGACTTCAGAGAAGCACTTTATAGTCTCTTTCCATCCGAAGACCCCTAACAGTGAGGCTGCACTACTAACAGCTTGCTTTTTTCATTTGGCTTCCACAGACTCCCTCAAAACTAGACAGGTTACTTTCAAGATCACGTTACCATAAAATGTTAGCATATTCTGAATCGTAAAGATTTATTCAGAGAGCTTCAGCTTATTATAGATCCTCAGCTTATCACTTTGTAATTCCATTTTTGAGAATATGGTGTTTTCACATGCTCTCCTCTCCAACACTATACAATTGTTTTGCACAAAATTCACAAAACCCTCTAACCTATAAAATTTAAGACCTCAAATATATACTTGTCTCACCCGCACAAGCCAACAGCTTTGGCATCTACTTGACCAAGAGACAAATCTGGAAAATTTATAATGGATGAGTTGTCAGTTTAAGTGGTCAGAAAGTACTAGAGTCTAATGAGTCAGGCAACACACATATAGAAGACAGGAAGAGAAAAAGAAAGCATACCAGAAAAAAACCCAAAGCTACAATAAGAAAAAATGACCACAGGAATAAAAAAATTAGAATTCTTACTTCAAGCGAATACATCGCCTCTACCTTCAGCAACCATGAAACAAAAAGAGTGACTCAGTCTAAGTACAATGGAAAGAACTGCTTTATGCGTGGAGCTAAGATGGTAATAGTCATTGTCTAGCTTCGCACAAAGAAACTCGAGGAGACAGCAATTAGAAACAACAAAAAACCTTTCTTCTCCTCTTACCAGAAACATATTATATAGATCAATTCCAAAAGTGTCTTCAAATCTCCAATGCCAAGCATTATAATCATGGTGCTTAAAATTGATCAGAATATCACTAAGTGCATCATCCACAGCGCCTGACTGCCAAGTTTCCTCATTGAGAAACCTGAGGATCTCCAAATACGTCTGTTTTGTAAGGATGATCTCAGCATCGTAATGGACATGACCCACATCTTCCTCAGGCTGAATTAAAAGCAAAGCAGAACAATGATTAAAAGCTGCTTATTTGGAAACAGAAGTACATATGTAAAATGGTATCCCTATGCAAAAACTGATTATACACCCTCATTATGTACCAGCACCTTTTTGAAGCAGACTGCAGGATGAACATGGGACAGGTTGCACACTATGATTCTATAACCTCTTTGTTAATTCTTCTAAACAATATAAAACACGAATTGAACTGGTTTGTACTCTTTCAATTCTACAGCAAAAACCTAAAAAATAAATTAAAATTTTAGAACTACTTCTCCTTAACAGGCATTAATTACTAATGCGCTGTATGTGCTCTGATCATGGCTGGGTAATACAGATAGAAGCTACTGAATACTGAAATAAGAAATTTTACATTGCTAAGTATAATGTTGTTAAATATTTATTTTGCTTATTACTAAAAATTTACTACTCTACCTCTGAATAGAAAAAAACCCCTATCTCCCAAGATAATAAAACAAAGAAAGTAATAAGGTGATTCTTATATGCAAACTCTAGTAAGCTACTATTCCTAGATGGTTAATGTGGTAGAGTCTAAAACAAAGGCCTGAAAGGTCTACAACAAACAAACAAAAAACCAAAATCCAGCTCTTTCAAGTTTAACAACCACTAACATGAACTGACCAGGGTATTACTATAGCTGCATCCCAACAACAGGTATTTAGATACATACTCTGAATTCACACAGTTTTCCTTGGGATGCTTTACAGATGAAGTGGCAACTGTTGCTCCTGTGCAAACACTGCTAACTAACAGCAATACTGGATGCACATACTTCCATCATTTTTTCCTTTGCAATTCAGTTCTCCTCATTTTAATTTAAGTAAGCCAGGATAATTAATCAATACTGGGTAACTATAAAAAACACATAAAGTAGTAATATGAATTTTAATTAATTTTTAATGAATTTTTTAATACTTACAAGGCCAAGTTTTCTAGCTTCATTTAAAATCTTATTCAAGTATCGCTTAAAAATATAAAAGCTACGGCTTTCATGTGATTTGGCATTCCTCTTCTCACATTCTGCAATCTGCAATGTAAAGACACTTTTATTCACTTCAGGCTCAAACCAGCTTGTTCACAGGAGAAAGCAAGCCCTACCAACACATTAAACTCTGGATTAACAGGGGCACCTTTCATTAGTTTAGCAGTAAACCCGTGATTAGTACACCAGATAAAAAGTGCATGCAGTTGCGAAAGATACTACTTTCATGGGCCGGTACTGGAGATTTCAGATCTGCTAATAATACAGTTTGAATAGTAACCTCAGTAAGACGAGAAGAAACTAAAGATCTGGCTCTCCTTAAATTTTAAGTTTACAACAGAAAAAAAAAAAAAAAAAGAGAACTGTAAAAAATACTGAGTAACTAAAGCAACATTAAAATGACATATCCCATTGGGTCTCCAAATGGCTGAGGGAAGTGAGAGCCCTGGCAGCTACACAAGCATCACCGCATCCTCCTGATCTCTGAGCAAGCAGCAGCGTGGGGGTTTTACAGCAGCTTCTGAGAGCTGCAGCACTGCACGTTACAGTCAGCCACAAAGGTGTTCTCTACGCTCACAATCCGCCCCTTAAAATCCAACAGAACCAAACAACTTGAAAATGAAAGGCAGGTTTCTTAGCTTTTGGCAGCATGGTGTAACATCAATACCTCACGTCTAAAGTGTTGACACTGGACAGAAGCACGTAGCTCCTATCAACTTCTGTTATGCTATAAAATGTTTTAGGAAACAGACCTTGGTAGCGAGAGAATCAATTCTGAATTGAGTTCAAATCGCTTCCAGTCTCTCCTCTGAATAAACAGGTGCCCCCTACATAATGCACAGTCTGTCACAAATGATGCCAGCAATTCACCTGTTCTGTACTATCCAGAAAAGCATCATCAGAAAGCACAAACTATAAAAGGCTGGAAAATACTCTGAAGTTCCGTAACAAACCTTCTGTTGCAAGGAATCTACTTCCCTGGAACAACTCGATAAGATTGCAGCATTGACTGTATCCACAGTCTTATCCTCAGAGTCATGATAGTTTGCCTAAAATTACATACGAGAAATACATATTTTTAGAACCAAAGAATTTGATCAATACACCATGTTACACTTCCATAGTCAGATCACTTTAAAAGGACTAAAGGAGCTAAAAACTGAGTGTTGGCCTTTGCTGCTAATACTCTCCCAAGGATACTCCAGTTGCACCTCTGCTAATATTTTAGGCTCCAACCTGACGATTGCTTTAAGTTTATCTAAATGCATGCTGCCTTCAAAAGGTGAGGTCTTGCCCTTTCATCCCCCACCTGCCCTTTCCCCTCCTCTGCGTGTTGGTGAGCCATTCAGTTTCATCAGATTAGGTAACTGGACTGGCTAAAAACCAACTCAGCAAGCAAAGGGGCAGTTTTCAGCCAGACAAATTCCCAGCCCAGATGGCCACGCAACCAGCCAGACTGAAAGTAAACACAAAACCCCATGGGTTGCATGCCTCTCGTTTCATGTTCCCTCTTGGGTCTGAAACAACATCCCATTTTTTCTGTTAATTGCTCAGACTTAGTTTTAGCAGTGCTTCTTCTACGCAATCAGGTACGCACATTGAGGAAAGTCTCCAAAAAGGAAGTCCAACATCACACAGATTGGTGAACTCACGCTGATATGAAGTTTTGAGGACTTGGCTGGCCCACACACCTGCCTACCTAAAACCTCTCACTGCAGAGCAGAAAAGAAATCCTGAAAAGATGCATTAACCCAAAGCAGACACATTTCTGCTTTAAGATGCAGTTCTATTTTTGTAGCAGACAATAGTAAAACTCATCATATTTTTTTATATAAGCTGAAGCAGTTGGGCACCAAGTTTAAAAACTCCAAAGTTTGCAGCTGAATGTTAGGGATGCTAATGACTATCAGGTGGACTTGAGGCAGGTGGAGGCTGAGGAGGAACTCTGTGGAGAAAAGTAATGCAGTTTGCATTTTTTAAGCTTCAGAAAATTATGTTCTGAGGCATTAAAATGGTGTTCTCCAAGACTGCAAAACCAATCTTGAAAGCCGAATTAATGACAAAATCAAGGGTGCCCATACAACCAACCACAGTTTACAGTGCCACATGTGCACCTACATACAGGATAAACAATATGCATCTCATGATATACATAGAGTCCATCCCTCATAGAAGACAACCAAGATGATTCACCTTGTTAAAACTAGCTTTTCATATTTCATCTTCTCTTCAATGTTCATGAATTATTAACAGTACAGCACTCAACCCCTATGCTGATTCTCCTTCCAGCATTACAAAACACCATTGATTTTCATAATACTCTCACACAATAAATGGAGTTTATTCCCAGGTTACTGGGGAACTGGATAATTCAAGTAAAATATAATCATTAACTCCCCCAACTTTTATCAGCTAGGAACTTAATTTTCAAGATATTTAACACTATACTGGAGAAACTAGCAAGACCTGCTGAACTCAGTACTTCTCAGAGAAATAACTTGTGGAGCCACAACCTGCATAAATCAGTCAACCACCACCCATAAAAAGACAAAAAGCATGGTTCCTGTGACTCGATCGGCATGCAACAGAAACTTCTCAGTAAAAGGCGCCGAGCTAATTATTTACAATAATACGGATCAATATTTTTTCTTGCAATTTTAACAATGGACACACAACGCTTTTCTGCATATAGATTGAGATGTAATCTTATAAGACCTTAAAAAGACCATAATTCTATTATTTTCTAATTTCACGATTTAAGGGTAATCTTTCAACAGCATGTGGCTGAAGGGCTGTTTGGGAGAGACACACATTCATGTACCCTTTCTTTTTCTACCTTGTAAGGTCTTCTCATTGTTCCTGATGCTGCATCGTAATTGAGCATATCCGTGGGGTCAATCCAGTCATCATCTTGAACTTTACTACTCCCTATTAGCACAACTGCACACAATACCAAAGGAAACAGCATCCTGTATCACTAAATATAACAAGAAATTCAGATACTTAGTTCACGACATAATATGCTGTATGAAAAAAAATGAAACAATCTCTTTAGCGTTCTTTAAAAACTCAGTTCTCCATTAAGCAGGTTAAACTTCACTTACATAATTTTTTCCCTAAAGAAAATACTGTCAAGAATATGCAACAATTAAACGGTATTATATGACTAGATCAATAGCTATAGTTATCAGCAGGTGTAGAGCAGAGTTCAGCATTGCTAAATACGATAAAACAGTGCAGAACTCCCTCAGGCTTCGAGAAAAGGGTCCAGCACCATTATCGCTACAGAAATTCACCTGGCAAGCTTTGCAAAGGCCGCGGGGCAATTCCTGCCCTGCCCGGGAGGCAGCCACACCGTTGTCACCTCGGTAACGCTCCTGCAGGCCCGAGGCCGCCAGCCGCGCCTCCCCCCGGCCGATGGCACTACAGGCCGTACGTTGCAGACACACCCCCCCGTATACTTCTCCCTCTCCTCTTCGCTTTCGCCTTATCTCGGCCGCGGAGTGAGAAGACACGCAGCCTTCCCGCCCCCTCCTCGCTCCTACCGCTCCCCCTCACCGATTCACCGCGACGAGCGCGCCAGGGCCCAAAGAACTGTAGGCCGGGCCAGGACCGCCGGGCTCCAGTGAGCGGCACCCCCGTCGCCGCCCGGCCACGCACCAGCGGCAGGCCCCACGCCGTCCTCAGCAGGCCCGCCCGCTGCCCCTCCTCCAGCTTCCAGCCCGTGACCCCCCGGTACCTGAAGCGTCGCAGACGGCCTCGGCGCGTTTACCCGGCCCGCAGCCGCCCCGCATCGCCAGGCCCGTAGTAGCCGGGGAGGGGTCCCGCACTCTTCCCTGCCTTCCCGCGGCCGCCGCTCGCTCCCAGGGCCCGGCGCCGCCCCGAGGGGAAGCCGCTCCCGCCCTGCAGGGGCCGCTTGTCCGCGGCCCCTCAGCCTCCGCTCCGGCCCTGAGGCGGCGCGAGGCCCTGGCGGGCTAGACGCCGCCTCGCGCTGCCCGCGAGCCCGGCCTGCGGCTGCCTCAGCCCCGCCCGCTCCGCGGGGCAGCGGCTCTCCACAGCTGCAGAGCAGCGCGGCCAGCGCAACGGCGAGCGTAGGAGGCGGCAGTCAGGAGAACAAACAACATCTAACCGCGTCGCTGCTTGAAAAACAACCGCTGAGAGGCGGAGAACACAGCTATGGAGCAGATGCAACACCGTGACGCTGCCCCCAGGGAACGAAGCGCCGATACCACGCACACCGAGGGAACGGAAGCAGCAGCGATCCCCGCCCCTTTCTCCACTCGTACAGGGACCTACTTTTTATTTTTGTCTACCATTCCAGACAGACAGCTAAGAAAAAGCCTTCCCTTTAGTAAATACAAGCAAGGGTGGGAGCTCCCACATAAGAACAGCTCAGACTCACAAGAAGAAATGACGGATGTCAAACTAGAGCCTGTGAAGACACAAGTTTTAATAAAATTCATTTAAGGAAATTAATATTTAAATAGTTGTAGTGCTAATTAAAAATAGTCTGCCAGCTTTGACCACAGAGGGACAACTGAAGGAACAGAATAGGTAGAAGACATATTTTCCTCCACAGCAGCATTAGGACCTTAACCTGTGTGCAATACAGGAAAATAAACAGTTTCAGCTCTGTGCTACTGTATTATTACTTACCGCACTGCAAAGCCAGATACTTGGAAGGAGCATCAAAGATCTCAAGTCTTTTCCAGTTCTAGGCATACAACAGATTTTGACATATGGTTGAAGGATCAGAGGTGCAGCGAGGAATTCTAAACCAGGAATCCAAAATAACAGATGAGAGTGATGCAGGTGTTGGAGGTCTTTATTGAGATTATAGCACAGATACACTTCTATAGTTACCTTTCCACTTTTATACGATAGTTAAAAATGCTTGCTACAGTGCACATATAATTTAGTAACCAAGAGAACCCAAAACTTAACTGCAGTTCAAATAAATAAATAACCTAATGTTTAAAGTTTAGATTTTAAAAAGTAAAAGGAACTGTACAATATGAAAATATAACAATACATAAACATTAGATTCTAAAGTTTTGTAGAAATAAAACTGCAATTTCCCATACATAAACAGTGCAAGAAATAAAATTCAGATAAGCTTCTGAACTGGAAATTTAAACAATTCTTAAATTATCATGCAGACACAGCATTTTAAGCCATGCTGGTTTCTATTACAGCATTAATGGTATCCCTTTTACTTGAAAAACTGATAGCCATTAAGCTCACTGTGACAACTGGTGCCAATCCACTCTTCTACAGTACATTATACACAGAGGTATTCTGTTGCATTCAAAAAGTAAAATATTGTATGTTTCTACAGAGAAAAAAAAAAAATCAATATTTTACTTTTCCCCCCCTCCAACATGTTAGCTTGTTCAAAACATCACGTAGTAAAACCAGCTACATTTCCCCCAGTTTAGATGGAAAGAAAAACTCACACTTTATAATGAACCATAATCAAGATGTGGTTACTGCCTAGTCATCATTAAAGTTCAGAATTTATTACTAAAAAAGTTGAAATTGTGGAGATGTTATAAAGTCTGACCTCTCGTTGAGAGGTAATGAATATAATAAATCTGAAAAAACAGTGGAAGGAATTCATCCTTTATGTGTGTGTGTGGAACTAGTCACATACAGACTTGATTAAAGTGTTGTTCAACTCAAGTTTCTATATAAAATTCTCATTGAGGCAAAGACCAAGGAATGCAATTAATACCAAACTGTAAACACGTCATTCATGTTACTTTGAGTGCACATCGACAACAAGAGTTCTCCTCATAGACTTTGGCAACAAGACTACAATAGGTCACAGCAGCATGAGTTCACATGGAAGACTGAAAGCACTGCAAAAGAATATACTAAAAACACCAAGACCTCCTAGAAACCAGAAAAATCTGTGACAAGTGCCCCTCCTCTTGATAAGACACTCTCCTGCTCAACTGCTGCTCTCTCAATGCCTAATTGTTATTACTTTGTTTTTACAGTTCTGTAGTCCCAGGTCTCTGTGCTTTAGCTGCATAGGTTGCCTTTGTTTGCACTCTAGCCATTGTAGGTCCAAAGGGTTACAGTTCTGTCTGCAGAAGACGACAAGAAGGAAAGATCTTGTGTATGCCATCTGCACTGAATAACTTTGTCCTTGTGCTCTCCTACCACCATAAGAGGAAGCTGCTTCGTGAGGTCCCCTACGACAGAGGAACAGAAATCATTAGTCATGTCATGAATTTATATCCCAGCTCTTTGGGCTTTTGGTGGGTTTGGGTTTTTGTTTGTTCAGTAAAGCTTACATATGTATTTCACCTTATGAAGCATACTTGACTCCTCTCTCACACAGAGTGAGAATGCCCCAGTGTTTTGATTTTTAAGCATCACTGGACACAGTATAACGTTAAAAATCAGGTATTTGCAGTTTTTAAATAACATGATTAAAATTTAATGGTCCAAGAAAATAAAGTCAATTAGATATACCTGATATCTTCTCTCTCAACTCTTCCCAATGAAAATAAGCATTGTTATACTTTTTTTTTTAAAGGTAAATTTTATGAATGCTGTCTGAAAGCAACGGCCATCTCATTAGGCAACAGTGTTAATTAGTTCTTTTATCATAATCAGACCCCCAGCCAAACAAGATTTAGTTCATAGCCTACATTCTCAGCGACACAACCGGCCAATTGTGAACAGACACAATCACATTTATATACATTTCAAACCTTTCAAAGTTCTACTATTTTTTCCCTTTTTAAACTAAAACCTGATCTTTGAACCAAGTTCTTTTACAACTTCAATATTAAAAGCACCAAACTGAAAATTAACCTAGTATCCTTTGTAGTATGTTACCTTGCAAGTCTGTCACCTTTATTTTCATATCATATGATCCTGTGAGCAAGTAGTGTGCCCCTGGAGAGAAGCGAACGGAACGAACATCACTGGAATGAGGATGATAGCTCTGCACCATCCGTCCTCCTCGAATGTCGTACAACATACAGCTAGAGTCCTCTTGTCCTGTAGCCAGGAGACGACCGCTAGGATCAACAGCTACTGAGGCCACAGCACTTCCTACAGGAGAAAAAAAAAAAAAAGGGGGACAAACCCCCCCAACAAACACATTATATTTTGGTACATTTGTGCCAACAGACAACTTGTTTTTTTAAAAAATGAGTATATATTGTATAAGAATACTGAATGCTGGCCTTAAATTTAAGGTGAACGTACTGAGCTACTGTTATCTTAAAATAAGAAAATGTTTACGTTCTAGCACTTAAAAGCTTTGAAGCCATAGGTCACACTGGAATGGCGGCACAGTCACTATTAAAGCTGCATGAGAAAAAGTATCTGTTTCATCACAGGAAAGTAAGTCACTCTATGAAATAATGTAGAATAGTGTAAGGAATTCCCCCCCCCCCCGTTTAATTTATTTCTGCCCCCCTCAAGGTTTCAAGAAACAAATCTGAACCCAACTGGTTCTTAAGAATTCCTTTGCAGATTTCTATAGAGTATGTTGACAGCTTGCAAAAATGGCTGCTCATTCCCACCCCTTCCTTTGATTTTGAAATAGTTATCTTGTGTCTTGTTTTATTTTAATGTACTCGGAAGTGTCTCTTTGAAAGTCATAAGGCAAAAAACTAGTGAACCTTTAAAAGGAAGTAATACTTAAAAAACCCCAACACATCAAAACACAGGTAAAGATATCCTCACAACTTTTCTTTGTGCGATACAAAATCCCTCACATTTACTCTATACTAGACACCTTTAAAATATATTTTTATGCAAGAATGATCAGAAGCACAATAGAAAGTCTTACCTGTTCCATGAAATGTTGTTCCCACAACACGAACACAGCTTGGCACTCTCAAATCCCAGAATCTTACAGTCTTGTCTTGGGATCCAGATGCAATCATCCAGCCACTCCATGTATAAAGTGCTAAAATATGACCTGTGAACAAGATGACTTCTTTATTTGATTAAACATCATTAATCAAATAATGAAATATTACAGTTCTGATTATATTTTTGCATTCAGAGACTTAACAGTCCTATGGAAAACCTGCACGTTGTATGATCTAAAATGCCAACATTGTAAGGCAATACCCAGCTTTGCATCTTCTCTGGAATGAAGCACGCACTCTCTCCATTAAATTAGCAGCCAATATATTTAAAAACAAAACACTCCCCCCTCCAAATACTTCAAGAGCAACCTGGAGAGAAAAAGACTTACTACAAAGAAAAGCACGAAGACTTAAAAACCCCAACTTATTAGAATATAATACAGACTTAAAAAGCATGAGAGAAGCAACAACATACATACCAGTGTGACCACTCAGAGCATGCAGGCCTTGTCCTCGCTGACAATCTGTTGTGTAAATATTACAGTCTCCTGCTCCAGCACTTATTAAAATAGCACCACCACTTTCCGGGCCTTCCATAAACGCAAGGTCTCTGATTGTCCCATCGTGCATGCTGAACTCCAGATCTGGTCCTAAAATAATTTAAAAATTGAGGAACAAAGTAAGGCGTACTTTGTTTATCACTGTTAGTGCTGCAATCTTTAATGCAGAATATTTTAGGCAAGGGTGGATATACTACCAAGTGTAAACTTTGTTTATATGCACTTTCCACAGAACACACTATTTCAGTTACTAGAGTTCAAATAAAATCTCTAAGAATCTTATTTTTGTTGAGTGTTGCTTGAGTTTCCTACAGTTCCCAAAGCTTTACAAAATGTACATAGATCATCTCCGCTGCCAATTCCAGCCAAGGTTTATAAAGAACATTTATTTCTTTTTGTAAACTATGGTAAACTAAAAGGGCTTCCTCTGCCAGGAGGGAAGGATCATTGAGAACACTGAACCACATAGGACAAGGTAGCCTAAGTTCAAAACAGAAAAGGTATGAGCCATATTCAGTGCATTGATTAGGAGGGTTGGGCATGGAAAATAATTGCTGAGAGAGAAGCCTTAGACTTCTAAGATGGGGGAGAAGATAACAGAACTAGGCAAGAAAAAGGGGAACAGGACTTAGAAATAAATTCCTATTGACTGTCAAGAACCAGAGCTGGGTAAGAACACCTGGTTGTTTTACCAGATCTGGAAACAAACAAAAAAAATATACCAAAAGACAGCACAATACCAGAGAGTCTTGCAAAACAAAACCAAAAAGCAAACAAACAAAAACCCAAACAAAACCCAAAAGATAAATCCCCAACCTCTCAGTGGCTCTTTGCTGGACAGACTACAGTGATGGTGAAAGGGAAGAGACTTAAGATAATCAAAGTATTAGAACAAAAATAACAAAGCTTATTGACTACATAATCAATGTAATTTGAATGGTTTTGCCAAATATTGGACAAATAATTGAAAATAAATTCTTTAAATACACACAAACACTACCTGTTGCATTACAAGTTTCTGCATTAAAAGGCAGTACTTTCACATATTTGTCATTAGAACCAGTAGCTAACAGCTGTCCACAGGGACTCCAGGCTACACAGTAGATCGATCCTTTATGATGCTTGTTCCTTTTGAAGCGAACTACAGGTTGTTTAGGAGTATTATAAGCACTGGAAAAAAAAAAAAATCCATTTTCCTTTTATTTGTAAGAAAAACAATGTATTGTAAAATGAAAATATTGCTTTTCTATTATTTTGGGTAACGTGAAATACATATGACTGTTCACATTGAAACATATACATGTGATGTAAGACAAAACAAAAGGATTTTCTCGGTTTTTCCTCATCTTCCCATTGTATTTGTGATTAGACATGCAAAAACTTACACAGTCCCTTCATCTATAAGGGGTCAATACAGATAAAATATAGTAATTACTACTTACATACAATGAAACCTTATCCCCAGAGTCTTTAATTGGTGATACTTTCTCTACATTCTCCATACTTCAACACCTCGATCCTGCGGCCACTTTTGAACATGCCTGAGTTCAATTAAGCAACAGCATGCCAAGAAAGCTCCTAAGGCACACACTATCTATGGGAGCAGCCAGTGCAGCTGGCACAGCTAAAGGCTGGCTCTGGGACTAAACTATCAGGCTGCAGGTTGGAAAATCCAGATCCCTTAAAGAAGAAAGCAGCAGCCTGTGTAACCTCTGTGTTTGTGTGCAGGAAGGTGTTTCTCTTCCAACTGGACATAATCTCCAACTGGGGACTGTGTTTGGTATGACAGCATAATTATATGACTGGGGTCCAGATACTTGTGTTTGGGGCTGTTGTTGTGCTTAGTAGTACTGTAACAATAAAAGTTTAGGCCTGCTGTTTTATCCAAAAAGTTGTTGTCTGTGCCATCCTTGCTGTCAGATTGAGTGGGACTCATCAAGCACTGTAAGTGGTTTAAAGGATCAAGAAAAATGCTTCTGTTAGCCCTACCTGGGAAGACACAGAAAAACACTGCCCTAAGTCAAGTACTCTCTCCTCTTTGGCCATTAAATAACAAAAAAACATACAAAAGGAAAAAATCCATACATGTTCATCATTAAGCTGTGCATTGGATATTATTTGTTGAATAAGGTGACTCAAAGCTTCATTCATCTACTAGAAAAATCTCAAACAGCAGTCTGTGCAAGAAAGACACATTTGCCAGTATATGTTAATGCAGGAGTCTTTTCAGCATCTAAACAGACCACACATTCTTATTTCTTATTTTATATTCAGCTTTACACATTGCTGAAATAAAACAAAGAGTCCCACTGAGGTTAATTTCCTCTATTTCAATCAATTAATTTCCTACAATCTTAGTTCTCTGTTCCCATAGCTGGAAGTAGTCAAGTACTTAAGATAAAGTACTGTTGTATCCAATTCCATCAACATTCACTCTAACATCAACAATACAAATTAAATTGCTATTGAAAAATTCAGAAACCATACTATAGATACTTGAACAAAAGAGGCAGAGAGAAAAAAGACAAACATCTAAATCTGCTTAAAAACTTTTGAAATAAACATGACTTTACTAAAGATACTAAAATGAATCTACGTGGATGACAATTTTATTTTGTTGCCAGAGAGGAAATCCATGACAGATTAGCCTAAATCAAGATCACCATTCAACACACACTATGGAACTTCCTAAATGGTCCAATGCCTTATATCACACTCAGAGTTTGGGTTCACAACATTTGTTAAGAGGTGGAGGCAGCAGCTGAGCATCAAGGACTTTGTCAAGAGGTGGGAGCACCTGCCCAGCACAGAGCCACATGCTGCTAATCAACTGCGTGGAAGCACTGTGATTATTTGAGCAACACCTGCAGAACTGTAATGTGTATCAGTGTTTCATCTCAAACATGTGAAAAAAGCACACCACTATTATACCCTTAGAGAAAGGAAAAAAAACCAAACAAAAACCAAAAACAAACCACTAAAACCAACCTGTCCTGAATCACATATCAGATTGAAGGACAATTTTAAGAACTTAAACCCAACAAAACTTTGATGTACAATTAAACAACTGCTATTTCCCAGATACTCTACATAATTATAGCTTTTTGAAAAACATGAAAAATTTTGAATGTGTCTAGACTCAAGTTGTTACAAAGATTAGAATATCTTTAAGATAATGTAATCTCTCTGCTGACTTGTAAATCCCATGATGAAATGTTTTTGGCAGACTGTAAGCACAGTAAAAAAAAAAAAACAATAAAAGGAGTAAGTACAAGTTCAGAATTAAAGAAATCTCAGTATTCCTTTCATATCCAGATGCACTACGTCACTTGTCACATCAGATTGTGCACTCTAACTAGAGACTAAAGTTGCAGAATCAATCTAACCTTTCCCAATGGTTAGAATAAGTTGTGTGAGAGCAGAGTTAGGAGGTGTTCATTCCACTGAAAATGTTTCGCACCGTTTACCAAACAAGAGGAGGTTGTCTAGGCTTCAAGCCCACCAAGTCGGTTTGCACTGGGTATCAGAGAAATCAACTACTTTTTTTGTTTTGTTTCATACACTGCCAATAAATATTTTGGAATTAAACTTCAAAGGCTAACTTACTGATGATACTTAAGGAGGAAAAAAAATTTAAAAAATCAGATTACTTTTTGAACACTTTGGAAGCCTGAACATGAGTCCTAAACTGGGAAGGTGTCCCAGATAAGTCACTGTGCATACTGGGAGCTCCTTCTGAAATTGTGAAATTTTAGATGCCTGCACTTCCCCCCTACTCCAGGAAAACAATGTAACTGGAAGAGAGACAAAGAGATGGTTATCAAGATGGCAATATTTATTTCTATGTGAAAAAATATTTTCCCCCCATCTTATTAAAAAAAACAGGTGAAAAGAGAACAGAAAAGACTAGGTCTACAGTAAACCACAAATAGCGCTTTTCCTGTCAAAGAACCAAAGCGTCAGGAAAACAATGTTTATAGTAACAACAGGCCAATAGCCATGCTCTGGCAATTTTCGCTGTAAAAGTTGAAGAAGATACTGCTTTTTCCACTGTTAAGTCTGTCCTCCTGCCAGAAACTGCATCTCATGAAGCCCAACTTGTGCGGCTTGGGAACTGACATATGCTTTCACCCACTTTTGCAGCTGGAACATCAAAACAAGAAGCCATTACAGTAAACACAGAAGAGCCCACCTGCTGAGACAAAGATAACACTTTCATAAGGAAAGGTGTGGTATTGTGGCAATGCATCTATGCATCTTGCCAGTAATGGAAGAGAGCAAAGAAGCAGCCCACAAATACACAAACTCTTCAGCAGATCTTATTTTTGTTTGGCAGTTTAGGTTTCTAAGAAAACCATTGCACTATTTATGACAACAAAATAAATGTATGAAATGTACAGATACTGGCAGCTACAGGAGAAAAGTGCATGCTACAGAAATGATTATACAAGCTTTCTTACCTTGGGTCAATTACTTCTGGATAGGCACAAACTCTCAAAGTTTTAGAGTTGGAGCCAACAGCATATAAACTCCCACTGGGATGAAAGGCTACAGCTCTGACAGCTTGTGTGTCTTCTAGAGTATTAATGCAGATGAACTGCTTTTTTGATTTGTCATCCTGCGTAGAAGGATAACAGTCAAATTAGGTTCTTCAGCAGCACCAGGTTAAACTATTCAAATTACAAATTTGTAAAACCATGTCTACTCCAGCTCAAGGAATGGCATACTTCAAAAAGTTCTTTTCTTCAACTCACTCTTAACTGCTAACATTAGATTAACATTTCTCGTTCTCCTTCCAGGCTTCCAACAGCTTTTGTTCTTCTAAACAGCCCATCTCAAAAGTATGATATTACAGTTTATTTCTGTGTAAACACATTTTATCTGTGTGAAACTTGCAAGGGGAGCAAAGCTGCATTTTTACTGAAAACAGTCCAATTCATAAACACAGTGTATAAAACAAATATACTACTAAACAGAAGAATCAGCTTTTCACCCTGCGTGATAACACAAAGTTATCATTAAATTATGCTAAGCTTTATTACATCATCCTCCAGATGACTCATCATCACCTTTCTAAAATTTTGATTTTTATTTATCTGATGCAGAAACTGTGGAATGTACTTATTGCAAAGTTTTTTCCCTAATGTTGGGCCATACTGACTGAAGCCCAACAATCAAAGTTTCAACTTGGAGAACACAGAACAATGGTTGTAAAAGATATCCTATTGGAACCTCTATTGTACAAGAAGCTGAGAAAGCTGGAATTGTTTGGCCTGGAGGTCAAAAGGCCTTTCAGGGTGCACGCGTGTAAATCTCATCACTGTATATAAATACCTGACAGGAGGAGTAAAGAAGATTGACCGAAACTCTTCTCAGTGGTACCCAGTGAAAAGACAAGAGGCAACGGACACAAATTGAAATATAGGAAATTCCATTTAAACTTTTCTGATTTAAAAACACTATGAGGGTGGTCAGACATGGGAACAGGTTGTCCACAGAGATTGTGGAGTCTCCATCCTTGGAGATATTCAAGACCCAACTGGACCCAGCCCCAAGCAGCCTGCTCTTGTTGACCCTTCTTTGAGCAGTGGATTTGGACTCAGTCTCCAGAGGTCCCTTCCAATTTCAAAGGTTCTGTGATCCTGTAGGTACTGCATCAACCAAAATTCATTCTAAATATCTCCTAACAATGAGAGGACGACACATACTCAGGATTAAATATTGAATTTGTGAAAACACAAATTATAAAGGACAATAGGAAAACTCACCTCATCACCTCTTGTCCTATTTAAATTCCCTGAAGAATCATCCAGCTGTGGCTGAGTGACAGCATGTTCTGATACACTGTTTTGATTTGGTGAAGAGTTCAAATTCACAAGACAGAACAAACGAGAGCAGACACAGATTGGTTTGTAAGTAATTTTTGGACTAAAGTTACAGTTTCAGTCATACTCAGAACTAATTTATGTGGACAAGTGTTATGTGTGTCTGATTCTTTATCACTAAACTGTAATCTTTACATGAGGTTGCTGTTCTTGCAACAACTCCAGGCATTGAACAAGTGAATACAAGTTAAAAATACCTGCTTTCATTCCATAACATACATACATATACACAGATAGACACACACACGTGGAAAAATGGTTGTTGCTTTCAGGTCAGGACTACCTTTAGTCAACAGAAGAAATCACTTGTGTGCTATCAAAAAAATTTATAATACCTATAAAAATATATTGAAAACACTGATCATGAGTTAAATACCCCTATTCAATGACAAATTCATTTGATAACAAAAAATAAATACAGCTACTCCCACAGTGCTAACAGAAGGGCATTTCTAGTCCTGACCAGTCTCACATAACTTACGTTTGATTCCCCTGTACAGGTGACTCTTCAGGAAAGGGTATCTGATTAGCTGATCCACGCTTTCGAGGAGTGCTTGTACTAACATTTTGGCTATCAGTTGTTATCCTCTGACTAGCATCTGGAGGCGGTGATGTAAAATTACTTGCTGGATTGGTAGATGCATTCCCTTTGCTCCCATTACATTGCTGGCTAAGTGTTTGTACATCATTTCCGAGACTGTCCATACCTATATTTAATTCTCCTAGCTTCTGGATAGATCTAATAATAAATGACAACAACAACAACAAAAAAGACCACCAAAACAGGTTATTATGAGAACTTGAGGAGGGACAGGAGTGGGTGGAGGGGGAAGCAATGAAACCCCCCAACCTGTTAAGAAACTGTTCAGTAAGATTCTGCTGCTGGTCAGTTCCATCTTCTTGATTTACACCTCCTTCCAACAACATTTGCTGGTACAACTGTCGTTGTTGCTCTTTCTGTTCTAAGTGCTGCTGGTAACGTAGTCTTTGTCTGTAATATTCCTGAAACTGCTCTGTTGAATCACGAAGCTTAAAAGAAATGAGAATTACTAATGAAAATTATATAGTAAATTGCAGTATTTAAATATTCACACTCTGGTTCATTATCTGCATACAAGCATCAAAAGGCCAGCATATTCTCCTCTGGAGAGCAATGCTTTCATTCTTCCCTAAAATCAGATATAATCTACATATTAAAAAAAGGAAATCAGTGCCAACCTATACTATTCCCTGTTGAAGTAGTTCTGCCCTAATTCAGAAGGTTCCTCTTTCCTACAAAACTTCCAAAGTATTACTTAATATCAAAACAAATAGGTGATTGGAAACTGAAAATAAAAATCAGAAAACAATTTAAGCTGCATTCCAAAGTCCAAGTCATATTTTTCACTATGAATTTAGTATTTTCTGCCATATTGACATTTCTCTGCCATCAGTCTGCAGGGCATGTTCACCTCTCCCAGTAGCCAACCTTGAAGTGGTCTATCCAAGTGCTGTATCTTGCTCTTGAAACTTGTACCTTGTTCTAACTTTAAAATTCCTTACTTTCTGGACCAAGCACAAATACTTGAGCTTCCTTTTTCATGGCCTCTTCCCTTTTATGTACTATCTTTTGCTTCCCACACTGCTAGCTCCCCAGGACTCACGGCCTTCTGCATTCCCTGATCCTCGCTTTCTCTCTCTGCCACTAGTTCCAAATGATACCATGATTTAACATGTTGAGAGCAAGTTAAAAATGAACAAACAAAAAAACCCTACAGAAAACCCAAAGAACTTTATTCCAAGGCCAAAATAGCAACACTGAAAAAACCTTAACTGCACATTTACCAAAGGAAGAAAAAAAAAAAAGGTAGTAAATGAAACCCGGTGGATTTTTTTGTTTGTTTTTGAAAGGGACATCTTTGTTATCTAGTGATTCTAAATTATATAAGGACATCCTGATAACTTTGCATTAGTTCAGACAATTCATGCAGAGGATCTTTCTTCATAACTATGAGCCTTTGTATTTCTTTTAAATAAAAACACTTGCATTATAATTCTGTCTTCTCTGACACAATTTTTTGGTTTATAACGGATTTCCTAGCTCTGTTGCATTTGTAGAAAGTTTTTCACCCGAGATAAATACTTGCAATTCAGAAACTCTGAAGTTTATCTTCACAAGTCTAAAAAGCATTCTCTAGATTTCAAATATGTGAACTATTCCCCAGCCACTGGGTTATAATCCTTCTAAGCAACAGGTATATTCTTGTCTATACTTCTTTCCATGACTGATACTTGTTTCTTGCAATTGGATTCAATCCTTTGATCCTTTAGTTTGGGTAATAATGATACAGAATCCAACACCCAAAACTAAAATATGTTGCTCAGATGCTCTATTCTATAAACTCTGGCTTCTAACTCAACCCCAGGAACAATGCAAAAATAAAGCTATGAAAAGAAACTTAAATTAATTTCTTATTCGCACAGGTATACACATATACCACTATGATGTGGAAAACAAAACAAGGTGAAATTGGACTGGTATTACATTTTTTTCTACTTGTGTATAATAGGCTGGCCAACATCCTCCGCACAGCACAGTGCCTCCTGTCTTCATTTGCTCCTCTAAATTCTGCATCCCTTTTTTTTTTGCCTTTTGAAGCCTGCTCTGTCTTATATCTAGCTAAGCTCTCTCCTCCCTCCCCTTCTTCCCAGTGTGCACACACAAGACTGATGCAGCAGAGAAATTACTCAAAGTCCTTGAGGGGAGCAAAGTCCTCAAGTTTGGTGGACTTTGTTAATCCTCCAGTAGGCTCTGTTGCCTCACTCAAGTATCCAGAGTCTACAACAATATAGCCCTGTCAAGACTAGACTGGTTTTCAGTACTATATAGATGTCATAAGCCAAGACAAAGTTTACCTAAGGAAAAAAAATATCAAACTGGAGTCTGCAAACAGACTGCACACTCAATGTCACTCATCATTACTGAATTAAGAGGCAGATATTTAAAACTGCGGAAAGAGGACAGAATAGGTAACTGTTTTCATTGCTTTGTACTGAACTACTATTTCACTTTCCCCATATTGTTGTTAAGGAGAAAAAAGGAAAAAAAAAAAGAAGTATAGTCAAGGCACAAGCCTTCAAAGATGAATCCAAAAACCAGTTATGTTATTGGATTCTGAATAGCAAAGACACATTTACCAGGGAATTATCCAATTTTAATTTCTGTGTCCCAGACAAATTTATGTAAGATGACCTACAAAACTTGGTGTTAAGACCAAGAATTGCAGGCTACATGCCAGATTCCTCTCTAAAATACTATGAAGATTCTTAAGCATTATTTAAGCTACCATTGCTGGCTTTTTTGCCTTTTTTTTTTTTTTTTTTTTTTAAGATATACACAACAGTTTAGCCACACTGTTGATGTGCAAGAAGGCACACTAATCAGCTGCTTTAGATTCAAATGACAGCAGAACTTCATACAATGGGGCAAAAAAAAATAGTTTCTTATACAAGATGCAATATGGTATTTTCACTATAGTAAAAACAAGATTCAAAGCAACCCACTGTCATGCATGAAGTTCTCAACACAAAGGCAAATCATTATGAAGTGATCAGAACGCAGCTCAGACTGCCTCATTATTTTAAAACAAAAACCCACTACCTCATTTTTCTCTTGTTTGGCTGATCCCTGACTCTGTGCTCCATTAACTGGTTCATTTTCTGGAACTGAACTCTGGCACAAAGTCTCACTGCTGATGGGATGCTGTGGCTCCACGGGGGTATCACTTCTTGCAGCAACATGGAAGAGAAAAGAAGCTTAATTGATAAAAATTAAGAGTAGGAAATCCCCTGGTAAGTAAAGAAAGATAACATCCTAGAGTAAAATCTGATAACACAAGTAACTTCTTAAGTCACATAAACCTGATGATATTGCTTAGGAAAAAAATGTCCCTTGCAACGGGTTACACTAAACAAACAAACCCCAAACAAACAAAATGCACAGACAGTCAGTGTGCTTTGTCCTCACATTTTCCAAAAAGCCTTACCACCATGGGATATCCAAATTCCATGTTTCTATCCCTACACTTGAATTATATACCCTTTAACTAGCAAGTTATTCAAGATCTCCTGTTTTCAAAGCAATTATGTGCATGGAATGTATCAGATATACTATGTGACTAATGTCTTCTGTAAGATATTAGTATCATTACCACTATCAATCTAAATTTAAATTATACCTAAAGTCCATCAAATTGAACATTCCTGTAAGTGCTACATAGGAAAGTGTTTTTATCAGTTTTAACATTCTTGTATCATGTAAGTATTTCTGCATGGAACTCTTTCCAAAACGCTCTAGCAATCAGTAAGCTTGCAGAACACATTAAAAGCCTTGGATTCCCATCTTCAGTTCTGTCAACTTACAAAGTCCTCTTTACTCAGTGACTTGAAGCAAAGCTCTTTAACAAGTTATTTTGAGCTTTTTGGGTATAATAACAAAAGTAACTTCGCTGACTAGAAGACAAGTAATTGCTTGCTGAATACCACTTATAAAAGAAATACCACGTTTCTGTCATGTGCAAGAGGAAGCAAGGGCGAGTTTTAAATAAAGCTCAGCTTCCACCCTTGCAAATATTGCCATTTAAGTGGGACACAATCTGAAGTTGGATTTTTTTTCTGAAAAGTATAATGCCTTCTTGAAAACTGTGAGTCTGACTCCTTAACCTAATGCTAACCTTCAAGAGATGTATTAATTGATGAAAAAACATGTTAACATCTATCAGCTTCACATTACATGCAAACACCTATAGAAAAGAAAAAAATGCAGGAATTAACCACTTAATTTAGCCCACAAGATAACTCTAATTGTGCAGAATTATTCCAGTACACTAAAACTGAAAAAGGAAACAAAAAACTTTCAAGAATCAGCTTTAACATTGGTCCCTGGGCTACACACACAAGTGTTAAGGTTTGTGCGTACATATGAGTAAAATTAGAAGGTTTACAACTCATTAGTATCTTCAGGAGGTACACTTTTTAAAAATGGAACTCAAGACATACTTCTGTAAGACTTAAGCTATCCACAAACACACTCCAGTTGTGAAGAGGCTGGTAAAACCAAAGATTTAAAGTGGATCATTTAGAAGCAAACAAAATAGCTCCTTTCAAGATAAGTATTAAAAGAACATATTAAGCTATACATTAGTGCAAAAATTTCCATTATATTGGTGAACCGACATCTGTAAGATGGCATTTATTTCCTTTTTATTGAGTGTAGTTACAGCTGTTCTTTATCATAACACAAGATACAAAATATTGCTGTAAAGCAAAACTGGTAGGCAATGTCACCAACTGCAGCCAGGATTGAACACCACAGCTCTAAAAGTGTCCTCTGCTGGCCAGTGCACCCAAGTGCACTGCTAGTGACCCACCTGGTTCTTTAAGAGCCCAAAAAGCTGGCACCTGCTTTCTAGAAAGGCACGGATATAACACTTAGAAAGGGGCAGAACTGCTGATCAAAATTAGGGCCAAGCAAAAAACATGATGATAAGCTCTTAATTGACAAATATAATTTCTCCTAGTTACCAGGACTTTTCTCTCAGAAGGTAAAAAGCACAAAGTTTTGATACAGGCCTCAGTTATTAAGGAAGGAGAGAAGCCAGTTTTGCAGTCTACATGGCATTAGAAGGAGTTATTCACAGCATTCGCCGCTATCATAATCCAACTATTTCCAAGTCAATATAAAAACTGTAATATGTTCAACTGCTTATTCAGATTTGGTTTGGAAAATGCTAAGTAAATATTTAAGCTGAACTACTATTGTAATAATTTAAGTAATAGAGGAATGCTACAATGACAGCATATAGTAATTTCCATTGACTTCACTGGAACTATTTCTGTATGTAGTTTTTTTAAGTATATGCAAACATTTACAGTGCCAGGACCAAAATTTACAGACACTTGAGGACAGAATGGGATGGGGAAAGAAGATGGAGTTACAGCTATTCCACTATCTCCATTATTTATCTGAAATGAAAGAATTCAGTAATACTGAACACAAATCTTAGCTAGATTCTACTACATAATCAGAGCATATTTGTGCTCTGCGCTAGGATTTCAACCTCAAGGAAGTCCAGATTGAATCCAATAAAGCTCAAGACCAAATATGAAAATCTACTTTGATCATAAAAGCATAAGGAAGAAAACACCTTGTGTACAGAGTTTTAATTACAACAGAATTTAAACAATCAAATTATGTTTCAATGTTATAATTATGTTCAAGTTACAATGCAGGTTACAATTAAAGTTACAATTCAAGAACCCAGTAATAAAAAGTGTAACATAAGCCAAGGTAAAAACAAAGCTACAGTTGCACTTACCGCTCAGGTGACTCTTCAAAAATGCTGTGACACTCAGTATTCTCAAGCATGAGACTTCGGCTGAGATTCTGTACTCCTGGGTAATGGAAATTAGCAAAGGAGTGCGACATTGGAGAAGTTTTTGTCCCAAGGTCTGTGACTCGCTTATCGTGATTTGTTAATCCGCACGACAGCCCATCCAAGGCAGGGTTTAAGGAGCGGGTCATGTAAGCATCTGCTGACTGAGGCCGTCTCATTGGGGATGATGGATAAGGAGAAAGTTTGCTGATAAGAGGTGTCAAAAGATCAGCATACGCAGCTTTTGTAGGCTTGAGGAGTTTGTCAACATGAATATTAAGCATCTTTTGTTCAAAAGCACAAGAAAATACAGTAGCTGGCAGATTCTGCAGCCATGATAGTAAGCTAAGGTCCAAGTCATCACACCCATTACCACACAAGAGATCAATGCCCAGCAATACTTCACTTTCTGTGATTTCTTCTCCTGTTGCTTTACTCTGACAGAATTCCACACAACATTCATAGAGCAATCCCTTCATTACAAGCTGAAATAAACGATTGTTACTTGCTTTGAAGCCAGCCTCACTCAGTTTCCTATCGGCAGGAATAAACTCTGCCACCATGACGCAGGCTTCTTCAAAGCAGTGAACCCGTGCAGTGCTGGGATTCCAGTCCTTGAATTCTGCGTGGTTGGTTAAGCGAGGCAGTGTCAGTAGTAAGCAGAGTTTACTATAGTCTTCCTTAGAGGGACAATATTCTTCCAACGCATGCAGGCACTGTACAGCCTCTCGCATTGTAAATTCCAGCTACAGAAATATTAACATTAACAGAGTAGTTTGTAGTACGTACATTTATAAAATGAAACAGTTGAACAGGCAATAGCAGAATTTTTCTATCATTCCTTTATTATTATTATTGTTTATATTTTTAATTAAAACAGCATACAATATAGTCTGAAATTGCTGATGAAAATATAGTTACGACAGACCCAAATTCCTGGATGCTTTGGCTTCCTAAAATCCCCCGCCCAGTCCCATTTTCTACAGATCTATGGAACTTTTTCATGCCACTGCAGATTTGACAGGCTTAAAATTTTAACTCTGTAGCTAAACAGCTTCAATTCTATTGCAGCACAGGTTACTTCCATTCTCAAAGCCAACCGACTTTTCACCTTTTTTTTATGTCTATGAAAAGCAACTGGCATAAGTTATAAAAGACTTGTAGATTTCTCTAGTTTCCAGTGATTAGCAACTTTGAGTTGTCTTTTATGTTGAGATTTTGAGAACACTTCCATCAAAAAATGTTAAAAAAGTTCAAAAGTGTCCTCAGAAGATAAGACGTCCAAACGAATAGGGGGCTTTAGTACAAAGCTTGTTGGTAGCTAAAAGCCAAATATACGTAACCTGGCATTTTGAGTTAAAAAGATTTTAAAAATAATAACCCCTCCCACGTACCATGTTACCTAGCATCTGCTCAATAGAGCAGCCTTTCATCCACAACATGCCAACACAATTGGTAAGATTCAGAACAAAAAATGAAGGACATAAATCTGATTTTTTTTCCCCTCTACTGCTATCTAGTAACAGTATACAGATTGAGTGATTAGAGGAATAGTACGCCTTCCCTTTACAACTAAAAAGGCTTACTTCTAGCTTTCTCTACACTGTCAAGAGAAGACCTTGCAGTACAATGTATATGTAATTGTACAGAGAATTAAAGTCAATTCAGTTTGGAAAATGAAATCAATTGTCTTAAAACTACTGGCATTCTTAATTTTTAATTTCATAACATTTATGTGTTAGAAATTTGGCATTCCTGCATTATCAACATAAATGAAAAACTATAATTAATTTCACAATGTGCACACTTTCTTTGCCTGTTAGAGTTAACGTCTCTTTCCATATTGAAAAATCTAAGTTCACAAGCCCTGCTGTTTGCACATTTAACTGAATCAGTACTTTGTGAACATCTATGTTCCCTCCAAAGAAACAACTGTGTCCTTTCTCTCTAAGAGCAACAGAAGTGAAGTTTAAGATTAATTCAGATTGGAATCTTTCACCTGGTCCTGATTATGACAATAAATTTCTGTGATTCTGAGGCTTGCTTCAGAACACTTTTGAAAAAAGAGCCCTGTACTTTAGCATAATGGCCTAAAGTAAACCACAGGATCAGGACCACAAACACAGTGCACGGTCACTGATCTTTGCTGCTAAGTTTCAAGCAACCCTTGTATATACAATTCTATTTGAGACCTGGGAGTCACATTCATTTCCAAAGGATACCAATTATTTTTTCCATTGTTTATGAAACTATTTGGCAATGGCTAAAATTTGTGCATTCAGTGCTGTGAGGTTCTGCTCTGCCTTTAATTAGAATATCTCAAGAGGCTTCTTGACAACAAAAAAATTCCTAAATCAAAGACAATTCTTACATGTTGAGGCTCATCTGCTGCTGACATCGCATTGTTTACACATAAGGCTTCCAAGAACTTCTGCTTCATTATAATGTAACGAAATCTGCAGGTGAGAAGTGAAATACCATAGAGCTTGATGCAATAGCTAAACATTATTTTAGAGACAAGCTGGGTATTTTACAGCTAAGTTTTGAGTTAGGCATAGAAACTGCCATGACAAGGAACTCTGATCTCAAATTTTAACAAATTGGTAACCACAAAATTATTTTAACAGGAAATGTATTTTTCAATTACTGCTTTCAGAAATATTACATAAATATTAGAAGGCTAATAAGAAAAAGGTATAGCAATCATACTTATTTCTTGAATAGAGATATGACAGAGCAGCCAACTATAAAAAGATAGTACAACATGTACCACATTCCAAAAGTGTATGGCAAATGAAAACTCATTTCAGATTGTGTGCACATATTTTTCATAGTTTAAGTTAGAAAAAAACACATGCACACACTTTAGGAACTGTACGCAGGTTAGAAAAACACAAAAACTAAGATGAAAAAAACCTTAGAACTACTGCTTTCATACATGATACTTAGAAATGTATGTATTTTCCACAACTCAGAAAACTGAACTCTGACATACATTCTATTTTACCTTTTCTTGTCGAATTTTTCCATACATTCAAGAGGCTGAATAAATTGAAGAACCTCATCCCACTGACCATCAAGAATCAATTGCCTAGCAAAAGAAAGAGTCACTCCTTTAATTTCACAGGACAAGAACATCCTCCATCTTTTTCAGTAAGCAGCTCATTTAAATGCACAACGTTACCAACTTGCTTTGAAAAGTTAATGCTCTGCACAGATGCCAAGATGACTGACTGATGCGACTAGTAGTAAGAGCAAAATCAAAGTCCTTTCTCAGTATTTTGTAAAAATAACTGTGTTTGGAAGGACAAACATTAATTACTTTTAAAGGCACATCAAAAACCAAAATGATCCTGTGTCTCCTGCTTTACCTGCAATTCTTACTTAAAAAATAATCTTACCTGAAGAGTACAAATAAATATATTGATGCAATGAATACATCCTGAAGAATGAAAGCAAACTTAAAACCAGGTTAATTTTAATTGTATGAATACTGCTTGGCCTATTTTATAAGGGGGTGGGAAAACACACAGCTCCCATATTAACAATGTAAGAAGAACGGATTGGCAGGAATTATGCCAGCACAAGAGCTCCAGCTCCAAGAACAGTGGGCTAGGCTGCACAGGTGGATTAGTTCAGTTTCTTCATGCCCTCACATCACACAGAGTTCTCTATAAAAGGCCCGGATCTACAAGGAAGGGGCGAGTTTCTCATTAGACGTACACTCCAACTAAGCCAAGAATGAAACAAACAAATAGGATTAACAACTTTAATCATCTTCCTCTAATTATTCTTTCATTTCATTCCAATATACATAATTTTAATCAAAAGGGAGGCCAGGTGAGAAATCTTGTTCAGTGATAAAATTTATCTTTTAATGTTTTAAGTACAGCTGGATACATGATTTTCTCACGCCTCTACAAAGTTATTAAGTACCTTTGGCATGAAATAGAAAATAGCAATGCTAAAAAACTAGTGTGCATCTACAATGACTCCTTTTAATAATTCTGAGGGCAATATCATGAATGGTAAATCACACCAACGCTCATGCTTTGATGATAGCAGAGACACCTTTCATATTGTTAAATTTAAGAGAAGTCTAGGTATTATTTTGAAATGCAGATAATATTTTGGGGGAAAAGCTTTGGAAAACGCTCTACTCCTCCTAGACCTTAGCACTAGAATATTGTCAAAATATTTTATTTATTTTTAGAAGTTAATAGACCACACGTTCAGTTCCATGTGACATGGTAAGCAGGTAACAGATCATTGCTGCCAACAGATCTTGTTCTCCCATCCTATTCCTGCTCATGTGCTTTCCCCAACTTACCCTGCACTGACACTGGCACTTGTTAAGAATTCTTCCCACTTTAATTCATAAGAATGCCAGAAAAATAACCAAGGTAAAATGAATGAACAAGCAAACAAACAAAAAAAATAAAATCTAATTCAACCTACTTCAAGTGGCTCATAGAATGAGGTCATTAACTTCAGAGCTGGACCACAGAACTGGGATCAGGAACAAGCAGAATACGATGAGGGCATAAGGCCTCCTGTTCAGTGGCATGTGGCTGCCCACAGAATCACCGTCCAATTGTATGTTTTCATATATGTGCTATGTAAGCACCAGAGAAAGAAGTCCTACCTTAGAAAAAGCATGTCATCTGAAAACAGGCCATTAATGACCCCACTTTCTTTCTCAAGCGCCAGCATACTGATATGAAGTTTCCTTGAGTTCAGAAAGTCTAGTATTAGTTTAATTATTTCAGCTTCTTTAACATTCACTGTTTCTTCAGCCGTCATGATGGCAGCCTAAAAGGGAAAAGAGAGCATTTTAGCTATGATCAGTATCTTACTTTATGCTTGGTTAACACATGTTGGCTACTAAAAAATATTGTAGCATTACAAAAGTTAGACAGACAAGATTAGGAAATTGGTTTTAAGAGGTTGGTTATGAAGCCACAATTAAGACCTAACAATGTATCGGTATCTTTTTTATTTCTGTCCTATGCGCATATAGGGGCCCAGATAAACAAATCTACTAAGAAATCAATCCTCCTGCAGTGTGAAAATATTGTGGTTACCAAGTCTGCAATATGTAAAATTTTCCTTTCTGAAATGCAAACAGTGAAGTTCAAACAGCATAAAAATGTGCCAGTTACCATGTCATTATCTAGAGATCTTACACATAAACTTAAATGTTTAAGACACACAAAAAGCACAGCACACTAAAAATGCAGTCTCCCCCTACCCCATTTTTGAAGTAGCATATGGCAATTAAGCCAGGACTTTTAATTCTTCCTTCATAAGGACACCTATTTCTGTCTATATGCTTTATGAAGAATCTAAAGCTGCAAACCCAAGGCGGCCTAAGCCTGTTTGACCACGGACTGCCAGTCCCATTCACTCACCCACCTCCAGCTGCATGTTCCTGGCCCTTCCTTAGCACCCCTCAATTTTGTCGTTGCATTGGCTTTTCCAACAACTCACGTGCTGAAGTGGCTCAATGGTCTAATGAGCTCTCCAGCCAGCAGAAAGGAAAAGGGCAAAAACGCAGCTGGGACAGTGACAGGCCAAGGCCCTGGCTGCCAGCAGTCAGCTTGTTTAAGGCTCCCAAGGATACAACGTCCAAGCTCCTTTGGAACACAATTCCTCCAAGGATATCAAAGTTGTAGCATGTACTTCTCTTAGGAAACTAAAATAAATCTAAAATAAATTCTGCTTCTGGCTAAGTCTTGCATGGTTCCTTAAGTCTGACTTAAAGTAGAAGCTGTTCAACTTTTTTTTTTTTTTTTAACCTTAAAAAGACTTTACAGCTGTAGCTCCCAAGTTGATCTGCTGAAAACTATCTGGGGATGTGGGGAGAAACCCTGTAACACAGCCAATCCACGTAGCATTGCCTCATCAGGAGCTCTTCAAAAAAAGCTAGTGGCTACAAGAGTACAGTTTCCCATTAAGCAGAATTCAAGTCCACGTTACAGCAGAAAGGGGTGCAGGTTCTTGCCTCTGCACTCAGCCATATGTCCCCCGCCACCTAATGGCACCTGCAAAGGAGCTGCATGGTTAGCCAGACACTCCTCTGATCCAAGTGAAGTTAAACATGTATTCACCCCGTGGACACGCGGGCACTAATGCTGACACAAGAAACTGACAGAGCTTTGCTTTCTGGCAGCAGCAAAGTCTTAACCTGACTTGAATTGATTATTTAAGATATTATTTATGAGAGTGCACCAAAGAACAGAGAAGCCACCAGTATCAGTGATGAACCGTCAGCAGTGGGCAATATCCCCAGGAACCAGGAGACACAGTAGAGTAACAGTGATCAGAAAAACGAGTAGAGGGAGATGACCATACAGAGCAAGATGTCCACAGCTATAAGTTAATAATTATCCTAGCTGTTCCCCCTTTTAATTCAAAAGAGGAAATAAAAGTATTTAATTCCCCTCATGCAACCATTTACTTGTGTGGAGATCTAGCAACTAGGATGCTGAAAGACAACCAGCTGCAGGTAACGCAGCTCCCAAGACAAGCTGAAGAGATGATGCAGCCTCCAGGCACCTCGGCCTTGGAAAATAAGTCCCTGAGCTAGTTATCTATCTTATACTAGGAAAGATGCACAGAAACTAGTAGTAAGAAATCAAAGAACAGCTATAGTAAGTTTGAATAATCCAAATAAGACACTCAAAAAGTATTAAGAAGAAATGAATTATTTACTGGAGAAAAGGGGAAGAGACACACACTCCAGTGAAACTTCTCACTGTTTATTATAACCCAATGCTAATCACCTTGAAGGCATAAAAAAATAAGGTGCTAATAAGAGGGGTCTTTGTACTGCTTCATATAAATCCCTAAGTTTTTCATCTTCCTCACAGTTTTAGGCCAACTTTTTTTCCCCAAGTAAGTTTTTACCAGAACATTTGACTAGGAAAGCATTTGATTATAGCAGCATAGTTTATTTTGGAACAGCAGAGACCTAATTGTGCCAGATGAAATGGCCTAACTTCTTTTCAAAAATGGCTGGGTTTAATTCTCATTTTAGACACAGAAGACTCCAATCACCAAGTATTTTGATGGGTCTCATGAAAGACACACCCAGAGACCACATGCCCACTCTCGGCTAGTAAAATCAAAGGAAAAAATACAATCTGCCTTGCAGAAAGCTTTGCTGCAGGAAAGAAAGCAGATAGACACACAAATCCAAAGCCAGAACTTGTAGAAAGATGCTTTTTCCTTATGTTTTAGCATTGTTTCAACTTCCCCTTTTGGCAAATGGATATGGATTTTTGGTCCCAGAGAAAAATTCAACCCTACTTTTATACGCTGACGGAAGGAAAAAAAAAAATCAACACAAATTTAACCATCAGTTTGGCATTAACATCTTAATTCCCCACCTCACCTAATACATTTCCATTTCTCTTTTATTATGCTTTATGGCACTGGTGGTTTTTACATGAATTAACTTCCTTGCCAAAAGAGAAAAATAAAACTTAGGCAAAGCTATATTGAGACTCCCCATCAGAAAACTACCAGAAAAATGCAAACTAATGCTCCCTTTGAAGAAAGGATCACCAAGTCCAGCTTCTTTTCAATCAGATCTACTGGACTCAAGTTAAAGAAGAAACCACTCTACACAGCTTCAAGACTGTCTTAAAATTAATTATTTATATATTCTATAGATGGGATAATGAGCATAATACTCAGTACTTTGCTTAAGAGTACAACTACAGTAAGTAAAATCTGGCATCTGCAAGAAGTTGTCTTCCATTTTCCATTGCAGTTTTAAAAGAACAGGTTTGTCCTGAACATAAAGGCTTTTCCAATTCTAACACTTAACTTCATTTACTTCATTTATGTTGCCTATATAAATTAGGATAAAGGCTGAGTGGCATCCCCCATATTTGATATGGGACTAGTAACAGCACTTTTGGGGTCCTGCTAAGAAAAATATGAGCTAATATCCAAAAATAGTTTGGATACTGAACTTCTGAAAAAGATTCAAAGCACGCCGATAAGCTCATACATTAACAATATTATGAAAATATTTAGTGTGCATTTGCTGTCAGAGCAACCACCCCATTGGACAAATAGCTAGAAAAGAACAGTAAACCTACTAGACAAGATTTTCACTTAATTGATGGGTTTTTAGGCTGATAAGCTCAGACTTCTCTTATAAGCATTATGCTGTCAAAATAATAAGCAGCACTGTAACACTATAATGAAGTTATAAATATACATAGGCTTATACATCACCTCTGTGAAATAGATCAGGTTTTCTGACATTCAGTGGCGTATGTGTATAAATAAAAATAATAATGAAAAAGCAAAGAACAGCAGGGAAACTCAAGATTAGAGCTCGAGCTGCATCTTTGGTCCATCCCACTATATTGCTTTCTGCCAGCACATATGGCACATAACGTCACAATCTCATCAGCTCAAGCACTAATACTCAAGAATGATTGAAGCACAGCATTAGCTTGAGGTATAAATGAAAGTAAGTTAGTATTAGAGCTTAACATTTCAGGTGCCTTCTACCAACCAGGTTTTTGCTACAACTCTTATCTTACCCAGTCTTTTCAGAAGAGCACTTCGTCACACCTGTTCTCCTTCCTTCTCTCTCCTGTCCACTCCCCCATACCATCTTCCTCTAGTTCTGCATTTCAATTAGTTTTCCTCCTAATCAATCTACATCAAAAAAAAACCCCCAACAACTTCTTGTCACAAATGTGGCACATCTTTTCTCTGTAGCTTCGATGTGCAAGAATCTCACTTGTCCTTTACACAAGCTCTTCGGAACACAGACTACCCACTCTTAACTTTTCCAGAGAGAGGTTTCACTCCTGTTCTCACTCATGTTCTAAGAACACGCCAACAGCGAGAATCCTCTCATGGTGCTATAAGCATAGAAAACAATTATTTTTTAAAAAAATATATATACACAGTTATGCATATAAATATACTATTTTAGGAAAATGTTTATAAACTAGAAGTTCATTTTAAATATTCTTTCTCTAAGTTACCTCCCTTAAAAGAAATTTAAAATGCATAAGCATTCACATGATAGAAAATTAAAGTAAGTTTAATATTCTGGAAAACAAGTAAATAGTGAGATTCTAAAATAAGTGTTATTGCCATATTATTTATCATCTGAAATAGATCACTTGCCAACAGCATACAATATAGATTCACAAAACTGGGCAAGGAATATAAAACCTCTAACTACTCAGAAATACAAGAAAAATATTGTAGTTCAAATCTCGTGTCGTATTGAGAGAGTGGTGATACGTTTAAAGGGAGAAGCGATGCCTAATTAGAAGTCTTGGTTCGCTGAATTCAATGACAGCTGCAATGCACATCCATAACCTCAGCATCTTGGTGAACTAGGCCACAGAAAAAACAAATATGAAGTAGTAATACATATATTAAAGGCTGGCTGTTTTGCATAAAATTATTTCACCTTTTAACCCATCCCGCAGTCACTTACATATGACTCTCGGGCCCGCCCAGAGGCCACTCCGGAGTTCCGCCTATACAGACCCCACGGGGGACTCGGGGCCCGGTCAGTACCTAGTGGTTCCGTTTCTGATGTGCCCTCAATCATCTTCCAGTTATTCTATATCAAAAGAATTTACAAAAAAAAGTATACAGGCCAAATTTTTTATTACAACTGATTCCCACAACAGTTAGTGCAACTCATTGACACCCATTTTACCCTAAGAAATCGCACAATTCATTATTTCAAATTAACTATATTGAACATATTAAGGCCTTATTAGAAAACCTTCACCAAACTTTGTAGAGTTGAACTCTGTGACTGAAACCTTTTTCTACTTCAATACACCGCAAGTAAGTGTCCTCTTACATACTGGCCTTTTCTTCCTCATACAGATTTTTCACTGGCTTGCCCTCTAGTAATCCATTTTTTCACCCTGCTTAGATCAGCTGTTGCTTTAGAGCCACCACAATAATCCTTATCTCACCATGCTTTAGAGGTGACCGGCAGAGCTTTTCGCATTCATCAATCCCTGTTACAACATGCACGCTCTTTACTCAGATCATTCTGCATCACGAATACCAAAAAGGTGACATTAAATTATGCAATACTTCCATACTAGAGTGAAAACAGAATACAGAAAAATAAAAGATCCGAACAAGTTCGAGACTACAAATGAATGCTTTTTGATTAAAAAAGCCCCCATCCCACTCTCACTAATTTTTTTTTTTTTCTCTTCACATGCGATTTCACACAAAATCCACCTCTGCTGGTGGAAGGGTTCAAAACAACCGCACTGTTTCATTATACAGCGCCGAGCCTGAATTAGCATTTCGGGAATGTCAACTCAGCACCAGCAGCAGACAAGGCCGCGGAGGAGCCGACACTCCTTTGAAGCGGCCCCGGAGACAGGGCACACCCCGCGCCCGCCGCCTCGCCCGCCCCGGGGCCGGGGCCCGGGCACGCACCGCGCCGGCCACCGCGGCCAGGTTGGCCTGGCCCGCCCGCGGACGCCACAACAAAGGGACGGCGGCGGTCGGGCGTCGCCGCCGGGCCGGCAGCCGGGGCGATGCTCCCCTCGGCGGAGGAAGCGGCGGCGGCGGCCGTGCCCGTAAGCCAGGGACCGGGCGCGGAGATGGGCGGCCCTTCGGTCGGCGAGGCCGCCGGGCAGAGCTCACTTCATGGCGCGGCGGCTGCAGCCCCTGCCCCGCCGCCCCTCGCGGTCAGTCGGTCGGTCGGTCAGCCCGCCCCGGCCCCTCCCGGCTCCTCCGCGGCGCGGCCCCCACTCACCCTTCGTCCCGCCCGCTGACGCCCGCCCGCTGACACCCACCTGAGGGGCCCGGCGGCCCGTTCGCGCCGTCACCAGCGGGGCGTGAGGGAAGATGGCGGCAGCCCTCGCTGCGGGGCGGGCCCGGGCCCGGTGTCGATGTCGGGGTCTCGCTCCGCTCCGCGCTGCAGATGCCACCCGCCCTCACCGCGGACTGCCCGGCGGCACGGCGCCCCAGGACCCTCCCCCGCGCCGGGGCGGGGTGCCCGCGTCGCTGCCTGACTGGAAAGCGAAAGGGGCGGGGCCGGCCCAGCTGGGCGTCGCCCGCGCCGCGGGGGCGGGAGGGACAGATGGTGGCAGCGGCGGCCGCCGCGCTGGGGCGGGGCCGCTTTGTTCGCGGCGGGGCGAGTCCCCGCCCGCCGGGGCCGGCAGTGCCGGCGGGGACCGGCCGCGCCCCCCCCGTCCGCGCCCTGAGGCTGAGGTAACCGTGGGAGGGGTGTGCGGCTGCCGGGCGGGCCGGGCCGGCGTGGCTGCAGCTGCCAACCCCGGCAAGCGCGGGCTCACCGGCGTCCTCCCGCGAAACTCCGCGGCGGCTCGGGGCCTGTCCCAGGGGAGCGGCGCAGCGGGTCTCCGCCCGGCCGCCGCTTTCCCAGGCGCCCGGCGCTTCTCCCGCCGGCGGGGCCGGTCCCTGCCGCGGTGGGCTCCCTGACGGGGGACGGGGAGCGGTTTTCTAACGGGGAGAGGCGCTGTGGGAACAACTTCAAAGAATCCAGTGTCCCCACAGAAAGGGCTGTCCCTGCGGGCAGCGGGGCCGTGTGCCCCGGGCTCCCCGCCCAGCCCCGGCCGTTGGAGGCCTGTGGGGCCGGCTGTCCAGCCGCTCACCCCCTCCTTTCCCTCGGCTGTCGCAGCGCTGCGTTCGGCGTGCTGGCCTGAGAACTGCATCGCCGAGCCGTTAGGTACGGGCGCTGCCCTCTGCCGCTCGGGTGTACCTGAGGTACCCCCAAGATCACGTAATAAATACAGAGCAGATGCACTTTCTTCCCGTTCTGGTTCGGATTGCCAGCCTACCATCATGCTCTGCCACGACCGTAATTTCCTTTCCTCGTGTGGCGGAGGCTTATGGCTTGTTGGCAACACCTTTAATTACTGCATGAGGTGCTACCGCGTTTCAGGCCAGCCTCAGATTTTTTTTAGTGTGTTTTTGCTATCTTCTGCTTCTTGCAACCGTTGAAAAAAGAATGCATTCTTTACAGAAATCATATGTGTGCGTATGTCCTACATATATTTTGTGAAGATGTATTTATATATAAATTGGCATTCAGTTACATTTAATGCATTTTTGTAATTGTCAGAGGATTATGATATCTAAGAGTTATCATGGTGAACAGTTAATAAGCTTTCTCTGTGTTTAAATATTGCTGTGAGATGAGATACAGAAAACCATGTTAAAATGCTACTATAGCACTTGGACAAAACCCCAGTGTGCATACAGCAGCACATTGGCAGGCCTTGTCAAAATGGAGATGGTGACAGTTTTCTGACAAAGGACATAGCAGACACCCAATTTTTTAAATTATTTTTTAAATGATGCCTGTGTGACATGTATCAGAGGTCCAGGGAAGGTTGTCAGGGATTTAACTGAAGCTGAACTGGATTCTCTGTCACACTGGTGGTTAAAAATGTTAAGAACCACCGTGAGTTCGAGTCTGCTTGCAAATTGTTTTGCTGAGGAACAGCTGAAGGGCAGAGGGGAATCGTGATGTTATTCTCTCTCTCTCTCTCTTCTTTCTGTAAAGGAGTACAGAGAAGTGTCCCGAAGGCCATCCAGCGAGGAGTGCCACCTGGCTGCACAGCAGTGACTCGGCCAGGGACGAGCAAGGGATGCGGAACGCGATGGTTCCTTCTGCGCAGCATCGCATCCCAGGAAGCTCGGTTCGCTAGTAAAGCACCCAATCATGCCATTTACTTATAAAGCTGTCACTTGTTGCTTAGTTGCCTTTGGAGGCACTGATTAATAGAAAACGTAATTTTGGAAATGAAACTGTTTCCCAATACATGTGATAGAGATGATAAATCAGAGGGAGTGCAGAAAAACAAGATGACTTTAATTGTCTAAGCGAAGCTGCATGCATAACTTGGCTGAACATACACTTGGATAAGAAAAGTCCATTTTAAACTTTGCTTAATCTACAAAACACTAGATAAACACACATAGGCTTTTAAATTTAATCTTGGTTTCACAACGGTGTTACTGTGGTTTACCTATCTTTTATGCAATAGCTTTGTTTTTGGTGGAGGTCCTGAGGTGAGACTGTATGTCTGAAGGGTGGGAGTTTCGGGATGAAAGAAAGGTAAAGCTTCTCCCCAGTTATAGACCCAAAAGGAGGAGCAAATCCTGAATTTAAAATTACTTTCTTTCCTGTTCAGAACGTTGGGCCTTTCACAAGGAAGCAGCAAATTCCAGGAAGAGGTACGGAAGAATAGGTAGCATTACTGGATACGTCTGCTTTGGGGGGCAATCATACTAATTTTAAATGTTTGGAGAGGATACATAGTAGCATCCTATCTGAAAAGGGCAGATGGAAGACCCTGTTCTCTGGTTGTTCGTAACTTCTCAGTCGGGCATAGAAAGATGTCCTTGGGATGGTCTCAGCTTGCTTTGAACTCCCGAGTCATTATTGCAAAGCAGGCAACTCCCATGAATAGCAAAGCTGTTGGGTGTGGGCTTGAGAGAGCTTGAAAATCAGGATTAGTGGAGGAGCAGTTCTGCATTACCAAGTGACAAGACAGGGCCCTGCAGTCTTTTCTTGGAACGCTTCAGAAAAGAAAATCGTAACTATGCGACTATGTTACAGATGTGGCAGGTGGCTGCAGACAATGTCAGCAGGGCTGCGTGCATTCTTAGAATTATTCCCCGGTGCTGACCTTGCACAAGATCTGTCAGTGGAGTCCAGTGCTTTGTGCAAAGCATCTTTGTATTGTTGCCATAAAAAATGGGCCAATCCTCTGATTTTTAGTCATTATAACAGAGCCATTCAATCCTTTACACTTTTTATTATGTTTACATGATCTTGTAAAAAGTTGCAAAAAAAATTCTGTTTAAAATTTTACTTCTGGAAACAGTTTTCACTCATTTCAGGAAAGGATTTCCAGAACTTCGGGGTGACGATTCAGAAAAATTCTTGCATAATCCATAGGAGAATTGTTTACGTCAGCATCATAGCTCCAGTTTCAGGTAGCTTAAACAAGAAAAATACTGAGCCAAAGATTAATCTGGCATCGGGTAATTTAAATAATTGCAGGCTTGTGGGTCCTTGCCAGGTCTCATAATGCAGACATTTAGATCAGTGATCATGTAGAAAGGATAAGACAGAGCTGCCCTGATGGAAAGCTGCATAGTAGCTTTTAGTCTTTCTGCAAAGCTCCACTAACAGATTAACAGCGACATAAAAATGCCTATATATTACTTTGTATGTCTCCATAAAGTTCACATTCCATTAACTGAAAACTTAAACACATCTTATGTGGAAAAAATTCTTTCAGTATCTTGCTTAATAAATTTGTCAATGGATAATGAATTACTCCTATTTTATACATCCAGTTATTTGTAATGTTGAATAAGAGTCTGAATAAAGTTTTAAATAACATTTTTCAGTGGAATGCTTTTAACTCTTTTCTACTTTTTCTGTCCTTTCTTGAAATCCTAGTTGTTATTGGCACGTGTTATTTTCTGATCAGAGGCAGTTCTGTCTAATGTCCATGACTGTTATCCCCAAATTCAGAAATTTGATAAAAAGCCTGGTGTTAAGGAACTCCCATCTCCCAGAGAGTTTGTACTGAGCTTAGATGTATACATTATATATTGCTTCCCTGCCTGTTAGGAAGACCAGTAGTTCTGAGTGTAAAACAGACAAGGCAGCTGCTTTTCTTTCTTGCTAGAAGGAAATAAGCTAGAGTAACTTCCCTACCATATTTAAGTGTTTGTTGTGGTTGTCTAAATAAAGTGCACTTCTTTTTACACCTGCATGTAAGCAAGCAAGTCTGAAGGTATGTGTGCATTTGTATGTATGCAGACACAAACACGCTTCACATCTTTTTTCCTAAATGGAATAGTTTGCTTTTAAAAAAAAATTGCTTATGAATGAACAAAGATTCTGTACGTGTTAAAAATACTGATTTTGCTGCCATCTAGACCTGGAATAAGATGATTTGTGTGGTTTGGTTTTTTTTGTTGTTGGTTTTAATTAATTTTTTTAATTAATTAGAAAATGTAAAAGCAGATGTAAAGGGCTGTGGCTGTTAAGATAGATCTTTATAGCCACAATTCTTCAAACTGCTTATTCAGCTCATTAAATTAGTAACAAGGCAGCAAAGAAATGCTAATTTGCTATTTGAAAAGATATAGAAGTAGTTAAAGGTTTAGCCCTTACAAAGCTGTGTCTGTATTTAATTATGAAGTTGTTGGAAAAAAGAAATCTGACATCTACGCTGCATCAGTATGGCTGGATTTGAGAAACAAAGCTATTTTTTACATCACCTTTGTGCGTGATTGATCCGAAAGCTTAGGTTCCAAGTGTAACAGAGATGATTATTCTGCAGTTAGTGATACCAGATCTCTGCAAATTTTGATTGACAAATTCTGTACAAATTCAGACACACAGTACAGTCATACCCTGTCAAATTAACCAGGACATGATCTGCAGTTTCTCAAGTATGGTGTTATTTGCTGAAGGATAGAGAACATGAAGCCTGCTGTAAAGCTTGTCTGTACAAAGGCTGGTTTTAGATGAAAATTTTGAGCTGCAAAAAATTTTTGCCACTGAAAAAATAGCTTTATTGGGTGCAACTGGGTTTTGTGTTCCAACATAATTCCTTGCTTGTGTCACCCTGTTTGTGATGCCGTACAGGGAACTGATTGAGCTGGCTGAAAAATAAACAGTTTTGGGGGGGAGGAGGGAAGGTTATTAATTTTCATCCACATTCGTTTTCGATTCAGTACTAAAAGCTCTGCAATCAGATTTCCTATATTCTTGAAGCTGCCCTTTGGATAGCTCTGAAACTTAGAGATTCTCTGTGTGAGTTGTTACCCGACAATTCAGCCTGCCTGTTGGCAGGGCAGTGATGTCATGTCCCCTTTCAGCAAGTCCTTGCTCTTGCTCTGCAACCCAGCAGGACAACGCAAAACCCCAAGAAGGGCGTGATTTGGACTGGAAAAAATTGCTAATTTACAGATCTGGAAGAGACACCTTATTTTTTGGACACTATTTCTGTTCAAGATTGCACAACTAACAAGTACTAGTTATTTCACTAGAAGTCATTTCTTTATTAGCTGTCTTGATGAAGATAAGACTTCAGTTGATCTTGAAAACCTTCCCTTCTCAAGCAGCCCTATTACACCAACCAGTAAGTTTCTGTGGTTTTGGGACGATGGAAGGTAACCGGAGTACAGGAGCTTATCAGTTGACTTGCAGTTGTGAAACTTGCTTCAGAAGCGAACAGGGTAACACCATGTTGTCCTCAAGAATGAAATGAGAAGTCTAATTCTTCAATAGCCTCCCTCTGATAACGTCAGAAAGCTAAATTATACGTGACAGTGAGACAAACAAGGGGGAACAAAAGGAGGAAAAAAAAATGGTGTATATTTCTACAATTTCTATGTTGCTGAAATAGAAGAAACAAGATTTAAAGATTTGTCCCTGCCCACGGCAGGGGGGTTGGACTGGATGATCTTTAAAGGTCCCTTCCAACCCAATTGTTTCTGTGATTCTGTGATTAATGGAACTTTTTACAGTTTCAGTTTATATTTAGATGTAAGCAAGAAAACAAAAAAATGTACTTTTGGTGCCATGCTTTTATTTAAATGAAAGGAAAATCTACACTGTACCACGTAAGTAGCAATGACAATATTTTACAGCACAGCATTTGAAAAAATATGGAAGCTATGCTCCATAGAAGTGGACAAGTAAGCACACAATACACTGTACATTTTTTCAACAGTGCCCATTAAATCATAATTAAATAGCTGAATTTGGCTTTAAACAGCCAAATAATAAAAACTAACAGTCATACTAACATTAAAAAAAAAAAAAATTCAGTAGCTATTATGACTGTTAGAATATGAAATTTTGCTCCAAAAACTAAGACGAGAGTTTGGCAATTCAGTTGTAGCAACAATAATAATAATACCCCTGATGAAAGCACCAGTGTGTTCTGAAAAGGTCAGTGATAAATACTGGCCTTTATGGAAAGCTTCCTTTTTTTTTTTTTTTTTTTTCTTCTTTTTTTAAACATGATCCCAACCAAAGATCCACTGTAATTAGAAAATTTGCAGGCTTAAAAAGGAAAAGCGTATCTAGCTTTACTTTTCCTGTGTTAAGTAAAACTTTATACTGCGAGCAATGACATTTTCAACTGCATTATTCACATTCTACTTTTAGACATTGCACAAATCTGTAACCTGCTGACAAATGTAAATTTCATAATACATTCAGATATATTTAAAATTACTCCAAGAATTCCTGTCATGTATTTAAGCTCACTTTGATTAGATTGATGCATGTGTCTTTATGGTGTTGCAAATCTTCAGTTAAATCATAGTACAGATTTTAGAAATAAAAAGCCTCCCATGATAAAACTTCTTCTGAAGTTATTCACCGTATGTGTATCAGATAATTCCAACCTCCTGGTTTCTTGAATCACTGTATATTATACACAGCTTCATATTGTTATTCAAGATGTTCCTACCACAGTAGTTGTAGGAACTGTCTAACAGGCAGAATGCGCAAACCCTCTTTCCCCTTTTTTTAATATTATTTATATCCTATATACACAATATGTATACACTTGAAATATAAGAGTTACATATCCTGGTGATATACATGCAAACAGTAGGAATCAGCTAACCACAAATAGTTTTGAGCCACATACATATTAAACATGTATTTTAAAGTGTTTTTTCTTTTTTTACAGTTTTAACAAATATACATAAATATAAGAACATAAATTACAGTAAAATTGACAGCATTTTTGAGAAAATGTTTATAACCCAGATGCATTGATGCCTAAGGCCTTATAATAATTTAAAAAAAGTACTGTTCTAAACTGCTTCATGACATCTCATTCCTGTGCATCTTTTATGTAAGTCAATGAGCACATCATAGTAGTGAGGCATAGTTTCTCTCAAAGCAGTTTAATGAGAGAAATATGAACAGAGTTTTAGTCTCCCCATGAAACAGAATGGACTACATACTTATAGCACAATACTGTCTTATGTTAATGTAGTTGTCACAACACTGAAACAGAACAGAATCACAAATCATTCAAGTCTTTTCCTGAGAATGAGATTTTTTCCCCCAACAAATCCTCTGGTGTACATTATCAAAATAGCCACAGATTTAGGGGAGGCTTCAAGTTTGTAGTTTCTTTTTTTGTCAGAACAGTGCTATGTTAAAAGCAAATTATAAGAGAAACAAACACTGAAATGGAATAGTGATCTATAAAATAATCAAACACTGTTTTGAAATAAAATGCAGCCCTTTATAAATAATACTGAAATATGCCTAAAGTTTGGTTTTGTAAATGGTCATACTATAAATTTATTGAAATGTCATTTAGGCTTTTTTGCCATATGTATTTAAACTCGCTAAGTGTCACAAGACATCATCTGTTAAATCGTGTCAAAAAACCAATTTACTAAGACACACTGAAAATGCTTATCAGATGTCTATTCCCTGGAAAATGGATTTAAGTCTGAGCTGGCAGATCTGAAGGCAGGAAGAACTGACAGTGGCCTGGATCTTAAAATCAATGGGAATTAGATACACGACTTCTGAAAGATCTGTGACTTAGTGAATTCTGTGATTCTTCTGAACATTTGTAGTGTTCTGTCAGGCAAACATCAGGGATCTAGTTCTGAATGTTTCACAAGTGCCTATTCCTTCCTTGGAGAAGCAGTACCTGACCATGTGCTCGCTCTTCATGTGGAACAATGCAAAATAATGCACATTTGCTTAAACTGTTCTAGAGGTCTACTGAATCTTTTTGCTTTGCGTTTTAATGGTGGTATGAACGTGCACATGGTCAGTCATTACATCTCAGGTGGTAGCTTACTGAAACGGGAATAATTGCATCACCTAGCTATACCCTGAGTTGTTAAATAATTCATTTGAAGGAAACTTCAAGCAGTTCAAAGGTTTTTCCTTTACTGTTTAGTCTATAAGCAAGTCAGTATTATTTAATTGAAAAAGAATTATAAATACTCAGGGGAATCAATCTTGATTTTGTTACAGCACACAATAAGGATCTGGCAGAACAGACCCATTCAGCTGTTCTTCGGTGACATACAACTGATCATTTAGTCTTTACTGTAAGTCAGTATGCAAAGTTCAATGGTATTGAGAACATTAAGAAGTATTTCTTTAGTGAAAGAAAAAATATTTCAGGACAAGCACAAATACAAACATATAAGGCAACAGATGTAAAAAAATGTAGTTTGAGTCACTAAAGAGGAACATTCAGTGCTTCAGTGTATCTAATCAAAATACAGAGCAAATATACTCTATATATTGTATTAGCACATACAAATCTCCACACAAGTCAAACATTTCCATAATCACTCATAGTTATTCACCTAAGCAATAATCTTCTGCACTCCTAAACACTGTGTTTACATTCCAGTTGGACATGATAATAGAACTTGGTGTCCAGTTTTAAGTTCTAAGAGTCTTCGCTGGCAACTAGAAATCTATTTCCTATAGGCAGTAAAGATGAAGTGCAAGTTTATCATAATTCTCTGAAGCAATTTTTTTTGCCATCTACTATGCCTTGGTGGGTAAAAGTTTCTTAGGAGTTACTGGTCTCTTGGTTTGCCACAAATGGCTGTGAATGGTAATTGCATCAACACTGGCAGACAAAGTTTTAGCAGGTATGTGGCTAAATTGCTTCCTGTCAGAGTTGTACTTATACAGTCCCTCTATCATTTTCTTTGTGATAGATTTGGGACCTATTCCTGTTAATTTATTGATTTCTTCAGTATCAGGGCAGTATGTATACAGAGATCTGAACTGGCAGCCTGAATCCCGGAACAAGATTAAGAAATTATTGGCATCGGATTTTTCCATTTCCTTTAAAAGAAAGAAAGAAAAAGATTTACAATATGAATTTTGCATTGTAGTTGCAAATAACATTGAAAGTTATTGGATTGTGATTTTGAATTTGTTTTCTACAAGAGCTGAAACTTATGTCTAACTCTGTCCACTAAAAGACCTTATTGTCAATCACCAAAATTTGCTAAGCTTCACCTATCTGAATTTTAATAAGGTAGCTATCTTTCTCAAGCAAAACCTTATTTATTTAGACAATTTCAGCTATACTTGTTTAGTTGTACCTCACGAGGAGATATCCTAACAAATTTTCTGTTGACCAAATAAAAAGTCTTTGATCCATTTCATCAAGCAGATCTAATAGTTGCAAGTCTAGGTACAGGAAATGTAGGTATGTCCAGATGTGCCAGAAAGATCCTCCAGTGCTAAAATGGGTTTTCAGTCATCCCTAAATCCCTTCAAATTTGGTCAAACCATAATGTTGGTTGAAGTGTACTAAGCAAAGGTTCTTTATTAGCTGAAATGTTCAGATTCCTATTCCACCCAACACAACTTCTACAGGACATGTGCCCTGAACATGTACAGCTTCTACCAAGTGACATATGCCACAGCCTAGAGTTAAGCACAACCTTTTTACAGCTGTTCTTTCCTGGGATTTCTGGGGGTTGTTATGCTCCCAGTTACTTGAACTGAAAGAGGCTGTCTCAGTTTCTCACTTGTTATTTCCAAAAAGTAGCTGCAAAGATAGAGAAGGCAGCATCTAAACGTGAATGCAGAAGAATTACGACGAGAAGAAAGGGCAATAAATACTTTCATGAAATTTATTCTGGAAAAGGAATTAGATCTAGATTCCAAGTACCTGTGTTCTTTGATCTTTTTAATCTATCAAATTTGTCACAGTTGGTAAAAGGAACAGTCCCATTACTCTCAACCCTCAGACTCTGTGTTATTCCTTTTGCATGGAAACACACTGGTCCCTGAGTTCTCACCCTTATAACATTTGTACATCTTCAGAAAGGTTTATATGAGCATAGGAGAAAAGGCTGGAAGGCACCGCTCTGTGGTAGAAAGTCCTGAATTTGCCCTACTGCTTGGAAACTGGAGAAAAGCCTACAAGGGATGGATTTCAGTTCTTTCTGTTCATCAGAGAGCTGTGCTTTAGTTCTAACGGTCCCATGTATAAGATGGATATTTTTCACGTTAGGGAAAACAAGTTTGTGAGCAAATTATAAAAGTCTACATATTGACGTTCCCACATTAAACAAGCAGTAGCTATTAACTAACAGTTCAGCTTCCTGTGCTGCATGTACGATGCAACAGCTATTGTTTCTACAGTACTAGAGAACCTTTCTGTCTGCACAGGAAGCAAGTCACAGAAGTTCCTCAAGCCTTTCCCTAAAAGCTGGCTGGCATAACCTCAGAAGATTCCTTTTGATACTTTTGATATAAATACTTGAGTGTTTTCCTAATGCCTGACTGTGGTTTGACTTAGGTGTTTATGCTTTTAGGGGAAAAATACCCTTACCTCCAGTATCTTTTTCTTTTGACCTTCATTTACTTTTCCAGCCAAGCAGCAATGTGCCAGCGCATTCTGAATTATATACTTGTTGGATTTAGCACTGGGTTCTTTGAAGAGCTTTGGTCCTATGGAGGAGGAATGACAAATCAGCTAAGTCAATAAGCCAACAAAGAGTTTAAATGCTGTGAATCACTTTCAGTATGGATCTTTTGCATGCATAAAAATACAAATCCAGGAATAAAATAGAATTAGGCTAGAGACCACAAATTTCACAAACAAGTAAAATGTCATTTTTTCAGCTGTTATTGAGCGTGCTTACAAATGTGTCTTTCATTATTAAATCATTATTGTTGGCAGTCCTCACAAATACATTTTCTCTCAGAGGACCTTTTCTATGAACAACAAAATGTTTTGCATTTTCTAACTAAAATTTCAGTCGTCCAGGAGGAAGCAAGTTCTTTCTTTTTCTTCATCTACACCTGTAATTTCAAGGGTGAAAGGTAAAACAACAAAGCTGATGCAGCACTTAAGAGTAACTATAGCCTGTCTACCTTGGAATTCCAGACAAGTTTTACCCAAAACCAGAGATAAAAGATGTGACCTGACACTTGTCAGGTTATTCTGTCTGTAAAAAGACTTGATTCATCTGGTTGAAGGAGAAATTTCTTCTGTTTTAACTTCTGAAATATACGCGTACTTGTATCAAGACTATTTGAAAAAACCAACATGTAAGTACCGATTGTGAGTCTCAGAAAGGAACATAATATAGAAGCAATTACCAATTAAACTTAAGATTAAATCTCAGTTTGTCTATGCTTTGGGGAAAAAAGCCTAGAATCAACACTAAAAAGCTGTATGGAGTCTGACTGACAGAATGAAGATATTAAAACATGTGAAAAAAGCCTTCTGCTCAATTCTTATGAACTGTACATTCCTTCATTTAAAAATAACCTCCACATAATAATCATTAAAACATGATCTTCAGCACTATGGGTCTTCATGAGAAAACTCAGCAAGACCAGCCAGGCAAAGTATCGCTATCCCTCCTGTAATTTCATTTGACATGCATGTGGCACAAACTGACACAAACTGACTGAAGTTTCGTGGTTTAAAAACAGGTACTTTCTCATTTTCAGAATGAACACTTTGCCTTTCCAGACTGTAGTCGTTTCAGTGGAAAGGAGATAAGATTATTTTAAAAGCAAACATTTGCCAGCACAGACAGAAGTATGCAGGCCCATCAATCAAACCTGATCTCCCTAAAAGTTTATTGAAAATACCTGACATTATTTTACTCTTTACCAAACAAAATGACATTAGGTGGGCAAAAATGGAGCTTTTATAATCCTGATAATGCACGGTCTTTGCAACGTCATGTGCTGTAATTTGGAGAAAAGGGATGAAGATAACATTATTATTTGATTCATAATATAATAAAGAATTAGAAGTCAGATTGTAAAGCTTTTAATAAACAAGAGATCTGTTTGGAAACAAAAGGTGCAGAATATTTAAATTCACATTCATTCATTCCATTCTAAATTGAACTTAAATTTCAACTCTTCTTGCCTTGCTAGACAGACTACTGAAGTGCACTGTTTATTCTGGTTATCACAAATGCTACTGTGTCAGTACTTTAATTTTGGATTTAAAATTTTAAAATTTTTAATTTTTTAATTTATTATTACCATCTATTTTAAAGGACGTGAAAGTAACATTTCTATGAAAGCATCCTCAATCAAGTTTTAGGAAACCAAATAAAGATAATTCAAAACTTTTCATGCATAGAACCACTAATAGCCAGGTACTTTTCTGAATATTGTTGTCACTGACCTGTGTATTCTGTAGCAGAAGCGACTGAAGAAGTTGTAGATGCGTTTTCCCAGTCTTTTTCTCCATTCCGACTACCACAGCGACTTGGAGATAAGAATCCTTCCACAGACTCAGACCTAAATATAAATTTTAAAATCTATTAAAAAAGCATTTACAATGTTCGGCAGAGAAGCCTTCTAATATGAAAGGAAGACAAACTCTATTAATGTAGAACACAATGATTTGAATTGTAGACTATGAGCCTAAATGCACAATATTTATAGAAGAAATTAACGGATAACCGAGTTCATGTTCTGTATCAAGTTGGTATTTAGGTGAAGTGTATGTTAGTAAATTTTTGGGCTACATCTGAGGCACAGAAACCTAATAGATATTCTAAGCTGTGGAATATTATTACTAAGTGGGAGTTTGGGTTACTTTTACATTGGTACTAGCAAAACAATGTTACCTCATGTAGCGAACAAACCAGTTCTCGGTAGAATGATGAATGTGAAGTAAAAACGTACTTCATTCATACTTATCATTACAACAATTGGCAGTGAGAACTGCTCTATTTAAGACAACAAAACAATTTTCTTTCTATTTTTTGTTTTCACAAGCAGTAATTCTTCAAACTGTGTCTGCATTCAAATGTGAAAAGTTTTGCATTTAAAGATCTAAGCAAGATTGTAATGTTTTCTTAAATTATTACAAGGTATTTAAAGCTTCTGTGATTGTGGCTACTGGAAAAGCCAAATTTTCAGCTTGGAATGAAAGCTTTTCTAAGTGAGAAGAAAGGCGCTACTAGCAAAGAATAAGGAAAAAAAGTGGTATTATAGTAACATTTATCTGCACACTAACTTCCAGTAAAATCAGCAATAGATGAAAATACAATTTATAATACATCCTATGCCTTTTGTGATTAGCACCTGCATGAAGGAGACCTCAAAGGTATCACTGAAGTTCACTCAATGTGATCATCAAAAGACAGTTCTGATGCAAGGAAAAGGTGAAAGTATGGGTCTGGAAAGATTGAAAATTCTTTCAACTCTGTTACTTTCAATAATTTGTACTGAATTTTATCATATTTTAAAAGTCTCAACTCCCTAAATCAAATCCAAAGCCAGAGAAAGATGTACTGTTCATTACAAGCATAGTACAGCACTGTACAACTAAAACTACGTAGACAGGGGTCATCTGGAAAGTCTGTGTAGATAAGCAACATCAAGCCTTTTCTAACAGCTAATAAAGCTAGAAGAAATCCCCTTCTCAATTAAAACTGATCATTTTTAAGGGATGACAAGAAATGTTAGGATACTTGGATCATTTTATGAAATTTTCTTATGTAAGAACCAGAAATTCAGTTCTCAAGACATCAAGAAAATGGAAAAGTCAACTGAAACCAGCTGCAGGCATGTCCGAGTTGATGAGTGATGCATAGGGGCCATGAAAACATGACATATGATATCGTAACATGTAGTACTCATTATCAACCCGCTGTTCCTAGTTTGCCTTTCTTTCCTATTTCTTTTCTATAAAAAACCCCCAGCTATTCCTCTGAATATTATTAAGTGGTTACATAGAAATAAAAATTTTCCTCTGAATTACAGTATAGATTCTGCATATAAAATTAATAATTTTCTGTTATTTTTATCTCTTTTTATTTCATTTTCAGGTCATTTTTAATGCAAAATCAATTCTGGTGTCTGGAAGAGGCTGAAGTCCTAGTGAACACTTAATACTTCCCTGTACGACTGCTCAGGGGAAAAAAATCAGAAAAGAAGCTTCTATGTGAAAAAAAGAAAAGAAGCTATGTAGCTGCACGTAGCATACAGGTTTAGTAAAATATCCACAAGTTGAGATTTAAATGCAAGCAGGTGAATTAAAGAGGCTGCGTGAATAGCATTTTGTTTTGACCTCATTTACAGTTGCCCAACTGGTTTACTTGGTAAAATTTGTGAAACAAATGATCATGGCTTGGTTCCCTAATGCCTGACACTGGAAACTATCACAGTCTCAAATCAGGAAAACATACCTGTTCTTGGAGTACACAATATATACATGACCTCTTTAAAATTCATGCTAGTTTTACATAGCTGATTATCAAATTTTATTAAATCAAACGGTTATTTTAGCTTTACCTTGGTGTTCTCTTGCCTGACTGCACACTCTCATTGTCCCCTGTATTCAGCGATGCCAATGAAAGACTAGATACTGAAAAAACACGATAAAGCTGTGAACCTGGATAAAAACAAAGTTAAGGCTTATAAACCTATGCAAGTAGTAGAGTCTGTTCATTAGACCCAACACCAGCATCAGAAAGTCGGTAAGAGCTTTTATATGCGAGACTCTTACACCCATACATGATATACCTGCATGCATATGTGGTGCACTTCATCTAAACGTTTGCTGACACCCAGCCATTTGCAGCCACCTGGGATGGTCTCAGACTAAGCGTTAACGTGAAGCACAGACATGGGAATATTGGCACTATGCAAATCAAAGAATGCAATCAAAGTTAATAAGTCCTCATGAAAGAGAGCTTAAGAGGCTTAATGGAGAGCTTGGGAGGGATTCTTGGAAGGTGTTAAGGGAATACTTTAACTTACACTGGAAGATGGAGGGAAGCAGCTAGAGAAAATGCAGCAGAATAACAAGGCTATACGATGCTGTAACAAAAAGGATCACTGAGCAGTCTGGTTACTTTTTCTAACTGTAAGTTGGCAATACTTCTTCCAATCATTACTGCACTTATGTGATATCTAAAAGAATAAATTGTTCCACATGATTAGTGTTGCTATGTTCATAACTATACCTGCAGCAGGTAAGTGAGCAAAATAGAAAAAAACATGAAATATATAAGTAACTTTTTAATTTTAATTTTTGTCTGTATTAAGCAGGAGTTTAAGTACTCTTACCTTATAATCACCATTTTATTTATCAATCTCTTATCTCCCAACTTTTATTCATTCTTAGCTCTACAGGTGCAAGAAGAGATTAGTGAAGAATACATGGGTGTGTATGACTTGCAACACATGTTGGTGGTCCCACTGGGTTTGCATACAGTTAGCCTTTTTGTTTCATGATATATGCATGCATGCATAGCAGGTAAGTAACATTCATCTTTTTATTTCAATTGGCAAATTTTGCTTTCCAGTTTGGTCACGTGCAGCTTCAATTTAGCACAAGACACTAATAAATGCATGTGCTTGTTAGTATCAAAAAACAAGCTGGTGTTTTAGCATGAACAGACTCTTTTTCCACATGAACATTTGTTACCTGGTGGACCTTTGATTGGTGTCTTAGGTGATTCAATATGATCTCTATGAATAGATTTTGGACGTGGCTTTTTTTGTTTGATTGAGAGGGAACGTGGCTTTATGACAGTATCCATTTCTTCCATAAGCTTTAGTTGTTTCCTTCTCATATATTCCTGCTTAATAAATTCTCGCCGTGCTCGTTCATCCTCCTTCTTCTGACGTTCTTCTTCTGTTTTGCGTCTAAAAAACGACCAAATAAATTCAACAATAGAAACTTTCCAAATTAACAGTTTTAGCTAGCACGGTGAGGACAACACAGGCATCAGACTTGTGGAACTTCTAGAGTTCTCAGACATCAGTAAGAGGAACTTGCTTTTTTTACAACTTTCAGACGGTTTAAACTTTTTGGGATACCGTTACTAGTAAAATCAAACCCACATTTATTAGCTTGACTGCTGTAACCGAGCGAGCATTGCGCATTTGTGCAGAAAGAGGCCCAAAGTGATGTGTTCTCCCTCAGAATATAAAGTGCAGGGCAGGGTAGTACTCTGAGGAGCTTCCCTCATGCCAGCAGGGCTCATATGTTGAGTCTGAGCTACAGACTGATGCCACTGGCTGATTTTGCAGGACCAGCTGGCATGTGTCTTCAGCTGGGCTCCTCAGCACATCTGGCTCTGGATTAAATATCTTGGATATTATGATACCAATTCTTTGACATGGAAGTTACACTTTTAACTAAACTAGACATTTTTACGTTCACTGTTACTGATCATTGGGATCAGGACATGTAGTTTTACCTTGTCTCTTCCTTCTTATGTTCTAGTTCTGCTTCCAGCTGCTGCTTTCGAAGCAGAGTCTCTCTTTCCCTTCTCAAACGCTTCTCCAATAATGCTGCTCGTTTCATTGCCATATCATTTTCTGCCTTTTGATCATCCTAGCAGCAACAGTATTTGAAGGAAAAGGACCCAAAAATATTAAAATTTCTGAATTCAGCAACTGATTTTGCCAAGTCATTAGACACTTAATTCTGTACACTGTGTTGAAATATCCTAACATACTTTTGCAGTATTTGAAGTAAGTTTATTTTAAAAGATTTTTCTTAAGACTACTAAAACTTTCATAAAGGAGTTTTTCCTTCCTAAGTCAAATAAAATTCAACACTGATATAAGAAAGTGAAATATTTTAGTTTAGAGTCAGATCCCACACTGCATAAACTTCTGTATTCAGCTTCAGAAGATTCTACATGTATGGAGATGAAGGTAATTTATCATAAAAAGCAGTAACTATGCAGCATATAAAAGTAACTTTGCTGATCAAGCCATGTGTTTTGTTAGAACTGAGGAACGCTTCCAGACAAGCAAGGTGCATCTCAGATATGCAATACAAGATTTTGGGGTATTCCAAGATGGAAATTCAAAATCTTGATGGCTTTCAGTGTCTAGACCACTCTCCTACAATGTGCATTATAGTTAAAAGCCTGTCTGAATATAACTCTTTAATAAGACAACAGGGAGTGCTCCCAAATACCAACTTCAAAAGGGAGTCTCAAAAGACTATACTTCCTTAGCCAGCCAAGAGATGGAAAAAGGCTCTCCCAAGTGCAACTCAGAGACATTCAACATTTTTAAAAATGCAGGCTGTTTTGTACTTCAAAAACTTTTAGTTTAGGGATGGGGAAGTGAAGGTGAGACATGAGCATGTTTAATTAAGGTCACCAAAGCTTACGTTAAAAATAAGTCTACATTCCAGCATGCATTCCTCACCAAAACCTGCAAGCTCTCTTCCACAACTGTGAATGTAAAGGGGTACTCTGGCATGCTCAAAACTGCAGTATAGTAGAATCTCACCGCTCTTATGATGCCAAATCAATCATCAGGTGCAAAAGGTAGGCTTGTACATTTAGAGTTGCAGAACTATCTGCTTTGACTTCAATGGCAAGTCATCACTGAAATCTGTATCTGAATTAAGTTCCCTTTCAAAGGAAGGTTAATGGCAGACATACACATCCACTAGTTCTCTTACCTTAAAAAAGAATCCACAACACACTTTCTGGTCATCCTCAAATTGTTCTCTATCACTCTCACCTTCATATTTTTCAACAGATACTTCAGTTTTTTCTGGTGGCTTCAAATCTGACAGGGAAACTTCAATTAAGCTAGCTGTTTTGGGAGTTGGTAAAATTGGTTGGCTTAGCTGATCCTCATTTGGGGTGAGGCAGACAGTTTCTGTGATAGGCTGAGATAATACTTCCGAAACATTAGATTCAATAGGCTTAATCTCCTTTTCATCCAACTTCGGTTCACACTGTTTCAGCAATTTTGGTCCTTCGTCTTTTGGTACCTCTTCCGTAGGCTTGACTTCTTTCAAAAGATTTCCCCTTAACTGAGGTTCACCTATATGTTCACCATCATCTCCAAAGCAAACAAACGATCTAGTCTGAATAGGAACCTGACTTGGAGAAAATCTCCTCAAACGGGGAAGACTATCCACAGACCTGGGGGCAGTCAAGGTACGATTTAGAGGTGTTATTTTCAGTTCATTTGGCCTAGGAGTCCTTTGCATTTTAATGTGAAAAGAGGCATTCTTCCTGTTGGAAGACTGTGGAGATTGATGTGTAGAGCGAGGAGATTCCTGTGAGAAAGGTGCAACAGGAGATGGAGTTCCCATTTGCCTTGATGAAGACTTAAAGTCCCGAATCTGCTTCTGAGGAGAAGGCTGAGGAGGAGAAATAACCCAAGCCTGTTGCTCTCTCATCTGCATCAACATCTCCTGTTGAAGGGACAGACGTTGCATTTCTTGTTGCAGAAAGTGCAGGGAAGAATTTAGTTTTTCAATTGATTTTGTATATTCTAAGATATCTCCTTCATTAAAATTTTCTTCTGAGGGGCTTGCTAAATTCCATTGCTTTTCAGAATCCATAGGAGTAGCAGGAGATTTTAACCATTTGCTATGAGAATTTTCAGGATTTTCTTTTATTAATTCTGAACTCTTACTAGTTTGTTCATCTGATTTTTGAGTTTCTTTTTCTTTCAACCGACTACTGTCAGTGAATACCTTCTCATCCTCAGCTCCCGCTGCTTCTTCTCGGAGAGGTGACACTCCATCACCTTTCTTTTTCACAACATTAAGAAATGCTGTTCTTCCCATCTTCTGCCGCTGCTTTGTGAATGCAGCTTCAACTTTCTTCTTCTGTGCTTCAATGGCTCGCCTCTTTTCCTCTAGCTTCATCCTAAGATGTACCATTTCGGAAGCCAGTAACTGTGTAGTGTCTCTTCCTTGAGGAACAGATGCCTCCTCGGGAATATGAGTCCAAGCAACCACATGAGGGATGTTCAGCTCAGAACCTTCTGGTGTGGTTTTCTGAGAACTGCTTCCACTGCTTCTACTATCTGTGTGATTCAACTTCCTGAATTTCTGCTCTGCAAAGCTAGTCATTTTAACCCCCGAACTTGAAGAAGCACTGCTGCCTGCCTGTGATTTAGTACTTACTGAGCTGGGACAGGGACTTAATTGATCTCTGTGATTGCTAGCTCGCATGTCATACTCTTGGAGAAATTTAGATGGTTCTTCCATGTCAGAGTCCATGCTTACAGTATAATCTCTCAAAGAAGAATCCTCATCCATTGTCTCTGGAATATCTTCTGAAGGGACATGTATTCCGGTATCTACTTCTGTATTGTCAGTCACAGGACTTAGAGCACCTTTTGTGTCTGTAATTATATCAGGGGTAGACTGATTTGGTTTAATGTTTGAATTCAAGATGCTCATTTCCTGATTGTGAAGAAAGAACCCATTTGTAATTTGGTCTGGCTGGATAACTCTGGGAGATTTTTCAGTGTCATGAATTATCTGCAAAGCCTCTTCAATGCTTGGTGTCTCAATCTGATTGCCAAAATCATCCAGAACTGCCCTGTTTTGCAGAGCTCCATTTGGAAACCGGTAGCAGCTGCTCTCATTGGCATTTTTTTGATTTGTGTTAAGAGACTGATTGGCCTTTGTGTCTTTAGGACCTATCATGTCCTTTTCCTCTTCAATATCTTGATTTTCATCTTCTCCATTTACTGGTTTGAAGGACAGATTTTTTCTAATATGTTTTGGCATGCGGTTGCTGTTTAGTGTAAGGCCTTCATTGCTCACAGATCTAGTAATTCCTCTGTTTGGAGCAGTTACTGGAATGCTTTTTTCTTTGTCAAAAGAAATGTCAAATGAAACTCCATGTAATGATGACCTAATAGAGATTAGAATAAAGGAAATAACTGAGCAACTCTTGATTAATAATAATGAAATATTCACGTTTGGTTTTAAAACTATTTTAAGATTGTAATTTTAGAGGCACTGTTACGCGTACTGTATTTTGCCTAACTTCATATGCAAATACAATAAATAAAAAATGCACAATAAAATAGAATATAACAACATTTTCTTTAGAGATAGCCAATGCTTTTTATTACTTCAGAATAAATTCAGGGCACTTTAGGAATATAGGAATTGCCATAGTAGGTCAGAAGGAAGATGTGAAAAGACTCACAATTTACACTTACCGAATAACCCACCACTATAACTCTTACCATTTTAACTTTAGTTTACACCCTACAGATTAAGAGTTTATGACCAGTCTAACTGAAAGACAAAACATTCAGCCTGATTGTTCTTACTATCCACAAAATAATGCAAGTTTAAATACTACTGAGCTCATTAGCCATGTGAGTCTTACCACTGTTAGTTGACTGCGTGAGTAAATGTGAACATATTTAATGTCAAGAATTCAAACATCTCAAATATACTTCATTTCAATGTAAAAATAGATGATTTGTTTCTGAAGTTTGTTTCCTATCACTGAGTTCTTAATCCACAATATAGTTCTCTCTTTCTACTTTTGCAAGTCACTTACAAGGACTCTTACTACAGGATTCTTAAAATCCAAACTACAACGGAGCATTTATTACTATTTATGACCAACACATAATAATTTTTTAACCAACTCGTATGGTAGAACTACTTACCTTTTTTCTTTGGGCCATGTCCCTACATACCCATCTACATAAGACATCGATGTGGATCTTCTGATGACTCCTAAGTGAAATTAAAATAGAACCCAAGGTAACTGCTATGAAAAATTATTTTAACATCACCTTCTGTTGCTTTAACAAATTAGTTTGCTTTATTACTTAGAACACTGCAATGGCAAAAATAGTGGGTTTATATTACAAATACAAGTAGAGCAACTGAGTTGATTTCATCCTGAATATATATTATACCACTCATCCCTCAAACAATTTACTATTGAGTAAAATATACTACAAATAATACTAAAATATACTACAAATACTTGTTGAAAGCTGTATTTCACATAATCAAAACAGAAGTCAGATTAAAAAAATACACACAATGTAAGAGGTACAAACTCAAACTTCCCATTTGTGTATTTTATAAATTACCAAACTCATTCATTAGCCTTGCATGTAAAGCTCTCCCAGTAGTATCTGCATAAATAATGTTTGAATAAATATAAGCATGATAGCAATTTACTCATTGCCTCTTCCACCCATTTGTAAATTGTTACCTGAAACAGATGAATAAGGCTGCTGGGGTGTATGCAATTGGCGAGATGGTGTATAAGTTGGACTCTCCAATCTACAAAGTAAGAGGCAGTAACTTATAAGACATACATCAAAAGCCATATAACAAAAGGGCAACCAGACTTCATGTCCTGGGCCAACACAAAACCAGATTTATTTTTTGTGACAGTGAGCAAAGTGAGGTGCAATTATTTTCTTGAAATACTAATTTATTAACTAAAAAGAGAACTCTGTATTACCTTTAACTGGACCTAATGCAGACAGACACAAAAAGGCAAAAAGGTATTTCTCCTACACAAGTGGCCACAGAGCGGTGTTATTTTTTGTTAACTTGTTACCTGATTTATTTCATGTAAATGTCATTATTAGAAGGTTCTCATTTTTAGGTTTGATTTTAGCAAAAACCCCAAAGATGAACAAAATGAGGCAGTTCCTACTGGCCTCAAAGCTGAGTGACTGCAGCTAATATCACATACTTTTCATGCATCTCTCTTTTCAGTTGCTTAGTCTGAAGCTTCTGCTTTGTGTCTGGACTGCAATCTACACTAGAAGTGGATAAAGGAGATTTTGTGATAGACTTGACTTTACCAAGACAAGAAATATATTCACTGCTAAAACAGTAATTACAAAGATTTCCTCTGTTTCTACTTACAACAGATTTTTGTTTTGTTTTTGTTTTTTTGTTTTTTGTTTTTTTTTTTTATTTTTAAGTCTGTAATAGACTAGCTGTGGTAATCCAGAATAGGATTAACATAATTCAATGTTTTGATCAAAGTGCTTCTTCAGGATCAGAACAAAGACACATGCATAAAGATACATGCGTTTGTATGTAAAACACTTCTAAAGAAGCCAGACTTCAAAAACATGCTGGATTAAATCCTTTCATGTTTGGAATTTTGTTCATGGAGCTGAAGAGCACACTCCCAAACTCCCCTTTTTTCAATCAGTCATTTTTGAAATATTTGTTTAGTGCTTTTATAGTTTATATACAGTATGCTCTAGAAATGTTTCTAAATAATATTTGTGGAGGGATAGTCACATCAATTTAAGAAAAATATTGTTGTTTAAAATCTACAAAAGCATCTTCTGTAAGTATATATTTTAAATTACTCAAAATAGGTCCTCATAAATTCCTGATTTTTTTGTGTTAATAAGATTACACATTAGCTACACAACTTATCTGTTTTAAATGGCATTTGAGATTTCTGTGAAAATTTTAAAATCATACATATAATGTTTGTAAGTTATCTTAAAAGAAAAACATGCATTCAAAATTTCGTCCAGCAGCCTGTGAAAATTTGCTACCACAAAGAAAATCTATGCACTTCATTTTCCCTGAAGAAAACACTGATTTTGGCACCATGACTGTGATTCCATGGCAACCTCAGACATCATAACTGCTCGCCGCCACAGTCCCACTCCCTCCTCTGCACTGGATCTGGCTTTCCATCTGATCCTCTGAGTCATTTCAACAAGCTACACCAGCAGAAAAAACATACACTTTTTCCAACTGGGTTAGGTTTTTCTGTCTTTGTAAGCTGAAATGAACAATGTCAAACACTCAAGGGGGCAAGAACGTGCAGCTGGGAGAAGGAGAAAGGCCAGGACCACGACATCCTGCAGTCAGATCTGTTCTGCCAGGGGACCTGCAGCCTCTGTGTTAGATTCCTACCGTCTGTGCTAACTTCTGCGCTAACTTCTTAGGCCCCTCCTTTGCCCTGCAATGCAGGGAAGTATCATCATGTTGGATGATGTACACTGTTTTATGAGGAAAGATGTATGTCTCTATTACTCATGGATTGCTCTCATAATACTCCAACACAAAACCATATCCATCACTTGTAAAGACACTAAAACAGTGTTGTGATGAGCTACTACAATACACAATCCACCACCCTAAGGGGTTCATAATGATTTTTACTATGTCTTTTTAACACGTCTCAGGAAACGTGAGAAATATTACAAAATACGTTGGTGACAACTTAGGGACTTAATAGTTAAATTTGTAAGTACTTATGAATTGAACTCAGATGCTTACTGCAAAATGTCCAATCAGTCCTCTTCAGTTTAGAGGTCAAAACCATCCGCACAGACAAAATGTACACATTTAGAGAAAAGGTAGATTTATTTGGATGAAAATACTATGTTACTGACAGAATTTGTCAGGGCAGGATAGACGCGTGGTTAGTGGCTTCAGCTGTGGGGATTCTTTAACATAGCCAAGGCTCTAGATAGACTTCTCTTGTGGTGTTGTCCAGTATTCCTCTACTAACTTTCTTTACATTTAAAGAAAACCTTCTCCATGGTGATCACTACAGCACAAGTGTGGCACAGAACTCTGTGCTTCTTTAGTTTGATTTGGTTTTAAGTGTAACTGACATATGATTTACTATCTTTATAGAACTTCTTAAAAGAGAAGTCACTGAAGTTTTGTTCGTGAAGGGCTCTAAAAGGGGGACATCAGTTTGGAAACCATGTACGAAGAGTGATTTTTACTGCAAACCTTTCTCTGTTCTGTAGGACAGTCATAGTTACAAGCCCTTTGTTGGACTGCTTGCAGTGGCTTTGCAAGGTGCAAATGGCCTTGGGAACTCCTGTTCCAAAAGATACGTTCAAAACTACTGTTTCTTGTTCTCCTGGGCTTACATGCTCAGTTTACACTAAAATAACTTTGTTGTCTGCAAGGGAAACACTTCCAATACACACAGGAAAAGGATTTGGAATCACAGCATTTAATGATAGTAAGAAATACTACTCCCTGATTAAAGTCAGCATAGATTCCTAAATGCTAGAAAAACCCCAAACCAACCAAACCTCAAACCCAACCAAACACCCCCTCTACCAAAAACCCCATTCAAAAACAACAGAAAAGGCTGAACAGCATTAGCTGGGTTGGCAACTAACAATTTACTGAATATCCAATTAATATGCTAACTTTATCCTTCTCCTCTGTGTCAGTTCAGATGCAATCAATAAATCTTTGCCCCCAAATTATAAATGTAATGCAGTGCCACCCCTCACCCACTATGTTCAGATCAGATCACTGGAAGGCTTTCTTTACTCTGTTAAAAAGAAAGATTAAAAAGAAGGCCTGATGTGCAATTTCTGCCTCTTATCAAATGCATAATCAGCTAGAGACCACAAGGGAAACAGGATGTTTTTATATTGCTTCCAGTATTACTGTAACAGTAATACTAAAAATAATGTTTCACATATGTTTATAAAAATATAAATATTGCAAAACATATTTAATAAAGCAGTTAGCTCGCCATTCTTGATGCTCACGAGTTGGGAAGTTCATCACAGAAGTATTTATTTTTACCTATTTGACCTTCATGGTACTTAAGTAACATAATCAGACCAAACTAAAACTCAGTGGTTTTCTTGCTGTTATCTTAGTTCACCTTCTTTACCATTTTTTGAAAATTTACTGTGAATTCTGGAAAATCCTGGAGCATTGCAAAAAGGCAACAAAACTAAATAAAAAAACTGTGTTTGATTTTTAGTAGAAAGGAGAAGATTGTGAAACAATACCAGCGATTCTCTGACATTACCTGGCTACAAAGTCAGAACCAGATGGGCCATCCATATAATTTCTTCTGTTAACATTCAAGCTGTGAGCAGAAGCTGCATCTTTTGCAGGTTCACCTGCCAGGAAGAAGAAAGCGCAAGTTATTTAGTTTAGTATTTGGTTAAAATCCACTATAGAAATGCTGTCTGAAATAATCTGAAGTTATGATTTCCAAAGTTTTAAAGAATTTTCATTGGTTCCATTATTTAAATTAAAACCCAGTCACTTCCTTTCAGCTTTACCTCCTCCGAAGTTCCCAAATTGGCACTAATTAAGGGAATGGAGCATGACAAAAATGACTACAAAAGGCAACGGGTTAAATAATACATTAAAAAAATATCTGAAAAAGAGCCACAAAACTAAAAGCAAGCAATCTTTTTAGCAAAAATATTCTTCTTCTGGAAGAAATTTTTCTGAAAAAATTTTTTTTCCCCAAACCCTTAGACTGACTTTTCCGCTAGAAAATAGTATTTTGGCCATATCCTACATTAGTTAGCAATACCAGATTTGTATGTGCTATGAAGTATATAAATGGAAAAAAAAGCCACACAATGAAAATCTCATCCTAGCTCTTGGAGAGACAATCAGAGCACTACCATATGAATGTTAAGTTACCATGACTCTATACTCATCAACAGATCTCAAGATCTACCTGAGAGGTGGATTTTTAAATTTCAGAATTTACTGATGGAAGACTGTGCCTTTGCACCCAGTTAACTGTAAAATTGCATTTTGTACCTATTTGTCCACTTTCCCCAGATCTATGTTCCTTTCTCTTGGTATCTTCTCAGCAATACAAGCTCTTCAGGCTAAATTCTGTTCTTGGCTCCTTATTACATTTGTAATCCCTGCATGGGCATAAATGGATTCTAGGCTGGTTTAGGTCAGGAAAATTCGCAAGTGATTATACCACAACAATTTAAATGAGTTTTTGGTAATAGACAACAAGATCTAATTATGATTTATGAGAGGAGATGAAGATTAACATGAGGAAAAAGTACTTTGCTCCTTCTTTAAGGGGGCTGTACACCACCAAATCCTGTTAAATAAAATATTTGCTGTATTTGTGAACACAATAGCAATCTGTACACACATATATTAAAAACATGCATGTTAAACCCGATCCTTAATAAAATTACCTTGGGGATGCACAACAACACGAGGTTGTACAAATGATGGCTTCACCACTTCAAACCACCAGAACAATTCTGCCATGAACACCATGTAGTTGCTCTACAAAACAAAACAAAAAAAAAAAGAAAAAAAAGAAGAAAAGAAAAAAGACATTTCTGTTATAACACAAGCCTGCAAATAAATAGATTAAGCAGCATTCAGGATATGTGTCTGCATTTCATCCAGTTTACATTTTCTTCTCTAACAATTTCTTAGAAAATGCAATCGGTAAGACTGATCTGTAGCACCAACTATAGAATACACATAACTCAACTAGATTGTAGCCGTTTGGGTTGGAATGTTTCATAATAAGCATATGCTCACACCTGATGTCTTGCAGGCAGGGCAGAGAGGTACAGGATGGGTGGAAAAAGATGCCTGTCAAACAGATTAGCCATTTCCATAAAAAAGAGCTGTGAAAAGCCCATTGTTTTGCAAGGCTAGGCAATAACATTTCAGAGTTTTTTAACATGAAGAACTCTGGTAGCCCTTAGTTTTAGTGTAGGAATTTTGAATCTGATTTAGGCCTTTGTGACAAGCATGTGCTTTTTGCCACTTTTGTGAAGATCTACCCAAATTTACAATTGTCTAATTAAAAACAAAACCCAGCAGCAGTGTTTGTTCAATGCAGGTTAGAACAAGGTTTTAGCTCCAAAGATTTATGCACACTTCATATATCGTTGATATATCTCCCTTGCTCACATTCACATTGCCCACATTCAATGTTTAACTGCATATTTGAGCACACCTGGTGTATGCCTGCAGAGGATGTACTTAAAAATTGTATTCAGACTATGTAAGACTTCCATTTAAGACTTCTTTTGACAGCTTCACTATGTCAAATTCCATCGTTGCATTAATTTTGTTGCCTTAAAAATGTGTACCTCAAATGTAGTGCGAGCAAACGTTTGACAAAAGTTCTAAACAAAATGTCATTTTATTTCAAAAGCAAACCACAGGCATTAGGGGGTAAGAACATCTTTTAAAATAATAAAAAAATTACAACAAAAATCTTTAATAATAAATGAGATAACCTCAATTCTCTATCAGTAAATTTGAAAACATGATTTTAAATATCTATTTCACACTGTCATTAAGATTTATTATTCCTGAATATTTCTGCTGTAGATAAGCCTTTATTCCAGCAAAGGATGCTCTTAGACTGAAAGCTGGTCATACGCTTTAGTATATGGTGAAGGGATCAGCCAGATGTTGCCATATTTATTACATACAAGCTATAAATAGACTAGGAAAACCCCCGCCTCTGCTTATTCAGCACAACAGAACTGAGAGAGGAAAAGTTCATAGCAAAATGTTTTCCATTCAAGTAAAATGTTAAGCGTAGCATTTTGGTATCACACACTGATTTCATTAGGAAACAATATACATAAAGAAAAAAATCAGATGTACTTCTCAGGCAAAATATGATTTTTAATACTACAATTTCTAAGTATTACAATTTCTACATTTTTTCTCTTAATACTTTCCCCCTACCCTTACCTCCTCTCCAACTTTTTACATTTTTTACTTGAATTTTTGTCCTGATTCTGGCTGAGACAAAGTTCTTTTTCTTTCTAGTAGCTGGTGTAGTGCTGTGTTTTGGATTTAGGGTGAGAATAATGTTGATAACACACTGATGTTTTTAGTTGTTGCCAAGCAGTCAAGGACTTTTCAGCTTCTCATACTTCCCTACCAACGAGGAAGCTGGGGATGCACAAGAAGCTAGGAGGCGACATGGCCAGGACAGCTGAGCCAAACTGGTCAAAGGGATATTCCATACCATATGACGTCATGCTCTGTATATAACTGGGGGTGCGATGGGAAGCAGTTTGGCCTCAGAACGAGCTGAGTATTGGCTCTGGTTGGTGAGCAGTTGTGCTGTGCATCACTTATCATCATCATCATCCTTTTCTGTCCTATTAAACTTTTTTATCTCAACCCACAAGTTTTACTATTTTTCTTTTCTTTTCAATTGTCTCCCCCATCCCACTGGGGAGGAGTGAGCGAATGGCTGTGTGTTTGTTTTAGCTGCCTGCAGGTTATACCATAACATACGAAAACCGAATTATAAAATGTTCTAAACATAGCTTTGTCCCCATCTGAAATAATATTGTACTTAAATAATATTGTACTTAAATACTCCCATTTTGTATGTTTATGTTGAAATGCTGCATTTAATACTGTGATTACTTTATGAAGGACTCAGATATTCCTTCTAAGAATATCTTCTATGCAGTCCTGAGCTACTGCAAGACAGCTTGTTTTTCCAAAATCACCAAAGCAGTATTTACTGAAGTAAACATGAAACTGTTGGCTGCATAGCCTGCTTGGAACTGAGGCTGCTTTAGACATCATGATGGAAAATGCATTTTCTCATAAGTTATTTTTAGTCAGAAAGGGTTGCTAATAATAATGATCAAAGGGGAAGACTGATAATCAGTAGCTTAATTTTTTGGAAAAAACTAACTGTGGGTTTGTAGTAATCCTGCTACCCAGGACTAGAAAGAACATAGATATTATTTTCACAGATTTTGCCTTAATTATGCTGACAGAAGTTCTAATAGCTCATCACATGATTGTCACGTGCACTTATACACAAAAATATTCAGAAGCACAACAGTATTTTAACAGTACTAAACAATAACGGAGCTCTGAGCAGCTCAGACTGCCTCAAAACCACTGAGCAGCAGATGGCAGACTTGCGGCTTCATAGATGCATTGCTAAACATGCTGATTTATTTCTTTCAATTTGATTTTTGCAGACTGTTCATTAATTGCACGTAGTCAGCTGCACTATTGGTTACATTTTATCTATTGCATCTTCTGGTACCATACAATAAAAATCCTTCTGTTTAACAGATTTTGCAAGATCATCTTTTGGAAGAAAAAAATATTCCCATATTCTGAGTACAAAATCTAAAGTTATTACTTGCTTCTGTATCAAAGGGAGATACATAAGCTAGCTTGCTTTATAAAATTTTATACAAAAAAGAAATTATTTTATTTAATATCTCTCCTTGACACAATTTAAAAATCACAATTAATTTTTAAATCGAATTAGCTAACAGAAATAGTATGTCCAATCTTGCCACTTAAAATAAATTACATCCTTCTAATATTTATAGGTTTTAGATCTGCATATTTATGGAATAACAACTACAAGGTCATACATACAAGTGATACAAAGAATTTGTAATCAGGCTTGAATCCACTAAAATGGAATGAAAAAGCATCCACAGATGCTTTTAGGAATTTTCTCAAAAAGAACATAAAAATACACTGTAAAATTTATATCATGATGCACATTAAAATTTCTGTTCAATAGGCCAGGAAAGCAAGTTACCTCAAATGCAAATCCATAGATTATATGTTATAAAAGTGCCAACATAAATGCATCATGACTGACAAAATTTGGAGTGTTTCAAACTCTCCGGAGAAGGCCAAATTACAGTCCTGTGTATGATCCATGCACTATCAGTTTGTCATATCTCCTGCCACAGCAACTCAAGTTGAAAACTCCAGTATGTCTTATTTCAGACCAGAACAAAGAAGTGGGAAAACTGGCCGATTAACATCGGTGAAAGTAAACCACGCTGCTTCCCTTTAAATAATGAGTCAGGAACACTTGGTCCCTCTCAGGAGAGAAATCTTCTCTTAAAGAACTGTTCCCTGGTTGAATCTTCCTTTTCATTCCTGATCCTGAATCCTTTTAAACCAGCCAGATGGGAATCAAATCGCTGGGCAGACTCCCACCATAGGTACCTAATTGCCTCACCAGAGACAGCCAGCTGCTCTCCCAGGTCCTTAAGGAGTCCATACACACATGGACGAGGACTTGCACTCAAGTTCAGACTTGGGTTAGCACTCTGATTGGCAGTGGGTTTTTTCACTGAGATTGGAGGGAAAGCTGTACAACACTTGTGGACATTGTGTAGCCCCTAATTGCTATGATTTATCTATGTGATGTATTTGAACGCTATTTGTCACATCTCAGAAGAGAAGGTGCTAATTATAGCTTCTGCTTACATTGTTTGCAAAGTTACCATCAACATTACATCAGAAAGTGCAAGCATTCAAAATGTTCAAATACAATAAATATTTTTAGTAGAAAATAACCCTTTAGGAACTCTATACTGCTGTTCAGTTCAGTAGTGGGGGGGGGGGGGGAGAAAAAAGGACCAGCCTCTCCATCTGGGTGAGCCGCAGTGCAAATGTTTGCTCTGCCTGCTCTGGTTAGTGCAAAAATAAAGTACCTATTCCATGTGTTTAGCTGTGATTCTGCACAGTTTAGAGTCTGGCCCACATTTAGGTCACAGGAACGCCTTTCACAGACAAGAGACAACAATCACCTCTCGAATTTGCTTCATTTCACTTTCAGAAAGCTTTCATCCTGAATAAACATGCCTTCTGCACAAGTTTGGGCGAACAGACTCTACAGATATCAGAAAACAGCAGCCAAAGAGAGCAAGCATCCATGCTGCGGGGCAGCACACAGAAGTTTCCCAAGAACTGAGAGGCTGCAGACCCATGGTCCTGTTGACTCCCCAAGAACCCAGACGCTCAGAACAGCAGGACTCGCCCAGATCTGTACAAGGCCATCAGCACGTGCTAGTGTCTACAACAGGTTGTATAACCCTAACCATACCCATGAGGGCAGTAGCTGCTATATGCAGACAAAGAGTACACGATTCTATGTATATAAACACCTAAAGAGACAAGTGACCCCTTGAGAGACTTTCTGGATACCTTCCCAAAAGCCACCAGTGAGCCAGTATGACCCCCTACTTCTGTAAGGCCACTGACTTGGCCTCCAACACAGTAAAAATGACTGAGAGTGTGTGTGTGTGTGTGTGTGTGTGAACTGTGCGATAAAAATGAATGCATTGTGTGAATCATTAATAATGGATTCATTCTATTAATAATAGCAGTTGAATTAATAAAAGGTGTTCTAATATTGGTTGTGATCTGTGTCTCACCGTGCCTCAATCCTTATCAATGAAAGGAATGTACAACAATATGTTTAAATGAGTAGCAAAAGTTTAGGATCACTATGTAAAAAAAACCATAAACACACACACATTTTTGAAGGTTCAGATTAAGGAACACTTACAAAAGACAATAATTAACTGTGTGTCAATTGACTCAATGCCAAGTTCCTACGTGAGGTCTCAAATAATGGTAAACATCAAATGATTCAAGCTGTCTATTAGTACGCTCTTTGACAGTACATCTCGTAAGTGACTTATTCTTAGGTCTGAACCCTGCAGTCCTACTAGAACAAACTGGCAGAGAATGATCTAAAAATAAGGAATATAACCAAATACAACCAAAGATGTTTTTTTCCTCTTTTAGAAATACTTTCAACACATATCTCATGTGACAAATGGAACACGCGAGACGCATTTTTTTCTTTCTATTCAGGGACCATACATGTCCCTTACAACATCCTTTCAGAAATTATACATTCCATAAGACATTTATTCAAGCCACAAATGCTATATACTGATGTGGCAGTGCTAATCAACTGTTGCGCCAAAGCAATAAAGAAGTCTTTACTGTTCTGCAGGGCAGTTTGTGCTTCCTGTGATGGCACTTCATGCAAGTTCTTCTATTTCTACAAACTTTTTCTTTGGATAGGCAGAACATGTGTGTGTCAAAACACAATAAAAAAAAAATCTCTTCCAGTTCTATGTAATTTCCCAGATACCGGCACAGAACAAGATATTAAAAAAAAAAATAAATCTTGTCTCAGGATAAAACTGCTTACAGGAAAAGGGAAGAGGGAGGATCAGGGCAAAAACGCAATCTGCACAACTAAAGAGAGATCCAAGACACTCTATTCTTTCCTCGTGTTAAATATGCAGGGAGGATTCAGAAAATATTGTGATTATTTGTATGTACTGTCTCTCTACTTGTGTTTGCTTGTCTCAAAGGAAAACAACCAGGAACCAGTATGGTCCCTTGGTAGTGCCTCAAGCATCCATGGAATGTATTCAAATATTTTTTTTCTTTAACATCAGTAGCTCTGTGTTCGTAAACATCTCATGAAGAACTTCACAAATGTATTTTTCATAGAGGAGGAGAAATGGGCAAGTGAGGAGCAACAAAACTTATTTTCTGCTTCATTTGATTGTGACACATTAAAGCTGTCTAGAAATCCAGCCAAAGCTTATTTCTCCTCTGTGCTGAAACAGAACTAAGCCAACAGTTTCATCTGCTGCAAAACCTGAGAGCCCATATGAAATACTCCGGATGTTTGTTAAGAGAAGTTTTAAATTAAGCTGACTTTGTTTCTGTGCATTTTGATGAGAAAGCCAAAAGCGGGCACAATCACTTTGATCAAGTCCTGCACTAAATTTCTGTACCATGTACTATCTACAACCTACCTTGATTTAACATTAACAGGACAGTGCAGTGTGCCCAGTAAAGAATGTAAGGTATGCACTTGGTGCTTGATGACTTTAAAAGAAAGAGGCTCTGCTCCCTTCCTTCTCAAGGACTAGCATGAAGTCAGGATACCTAGTGTAATTTCTAGGACCACACAAGGCACAGCATAGTCATTACAAAAACTCAGCTGTCATTTTTTTATTGAGGCTTTGTCCAGTAATGTATCAGCAGTTTGGTTCTTTTTATTCTTTCTGTCACCACTATGAATGTAACAGACTTTTAACCAAAAGCGTAGTGCCACCTACTGTGCAGTCTGAGTCACCCTGAAAACAAATAGAAATCTTTGCTGATTAACACGGACACCTGAAACAAAGACACATGCTTCTATAAATCCTAAAACTTGATTCTATGTAAATCTTGTAGACTGACATAAAGGTGACTTCTACTAACTAGTTTAAATCAATGCATAATATTTAAAATATCCATTTACAAGTTTTTTTTCAAAGTCAAAATAAAATTCTTTGGAGAATATGTACATCTATTAAAACTTACTCTAATCAGATGCACTGGAAAATTAAGAAAGAGCTCCTTTAACTGTGAATTTATTTTGAAAGCAAATTAATTCTTAACACTGGAAAAACAGAGTTTATAGAACTAGCCAAAGCTTCTGTGCCAAGTTTTAGAAGAAAAACTTGGCAGCCTTTCTTTGTAGCATTTACATCTAAATAAGTATCCACACCACAGCAACTTGTAAAAACATGATCACAAAGGGCCTTCTCAGTTCTAGAGATATTCTAAATCTTTGAAAGAAATCTAAATCCCCTCTAAAAACAGTGTTCAGAAACAGCAAAATTGCTGAGTCTGTAGCATTTTAGAAGTGTAAAGTCTGGTGCATTGGGATATTGACAAAATATTTAATATAGTTACTTTTTTAAAATTGAAGCTTCATAGTGCATACTGCCTTGAGAAATAGTTCAAACGTGTACTATAAAAACCAGTATTATTAATTGTCACAAGTGAAACCAAAGAATAATGAATTCCATTTATTCCATGTATCTGTAAGCAGAGAGAAACAATCAAAATGCAGTGAAGGAGTTCTACTCAAGATCATTGAAGATGGTTGTAGGACCATATGTTGGGAAACTACAGGCAAGACAGACTGCAATGCAGCAGGCTTTTTACAAGTTGGTAGGTAGGTAGATTACTGTATCTGAAATTTAAAAACACCAAAAGCTGATTGAAAGCAGTGACTTACGCAACTTTGCATACACAAAATAAAACAGCAGCAGCTAAGTAGTCTAGACTGACAAGGCCTGGTCCTACTGCCGTTACTCACCCTGGCAACTCATTACTTATTTGAAAAGGATTGGGTTCAACCCTACAGGACACAACAAAGTTGCATTCAGGCTCTAGCCTCTGACTCAGCATGTGAGATTGCTGTAAAGATAAGAGCATTGAAATGACCCAGATATTTAGAAACCAATTACATGCCGTCTGCAATGGATATGCTGACACCATAAAAATAATATTTAATTCCCTAAAGGCAGGCCAACAAGAATCTTAAGCAAATGAACTTTTATATAGAAGAAAGTCTTAGAAAAACACAATGAAAAATTAAAGTTACAATTAGGCAAGAAATAGTTTGATTACTCCTTGTCTTTCCACACAGGCTTAAAAAATGCTAGAATAAGCAAAAGTATTTTTTTCCTTCTTTCTAAAAGAGCAGAATCTTAGAATGACTGAAAACACTTAATTGCTTATTCAAACAACTGTATTTGTTGGAATGGTGTTCCTGCTTACGTTCTGGGCATAAAACCAATTAGATTTTTCAACGAAATTAACTCAGAAGTTTACACTTTTATAAAAGCGAAAAAGCTTTAAGGTTAAACCATAAAATTATTGTGTACACAGAAATGAGTAAGAAGGGTGAGTAATAATTCCATAAACAACTCTTCGATATTTTGTCCTTTTGTAAAAGCCTTAATAAATTAAAACTAATGCAAATCACTATTACATTTTAACAGAAATATTATAGATTACATGCTTCAACTAACAATTAATTAATAAGAAAGAAGATAAGTATGAAATAGTTTCACACAAAATCAAAGTTTTTATAAATACTTTCGCAAGTGCGTTTTCTAAAATACTTTGAAATTACTAGAACCACATGACTGTCAAAAGAAGGTGGTTTTACATGCTGCTGTGTGTTGTATGCTATAGCATGAGATGCAACATGCTTTTTCATATAGCCATACAGGAGCAGATAGAAAATTACTAAATATATCATTAGCAAAACAGTTCTGTGGATGCTGCTTGCATTTCCCTTTATTTATTTACTTTTACCTTTATTGAAGAAGCTGCATAGAGCATATCCTCAAGACTGAAATGGCAACACTGGTTAAGGTATTCCTGACAAAATTCTTGAATCAATTGTAGGTTATACAAGCTGTCAGCCAAAGACATTGTCTCTTTCAAACAAATATCTAAAAAGGAAGAATAGAAGCAAAGATTAGATATAGTTACTGATGTGCAAAAAAGTGCTTTTTGCTTTGATGGATTCTGGAGCATTTTCTGGATAAATTCAGACTTGGTTTTTTTTTTCCCCTGAAGGCTTTTATTTTTCTATTTCAGAAACTTAAGAAATGACAACTCTACATTTTATTTTGCAGTTTTATATCTTTAGATGTTTTTCTAAACCTGAATTGTGTTATTTCACTATTGACAAGTTTGTTTATTTTCTGCTTTGCCTTTTGTGAAAATGGAGGTTATGCTCTAACTTCTATTTCCATATAATGAAAAACTATATTTGATCACTAATATACATGGTTTGGTTTTTTTTTTCAGTTAGATTTTCTATATAGCAATGGCAGTAGGAAATGTATGCTTTTTCACAAAGTTCTCCATACCTACTAGTTCCTTGTCTTCGCACAGGGATCTGGTAAGACATTTTAATGCTATTAACCCTAAATCTTCACCAAAAAACCCAGCATCAGTTTATTCTTATCTATTTGTTTTTGTGGATGTAGATGTTTGATATGAGATTTTACAAAGATCTGAAGCCTTTGATATATGAATTACTATTCTCTGTTTGAAAGTGCTATTTAAAGACAAGTGGTAGCAGTGAACAGACTAGCGTAGTTATACAGTATTCTCTAAATACTATTTACCCTCAGCTAACCTCCTGTTCTCTTTTTATGACTGCTTCTTGGAAAATTAAGTAGCAATAACAATTTCCTAGAAAAAAAGACAGCCCTTGTAAAAAGGACTGAATAACAGAAAATTAAATATACTTCCAGAGCATGCATCACATTTTACTCCTAAAGCAACAATGTATGATAGAGCTGCACAGAACAGTTTTAAATTGTTTAGTTTAAAAGATTTCTTCAGACATGGAATTTACTTTGATGCTAGCAGGACAAGGATTCCCATCCTGAGGAATGAAGATATATTCCGTCATCCCAACCTCACAGATGATTATCAATGGAAACAACCTGTTTGATTAAACTGCCCAAAATGGGATTAAATTTAGTAATGCAAAATGCAGTCATGGATTTGGATCTAATAAAATTCTAATGTGATTCATTGGTTGAAAGTGATACAGAGTAGGAAGGTATCGTGTATTAGCCAACGTAAAGATGTCTATGAGCTTTCAGCATCATGCTGCTATGGAAAAAAAGCAAACATAATGCTAAAATGTATCAGAAAAATTATTTCCAGTAGTGACAGAGAAGCACTGTACAAAGCAGTAATGAGATGCCAGTCTGGATTTCTGTGTACAATTACAACCATCCATATTCAAGAAAGATGAACCAAAACTGGACTAGTTGCAGAGGCAGACTAGTGAGGATAATAATGAGAATGGAAATCCACTTCAGAAGGGGAGACTGAAAACGCTTGGTTCAGTAGCCTGGGCAAAACAAGGGAAAGAAAATATATCGAAAAGGTAGACATCAGATTAGGAGAAGCTAATCAAGCCGAAGGGCACTGCTGGAGGAACAATAAAGGCACGTAGACAGGCTACAAGCGCATTTAGGTAGAAAACAAGAATACGACTTAAAACCATGTAAAAAATGGAGCACTGCAACAGTGGGTAAGAAGAGTACAGATTTTAGAGAGTTAGACATGTTTTAAGATAAAACATGATAAATTCATGAAAGGGATTATATAATTTTGTACAATAGCCAATTTCTTGACTCATTGACATAGGGAGTCCTTTCTGGTCCTGTATTCCTTGAAGTAAACCTAGATTTGAAAGTTAAATAAAGTCTTAATGAGAAGAAACAATCTATTCCAGACTACACAGAACTCTAGATTAATATTTTTCTTTTTTGTTAATGCATTTTAAAGCATTTTTGCATACGCATTTTTGTTACCTGCCTTTCTCAGTCCAATACAGAACCAAATCTCAGTGAAATTTAACATGCATCAAAAATGATGTTTAAATACAAAGAAGATGGGCAAAGTCTTTTAAAGTGTTTCTGGTCACTTCAGAATACCTTTGAATTTACTTCTGAGACAATGACATGCACGTTTACATATCTTTAGGGAAAGGGATGTCAGGACACCCAAGAACAATATTAAAACTAAAGTTCCAAAGATGACATGTGCCTTGTCTTGTTTAAAGTCAGATGCTGGAGAAATCTGCTGATAAGCATATATGCGGTCACACAAGGTGCACAACATTTTTCAGTCTGTCCATACTTTTAGCCATGCTAGAACAGTAAGAAGGAACCAGGTGTTACCCCCATTCAACACTACCCAAGTTTTAACTCTTCCCTAATCACATACAATAGCATATATTTGGCTGCAACATCTATGTAAATTGAAAGTTGTATTTTTCAAAATTCACAAGCCGAAGAAGAATGGTGAATACATGCATCTTAGTGTCTTTCATCTTCAATGCCTACTGTGCTAGAAGCTTCCTATAAAGTGGTTGTGCAGATGAATTCCAGGTTTCAGTCCTTAGCAAGCTTTATACCCTTGTTCATATTCCTGGATTTCTCAGGATGCTTCTGTGTAAGTGTTCCCACGACATCAAAGGTATCACGGACAGAACACAGGCAGAAAATGATGGGTGTTAGCTGCCAAGACACTTTACAACTACATGAGGCTCTTAGTTGCCAAGAGGAAGACATGACTTTAACCAGGCCACTGAGCAAAAGAACAAGATGTAGCTGCTCATTATAACCGACAATTGCTATTACAGAACAGGAGGACACCAATGCATTCTACACTACATGTTTTTGTTTACTCTACAAATGATATTGGTAACTATCAGGTGAACTAAAAGCCCAGAACACAGAGCAACTATTTGCCATGCAGTGCAGCTATGCAGAGCTTGACTAACTCTAACCTCTTCCATGGTTTATATCTGTAACTGCTCAGATTCACAAGAAAGCACTTATGCAGCTTCAAGAGTAAGACCTTTCCAGGTGGTTTCAAATTTCATAGCACAAAGGCAAATGCGTTGCCACAGTCAGATCTGTAACAATATATCTTAATACGCTTATATTAGCATGATAACATGAAAATAAGCACAACGTGGAAGGACACCTTGGTTCCTTTTATTTAAATGTAAAAATAAATAGGCACTAAGTTAATATTAAACCCACAACACCCAAAATATGCCTCTGGTATATCATATTTAAGCACCTTCCTTCACACTTATCAAATACAGACATTTCAACTTTTACAGACATATGTTTACAAGCTGACAGACACGTTAGACATACCCTCCAGTTTAACGATATCTGGACAGTAGAAGTGGATCAGGGCTGCTAGAGCACAACCATCTGTACCATCTTTCAACAGGTTCTCCACCAATGGAATGCAGGGCAGCTGCTTAAGCAACGTTTGCTCCTTCCTGTAACGAGCCTACAACATAGAACAAAGAAATTTAGAGAGACAAAGGCTCTGAACCATATGAAGAAAGAGATGCATATTGCAGGTTTTACACTGTTAGTCAAATAGCAGTATTCAATAAACAGCTGAATATTCGCAGTTTTAAAGTTCTTAAAACTATTCATGTTATGCCCCATTTTGAATGGTATAAACAATATTTAAGAGGAAAGGAACCTACAATGCTAATATTGAGCTTTTCCTTCAAAACTATCAAATTTTGATTATCTCTGTATAACATCATATACCTTAATTACATTCAACACACTGTTATACTATCAGAAATGATCTGTGTGTAAACACAATGAGACAAATCCTTATCTGGTGTAACTTCAGTTTACTGGCAAGTCAAATGACTGTGAGGTTAACACACCTAAGAATCTTGCCTAAAATCTCATTCATATAACTGACTCAATGATCAATTCAGAAACGAGGAAATCTGCATTTGATCCACTCCCTTTTTATTACTAGAATGTGTTATTTTAAGCAGTTGTAAACATAGAGAAGCATTAATGATCAAGTGTGATGACCATGCAGTGGCCCAGTTATAAAAGGAAACATTTTGAAAAACATCTTGGTATATAAAGAGATCATTAGTTCACAATACCAAGATAGCATTTGTCTGCAGTGAATATATTTTTCATGGGTTTCTTTTTTTCCTGGAGGGAGAGGGGGCTTACTTAAAAAAGTGGTATTCATCATTCTTAGTTTCTTTTCAGTTCTTCCTGGGAAAACAAATGGAGGTGGAAGAAAGTGATACAGATTTTAATGTGTTAATATTATTCACTAAGACTTATTTTTAAAACAGTACCGAAGGGTTACTTTTCTACTCATACCACAAAACTACTTATGATGCCAAGAGTGTTTCTGAGTTAATTTTATGCTATTTTCATTCATCTGGAAGTCTCCCTGTAGGAACTCCAAGAAGCCTTTGTGGATGTTATACTCCTCAGCAAAGCTGAAGCTGATAGTTCCTATCTCCTACTGTCCACCTTTTGGCTGTGCTGGAGCAATTGCTGATGGGGCTGAGTGGTAAGACCAGTGATCTGGCTACATCTCTCTCCTCCTTTGCTTCTGCAGTGAATGAGTGGGCAGGGCTGGAGGTTTTATGGGTGGGGTGGGAATTGTTTAAGCTAGCTTTGCTGGCAAAAAAGGCTGAGGAACCACAGACTAACCCTGAAGGCTATACTTACTGTCACTGGATTGCTGTCAAGGATCACATGGGATTATCTTTAGTGAACGTCAGTGTCCTCTAACTGGCCCAAAAAGTACAAGTCTAATCTGGCAACAGTAGACACATCAATTCTAGAAAAATAAAGGGCTTGTATTTGGCCCAGAGAACTTATACTTTAACCAATTAATATTAAAAAAAACCCAACCAAAACCTGAGAGTTAGTCTTTATTTCATACTTGAAATGTACTGGTATTTGTGTGTCAAGTATGCTGTATAAAAATGAAAATGCCATATGGGAAATATTCACTGATAGTAAACAAAATCATGTTAGTGTTTCATGCATTATTAATATTCTTTTCCCTATGTTAGCAATACTTCCTATTATTTCTAATTAAATAGGTCAATTATGTTTGCAGTGAAAGTTTGTTCTTTTTCACTCTGTGGCAATCCAATGACCCACTATGATGAAAATCCTGTAAGTTTCAAATACCATGTTAATTTGTCCATGTACTTCCCCCTCAAAATGACTGAAATTCAGTCTCTGAAATATTACAATTAATTATGAAATAATGATAAAAGATACAGGATACAGATGGACTCTAACATCACGGCCCTTGTATAATTTATATATTCCTTTAAACAGCATCTTTTTAATGGAGTGTTCAAAAATATTTGAAATGGTTAATACAGCGGTCTCGCACAGTAAATCCTGTGAAAAAGTCTACTGTCACTTTAATGATGCCTTCACTGGCCTTATGAACAGTGCCTGCAGATGCTGGAAACTGTGTCATATCATTAAAGTGGACCTAAAAAGAGGACTTAATTCATTGTAGAGAGTATGCCAGGCACATTACTTCAGGAAAAATAAACTTATACCCTAATGAACCTAGCATGTCAGGTTATATAAGAGGCATTGTGTTTTAATTTGGTTGAAAAGATAAAAGAAATGATACTGAAAAATAAGACACTGGTAATTGCACTGCATTTTTACTAAACTTCAATTTGAAGCAACTCTTCTCATCAGTTGCTATGTTTGCTAATAAATATGGATGCAATAATGCAAAAGATGAACCTCGAGTTATTATAAAGCTCTAGTGCTAATTTAAACATAAATGCTAATACAGGCATCTTGTTTCTGAGATCCTAAACCAGCTTGATTTAATGTCTTGGAGCTTATTCCACGTAAACGAGTCTAGGTATAGCTGAGATGCTTGCATATAAACAAGGTCAGCTAAAGATGAACCAACAGCATGCCAGCTACTCTATCTTAAGTGCTCATGTGTACTCTGAGTTAATCATTAATAATGAACACTCTTATGCATTTACCATATAGTAGATAACATGTTATAAATTTACTTCTCAGAGTAAGTTTTCATCTGCCTGTATGCTCAGGAATGTCTACCTCACTATGAAACACTTGCACTACGTAAAGGGAAGATATCAGGAGACTAGTTGAACTGTTAGAGCAGTGTGAGCCACTGCCTTCCTACTATATCATCAGTAGCATGTGGGTTTCAACTGTATCTCTACCAAACTAACACACTCAAAGCAACATAAATACCACTAGTTCAAGTTGTTTATGGACAACTGGCAGGAAAATTGGAGACAGCTTTTCAATAGATTGAATATCTTATATTTAAATACCATTTTTATGCAATGGAAGAGAATCATTAGCAAACTAACACCTTAGGCAAAAATAGAACAAAAACATATTCTGAAACTGCTTTGAAGTAGCCACCTTATTTTGTAGAAATGAGACCAAAAAAACCCCCCAAGCACTGCTTAAATTTCTGATCACAGACAGTCCATTTTTTGCATTATTCCCTCCATTTAATTATGCTATCTATTCCAAAACACAATTAAAGGACTATACTCTGAAAAGCAGTGCATTTGTGTGTCACAACTGTAATAGATAGCATTATAGAGAAATTGCCCATATAGCATAAACTGTTATGAATTTGAATACTGATTAGTCTGCTGAAGACAGTACTTTTAAATTGCTTTTCCAGACACCAAGTAACTTCTGTTGTTGCATATATGCACCCGCCTTGTATTTTTAATTCTCTTTGCAATGTATAAACAATCTCTTACTAGCTATGACAACAAATATCTCAGGGACTGCTAGATCAGTTATTTGGTAATCCTTAGATCAAAGATAGATCAGAATTAGTTCTTTGGAATTCAGACTAGAAGTATGCAATTCTGCATGTACCTAAACAGCTGACTATTTTGTTTCCAGCCAAACCTGTTGTAGAATAAACAATCTGAATACATTTCAGGGGTGAATTACTATATGATAAAGGAAAGTAATGATAATCCCAAAGTGACACAGAGAGAAAACAAACTTTATTATGGCAGTCCTGAACAGTTACTTTTTATTGCTTTTAGTGAAATTAGTTTCAATAAAAGTAGACTGCTTTGGGTTACTTTGTGTGGGGAGAGATTAACTGCAGTCTTAAATCAGCTGAAAAATTAGGGAATTCTCAACAAATGGTGTCATGATTGCACATTGTTAAATCAGAATATTTCTGATGCCATCTTGCATCAACAATCAAAAACTATTTCTGCAAGTCTCTTAAAAAGAGAGTCAGTATCAAATAGCATATGTTTACTGGAATCTTATGAAAAAAGTAGTCTGCAAAACCCCTGATCATTTGACATTAGTTAATTACAGGTAGCACTGCCTTATTCAAACCCATAGAGGACTTGACTGCTTGAAAAGTAATTCCTTATCCAGCTTCATACCTTACATTTATTTTGCACAGATTATCTTGCAAAACAAGGTGCACTATTATGCACATCTTTGCAGAGCAATCTCTTGTAAAATTATCGTGTAGAGATACATGAAATGAATGATTAGACCAGCATGACATGGACAAAGCCATTCCCAAAATAAGCTAGTTGATCAAAGTGAAGCAGCTGGGCAAACTTACAGGAACCAGTTTCCAAAACCATTTGGTGGGAGACTTCAGAGGAAGCAGTAGGAAAAAAGAATAAAAGCAAAAAGCAAAGAAAAAAAAAAAAGGAACAATTTATCAGATTTCACAAATTACTTTAACAAAGCAATTTTCTTTAACATTCTCAGTTTTGTGTAACAGTGAATTGTAATTTAATGGTAAGCATTAGTGCACTGTAACCTCTGTGTATGGAACTAATTAGCAGAAATAACAGTGGAGAAATATGTCTGCAGTTTTTGTAGATCAACATTATAATTTTCCCACATGAACAGGTAAGATTGTCAGATCAATGCAGTTTTATTTAATGCTTTCACACATCTAATTGTGCCCTACATATGCAATCTGACTGAAGAATTCATTTGAGACTTGAAGTCATGATACCACAAGTATCAAAATGAACTCCAGCAGCACATATGGGGAAGCAGGGAAGCTAAAGCAATGAAAAAAGGTATAAACACACTGTAGTACAGTACAACCAATTGCAGTGAAGTTTGCATTAGTTACTTCAAGCCAAACAGTTATGTTTATAACATTTAACAATATTTTTAAACAATCATATGACAGTTTTCAGAACAAGAGGTGCAGGCAGTTATATTTTTGCAATGACAAATCACATTAGCATCAGCTGCATGATGTGCAATGACCTGAAATGTAGATGGAGTTTTGGCTACTGACAGAGAAATGATCCGAATTGATACATACAATTCTAAACTCACAGGCGATCAAAAAATACTACAGCAAATTATAAAGAAAATGTTTTACAAATATAAAATTTGACCTAAAAGCTTAATCCTAAGCACAGTAAAGTCAGTGAATTTTTCTGTAACTAGTCTAGCATAATACTTCTACTATTAAGGAAACAAAAAATTGTGTAGCAGTATTATAAATTCACACACAGAAAACTTCACCACTCTATTGATTTAATTGTAGAAATTAAAAAACCCAAACACTCCAACCAATTACCAAAGTGCAGGAAAGAATTTTTTTTTTTTTTAAATGAAGAGAAATATTTTCTGGAAATGGTGAAAAAAATAGTTTCAAAACTACTATGCAAAAAACTGCTACAGAAGCTTATTATTTTATGCAGTTGTTAAAATACTGCACTTCTACAAAACCCTTAAAATAACTGCAGTAATGAAACAAAGCTTCTATGTAAAAAAGCTATTGTACATGAAAGGGTGTGCATTAGTAATATGACTATTCTCAATATTCTCCTCCATTTAACTGGACATTTACACTGGAGAATCCCAAAGCCACTTAGAGAAATGAACTACGAGATGCATGTTCATGTCTGGCTCTAGCATTTCAGTCACACCAACTAAAGCACTTTCCATAGAGTTCAGTTTCTCTTCACCTCACTGAAATATAGTCAATGTATGGAAAAGTACATGAATTTGGAAACAATTATTTTTCAACTGCAACAGGAATTCTAAACCTTATCATAAAGCAAGTGTTTAGGTAAATGGATCAGACCGGGGCTGCCTATCATTCTTCTTAACGCTGACAGGAACATTCTTATTTGATTTCCAAAGGTGAAATGTATTTCAGACTTGGACGCAAAGGTCCATCAATATCTATTTAGTGATAGGCTGAAGAACTAGTCTTTGGAAAAAAGCACACATTACTTTCAATTCCAAAGACTAGCTCTCCGTAACAGTACAAACAGAACTGAACACTAGCAATCCAATATATATTTTTATTTGTCCACTTAGCTGAAACTAGGGTTGAGATGACTATGAATATAATTCAAGAGGCTGAAAGACTGAAGATAATCAAGTTTAAATTCAAATAGACTATAAGATTTGTAAATATACGCTTTGTAAAGGCACTTAAAAAAAGATAAAGACAAGTTGAAATCTCTTGGACAAGATAATGGGAATCCAATGGCTGCTGAACTGGCACTTTATATTAACAGGAATAAACTTCTGCTGTCTTCCTTGCACCATCATTTGTGTTCATGCAGCTGTGCATTAACTGCATTAATTGGATCAAGAAGCTGATCCTGCTGCAAACATTTCTTCTTGACAGGTTAGCTTTTGCTAGCAGTGTGGATTTATGACACATTAAATTGAAAGTGATACTACGGCGTTAGTGTTTTACCTTCACGCAAAAAGTTGCACTGTTTAAACTAATTTTAAAAAACGTTTTAAGAATTCAGGTCTTTGGATGAAACATTTGTTTCTCACATAGGATTTGCACTGATTTGGCTTAAATCTGTTAAGACTGATTCAGCCTAAATCACAAAAGTAGATGGAAAAATAACAGATTTTTTAGAAAGCTTTGACTACACTGGAAATCAGTAGTTTAACCAGTGCAACTGTACATTCACTACATATTCCTCAATGGAAGCCTGAAAACCAAAGCTATTCACTACAAAACTTGAAATTCTAATTCTGAAAGAAGATGCAGAGACTCTACCAGAAAAAGACGAGGTTACCACAAATCACGGGCTGATCAAGATCCACAGAGGACTACCTGGAACTAAAAATCATACGTAGTCCTTCCTCTCTTACCTTCTACAGGAAGCTATCAGCAGAAGAAAGTGAAGGAAAACAAAAGCAATCTCATAATCTGTTAATACTGTTTTTAATCTATCCAGAAATAGAAAACAGGTATATCTTATCAGTTTTATGATTTATTAATCTGTGTATATGATGCTTACAATTTTTAGAAATGTAGAGATTTACTATTTATTGAAAAAAGGTTCACCGTGGTTTTGTAACAAGACAGTAAGGCATTAATTTGGCAGGCTTGAGGATTTATGAATTTATCACAGTAGGAAATTATAAAATAATTTAAAAGTCTACTCGTTAACTTTCTTTCACCTTTTAGGTACACAACTTTGCTGCTTCTTGGCCAGAAATTAAAAATAACAAAAAGCTTTCCCTAATGACAAGAATGATCTATTCTTCCCGTGTTTTTTTGGCCATCTCTCTAAATCAGCAGAAGAGGCATTTTTAATTTAAATTTAGTTCAAGTTCAAAACCTGACCACACCTTAGAAACTCTGAAACTTAAATATCCAAAGGTGTGTGGCTAGAGCAGAAGGGAGATTGCAAAGTTTCTTCAGTTTTAGAATGGAATCATCACCTTTCGAACCACTGTGTTGGGTAACGTGGAGAAGCTAAATTATAAAACAACTTTAACCTGAAAAGGATGGTGGAAGACAGAAGAAAGGCACAATTAAACAGGCCAGTTCCCCTTCATGCTAAGTTTTAAAATACAAATAGAAGCAGCAGTTCGGAGTTTAAAAAGATCAAAGAAAGAAAATAAAACAACTTAATTCAGATATCAAGAATTAAGCTACAACTGTAATATGAGCATAGAAAATACTATACTTAATAAATATATAGAAGTATAATTTAATTTTTCCATAAAAGTGAAAAACCATGTAATAATATTGCTTTAGTTAACACAATTACTTGACAATGTAATTTATGCAGCTGAATCCCACACTGAGGCAAATAACAACATATACTTGGGATAATAGTATCTAAAATTCAGTGTATAGAAGAGAAGGCCTTAATTAGAATTTTTTCCATGATATAGCAACTATACCATGATTTCGGTATTTTGCAAATTCATTTGTACATTGGCCAACAGAACGGGGCTCTGAATGTGTTATAGCTTCACAATTCATATGAAAAACACTACAAATGCATATACCATTTTTACGTAAATGTTTTATTCCACTGGGTCCATTTATGGGATCAGAGTTACAGACTGTACAAGTCTTTCAGCAGTTGATTCAAGAATGTTGACATTAAAGATAAATTATAAACTAAAAATTTTCTCTTGCTATTCCTAATATAAAATGCAAACTACAGTGTAAGTGAAAATAAACATTACTGAATTTTTACAGATACAGGTACTTCTATGGCATTGCTTTGATAATAATGTCATCTTAGATATATCTTTGTTTACCATATTAAGACTCTCATCCACTTTGGATTTTAAAAATTACTGTCATCTTTCAAAATGACCTAGAAGCACACAAAACTTCCTACTATTATTTTCAAGAAAAAGAAAAATCACTAGAGGACAGAGGATCATAGGTTATCTCACCGCCCCCCATTTACTTTGTTTTATCTAAATTTGAGAAATGAACTTGTCAAGGACATCTTATTCTCCAGGTTTCTATGCCATTATCACACTGCTGAACACAGATTAAATTTTCCTTATCGAGATATATGCATCAGGGTCACACTACTATTGTAAAAAACACCATTTTCTTTTGCTGAGTCACATACTTACTAATTAGCCTTCATCATTCCGTATATTTAAAAAGAAACCACAAGTGCAGGGGCATTCATTGCATTCATACTTTTTGAAGCTGAACTTCTGATCTAGCCAGGTAACCCGCAACTCCTTCACAGTAGCACTGAAAAGGAGATAGCTGCTTACATGAAAACAGACCAGGAAGGGAACTAGGATTACAGCCTTGCTGTAGCTAGGAAATCTGTCTGCATTCAAGTGCAGGGATAATACCAAAGGGTGTTCCAACTGATTACCAATTCCCCAATAATAATTATATCACAATAGGATAAATGATCTCATTCTGAAGCAAGCAATTTTACATACTTTGGAACTGTATGCTATCCTTCCGTATTTTGATGGGTATAATGCTATTTAATTATCTGAGCTCCGCAAACAAAAGGAAAAAAATCCTGTTATGAAGGAGAATCAAACATAATCTGGTTTTATTGTATACATAATAAAACCTGTAATCAACCAGTATTTTGGACCATAGCCAGAACAATGCTTCCCATGATGCCACATACAGATCTCTCTTTTGAGATGCATGCAATTGACAAGGAAAAAAACATTTAAAATAATACGTAAAAACGTGGTGGTCTTTTTTGTATCAGATCTGACTGCAGTTTTAATCCATTTGAAAGTATTCATTAATCTTAATAAATTCCTTAGTACTAACATAACAGATGTTTCCCTGCTATCAAAGATTTATTTGTCAAAAGGACAACTGGGAATAAAAAGTGCAACTCAGTGTTACATTTAAATGGATATTTTCATGGAAACAATGAAACTAACAACAAAAGGACTGAACACTAAAAGTTTGCTTTCTTCAACAAGCAGTTAAAAATGGAATGTCTGCAAATGTATATTTACCTATACATACTATATGCAAGTAGTTTTTGTTTATAGATAAATGTTTACTCTTGTTTAAAGTATTTTAACTCCTACACCTACCTTTTGACCTCCTGCGGATTCTGCACCGTGATGCTCTTTTAGTTTTTGCTCCTGTTCCATTATGTCTTTTAAATGTTCATTTACCTAGAGACAAAATAGTTTATTCAGTGGTCTGTTCTAAGTTAGTCTGTTAACTGAAAAGATTAAACAAGTGTTTCAGACTACAGCCCTGAAGCATAATCAGAAAATGACAGTTTTAGATGCAGTCTGGGGTCACTAGTTGTCAGCTGTACACTGCACAAACTAACCTGCCCCTTATTATGCTCAACCACGTTTGATTAACAGTGCATCCTTGTTACTTGATTTGACTATGCAGTGAAACAAGATGTGTTCAAATACAAACAGAATACCTTGGGTTTAAATCATGTTAAATTACACACTAAGATGACAAGTCTTGACAGAGCCAAAAAGAGACCCTCGAGCAGCCGTCATGCCATCTCAGCATGACGGTGACTGGTAAACTGTCATATGTAATGTCTATTATAGTATTTTATTTAGTATTTATATAGTATTTATAGAGTATTTATTTAGACTTCCCATTTATTTGGTTCACACAACATGTTTAGCTTATTTCTGCAAACTTTGCTTTTTATTATCCACACACAGCAGATGTAGGAATAGTCTGTATCAGACACAGTCTTGATATACCTACATACATCTATATCGTACCCACTCGTCTCTAATCAAATCATATAGACTACAAAGAAAATCACAGCTTGCTTTTCCAGTACTCATACCTTGTTTATCCAGTACATGACAGCATCCTCAATGTCATAAGGTAGATCTGTAGCTTGGAAGAAGGATGAATACTGCTGAGTGCATGCAATCACTTTCTCAACGCTGACCATCTCTACAGTATATGCCATCATAAGAGTATCAATCATGGCCAAGTGAGCACTCTACAAAGAGAAGCAGCAATACCTAATTAGTTTGCAAATCAAAAGATCACTTTCTTGCGTATCATTTCTGAACATAGTCACATACGTGCAAAGATCAAAACTGTAAATGCTGCAAGTTTTCTGTCTGGTTGTCAGTTTTTGAATGAAAGACAAATGAAGACAAACACACATAACAGATCTGAGAATGCAATACAAAGCACAGGGACATGAATTAAAAAAAATATTTATTGCAAATTAAAATAACTTGTGTAACAAAACTAACACCAAAAATAAAGAACTGGAAATGGAAAGAATAAGCAATTTTAATAACTCAAACATTACAACACTTTTAACAAAGCTAAAGAGATCTTTTAAATTTGTCACCCTAGCGAAAACAAAAACCCCTGCCTGTTCCAATGTTATTTGTACTGGAAATAAAAGCTGAGATTGCCTGGTAAACAACCTTCATCATCATGAAAATGCTTCATTAGTAAGTGGAAGTTTATCTGTTTTTAAAGTCATAATCCAGGAAGAAGACGACACCATTATACTAAACTTAAGTAAAAACAACATGATAGAAAATGTTTTTCTTCTAATAAACTAATTATCTTATGCAGATGCAGCTATATATGAACAACTGGGTTTAAAATAAGCATATACTGACAAATAAAATATAGCTTCTGTTAAAAGAGGAGGTATGTTTCTCCTGGTGGTGTTATGTATTGAAAGACAATGGCTATGTCACAGTTTGTAATAATTTAAAAACAAACAAAAAAGGATGACAAGCAGGATTTACATTAGATACTTGTGACTGAATAAGAAAATGATGGCAGTTTGTTGAGGCAGTGCCTACAGCTAAACAGATTTGTTTCTGCTTCATGATAAGATGAACAGCAACAGCTTTCTAAGTATTAAGTAACATTTCCCATGAACCAGAACAATTTCCAAAGACAGCGTTTTTTAAAACATTGCCTTTAAACACAGCTCATGATGCAAACAAAGATCCCAAACACTTGGTAACACCATCACTTCAATTCTATTAAAAACATTCATATAAACATCTCACAAGGTAGCTATAACAGCCATGGCAACAGCAACGCACAACATGAGTCACACAGCAATATGCCATTTAATTATTATAGTCAAGGTAGTACATGCACATCATTTATTCCAGAATTCCCAGCAGGGAAAAGATGAACAGATCAAGACTTTGTGCTGCCCTTAGTGTTTGTATCATCGACGAAAGTGATGATGCTGGCCTCAGAAGCAAGCAGCAGCACATAACTTTTTTTTTTTTTAAATGCAGTTAAGTTACTTTGATGAAAAAATGCAAACTATACTTACTTTATTAACTAACTAAAGACATTCACAAATTGTTCCTGACAACCCATCGTCCTGGAATGAGTTCATTCTCTCTGGACGCTGGATGTGACCTGAAAGCCCTCTGTCTGCCACATGCTCCATCCATGCTCCTAGCACAGTAGTGCAGCTAGGCTAGGAGCCAGCGCCTCTTCGCTCCTGCCACCATTGACTTATTCAGAATAAACTCTTTTCAACATATTCATCTGCCTTATTAATTTATTTACAGACCTTTTGGGGACTACTATGGACAGAAGTTCCTAGGTGCAAATGAAGGAAAGAGCTGGGGAGTTGAATTCTTGCCACCCAAAGTATTTAAGAAAACAGAGAGTATTACCCATGACCAGTCTCCTGAGGAACCTGAACTCCAATGTTAAATATGGCAGTTCTACACATAGATACAAGAGTTTCTCCTTTGTTGGCCCAGAAATGCAGTGCAGAGAAGGAGTTCAGGTAGAGTATCACATTAACTAGTAAAGTCCCCAAACCTTGTGAGGGATTGCAGAGCCTTGGTCAGCCACACAAATCCATGCAGTTCTGCAGGAGCTTCCAGCTCAGATTGCAGAAGGGTAGTTTAACAAGTACAAAACAGGAAGGAAGAAAGGAAGACTTGGATTGTTTCTGACATCCAGGGGTCACGGCTCTCATGGTCTTTCCTTGCTATATCTTTGTTGGCTAGTCTCAATGGCACTTGGGTTAAAACCTTGTGCCATTTCCAGAACCTCCCCAGAAAATGGAGATATTAAAATAGCATGAAAATGCTGGATTTGCTTTTTAAAATGAGGTAGTGCACAAAATGTGTTTCCCAGTCGGACATAAGAGCAGCCTCATATGGAGTGCTACTGCTAGAGGTGTGCTAAGAGTCATCTGTGCTGATCCAGAACTGCTCGGACTGCCTGCTGCACACAAGGATTGTTTTCATCCCCTGCCTGCGAGGTGGACACAGCCTTCCAGTTGAGGTGTGACAACCAAGGAAACTCCAAGCAGGTTTGGAAGCAGAAACTTCTTCCCCAACTGGTGGTCCACGACTAATTCACCGGCTACTGTGCCTGTGCTCTGAGACTGGCCCGCAAGAAAAGCAATCGCTGGCAGCTCTCCCAGAGGGAATTTAGCAGCTTTCACCTTCCATGCTGGATCATCGGTTTCTCTGTAAAACTTGATCATGCCTATGAAGTGGATTGCCAATGGAGAGCAAAAGCCGCTGAAGTGTTGCTAGAACTGCCAATAAGCTCAATACATTATAAATACATTCAGAAAATTATTTACAACTAGCTAGCTGAGCCACATTTTCAATGTTTATAGCAAATTATTAACGAACTGCAAACTACTTAAGCAAACAGAGGGAACAATGAAAGGGATGACCTTAGATAATACTCTGTATTATCAAAATCAAGTGTAATAAACTTTTACCCATGCTAACTGGATCCATGTCACTATTCTTTATTTTATATAACTTACCAAATACAAACATCTTCAGAGTCTCAAAAGTGACTCCAAATTATTTTCTTTATAATCCAGGCAGAACGCTCAAAAGGAGGTTTTTTAAAAATAGTAAATAATAAAAAGAAGTATTTGAGTCAACTTGCATCTATTATCCTGAGAAACAAACTACAAAATGGCTGTCTTTCCCAGTTAGCAAAATCAAATTTTATTTTATAGGTAATTTCTTAACTAATAAAAATATTTAAAACTATTAACATCTACAAATTTTTCCCCAGAAAATTGCAACCAACCAAATAAGCACATAAGATAACTTATATCTAAAATAGTTGGGTTTTTTGGGGGGTTTTGTTTCAGTTTTTTTCTTTAAAAAGGAGGTACAGAAAGAAACACTACTTAATTCCACATACAGTTCTACTGGTTTTCTTCCATTTTTTCTAGAAAGAGTCAGACAAGCTGCATTCTTTTACATCTTTTAATTCACTATGCTCAATAAGAAAGACTAAATTAAAAACTGCACTACAAAAATAGTATCCTACTGTTCCAAATACAGGGTTTATCAGCATAATGGCTGAAGTTCTCTACAAAAACAATTTTATATAAGTCCTACTGATAGTAAATGAAGTTTCTTTTTTTTTTTTTTTACATCTCTACTGAACAGCATATTTTAAGTACAGCAGAGAGAGGTCACTTTTACTAGTCAAATCCACAATTATGACTGAATTATGACACGAGGAAGCAACCTTTCATATTTGTGGGGGACATATAGATATCATTCTGAGCCAGGCAAAAACTAGGATCAGCTGCTCTGCTCAGCCATGTTGTCTTTCTCTGGACAAGCCTGTAATGCAATGCCTGAAGGAAGTCCCCAGGGGCTGCTGATGACTGGTACCAAGATGGTAGTCTAATTGTGGCTATTTCCTCCAACATGTCAGCATTGTCAAATGCAGCATAAAAAAAAAAACCAGGCAGGATTTTATGCTGTCACATACCTCCCACATCCAGAACTGCAGCAAGGTATATTTGAATAAGGACACATGATTTTGAAAAAATAACATTAAAAAAATTAGAGAAATAATAGAAAAAATCAGTAACATACTTAGTTACACAGAGTAGAATATAAAACCATTAAAGAAATATCTTTTAAAAAAAAAAAATCAAGACCAATACAGCAGCAGTGAACAACACTGGAAGTAATACACTTTTATCACAAAGCTGTTATGCAGAGATTTGGTTTAAGCCAATTCAAGAAATCTTTTCATTCTTTGATCATTTCACTACAATGATGCAAAGTACTGAAGTCTTACATGGCACACTACAAAATGTTAAAAAAAAACCCCAAAATGCTGAATTCTTAGGAGGTATTTTATTTTCTAGACACAAACACGGTTTTGTCTTTCCCAGCTACACCCTGCACAGAACACAAGAGTTTTATCTTGGTAATCTTTACAGTCTTGTGTAATTACTAGTTAGTTTCTGCTCTGTAAAGTAGGTTCCATAGCTTTATTTTCTACTGCTAAATAGTTCAGTAAGAAGCTTACAGAACTGTAGAAGAAAAATTATTCTGAGAATGACTGCTAATGCTTTCTCTGTCTGCCTAATCTTTGATCACGGAGCTTGCTCCACCTCCCTTGAAGAATTGCAAACAAATTCATTAAGCAAAAGGTGTATATGATACTGTACACATAGATACTTATGGATAAATACTGTATATTATAGACAGCTCTTATATTATTACCTACTAAGGATATTTCTCATACTCCATTAAACGATATTCAAGTCAAGAGTTCTCTTTTAACCTGCCCTTTTAGGAATATCAAGGACAAAACCATTTCCTACTACGATGCTTGAAGAAAGGGACAGAAGGAAAACAGAGGATATAATTGTTATCCTCGTGCTAAAATAAATAAAGGACTATTTCCTTAAGTCTTTTATTGAAAGAAAAAGTCCCCTAATCTCACTATGCTTTGGAGAAGAGATTTGATCTTTGACAGAATATGGCTTTTGTAAACAGGAATATGTATTTCTGTTCTTATTGAAGTTGGTCGTGCTTCAAGAATTTTATGAAAGAATTTGCCCATATTTAAAAAAAAGTCTTCACACTAGTTCTCACTTGCACAATAAACACATATATTTCTAGTTAAAGCCCCTAAAGATTTTGCCTACACTGCATCAGGCACTTGAGCAAAGAACAGAAGAGATCAGCTCTCTATAATTAGCTAGGAAAATATTTACATCACCTTTGTATCAATAGCTATGCATGTAACCAACTGTTTCTACCTGCTGAAAATGAAGTTTTGATGCAGACACTTCTCAGAATACAGTAAAAAACAGTAACTTGAGCCAGTTACTTCAGTTAACAGTAAAGTACAAATTAAATTTCATGGGCTTGATGGAACCAACTCTGAAGATACTACATACAAGTAAGCACTAAGATTACAAATACGTTAAATGGTCAGTGTATTCCTAAAAATACTTGGTCTGTTAATGTTAACTGTAAGTAACATTTCCTAAATTAAACCTGAAATTCCCATTAACGTTCTGCCAGGATATATTACCACTTAATTTAATGTTACATTTCCTTGTATAATTATTGCCACAGATTGAGTGTTATCAAGACAGAGCAAAGATAACTAGAAAGAAACAAAGCAAGAAAGAGAATACAATAACTAAGATACAGATTGTCCCCACAAAAACAGTCACCGAATTTATAACTGCTAGAAGGTATGGATCATATGGAATAACCATTAAAGGACACCTGCTTAAAGAGAAAAGACAGGTAAAACCAGAGTTGCTTAAATGCAGAGTAAAAAAAGACAGGAACAGCAGGCGAGTATGGGGTTAAACATCCAGGACAACTGTGGGGAAAAGGTGTGCCAAGAGCACTATGAGGATCTCCTTCCGTCCCACCCTAACCCAGGTCTCTGAATCCCGCTTTCTGGCAGATTCTGTGAACAGTGCAGTTTGAGGAGGCTGAGTAGCTTTAGCCCTCAGGCACCCTCTCCCAAAGACTCTCTGCTAGATAATCTGAGTCTCTAATAAATCTGCTAGCATAATGAGATACCACCTAAATTCCAAGTCTCAACTAAGAGTGGAAAATTGCAGAATTCCAACTCAGGGAAAGCAAAGGGTAGGCTCGATACTGCAGGAGGTGACGAAGGAATCCATGAGTTGAGCCAATAGGCGATAAACTTCAAAGCTATTGCTTCCTTTCCCCAACATTCATATAGCAAAATGAAGACAATTCTGATACTACAAAATAAACAACAGTTTTAAAAGATTTCGATCAACAAAATGGGAGCAGTCTGAAGTAGTCATTTCTGCCTCACTTGATTTTTGGACCCAATTCTTCTCTAGCCTCACACAGTCCTTATGCCTAGCACAAATCTAAGAGAACCCCAGTTGTCTAGCTATTCTTGTCCTGCAACGGAATGATCATGTCCAATTACCTCCTCACTGCATTTTCATGAAGAACAAGCACTTGACTCTGATAAGATGCTTGCTCAGCAAGAACGGGCATTACTGAGTCATGCTAAACACATCATAGCAGGTTCTGCAAGGTAGAGGGAATGGTTTGTACTTTCAATATTTATTATAACCTTCTGTATTTGGTTAACATTTAGATTTAGTAATCAATTATATGAATGTATATAAAACATCATGATTGGACTGATGGTACACATCTGACATGGGAAATGTAATTAACTTCTTAAAAAAGCATTTGTTAAGTATAGATACTTGCTGAGTTAACATTTTGATAGCACTTCTAAGTTCTTCTACCTAAGGTTTTCTCACTATGCTTGGTAAGGAATTTAATACTTTGATCTATTAATTCAATCCTAACTAAATACTTAACAGAGATTCCCAGATTCTTTCTGAATCCCATAATCACATGAGACCTTGCCACTCCAGGTCATAAATACCAGCACGACGTGCACTGGAATCAAGAACCAGCAAATGGTGTTAGTCACATTATTTTTATTTTGTCGTATTTTATAGTTTCACACTACCTACATTGTTGGGTTTTTTTAAAAATATACTTAAAAATTACTCCAGAAATTACCTGTATCCTATACACTGGAAGAATCAAGTGCCTAATGGTAAAAACCACGAATGTGCTTCAGTGTCTTTGTGCCAAGTACTGCATGTTTCAAAAATAAAGTATTTTTAGTTGGATAGGTTAAACTGAGAAATTAACATAGGATAACCAATAACAAGACAGTTATACACATTTAGACAAATAAATAGCACCAGCCTCAAATTTCCCCAGAATATTTTGTTTTTACAGATAATTAAGGATTTTCTTAGATCACACTGTCAAATCCTATGCAGATAAACCAGAAACAAAAATCCCTTACAAAAATTTATATTGTTACATATGTGCACTGTCTCCTTGCTGTTATGCCCTGGACATTTAAACCAAGAACAAGCAGTAATTATATAAAATACCATCTGAATGTCTTCTGTCACAGAAATCTCCACCAATCTTTGAGGAATAGAAGAGTAGGAAAAAGAGAAACAGGGCTTTGGTTATAAATTACATCCATATTTAAATAAAAAGTAGTTCCTCCTTCCTGACTCACTCATACCTGCATGGTAATGACATTAAAAGCAGCATTTTAACTTCTCTGGCAGCTCAGCTAAAACACTTCCAGAGGCAGGTATCACCAGGAAGTATCCAAGCCTGTTCATCTCGGAACATCTGTTGAAGGAACACAGCCTTAGGAGTTCTGGAGAACTACCACTTCCTCATGGAGATACAGGAGCAGTGACAAGAAAAGCTAGCTTGTTACAGAATTTGGGGTGAAGAGTTCAGGTTTGGGTGATGTGCTCTAAGTACATAAGAGAGGAAGTTAGAAAGGGAAAGAGAGAAAAGAGGCTGAGGTCCCAAAATAAAAATATATGTAGGCCTGGGGTACTAATTCATGGAGATGAGACTGGAGGAGGAACCAGAGGCATGTTTTCTCCAGTGCATGACTTAGCCTGCCACAAGTCCCACTGACAAAACCACTCAGAGCCACTGCTCAGTATGTTAGCGGAGCAGATCCGTTTTGAAACTCTGCAACATGGACTTCTAGTTAATCCATTTCACACTTACATATAGATACCCAGCTTTTGTTGCTCAGGTAACTGATACAACATGCTTTCTGACTAATCTGCATTTCGAGTTTGCAGATAATAAATATCAAAGAATATTTGAAAGAAAGAACTTAGAAACCTAGAAAAACTTAGACCAATCCCCTTCCCAAAGCAGGTCCAACTAGCTCAGGTTTCCCAAGGACTTCTCCAGTCAAATTTTTAATATCAACAAGGATGAAGAATCTACAACTGCTTTGGGCAACCACCTTATGTCTTCCATCACGTTAGTGTTAGCTGGTATCCTTCTCAGTACAAAATTCCAGTCTCATGGCAAATATATGGCTAAACTAAAATGTAGAGAAAGACTCTGTAGCTCTCATTTGCTTCAAATACTGAGCTCTCAATATCACTATATTTGTATCAAGCTTTTTATTTTTTTTTAAATAAAGGTAAACACAGAACACTGCTTTCCTACAAGAGAAAAGATGAAGTTAGCTATGGTTCCCTCGTTTCTCAAACCAAAAAAGGATCAAAGTAGGGCCAAATTATCAATGGAAAACTTCAAGTAAATTCCAGGATTGTTGCTAAAAACCCTGCAACTCACCCAAAGCCCAGCTGAACAATGCAAGTTGCCATGTTGCTCTGTTACAATATAAATCCAGAATACCTTCAATAAAAGTGTAAAAAGATGCAGACTTTAATCCAGCATAACTCAGCCTACCACGTAAACCACAAGCTGTTACCAAGACAGTGTAAGAAGCTGAAAACAAATAGGTTGCTGTCTTTCAAAGGAGGGGAAGAAACATGAATATTTGCAGCCAATATAAAATGTTCCTACATTTTCATCTGAACAGGCTCCTTATAATTTTCCTTCTGTTTTTCTATGTATACCCTTACATGTAATTTTTTGATGTTTCATTTACTAACATTATGGTGAGATAGCTGCATCTGCACAGTTCTGGACTGGCCTTCCAGGGTAAGATTTTAACTCCTACATTCTACTCAGTTCCCTCAGGAAACGTGCCTCCCAGCTGCAACTTATGTGAGACTCTTGCCAAAATACAATACTGGAAATGCAGGCTTAAATTACTCAGGGAAGGTATTTTAAGAACTTAATTATAAACAAAAAGATTGGGGGTTTTGTTGCAAGCTCATCTTTGGTTTTGAGAGGTAACCATCCTTCTTGGTCCAAATTCGTATTTTTATTGTATGTTGAGAAAATGTGTAGCATTTTAGATAAAACAAAAAAATTTAGTGTTGAAGCTAATGCCTCTGATGTGTAAGCATCCAAGACCTAGGGACAATTTTATTCTGTCACATGTCAAAAATCACTGTATTTTTATAAAGCTGCTGCTCAAGAACCCATGAAATGTTTCTGTGATTTTTTTGTTAAGTTGCTGATGTACAAAAACCTATTTTTAGGACAGAAACATGAGAATCTCTTAGGCTTAGCTTTCTTTGTTGATCTAGGAAAATCTTGGCTAAAGAAACCAAAACATTATGACTGTTCATTTCAACATAGTATCTTCAAAAAGAGAAAAACTAGCTGCAATTTTTATATGAAAACATAATATGAAATCTTCCTGCATTTGCATATGAACAACCTCATGATAATTTCCTTGCTGTTTCTTTATTAACCATAAAAAGGACAGAGAAATAAGGTCATCACACTCATTACTCTAATGGCAATTACATTAAGAATGGGAGTTACTTGTCCTTTTCCTCAAAGGTTTGTAGGAACATCACATTTCTAGACCATAACACAGCACAGTAAGACATGAGAGGGAAATTGACCTCATCAAACATTTTCTTCTAAAATAACAGCCAAGGTCAAAAGAAATTTCCCAGTCCCCTACTTCAACTCTATCAGTAGCGTTAAAGAAATTAAAACAGACATAGAAAATTATACTGATCACAAGAAACCTGTTTCTCTATGGCTGCTAATGTAGTAACACCTTGTAAGTGACAAGCTGCTGACTAATAGCATTACTAAATCAGACAGCTGACCAGCATTTTCTCATCTACTTATTAAAGGATTGTGACAGGCCAGCCACAACAGTGGCTGCTAAACAAGGACACGGCCCATAGTGATGTTATAGCAGAAGTAGGAAAGGTGCATTATGGTTGTTTTGATAAATATATTCAAAAGCCTTTCCACTTGTTTGTTCAATCTGGACTAAACGCCAAGCTTTAAGACAGATCTTGAACCTCTAAAGTAGGGCTTCTTCAGAGAAAGACTCATACGTACAAAGACACAGGCATAGAAAAATTATTTTACTGTAAACTTTATGATCTGTTTTTTCATCTTCCCAATTAACTGTGTAGTCAGGCATATAATTTATACTTAAGAATGAGCAGTATGCGTTCATTCACAGAGATCCTGCTGTACCAATAATCCTTTTTAATAGATTACTTGCACCCAGGGATGTCCACTTCAACCACTGCTGTAGATTTTTGCAGGACATCTGGCTGTAGTCCCCATTACTATAAGCTTCTACTAAGCATCAGGCCATACAAGCTTTGTCTGCGTCAGGAACTGCTGCAGATCAACAGGAGCAGGATGATAGACAGAAAAGGGTTGTGTTGAGGACGGGATACCTATGATATAGATTTCTGTTGTCAACCATCACTCCACTTTGAAAATAATCTGGAATTTAAGCAGTGTACTAGTAAGGCAATGGATTGTCTTACTATCAGCTTTTCACAAAAACGGGAAGGTCCATGAAATAGTAACTAAAGCTTTTCTTAAAAGTTACCTAAGTGATGGCATGAAAAATAGTCATAGATACGACACCATCTTCAGGAAGCTTGTTGCCTAAAATAGAAAAGACTAGAATGTTCTTTTCCAAAGAATTAAGACAGAACAGGAGACCGTTGTGAACTAGAGACTACTCAGTTAACTGGCAATCAAGGTAAAACAGTGCCCGTTCTCATCCTTCACAAGTATCTGTTTGTAAACTAATACTTTTTATGGCATGAAAATGAATTGGAAAAGTCTCTCTCCTCCACCTCCCTTTGGTAATGAAATAACTGCCAGTTCATAAGTCTATTTAAAGACTGAAATAATAAAACACACAATCACGTTCTTATTCCTCATGCTTTTTTGGTTCATAGTGTTACTCCAAGACCTGTTGCTTAATTACTAGCTCTCAGTAAAGTCAGCTGCAGCAATAACCTATTCACATTGGAGTAAACAACTATTTTCTTTGGCAAAATATCACTCCTCCTTTTCTCCCCAACTAAGGCAAGCTGAGTAAGAGGACAGGGTGATGAATGAAACAAAACAGAGAAAACAGCTGAACAGAAAAAACAGAATACAGAAACATGAAAAATAGTAACTCCTATCCTTTCATTTTCAAAATAACACATTTCAATAACTTAAGATGGTGATTACTAAAATGTACATATTTGCTGTGCTTCCAGCAGTAAATACCAATAGTATTAACCGAAACGTCTGCTACAAGCGCAAGATATGTCAGCACATGCTGTCCAGAAACCACACAAGCCCTTCGCATAATGACGAAATCTTCACTTCAGCAAAAGGAATGATCCCCATATATGAACCTCAACTACTAAATCACCTTGTTAACTGGGAAGAGGAGGGGAGATGAAGGGAGGGAAGGAAGAGGAAAGGGAAGTATTTTAGAGCAGTCCTCAAATGATGGATTAGGAGACCAACAGTAAACATGAAGCCCCCCCCGCAGTGCCACATACTGCGATGGAAGGATTAGCATAGGCCCAGTGTAAAGGACAGGTAGGGGTGTAGCGTGTTTAAAAAGCTGTGACTCTGGGCAACAGTCAGGCAATTTGATTGATTAGCTACATTGTTTTGTCAGTCAAAAGGGTACAACCACAGAACAAAAATCTTTGTCAGGCAGTTTAGGTGTCGAACATTTGGAGGAACTGAAAAAACAGAGATTAAAGTGGTGTGAATAGTAAGGCCTTCAGAGGAATGACATCAAGCCAGGCCAAAATCTCTGGAGAGAGTGGTTTTTTTGATTGGACTGAATAAAGCAAAGAAAAGTAGAAATTGTTTTCTAATTTTTTCTTAATTTCTGACTGCCTTATTTTGCTCTGTTTGTAGTTTGTTTGGGGTTTCCCCCCCCAACACACACCACCTTCTCATTAAAGTTATAAGTTGACTGACATCTGCTCTTTCTTTTCAAGCATCCAAACTCTGTAATCCCATAATCCTTAAAGGGTAAAGGATGATGATGTGGTCTAACCCAGCAGGCAGCTAAAACAACCACACAACCTTTCGCCCACTCCCCCCACCCCCAGTGGGACAGGGGAGAGAATTGGGGGGGGGAGTAAAACTCACAGGCTGAGATAAAGACAGTTTAATATGTCAGAAAAGGAAGATGATGATAATAATAATAAATAATAATAACAGAATATACAAAACAAGGGACGCACAGTACAATTGCTCAACATCTGTTAACCGATGCCCAGCTAGTTCCCGAGCCGTGGTTGCACTCCCAGTCAGCTTCCTTCAACTTATATACTGAGCATGACATCATATGGTATGGCATATCCCTTTGGCCAGTTTGGGTCAGCTGTCCTGGCTGTGTCCCCTCCCAGCTTCCTGTGCACCCCCAGCCTCCTCACTGGCAAGGCAGCATGAGAAGTTGAAAAGTCCTTGACTTGTGTAAACACTGCTCAGCAACAACTAAAAACATCAGTGTGTTAACATGATTCTCATCCTAAATCCAAAATGCTGTGTCTGGCACTCTTCCCATTCATCCTCATTGCACTTGGGTGCAAAATAAATACTGACCATTAAAAAGCATCACTTGCTATATAGTTCAGGTACTTCAAAGTATCAAATCCAAATCACTTGATTTTGAATGTGCCTTTTGCAGATGACAAAATAGCTGTTTAATGCAAGTTACTCATACTGAAAAAAAAAAAGAACAAAATCAGTTTTGCACTTCCAATGAACAAGCACAGAGAGGTTCAACCAGAGCAGCCAGTACAGACAAGAGGAACATTAACATCCCTCACTCCTTCCTTCTCTGTGCATTATAGCTTTCAACTTCCTTGTACCATCCCAGGACACATAGTCACACAACAGGAAATGTGCTTCCAGCTCCATCCTTCACCCAGGCTTGAAAGCAGCAAGTCAGGCTGTATCCTAGGACGTTACAGCCAGAGCAGGAAGCACTTCGAACGGAGTTTGCTGTTCAGATACATGTTTCTGATATCCACTGCAGAAAAGGCTGCAGGCTGGCTGGCGGCCAACTAGACCATACTGATCTACCAGGCAGCTTTGACTGTAACCATGAAACAGTTCAAAATAAAGAAAAGGCATGATAATAGTGATTCTTCAAACTTTTTACTTAGATACTATTTAAAATATTTCTATCATTCATTAACACGACCTTTACAACCAGAGAGCTTGTGGAGGCCCCATCCCTGGAAGTGTTTAAGGCCAGGCTGGATGAGGCTTTGGGCAACGTGGTCTAGTGGGGGGTCTCCCTGCCCATAGCAGGGGGGTTGGAACTAGATGGTCTTTAAGGTCCCTTCCAACCCAAACCATTCTATGATTCTATGATAATAGCTTCTGAATTAATCCTTAACTGACTACACTGGGATTCTCTTTACATAAACTATAAATTCTTTTGGCAATTCTAGGTATATCAATGACAGACTATAGAAGTTATTTTGAATGCTGTCTTTATCTTAGTCTTCGGGTTTTGAACAAAGGTGAAAAGAATGTTATAGTGTAGGATGCGGGCATGAACTGGAAAAATTACATTTCAGCCCTAGCAAAGCAAGCGCGTAGGCACTAAAACACACTAATCTGAACAAGCTGATCTAAAATCCAAGATTCCTTAAGTCTCACCACTAAGGGTATGCAAAAATATCAATATGCAAATGCTTCTCATCTATCAAATGATGTACATGGCATATGACAGCCTACTACTCCATCAGTTACTCCATTAAATCAAATAGTACAGGTCCACACTGTGTAGCTACAAGTTCTGATGATTAATGAAATGTGTACTCTCTAATTCCATGAAACAGGATTTCAGACCTTATTTTTATTGCTGTTTTAAGATTAAGATAGGATGACAAGAGGGGAAGAAAAGAAAGAGGAAAAAAAAAGATTTCATGACTTTCTCAGAAGTCCCCTGAGAGCCAGCTGAATGGTCACAGCTTCACTCCTATGTTCGTTTTGTGATCTTTAACTTCTGGATGTTTGTCTTCAGATGGTCATGCCTGTCGTAGAAGTAGTGACATCTCATTTTTCAGCCATAGTATAAAGTCAATAGAAGCCAGTTTTAATGTATTAAAAGTGGACAGAACGTTAAAGGAACTAAAACTTATGGCTCTTTACATTCTTAATGTCTTAGTTCCCTACTTGTAGATTTGGCCCAATAAAACTTTCATATTTGTTTATATATACACACTTACACACACAAATATAGGAATAACATGTCAGAGTAGCTTTGAATATATGTAATAAATAATGTTACAATAGGCCTTAAACAATGAGAAAGAATCAGTCCTTCAAACAGCATTATCCTCTTGGGATGTGAATAAGATATGTTGTATTTAAACACTATATCATACTTTTGCCAGAGTCCCAAGATTACAAATGAAAACATCACTCTGGCTTTTCCAAACTTTCCAGTATTTGGCATTGCCACTAATTTTTAAACTTTTTTTAATGCATAGTAATATATAGAAATAATAGTCCCAATTTAGTTTTTATAGATACGGGTGTCTGTATTAAAAAATTGTTTGTTTTTAAACAGATTCTTTTTATAGAGTAATCAATCATTACAAACATCCGTTGTTCATAGTTCCAGACGTTTGTCTAACAAGCGTTGTTCAGCTGTTTATAAACTTGGGACCTTTTAATTCCACTGTTACCCTGATCCAACAAGAAAACTTGCCATTACACACTGGTATTGCAACAAAACACTGAAAGAAACAATTTAAACTCTCTCCTAATTACTGATAATGAGTGTACTGCCAAGATATAGTAGTGAGTGTATTCATATTTGCAAATATACTGCTACATAATTATGGTAAAACATGCTGCTTGATGAGATAAAGACAAACAATTCTTTCACAAAAATAAATAAATAATATATAGGCCCAATTTTATGGTCTTCTCTCTCAGTCTCCAGGTTTTATTCTGTACTTGATTAATTTAATAAACATTTCACTGAAATAGTAAGCAGCCCTACCTTAAGCATTAGCTACCACATATTGATATTTACAACAAACTAATCCAGGGAAAAACAAGTGACCTACCAAGCTTTCAAATTTCACCTCTAAATGTCATTTAGCTTTCAATATATCATCAGGTTCAAACTGCTTAGGCAAATGCAGGTAATTGCATCCTCCAAAAAGATATCTGAAATATGTAGAAGCCTGCAGAAACAGTTTCTGTAAATATGTAAAGAGTCTACTGCGACATGCTTTTTCACAGTATGTCACTTTTTTCACAGTATGAAAGTTAACCTTTGAGACCGAATACTGGACTTAAAGTAACTAAACAATTAATAACAAAACCTAATGTTTAAAATTACAGGAATAAAGTAAACTTCTACTCCAAGTGCATATACCTTGATGGCTTTCAATGTACGGGGAAAAGGTGAGATTTTCAGATGTGAGATAGAAGGACATGAGGCAGAGAACTCATTTGTATAATTAGTTTGTGACATCAATTCCAGATAAAAGTCACTTTTTCCCCTTTCCCCTCATCACATTAGGGAACAATCATTCTAATGCTGTTATAAAGCCTTCTGAAAAATTCTAAAACTACTAAAAGCCTACCTTAAATATGTGGCAAATCACTAACTAATATCTAGTAGCATCTATCACATGCTCAGCATTATCATGATGTTGAAAAGAAACTCAGCCTGAATCACGCAGCTCACACCCTAAGACTGAGACAAAAGCAGCAGAGTAATTTGACTGGACAGTTCGTTGTTTTTTTTAAGTACATATTGTATTATATTTAAATGGATTTTAGATAAAGAAATAACCTAAATTCATGTAAGAGTGAACTAGTTCTTTCAAAGAAAAATGTCAGTTTTGGATGTAAAGAAAACAAGTGGAATGGTGGGATAGATGTTATGAAGAATAGTCTCAACATCTAAGAATTGTAGATGAAGCTCTCTGAAATTGCTTCTGCTAAAAATACTGCAGAAAACAGTGATCAGCATGTGTTTACAAATACTGTGACTATATTTTAAACAAGAACTAAAACTTTATTGTCAACTTCAGTTGGAATAAAACTGGACAAGCTCATAAAAGGAAATAACCTGGTATGTTGTTTTAGTAAATACTATCTACATAAAAACATTCAGCCTTTCCAACTGAAAATTGAGTGGCAGTTTGAAAGTCTAGGTGCATTGTACAACTTTGCACAATCTTTGTTACATTAAAATGCCAGACAAAGTACAATTCTGCTATTTTTAAATTAGTTCTAATAGTAGATCTTATTTGAGAAGTTCGGCAATATCCATTTCAGGTCAAATATAGATAAAGTCTGGGATACACATTCATTTATATTTTCTAGTAATTCAAATATCTTAATACAGATTTACATAACCTTATTTTTTCTTAGGGAAAATGTAGACCCGAGACAGTATTTATTATATTTGCAGGCTTCAGACAATGTTTAGTGAAGAAAAAAAAAAAAACAACTCCCCACTTGAAGATTGTTTTTTTTCCTCATACTCAAGCAATACTTTAAATTCTCTGAAAGCCTCTCACACTCTCAACAAATATTATGAAGCGTCAGTTATTCTGTAATAGAAGATTTCCAATCAATCTTCCCTTCATATGGACCTGCTATTCTAATGAAAAGGGCTTCGAGAAGAGCAAGTTCTGACCCCCATCTGGTACTGTTCCAGTTACAATCCTGATGGCAGCGCAATGAAAAAAGTCCTGAAGATGCTTTACTGCTGGATTTGTAAAGAAAAGCAGTTTCCTTGTTCTGTAGGTCCTGTGCTTTGCCAATTAAAAAATAAGAATGAAGAAAAGGTTTTCTCCCCCTCATATAGCGCACAACCACCCAACACTTTTCAAAGAAAGGCATTTCTTGGAGCTGTGCACCACAGAACTTGATTTTCACCTTGTTACTTCTCCAAGCTAACTTTTGCTTAAACATTTTATCCCTGAATTCCATTTGAACTTAGTGTAATACTAGTAACTGGTATCGGTTATCAGTTTAATGTATAACTAGATGAACATTAAGTAAAAAAATTCAGTAAGTTCAATTATTATAATTCATAATTTTCTTGAGTATAGTATTTTCCTGTTTTAATCACAATCCATTATTTTGCCCCCAGAAATTATGACATTAAGGTAAGAAATAATGGCATGTCTAGTTGCCAACAGATTAGCAATGTATTATTTTAATCTGTAAAGTACCACGTACGCTGATGCCATTGCAAGAAGCAGAGGAGGAGAGGTGGGAGTTATGCCGTGGGAGAAAAAAAAAGTATCATCCTTCTGGAAAAAGATATTCCTGGCGATAGGCTCTATCACACCATACCTACACACAGATCTGGAGGTCTCTGCTTTATTGGGGTTGTCACAGATGGATGATGCCCTTTGGATAATATAACCAAAGGCTTTTGAGGAAGCATCTCCAAGCACTTGGCTCTGGTTATCTTTTGGTAATAAAAAGAAGGCAAGTGGAAAGAATTTAAGTTGCTCTATGACAACAAAGCTTTGTGGATTCATGGACTGTGTGCTCTGGGCTCAGGAGTAACTTCACTTCTCCCACCCACCCATAATAAGTTGCCCAAAAGATTCAGCCCCCATCCCAAGCCGTCTAATCTCTCCCATTTTTCCTCAGACCTACATCCTGAGGGCCTTTTTGAACTATTCTCAGAATGTGCTGGTTCAGGAAAGAAGCTCATCAGAGTCCATAGCTATTTGGTCTACACTTCAGCCTTGCCTTTGGCAAAGGAGTGAATTTGGCTTGCTCTCCTCTAGACCACAAGCTATCTCCAATATGCTTGTAAGAACTTGTAACAAAAGTAAACTATTTTCTAAAATAAATAAGCAGCAGAAGATAGATATAGGCCATAAGTAGAATGAAAGACAAAAACAAAATAATCATTTGACTAGGATTAAACCTGCAAATTCAGATAATATTTTACATTCTTTTCAAAGAAGGGTTGGGAAAGGTACAGAAGCAATGCAAAGAACAAGAAATAAGCAGTGTATGCCTTCAGGAAAACTTAAAAGACAAATTTATTCAGTGGTTATACTGGAAGAATGGTATTTTTGTAGATAAAATAACTAGCAGGAAAAAAATCTAGAGGACTACAGTTTGGATAAGACAACAAAAGGGATGATACGATCAAAAAAAATTAAAATAATATGAAAACAGTCTTGCATGATTTTAACTTTAATTTATTCATCAAGATAGTAGCTAAGATGAATATTACCTAGAAGTGATGTAAGTGGCAGGAGAGATATGCAGTTGTTAGCCCAGCAAATGCAGTACCTTTTCAAATGGCAGCAAGGGCTGCTGTCCAAGGTTTCAGCCTTAAAAAGATGGCTAACAGCTTATTTCTCTCATGACCAAGGACGCTCTGTATTTAAGGATAACAAATAATGGCCTGCGGAGAAGTATCTCAATTCTATTACCAGTATACATAGTGACCTGCAAGCTGATACTACTATTTTTCACTTTTTTCAAGAGATTTCTAATCCTTTCTGTCTTCTAAAATGTATATTAATTATTGATAGCCTTTGGATTATCTGCAAGTCTGCCAATTTCATACATAACCTACAATTTCATCTCAGAGTCTAGAGAAATAAGGAAAGAAAAAATATTGTATTTTAAAAATTACAAAAGGATTTAAAGAGGAGCTTTCTGTACATATTGAGCTATTCTTTCTGTAACTAAGAACACTGGGGACATTCCAAAAGACTAGAAGAAACAAAACAATGGATTTTTTTTTTGAAAGACAGACAATACAAATAATTTTAAGGCCCCACATCCTCCTCCTGATCTCATGCAAAATAATTTCAGAGTCAGCAAGCAGCTTGATTTATATATAAAAAAAGATAATAAAAAGATAATGCTAATTAAAACATGAACTTATAGAACATAGATAACATTCACTTATAAATGTAACTGAAAAGTGTAAGACCAAGGCATCTAATGATACTAATACATTCTGATTAAACAGATTTTTTAAAATGCTAGATACATTAAACTGATTTATAATCCAGTCAACTAAGCTGAAAATGCAATTCTGAGCACAGAATCAGCAATGAATAGGTGCGTTTTCTGTGAAACACCATAGGGATGAGTTATCAGCTCACCATCTCTTACTATTTTTACCAATGGCCTGGAAGAAAAGCTCATCACTAATCAGGTTTGAAGAGAATGCAGTATTTGTGAGAAAGGTAGCTAAGGAAGAAGATGAATCAGAGGAGTAGAGTGATTATTTCTCCCTCCAAATTCGGGAGGGTAAGAAGAGAATCAAAGAAGCCACATTGAAATGGAAGGTCCCACCTTAGCTGAAAAAATGCAAGCAATAGTCATCAGAATGGTACTATCTTCTCTAGTAAAGGAAAGGTTTAAAGTTGTTTGAGAAAAGGAACCTAAAATAATTGACACTACAGCCATATGTATGATAACAGCATAATTGTGTTTAAGTCATTAAGACATCAGATCTTGTTAGAACAAGCAAGGCTGTATTATTATCCTTCTCCCTCCTCCATAATCAGTACAAGCCAATAATACCAAGCCACATGTAGCCTGTTACATAAGTTCCCAGTTTCCTTATGTTCTGGGAAAGCCAGACGAATTATCCCTCAATGCCTAGAGGCATATGGGTATTAATTTTTTTGTTGTTGTTGAAAGTACATAGTACATTAGTAGGATTGTATTCTTCCCCAAAGCCTTGACCTGGAAAAATAAGAATTTTCAAGCATATGCGTGTGCTGACTTAGAGAAAATACAATTCGTGATGCTAACTAACAATAAAGAAAAAAGCACTGGAGATTACCTGGGGACATCGTAACACCTTAGAAGACACTGGAGTAATTTGACTGATGCCATTATTGTCTAATTAGAATCATAGAATGGTTTGGGTTGGAAGGGACCTCAAAGACCATCTAGTCCCAACCCCCCCTGCTACAGGCAGGGACACCCTCCACTAGACCACGTTGCCCAAAGCCTCATCATTACTATACGTACTATACTAAAACTGATAGCAAGTTCTGCAAGTAAATTAATTGAGTAGAACTTTTAGCATCAGGATTTTCTTCTCTCTAGCAGTTCTTTGCTAGCGTGTATACATATTTCTTCAACTCCATCTTTACCATGCTACTTTACTTCCCAACCGCGTAAGTTTTCTCTGTATTTCTTCCTGTTGCTGAAGAAAAAATAAATGCTAGAGTTTGAATAATCTCATTTTTTGCAGGTACCTACCTATTAGGTACATCTTACCATAAAGAATTGAGCAACACAGACGTTATGAGGCTTCCCTGACAAAATGATACACTGAATTACAATAACTTATAGTCTTTCTATGGGCAGTCACACTAGTATTTTTTTTAACCTCATATACACATGTCTTTAGAAGGAACTTCTAAATATCACTTAGACAGGTTTGGTTTTGGTTTTGAGAGTGGGGGAGTTAAGAAAAGGGGTAAGGAAAAAAAAGTAAAATGCGTTCAAAATTATGAACTGAATTTTCTTTCCCTCAGCATTTTGTCCATTCCATTGTCTCCCTTTTATGTACTAGGATGTAACCCCACATAGTCCTGTATTTCTCTCTAACCTTTTTTTTCCCTTCACAAAAGCAAAGATGAACAAAGAGCATTAAAAGTGAATTGAGCTCCTTATAAAAGCTGGCTGCCTTCACAGAACAATAACACAGAAACATACCACCCAAATTTACAGAATTCTTTCTATGTAATAGACCAGGAAGCTTTTACAAATGTTTATTCCCTCACAGCACACCCTTAAGAAGAGAAATAAAGCACAAGGTATTTTCCACCAAAGCATGTGTCACTAATGTATGGTATATTCAGTTTCAAAATAATCTTAATATGATAGAGAAGAGAGTCAGTAAAAAGTCTGTATTAACCTTTTGCATCTGGGTGGAGAACACTTAAGTAAATTGCTGATCAGTGGACACGATCTGAGGTTAGAGAGTATAACCACCTGAATATGACCACACAATGAAAGTCATGCTGCCACAAAGAAGGCAGCTGACATACAGGGGGGTGTCAACTGCACACTCTAGTTTGCAAAAAATGCACCAGTACCCATCATGCCCTACAAGGCTTGACAAGGTCCCACTTAGAATCCTGGGTCCAGATTTTGGCACAACCTGTCAAGAAAGATTGGCACCAAATGGAGGGCATTTGGAATTAAGATAAGGTTTGGGAAACAAAGCATGAGAGGCATCACCTGCCCACACATAGAAGGCTGCTACAAAAAGGAAGAGAATAAACTGTTCTTCATGTTCACAGTAGACACAGCACAAAACAATGGGCTGATACTGCAGAAAAGATTTAAGAAAGAAATTTAAGGAGACTTTCTGATGGTAGGGTGGTTCTGACTGCTGATATGGCAAAATAAAGCCCCTATTGCCCCCACACCCCATACATTAATTTATAAATGGTAGGTCAGCAGGTCAGTAAAAAAGGGGTGAGGTGGTACAACATCTGTAACTAAACCTCTCAAATGCTGTTGAGAATACAGATTGCATTTTCTAGCTGCTTTCAACAGCACTTAATCAGTACCTACTGCAGTAGGTTTGTTGCCTAAATGCCACTGTGCAATTTACTTCATGATATATCAGTATCCTTTAATAATATAACAGATACCTCAATTTCATATTTAATAAATATAAGTGTCCCTATATAATGAGATTTCATATTACATACTATGTACATTTAATAATTATGTAAAATTCATCTGATCCACCATTACATGCTCATCCAGTATCTACATATTCACTTTTCTTGTAATTTTTTGTCTTTTAAAGCTCATAATAGTTTTTAACCTGCTACTTCTTTATCAAACCAAACAGCTAAAAAAAATTTCAACACACACTTAACATTGTATATACTTATTGCATAAATATTGACTGCTAGGCATTCTGAATTGTGTTCCAAACATCCAACTTAAAGCTTATAAAAAGCTCTTGCCATTTCAACTTTTCAGAGATGTCATCAGTCTTGACAACTGATTTGGATCTCTAGCTACTGCTAGATGATTATATAAATTCTGATAAAGATAGCTTTTTCCAATCTTCTAAAATTATTAAGTTGTAGGACCTCTTTCTGCCATAGACTTTGCTGTTTACCCACTGGTCTTAGAGTCATGGTTTGGGAAGGCAAAGAAATATATTATACTGGGATATACCCTTCCTAATGACCTGATGGATGTGGAAAAAGTAGAAAATCTGCCACATTTATAGTAGATTGTCAATTTGTTAAAAAGCACTATTACAGTCAATTTATGACTGTAATAGTTTAACAAGTTACCAGATAATGTTTTAATACAAGTCTTAAATTGTTTTATTTATATAGGACCAATTCTGTTGGATTGTGCTTTGGGTAATTTGAAGATACACTTCTGCAAGGTAATAAAATTTCCTACTAGTTGATATAAACCAAATAGTTGGTAGAAAACCTACCAGTTCATATAAATGACTGAAGTACATTGCTATTTACTGCATTTCCCTAAGTGTCAAACAAAAAGACTAGACATACTATGGAGACCTTACAACATTTCGTTCATTCAACTTCAGGGAGAAAATAAAATCCTATAATGTTTTTAAATTCCACAGGGTTTGTAAGAACAAAGATTTCAATGTTATGATACATCTACTGTGATGACAGAGGGTGCTCTTTGCTGATAAATGCAGCCAGATAGCCAGGTTTATGTGTGCAGATTAACAAATGCAGATTAGCAGTGTTCTTTTGTACTATACTGGAGCAGCTGCTGCATTATGGGGAGTACAAACTGTATTCCTTCAACAGTCAGTGTGGTTTTGTCCCCTTGTTGCTGTGTGTATGTACTACATAGAGCTGGCAGTGAAGCTCTCCTTATGTTTACACGACAGACCCACACCTCCTGCTAAAAGCGGCTCACTATTTTCCATAATAGGAAGAAAGCAGTGCTCTTAACCAAGTAACTGCCTGCTACAACCATGCAGGATTTTTAGCTTTCCCCTATCCAGCAGAAGGGTATTAAGAAAGATTTCTCTCAGCATAATTTAAACTAACTGATGAAGAAATACTGTCTAGATAGTCTGTAAAATAATTCATAGATTCTTCTTTTTCTAAGCAGCTTAGTTCCTATACTCTGAAATGTACTTAACCTAACAGAAGTTAAGACCATTCCTAAACACCTATGTAAATAACTTTTTCACATTTTTAAGGAGATACAAAGAAACTTCACAGCAGCATACCAACAGCCAAAACCAGAACCACACTACTTAACAGTGCTGTTGAAACAGGAAGAAAGTGTTCTTAAACTGTGTCTAACAAAATAGTGTTTCTTTCAAGGTTAATGAAAATACTTCCTGACCTGTTTAAAAAGCATTTTCTGCATGGTATCTAGCATTCTTCACAGACTTTAACTCATACTGTCTTTCTTTCACAATTTATACCTCCATTTAACTGTTTTTCCTTGTTGGGCTTCAGGAGTGGTTTTTTGTCTGTTTTTCAGGGGGGGTTTGGTTTGGGGGTTTTTTGGTGTTTTGTGTTTTTTTTTTTTTTTTTTTTTTTTTTTTTAATTAAACCACCTTTTTCTTTCCCCCCCTCCCAGGTAAACAGCAGCATAAGAAGGAATACTAACTAAGAATATAATCAGAAGCTCTTTGGTTCGGAACTTCAGTTCGCTCAAGGTAGAAGAATACCAACTATTTTTTTCATTCCTCACAGCACTCCATATTTCCTAATGAGCAAGGAAGTGAACAAGACAGACAACAGTCAATAATGATGCGCTGCTTTATTTTCTGATGAAAGGCATTAGACTTGACTTTGGGAGGTACCACTGTGTCTTGAGGTACACGTTCACTTTATTTCCTGTCATCATTCCCACACAGCGGCAGCTTGGTTTATTTAGTATATTATGTACCTCAATTGGAAGATGTGCCACAATATTCTCTCCTCATTTTAGCAGAAGTTTAAATGTGATTGCCACAATTTCACATTAAAATAAATATGACAGTGTGGCACTATTTCTGAGCATTGCCTACTACATTCATCTGGCAAAGGCCAATGTAAGGTCAGTTCTCTATGGAGCAGGTATTTGATGGCAGTTTCGAGAACGCACTTTCAATGCAATACAAGCAGCACAGTCTATTCAATAGCTCTGCACAACCAAAACAAATCCTACAAGCCTTGTTAAAAAGAACAATCAGATTTTGTTATTTTCCATACAAGGATTCTTAAGTGATACAAATTTGAAATGCAGCTACATTGCTGGAACCCTGAATAAGACCAAAATGCTATAGATTTTTGTACTGAAATTAATGATGCAGGAAAGAAAAAAATCCCAAAAATGAAAATTAAAGCTAGAGAAATATAGAAGGTTTTCAGTTTTCTTTTGTGGGGAGAGTTGCAAACATGAAAGCAAGTGATGGGATCAGGGTTTTAGCATTAGAGTTGCTGGAAAGGACCAGTAAAGAATTCCTACTTTCTATTCTTTACAGACATAACTTTGGTGTCAGCAGCTCTGCTACCTTCCACATTAGTTGCCACACTTGGTGCACAGATGAGCAGACAGCATTCCATGAAAACCCAAAGGATGTTGCAGAGGACTTTGTGGTTACCTAAGTCTTCCACAAATTTATGATACAGATATCTACGTTATCTTTTGGAGTTAATTCCTACCTTTAGTTGCAGAAAGTCCTTTTTAAACAGATTTCAAAACTGATGCTCTAAGAATAAATGTCTATTTTCTCCCACAAGAGATCTTTCTAATAAATAATGGTCCTTTACCGCAATTTTTCTTTTCAGCTATTCATAGGCTAAGATACATATGAATAAGAGTAAGCACAGAACAATTTAATTATATAATTTTATTTCATCTGCAGTTTCTTTCAACTGGCTTGGAAAAACACAGAAGTGACTCAATCTGACTGCAGCTAAGCTAATCATTTACAGTGCAAAAGAATGGCATTAGTAGCAAATAATCAGTCATGGAGTTTTGTTTCAGAAAAGGAGGAGGCTTAAATTAAACACACCCTTCTGTTCCAGAAAATTACAGAAATAAAACAAACCTCAGTATGACTCACACTGATAACCTGTATTTGATTTGTGCATGCTAACTTCTAGACAAACATACTGTAGAACACATCCCAAGTTACTGCTGCTATTTACATGAAAAAGCATTTTCTACATACAAGACAAACATAATTAGAAACTAGCAGCAGGCAAAACAAAATCCCCAGTTTATGAGTCAACATAAGCTGCATGAAAAAAGCTAAGAGAATACTAAGATGTTAGTTAAAATGGTCAGAGCAGAATAAACTTTGTGCAGAGTTATAGCAGTTACGATGACCAAAGCGCAAACTGGTACTGTGTGCTTGAGGGAGCTTGGTATCCCCATTCCTTTACTACGTCAAACAGATGTTTGTGCAAGGTTGCCTAAAGTGAGATGGTATATCTGACACAAGACTAGTAAAAATACTGGATCACTGTTTTCAAGCAAATGAGAACCTCACAAGGAATGTGTGTGAAGAGGTAAGTCTCAAACTCAGTGTCAACAGCAGAAATTGAGAAAAATACAGAACATCTAAAGATTACATTATCCCAGCTCAAAGCCACAGCTGACTGGTTCTATGAGGCACATTAGACTAAACTCAGGTTCTGTTTCACCACTCTATTTGCTTATTATTTTAATCTTCTGTGAAACATACTACTATGCAAGATGCTTAAATATCACAGGTCAGTTAATATTAGAATCTGGTGTTTTAACTAACAAATTACAATATCTATGGGCTCAAGTCAAGTAACTGCAAATTCTTTTTACGTGTCCTCATCTAACAAAGTAATTCACAATAGCACAGGAATGGAGACTTGTTACATCATGCCTAAAACCAGAAAAAAATTCTTCCGGGCAGAAGCCACATGTTATTTCTTTGTTCTATGAAGTGTTTAGTACATTTTTTGTTACCTTACAGAGTTAAAGGAATTCTACAGCAAGAAAATGCAGAGGCTGCAGCACGTAGCTGCAAGCTAACTGGGTGAGCTGCTGGAGTCCTTTGTCAAGGATAAATACTCCTCTGATGATAGGGACTGTAATTTCAAATTAATGTAGTCTGTCAGAAAGACCAAAAATCTGGATTGCAGGATGAGTTAACCTCTTATTATCTGCTACCTTATCCAGAAGGAGATCCTGATTCTGGCTGTGGATACAAAACCAGCAGTATTAATCCCCCTTCCTTCCATGTAAGTTTTACTGGCTATGATTAACCTAATCATTAGTACTGCACAACAGAAAAGCAAAACTGGTGCAAAGGTCCCAGGAATTGCCTCTACTCCCTTCTCAGGGGATTCACTTCAATCAGCTCTACTCTAGTCCTGCTAAATGAGTACCCTTTGTCAGGTGGACTACCGCAGGTGTGATCCCAGAACCCACCTTCCCGTTTAACTGCTGAAAGAAATTGAGTTCACGCTCCCTGAGATGACTCCACAACACAAACCAGAAGTGCAGTAACTGGGAGAAATATGGAAATTTGCCTCAAAAGTGCACTCCTGATCACTACTAAAAAGCTAATACAGGCACACCTAATTATGCCTCAGTTACAGCCCAGATTCACAAACTGCTACAGAGAAAATTACTGCCAGACTGCCTCACAGAAGAAATCTTCAAGGAACAAGGCAATTTGTAGCTAAATGGATAAACAATTTGGACAACAGCACACTACTTTTTATATTAAAAACCCATACACAAGGTATGTCTCAGAATTAGAGATGTAACAATTTTTAGTCCTACCAACTATTATGGACTTATTGCTGTGGTTTTGCTGGAGCCTCTCATTCCCTTCACATCTTGGCTGACAATTGTGGAAGTGTATGGATGATTTAAGTGTTTCTTGATTAATTACAGTACTTTTCAAAAGTAACTATACACGGGTGTAACTTTAAGGTAGCTGCTCAGCTACTTGACCTTTTTCTGCAACAATGTTTTTCCAAATTAGAGTTCAAATTTACACAAAAGTTACACTTTTTGATTGCATTATGCTTAGTACAATTTTTATATCTTCCCATATTGAGAAGATGATACAGATAAATATTTGAAAATATGGCATATTTTCCTGGAGATACTATTTATATATGGGGTATTCACTAACCTTTTTCTAGTTGCTAAATTTTAATTAAGAACTAAACATCTAAAACTGTTTTTTTTTTTTTTCTTCCTTTCAGAACCCTTGCAAGATAGTGGTTTGTTGGGTTTTTTTAAGTCAGATGAAAATGCTTTATCAATATACCACAAGGGCAGGAAAATAGGTTTTTGGCACAAATCTGGTAATGGTCTGTTACATTACTGTATCTGTACACCCTCCAACACACACTAGTTTTAATGTCAAATCTTTTATACCAGTTTATTACCCCTCAAGCTTGAAATTTAGTTGGTCTTGGCCCTGCCACATTAGGGACAGAGACTGGGCAGTATGGAAGTCCACAGCTTGGGTAATTATGCAACTTCAGTTTCCCTGAAGATCATCAAGCAGCAGAACACTAAGATGCTGATTCATTATTCCTTTCCCCAAATAGCAGAAGTGCATTGCAGGGACTTGGAGGAGGGAAAGCATTTGTTAATTCCTCACTCAATCTGTTTATTCTTCCCTCCACTTGAGGCAAATTGAAAGAGATCACCAGTATATGAATAAAAAATAGCCAGCCTGATTAATATCAGAATTCTTGTAAAAGGATTGGGCCTGTCAAAGACATTATTCAGTTGATACAAAATTATTAACATAATGCAGAAACTTGTCTAAAAGTCTCTTCTGGTTCGCCCTGTAAGAATAGATATATATGGGTTTTTTAAACATAAAGAGATCAAATTTGTATGAGAGAAAAAAATATGAAAAAATCCAAATTGCCTTCTCTTGTGTACCTGACACTTGAAGGTTTAAGTCAGTCTGGCTCATGAAATAAATGTGAAATTTAGGAGGTAAGTCAACATGGAAATACAAAAGTAGATCTTGACTTGAAGAGTGATCTATGCATATTATATCTGGAAGCATTAAAACAAAATTATTGCATAATTGTCAGAACCATGCTGAATTCTCGAACTATTTCAGATTTCTATAGCCTGTCAAAATCTCACATATGATTTCCATCTGGAAGTGCCTATTTAAGACAGATTTTTTTTTTAAAATGCAATTGGAACTTGCCAACTGAAATAAGTAGCTTTTGCTCATATTTTTGCAACTTGGCTTTCATAAATTTTTTAAACATCAGGTAATTCTTTTTGTACCCCTGACCTGAAGTATAATTTTCAGGAGAAAAATACTTTGTTTCTTGGTTCAACACTGCTTCAATTGCAAGCTCTAGACTTATTTCTGCATTGTTTAAAGTCTAATGTAGCAGAGCCAAGACCATATGAATTTCAACCTGGAGTGTAATAATGTGGTATTTGTTTCTTTTGCTCCCCTATCAAAAATAAAGGCAACAGGATGATCCTATCGAATAAGAAGATTTAACAAAAATAAACATAGAATTAAGTTTTAATGGTTTGCAATAGACAGAGAACAGAAATAGAGGTACCCCTGAATAGTTCTATAATGTTATCACAAGATGCAATCTCTCAGAAACAGACAGTTTAAATTACAAGTCCTGAAATCAGAACAAGCCTAAAGAATAACACAGCTTTCAATTTTACCAGCAAAACAAATATAAGACATGTGAACAAACCAAACATAAGAAAAACTAAACCAAACCAGATTCCACATGGACTTCCCTACCCCTACACAGGGCAGGCTTTAATAGAAGCCTTTGCTCTTGTTACTGTGTGTTAATTTCTTAAGTGCCTCTTTCTTAACCCTATTCCACTGGAGAAAACTAATTTTTATATACATGTACACTTACACACGTATATACAGACATACACACGCACACAAACACAAAAATTTGCAGCTTCTCAAATTAGATACTAATGCAGCCAAGTCAGTCATGACTAACACGGAAACTACCACCTATCCTGACCTCAGTCCATAAAGAAACACAGCCATTTCCTAGACTTTTCAAAGACTTTAATATATAGGGTGCTTCCTAGAAAAAGGTTCAGTTATAGCTAGCTAAGAAATAGAGAAGGCCAAAATTTGACATGCCTGCTTTAGTAGTCACATGCAAAGTAAATCAACAACTAATCACCACAGCCATCACTGTTACAAACATACAATACAAGGAATTCCAAGTCTGTTGACCACAGCTACACACACTGGAAAACACAAGTAAAATTAAAACATTCCATACTTAAATCTCTTTCCATAGTTTCAGTTTATATTATAACTCACCCCTTTTCAGCAATAGAAACACAGCACATCTGAGCAGATAACAATAAAGGACCTCTAACAAACACCAACATCTTTCCCCTATTTATGGGGAAGACAGACTAGCCAAGAGAAGGACTACCATACTATTTTCTATTAGATTACTCAAAATTAGATTGAACATAGGTTTAACACAATCTGATCTACCAGAGGAATGTATGAGTTAATTATATATGCAAACTTTCTGTTATACATAATCGAAAAAGAAAAATCATTCCATGCTCTAAAACAGATATACATCTTCTTTGTAAGCCTTGTAGAAATTATGGCATACGGAACACTGGGAAAAGGTACTGGAAGACATCAAGGGGATAATTTTAAGACTGTCAATACTGCAACAGCCAGATTTGAAATTCTCTGCCAACTTTGCTAATCATAGAGTAAGGAAAAAAGTTGAGACTTCCCAATTAAGATGCAGTGTTGCTGCTAGGAACGTACATAGCGACACAAGCATGGCATGACAAATTTAAACTTTTGGGCTCAGAATATTATTATTGAGACTACAGTTTCACAGCCATTTCTTTGGTAGCAATTGCTTTAGACATGGCTGCCCTTCTGCCCAAGCCAGTTAGTTTCCACTCCAATGTTCCCTCTCATCGTCACGGCTGTGAACTAACTCAACAGCCTCAGTACACTCGTCTGTTGCTGGTACTGGAGTGGGGACAAGTGATCTGGACAGAGTAGGAACCTGGGGATGTCAACTGTTATGACACTAATGCTTGAATAACTACTTGCTGGACTGTATCTAAACAACACAGGAAAGAAAGACACAAAAATCCATTCAAGCACAGGGGAAATACAAAATCGCTATTGAAATGCATTTTCAGCAACATTAATTACTGAATTAAAGATCTGCAAACCAAACCAGAGAATACGGACACATTTTCTCAACTGACAACTCTGAAAAGAGATGCCTCTTACAACTATTCTAGAAAGGGTGGGAAAAAAAGGTCAAATAGGAAAACCATAGATTCAGAAATGCAACTCAAACTTTATCTTCCTTCAGAGATGAGAACGGAATTGAGTTCTGAAAAAACATCAACAGTCAGGAAATTTGTTTCTTAACCTTTTAAATGCTTCTAAACGAGTCATGACTGTTGCAAGTGTCCTGCAAATTTTGTATCACTTCAGTATGTGCTATCCACAGCTTCTTTTACTAAAATGCCACTTGTTCTTTGCTGAGCTCTCCTTTTTAAAAAGGATATTGAGACCAAAAAAAGAGACTGGCAAAATCTCAAGTTATCTACGTTCACTGATCACAGCTTAATCGTAAGGAAAGAGTGTCTTGACTAGTTTTATTACTATTGTTGAAATACTTGTATCTTCAGATCTTAAGCATTCTATGAGTAGGAAATAATTTTCAACATAAAAATAAAAACAAAGTGGATGTAAAGAATTTAGTCTTTATATCACAGTAACTGATTACTGCCACTTCTGAAAAAAAAAAAACAAAAACACTTGTGCAATCTAAGAGGTAATACTTAGTGGAATGGAATAAATCATTAATTACTAATTAGTAGCTTTGATGTCATACCTGTAAAGCTTCTGCAACTTATCACTTGATATTAACTGATCAAATAAGAGAGTCTCTCTAGTCATATTCTGCCAAATACTTGTTAGTCATCTTACATGTCAGTAAACACAAGTTGCTAATAAGCTGACGATAAAAACATAGCTGTATTAACTTTCACACACCTCCATTCTAGCAGCAGCTACAGGTCACTGACCATAAAAGTATAAAAGGAATTAAGATAGAGCAGTCTGCCAACTCCAAAGGATAGATTCAAACAAAAAAAAGACCCTGGCAAAAATAGATTGCAAAGTCTAAATTCAGCTAATAGATAACAGAAAATTTATAGAAGTCCTTTCTCTATTAGACATTTTATTCCCCCTGTGTCCATTGTATTGTAATCTAAAAAGACCAGATTGTGCCATGAATACCTCCTAGTAGGAACATTAGTTCCACTGATAACACAATAAAATTTGCTCGTGATTTCAAATGAGCAAGCTTAAGTTCTGAAGTAAAATGGAAGTTATCAGCTCAACCTTTGTAGTTGCATACTTTGTTTACTGAATTTATTTTCTATATCAAATATTAAACAATAAAAAGTTGAAACTAACTTTAAATATTTCACTTTAAATATAGTTCAATCTTATTCTATCATACTGTCATTTTATAAACAACCTAGAGAAAGGATTGGCCATATGTAGTCACCCTTTTTACAATTTTTTTTTTTAAGTCTGCTCCAATAAAGGAAGAAAATCCGTGACTTAGGAGCTTAGTAATAGAATCATTCATCTTTTGAACTAATGTTTTAATTACCAGTTGTATAAAGTAAAGACATATTATTAAAAGTCTCCATGAAAGAATATACCATTGTTGCATGTTTTACATTGACTTAATACGTAACTAGTGATATTGAATGTTATTAGGTTAAATTGCCTATGTCATCAAAACTTTTTTTTTTAAGCTTTTAACCAAAGATTTCTAAGGAGGCGAAAAAAACCCAAAACCTATTTTCAAACCACTTTTCCAACACAGAAATATTCACTGACAGTCAGTGCTGTAAAACTGAAATCGAAGTGATCATATTGTCACTACTGTATTTAAAAGTGTAACACTTGAACCAAGTAGAATGATAGGTGTTTTCAAGCATTAGTAGAGAGGAAATACATCTGCACTGACAGCTATGAGAAGACCAAAAAAGCAAACCAAAACAATCATAAGCCTCCCAGTAATGAATCACATTTAACTCTTGAGAAAAATACTTCAACATAATGATGCATGTTATAAGATAGATATGTAGTTATTGGGAGTACAGAGAAAAAAGAGAAGAAACATAACATACAAGCTTTAAACACTCACCATCTGAATTGGTTTTTTGTGAAGATCTCGTTCAGTCACCAACTTTTCTTGGTCAGTGACATAAAGGCCTTTTTGTGCCAGGGCTTGTATAACAGCATCATGACCTAGAAGTGGTTTTGCAGCATCACTCTTGAGAATAAGGCTCCCAGCACGACAGTAGAGTTCTGCAGACAGCAGCAAGTTAACAACAGGTGGTTTAATGTGCTCCTGGTCATACTGGTCTGTGTAAAATGGTTCTCGTAATTCTTCTGGAACATTTTCTACAAAGACAAAAATAAAAAGCATTAGTCAGTATCAGAAAGGATAGATATAGTATTAGGGTTTTTTTTTACTTATATGAGCTCAAAATTACTTTAAAGAAAGTATATTCAAGGGAAGGACAGAGTCTTTACCAGTCGTCATGATATAAAACACTGGGGAAAACTGCATACAAATATAACATTTGAACTATAAATAGAAACTTAAGAAGCATTCAAAGAGCATTCCACAATGCAAAGGCCAACCTGTGGTTTACAGCATCATTAAGATTTCTCGGCTTCTCCAAATACATGCCCAAGTGTTCTCATTTCCTTCAGCATAATATTATATAGGTCAGACATGTAAAGGCAGAACAACACCCATTTAAACACAAAACTCTGTCTCTATTACAATAATAAAATGGAAATGGAACATTATATTTTAGCACAGAATAATTTGAGACAAAAAGGGAAACTTACACTCAGCAGCCTTCTAGATTTCATATATGCAAGAGAAATTTGATTACTATACTACCTATTTCAAAGGTCATGCATCACAGAATGATGACAATACAGCAGTTAAGCATAAATACATGGATGTTTTACTGTAATTAAAATAATGGAAAAAGAGGGGAAAAATTATCAATTTCCTTCTGACAAAATATTAAATTCTTATTTGCCTATTTGTGTTACTGACTTCCCGTAAAATTGTGGCTTTCCTCCTTTTCCAATGAACTGGCTTAGCACCCACAGGAAGCTATGCAAGATTCTGTCAAGTTTATGCTGAGATTTTAACCCCAAAATTAGCATTCCAAGACATTCTAACAGTTTTTCCAAGTACTTTACACAGTACAAGCAGACTATATTTAGAATTGTCTACCTCAAAAGTAATAAATTAAATATGGTACCAGATCAAATGAAATTAAAACACCAGTGAAATGGAAAATAACTTAGACATGGTTTCAGACTTCACATTTCTAGACATATGCACTGCAAGATGCTCCATTTTCCCCATATAAGAATTTCACTCTCCATTGTTGTAAAATTAGTTAAGCCAACAGCATTTATGGGATGAAGAGCAGTGATTCTTTTCCTGACCCCAAATGGAAAAGCCTTTTTAACTGGGAAAAAAGTGCATAAGAAAACAGTGATGCAACTCTATCTCCTAGATATATCTCCTATCCCTTTTGCCTTCAGCATGAGAAATGGCTGAACAGACAAGGTTTGAAGCAGAGGGTGGAGTAAACAGCAGTTTACTCCAGAGGGTGGAGTAAACAGCCCAATACGGGTTGAGCAGGAGAGAAAAAAAACAGAACATGCCATCACAAGATAACGACAGATTATCTTCTTCCTCATACATATTCTACTGCAGTTCATGTGCTTCCATTATGGGCTTTGGAAGAAGAGCTAGCTGCCTTCTAGCTGTGAAAGGAGCAGATATGCATTACAGAGTGCAAAAAGGGAAAGAAATATTAACACATACTTTCTTAAATGTCATGAGAATGGTAAAAATGGATAAGATATCACTTCTTATTTGCCAGTTCAGAATATCAAGGGGAAGAGAGGTATAGTTTATAAATTGCTTAAACCATGAGCCTAAATTTGGCTAGAAAGCTGGCAGCTCTGCTTTAGATTACAGATCAAAATATATTGTCAGGAAAACTAATTTGCCTTTTAAAATACAAGCCTAATGCCCAACAACATTTTTTTTACAAGATAATTATAAAACCACTAAAAAAAAAAAATCTATCAATGTCAGGCAATGATATTGCAATCTTCTCTTGCCACTTCCCAGCCTCACTTACTGACTACAGGAGCTACAGTCATCCAATACTATAAAAAGCATTTATAATTCAAGAACTCTGAACTCCTAGGTACCTGCTTCCCTAGGTATTATTTCCATCTATCTCAGTTCTACCTGTCCTTCTTTATTTTCCCTGTTTCTCCATACATTGTCTATTTAAATATTAAGCTCATTATTTCTGAAGTCTCTCATGATCCATCTCTTCCTTGTTATCAGAAGCTCAGACTTATCATGACTTTATCCTCTATAATTCCAAATGCCAACTTTTAAAGCATATTCATGGTATTTCCTCAAGCTCGAGAGCATTAGAAAATATTTTTGTAAATATTTCACAATGCACAGGCAGCAGATTTTTGCCTTTTTTTGAAAACAAAACACACACCCTTTTTGAATCACAGGGGAAGTTATACGGGGTAGGAGGCATCAGGGAGGAAGAGATAAAGCCACCTGTAGTTTCTTAGAAGACCTAAAAAAGCTTCATTCCCATGTGGAAAAAATACCTCAAGGCAGGAGCAGTTAGCTACACACAAACAAAAGTCACATACTCTGTGTGATTCCCTGAAGACAATGACAGATTTCAAGTCTGAAAATCTGAGTCAGAAGAGAAATCCAAAGTCAGGAAATAAAAAAAAACATCGCCCATTAATGAGTAATTTCTGATCTTCTGCATCACTGAAACAGACCCTAAAGTGACAAGCTAAGATGCAATAAATGCATTTATCATGAAGGAATGATATCCACTACTGGGGTTTAGTGATGAAAAACCTCAATACACTAAAAAAAAACCAACCCAAAACAAAAAAACAAACCAAGATCAAGATGATAATTATCAAAGGCAAAGAGAATTATTTATAAGGAATATTTCAGCTTCTGAAAAATACAGCAAAAGACAAAATAAGACATGTGCCATTTCTTTTACTTCATTGGTGTTCACAAAAATAAATCTGGAATAGAAACTTATTGGTGTTCATAAAAATAAAACTGGAAATTTATTAGAGAAATAGAATACAGAAACAAGGGGCTAGGAAGAGAAACTGACTACAGACTTATATCTGAATTTATAAAAACAAAACATGTGAAAACATACAAATAAGGAATCCCTGCTGCAACAAGATCAGAAGTCTTCACAAAAATTCCCATCAGAGTTCCCTTTGCACAGAAAGAAACACATGCACTTTTCCCCATTTAAAACATGTATCAAACTGTTTGATATCAGAATAGATCTTTATAGAAGATTCAAACTGTGTTCTCATTTTTGTTATAGCTTAAAAAAAAAAGCAGAGCAGCCAGACATAGAGGAAACTTTTCTTGTTACTGATATCAAAGTAACAGCCCTTACAGAATCAGCATGCATTGCCTTTGCAGTCCTGTGGAGGGGAATTTCAAGGCTACATCCAGCTCTCAGCAGATTACCAGAACAACCAACAGGGTCAAACCCCTTTCTTAACAATCTCCAATCCTGCAAGAATTGTTAAACAGCTCTGTTAGGCAGAGAAGAATCTTAACACTAATTCCCAATATGTGCATTTTACCAGTCCCTTCCCTTTGCCCAACTGACAAGTCTTTCAAGATTAAACTGCGAAGTAAATGAACAGTTTTAAAATAAATACCTTGTTGCACATACTGCCATAAAGTACCATTTAACCTTGAAATTTATGGCAAAGTACAGCAATTATGTTAGAGAGATTTATCAGGGACACTGGGTTTGGGGAGTTGAGCACACAAAATATGGATGAGACCAAAGGAACTGGGTGTATTTCTGCTGCAGAGGCAGTGGGAGGATCTAACTGCACTCTTCCAGCACCCAACGGGCAGGTTTCAGAAACATGGACTTGGACTGTACAGTGAAGTGACAAAAGGCAGTGGTTGTGAGTTGTTGCATGGGAAATTTCAACTGGGTAAGTCAAAAAAAACCAAACTTCTCCGCAGTGAGAGCAGCAGAGCACAGGTTGCCTGGGGACTTGGCTGTGCAACTACCATCTCTGGGGACTTTCAATACTTGAGTGGACAAGGCCTTGAAAAACCTCCTTTAACTTTGAAGCTGGCTCTGCTTGGAGCAGAAGGTTAAACTACGTGATCTCCAGAGACTGCTTTCACCCTATTTTTTTTCCTAAACGTGTCAATAGGTCCACAGGTTTCAATTGTGGAAATCTTTTCTTGATAGGGGTTTTAAAAAAAAGAAGTTTGACATTCTGAATTTTGTCAATATTGAACTGTGAAGAAAATAAATGAAGCTAATGTACATATTCAATACACATGGAAAAGAACAAAGAGGAAATACCACATTAACCCAAAGCATTAACATAAATTTAAGAATCAGGCTAACTTTAAAAACAGTATTCAACATATCTTCATGTAATTTTTCCATAAATTATAATGCTCTCTTGAGAGAAGAAGGGGGGAAAAAAGAAAAAAGGAAAGAAAGTACTTATTCCAAGCTTTAAAGCAGACAAGGGATTATTATTCTCCCTCCTTCCCCCCCAGGAGATAGAATTGTAACTTAACTTTCCATTTAAACAGACAATTCTAAAGGGAAGGAATTATCTAAAAATAATTCATGGCTACAACCCTTGAATTTACCTTTAAAAGCTGTTTCATAAACAAAACACTCTGCTCAGGTAAGTGTGAATCAATCCTTGGAGGATAGGATGAATTCCTCCTTTGGAAAAAATTACTTGTATTAATGTGGAAAGTCCACACTTCTTTAAAAACAAACTGGTTTTTTGTAAAGTTTCTAGACTTCCATACAAATGAATACAATCCTTTGAGTTACACGACTACTGAGTTTTTTAAGTTTATAAGAGTGAACAATTCCAGATTTATGAATGTTTGCATTACGGAAATCCAAAAGCTTATAAGTCTTTGTCAACAAGGTCTCTTGTTTATACTATCCTCAGGAGTAAAAAAAAAAAGTTAAAATATCTCACCATCTCATTGAAATGTACACCATTCTTGGGAGCCAAAAGAACACATCAAGCCTCAGCCTAGAAAACTTCCATCTCTATATGTTACTGACGTCAATCAACAAAGATATTAAGGAAAAAAACCCAACTTATTTGTAGAAGACTGAGATTTAATATAAAATTATTTCATGAAAATACCTTTAAGTACTTCCTAGTGCAAGCCATTAGATGAATTTATGCCAAGTCTTAACGGACTCAGTTACTTGACAGTTTTCTGTAGGACAGCAAAGATATGCTTTTGCCATAAGGTAACACTGTTAAGTTACTTCATTCAGATTCCCACTTGCCAGCAAGGGTTCTGGTGCCCAGATGGCAAATATGGCACAAGAGAGCAGAGCCTGCATGGAAGTCAAGAGTCTGAGGACAGCACAGGTCAGAGAAGTGTGATTTATATTATTTTGCTTTTGATGAATTTTTGTAGTTGCCTCAGTAGAAGAGGGAGACATTTCAATTTGCTGTTTCATTCTGGAGACACCTTCAAGGACTCTGGTGAGTACTTCAGTTCTAAGATTTACAGCAGGTTAGTAATCCAATGGTCACACTGATGCTACTGAAAAAAAAGTAATAGTCATGAAACAAGACTTTTAATCAGGAAGCAGAAAACAAAATGAGACAGTTGATATTAAAAAAGAATTTTTACTTTTTTGTTTGTTAAATCAGTCTGCCACTTACATTGTTCTTGGCTAGCAGGCAGTAGGTGTACTTCTGCCTAGGGGCAAGTATCTAAAAGGTCCATCTATATAAATTTGTGGTAGACTTAATTTCAGTAGCACAATTCTTAACTTTGTCCACCTAACTAAACTGAACTTGAGAGATTCTTGGATTTACCATCACAGAAGTACTACAACCCTACCCTCCTGCCTCTAGATGCCACAAAAATAGACCACTATCCACTGCTTTGACAGCAGTTCTGCACTTATAAGGGATTCATTATTTAAAAACAAAACCCAAAAGCATCCAAGGAAAAAACATGCACAGGCTCTACCTTCATAGCCTACGCAGACTTCAGTTATTTTTTGAGCACTGAGAATCACATAAGAAATGCTCTACGGGGTCATGCTAATTGTCTTTCCTGTCCAATATTCTGTCTTTGGTAGCACAACAGGAAGCTCTCCTTGCAAAGCATACAGAATTTGTCTGGTAGGAGCATTTCTTATAAAAATGGGGAAGTTTAACATCTACTTTACTAAAACCTGCATATTGATTCAGGTTTTGATAAACAAAAGAATGACTTGGAATTACCCTGGCAATAAAGGTATCAATTCTTATTAGCATAAATATCCTCAGAACTTATTTGTGGGAAAGGTAAGGTATGAGAAATATAAAGATAATAGTATAGTTATAATCCCATCTCACTCAGCTAGCACCCTGATGACTGTTATAGTCAAGATATGATTTGAATAGCCTATAGAATAGGGCAAAAGATTGTTTCAGAAATTTAGAGATAAACACTTATTTATTGAGCTACTATAGGACTTTATTAAGCCAAAGAAAATTTTTGCCAGCCATATCTAGAAAGACTTGAGCTGACACATCTGCTTTGGTGTCTGGATTACAGGTTCTCTTAGCTTAAGGCTGCTTCTAATTGGAAGAAAAAAAAAACCAAGTAGTTAAAAGTTATTAATTTCAGGAGTGGAATTGTATCCAGTTTTGCTCATCCACCAGCTAGCTGTAGAAGTAAAATTATATAACATCTCATATTAGAAAGGCGATAAGTTCCTGATTAACAGCATATAAATACTCTCCCAAGTTTGGAAGAGAGCCACCTTTAAACATGGAGTCACTAAAGTAACCCAACAGATTACCATAAAGAATGGGGGGAGGAAGCTAAAATATATCTGCAGCAGTAACTGCAATGATGGTCAAAAAATATAAAAGAGAAACTAGGTATAGGTAGAAGAAATATGTTTCATCTCATCACCTGACATAGGTGAGCATTTGGCTACAGTCTTTGTCAGATCTATTGCACTCTGCAGACCCACACTTCAGTTGTAAAGACAAATAGGCTCAATGACATGAAGTCATTGAAATAACAGATTATAAACTACTCCACCTGAGGTCTATCATGTAGTAAGAATCTTGACAACTGTTAACTTATTAATTCACCTTCTCATACTTTTGTATGTATACAATCTATAACCTCAGATGACTCTCAAATCCAATAGATCCAGAGGCTCATACAATTTTATTTATTTACTTTAAAAAAGTGATCTACAGTCAAACCATGTTTTAAATGTGTTCTACAGAAAGGAGTGATACAATCAACTTCTAAGTAGACCATCTCAGTTGATGATTAGTCCAACCAAGTGACTTTAGTAGGATTGACCAAAGCATCAATTTGTCAGCAACTATTTTAGAGAAGTGATGGAAGGGAATATCCTCAGAAGAAATCTTCCTCACAAGACTCTCAAACATTTGCTTTTATATTCCAAACTCTTGTGCAAGTTTTTTCTAGCTGCCATACTGAATAAAAGTAAAGAAATATGGTATGCTAGGAAAAGATTAAAAGATGTTCTGGCCTGCAACACCCAACATAATAGATGAGAGTATTTAGTTAAAACTTGTTTCTGTCAGATACACAATGTCCATTTCCTCTCTTCATGGTTCTACTGGCAACATCTGCGAACAGCAGTAAGTAGCTGCATATGAATTCTGAAAGTATTAATCATCAGGAGAAAGCTATTTTTAAGTTTCTTGGGTAATGTTTAGTTGCAGATGACACAATTTGTAATCTATTGCTTCCAAATCTATAAAGGATAAATTTAATGTTAAAAGGTGTATGGACTATTTTATTTTGACTGCAGAAAACACTCACAACAATGTTTAGGATGAGCACTCAGACTTGTGCAGCTTTTATCTAGTTGTTAAGTTTACTCCTCTCAAAAAAAACTCTCATGCTAAACCAGTGAAATTTATTACTGTAGCAGAATAATATGTTGTATGGATAGTAGAACAGTAACAGATTTAACTTGACTTTAAAATTGTTCCCATGATTACCTAAGAATCATACACAGAGACAGCATATGATTAACTTAGTAAATAAAAATGTGATGCAAAGCTGTCTGAAAAACAATTTTCCAAGAGTATTCTGAGGTCTCCTATCAAATGGGAAGAATGTCTACTTGAAGGTTCAAGAATTAGTATTTTCATTCATACTAACTGAGGTTCTAGAGAAGCAATTCCAAGATACAAAGGGATTGAGAGCATTTTGGAGGACAAAATCAAAATCACCTGGAATAAGTGGAAGAAGGGCTTTGAAAATAGGATGCAGTTATGTAAGTATAGCTGCAAAGCAGGAACCTACAACTGTACAATTACAAGATGGGAACAAGTGAGTAGGCAGCAGTTCTGCAGAGAAATATACAGAGCTACAGTGAATCACAGACTGAATGAGTCAACAATTCTAGGCTGATGCAAAAATGACAAACATCATATTCTAGTGATTAAATGAGAGTATTATGGGTTGGAAAGATGAAGTAATTTTTCAAATCTACCCTGTACTGGTAAGGGTTTAGCTGGACCATTAGATCTAGATTTAGGCATAGAACTCATGCAACCCGACCACAGGGAAAAAAAAAAACCCACCACAGGAAAATAACAAACCAAAAACCCCGCAGAGTCCAAAAAAGCTTGACTTACAAAAATGAAGCTGAAAAAGTCTATTGTGTCTAAACAGCAGAATAGAGAAGAGACACTGTTTTTATTATGTGGAAGGTGTTATAAAAAGGTAAGGCACCCACCATTCTCACATCCACCGGGAACAGGATAAGTAATAGGTTTACAGTGTAGCAAAAGACATCAAGATTATTATGTTGTTCTAACATCTAGAGATAAATAAAGATTCAAATTGACTAGCAGACATACCATGGAATCTCTATAATTACAGATTTTTTAAAAAAAATGGGCTAAACAAACATCTGTCAGGGATGATGTATATTTAGTTCAGCCTGTCTTTAGGTTGGCGGATGGATAACAAATTTTCCAGCCACATTTTCTACATCTATAGTACAGTGAGAAGACAAAAACTTCACACTCCAGAATAATGAAATCCACTTCTGTTGTTTACGAAATAAAAAGGATGCAGAGTAACACAACATCAAGACCTTTTAAAAATTATTCCTATGAAGTAGGTCTCATTATATTTTTAAGTCGAGGCATATAACATCAATATATTCAACCACTTCTTTGGAAAGCAGTTTTTCTATACTGAAATGGTTAACTTCCAGCATTGGGAGTCAGTGCTGAAATTTAGTGTTTGCAGATTTAACTTCTAAGATCAAACATTCCCACTTTCATACTTCACACTTTTTGTTAGTTTCCCTCCCCTTTCAGTTACTGTAAGTTGTGTCACAAATAATTTATTTATTACAAAACATTTAACCTGACCTGTCCTAACACTGATACATTTTCTTGCAACAGAACATCAAGGCACAAAATCCTACACTCCCTCAACACTTACTTATGAATGCTGTCTTCAATTAGTATTTCTTAAAAAATTCTTCATACAAGATGCCTTCAACATGACTCTTAGTATACTTGTACTCTCATAAGGGACCTTACTAATAAGGCAACTTACATTGACTCACCTGTGTTGCGGGCCAGACTACTCTTGCAGCTTTACTGAAGACAAGAGCAATATACAATTGGTCTCTCGGTTTTTGTATGCAGATATCAAACACCAAAAGCCACTACTAAATGTTAATGAACAGTACCTATTTCAAAGTCTTTTTTCAAGAGACAATCCTCTTCACAACACCTAGCCAAGCTGTATCCACAATTTTGATGATATTAAAATATGCTTTTAAGAATGTGAAATATGTCCATTGAAAGATGTGCTCATGTGATATATAAAGATTTAGACTTCTTCAATGGGTACATGATTGCAACAACTTGTACTTTTCATTAATCAAAATGAATGGTATTAGTTTATTTCAGAGAGGGTGGGGAAAAAAATCCTTCATTTCCCCTGCCCACTTAAGGCATTCCAACATTTCAAGCATAAAAAAAAGAAATAAAAAAGAGGCATCCATAAACACACGAATCATCCTTTGTAATTCCTTTGTACAAATGCATACAGCAATAGGTAGAAGACATGACTGAGGTTGTGACCTACTCCAAAGAACTAAAACAAATAATTTAACAAACCCAAACTTCCTTCCTTCTTGGAAAAGGTCTTCTGTTTCACTCCAAGTATAAAGGAAGCGTTTGTATTGCAGGCATGCAAGTCTTGTATACTGTTTTTCCCTACCTCAGCCACAAACTCTTCTTTGAGGCGACTAGCGATATTAACCTAGTGGAAGAACCGTGAGATCAGAAACACTACAATTGTGTATGTTTACCTCTCTTCCTACTATTACATTACAGCAGTACTTAGAGGGCAGATGGAGCTATTTTCTCTCTAATCATGTTTCATTTGTACATCTCAGAACAACCACAGTAATGAATAGAAAGAGTAAAGGAAGCTGGTTTGGATCACACTTTCTACAGAAAAGTACCCTGCAAGTTGCTTTACACATCCAATAGAAACTCAACCAATATAAACCAAGACATTTCAACCACAGGCTGTGAATCTGTCCAACTCCAGTAGAAAAAGGTTTTCAGGTTAGAATGCTGGGTTATATTGCACAAGCACTGTACACCCAGATTCCCATGAGTAGAGACTATAGAACTAAGCTACCTAAAAAAATAATGATTTCTGAAAATGTTCAATCAAGTACTTCCAAGAGTTTTCACTACTACTATTTTACCCCTCATGTCTGCATAGCTAATAAAGCCATATATAAAAAATATTAAATACTTGCCTAGATTTCACCAAAGAAATTAAGCAGAGTTTATTGACAAATCTTTAAATATAAATAGCATCTTGATCTTTTTTCTTTCTAAAGTGACAAACATGCATCTTACTTCAGTAGCTACTGACCTTACTGAAATTTCACCAGGTTCAACCACTTCTTTTAAAAGTAGCTTTTTGGAAGCACCACATCAAATATCATCAGCTCCCAGGGGCATCATAAAGGTACACCTTTAACCCTGTTCAAATACATAACAATGCTCCTGCCCTAAATGCAAAAGTTACAAAATTCCAGAAGGAGGAACCTTTTCCTGTTATTCTACAAAGAACAGGGGTAAAAATATTGACTGTTAATATATAACTCACCTTTCAAAGAAGAACTTTCTTTTTAATCCACAGAAAATTAAGTGATTAATATACCACAGCTATATTAAAAACCCCCAGCTTGGTAAATTTTCAAAATGCTTCCCTCAGACGACCTCTGTAAGTCTGGTATTCCTCAAGGCCCAACAGTATTTCAGGCATAGAATAATAGGTCTGGTATTCCTCAAGGCCCAGGTTTTCAAAGACAGAGCAGTAATGCCTTTTCAGAGGCATTACAATCAATTCCATTTATGCTTACGGACAAGGAGAGGCTTCTGTATTGTGCAGGCCAAAAACCTGGCATTAAACGCTCTTTTTCCTGAAACCCTTATTGTTTAACCACCCAAAAGGCTACAGGCTACTGTCACACATGTCAAAACTAACAGCGCACATCCATTTCCGTTGCTAGCCCCCAATTCAGCTCTTAAACAACGTTAGGAAAAATTTTGAAACGACAGGCAAACATGGATTGCTGGTGTTTTTTCACGTTCTAGAAGCATGACCCGGGGAATAAATAATACACAATTAACAGAGTTTGATTCTTCAAATAAAATTGTATTAGCACCAATACACAAAAATTACTCGCTAATGGAAACAGTGGTTTCTCCAGAAAGATTACAGGTAATTAAAGAAAAACAAAAGAAAATCTAAAAACCTCACAAGGGGTAAGGAACCTAAATAGGAGGGAACAGACCAAAACCATTTCCTAGGCACCTCCTACCCGCCCCCCCCCCGCCTCAGCTCCGCAGGGAAGGGCTCGCACGTCCTCAGGAGCGAAGCAACCAAGCAGGAACCAGCATCAAAGAAAAGGAAGAAGAAGACGCCACCTACCTGTCCCAAAGGCTTTGGCCACCAGCCAGGCGAGATTACAGGCGATTTTCGCTCGGGAGAAATCATAATGGTCAAAGGGTTTGATGGCAGGAACAATGAAAGTCTTCCTCATCTCCTTGGCGTCTGCGGCATCCCCCATCTTCTCACAGGACCCCCGGCAATTCGGAACTTACATGGTTTTTCCTCCTCCTCCTCCTTCTCCCGCAGCCGGGAGAGACGGCTGTAAATACGCCGACAGCAGCTGAGGGCAGCGCTGAACCCAGCTGTCCGTAAAGGGCTAACGCCGCCTCCCGCCTTCCTCTGCACAGGAATGTGGCAGAGCCCGAGTGTCCTCCTCTTCTTCTTCTTCTTCTTTTTCCTCCTCCTCCTCGCTCTTTGTCTCAATTCACTCACGACGCCGTCCCTCACCCCCCGAAAAACGGCCCCCGGCGGCCCCGGCCCCCCCTCCCCCAGGGAGACCCTCCGGGCAGGGCTGGGCGCCCCAGGCCGCCACAGCCTCCAGCCCCTCGGCCTAGGGCGGGAGCCGCCCGCAAGGCCCCCACAGCCGCAGCGGGCCGGGACGCGGCCCTTCCCGGCCCCAGCGGAGGCACCGAGATGTCAAAACGCCGGGGACCTGCCCGAAAACGCTGCGAAGCTCGTCCCGCCGCCCCGCCTCAGCAGCAGCCTACGGTGGGCTGGGAGCGACACCAGCTACCCCGCCGCTGCCCCTTGTCCAGGCGCTGCCCCAGCCGCCCCTCAGCGAGACAACACGCTCCCGGCTCCCCTCAGCAGCTGCCGCTGCGGTTTTCCACCCGCGGCTGCCGCACTCGACGGGCGACACACGGCTGCGCATGCGCTAACGCCACGGCCGCCGCCCCCGCCCAACAAGGGCGGGGCGGGGAGCGCGAGAGGGAGGGGCGGGGCGGGGCGCTCTCCGCCGTCGGGCGGTCACGTGATCGCCCCCTCTCTACAAGGGGGTTCTTGGCGCCGGGCTGGCTCCTCGCCTCAGGTGGGGTGGGCCTTGCCTCAGGCGGGAGAGCCGGGGAAGCTCGGCCAGGCTCAGCCCGGCCGTAACCCAGCGGGAGAGAGGGGCGGAGTGTTTCCCGCCGGTAAGGGGGCGTCTGGTGGTGCCCGTCCGTGGGGAAAAAGGGCGGTGTCCCTCGGCCGCAGGGCCCGCCCGCTGCTGGCGTCGCTCCTTTCCTGGCGGGGCCGGACGCGTCTTCCCGCGCGCGGCCGTTGGCCTTCGGCGGTGTCTTCTGGGAAGGTCGGGATCAGCCCCAGCGCCCGGATCACAGCGTGCCTCACGTGTAGGGGGGCACTCTGGGGAGCCGGCGGCCGCCTTGTTGCGGGGCAGCTCGGTGGGCTGGGGCCGCTGACTGGAGCAGGGAGCGCTGCCGAGGGGACGGGCTTTTCATCCCTCTCGTGTGTATTTGTTCCTCCTGTCTTAAATTGCGTCTATGTGTAACTTCTCAAATAGTCGGATAGAAAAATGACAGAGCCTTAAAATGGTTCAAGGCCTGTTCACATAATAGCTGTGATAACAAGCAGTAGTAACAATTTGCCCTAGAGACCATCTGCTGTCTCACTCGCAAGTACCTGGGCTGTTTTTGGAAATGTATACAATCACTTTAACAGTGGCCTGTGTGGAAAGAAGTATTAGTCACAGTAGGAACTAGTAACCGGGTGATTAATGACTTGCATTCAAACAGGATTGGATGAGTTAGCTTTGAAGTGTGGGTCTGAGGGTGCGGCTGTGCTGGTGAGCGGCTGCTGCTGATGGGAAGGTCCTGCCTTTGTATGGCCACTGTGTAATTGGTGACCAGCAGCGCCAGGGGGTACTAAATTTGTGCTTTTTAGCATCAAATAGTTATTAGGTTGGTGTAATGTAGAAGTGTGTCCTCCTTCCCTGCCAACCTGGGTGCTCTAGCAGCTGTGTGGTGAGCCAGTTCAAGAAGCTGATCAGGCCAAGAATTAATAGTTTCTTTTTTGTAGTTAGTTTTTTATCTGGCTGAGCTTTCTTGGGTCACTAAAGGACCACTCCTGACTTACAGTAATTATTAGTTAACCTGTCTCCTCCCCCCCCCCCCCCCTGCGGTAATTTAGTGAGCATCTTCCTAAATTGTTGCAGTGGAGGGTGGCAGCCTGAGGTGGGTTGATTTTTGAGGGGTTTTTTTTGGTCCTACTGAATGTGGAAAAGAATATTTAGGCACAGTCTTAGCATTACACTGTAATGTTTCAAATAATATTTTATCTAAACTGTTATTTCTTTGTGTTTAAAGTGGACTGTGAATTGATCTGGACAGAGATTTTTCCATTGTTACATGGCTATCTATGCTTCTAGCACTTCATGTGCACAATGATACAAATACTATGATTATGAGGCTATAGTGTACTTTACAGTTTTGCTGACCTGAAATACTGAATCTGTATTTACTAGTAATGAGTAAATGAAAGGATTGTGGGGAGGTCAACATTTGAAGATATTATTGCTGTCTCCCCATATGCTCTCTGGGATGGGATTCCCAAACTGTCATGCATACCACTCATAAGTGGCACATAGCTAGCTACAAAACTAGGAGCTACTGTTGGCGGTATTCAGCAGAAGGGAGGGGAGGAGGAAAGTTTAGAAATCCTTGCTTTAGCACACTTATGACAGAAATTCCTAGATCCTCTACAGCAGAAATAGGAATAATAATACCAAATTAACATATGGGTGTGACTTGGGAAAATTTTCCCTATTCAGGAAAAGCATATGCTTAGTTTTCAACAACTAAAGTAAAACCTGTATTTGCATGTGTTCCTGAATTATTTTTATATATGTACTTTGGAAATAAGTTATATTAGACACTTAACATTATTTTAACTAATTTTTATTTTATATTGCCACTAGAAAACTAGTTTAATTATTCCTGTATATTTAACAACAAACACCTAGAATCCATATGCTTTAAAATCTCAAATGATTAGAGTTAGAAAAAGTACATATGTCCCAGATCCCAACTCATTTGTTTCTTGCATGACTAAGAAAATACCTAAAAATTAGATCAACCTACAAGGAAAACATGTTTAGGAAAACTATAAGGCCATTATGTACATATGAGGGATATAGGATCTACTTTGAGAGGTCATAAGATTACAAACTAGTCCCTATAAAATGATACAAAACTTTCAGAAACACCTTTCTTACAGAAATGTGGCATAATCCAAATAAGGTGTCATTAGTTATGTGTAATGTACTCCTGCATTTATCATCTGTTCCTATGCACTTGCAAAACATAACGTGTACATATGTACTGTACATTGAGACTAGTGACACTTACCTGAAGCAAATAAAAATCCCAAAATTCTTGTAATCATGAGTCCCTTCTTAAAAAAAAAAGTGAATATTGTTTTAGAGAATGCATCTCAAAAATGGCAATAGATACAATTATAGATGGGATATAGATAAACATTGCTACTAGTTTAATTTAAAATGCAGAAATTTTTGTGGGTGCAGCCTTTGTACCAGTTAAATTTGTTCAGAGTCATAGAACAAAATCTAAAAAAGCTGTGTTGTGGTAACTGCAGTCAAAGTGGTTTTTTTTTTAATTCGCTCAGTGCTCTTAGGAGTGAGTGCATGAATGTAAAATCTAATATGTGTAAGTGAAAAAAGACATCACCACCAGTTGCTGGAGTTCTTGTGCCAGTTCATCTACTTTTGCAGACATGCTAAAATGTGATCTGCTTATTGCACTGTCAAAGATATCAACAGTCAACATGGAAAATGATTAAAATTTGCTCTCATTGTTCAGAGTAGATAAACAGAAAAATTGAGTGAGGAGTCATCCCCTTCTGCTCTGCTCCCGTTTATCCATCTTAAAATATTTTAAATAGTGAGAATCTCTTCTGTACGCAATCTTTCTGCTGCAAAGTATTTTATACTTCAAAATTCATTCCAAGTGGAAAGACAAAGTATTATGGATTAAAACAAGCAGTTCACAGATACTTTTTTTTACCTTCTTTCTCCCTTCTTTTGCTTTCCCTCCCTCAACCCCAAATTAGAAACCCATTTGACTAGTTTTATCCTGTAATTACATCATAGGCCTGATTCTTCACTGTCATGTGTTTAGTCATTTACATAGTTGGTATACCAAGCCTGTAGTCAGTGTCAGGCAACAGGAACAAATAAGACCATGAAGCTATGAATAATGGTGTGGGTCACGGTTGTTGCTAATAGCCTTAAGCTTGGGAGATAGTGAAATAAGTCTTGAGTAACAATTTTATACCTCTCTTTTTTCAATTGGTTTAAGATTCACTTGGCTTCTGAAGAGGCTGTGTATAGAGTAGATGCCCTTCGACTAAATTCAGGCTAGTGCTAGATTGCAGAGAGTGTTCAAGCTGGAGTAAGATTTCATGCGTGATTTCTTCTTTCACAATACTTGATGATAAAGGTAATGTAAAATGTTTTAAATTAGCAATACCATTACTGCTTTTGCTGTGGCACTGTCTGTAGCCAGACTCTGCACTAGTGAACAGGCATCAAGCTACCTACAAAGGGTAGTAAAAACTACCATTTCAGATTAGCTGGTTGTATTAGGGCAAATCCACAAACAGGAGTTCACAGCAACTATTCTGCCATGTAATGCTTCAGCCTTGATGTTGGAAAAAGGCTAGGAATAACACCATGGGGATATTATCTTAAATTGCTGCCATCAAATCTGCCTATTTAGGATGATCCCATCTGTTTGCCTTAGCTTAGAGGCTATCAGTCACGATAGAAATGGTAGTAGCTGAGGGGAGGGGTGTGCTCTGTAGCCTGTAACCTCTGGCAAAGAGGCAGAGTGCACAACTTGATGTGGTGCTGTCAGACTATCAACATACAGACCAAGAATCAGTCATGTCCCAATGTGATCCTTAAGAAATGTGCTTGTTGACTTCAGTAGGTTTTATGTTGAGTATGTGAGATTGAACAGGTAATCTATAAATGATTCTGTAATGTTATTACAGCCTAAGGATGACTTGTGAAATGCAATTACTGATATTCCAGCCTCTTAAACTTACGATATTTTATTAAATATACTTCCTTATAAGTAATGGTAAAACCATGAGAGTTAAGAAATTATACATTTAAATAGATATTACCAAGTGAGCGATTGTCTGAATTATTAAACTTCTTTGGAATTATTACTGAAATGCATGTATGTGGTTTCTGCAAGCTAGGAGTTTTCTTGGAGCGTAAATTTGGAGGGGAGTATGTTCTTCCTGTTTCAGGATGATACAAAAGTACAGGAACAGTTACATAATTATTTTCTTACAAATTATTTTATTAATTTGTAATCAGAAAGTGCTGAGGCATTTAAAAGGGAAGATAGTTTACCAACTTTACAGATTCTAGTAGAATCATGAGCTGAAGCAAAAATAAAGCTTTGTATGACATTTTACTTGGATTGTCTGTGACTTTTGATATGGTTAAAATTAAAAAAAGGAAAAAGGTAGAGTAATAGCTACTTTAGCTCATTTACTACTGAAATCTGCACAACCAAAAAGCTGCCCAATGAGAATCAAATGTGGTACCTAATAGTTGCTTCTCTTAATACTTGGCTGCTCCTGGTTTCATTTCCTGAACTTGGCTTTGACCTAATATGGCTCCATGAAGGGGGAAAAATCTACATCTTCCCCTCCCATGCCCTAGTACCACCAAGCAGGTACCAGATCTGTCCCTTTCCTGTGGTCTGTGAGAGGCAAAACCTCTTGGCTCCGTCAACACTCATGACTAGTTGGTTTGTCTCTTTCTCTGGTTACTTTGGTGTCTTCTTTTCTGAGATGTTTTTTTGTTTATTTCTTAATCTGTTTTTTACACTGACTGCTTTCATGTTCTGCCCATCTCCTGGAATTGCAGTCATGCTAGGGTGGGGGGGTTAGATGACTGTTCTTCCCAAGTGTGCTCCCTAATTCCAGTGCTTTCTCCTTCTTGATGTTCCACTGTTGTCAGAGAATGAGTGCCCTGCTATAACTGATATATACGTAAAATAAGTGTAAAGTGGGAAATTTACATTCACAAAATGACTTTGTACCAAAAAAAAAAAAAAGGAATGTTATTACCATTATGGTACCCGTTAGATAATGCTTTATTTGCACTCAAGTTCAGAGGAAAATGGGCATGACTAGTTTACAAATTGTGCGTTCAGGTATAAGAAGTTTAAATTGGTTAGCAAGACTTCACCAAATCTGAATGAGAGTGAATTTTAAATTGTGCAGTTTTTTCTGTTGAACTGTAGTCCGCTGAAGTGATTGGCTGACTTTTTTTCGTTCTGCTTCTACACATGAAGAAAGATCTGAATGTTCATAAAAGCTCATTTGTTTTGAGCATGCACATGATTTATTAGTGGAGCATGAATAGACTTCAGTTTCCCATCTTTTGGCCCTGCTTTCAGTTTCCACTGAAGCTCATGTGTGTCTGAATGAGCCTAGCAGTAAATAGGAGAGAATGCTCTGTTAGAACAGTAAAATTCTGGTGTCATTTAATCACAGCAGAATTGTTTTTTGGAAGGGGTGGCAGTGAAGGTGGATGAGGAGAGGAAAGCAAGGGAGTAGCATAGGAGACTACCCAATGAAGGGTTTTTTTCTATATATCTTCTTTGAAACATCATCATCCAATTTTTCACTGAATTTTTTAGGCAGTTTCTCTGTTTCCCTTAATTTATGGAGAAATTGCATAATTTTGAGGAATTTTTTATTATTACTTTAGGGAACAGGTGTAAATATCTGCTATGCTGTTTAAAAAGTGGCTGTGGAAAGTGTGTATCAAAGATTTTTATTGTAATCTTTCATTTATACATAGTGACCCTTGATGGTGTTGGAGATTTTGTTTCTGCATGCACAGTAAGGTCAGCAGAACCTAAGTGCATGGAACTCTGTTACATTTAATTCTCTTTTGGCATAACTTAATTTGTTTATAATATTTTCTGAGTAACTTTACAAGATGTATGACTTACAGTTCATTTGAAAACATTTTCAATATACAAAAAATGTATGGGATATTTAAGCCTCACGTAGAAAAAATTTATTTAAATACTCCCCTATTTCAATATATATTAGAAACATGGAAAGAGCAACAATTATTTTAATAGTTGCCTTAAACTAAATGTATATATACATTTAGCAATAAAAACTTGGCTCCAGCAAGGATTTTTTTAAGCTTTAGATTAATCCTGTGGGTAGTTCCCATTTGAAATCACTGGTGCTACAGACATGATTAAATTTAAGTGTGTATATAATTGTGTTTCTGGATTAAGGGTTTCATGCAGAATATTTGTTTTTGAAGAAATAACCTGGATGATTTCTTTCTTCTAGAAAGTCTCAGAAATTAGCTACAAAAGGCTTATACATCTCTCTGGTTATTCTGTCCTCATACAGTATGCTTGCTATATAGTATACACAGCTCTGTTAAAGCATAGGATCTTATCTCGGCTGTCTCACCTGGGCAGGGAGCAGTCATGGTGCCACTTGTTGGCACAAAGAATAGAAATGTCCATCATCACAACTGCTGTCAGAAACAGAGCCCTCTCTTTGGCAGGGGGCAAGCAGGCTGAAACTTGCTGTTCAGGGAATGTTTGAGCCCCAGTTGTGATGGCTACTGCCCTGGAAGCAGTCTGAGACAAAGTACACCTGGGACTCCCACATCTGCACAGTACTTCATGATCCAGGGTTTGTTTTAACAGCCACAGTACAGTCCTTATGGATGATAATTTACTAAATGAGGGGAGAATCAGCCTGGGGAAGAGTATGCTAGTAGGCACTGTGTTGAATCAAGGACAACAAAAGTAACCCCTGGATGTTTTGTACAAGAACAGGGACTTGCTGGGGTATATACCTATCAGTTTTCCTTTAGTCTGGCAAGTCTTCTTTGTATCAAGCGCTTTCCTCCTTTTCTATTTGTTCTTAACAAAAAGGAAGCAATTGCCTGGTTGGACAATGTAGGGTAACCAAACAGATTCCATTGCAATGAACCCTGTCTTGATATAAGTCCATTTTGTTCAGCTGAGTATTTTGCCATGCATAGGGCAACTGTTGAAATTGGGTGCTTGAGAGTCTCTGTCCCAGCTTTTAGGATGCTATTTCAGAAGTGGGAAAAAGCAGTAAGTTGTGGTCACCGGAAGAGATGGGGAAACAAAAACAGGCTCAGTAAGAAAGTGTATCCAAGGTAGAGAGCACAGCGCCATGTTTTATTCTCTTTTACCACCAAGGTCCTAAGTGGTATTGTGCTGGTATACTTAGGAACACTATTTGGCTTACTTGAGTGAAGAGATGAACTGAAGGTGGGATACTTAAGCATAAACAGATGAAAAATAAGAACTATAAATACTATTTAGGTTGTAGTAGGTTGTAGAAGTTCTAGTTAAAGGAAAAGATGTCACAGTGGAAATGCAGAACAAAATGATGTTTTAGTTCCGAGTCAGAAGGATAAAGTTTTAGATAATGTAAGACTAGGCAAGCAGTAACAAATAAAGCTTTGATATTATTACATTGCTCTGATTTAATTGCCTGAGAGCCCAATGCCTCGGAAATATTCTCACTGCTGCTAGAGCAGGTTTCCTGTGTATCAACAGAAGATTAAGAGCCATCTGCATGGAGATGCTCTGTGTCTGTGCTTCTGATGGCTCTTTAATCATTGTAGGAAGACATGTCATGCTTCCCAGGGCCAACACCCTCTTGTAACCACTGACTACCTTTGTGGCTTCTTCCAGAGCAGACAGTGTAAGTCATACAGAAGCCTTTTCACTACTTTGCCTTTTTTGCTCCAAGTTCCAGTGATCTGGTAGGAGCTATTTGTTCTTACTTGTCTCTGGTCTGGCTAGCCATTTTTTTTTCCTTGTTCAGGTTGTATCATGCAGTAGTGCTCTATTTTCAAGTATTTACATTGGTAATGTCAAGGGGAGCTGTTCCCCTGCAGCTTTAGTTTATGCTGGAACTGAGCAGAATGAGAATCTGAGAGCCATGACTTACCGTTCTTGAGGAGTTTATACGAACTGGAGTAAAGTCCTTATATACCCACCATATTTGGTTGAATTACAAATAATCTCAGAGAAACTATTGTTTCATAAGAATACTTAGTTTTAATTTGTGTTGAACTGTAAGGTAGGCAGAGATATTCTAGGGGATAATGTGCTCTAGGCAAATTCTCCTGAGGGAAAACCCAAGTTAGTCAAGAAAATGAGCAGAAACACTTCTAAGCTACTCTGTCTCGTGGTATTTTCTGGCCCTGTTCCTTCCAATGTTTCTTTTGAAATGATCTCACCAGATATATTCAGAACTGTTTTAAAATTTATTGGTATGTTTTCATTGTCTCTTTTTGTTTTGAGTTGTTGGGAGGTTTCTTCCTCTTAGGCATAAGCCTAAACCACTACTTTTTCACAGCTCAGGCAACTATCGTAGCCTTCTTGCTTCTTGACACCTGGCTATTGCTTGAAAGAGAGCTTCCTTAGCTTGGGCTCCAATCTGTGTTGTGCCTGAAATCTAATTTCTATATATCTTGCTAGTTGCCACAGGAAACAACATTGCTTTGGCAAGGAACTGTGCAAAATGACCTTGTCCTAATGGGTCGTGTGCCAAAAAAGAAAATGGGAACACTGAAATTGGACTTTTGCACGGCTCGAAGCTTTGAATCGTTTGGTTAAAAACAAAAACAACCCCACATAATTTAACATGGAAATTCTAAGCTTATGTTTTGTAAGAATGGTGTGTTAAACTTAGCCAATTTTTTCACAACCTGGCCTTATACTCAAGTCAGCTGAGTTGTATTAAGAATTAGCACAGATTTAATCCACTGCATTGTTTAGCAGATAGAATCCCAGTAGTGCTTCATATGCATTTCATACAGTCTTCCTTAAAAAGAAAATACACATCAGTGGAGTCTTGACCATACAGCACAAAAGTTGCCTTTCACATTGCAATACTTCAGACTTATTTAATACCAAAGGGTTAGAAAACTTATAATGATCTGAGGTGCAAACTTGCTAACCAGAGGGTATTTTCAGTAAGACAGCTAAAAATATATGAAGTGCTAAATTGTTTACCTTACTACCTTTGGAATAAATTAAATTTATTCCAAAAATTGGAAATATATTTTAAAATTTGTAATCTGAATTCTTTTGAACCAGGCATTATCATGCTGGATTTTTTTGTAGCCAAGTTACAAATCCCAGAAAAATAAGGTTTGCATGGAAAGTACTTGGCAGATCTCTCTTGGAACAGCACAAACAAAACTTCTTAACAAGGAGGCATTCATTATTTCTGTCTCGTTACCCTCTGTTATTACAGAGTCACCAGCTGTAGGTTACTGGCATCTTTGAATGTTTCTAATAAAAAGCATAGGGAGCAGTCATTGAAGGGTGGTAGTGAGAGATATGTTGCATTTTTGAGGCTTGCTTTCTTTTTCAATAGCTATTGTGCTTTATCAAGCTGAGCTAATGCATTGTCTGCATGTTCTCACCGCAAACAAAGTTTAGGAAACTGAATTTCAGAAAGGCAAATCTGTTGGTTTAACTTTAGCAGTCTGTGGTCCTGAAGTGTGCGTTTAAACCACAGATGGACAACTTAGTGCCACCATGTCATGGAATGTGGAGGTTGGTTTGCTTAGTGTTTGTAACAACTAATTGGTAAATACTGCAAGTGATTCACAGAAGCAAAAGCTTAAGAGAGAGTTAAAGGATTTATGTTTTTTAACATTGTAATGTATTCTCATCTCTTTTGGTTATCTTGAACTCCATAGTCTCATATAATTGATGTTTATTAGTATTTTCATTTATTCAGTGCTTTCAAGTCCTCAGTTTTATCACACCTTGACTGTATTTGCTGGTAGGTCTAGCTTAAAAGAGAAAACAAAATATTCATTCTTTTATGCAATAAAACTTAATTACATATACTGAGTTTTAGATGTATCCCTTAAGACAAAAGTATTTCAGTTTTATATTTTTGTATTTGATAGTATACTTTCTTACAGAGCTTTATAAGAACAACATTTATGAGAAAAATCCATACAATATCCAGTGTTTGGTACAGTGCCATTCTCTGATCAGAGGAGCCAAGCCATGTTCTGAGGATGTCTTCATCTCATTTTAGGTAGGTGGGAGTTTAGCTGGACTTACATGAGGGGATGGAGAGGAAGCTGTTTTCAGACAAGTAATTTCTACTTCTTAGGTTTGGACTGGGGGGACATTTTTTAATTGACGGGCTAGTACCAGCAAGGGCTGAGTTAGCTGGAATTGAACTAGGAGCTCAGTTGTCTTGTCTGAACTGGCTTTCTCAGAAGAATATAAATAAGAGAGCTACCCAAGAAACCTGTAAGTAAAGCCAAGCTTTGACATGCTAAGTATTCAGAGGTGGACTGTTAAGGCTTAGGGGCTTGGATTTACACAGATTTGGTCCCCTCCTTGATGCTTTATCTGTCTTCAGGCTGATCCATGGGACTTTGGTATTCCCAGATTGGGATATAGCCTAAAGCCTTTTACTCCCTGACAGACTAGGGACTTTATGCTGGAAGATAGGCATAAATAATGCTGAGATCTGCTATTCAGTCTTGTTACTTTGTCATTTTTAATCTGTGCTTTTTTTTTGTCTCTGTAGGATGAGTGTTACACATTTGTGTATACAGTAATATTTACCTGGGAAGGCAGTTCATCTTTGCTGTCAGTGAATATCCAAGTGAGAGGATGAATTTAGTTTAAATATATGATCAGATTAATGCTAGTTCTTTTCATTGATGAAGTAAGAAAAATAAATAAGCGAATGGAATTACTGGAATTTTAAGGTAGGTTTTCACTTACAGATTACATAAGTGTTTTAACTCCTTAAAATTTGAGTAGTGTATTGGTTTGGTGATCATGGAATGTTTAGCTATATTGAAATACATTTTTAGAAAAAAGTTCTGCCACTTAGGAGGCTACTTTACTTCATTTTTACATATAAATGTTTAGAAAATTATTTTCTAAAGAATCGAAAGGATAGAACAGTATTTGAAATCATAGTTAAATTACACCGTGAATAATTTCTGAGGCTAACAGTACCATCATTTGTATTCTACGTAATTTTCTCCCATTTGAAGTTTCAGCATGGTAGCTTTCTATTGATAGGTTTTACCCTGAGTTAGATGTTGTCGATACTAGTGCAGCCAGCATAAACACTATATTGTGTATTATGGCTAATGGGACAGAAATTTGCGCGAAGACCAGATTCAGATTGCTTCTTTACCACTATGTTATTTTCTAGAGCTAATGAAAACCATGGCCTCCCAGGTGACAGAAAAAAAAACTTTGGGCTGTTTCAAATAGCTATACATTATTTAGTAGGGAGGAACTTGATGATCAAAGGTCTGGAGCACCTCTCTGATGCAGATAGGCTGAGAGAGTTGGGGTTGTTCAGCCTGGAGAAGAGAAGGCTCTGGGGAGACCTTATAGAGGCTGAGAGAGTTGGGGTTGTTCAGCCTGGAGAAGAGAAGGCTCTGGGGAGACCTTATAGCAGCCTTCCAGTACCTAAAGGGGTACAAAGCAAGCTGAAGAGGGACTGTTTACAAGAGCAAGTAGTGACAAGGGGTGATGGCCTTAAGCTGAAGGAGGGTAGATTTAGATTACATATTAGGAAGAAATTCTTTACTGTGAGAGTGGTGAGGCACTGTAACAGATTGCCCAGAGAAGTTGTGGCTGCCCTCTCCCTGGAAGTGTTTAAGGCAACCTGGTCTAGTGGAGGGTGTTCCTGCCAGTGGGAACTAGATGATCTTTAAAGGTCCCTTCCAACCCAAACCATTCTATGATTCTGACTGGCTGGAGACTTAAGTCCTGCTTTTCCAGCTTGCCAGGTTTATGGTTTTTTGGAGCTTATGAAAAGGAAATTATGGGGGGGCGGGGGCAAGCATTAACCATAGCAAACATTAACAATCTTTTCACTCATTCTTTTCTACACATGAGAAGTAAATTGGGAAGGAACAGTGAAATTGATGCACATGTTTTGGAGATAAAGTAAAAAGTGGTTTGTGTTTTGAAATCAAAGCCACCTGGTATACTTTTCTGTTAAAGCTATGGATGAATGGCCTACTTGGTGACCAAATATTTATATTGCATTACAATCCTTTGTAATGGAATGGAAAGGAATTTAGGTGAAGGTGTAACTTTTTGGTAAACTAAGTAGCAATTGTTTTATCGTCTATTTTGCTTAGCAGTCATGTACAACATCTTTTTTGGCATGTGACAAAGATCTGTACTAGTGAAATTAATGCCAAGTATGCTGCAGCTCTGCAAAATTAATATTGGAGACCTGCAGTATGAGTCAGTGGAAAAAATATCCACAAGGTGTATTTTTTTAATTAAACTATTAAGACTGCATTGAATACTCTGCACACAAAGAGTGACGTTAGAGAAATTTAAAAATCTGTAGGCAAGAGCCCAACAGTAACAGTCACTTAGAGCAGTGGTGAAGGCTGACATAAAGGAGGCTTTTGAGACCTGAATCCTGGAGCTGCGTAGCCACCAAACCCGCCGCTAGCAGAAAGTACAGGAGCTGGAAGGAACCTCTGTTTTGTAACAGAGGCCAATGGCTGCCAAAGGCAATAGTCACAGCTGGCAGTCACTCAGTAGCAGGGACATCCTGAATTTGGCTTCTACTCTGGCAGCAATGAGATGGCTTTGTAGATGCAGTTACAGCCTTTCCATGTCCTTTAATAATTTTCATGTGAAGGATTCAGCTAGGCCAATTTAAGACTTCATGCAGCATTAGAATAGGGACCAAATGTAATGTAGGGAAGCATGAAGGTTAAACCCAATGATTAGTATTGACACAGATTTTTAACAAGACGACTGGTAAAAAGTTTAGTTTCTAGCAGCTTTCTTGCATGTTTTCCAGACCATTCTTAGTATAGTGGTTTCTGCTCTCAAAATTATCAGTGCTGGTGGGAGGTTTACAGTTGGAAAAGGAAATTTACTATCCATTTATTCAAAAGGCTTATGATGTTGTGCTGGTTTTGGCTGGGATAGAGTTAATTTTCTTCATAGTAGCTAGTATGAGGCTATGTTTTGGATTTGTGCTGAAAACAGTGTTGATAACACCAGGATGTTTTTGTTACTGCTGAGCAGTGCTTACACAGAGCCAAGGCCTTTTCTGCTTCTCACCCCACCCCACCAGTGAGGAGCCTGGGGGTGCACAAGGAGCTGGGAGGGGACACAGCCGGGACAGCTGACCCCAACTGACCAGAGGGATATTCAATACCATTTGGCGTCATGCTCAGCATATAAAGCTGGGGGGGAAGAAAGAGGAAGGGGGGGAACATTTGGCGTTATGGCATTTGTCTTCCCAAGTAACCGTTACATGTGATGGAGCCCTGCTTTCCTGGGGATGGCAGAACACCTGCCTGCTGATGGGAAGTGGGGAATGAATTCCTTGTTTTGCTTTGCTTGCCTGCGTGGCTTTTGCTTTACCTATTAAATTGTCTTTATCTCAACTCCTGAGTTGTCTCACTTTTCTGATTGTCTCCCCCATCTTGCCGTGGGAGGAGTGAGCAAGTGGCTGTGTGGGGCTTGGTTGCCCACTGGGGTTAAACGATGACAGATGTAAATTTTTCCTTCAGTCTGTCACACTAATGGATTATAACTCTGTGCTTCTTTCACCTGTCTCCCTGTAATACAAGTGCAATGTACCAGAGCAGAAACTGTTACATTTATCATACTTGCTGATTAATTAGAAAGGTCTTAATCTCTTAAGTGATATGATTGGAAAGAGAGTTTATTGAGGGGGCAGGTGGCAATATACATCGAACACAGGTCATCTGGCAAGCTGGAATGTAATGATTCCTGTTGTCTCTAGTGGATTTTCTTTTCTTTGTCTCCCATCCTTTTGTCTGGGACCCCAGTGGGGGGAAAAAAGGGTTTAATTTCGCTAAGTGCATGTTGTGGGAGTGTTATCTTGTTTTTTTAGAATAGATTGCAATCTCATATGCCTCCAAACAGCCTTATTAATTAGAACACAAATCTAAATGGCAAACTGGTAAGCAGCTTTCAAATATAATGTTTTATATCCTCTCAGAAAGAAAAATAGATTAACATGAAAGGAGAGAATTTTTAATTCTTAATTCCTCACCTCTAAGTTATTTCAAGATTTATTTAATCTTGTTAATTTCCACCTGAATTCTCTAAGAATCTGGGTTCCGGTTTACTGGTTACTGAAGTCCATGGAAATTTGAAATTGTCTTTGGAATCTTTGTATCAAATCTTTGTTCTGTAAGTCTCAGAGACCTAACAGAGATTTGCAAGTTAGTTTAAATGATTCTTACATCCTAAAATTATTCCTTTTAATTGGAAAAAGCTACTCTGTATCTTGTACAAAGAAGGTGATATTAAATCAGAGAGTCCATTGATTCTCAAAGTAAATACTATATGCAGTATTTGAGCATATAATCAGATACATTATGTTCATAATTTTTGCATGACTTGCCCTGTACAGTTATTTCCCTATGGATTAGTGGCATTTAATGCCAGAGCTTCAGGGCAGGACTGCTGTTTGTTTTTTTTTTTTAATACACCTCAGTAATATGCTTTAAGAATTCAGATCTAATTAGATTTTTTTAAATTCCAATTTTATCACAGATTTCTGCAGAGACTAATATTAACTAATATTTCCTTAGAATGTGGCTCTTTAAACAAAGAGAATGCTCAGGAAACCCAAAAATCTTAGTCCAAGACTACTTTTACTGATTATTTACTTTCAAAAAGTTTAGGAGTTGCCTGTTTGGATTAAGCAAACTTATAAAAACTAGGCCTCAGAATACTGTTTGCAATATCTGTACTAAATCAGGACATTTTGTATGAATATTAGCAGAATTGACTAGTTAATCGTTAGCCACCATTATTTGTTTTTAGATTATCCGGATTTTTCTGGTGTGGTTGCTTTAAAGCTGTAATTCAGAAAGCAGTGGAAATATTGACGCACTGATTCTTTCAATAAAAAACCCTATTCATTAAGTATGCTTTGGGTTAGAGTTGCTGTTGACTACCCACCTACAAATCTGCTGAGTGGCTTCAAAGTCCCAAAGCATTAAAGAACCAGAAAATATTTAGTTTCATAGCATCAGGTGGAGCAGACACAGGTGCCAATCCCCAAGTATACATGCTTTGACTTCTGTGTCTTCCGAATGGAAAGACATTCCCTCTCCCTTACACCCAAGCAGTGGATATTTTTTTAACTCAAATTATGCATACTGTGGCACACTTTAAAAAAAAAAAAAAAATCAAGGAATAATTTCTATTCTCTAAGTGACATCTTCATAAACTTAATGTACTTCATCCTTTATAACATTAAAAAACAACATTAAGGCACTGGGATTCCTTAGTTTAGAATAGTGATATGTAGGATACATATTGAGTTATTTAAAATAATTAATAGCATAAAGAAAAAACCAAAACTATTCCTTGAGACACATTCTTTTGAGGTACATTTTAATTTTCATATTTGTCAGTAGTGACACTTGCCACTTGAGGGAGTGATGCATCAGGTGCTATTTGGACTCTAATTTGAGTCCATTCTCAGTAACACTGGGAGCTCACTCTTAAGTGGAAAGTTCAGTCACCATATGAGGATATTTTGGCTACAAAGGAAACTTAAAATGCACTGTATTAAAATGTTTTGGACACTTACCCTTTGGGATGTATTTATCTGTTAATCACATGACTGTGTGGAACTCGAGAAACAGCCTGCTTGCCAGATTTGTGGCGAGGTGCCTACAGGTTGTGTTCTGGACAGGTTTTAATTAATGGGGGTCACTGGCAGGTATCGCTGTGGAGAGCCGAGGCATATGCTACAGTCAAGCAGCTGTTTGAAATGCTTGTGATACTGTCTCTAAATTAGTATGCAGAATGCCTGGGTTTTATGAATTTAGTGTGTCTGGGAGTAGAGGGATTTCAGTCTCCTGCTTTAATCCAATCTTGTTTTACTGAATTATTTATTATTTGCAAGTGATAGGAAAGGTTGGTTCATGCTTCTAAAGAATGGCTGTGAGATGTCGTTGGGCAAAGCGCCTGTTTTTAAATTGAGGGCAGGAATCCAAGATGCCACGCTGGCTTTCTGTGTATTTGATATAGAAACCATGAGTGAATATGGAAAAAATCTTCTTGATATAATTTAAAATAGACCAAAAAGCGGGATACCTTAGTATTAATAATTTGTGCTTGAATTATTGTTTTCATTATTTATTTATTTTGACTTTTAATAAATAGTTACTATCTTTGTTATTTTAACAGAAATCTGCATAAAGTTGAAATTTGTTGCTGTATATCTGTGTAGTAAATCCATGTTGGTATATACTAGTCCTTTTGTACATGTGGGTTTGGGTGTGCATTGTTACATTTCTGTGGCTCCTAATATTTATTTTAGAAGTTACTCTGAAGAGGTGTATTAATTATAAGGACTATATCTGAACAAGGGTTTCTAATAACAATACATGGTACTTTCCTAGGCAGCTATTGTACTGGAACACATGCAGGATAGACAAGATGAGAAAATTGTAAATTCTTGGTGTTTTACCAGCTAAATTAAAATGTGACTATACAAAATATAGATGCTACTTTTTTTTACACTACCTGGAAACCTTAAGATACTTCCACGATGAAATCTCCACATAAATTGTCCATAATGTGTGAAAATAACTGTTCTAATTGTTCATGGTTTTCTAACGAGACTTACACCCACTTTATTCAGGCAGTGCTTGAATTAACTAGTTTTTAGAAAAAAATACCAAGACAAAACCCTTATAGGATATCTGAAAGCATCTTGTCTGGGGACATTTTGTACAATCTGGTGAACTCTAAATGTACAAAACTTCAAGTTCAAAACTCTTATTAAAATGTCATTTGCCTCACATCTGATTAGCAGCATGAAAAGCTGAGAGGATGGGAATGAAATTCACCAAGGCTATCTATTACTCTTACATATTTCAGCATTCTACAAAGGCTTAGGAAAATGACTGGACTAGAATGTTTATGCTTTATTCCAGGAAGAAAAGTATTTACTTAGGGACCTCACAAAGCATGGTATCTGTTCCAGAAGAGGTTTTGGTAAATCTATCCTGATTAACTTCTCCATGTAAAGAAAAACCTACTACATTCTGTGGAAGCTTGCACTCCTTTTCAGTTGTAAGCACTTACTACAAAGCATATTACAATTTAAAAAAGTGTAGTGCACTTAGAGTGTGTCAAAGCAATGGCTGAAAAAGATCTATTTTGTTAGTATTTCTGTTAATACCTCACTGTTGGTTGTGTTGTTGGAAGAAAGAATGAACTATCAATACCTGTCCAGCCCTTATGAGCCACTCAAGGTATAGTAGATCTACTGTATTTGTTCCTCAGTCATCTCTTTTTTCAGACGGATGAGTTTTTGTTTAGTTGTGTCTTGCAGGTAAGCTCTTTCATGCCTCTGAATATCCATAGACTCCTTTTCTAAAACTTAATTTCAAGATCTACTGTTGTCTTTCTCAAGCAAGGAGAGTGAGTGATGGGGAAATCCTAGTTACAAGGAGCATTCATATAGGTGAACTGTCAGTTTATACAGTAATGTTCTCTATACATTTCCTAGTATTTCCTACCATGTAACTTTGTTTTTCTGACTGCTGTTGTACACTGAACTGATGCTTTAATGAAGTAATTCCTCTTAATATTCAGATCTTGTTTCTGAATAGTAATGTACATTTCAGAGCTTATCATTCTATACTCAATGTCAAGATACCTGTCTGTGTACCTAGGTTTGCATTTGTCTGTCTGAATTTTACCTGTCATCATAACTAAGCTTTCTAAGGCTCTTGTAAAGCTTGTGTTAAGTATCTGAGACATCATTGCCAGCAAACTTTCTCACTTTCCTGGTCTTCAGGTTGCAGTATCAATCTGTAAAACAGTACCAAGTTTTGCATAATTCAGTGGTGACTTCCCTTCCTCTGTTGTGGGAGCCCTTATTAGTGCGTCCATAAACTTTTTTTTCATGTATTCTAATCAATGGTATGTCAATGCAAGACCATTTCCTCTTACCCTGCCTTTTTTTTTTTTAGTGTCCTCAAAACTTCTGGTGAGTAACCTCTTAACAGCTTTTGGAAAGTCAAGTATTCTTTATCAGTGGCATTTCCCATAATCACAGGGGTGTCAACCTTTTCTGGTAATACAGAAGTTTTTGATTAGGTATGAACAGTTGTCTTTATTGAACAATTCTTTAAGGATTCCTACATAATTGAGGATGTAATGAGAGAGGGGGAGGCTGCTTGTTTGGCGGGGTTTTTATATAACATAATCCTGCAGACTGTTCAATACTTGGTTTCTTTAGTCTTTAACCAGTTTGAATAATCTCTGACCTCCTTCTATCTTTACTGCTGTGATGAAGTCTCAGTTCATCTGAAAGACCGTTATACGCTAAAGAAAAGAAAGCTATTAGTGTGTACTAAAACAACAGTAGAGGCAGGTTTTCTGTTTGGAGAATGTCAGTTTGTGTTGCATTTATAATAACTTGTTATATAATAATGATCTTGTAAAATGCAACACAATATTTGTATTTTCAAAGTGATTATAAAAAAAATCAGTACCTAATTAGAAAGTGTTCATTACTAACAAAATAGTGTTCTCATGAAACAAATACAGGGTAGACCAAAAATTGAAAGTCATGCATCCAGAAGTGAATCATGGAATACACCCACTGACTACATTATTCCTTCCACAGAAATGCGTGTACTAGAGTTCTGCATTTTGCAGTTTAGAACAGCAGGAATATGTACTATGAACAAAAAAGCTAAGTAGCTGTATTACAGTATGGACATATTATTTAATCTTAAGAGCTTGAATGTGTCTGTGTAATCAAAGTGTGCAAAGTTCTCCCATTGAATGAGAAGGCAAATGGTAGCTTTCAACAAACAGTGTTCTTACTATAATAAAAAGGTACTTTAATTTTCTTTAGATTCAGTTATTTCCATTAGATTAGTATTTTGTTGCATCTATTGTTAGCAAAAAATAGGATATCTGATACATATAGGATGTTTGCATTTTGGTATATGGACGTTATAGAGTATGAAGCATCTTTTATCAGATTGAATACTGTTGAAATACTGGTCTTTGAGTAAAAGATGTTTTGAATTCCAGGAAATGACCTTGTAGAAATGGAAGTAAGAAAAGGAAATTAGCCTATGTTAGAAACTCTCCAGGAGGGAAAATGAAAAAAGGAAAGTCAGTGCAAACAAAGAGGAATGACAGAGGCTGAATCAGAGAAAGGTTGGGATTTTCACAGAGAATGAGGAACGTATGGAGTGTGGGGGAAAGGTGCCTGACAGTTTTTCATGCCTAGAAATGCCCACTTAATCTTTCCAGAAGCTCAGTAGTCTCTTCCAATTGTACCAGTTAATTAAAAATCCCATGCAGACCCAGACCCCTTATTTGCACTGACTTTGTCTTGCTACTGTGGTAATCTACCACAGAAAAATCCAAGATACTTCAAGATAGACCATGTTTCAGGTGTGACTGGACTTGAAGATTAGAGAATGCTGCAGCCAGCTGCTGGAAAGCCCCAGCTTTGTGCCTGTGTTTTAACCCCATTCCCACTGGCTCCTCTGACTGTTCCTCTGGGCTGCCATTAAACTGTTTCCAAAGGGGCTGCTAGTATTTATGGATTCTTTCTTTTAGCAGGAAATGGTGGTGGTGGTCACCAACAAAGTTAATGAGCCAGAAAGACAATGGAACTCCCCATCAACGTGGATGCTTTCAGGCTAATGGCATCAATGTTGGAGGAAGAGGGAGGTAAGATACAATCTGTTTTGTAGTATCTATCAACCCAGGTAGCTCCCAGCAAGATATCTTTCCCATACACCAAATTATTTATGGCTGTAGGGTACGTTTTGACTTTGGGAATACTCTGGTCTTCCTGCTTGTGCTCAGAACCAGGACCTCCTGCAAATGGTGTGCATACAGTGATACCACCTCAGGGACCTGGTGTTGCAAGGGAGTACCTGGGACAAGTTGACTCGCCTCCTTCTGGTAACATGAGTCCTTGGAAAGAAAGGGAGTAGCAGTGACCACTCTGTTCACTGTGGCCAAGCAGCTAAAACTATCAGCCTTCTCAGTGGACGTACATACAAGCCTTGGTACTCTTTTTCATGAACTTCGTTTGCCTGGGGCAGTTGTTGCAGAGTGCTGGTTGAAGTTAAGTCTGAAAGTTTCTTCTGCCCTGCAGTGAAATGTGATAAATGGTGGTGTTCTCATGCATTGTGATGTAGTGTAAGTGATGCTTATTTATTATTGAAAATAATAACTTCCTTAATTTGCAGTATATGAACAGCTCTTTCATCATGCTGTTTTAAGTGGGTCATGACATATGCTGGGCATTTATCTGGCATACCTTATGCCTTCATCATCTGCAGTAATAACACGTTTTTCTCATGTGTGCAAATACCTCTGTGTTTGTAGCGTGCGGCAGCTCACCTGTAAATACATGAGGGCAACACGGGGCGAGCCCACCCCGCAGACCTCAAGAGGGTCAGCAGCCGGGCGTCCAGTCCCCCAAAACCGAAACTGAACTCAGCGGCGACATCTCCCGGCGATGCGGCTTTCGCCTCCCACGCCCAGCACGCAGGCTGGGCCGCCACGGGCCTGGCCAGCCCCCGGGAGCGGGGAGCCCGCCCGCCCCTGCCCGCGTCTCTTCCCGTGTAGGGCTGCGGGCGGCCGCCACCGTTTCGCCTCTCGCCCTCGGCTCAGCCCGCGCGGCCGCCGGTGACCTCCCACCGTGCCGTGTCGCACCGTGCCGCTCCCTCCCGTGCGGCCGAGAGCCCCCGCCCCTCGGCTCACTTCCCCTCGGCTCGCCCCGTCGCCGGCGCGCCCTCCCGCTGCTCTCCCAGCACTCTCCGGCAGCGGAGCGGCGGCTCGCTGTTTCCGCCGGCCGCTCGCCCGGCGCTGCCTGCGTGGGACCGCCGCCATTTTGTGAGGAGAGGCAGTGGCGGGGCCGACGGCTGGTCGGTAGCGGTACGTGAAGCGACGTCGCTGCGCCTGCGAGGAGGAGGAGGTGGGGGCCGGGCTCCGCCTCGCAGCGGTGGAGCGGGGGAGGCTGGCGGATTGAAAGGGCTCCGCGCCGTCTTGGTCTTCTGTGTGGGGTGTGTAGCTCCTGCCGGAGAGGAGGGCTGGGGCAGGCGGGGGAAGAGGATGCCGTGCTGCCCCGGAGCCCTGCGGGCAGGGGGCTTCCCAGCGGGGTCACCGCTGGCGGCAGGACGGGACACTTCTGAAGAGCCCGTTAAGGGTGTAGTCTTTTTCGTCAGCCTGGCGCTCCGTGAGCACGGTTTGCTCCCCTCACCTGAAAGGTAACTGAGTTTGTGAAGAGGTTTGTTGTGGGGAGTTCTCATTAGGTGCGAAAAATTAAGTGGTGAGATCTGGCTGCTGATCCAGCAGCGCGGAGGAGCAACCTCCATCCCAGAACATCGGGTCTGCCCGCGTTCTACCCACGGATTTCAGTCAGCAGAGCTCATCCGACCGGTGAGCTGCCTGCTGATGCCTCGTCATTCTGAATTGCTTTGAGTTACACAGAAAAAAAGCTGCCTGTAAATATAGAGATAGCTTTGTGTATTTTTAGAAAACTGGTGTAAAAAGAAGTTGACAGAGACTTGTATAGACAGTACGATTAATTCAGAGTAAAATTATATTTCATGTACTTTGTTTACTGATTGCACCATACCAAACGATTGGTGAGAACATCTGATACTTTCAGATTCAACTACTCAAAGTTTCAGAATATAAAAGGTGTGGTTATTTATGGACACTTAATTCAGCTTCCTTCTATTACAGTAGAGACTTGGCAAATTGATCATCTAGGTCTTTGCCTTTTCTTTGACACCCTGAACAAACAGAGCTGTGCTCTAAACAGATCTCAGAGTTTACAGGTTTTTTTTAAATTTGGGTAAACTTTGAAAAGGACAACAAAAGGAGTGGTCTTAGGTGGGTCCTGTACTAAATTTCACATCCTTTTCAAAATTGATGCTTTTGTTTGGTGGTTTTTTTCATAGCTTAAAAGAATGCGTGTTTTGTTTCTATATGTCATCTTAGAAACAACTAAATTATCCAAAGATTTAAATATGACTGACTCTCAAAATGGATAAATTTCCCAACAGATAGTGAAAATGAAAGTTTTTATTCAACTGCAAATGTCTAATACAGATCTCTCTGTATTGTTCCATGCTTCCACTGTTATTTTGAAGTACTGCTTTACATTGCATCGACATGCTAAGACCAAGATTGTTTTTAAACAAGGCAATTTCTAGATCTTTTCAAGGATTGGAAGCTGGTTTCTAGGTTTGCAAATATATTTCTTAGACTTCAGGTTTTTTGTGGTAACAGTAAAATGTACTTTTCTCAATGGTAGTAGTTTCTAACAACTGTAACAATTCTCTTTCTAGTGTACTGAAGCATGTTTTTACCAAGATCTGTTAAAGTCAAGAGGACCGCTGATGACGACAAAGATTGTACAGCTAAGAAAAAGAAATTGTCTTCTGGAGAATCTTTGCTAGAAGAGACCACCGAGTTCCAAGACTGTAAGTTGGTAAGAACAGAAACTTGTGCTTCAAGATGCGATTTGAATGAAGTTGTACAAGAATGCACAGAACCTGTAGCTGGAGATCTTGGTGTTCTGAATACAACTTTGGGAAAGGACAACCAAAATACTGATGAAGATAGCTCTTTGGAAGAACCCATAAAATCCTTCAGCAAATCCCAGCGTTGGCCAGAACCTGGAGAACCTGTATGTGTTGTGTGTGGTCGCTATGGAGAGTACATCTGCGATAAAACAGATGAAGATGTTTGTAGCTTGGAATGTAAAGCCAAACACCTTCTACAATCTCAAGAAAAGGAAAAAAAGCTAAAATCGGATCAACTCACAAAAGAAAATCAAGCAGATACTCACCTATTTAACACACCTTATTTCTACAAAGATCATTCCTTTATTTTAGGTTTGCGAGATGATCAGATTGAGAACCTTAAACTGCAGCTAGGTATTGCTGTCCAGGGCCAGCAAGTTCCAAGACCTATTGTAGAGTTTGAGCACTGTGGTTTTCCTGAAACTTTAAACCATAATTTAAAGAATTCTGGCTATGAAGTCCCAACTCCCATCCAAATGCAAATGATCCCTGTTGGACTGTTAGGGAGGGATATTGTGGCTAGCGCAGACACGGGCTCTGGAAAAACAGCAGCCTTTCTACTCCCTGTTATTATGAAGGTTTTGAAAGAGGTAATGAAACTTTGTGTGTTTAAAGCAAATGGTTTGCAACTTTGTGTCTTGGATTCCCGATGTAACTGAGAATGTAATTGCAGTGTGTTTTATTGACATTCAATGATTTGTTATACTTTTGATGCAGCATTGGGAGGTGCTGATTATTCTTAATGACTTTGAATGTTTTTTCACTTGGGTCAGGAGATAAAGCAACTCTATTAATATTATCTAGTATACAGATTCTCCTTGGTACGAAAAGTAACTAAACTCTGTAGTAAACTTCCTAAATGACTTAAGAGAAAATTCCAGGCACTCTGCAAGTAGTTGTTCCTGTATCTTAACATATCAGATGGCCGAAAGAGCTTTTTTGGCATTGGCATAATTTCCCAGAGTAGTTTCTGTTGGAATACGTTCAGCTGACCATCAGATAATTATAGGAATTCGAATTTATAGAACTTTTGAAATCCTCTAGTTATACAGTCTCCCCTTTGAGAGTGTGGGAAAAAGCAATTAAGAAAACTTTTGCTTTGTGAGGACATGAATGTATGATGAGAAGTAATGGCAAATAGTATTCTGGACCTTGTGTGTGGTTCAGTATTGCTTTTTCCTCTAGTGGTTTTATTCAAAAAGAGATGCATAAGAATACATTTGAAAATTCTGGACCTGATTCTGGTTGATGTTTTGGCCTGTTTAGATGCCTTTATATATATATACACACAATATATATACATACACACAGATGTTTGTGTATATATATACACATATATATACACACAGATGTTTGTGTATATATATACACATATATATACACACAGATGTTTGTGTATATATACATATGTATAATTTTTTTCAAATGAATAATTTAAAAATTATTTAAGTAACTCTCTTAATCTTTAAAGCACTATATCATTAGTTTTTAGAATGGGAGCATTTAAGAACAAGAATCTGATCATCGTTAAAGTCCGCAGGACAATTATGTGCTTACAATAACGTGAACAAAATTGGAGCCTCAATGAGTTTCTCTACATGATATTTCTCATTCTTCATCTTCAGGGTACTTTACAAGTTAAATGTATATGTCAAGAAATAATTTTATTTTGTTGTTTAAAATAATTTTCATTTCTAACATGAGAGATGAGGTGTTAAGAGCACAAGGGTAATCGGGTTATGAGATACTTGACAGTTCCTGGCTTCTTCACATCTAGATATACACCTTTTTTTGTGGTGGTAAGTTATTCAGTTAAACACTGTTGCCCAGTTGAAAACAACTCAAAAAGCTGTTCTTGACACAAGTATTTAACTATGTAGTTCCTTGCTGATGCAGTGGGAAAGGAACAACCTCCTACTCTTGGTCAATTGTAAATATTCCAATTGAAGACCAGAAAGAAACACATACCATCCAGACAACTGTTAAGTGAATTTCTGATTGTAGTATCAGTATATGAGAGAGCTTTGTTTATTTGCTGAAAAAGTGATCAGCATTATTGAAATAATGCACCTTGGAGCTAGACCATTATTCTGTCTTTTTTTGTATTCCCCACCCCCCATTTTACCCTATGTTTTTTACTTTGTTAGTATGTGTTAACTGCAGTTAGGAATCTATATTAATCTGAGAGGAATTACTACCTGTAATTTTGTGTTTTCTGGGTTGCAGAAGTATCAGTGAGGTGATAATTCAGTTGAAGATCCTTATATAAGGAACAACAACAACAAATCGAGTCTGTACCACTTTAATGATTCATCTCTACTCTGGCTGACTAATAGTGGGTCAGAGGGGTTATTGATTTTGTTTTTAAATTTCAGAGACATATTATAGAATGGTTTGGGTTGGAAGGGACCTTAAAGATCATCTGGTCCAACTCCCCTGCTATGGGCAGGGACACCCTCCACTAGACCACATTGCCCAAAGCCCCATCCAACCTGGCCTTGAACACTTCCAGGGATGGGGCCTCCACAGCTTCTCTGGGCAACCTGTTACAGTGTCTCACCACTTTCACAGTGAAGAATTTATTCCTAATATCTAATATAAATCTATCCTCCTTCATCTTAAAATGAAATTATGTTTTTGCTGTACAAAGTTCCTATCACTGCTTATCTTGTCTGGCTAGTGCTTAATGTTTTTACTTAGTGGTGTGCAAGACAGTAAAGGGAAATAGTCTGTTCCAGTAATATCAACACTTCTAAAACCCTTTTTAATGATTTCTAGATTCAGCTAGCATCCTGTGTTTTGAGTTCATGCGGAATTTATTCTGAATTTCTGTTACAGATTCAGTGCAATAACTAAAATAGAAAAAACCAATCTTTACAAATGACTGCTAGCTTTTTGGGCCTTTTTTTTTTTGGTGTCAGGAAGCTATTCCAACAGTGTACTTACACAGGCATTAATTATTTGTTTTCAAAAGTTGAGTAACTGAGGGATAGACTTCCTTGGCCTACATTGTTAAAGGTATAATCCTGGTCTACCTTCTGTCTTCAGATAGAAAGGGTATTGGCAGTCTAATGGTATGTATCCACAGTAGCTGCGCTATATACTTTATATTTTAGTATTGGGAGATTTAATCTTGAAAGGTTTTTATCTAAATAATATATAACAAAATTCAATGTTCAGCAGATTTCCTCCCCCTCTTTCTAGACAGAAACTCCATCTGCCCTTATTTTGGCACCAACAAGGGAGTTAGCAATTCAGATAGAGAGACAAGCTAAAGAACTGATGGCTGGTTTACCAAACATGAGAACAGTTCTTCTGGTAGGAGGTTTACCACTGCCACCACAGCTTCACCGTCTCAAGCAAAGTGTTAAGGTAAGGACTATAGTGTGGAAAGATCCTGTGGAGAGTTATGTTTTCGTGACAGTCACAGAAAAGAAAAATGTTGCTGTTGACATATATGGACACATAAAGATGTGCTTTCCTAAGTCTGAACTACTAAAATAATTGTTAGCTCTTGAAAATTTTACAGTAATACTTTTTTTTAACATTTTGATTTTTGATTAAATATATAATAGCTTTTTTGGTTTTTGAAAATATGTCATGCGTAATATTGCTGCTTTCAAAGACTGAAATATGCCATTTTATTAGACAAGGAGTTGTAATTTACAGCAAAAATAGTTCATTTTTAATGCAGATTACATTGCTTATATTTAGACACTTCCATTAGAGTTCTAAAAGGTCCATTTCCTTTTGAGGCTTCATAATTTATGAAGTTATCTATAAAAGTTTTAAGACTTTCTTGACCGTTAAGTAATTTCACTGATGAGTGCCCTTCTCGGCTATGTGCTTTAGTTTTTCTAGGATAGTCATCTGTCTTTTAAGGAATTTCTAACTCCTGTTGGTTTTTTTTTTCCCCCCTTTTGGTAGGTTATTATAGCAACACCTGGAAGACTACTTGAGATTTTAAAGCAAAGTTCTGTTCAACTGCATGGCATAAAAATTGTAGTGGTGGATGAAGTAAGTTTTTAGTTACTGGGGGTGTATTGCCTATACAGAGGTCCTTGAAGAGCCAGTGTGGGTGTCTAGTTGAACTGATTAAACATACAGAGTGTTCATTATAAAGACAAAATTCATTTCTCAAGAGAAAAATTAATTTAACACCATTTGAAATGTGTTTGAACAATGCGTGTTCTATTGGCTATAGAAGACTTAGATACCTGTCAGGATAATGCTGCTAGACCAGTGTGAAACATTTGTTTTTAATTTTCTCAGCTTTTCTTCTGACTGAAAATACTCCTGAATTTGGATTATTACATACATATTGTGGTTCTTCTGTTGATTCAAGTTCAGGATTCTGCTGTTTATGAAAAAATCTGGTACAAATCTAATACTTTTCACATAGGTGGATACCATGTTAAAAATGGGTTTCCAGCAGCAAGTGTTGGACATTTTGGAAGACATCTCTCATGATCATCAAACCATACTGGTGTCAGCCACGATTCCAGTAGGCATTGAACACTTAGCAAATCAGCTTCTGCACAATTTTGTAAGAATAACAATTGGAGAAAAGAATCTGCCGTGTTCCAATGTTCGCCAAATTATTTTGTGGGTAGAAGAACCATCTAAAAAGAAAAAGCTGTTTGAGATACTAAATGTAAGTGTAGTATTTTTCTCATAAGAACAACTTACACAATTCTTCATGTCTTTGCGGATCTCTGTCAAGTTCTCGTCTTTAATTCTAATCTGTATGTAGTGAAGAGGTGGAGTGAGGTTAAGCATACAACTGCACTAACTAGTTCAGTAGTTCTGCAGTGTAGGAGCTTTAATGGCAATTTCAGGGATTATTCCACCCCCATCCCTCACACCTCCTTCTGTGCAGCAGCAAACTAGATTCCTGTGCTGGGATCCAAGTTAAAAATTACAATCTTGATAATTTTTTTGTGATTCGCAGTATGGCATCCCAAAGGTTTGTACTGATTATCTGAGAGTGGTACAGGAACAAGACTTTCTTAAACTGTCATAGCTGCTTTACAGCCTGGGAGTGGTTTGTCATTTGAAAAGTCATTAAAGAAACCAGTGAGAAAGTTAATTTAGTTCTTTCTTGAATTTTCTTTATATGAATAATAATATATGTCTTTTATGAGTACTTGGGGGGGGGATTTTGGAGTCTTGTCTGAGGTTATCCAAAAAGTAAATAAGAATCTAACTGAACCTCAGAACTTAAAGAAATTCAGAATTATTATTTAACATTTAAAGAAACATAAAAGAAAGCTTCTGACTTCTAAAAAAAGGCATGTATTGATATCATAGAATCATAGAATGGTTTGGGTTGGAAGGGACCTCAAAGATCACCTAGTTCCAATCCCCCTGCCATGGGTAGGGACACTTTCCACTAGACTAGGTTGCCCAGTGAAAGATAAAAACTAGGGTTCTCAGTCCACAAATCATTATATGTTTATCACGTACAGATTAATATCATTTCATGGCTGGTATCTTGTTCTTTCTTATCTAGAGTGTAAGAACATTTATTCATCTGCAAATGTTTTTAATATTAGAGATAATGAGCAGAAGAAACTGAATCCAAGTTGCTGATGATGAGCAGCAAACTGTTGTAATACCTTCTTACATAAACTGTTTAATTTTACAGGATAAGAAGCTCTTCAAGCCTCCAGTGTTGGTGTTTGTGGACTGTAAGCTAGGAGCAGATCTGTTGAGTGATGCTGTTCATAAGATTACAGGATTGCAATGTACAGCTATGCATTCTGAAAAGTCTCAGGTGGAAAGAACAGACATATTACAGGTTTGTGCCTCTGAAAGTTACAGGGGTTTTGATGGATTTAAAATGGACAATTTTTTTAAAGGTGGCTTAATTTGGATGAATTAAGTCATAATTTACTGCTTTTCTGCAGTAAAACCTGGAGTATTGCTGAGGGAGAGGAGAGACAGATGGGACCAAACAAAACTGTGGATAATAATGCCATTTTAAATGCAGATAACCTAGCAAATAGTCTCCAGTATTTATTTGCTTTGAAATGGGAATTTAAATATGCATTTAACATTAACTTATGATTTTTTTTATTAAAATGGTGATTTTGATCTCTCTTTAATTAACTCTGTGAATTATACTGCTATTTAAGTCAAGAATACGGAGGGGCCATTCTCTTTTCTGCAATGGAATAATCCCACTGGGTGTGTTCTTACACTGTATAACTAAATCTAGCCAATGCTTGGAGATGTTCAAAATATAAATAAGTAAAAAAGAATTAACTTTTGTTTATTCCTCCCTTGCCAGGGATTACTTCAAGAGAAGTATGAAGTTATAGTAAGTACTGGAGTCCTTGGACGAGGGCTTGACCTTGTCAATGTCAAACTGGTAGTAAATTTTGATATGCCCTCAAGTATGGATGAATATGTACATCAGGTAAATAAATTGCTAAAGCATTATTTGAAAAGTATACTGAAATTTGACATCCACCTATGGAAGTTTAAATTGAAATGTAAACATAAAATTATTTTCCTCTTCAGAATATCGTTTTTATAGAAAAGAAAGGTGCTGAGTATCTATTCCATAAGGCTCTTAGGTAAATTACTAAAATCTAGAACACTGTTCTTGTATCTCCTATATAAGTTACTAAAATCTGGAAGAGTGTTCTTATATCGATTATGTTAGCAGTATTATTCTTCTGTTTTGTAATCTGTTGTATCATTTTGTGTCTATAGAAAGCAAAGTTTACCATGTTTTTACTATCTGTGTGAAGGAAGGCCAAATACCCCTCTTCCTGCTGCAGCTCATCTGTAGCGTGGGATATGCACGTAATAAATCAGGAAACCAGTTGCGAATGTTCTTTTCATTCTCTCTTCCTACTCCAGTATCTTCCCTGATACTTTTTTTTTTCTGAGGATTTCTTGCTTTGAAAAAGACGGTGTGTGGGTTGCATGCATGTGTGTATTTATGTATATGTGCGCACACCCCAACCCCAGTTTGGCTAGCAGATCAAGAGAACTAATAATTACCCTCTTTATGGTACTTATGAAGCCACAGTACTCTACTACTGTGTCCAGTTTTGAGACCATCACTACAAGAAAAGCTAACAAACTGGAAAGTCTGGACAAAGTCACACGTGACTGGCACATGTGACACATGAAGAGAGGCAGAGGGAACTGGGCTTGTTTCGGCTGGAGTAGAGATTTAATTGTTGTCTTCTGTTTGATAATGGACGGTTACAGAAGAGATGGAGCCAGACTCTTGGAGATGCACAGTGAAAGGATGACGGCCAACAGTCGCAACTTGCTGCAAGGGGAATTCTGGCCTGCTTAACAGGGAAAAATGTTTTTCACAGTGAGAGTTGACAGGCAGTGGAACAGGCTGCCCAGAGAGGTGGTGGGACCTTTGTGCATGGAGACACTCGAAACTCTGTGGGACAAGGCCCTGAGAAAACTGATCTAACTTTGAAGTTAGCCCTGTTCTGAATCAGTGGGAAGGACATCTGGAAGTGTCCAGTCTCATGAACTCCTAAAGTATTCTGTGTTACTAACTGCAGTACACCTCTCTGGGTTTTAATTATCTTTCTGCTAAAGTTTCAAGCAAGTACTAAATAAATAAAAATGGTCTTTCCTGGCATCAGAACTATAGCAATATTAACATAGTGCCTCTTCCTAAATAGGCAGTCTTTGTAGGTGGTTCTCTAATTTGTTCAAGCACTTTGGGTAATACTGAAAAATATTTTTAAGTTACCAGATCATTGAAAGTAAAGGGCTTTTTTTATGGTCATGCTTATACATATCGTGCTTGATACAAGATACATGTATGTGGCATTGCTATAAACATTTTTTAAACGTTTTGTTTGGACCCATAGACTATATCATGTATCTCAGCTTTAATATTGGACTTTTGGTATGTCCCATAAACCAGTGGTAATTTCAGATGTGTTTAAGCTAAAGCTTCAGATCTGTGCTCAGGAAGTTTATTAAAAGGTTGTGCTTAGAGGATGAGATAGAGATTTGGTTTTGTCACTTAGGTTAGTTGCTGTTTTATAACAGAAAATAAACTTTAAGGATATATGAAGGACTTCCATTTAATATTGATAACTTAAAATGAGTTTTTGCTTTTTCAGGTTGGAAGAGCGGGGAGGTTGGGTCACAGTGGAACTGCAATTACTTTCATCAATAACAACAGCAAGAAGCTCTTTTGGGATGTTGTGAAGAGAGTAAAACCAACAGGCACCATTCTTCCCCCACAGCTGCTGAATTCCCCATATCTTCATGACCAAAAGAGAAGGGAACAACAGAGACTTAAACAATTACAGAATAGTCTTGTAACAGGAGATAATATTATGGACATTATTAGAAAACATGACAAAAATAATTCTCAGAGGTAATAAAGATATATTTATAGTTATCTGATGTAATTATAATGAAAGTGATTAAAAATAAACATGAAATTATGATGCTTTGTATCTTGCCTTTTTTAGAAGAAGTTTATATATTCTGTTTTTTAAGGAGTCTCTTTTGTCTCATCTTCATTTTGAAATACAGACTATTGTGGGTTTGAGTTACAGTAGTACCTAGTAAAAATAGTCTGTGACCCTTTTTCAAAACCAGCAGTCTTTGGTCTTGCTTGCCACAAACTATTTTGTTGTAATATTTCTGAATAATGATTTCAGACTTGTTGGGAAACACACTCTTCTGGTAATTTTTATGTCATTGAGGTAAGATCTTTGCTAAGGACATCCTCTTCCCCACCCAAAAAAAAAAAAAAAAAAAAAATTGGGGTCTGGTCTCTGAAAACAAGCCTCCATCTCTTCCTGTTAGTTTATATGAAAGCTTCCCCTGGGATTGAATCCTCAGTATGTTCTCTGGGGGTTTCTTGTGAACATACATGCAAGTTTTTTGTTTGTAAACAGTACTGAAAGTTTAGTTTCTCCTTCATTGCCTGTGGACTAGCTAAAAGTCCTGCTCAAGCGCTTTGTGATAGCAGAAATACTCAGTTATTGGTATAACTTCATTGTAGACAATAGGATAAACCATGTAAGTTAAAGAAGAAATTTGTGTTCTTATTTCATGAAACATGGTAGTTAATGTCTAACTGACCATATTTACTTATTTACTGCTCATTTAAGCACAGCAGATGCTGGTTGTTTTTTTTTTTTTTTCAGGAAACAAGACCAAAACTATTAAAATAGTGTTGTATGACTTACCATCCAAAGTTCCTTTTTTTTTTTTCCTTTTAGACTGAGGCTTGAGATACTAGTTGCATCAGACCTTTCAAGCTGCTGTGATGCATCATCCCTTTTTGGCAGACTGAGATGTCCCAGGTAGTTAGATGTTAGCCTTATGCATTCTCTGTCCACTCTTTGGCCAAAGGACAGCAATACAATAGACTGACTTTGTTTTGTAGCTAACTCATTTTAAAAAGTTTAGTAGCTGAATATTTTTTTCCCCCAACTAGAAACAGAGAGTAGGTATTAACCTGCTGCAAGACAGATGGCATAAGCATGGCGCTGGTGCCAGGCATTCTTTAACAAGAACAGATTTATATAGTTATCAATGACAAACCTCTACTATTATTTCTGATAATCTGAAATATTTATTATTTCTTTTATTTGCAGTTGTTACTACTTTAATAATCTCACATGGGGGGGAAAACTAGTCTTTAACACCTTCCCTGTGCTTTGTCTTTTGTCACCCTCTGCTGGATTTTTTTCTTTCAACTTTATCAGATTAACTTGATTGTACAGTATTTATAAATGCCAAATCTTTTTTAAAACGCATATATCCTTTGGCAAAAGACCAATTTTTATTTCTTGTAGAGATTTCATGAAGTGGTACTTGATAATCTTTCTCATCCTGTAATCCTCAAACTTTTCAATAATCACCTTTTTTTCTGAGGGTGGGGAGCTAAGCGCTGTGTTCGGGATGCAACGCGGCGCCGGTGTCGTACCGTTGCTGAGTGGCTCCGTTAACGGGCCGGCGGGTAGAGTGGGGCTGTGCCTGGTGTTTGAGGGGTCACCGGCTGCGTCGGGCTTCCGCCCATCGGCCGCAGGTTGTCGGCAGCGGGACCTCCCTGGAGGGGAGGAAACGCTTCCGATAGGAAAGCCGCAGCTGCCCCTGGCAATGAGTCGCGGCTCTGAGCGGGCAGGAGTGCCGGTCCTCCGTCCTCCCCGTCCCGCGGCCGTACGACCGGCCCCGGAAGCTCCGGGACGCTTCGGGGGCGAGAGCGACGCCCCGGCGGCGGCGCGCTCGGGGCCGCCCCTTCTGACGCAGGTCCTCGTGAGAGCCAATCCCTGCGGGCCCGGCGCATTCAAACGGGGCAGGGAGAGGGCGCGAGGCGCGTCCGCAGCGGAGCGGGTGAGGAGAGGTCGCTGTGAGGTGAGGGACGGGGCTCCCTCCCGGGTCTGGGGGTGTCCCGCGGGCCTGTGGCTGGCCGCGGCACGGGTGGACCATTGTTTCGGGAGCTGCAGAGCTGGGTCGGCAGCAGGGGGTGGCGGGCTCTGCAGGCTCGGTTGGTCAGCCGCTGCTTCCTCTTCGCCTTGTGCCAGTGGCCGCGCCCGGCGAGGCTGAGGGGCGCCTTCGGCGGGGTGGTCGTAAAACATCTGTGGCTGCGTCGAGAGTCTTACGGGGGCTCGCCTGAGGAGGGTAGGTTTGCTGAAGGATAGAAAAGCTATCGATTTCTCCTACGCTTTCAGCCAGCTTTGAACACTTGGGTTTAATCTCTAATTAGTATTTGTAATCAATTAAAAATGAGGAACGAGTACTTTTACCAAGTCTTGAACCTTATTTTAGAATGAAGGAGCATTTAACGAGGAGATTAAGCTTTTTTACAGAAAAGCTTGGTGAATATTTGCAAGGCACAGCTATAGCAACAGGAGGGGAGAACTTCTGTTGTTATGCTAGTTAATTTAAAGCTGAATGGAAAAGATGGACTTTCCAGAAAACACTAAAGCAATTCATGGCTTACAGCGATGTTTCTTTATTTACTGACTGCTAGACAGAACCACAAAATATGTTTTTTACAACTCATGTAGCATAAGAAGATTCCTGTATCAAACTGGATTGAGCAATAAACACACTCTAGTTTGAAGTTCTTGAAACTTTCCTCACAACTTTTGAGGTATGAAAACTTTGTGCAGTCATGATACATGTAGAAGTGGATGTAGTTGCATAAATTCTGAGAGTGGTCCAAAAGCTCTAACTTAAAAGTGTAGCATCAAAAGAAACTTCTATTGGAACAATGGTTAAATGGTTGTTTCTCTCATCTTACTCTCTTTTTTCATCCCCTGACCATCTGCTGCTTTTGTTAATGATATATGCAGTTTTTGAAGGCTCTAAGGCAGGTGACTTCTTGTTGACTTTTAATAGCAAATTAATTGCAGCTGGCATATTTGTAGTAGTGATGTCAAACCTGCAACTGCCTGGTAACTATGGTGCACATGCGACAGTGAAAGCATACTTTTCTATCCAGATTGGATATATACAGCTTTTTAAATATTTACATGTAGAAAGGATGTGGAACACATTTAATAGTTTTTCTTCTGTCCCCTAGGCTAGGTATCTTTTTGTTTTGCAATGCATGTATGTACTAAATAAACTAACTAAAATAATGTCCAAATGTATTGTAATTGTCATCTTTATTAACTGACTTATTCTGATAGTGTGTGTTATATTATATATCAGAATCCTAAAAAAAATCTGCTATGTTCACAGATCTCCTATTCAATGATAATAATTTTGTTGTTCTATTAGAGTCTGTTAGTTGAGAAACACCAAGAGCATAAATAGTTGTGAGTTAATGGAGGGGCGTGATCTTGAATTCCCTTTCTGTGGGGATGATGGTAGATCACTCAGAAGAAATGTCCATGGTGATCTTTGTTGCTAGTTAGCTCATTCTTTGTACCAACTCATGCTTCTTTGTGATGTTTGGTTCACTCTCTGAAACAAATAATAAAATTCAATAAACGGAATCAAATAGCCTACTATTGGCAGAAGCGGTCATTTAAATATAGAAGAATTACTTTTTTAAGTGCTTGAGGTGAAACAGGATACTAATTGTTCTTAATGTTTGGGGACATATATTTACTGTAGTAAATATATGTGAAGACCTCCCCATGCACCAAAACATAACTCGCACTGAACACCATTATCATAAAAATTTTTGCTTTTTCTCCCCAGATTCCATAAGAAGAAGCAACTAGAAATAATCTTTTAGTAAAGGTGGTGTACTTATTAAAACCCTGATGTTAATTTGCTGGAAGACAAAATGCCTATTTACACAGTTCCTGCAAGAAGCTCCTCTGAGGCACGAAGTACTACCACTTTGCAGAAGACTTCTTCACAGAATACCTTTACCAGCAGCAAAGCGTTTAGGCAGCAACTGAAATCACAAGTGTCAGAGGAAGAAAAGGATAGTCTACTTTCATGTTCTCAGAATAAGACTGAGGAAGTAAATAGGACCTACGTGATTTCAGCCTGTAAAAAAGTGAGTGATGCATCAACTACATTTAAACCTGAAGGCAAATTAACACTTCAGAGGAGAACTGGAGCAAGCAAAAAATCAGCGTCCAGTAGTGAACAATTGCATACAAACACAATGCAGGGCATGGAAAATACACAAATGGAGAAAAAACTTACTCTGCAGAGGCGTGTGAGGACTGGCTCCATAGAGAAAAGTAAAATTAGTCAGAATACTGTGCTTGGAATAGAAAATAAATCTGCTGCACAAAGAAATTGTAAGATTGCACTTCCACCAAATATTAATAATAATGGTACCCATGATGTTAAACCAAGCTTTAAATTAGCCGAGGGTCAGTCAAGTATGAAGTTGCAGTGTAACCCAAACAGCAAGGATTCCTTTGGCTTTGTTGATGGTCTGTGTGAAAACGATAGCTGCACGTATTTAAAATACAGGACGTGCGCTGCTGACATAAAATTGCAAAATGAAGTTCCTAAATCAGAACAATTAGTTACCTCAAAATATATTAATCGGATAGCAGGAGAACAACTGAATGAAAAAGGTGATATAAATAAGCTAACTGAAAAGCAAAGGTTGCAACACTTTTCTAATAAATATAACAGTGTGGAGAGACCAAGGACACCAACAAAAGGTTCAACAGAAGGGTTTAAGCTTACACCAAAGAACAGCACTTCTCAGGATCAACCATCTCTGTCTGCTTCAAATAAACAAACACCTTGTCTTCAAATTCTAGCCAAAAAGAAAACTAGTGTCTCCAGCTCTCTTTCTGCAAGTAGAAGTTCAAAACCAAAAGAGAACACAGAAACTCTAGCTGAGAGCAATAACAATGAGAAAGATTTTTTCAAAGTGGAAAACAGCAAAGTGGTTGTAGCTGTGCGTGTACGGCCTTTCAGTAACAGGTTTGTATCCTGGACTTAATTCTGATGCTAATAGTAGCTTTTGTAGTGTATGTTGATTCCTGCTTTGTATTTTTTTAATTGTTTAATCGTTGACCCAATAAGGTTATAATACATACTTAGAAATCAGCTGATATTTCATGTTACATCAAGAAAAAGATTTTCTTAAGAGGTTGAATTCACTTTATAAATGTTTGGGACAATTTTTTGCATATTTATGAGCTGAATGATTTTGAGCTTGAATACTTTGTATTTGTATGTTCATCAAATGTTTTATTTAACAATGATTACCAAACTTCTTATTTTCCATAAGGCAGTTGATTGAAATCACTAACTTAAAGCATGTAGTTTATGCTTTTTAATTTTTTATTTTTTCCTTTCTTCCATTCAGAGAGAAAAATGAAAACTCACTCCCTGTAATCTCCATGAGTGGTTCAGAGACAGCTGTACAAAATCCAGCCACAAACCAAGTTTACAGCTTCAGTTATGACTTCTCTTTCTGGTCTTTTGACAAGTGTCATCCTAATTTTGCAAGCCAAGCAATTATTTATAAAACTTTGGCAGTGCCACTCCTAGAAAGAGCTTTTGAGGGCTATAACACTTGTCTTTTTGCTTACGGGCAGACTGGTTCTGGAAAGTCATACACGTAAGTTCCTAATAATAATTGTTAAAATTCTGTAGGAGCCACTTGTTATGCAATGTAAAGTCATGAAAAGAGATGATATGGAATAGATTTCATAGTTATTGAATTGTGTTAAAATGTTTTTGTATATTTCAAACCAAACAAAAATAATTAAAACAATGTTTATAGTAAATGAGACTGTTAGCTGTGGAGTATTCTTATGTGTCTGACGCTGACCTCTTTCTACCTCTAGTGAAGAAAATAAAAGCTCTTTCCAGAGACTTTAGTGAAGAAAAACCTTTGTTAATGTGGAGAGCTTCTCAGGCTCTCCTAGTGCTGTGGTTCACCACTGTTTGTTATTTTGTACGTGAAGTGACATGTTCTAAAGTATGTTATGGTTTTTGGCCAAGACCTTTAAGAGACCTTTCTAAGTATGGTCCTGATTGTTTCAGAACTTTAAATAAATAAATATGTTTGTGACACTGCTTATTTGAAATCTAATCTTTACCCAAAATAATCCGAGACAAATAACGTTTTGAGGGTTTATAGCCAATTTTATATACCTAGTGTAAGTTTTTCAATAGAATGCCTAGTGAACTGTTTTGCTTCCAACCATGCATCTATTAAAATCAGTTCTCAGCTTTACAATTCCCATGCAGTTATATAGACTTAAATATGTAGTTGAGGATCAGAAACATTTCTATTCAATATATCACAATTTTATGTTTTGTATTGAATTTATCATAGATATAGAACTTAAACAGAGGTAGGATTTTCTTTTTAAGTGGGAACTCTATTTTTAATTGTAATGTTTATTTACCTTGCCCTAAAAGAAAGATATGCTTAATATTGCAGTTGTTATCCTATTTGTGGGTTTGTTGTATTCTTTTTAAAATTTATTTTCCTCTTGCCTTCACCCCTTTCTATTTTCAGCAAGGCTGAAATTGATATCAGTAATAACTGTTTCCTCAGGTCAGGTCTACACAACAAACTTCTACTGACAGCTATGTTGGGCAGATGTAGGAGTCTCTAGACTGCAGCTGAATTAGTCCAGTACACTGGTGTTCTGCAGTGGCAGAACTAGACAGGAAAAAACTACACCAGAGGTGGAGAGAGGCTTAGGTTACTGCATTGGCAGGATGCAGAGAATATAAAATGCATGCATGTTAAGATATCAAACATCTATAGGTTTACTGTTCATAGTACAACTTACTCTTCAGTTGCTGCAGGGTTTTCATTTGACTTAAGTTTTCAACCAATTTCTCAATGGCTGAATTAGAAAAGACCTCTGGACATCATCTTGTTCAACTCCCTGCACAAGCAAGCATGAACTTAGATCTGGTTTATTTCTGTCGCTTATTACTTCTATAACTTAGAAGCATATGGCATTTCAGCTTTAGAGCTATACAATTAATACCAGAACTAGCTATAGAGGGTTACAAAACTGAACTAGCCAGTTTTTTTTTAACTACAGGATGATGGGATTTGATGAAGACCGAGGAATAATTCCAAGACTTTGTGAAGATCTTTTCACTCGTATAACACAAATGGACAAGCAACAGGTAGTGTGCTTATGCTATTGACCTTACATTGAATTATAAGGAAACCGATGCATTTCAGAATTTTGATACCTGTTTCATTCTTTCATTTTATACCTTAGTGCTGATCCATTTGTTAACATCTGTATTCTTTTGCTGATTCAAATCTTATTTCTGCCAGTAGTTCTGATTAATAGGGTTCCTAAATAGTCAACATCAACATTGTTTTGCTTCATTAATGATGATAATGTGAAAAAGAAATATAGGCATGCTGTTTTTGCTGTGTCACTAGACTAGGATTCTTTCATCTATATAGCATGTCTTACAAGATAAGATTTATATAACGAAAGGTAAAAAGAAATCCTAGTGAGTTCCATACTTTCAGTGGAGGCATATAAAATAACTCAAAAAATATGAATTTACCTTTAAATGTTGTCACATATCAAAGCAAAATACACTTTAAATAGTATTCTAATTCTAGTGTTCTAGCTCGATATTCTTGCTGAAATTAAAAAAAAAAACAAAAAACAACTACCTCCACCTGGTGTGGGTTTTTTTAAGACTTTAAGATTTTCATTGTAAATAAGTGATTCTGTTGCTGCAAATTGTCTCAAATCTTGTATTTCTGACTTAAATGTTTTAGTGGTTTTGCTGCAGTCTTCATTGTCTCTTAAAGGGAATTCTATTTTATTTAAAAAAGAAGAAAAGATCTGGATGCCTTCAGAGGAAGGAGATGTGTTTTCATGAAAAATTTGTTGTTCAGTAATTTTAAGAATTGCTGTAGGTAGAATTGCAGTTTATCTTTCCATTAAGTCATTCTGTTCCATGCCAGGATGTTGACAACATCAATCCATGCCTTCTCTGTTACACATATCATGCTGTAGAAGCCCAATCCCTAAGGGAATGAGACTACTGCAGGTGCAAACAAAACTGTGTTTTCATATACGAGAAACCCAACACTCAAACTTCTAAAATACATATATATTTATATTTTATTTTATTTTTAAGCTTGATAATTATCATCTGGGAACGGCTGTGGATGGAATTCCAATAAATTGTATACTTGGCAATAGCAGATCCCTGGTTTAGGATATTGCTTCTCTTGGAAAGTCCCTTCAGTACAAATGCCTATAATGTTGAATAGCAGGATCTGTTAATCTAGGTTAATTTGTGAAACAAGGGATGATGAAAATGTTTTGTGGACTATATTAACAATTCTTTTATTATTAATTTTATTAGATTTTGTATCATCTTGAAATGAGCTTTTTTGAAGTATACAATGAGAAAATCCATGATTTGCTTGTCTTTAAAGCTGACAGTGGACAGAAGAAACAACCAGTAAGTTGCTCATGGAAACAAGTATTTGCATAATCTCAAAGCAGTGGCATCTGTAAACAGTAATGCACAAATGACAAGTGAACATTGTTTTGTTCTCCATGTACCTTAGATTGTTGTGAATAATGGGATTCGAGTAAAAAAAAAACTCACTATATAACTTCAAGCAAAATGCTTGGCACTTCAGAAATGCTGAGTAAAAAGAGATCTTGCTGGAAAAAAACCCAAAAGATTTCAATAGAATCTCTCAAAACTGTTGCTAACATCTCTCCTTATCTGCAAAATGAAGATGATCTTACCAGCCTTTATAAAAAGTGTCTTAGAATATTATTTATCCAAATCTCCAGATTATGTTAAGGCTCTTCTGTGCAATATAATTTGAGTTATAATCTTGTAACTTAGATGGAGTTCTAAAATGGAAGTATGATAGCGTTAGGAGGCTTCCAATGGTGTTTGGAGAGAGAAAAAAAGAAAAGTATTTTCCTAATTGAACTTGTACTGTTCTAGGCACTACTGAAACGTCCATTCACTTTCTGAAAATATCTGTGTATTCTTTATCTGCTGGGATGCCTGTTTGCCACTGACTCTACATATCTAATTTCATTCTGTAGTATATACATGAAAAAATGTTGCAAAGGGAGATTTTTCCCCTCTTGGTTTCCCCTGTGCATTTACATTACCCAGCTACGGAAAACTGCTATTGTATAAGAGTTTAGCACCGAGATAGATAATATCTTTCAGATTCTTTGCCCTGGATAATTTACTGCTTAGAGCCGTGGGGCTGTCAAGAAGTTTCTTTTTTTTTTTTTTTTTTTTTAATGTTGGTTGGTTGTTTCCTAAGAAGCTGGGGGGGAATCAGTGACCTGATTAACTAGTTAAGAATCACTAGTTAAACTAGCGTAGCTAGTTTTTATGCTTGTGTGTTAGAGTATGTAAAACCATAAATTAAAGGTACTTGTATTAAGTAGAAGATGTGGGGAAGGAATTTATCATGTTTATTTAAAAAAAAAAAAAGTACTTTCTGTATTTTGATATATTGAACACTATACTGGCCACTTGTGTGTAAATTATGAGTATTTGTTTATGATAAAGAAGATATACTACATTCAACTTGCTGTTGAAATAAGTCCTTTATCCTAAACATGGGACTTACATGGACTAGTTATATATAAGTAAAGACTATACTGTCTCGTTTATAGTAGGAGTGCTTTCATCTGAGTTTCGTCAGTGACTTTGTGCGAAGCTATGTAACTTGGAAACATAAGAGATTAATGTTGCAGAAAAGATTTTTTTTTCTTATGTAAATATCTTACATAAGATATATGTTCTTGCAGTTAGCTATGTGACTGATGGCCTGGTGCAGTCTGCTGTGATTTCTCAGGCAGCTGGAAAAATTCAGTTGTAGGTATTTTCCTGAAAATATTGTTCTAGATGATTCATGCTAAGTTTTGTTGATGATAAAAGTCATACCAGGGATGTAGATAGGAATATCTTAAAGTTAAGAAAGTCTGAGTGGTAGGTCTAACTAATGCACTCCTAATAATTTTTCTTTTAAAATTATTCTCACCAGCTTCGTGTAAGAGAACATCCAGTGTTAGGACCATATGTGGAAGGCCTGACAGTGTAAGTCTTAACTGTTCTCATTTTAATAGATGTATGGTGTAATCCTGAAAGAGTATGCTAATTATTATCTTGAGGATCTGTGAAAGCTTGTGTACTCACCTGTAAATTAGGCAAGATCTTGGTATCACGTAGTTTTACAAAAATGCGTACTCATGTCTAGTTTGACTTGACATATTTCCTTTAGTGAAATAACTGTGTGGAAGTTTCAAGACAACTGGAGCTTTCATGATATATTTGTATTATGTGTGTAACTGGGAAAATGTGTCAGAACTCAGGCAGCAGGGAAAACTGTAGAAAGAAAACAGTCTGAACCCAAACTTTTCTTTTTCCCCCCACCTTAGGAATGTTGTCAATTCTTACTCTGATATCCAGGTAAGAGTTATTTGGTTACCAAAAGGGAGTAAAAATATTTCTACTTGCTCCTTCCTTCACTGCTGAAAACTAAATTCCATGGATGGGAAGAAAATGCTTTACAGACTGCCCAGTAGTCTATGATATTTCAGCTGATTTTGTAAAAGGATAATGAAGACTAGTCCTATATAACGGAGCTAAGTAGATGCATACAGGCAAGTGCCACTCTCTTCATATGGCTATCTCTTAAACTTAAGTTTTAATTCCTCCCTTATAGAGTCATCATTTGTGTTAATAACTTTATTTGCAAACATTTTAATCTTCAGTTAACTACCCAAAGTAGGTTTTGGTTTTACATCCTGAGTTTTATCTCTTGCAGAGTTGGCTTGAACTAGGAAATAAGCAGAGAGCAACAGCTGCTACAGTAATGAATGACAAGAGCTCTAGATCTCATTCTGTCTTCACCCTTGTCATGACACAAACCAAGGTATTGCTGGGTATTTTATAGTGGTTCAAATTGGGTAGTAAAAAGTAGTTTTGTGTACTGCCTAGAAAATTGTTGTGAGAATATACTTGAAGATTAATAAACCACAGGGCATTTTAACATGTATTTCTACACAGTAAAACTTATTTTACATGCTCTGAGTACATTCTGATGTCTCTGTGCTATGTATATTTATAGCAGCAATATAAATATGTCTAGACTGGCAGATCTAGGAGTAATTCAAAGCTTTTTAGTTTGAGTTTTGAGATGTAACTGGAATCCAAATTGAGGCCAGACCTGGCTTCTAAGAATGTTAGGCTATGCAAGGTGGATAGCTGTGCTGAGTTCCTGCAGGTGATGAGCTGGGAGAATGGTAGGAGATGCAGTTTCTGCTCAGTTTCAACACAGTTCACTGAGTAAACATTTCCTTGCTTCAGGATAACTCTCTCACCCATGTGTCTCCAGGATATAGCGACTACAACTCTGCATCTGGTTTACAGATGTGTAAGAGACAAAGCATGACTTAGTGAGATGAGATTGAAAACAGAAGTGAAATAGGTAGAGCTCCTTAGTTTACAGACAGTCTTCTCCATTCGCAAATAACTTGTTGGTTTGGTTTTTTTGTTGTTCTTGGTTGGTTTAATTTTTTGGCCCAATTTCTTAATATTCTCCTTTCTTCTTTCCCTCACCATTCTCACCACTAGATTATTTCTTTTCTCTATCAGAACTAGTCCTGAGACATTTCCCCGGACTACTTAGCTCATCTTCATTGCTTGAAGTCAGTAACAGCTTACTGATTTCCATGGGTATTGGATAGCCGCAATAGTCAAACTTCAGACGCAAACCCATAGTTTGCTGATCTGCTGTTTGTGCAGTTTATGCTTATACAGTTATTCAACTGCAAGCAATTGATACTATTGTTAGAAGTCTGAACTTGGTCTCCTTCGAGGGATGTACATGAAAGTATCCTGTCAAAAAGTAAATGGAAGTGTCAATTTTTTAATGTATTTCAAGTGAACAGCTTGTTAGATTTTTGCTTGTCCTCAAGTTTTTAATTTTGGTTTGAACGCAAACATCTCCCTTTTCTTCTAGGTAGAATTTGTGGATGAAGAAAAATGCGATCGTAGGCTTACCAGTCACATAAATCTAATTGATCTAGCTGGCAGTGAATGCTGCTCAACAGCTCAGACCACTGGAGAAAGGCTGAGGGTAAGCCAAGATTGGAAATCTGTGGAAAAGGATTGATTCCAAAGAATACCCCTACACTCCAAAGCATCCTCACCTAGCAGGACTCTTGGGCAGGATCTGTAGTTATAAAAGGATATGTAGCCCTTAAGCTTATAAGTATTGCACAGTATTTTGCTAGTGGGAGTGAATGGCCTGAAGAAGCATTTTTTACTGTGCAGTAGGGCAGGCCAGATCTTGCTTAGGACAGCACTCCCCGTGTTCTGCATGCCTAATGATCCTTTAGAAGGAATGAGGAAAAATTGTCCACATGACATTCCAAATCATGAATCGGATATCGCATGGAGTTGGGGCTTGCCCCTTTTTTTTGGGATTTAAGTAAACAGAGTTTCTAATAAGAGACTTTCGAGCTGCCTTCACAAGTTTGATGGTTCTTAACACTGCTTATCTTAAAGCCAGGGTCTCTCTCTTTTCCAAATGAAGATGATCTAGGATACTCTTGCATCTTATTGTTGGCTTTTAATCAGTAGTGACATTTAATATGGTACAGCTGTACCATACATTGAATAAGCACAATTAAATCAACAGTGCAGTCGATAACATCACACAAGAAAATACAACTGTATTAAATTATTTTTATTTTTGCTTTGTGTAGGAGGGTGTGAGTATCAATAAATCACTGTTAACCCTTGGAAAAGTTATTTCTGCACTCTCTAAACAATCTCAAAATGGAAAGAAAACTTTCATTCCTTACCGGGAATCTATCCTTACTTGGTATGTACACTTCAGAATTTTTTATATAGAAGTAAATAAAGGCTTTCTCGGATTGTGGATTCCTCTTCTATTCAGGAGGCATCACTTCCCCTCCCTCCTCCTCTCCCTCTCTCTCAAATGACCTATGGAGAGAAGAAATTAGCCTGTTGCATCAGGCAAAGAACAAACAGGACCTTGGTTTGTATTTTAAGTAGCTAACAATCACTCTTAAATAAGCAGCAAGACCCTAAGTATTTTGTATTTAGTCTGTTCAGATTGAGAAATTTAATTTTTATTTCAATGTGAGGGCTGGGGACTGACTTCTACTCTCCTGTCAAATGAAGGTTGTTAAAGGAAAGTCTTGGTGGAAATTCACAAACTGCTATGATTGCCACAGTAAGTCCAGCTGCCAGCAGTACAGAAGAAACACTCAGCACTCTTCGCTATGCAAAACAAGCTTGTTCAATTATCAACATTGCTAAAGTAAATGAAGATGTGAATGCCAAGCTAATCAGAGGTGAGGTTGACATCTGCAGTATTTGAGGGTTTTTCATTTGCATGTGTGTTTAACTTAGTGCTCCATAAGAGTCGTTAATACTATTCTATTGTGTTGACTGACCACTTGTCAAATAGGCTAATACAACCCAGGATATCTTCCTTTTAATATTATTCTTCTTTGTGAGGTTTTTTTTTTTCCAGAGTTCAGATGATATCTTAGGCTATACTTGAGAACCTGGAATGGGGAAAGGTGTTTCACTTTGATTAAATAGCAGGATGAGTTTTCTAGTATCATACTGAAATGTCTAAACCCTATTTTGTCTTCATTTTTTATATGTACTATGTGTCTGGTTTGTCTAATGTAGAATTGAAAGCTGAAATTGAAAAACTGAAGGCAGCTCAGAAAAGCGCTCTGAACACTGATCCTGAAAAATACAGACGTTATTTGCAGGAAATAACATCTCTGAGGGTAAAATTGCACCAGCAGGAAAGGGACATGGCTGAAATGCAAAGGTTTGGCAGTCATTAATGTCTTAAAAATAGAAATGATAAAGTTTATATGCTGTAATTTTTCTTCTAATATGTGGTGTTATTTTCCCCTTAATATTTTAAGGGCCTGGAAAGAAAAATTTGAACAAGCAGAAAAAAGAAAATTAGAAGATATACAAGAATTGCAGGTACGTTTTATTTATCCACTTTTTATAGAGAGATAGTACAAAAATATAACATCAGCAAGCCTTGCTTGAAGAAGAGAAGTAGAATGGTTGTAAGATTTGGTTTCCTTAATGCTATTCTTTTAACAGACTACTGTGACTTCTTAGAAAAAATTAATATAGATATTTGAATGCACAAAGTAAATTGTTTTTATGCAGAGCTCTCTTTCACCTAGAAAGCAGGAATTGCATTCAAAATGGACAATCATCTACCAAACCTTGTCAATCTCAATGAAGATCCTCAGCTTTCTGAGGTGCTATTGTATATGATCAAAGAAGGAGAAACTACGGTTGGAAGATACACGCCAAATTCAAAACATGATATCCAGCTTTCCGGAGTGCTGATTGCTGATGACCATTGGTATGTAGTATTTTTTAAATACTCTTTAGGGATAATTTTTGTACTGTGCAATGATTAAGGTCTCTTCCTTCTGTTCCCTCTAGAAGTCTTTTAACCAAGGTAGTTTAATTTCTTTGTTCATTTCATTAATGTAGCAAAATATTCTGTTTGTGCCGAAATGCTGGAGAGAAAGACCTGATCAAATGATGCTATGTGATAACTCTATTGCATTACATTCAATGGAAAAGTGCAATGCTTTGACAGTTCTTACTTAAAACTAAAAGTAGAGAGCAATTTGGCCATATTGCAGAAATACTGTTATAAGTGCATTCCATGCAATTGATCCTAGACAAAATGCTGGAAGAAACTTAACTAATCAATTACTAAATACATGAAAGATGTGGGCATATTGGGAAATTAAGCGTTATCAAAGAAATGCACAGATGACAGGGTATTATAGTAATTTTTGTAGCAGTGGATTATTCTTAGATTTAAATATTGATTCTCTTCAAAATAGAGGTTGTCACTCATTAATTATGTATGTTGTAACTAAGTGGTATGAAGACAATCCACATATGGAAAAACAATAACAGGACACTATTTTAGTCTACTAAGAAACATCATTTGCGTGAGCTACTGATGTTGCAAATGTTTCTTGTTTTCAGTGTTATAAAAAATACTGTTGGCAAAGTGAGTATTATTCCACTGAGAGAAGCAAAGACATACGTAAATGGGAAATGCATTTTGGAGCCAACAGTTCTGCATCATGTAAGTAATTGATTTGGTCAGAGTAACATGTGCGTGTGTGGATTTCTTGGCTTTGTTATTATTACAACTTCAGACTGCAGGTTTTCTCAGAAGACTCTGGAAACTAAATATTTGTCCTTCCTCTTTGATTTCTAGCCCCACCTGTTATGTTTTAAGTTCTGTAAATTTCTTATAAACCTCAAAGTTGTAGAGCAGCCTTTTTTTTTTTTCTTCCCTAATAGGGTGATCGAGTGATCCTTGGGGGAGACCATTATTTCAGGTTTAATCATCCAGTAGAAGTTCAGAAAGTTAAAAGGCCGTCCTGTGGGACTATGTTGTTGCATGACGGTCCAAAGGATTTTGAATTTGCAAAGAATGAGCTGCTTATTGCACAGAGGACACAGTAAGTATTGTATCTTCTTGTTCTAAAAGTAAATTCAGTTGTTAATGCATCCATGCAATAAGCTTAAGAAATAAGAAACTTAAGATTATTAATTATTTCACAATAAGGGAAAGTGGAAAATAGAAAGGTTATTGTTAACTCCATTTATAATGGAAATGGAAGTCCCAGACTCAGCTGAAATGGAAGTATACCTTTAAGAGGTTATCACCACAACCTAGTCCAGTTGTCAAGAATGTAGACCACTATTAAAGACTGAGCTCCAGAGGTCCTCAAAGTAGTGATCTCTTCCATTACACTTCTCTCCAAGCACATGATGAGTGTAAAATTGGCTTTTGATGTTTTAAAGAGATTTAAAGCCTGAAAAGCAAATGCTTCAAATGAGAAGAATCCAAAGTTACAGCCTTGGTCTTCTGTGATGCGATGTGATGGTAGAGAACTTAAGCAATAGTCAAGTGTTATTTGTACCTGCTTTGCTCCTGGGAGTTATTAAACCACAAGACTCATTGACTTAAAATTTACTTTTCTGTGTCTGAATGTGATTTAGTGAGTTTCTATTACAGTTCTTAATTTTGTGAAAGGTGCATAATAAAATAAATATAGAAATCAAGTAGATTTTAAAATTCTGGAATGTCTTCTGCCTTTACCAGTGTGTATGTTTTCCCTGTGAAATAAATATCTAGGTAATGTATAAAAGATGTTTTCTAAAAAAAAAAAAACCAAAACCAACAAAAACCCACAACCCAACCAAAAAACCACCAACCAAAATCCAACAAAAAAACCCCCAAACAAAAACCCCACAAAACTCAAAACAAACCCTCATATTTTTGCCGTTAAAAATGGAAGCCTCTGTCATCATAGAAGAAAAAATTATTATCTATGTGCAGCCTATAAGAGATTAAAGCCAGCATTCTAAATGTATGATACTTCCGCTTGTAGGCTTGAATCAGAAATTGAAGAGGCACGACTCAAAGCCAAGGAAGAAATGATGCAAAGTGTCCAAATTGCAAAAGAGATGGTTCAGCAAGAACTGATCTCACAAAAAGAAGCTTATGAAAGCAAAATAAAATCACTGGAAGCAGAGGTGGTAAGTTGCCATTGTGTCATTACATCAAACAAAATAAAACAGAACCTGTAGTATGGGGTTTCTATTATTTGTATGTTTCCTTTGTTCTTTGCTGGTTTGTTTTTTTGGTCTTGCATATTATAACAGTGTCTTAGGGAATGCTAAGCCTCATTCTTCTTTAAAAAACCAACAACTTAGTCACAAGAAGTTATGAAGTAGGTATTCCTTTTTAGAATTATTCTAGGGATTTTGGTTTATAGAATTAGCCAGGAACTAAAAGACAGAAACTAGTATGTTAATCCAGTGTGAATTTAAGGGTGTAACTTGTATGTGAAGAAAAATCCCTACAAAATCTAACTTACTCTGAGTCTTTTAAATTACTACAATATTTTAGTTAATATGGCATTTTTTTTCTTCCAAGTTTGTATGTTGCTTTATTGTTAGTCTTTTAAATACTTTTATAATATATATGTCTACATAGAATAGTGTATCATGGTAAAGCAATAGTAATGATGAGCATCTTATTTCTTAAATGTGCTATAGATGACATAATGTGAGGTTTGTGAACTGTGATATAGCCTTTCATTGCTGACGCTGGGCTGAGCAGTCTACAGGGGCTGCGTGTTTTAAATGTCTTGAAGTGAAAATAAATCTTAATATCTGCCTAAGGGATGGATCAAAAATGCTGAAGAAGTAGTACACCTCCTCTTATCTGCCCTTTTTTTATATTCAGAGAGAAGAATCTCGTAAGAAGGAAATCCAAGAACTGAATAACCAACAAGCTGCAACTAAAATACAGGAGCTGGAGAAGGCAAAGCAAAATCTTGAGCTAGAACTACACTTCAATAAGAAGCGTTTAGAAATGGAGACCTTAGCTACCAAGCAGGTAATCTTAAAAAAAAAAAAAAAAAAAAAAACCCCAAACTTTTTAGGTGATAAACTGTGGTTTTGTTTTGTGTTGTGGGGTTTTTTTTAAAATCATTGTAAGTGAAATGTTTCTGATTTTTTTTTTTCTTCTACATGATCTTATGCATAAGAACAGATGTTTTGTTTATACTCTGAATATGATATTGTATTAACTTTGGGGATAAACTAATGCTGACCTTATTTCTTATGTAATGTGGACTGTTTTGTTCATGTACCAAACTTCAGCAACCATAGCCTATGCCAAAAGTTATGACTCAAAGCGTTAATGTAAGTAATGACTGTTTTTTGGCTCATGTTCATATATATCTGACTGCTGCAACAAATATGACTTTTAAAAGTTGTTTCTTTTTAATTCTGGTATTTCTTTTAAGCATGTCAATATCTAAGCAAAACCAGAAAACTGTCACAGTTTGAAGTTGAAGGGTTTCGTATCAATCTGGCAGATGTCCAATATAAATTTCATTCTGTTCTGAGAGTCTGTAATGACAGCATGAAAAAATTTTACTTAAATGAACAGCATTAAGAGTTTTTGATTTATTTTTCTTTTTTTCTTTCTCTTTTTTTTCTTCCTCCAGGCTCTAGAAGATCACACTGTTCATCATGCAAAGATACTTGAAGCTCTGGAAGCTGAGAAGCAGAAGATTGCTGAAGAAATACGTGCCCTTCAGAAGAACCATGGAAGTGGGAAAAAACCTGTGACTAGTATGTATATACATAATGTTGCAAGGGCAATGCTGATTTTTCTTTTGCTTGGTGGGCTTGGATTTAGTGGCTATGGATCCAGAAGCTTTTTCTCTTCCTCTAACACTTCTCTAACAATCCTGCACAAGAGCAGTCTTTTGGCTACTATGATCCTTTCCATTCATAAGCTGTATATATCAGACAGTGCTAAAAGCTCCATTTTAATCACATTCAGGGTAGTTAGCTGGAGATAAAAGTAGTCTGTATTTACCCTGATTCCTTAGACATTCTTCCCCTGGCTGGTTGAACTGGTTAGATATTAACTCATTGGGGAAACTGGAGTAACAGAAGCGATTCTGTTTAGTTTCCTATCTCCGATTAGTCTAATACGTAGTGTCTAGTGTTATGCCTCTATTTCTGAAATACCATTTACCTGACCTTTTATAAAGGATTATCTTGGCTTGGAGGGTCATTTCTTCCCAATGTATTGGGGATTCACTGAACTGTTGTTGGCTAAATTCCATTCCAGTTTTTAATTGCAGTTTCTTTTTTTTATTTTTTTATTACCTTGAAATTCTTGCATCATATTGTTTGATCCACTTAATTGTTATGTGCTCTGTTCTTTATTAGTTCCACTTAACTGGAATTCTCTGAAGCTATCTGTGATGATCAAAGAGGCCAACACTATTAGTAATGAATTGGGGAAAAACACTGTTTTCTACAGGTGAGTGTCTGAGTTAGGTAATAATAAGGGGGTATATGTAATTTATATATATATAAAAATTGGGGGGTGGATTGTGGACATGCAGTGAGCTGTTTTTCTTTTCAGTTTTGTTAAATTGAACATGACAAATGACTTTTCCAAACTAACTTTGGTTAAGTGTGTAGTTGAGCCTTGTTAGTTTGAAATGTGAATTTCAAATTTGAATTTTAGATCAAAACTTTAAAGGTATGTCTACAGACAATTAATTTTGGATCGAGTGTGCTTTGAAGGTGAATCTTCTGATGCCTATGTCCATCCTGCTTTGGTTCACATATTAAAGTGGCTCTAAAGCACAAGCACACTAACTGCATTCCTTTCGGACAAAACTGAACCGGGGAATATGTGCCAGCCACTGGGAGGTGATCAGTTCATATGAACACAACAGAGGTAGTTCAAAGTAAAAACCTCAGAACATGCATATAGTGGATATTGAGTGCTTGGGATCAGTTGTTTCACTCCACAGGTTTTTTGCTATGCCATGCTACTTGCTAGTTGTAGCTGAAGAGTGTTCTAAAGTGGACTTGTATATTGGTCAGGTGTTCTTAGTGTGACCAGAGATATATTAGTGCAGAGGGAACTCTGCAATTTCAAAAAATGCTACAGTAAATGCAAGTAAACTAGGACTTTCTAGTTCGTGTATGTATCACTGTCTTTCAGATGTTGTGTTTTCACATCCTTCAACAAGAACTCTGCCAGTAGAATTCTGTAGAATATATTTGATCCTGAGTTTCTTGAACCAGAAGTTTGTATGCTAGTATCTACTTGTATCTCTGAATGTAGGGATTCCTTTTTTCCTTTACATAAAAATAATTTTAATGGCTACACTAATGCATGCTTCGTGAGATATATGATGTCTCAAGCAATTTCTGTGTTTGTAATCAGATTTTTATTCTCTGTATAATCCTATCTACAGGTACCTTGTTCATTTTTGCAATATGAATAATATTTTTGTCTTTTTAAACTTTTTCAAATTCTTAGGCACGACAAAATTGATGATAAAACAGGAACAGTGTCTTCTGTTCAGGTGCAGGTTCGTAACATCAAACTAGGAATAGCAACTTTCTGGAGCCTGGAGAAATTTGAATGCAAACTAGCAGCAATGAAAGAACTGTATGAGGTCAGTAACAACTGAAAAAAGAAAAAGGTAATATTTTGTCAAAGATAAGGTTTTGACAATCATAAAGGAGGGAAAATCTTGGGATTTTCTTTATGTGATCTTAAACACCAAGGCACATGATTATTTTTATTAAATGCATGTGCACACGTTTGTCCATAGAAAGAGGATAGTAGAAATCAATTACTTTATTCGGGTCATTTTGAGTACAGAGTATGAAGTAGTAGAACAAGGACTGCTTTGTGGTTCTTCTGGCTGTTCAATTGTTTATCTGTTCTAGAGGAAAACTTGGCTTTTCAAAGGTATCACTTGAATTTTCATTACTACATTCTACCTTTTTTTCTTTGGTTCTGGTAAGTTAATTTGCTACTGGTTGCTTTTGTCTCTATGTGCTTTAGGTTCTTTAATGGGATTTTTTAAAGACATTTTTCATCTTTTTTTAATAAACTGACAATTAAGGTGCTCATTAGTCCCTCTTTCTAATTACATTGCTTTTAATAAGACAAACTGGGTATTTTTGTACTGCACCTCTCTAAATGTGCAGTACTTTATTTGGAGCATATCATACTATCTTTTGTATCAAAGGGGGGCAATGTGAAATAGAAGAAAGTGAGAAGTGGGAACAATGCCTACATTTGATTCTCTTTCCACTAAAGTATAGCCATCAGTTAAAATCTTTGTAATTGCATAAAGGCAGACAATGGTTCCAAATTATTGAATACAGATAAGATTACAGTATCAGCTCTTGTTTGCTGGGTGGATGGTATTTTTTTATCTGCTAAAGAGAGAAATGTCATAAGAAATAAGTTTATTGACTCCACGTGAACAGACAGTGTTTCACATTGCATTTTTTTTCTCTGCTTTAGAGCTGAAGATTGAAGAGGCCTAAGAACTACTTCAAAAAAAAAAAACAATACAAAACAAAACAAAAAACCCCAACCAAACAAAAAATCTCATATCCTGGTGGCCCTTAGAAGTACTTTCCTTTTTTAGTGGTGATAGTTTCCAATCACCAGGGCTGATCACTGCATTTTATTTGTTTTCTGGTTTCTGCCATATGAATTGACAGTTGTTTTAGACTGTAGTGAAATAATGAAGGGTAAAGGAAGGGAAGGTTCTTGGAGATGAGAAAGAGCTGGTTAGCGTGAAGGAAGGATCCAAAGCAATCCAAAAGAACCATAATGATCTTGGTTTTTATGCTATACTAGTCTGGGTTTTTTTGATTAATACACAAAACTATATATATATATAAAAAAGACCAAGTTTTAGATTAAGAGAACAGCTTGTCTAAGTTTTGGTGCTTGAATTTGTGATTCTCCCAATCGTAGAAACTCTTTTCATTGCATTATCTGTATTATGTTTAGCCTGAAGCACTATTGAAAAATGAGTAGAAGTTGCTTCAAATAATATATAAGTAAATATTTGGATGCTTGCTGTTTCCTAACTCAAATCACATTCTGGCATAAATAGCATCCTTGAAGTCTGCAGAGGAAGAAACCTCAGCTGTTGGAGTACTGAAGGTGTGCTGGTGGTAGGGAAAAATATGAAGGCTTTTTACATTTCAGAATGCCCTTTTTTTTACTAACCTTAGAAAATAATTGCATCTTATTGAAGAATTATGTTTTATTTGAAAGAGTGTCTTCCTCATATATGAGTAGATATCTGAAATAAAAATCTTTCAATATTTTGTCCAAAAAGGAAAAAAGCCATCAAAAGCCAGAAAAAAATTGAAGAAACAGTCTTTTATGACATAACTCTGTAATATGCAAGGATTTCCCATGACAGAATAATATTGCCATATATCTTACCAAAAACTGTTTGCATCTTGGCAATATCAGAGGCTGGATTCTGTTTCTTATGGAAAATTATTGCTAAAACTGTTACACAAGTCCAGATACAATTTACCATTTGTATTTATTTTTGTATGTCCAGTTTTTTAATAAACGTGGCATGTGGAGAGAGCTATGAAAATTTTTACTTGGTGTTCCTGTATCTCATGCTGGGTAGCCAGGTGTCTTCACTAAATGTTTATCTTCTTTTAGTTTGTTTTCCAACACATAGACTTCAAGTTGGCTGGCAGTCAGTTATCTTGTAGTTTTAATTTTTTTTCTTTTGTTAGGATATGTGTAATCTATTGTTAGTAGAACATGTTGTCTTCATCCATAGGTTGTGTGCTTTATTATCACTCTATTTCTATTTAAACTTGCTCCTTCCCTGTGTTTTCTTTGTTTTTTTCAGAGTAATGATAGAAATAAAGCAGCTGATGTATTCTATGACCCTGTTGATGAGTGGGAACCTGACCTTTCAGATGCCTCAGTTTCCTCTCTTTCCAGAAGAAGGTGATACTAATTTGTAGCTCCTTCATCTACACTTAAAGCAAAAAATTTGTGTAACTATCTAAACATGCTTCTGTGCCACTAACAGTCTTTTATTTATTAATTCTTCTTTTACCTTATTATAATGTCAAATTTAAAAATTAGTTTAAAAGTTATGTATACAGTTGTGAGGAGGAGGAAAGTTTAAACCAAATATGTTACCTCATTATGCTTTACTGGCTTCACTTATGAAATGTGTGTTAGTATGCCACACATTACTAATAAAAATTGCATGCCCACTAAAGCAGTTTGGCAGATTAAACAGCAATGTTTCTGAGGTCAGGCATAGCATATATGCAATGTCTGATCAATGCCAGAGGGCTTTATGTATGACTATTGACAACTGACTGGAGGTAATTAAAGGATCTTCCCGCTTATTTCAGAAAGCTATCTCAGAAATTGATACATTTGTCTCTAGTACAGGACTCTTAATTAACCTGCAGAGGACCCACAGGTTAAGGTTATAGATACCTGTGTATTTAATTAGTAACACAAGTGATTTTATATAGGCACTTGGACATCTGTTCCCATCCTTACTTACCCCATACACTGTGCCAACTGAGGAGTTGTTCTCTTCTGTTCGTTCATTCTTTTATCTTTCCTTATGGGCAAGAAATAGGAACAAAAGTTCTTCCAAACCCAAAAGTATAGTTTGTCAAAACATGTAAAGCTTTCTAAACTACATATCCAGATATCATCAGTTTACAGTGAAATGTGTAGTTTTTAATGTTTCCTTCACACTTCTATAATAGGAAAGCATTGGTTTTAAGTACTAAATTGCAGCTGGTCTGGGACCTTGTATTTGAAGCTTTAGCCTTGTAACAATATTTACAAGTGAATTGCAAACTTCTGCAAGTTGTAGCTTATAAAGGAAATGTTAACAAAATACTTTTTTGTCTCCTGCTACCTTCTGGATGCTACTATAATGTGTCGTCTTGAATCTGTGTAGTTGGTTTTGTTCTGCCAGTTTTAAAATGCAACAATAGAAGCTGAACTGAACAAGAAAAGGTACTGGAAAAGGGTAATCGGCATTGCATGCTGCACTGACAGCAGTTAACTGATGTCAGTCACACATACTGGTGAAATAAATTGAATTCCATGTCCTACTTGAAGATTTGGTGCTCCTGATGTGCAGTGTCATGGAGCATAAAGGACAGGCTGTTCCAAAAGGGAAAGGCGGTTTGGGGCTGAACGTGACAACAGAGCGAACAGGGCAGTACCCTGAGTGAGGTGAGCAGAGTGAGTCTGGTGATGCTAACCAGGGTCAACCAACAGTCCAGGTCCACATGTAAGTACGTAATGATGAGGCAGGGCTGAATTTAAGCTGGGAAATTGGCTTAGTGAGTCAGGATTAAGTCCAGGGACAGTTGGCAGGGTCAGCCTGCAGTGCAGTGATTGTCTGGCACAGCCATAGTGACAATGTCCCAGGTCAAACTGGTAAGTCAAGTCTGCAGGTCTAGATCAACGGCCTACATGGCCAGGCACAGGCATGGTTACAACACAACTGAGGTGTAAGTCAGGCAGGACCAGGGGCAGGAAACTCATCTTAAATGCAGCTCCAAGAAAAGTTGGGGAGCTCCTGTTGAGTCTTCTTCTGAGATTCAGCTATTTCTTTAACAACACTGTTTCTTTAACAGCTTCAAAGCTGGCTGAGTCTTCTCAAACAGCTCTCTTACCAAGAACTGGCCCTGGGCACCAACAGCTAAGCACCCAGAGCCAGGCCAGAGAAGTTAAGTTAGATTGTCTAACTGACAATGGAGAACTTTACAGAACATCTGCCTTCTACCAAGAGGAAAAGCCCCTCTATCTGGCTTTCCAAAAGCAATTCATTCTGTCCAGCAAACAAGATGGAAAAAAAGCCGACATGTCTGCTTTCTGTGGTCCCAGTAGGTAGGAAAGAAATGTGTTTTGTCTCGACTTCTAGGTAATGATAGTAATCCAGTAATAAAGCAGTAGCTTAAAAATGGGAATGTGGAATGAAGATCCTGCTATAGTAGCAAGAGCCTGAGGAAAGTAAGTAGGATCCATCCTACGAGCTGTATTGTCTTGCTTTCATTCTGGTTTAGGTTTTGTGTTCCACTACTTAAAAAGTAGATGTTTGTTTTATTTGCCTGATGTCTGTTAATATTAATTGAACTTTCAGTGTGTATGGGGAGAGAGATTCTTTTCTTTTAAAGGTTTTTTTTTCATGTTTTTGCTCTATCATTCTTTCCTAGAAGTAGAAGTTTCATGAAGAACAAGAGAATTTCTGGATGTTTGTCTGAGATAAAATTGCAACCAATTCAGAATATACAGGCTTCCTATATAGCAGGTACTTACTATATACAGAACACCTTTAATTTCATACTGAGAACTTGAAGCTACTACATGTATAAAACAGATGCACTTCTAATAGTCTCCAAAAAGAAAAAGCGTGGGTTGGAAAACAAAATGAAAACTGTCCTGTTTATAATATCTACAACCTTATGATGTCAAGCTGTTAACAGTAGGGGTTTTTTTTGTATTTTTGATTATGCTTTCTTAGGGCAAAAGCTTCCTAACTGGCACTTATGACCCCTATTCAAGAAATTTACGTAAAACATTGCTCTGTTTAACTGTATGGGTTAACCAGAGAAAGATGATAGTTCATGTAACAAATTGCCTGAGGCTGAATCCTGATATAATAATTTGGAGATGTTGTTTGAGATGTTGCTAGTCATTCAACTGCTGAGGTTCCTCCAAGCTTTTTGTCAAGTTTTATAAACTTTTTTTTCCTGAAATACTAAATGCATCAGTCTTCCAAATATTTTTTTTTTAATGCATTCAATTCTTTTAGATTGGTTGGATTTTCTTATTTTCTATCTCTCTGTAGGTTCAATTGTTGAAAAAGATAGATTCATGCTAAATAATTTCACTGTGGAACTTGTCTTTGTACTAACTGAATCTAGAAACTATGCAGAACATGTGTATACACGTTTTTTCAGACTTGCTATCTTGAGTAGTTGAAGATTGCTGAAGCAGCAATATAAAATAATCATTACAAAGACACACTGACTGCTATCTCCTTTGAAGAGTTTCTTGCATATATGTTTTGCTTTTACATCATACAGGTTTGCACAATAAGTTCAGCATATGCCCAAGCTTTTCTGAATCATTTCTTCCTGGAATTTGCAAAGAATCTATAAATTCAGCTTTAGATTTACTGGAACAGAATCAAGGAGGAAGAAAGAGCATAGCAGATAGTCTCCTAATTAATTTATTTACCATTTTCTCTGGAGCTTTTGCCATTTCAAAAGCCTATGAACAGCAAGATGAAGAATGTCAGGAAAACTGTAAGTCTCATTTTTGTAACAGTTTAAAGCAAACATTAATGACTTGTCTTTCAGATGCACAAATATTCATGTTTCCTACTTTTGTATGCAAATGAGACCTTCTGATAGATCTCTTTCTCTTGTAGTTTTCTCTCTTGATCATGATGCGCAGTCCTTCAGTATCAAAATTATCTCAGCTTTTGACCAGCTTGTGGTTCTAACCAAGCTCTGGCTTAACAATGTCCAAAAGTGCCCTGGATCTATTAAAGTTGAGGAAGAAATAAAACAGGAAGTAAAGAACTTGGGAGGTTATTTACAGTTACTATTGCAGGTAAAGTATATTAAGGAACTCACTGTGTGTATAGAAGTTCTATGTATTCATGCAATATTTACTACAGACTTTTTAAAAACACTTAAATGTCTAACGTATTCAATGACAAATGGTTACACCTAAGGAAGATGAACAGCAAAGGGTGCATTTTCGTTGGCTAAACTAGTACTTCCATATGCTAGTTCAGAGTAATGCAGACCTTTCTGTGCCCAGGCACTGACAATAGCATAGGTTCTTAAACAAAACATGCAGTGACGAGACCAAATGCTAGTTTAGATTGTGAAGTTTATAAATTTATAAACCAGTGGCCGGTAAATATTACTCTTGTTCATGCTACAGCCTTATGAGGGGTAATGTTTTTTTTTTTAACTGTGTAAGTATAATTATAGATACCATTCTTCTCTGTGGTTGCAAGGTACGGTCTTTTAACTGTGGTAGGTAAGCCATTGGAAGTAGGAAGACGTAAAGCTGAAAATGCCTCAAGCTACTGTGTGCTACAAACTCTTGTGTTATAGAAAGTGTGTGCTCTTTGACTAGAGATGCTTTCTAGCTTCAGTGAATGATATGCCTTTATTTCTCAGGGATGTTCTTCAGATATATCCTCGATGGTAACAGAAGCGTGGAGCAAAGTAAACCAAACGGTAAAACAAACAATGAAATGCATAGGACACTTGGCAGTAGTCACAAGAGCTGATATTTCCTTTTCTGAAGAGAACAACATTCCTGCAACTAGTCTACAGGTGAAAAAATGTTTATTAGAAATAGTAATTTTAATGTTGACATCACATATATGTTAAGTAACTGTGCTCAGAAGCAAATTGTTACATCAACTGAATTAAATATTTTCAGAGTTTATCTAATACTTCACTTTTATGGTGAAAATGAATCTGTGTTAATACCCTTGTTTTTTTTTTCCCTTAAGAAAATGTACTTTGAATATGTATAACTTCCACCTATAAAGAGAAAGAAATGCTGTGCTTTTAGGATTGTATCTGCACTAAGACTGTACAAGTCTACCTATTTCACTGATATTCAATACTTATTTCAGTTATCTGTGATTAAGTACCACATAGAATTTTCAGAAATCTGAAGAAAGTTAGGAAAAGGAAGTTAAAGTGTTGAGCCCCTGTGGTCCAAGAATGACATGTGACTGAATAGACCAGCACTGAACAATTTGCTCAAAACAATTACATTTCCAGCCCACTATGGAAAATTGTTTTAATTCAATGCCATATCAATTCCTGTAATTGTTATGTTTTGAACCCTTTTTTTAAAAGGACCTTGTGCTTGCCGTTTATAATGGAGTAGGCTCAGGGCTGGAGTTTCTCATTGATACTGTACAGGAAAAAGCAAGAATGGTGCAGAAAGAACTCGTGAAACAATATCCACAAAATGAGGTGAGATGACAGTAAGATTAAAAACTACTACTATATCTTAGAGGCGCTCGATTGTGTCTTTTTCAGCAATTCTGTCTAAAAAGCTTATAGTAGGAATAAGGTTGTGATTAGTAAGAGATTTGAGATGGGTGGTAAGTGGGAATATTGACTACAATCTTGCAGAATTTTTTTGCAGTGTTTAGCCTTTCACACATTTGTAGACTGAACATTTAAGTGTATTTTATTTAGAATGATTTCTCTGTGCATTGAAGGGTATTTTGTGTAAAATTTCACAGTGTGACCATGAAAGCGAGGGAGCATATGAAAATTGGCACAAGGGAGCAAGTGGACTGTTTATTCTGTATACTACTGTGAAGTTTGTTTTGTAAAAAGATTGCATCTTTAGTATGTAACACTTTATGATCCTGAAAGTTAATTGTTAGTTTATATTGATAATAGTAATCACCTCTGCTATTACTACATTCACTGTTATTGTCACAAAGATTATTAGAAAGTTTGAAGACTTCAGTTTGTCATACGTTGGTCTTACAGACCTAGTCCCAAACAGCATGCTATCTAAATATTTAAAATAGTTCAGTGTTATCTTTTAAGAGCTAGTTTTCCCATGCTTAATGCTTGGGGTATGCTGAAGCACTTTAATGAATTTGGCATTTTAGAGGGGAATTGGTTGACTAAAGTAGCTATTTAATAGCACAGAGGTCAGAAATGTCCTGCTTGATTTTGTGCCATTCACAGAAATCACAGCTGACCTTCAAATGCTTTCCAGGTTGATAAGCAGCAGTGATATTTTAATTTGAGCAACTTCTTTATTACACTTTATAGGAAAGTTACAGCAAATTATTTATATTGTATTAATGAGGTGTTCCTGTCACCCTCTGAATTTATTGTAATATGGATTAACATCAATGGGAAGCTCTTATCTCTCATAGTAAGACCTTGATTTAATTATTCTTGTAATTCCTACTACCTCATAATAAACAGATATGTGCACACTTCTTTTCCTCCTTCCCCCTCATTAGCAGTTTACTGCTTATATATTATCAAATTGAATAGGTTTGGGTTTTTTCCTAGTATGTTGAAGCCAGAGTTGTTCTGGGGAGGAGTTGCTCTTTCATGAAACAAGCATACTATTATTGGTGCATCTAGTGTATTTTGACACTTAAAGCAGAACAGACCTCGTTACAAGCTAAATTCAGCAGTAGGTTGTTGAGGTTTTTTTGCCTGGAGGGGCTTTAAGCTATAGCCTGTTATTTTGTGCTCTTATTTTGCTTAGGTGACAAACTGTGAGGAAGGTGATACCATAGGGAGTTATGCAAAGCAGAGAATAAAGTGTAAGGAATAAGCACCATAGTTAAAAATATTTCTGTGACTGTATGAAAATTCCAGTAGGCAAGCTAGAGTACCCCTTAGAAGTATGCCACTTTCTCAGTGGGTGAGTCATTTTGACAGAAAGCCTGGCTGAGTTCCAAGGAAATACTTTGGAAAGATTGAAATGTTCTTCAGCAAGGTACTAGGTGTATATAGTGTGCATGCTTCCTTTCAGTGTTGGGATATACAGGCTTGTTCTGCCACTGAATAAATATGTTTTGTACAGACAGCGTGCAAGGCTAAAGGTGACAGTTTACTTGTGTCTGAGCAATCTCATCTTCTATTTCATGTGTTTTTGGTTTTTTTTTTTTTTCTTCAAAGTTGAGAAATTTGCAGAACTGTGGCCAATAAGAAAATCTCCTTAATGAGTTCGGATATATAAAAAATACATATTTCCAAAGAATTTGCTGCTACTCAAAAGTCTGTAATACATGACCTGGGATAAAAGGTTCAAATCAGTTGGAGAGGAGTGATAAATTGCTCGTCTTGAGGAAAGCAAAGATTTCTTCCTGCTCTGGTTTTCACTGTTGTCATTCTTAATCCTACAGATAATAGTGAAACTGTCCAAAATCTTTTATGTTTCTATCTGCTTGCTTAACTCCCAAATGCTTCATGTTTCCAGCAAAAGGAATTGAGCAGTTTGCTTTCCAGACAGAGCTGTTCACTTGCAGCAGATTGCTATGTATCTGCAGGATTCCTGAATATGCTTATCGGTGGTGGAACTAATGTGAAGTCAGGAGAGAATACTACAGTATTAACGAAGAGGTTACCCCTGTCACTTAGAATGACAACAATACAAAAATTACAGGACAACCTTTCTTTAGCGAATACTTAAACTTGCTCATTCAATCCTCCTGTATTAAGGGGTTATTAAACTTGGCAGATATAGTTAACAATGTTTTCTACCAGTTAACATTTTATTTGAAAAATTGCATGTTATGTTGCAGAAAACATTACTTCTGCTTTTGAGTATTTTTCTCATTAGTATGCCAGTGTTCATTCTTATCCTTCTAAAATATTAATGTACTACTTATTTTGTCTTGAATCAACTGTACAATATAATTAAAAGTTTCTTTGTAGATTCAAAATCAAATAAAGGATACTGTTGTGGCATTAGCCAGATTCCTTGAAAATAACATCTCTTATTGCAGAAAGGTAAGAGAAATGTTTCACAGAATGTGTGCTTTGAGTCAGGGGTTTAAATTTAAAGTGTGCATTTAACAAAGAGAAACTACCTTCTGTATATTTACAATTGCATGATAACCCTTCCTGTCTCAGTGGTTTTCTTGCGATTGGAATGCTAACTGGCTACTGCATTTCTACTCAAAACTATTTGATTTTAATTTTACTTAAAGGATTTCTGGAGGTACTTGTATCTTCATTCTTTTTGTGCTCAGCTTCTTTGTGTACAGCCTCACCACCTGTTTTGTGGGGTTTTTTTATGTTGAAAGCCTCAAGTTCAGTAATGCTAGTGTAATTGTGTTATAACTGCTGCAATAGTTTATGGCCATAGTTAATAGTATTTTGAATTAAAAGCCAGGATAGATGAATTAATCTATCTTCTAAGAATCAAACCTTTTCTGCACTTCTTTTCAGAGCTATCTTACGTTTTATGACTTAGCATTTTGTGTTTCAGCATTGGCTTGTTTTATGTGACTGAATCCATAATAGACATTTTTACTAGTTAATATACTATCATGTGTTTTGGTTCTTTTTAAAATGTTCTTTATTAATACAGACAGAAATAGAACCTCCGTTACCAGAAGAAGAATCTCTCTATCAGGAAATACAGAAAAGCATTAACATTGCTGCGAAATATTTGGAATTGGAGCAGTGCCTAGCTGAAATCTGTCAAATCATTTCTTCTATATTACAAGGTATTTACCTGGATTATTAGCTGTCTTGATAGTAACCTGTGGACTACAGGAAACCTGTAAAGCAAGAGGGAGGGCGGGCTACTTGGTCTCTCTTAGCAAAATGCTGCATTTGATTCTTCTTGCTTTTGTATTTCATAGGGTCCTACAGAAACACAAGCCCTCTCAGGAGCTTTGCAGAGAAGATTTCTGTCATAGCTGGATATTTTAACAACTATTTCAGTTTATTTGCCTTGCCTTCTACTTCTGCAAACGATCCTATCCAGAAAATACCCATGCCTTTTATGAACTTGGATGAATTGGACTCTCTGGTTGATTCCCTTGTTATGAATTTTGAACTTGAACAAGGACAGCCATCGCTGAAATCTCAAACTCTTTATAATGAAACTACTGAGACTCAAGGAAGACAGGTTGAAACAGGTGAAGCTGAATTTGCTTGGAAATGGAAGGGGATTCCAAAACACACACAAGGACCCCAGTCTTCTCCATTTCCTGCAGAGCTTTCACCTGGTAGGATACAGTGGGTATAAAATACTATTATCAAGAAATACAGGGGAACTTTTTCCCTTTACATGAAGGAAAGCAACATACCACAAAAAGCTAAAATTTATTGCTAATATTATTAGTAAGTGGTATGAAAGTAAATTACATGATTGTATGAGGATAAGTACCCTAAATTTCACAAGAAAAAATGGAATTCCTTAAGGGGCTGTAAGACTTTAAAATATAGTGCCTTTTGTTTTAATAAAAGTCTGTTATTACCAAAGCTTATACAAAATAATTTAAAGCAGTAAGTAAAAAATCTGTTGGAGATAATATGAATGGAGAAACTAAAAACTGTTGGGGAATAACTGGAAATACAGTAAATGCTTGGTAGGACATTCACATCTCTTTATCTTAAACCTTTGACTTAGGACTCTTGTGTAACAGTGGGAAGAGATTCCCTTGAAGGGCATTTGTGTATCATATGTTTATGTTGCATACAGTTAGATAAGAAGACTGCCTTCCGATCTTAGACATTTGAAAAGTAGATGATGTGGATACCAAAGTTTTTGTTAACATTATTGCTTCATCTCTGCTGCATTATGATCTAGTAGTGCTACTGCAACTTTAAAGGGGGTTTTATGGCTTTCATTTTTTTAAATGGCAGTCTCATTTTTTAATAATTTTCTTTAAACAAAGCAAAAACTTTGTATTTATTTCTGTAGGGCGAAAACTATGAGAGATGGAAAAAGTACTTGTACAACCTTATTTGATGAATGCCTTTTTTAGAGGTTTTATAGTCCATTGAAAAATCTGGCCTTAAAGTATCAATGATGGTGCTCTTCAACTCAATCTGAAGTAAGTTCATGTTGAGTGCTGTCGCTAGCTAATAATCTTTTGATTGCTCAGATTGCTTTCAGTACTATTCAGAGTGGATTAGAAGCATAGCTCTTCCTAAATAATATGTAAGTCATCCCATGAGGTTGTAGGCACCTTTCCCAGTCATCTACTTGCTTATGCATTTTACTGTAGTCATCGGTTAACCTCTTACCTCTAGTCTGCTGGCTGAAGCCAGTGAAAATTAACAGCAAGGATGAAAATGAATTTGTACTTTTATTCTTTAATACTGGATTCTAGAAGGCCTGGACCTTACACATTTTACTCACAACAGTGCTGAGAAATTCATAAGCTAAAACCTAAGGTTTTTTTCATATATATATCAAAGCTTCCAAGCCAGATATTCATCTTTCCTTCTGAGGGAAGATGCTCAACTTCTTGAGAATTTTGGTCTTCGAGAACATGTCAGGCTTTTAGAACTATTTTCTGAAAAAAGACTACAGTAAAGAGAGTCCATCATCCTTTTATTTTGAAAACTTTCACACCATAGTTGTTATTGATGCTGTTACTCAGCGATTTTGTGCTTTTCTGATTTGGAGGAAATGGGGAAAACGGATGCTGAACCAGTAACCCACACATGTTTTTTTTAACACTAGAATACCTTAACACTTTGAAAAAATGTCTTGCAGTGCAGACCTGCCATCAAAAATATTCAACAATTTTTATTGCAGCTAATAATTTTTCTCACCTGAGGTGGGATGTTGCTTAATTGCTTTCCTACTGTAAAGGCCTTTACAAGTCTGCTCAAGGGTTAACAAAATATATTCAGTTGTTCGAATATTTATGCTATAAAAGTAAAGAGAAACCTGGTTTATTTCTACTTCTGTAAATGTATTATTTTATATTTGACTGAAAGTTTTAAAAACAATTTGTTCTTCTGAATCATGTATCTAAGCGTGAGCATTGTAAAGCGTAAAACTAGATTATGTAAATCGATCACCCATTTTTACAATATTAAGTGTAAATTCCTTGTCAGTTTTCTTCTGTATACAGTTGTTTAAGACCTTACTTTTGTCACTGAGAGTACTGCTTCCTTGCTGAAGATATTGCAGTATAAAAATCTGAAATGTTAGTAAGAAGTGTTTTCTGTAGCTCGCAAGTGAAAGAAAACAAAAAAGACTTATTTACCGAAGTTTCTTTCCTCTATTGAGACGTGTAACAGCACACGTTTAGAGGCTGAATACTTATGAACTAATCTACACCTGTTATGTCACAATAGTCAATCCCTTCCAATTTTTGGTAATATAGTGGTGTTATGTCTGGTCCCCATTGCAAAATTATTCAAGTGTGTTACTGATGTTCCACCTGCCCAGATGACTAATCACTTTTGCTTTTGTTCTTGTATTGAATGAGAAGCATTGCTCAGAAAATATCTTGTTTTTTGTAGTTCTGTGTGTTGTTATGAGAATTTTTTGTCTCTTTTTTTTTTTTTTTCTAAAACAAAGACAAGTTCTTCACAAACTTGCATCTCAAACTGACTTTCAGTTTTTGGCCTTTCTGAAACTCAGGAGAAAGAAACTGCGCAAACAAATGGGTTTCTGATATAATTTTAACTGAGGTATCGTATGAGCACCTTTAATCATACCAAATTTAGCTTTTGCAGGATGAGTGAAAATATTGCTAATAGCTTCATGCTGCTTGGTGGTTTGGTTTGTTGTTTTGGTTTTTTTCCCTCCGTGCTAACTAACCATGTCTAATCAGTCAACTAATCAGTCTCTCTTATTCATGTTCTTAATGCTATATTCACTTTTTAGAGTAATATGTTAACAAAACCTACTTCTGCTAGTGTTTTCTTCAGCTTGGTGCCCTTGTTACAGTTATACATCATTGAAGTACTTCATTCTTACGATATATATGGTGACTATACATCATCAGAGTGAGCTACTGCTCTCAAAACATATTGCATTAATACATCAACAAGCCTAGTCGAGGCTCCGGTACTCTATTGGTGTAATATACCATAAGGTAAGGTATATTTATAACTATAGGCTAGTCTATCTATAAATTATGAATGTCAAGGAATTGGGATCATAGCAGGCAGATTTTGGGATAGATTGATTTGAATGGTATGTTATTTTACTAGTCTTTCTGAGGAGTTGGAGGTAGGTGTGGGTTAGGCCCAGGTCAGCAGAGGGGAGTTGACATGGCTGAACGCAGTATCTGCATCACCAGCTCGGCTTAGTGGTGAAATGAAGTAGGCCCTAATCTTGATGAGGTAAGGGCTATGCAGTACCATCCAGGTATTTTCACCATCTTGCATTTTTGCAGATCTTGCTAAAGTCAGAGTCTGGATAGCTTCTGGTAGATAGTGGTAATACACAGAAGAATGTTCTTGTGATAGTACCTTTGGAGTTTCTTCTAAACCATAAACTAAAGCAGGCACCAAAACAGTGCAATTTAAGTAGTTTTTACTTCAGTGTGTCACACAGTTAATTACTTGTGCGGGAATATATATATTGGTGTAAATTTCTCTGGGGGAATTGAGACGGGAGTGGGATCACAACCAGTATTTATTACAACATCTTTTAATTAATTCACTCTTGTTAATAGAATTACTTCCAGCAGATAACTGTTCACAGAGTACATTCACTTTTTCTTTCACGTGTCACTTGCACCCACATATAAAATCACTTGTAGCTACAAGACTGGAGCAACAAACTGTGAGCTGACTCTGAATTGGAGGCTCATGTAGGCTTACCCATGAGACTCTGATGTGCTATACCCCTCAGCATGTATGCTTCCCCTCCCTGGCTAATGTTTGCTAGTTACTATTTCTCTGTCCATAGTTGTATGTACCAATAGAGCCCATTCACACACGCTTGCATAGATGGGGCTTTTATGGCTTTGGCTGAAGCTTAGTTGCTCTAGTAGCTGATGTCATGCTTCTGCTAAGAGCACTAAATTTGGTCTTGAAAGGTTCTCTCCGAGGGGTCTCAAACTTACAGTCTTCAGCTCTGTGTCCCTGAAAGAACAGTTGGAGCGAACAGTCAGGAACATGCATGATGGGGGAGTGGGAAGTATTACGAAGAAATGTTTAGAGACCTGAATGGGATATACTGTTTACTGAAGTTATGATGATTTTACTTTGTTATACATATTGATGTAATCTATATTTTGCGGTTGCTTGTTACTGTGTTGCTTTGTGTGTTTTGTTGTTTTTTTCCTGAAATATCCTTTCTTACTCCCTCAGGAAAATATTCTTCAGGCAGATTTCAGGTAAAAAGTAATTAGAACTTGGACCCATGGATTTTCTTGACTAACAGGAAAGAAAAAGAAGGGGGCTTTGTTTTAATTTTAAATATAAAGTGGGGAGTGGGGTACTCAGACTTCTGCACCCTAGTTTCATTTGAAAATGCAAAATTAAGAAAAATTAACTAATGCAATAAATTCTCTTCATAATAGAAATTGGTTGAAGTTAATAAGAAATAGGTATTTCTTCAGTTCAATACTTTATCTGAAAAATAGTACTGCATTAATAAACATATAAGGATTCTGAGAGTATTGATCGGATACTTTACTGCTTTTTACAACTCAGCCTCTAGTTTTATTTATTTAATAGTAGGAAAACAAGATTAAAATTAAACATTTTAACATTATCCTGCATTAATACACGAGGTAAATTACTGCACAAAATTATCATGCAAACTGATTTTTGATGTGGAATTTAGTAAAGCCATGGGAGTCAAACTAACTGTGATTAGGCACTAAACTGTTCATTTTTATCCCTAACCAGGAATAAGAAACATCTTTATTTCAGGTAAAGATAACAGTTCTGGGAGAAAGGATGTCATCAGAATATGAGCGCTGGATTACTTGAGGAGCCTTCAAACAATTTTAGCCCATCTTTATTGAGTCGTGTTGTATGTAAATGCTCTTTTGGAAAAAAGCACATTCTAGCTATGCTTTTTAAAGAATATGTGCCAGTGTTAGAAATTAAGGATAAATAAACTCTTCTAGCATTCACTGACTCATCAGAATACTCTTGATGAAGAAAAACAAGCTGCAGTTTAGACTTAATTTGATCCAGTAATGGCATCTGCAGGCAGAAGACGAGACTACATCTGATTCACCTCTGCAAATACAAGCTATTATTTTTGGACAGGAAACAACTTCTCATTCTTTATATACTGTAACATACTGCCATTAGAGAGTCCTGTTTCTTTTGTATGTTTTGCAACTTTTCTGATTTCATGGTAAAGTGGGTTTTTTGTTTTAACTATTATTTTAGGAGAGCGTTTTCATTATCTTCCTAGCTTTCAGTAGGATCTGAGGTTGCTCATGCATTTTCCCAAGGAAGAGCAATTTGCCTTTTTTTAAGTCCTAATATTTTATTTTTAGATATTAAAAAACCATATATTTCTCATCTTCATTGTCTGTTCTTTTTACAACTTGGAATCAGTATATGTAACAAGATTTGATTACTCTTGATTTTTTTCTCCTGCCCTCTTTTTTTTGTTTGTTCTTGTTGTTTTAGTATGTTCATGACAGCACTGGTTTCTAGAATAGGAGATGGTGTATATAATCTAATCAACATTAATATAATTTGATTGTTGCAGTGAAAACAGGACAAAACTGAAAAAGAAGTCTCCTGAGCTAACATTTCATCAACAGCGAGCACCATAGACAGCATAAAAAATATTATTTCAGGTATCTTTCCATCTGAGTTAATTTTGTATACCTCTATCAAATAAAGTAAGTTCAAGTAAATTGTATTCAGAAAGACCTATGAAGAGTTGAGGGAAAGGAAGGAAAGTATCAGAAAAACTCATGGTAGTCATCTGTAATTAAAAACAAACAAAAAACCAACACAAAAACAATCCCCAACAACCCCCCACTATTCATATGGAGTTAAACTATACTCAGTGTCTTTCGTGCAGATTTATTTTAACCGTATGTTTCCTCCTCAGCCTCATTCTGGGAGCCTGTTGTGCTCTATTTAGACTGTAAAAAGCCCGTACTAGAACAACTGGGTTTAGTAAGCGCTGCAAGGGAAGTCTGATCCTCTGCTAAGACTGTGTGCCACTGCCAGTAGCTCTTATAGTGCGTTCCATCAAGTTTATTGGTGGCTACGGGGAATTTGAATGTGTTTCTCTGTATAGCAAAATAATAATGCTGGCATTCTTCTGGCATTTCACGTCACAAAATACAGTTCTGGGATGGAATTCAGAATTGTATTAATGAAATATAAAAGTAATGATACAATGTTTTAAGAATTATGCTTTTCAGTATTTTTATTTGCTTTAATCACAGAACTTTTAAGTGCACTATTGCATTTCCTGTAAAACAAATCTTATTGCTTATAAAATAAATGCATAATGACAGCTAAGTATGTTTTTATGAAGCATCAGCTATTGAAGATGATCAACCTACGTGGGAGAGGGAAAGAGAATGTGAATCAACTTTCTAAGTACCTAATTGGATCTGAAATTCTCTACTGGTAGTTTGTATCATAATTTTACTATCCACATATGGTCATGTACACATGGAGACAAAAAAAACTAAGGTGAATTGATAAAATGCAAAGTTGAAATGTGTAAACTAAATGGTATTTAATGTCAGATACTTTTACTTCTAAAGTAAATTGTCCTTTAATTTAATTCAGAAGTATGCTGAAAGTAGGTGTCCTAAACGCTTTTAAAAAGAATACTTGGCCACAAGGGACTTGACAGAGTCAGAAGGGTAAGTGTGGAATAAAACAAATGCTGTTTTTGAACTCCTGAGCCATCTTCAACAGTACACAGCCAAGCTGATAAATAGGACTCAGTTTGTTGGTCTTCTGTTTTGCCCCTCTCCTCCCTTTACAAAGCAATTTTTTTCGGTTCTGTTTCTTACCCATAAAATACCAAACTATATTATTAAAAGTATTTGTTTAAATATTTGATTAATGAAGATAAAATCAGAAAAGCTTACATTAGTGTTAACTTAGCTGACCTTCAGTTCTTGTTTGATTATGACCAGTAACGTGCAAGTTTTATCTCATAAACTTGGATCTTTCTACAAGATGATTAATCAAGTTGTGAAGTATGTGTATGGTGTATATAAACTTTTAATGCTATGCCTACCACACTCCAAGCATGTCACACACAGTCCAAAAGGAAGTGTGCAAAGGTGTTCCTTTGTACTCCTCATCCTGCTGTGCAACAGTGTATTGTTCTAATTTTGCTGGTTATCAGGAGAGGGAATCCAGACTGCTCTGTAAAAATGCTGGCAGAGTGCTATTAGGTAGCACTGTGAGGTTTGTTGTAAGCAGCAAAAGAGTGATAAGCAATGGACTAATGCAATGAAGGTATTGGATAATTTATTTCCTGTTTGCATAAAACTTCTGTAAATGTGTCTTTAAATAGTCACCTTAGACAGCTGTGGCTAATGTCACAGGATTGAATCCAGGCTATTTCTTCTGCTGCTGCTGTCATTAGGGGGTCACTGACTTCTGGGATTGCCCCAGAGAGGCTGCAGGGAGTTGGCTCTAGGTTCATGTGTTGGGGATCCATACCCATAGCCTTTTTTAGCTTGTGGACCCCTAAAATACTCCAGTTAAGAGCCCTTGCTGGTGGTGTTCTGTGTTGGTGTGCTGCCATGTCCCATGGCTGTTTCCTGAGATAGCTGGGATACTTCCCTGCTTAGTTCTACTGTGAAATTAAATAAAATCTCCTACTGCCAGAGCTGATTCAGTAATTCTCTATCCAAAACAATTTGTCACTTATTAACACTTATTTCATGATTCTTTTTGCTGTTTTAATTCTAGCACTTGCCAGCATAGTCCCTGAACAGCATTTTCAGAAGAAGATGGATGATAAAAAGAACTTCAAAACTTTCATAGCTTCGGATTTTTTTGTTTTATTTTAGAAAAGTTCTGCTGGCTATACCATGTGTTTCCTGAAAAGAGTAGTTTCAAGAAGATGGATTATAGATGGTGGTGGTTGGTAGGGTGTGTGTTTTTCGTTTTTTTTTTTTTTTTTTTTTTTTTTTCCCCCCTCCTTATTTCCCCTCTCGTAAGGTGCTGGAAAAGCTTGGTCAAATATTAAGCCATTTATTAGAGGACTGTTTACTAGAAGATTGTATCAGCTGTTTGTATTCCACGTGGCAATTGCTTCAGCAGCTCGTAGAATTCCTATTGCGGCCACTAGATGGAAGTGTTTCACAAGGTGTACCCGGTATGAGCCTTCCAGGCAGCATCTCCTAACCAAACAGGGAAGGAATCTCACCGCCACCTGAAGTTAACGCTCATACTATATTTGTAAAAAAAACCCCTAGTTTCTATAAAAAAAATTTTGGGGGTTGTGTAGTTTATAGGATAACTTTTTTGTTATATATTCCCTTAAGTAATTATGTGACAACTATAGTATAGCTGTAATGATCAAGATAGTGCATATTTTTGCATATAATAACTGCTATCCTAGACTTATTTTTCACATTGTTAGTTTAGCATTTTCTGTGTATTAACGTTAGTGTTAAAAAAAATGTAATTTTGCTTGTGCAAAAATATAGTTTAATAACTGTTTTATCAATATCCCAATTATATTTCTTAAAATAGTGGGACTAACTACATAATCAAGCTCAAAGAATAACTTTTCCTGTGATGTTCATGTGAATAGCACAGAAAAAATAATTTTATTAGCTCAGATTTAATATTAGAAGATGTAAAGCTAGAAAAGATAATGGCCCAGTGAAGCAAATCTTATGCGTGTTTAACTTCAAGTTCATTCTTCAGCCACTTCTAATCACCAAAATGCTTACAAATAAACTAATGTTTTGCTGCACAGGGGCTTGGATGGCTCCTTATTCCTCCTTGTCTCTCCCACAAGTCACACAGTGGGTCGAGGATGAAATTCAGAATGGAACTTGGAAATTCTGGTGTTTCTTGTTGTAACTGGTAGGTAAGAAATAGCTTACAATCTTCTTTTGTTTTTTAACAGGTTAACTTTGTAAATAGAAGTTGTTGTAAATGTGTTCTAATGGTGAAACAGATTTATTAAGGTTTATATTTGCACTGAATAAGACAGACATATTATTAAGAAAACCTGACAACGTCTTCAGAGAAATTCAATACTCAGGAACTATTTATTTAGTAACTTTTGTTCCCTGTTTTAAACAATTCCTGGTGTTTGTTAGCATGCCTTACTTCATCATGTCAAGCTGTATCCAGATGTCTAAGAAGATCTGAGATAAACTAGACTTGTCTTTCTCTAGCCTTGCCTATGCTTCTTGTGGAATTGAGGTTGTAAATCAGATTGGGGGGGCAGGGAGGGGTGGCAAATTTTTTGGGGGAGATTCGTTGTTTAATGAGCAATCTGCATTTACTCACAATCCTACCTCTCCAATAAAAACATAAAAATGGGCATGAAGTAATCCAACTTGTCAATTATTGTGCTTACAAAAACTCCAAACACGGGTTTAGAAACTGTTTTATTAACTGTGTCTTGGTAGCATGGGATTCTTCCAGAACTGTTTTGTCTGTGGTTTAGTGGCATTGCAACAGAATAAAGGGGTTAACAAAACCTATGAGTAGATGTGAAATGAAAGCCACAGTTAAAAAAAAAAACCAACAAAAAAAACCCCAAACCAAAAAAACCCCCAACTCTTCCCCCCCCCCCCCCAACTAATAAGCAATATTAAATATGCATTTTGCAGATAGATCAGTAAGATCGGTATTGGATGTATTTCCTGATGTGTATATATATATCAAGTATTGCGCTTAAAGGTGGGGGGTTGCTTTTTTGGGTTTTTTTTTTTGTTTTTAGAAGGCCAGAAGTAGGTATGTTTCTTGATAGATATAATTTAAAGACAGGATTTCTCTTTGCAGAGTACTAATGTACTTGGATCGTAACAGCTGCAGCTTGACCTCTCCAACTCCTGATGCTATTGAGTCATTATAAAACTATCTCCTGTTCTGCTGTGGCTGGAATTGCATGCAAATCTACAGTGTTTCTCATCTAGTGGATCTCAAAGTGCTTTGCAAAGGTGAGAGACCATTTCTCATTCAACAGGTAGGGGGGAGAAAGTATTCAAGTAGAATAGATGGTTCGTATCTCTCAGCTGCAAAGCAAATCAGTGGTGTAATTCTATCTTTATGAACAGCTCTTATTGAAGAATTAGATTCCTAACTTCAGGAGGATCCACTTAGCTGAGGCAGTATTTTTTAACCTTTGGCAAATAGCCTATGTATAAGCTGTTGCAAGAGAGAAACTATTAATACACACCGTGCACGTATACGGTTATAAGGCTGTAAAGAAACTTACAGTTAACTGCAAACCAGTTGTAGACAACATCCTTGTATATAGTACTAGGTGAAGTAGGCTTTATTACTTGAATAGAGTACTGCCCATACATGAGCCCTGCAGTTTTGCTTGCCTATGCTTTTTGATATTAATGTTAGATAAACGTGTGGTTGTTCTTACAGCACCTAGAACCCCAGTGGAACCTGCTTTTTAATCTGTCAGTTTAATGACCCCTTTTCACTGTGCTTGAGACTAGACTTCTGTGCTATTAGTTTACAGCAGTGGTCTAGGAAAGATGAGACTTCAGTAAGATATACAATACATAAAACACATTTATGACACATTGCACTGGCAACACTGTATTGGGAGGCTATGATGTCCAGAGAATAAAGATTGTTCTGTGCTATATGCTTTAACCAAGCGATGCTGTGTCCTGAGAGGGCGTTTACCAGCATTCTCTGCACAGAGAAGTAAAGACATCAGTGACCTCTTCTTCACAAATGCAGAAAGGTGCAAACCAGCATTGTTGGCTTTTCTCTTGACTTCTCAGATAACTGGAGCTTTTGGAGAAAAACAAAATGTTAAACATGGAGGAAGAAATTCTTGACAGAATTTCTTGTTCATAGTACGTAAAAAAACTACTGTTTTGTAAACAGTAGTGAAAATCATCACTGTATTTTGGAAACGGTGAACATTGCATACAAGCAGTTAAGCCTAAAAATAGGTTCTTGTGACTGGTACAGTTAAGTTAACTTGGGAAGTTTCTTTGAGGCTAAAGGCATAATAACTCTGAAACATTTCTCTGCTTTGTCTTGGTGCTGGAATGCGGAAGCCATATATTTAGCAGGATGCTGATACTTTTTACAGTTATGCAGTGTTGGGGTGATTACTGCTTAACAGAAATTCCCCTGTCACAAAATGTTTTAATTTCCCATGTCTCTTATGAGGAAGGATTCATCTGCCAGGCATTTTCAATGGGAACTTTTAATTCTGTAGGCAGTGCAGTGCACGAGCTCCTTTCCCCGTTTCTGTTTGGGCTGCATAGTCACAGTAAGATGTAATAATAAAACTCTTGTTACTATAGAATTTAAAATATAACGCTGAATGCACAAAGTTGGCTTTTGTGTTGAATAAGATTATTTTTGCAGTCACTTTTTCTGATTGTAACACTTGAGTATTTGTTTGCATAAATTGGGAGCTGTGTACATTTCTTTTGACAGTTTATCAATGTTCTTTTTATGATCAAAAGAGGTCAATAAAAGCCATATTCATGCAGAATAGTGGTTTATGACTGAGTTATTAGATTCCTGTTAGATTCTTCTAAACCTGGATTGTAATGGATTTCTGTGCTAGTATGTTTTCTTTATAAATAAAGAGTAAGCACATTCTTATGTGTGCGCACATCTGATCTGTTTTCTATTACTTCTGTGCTTTCACATGTCACAATATTCAGATCACATTGGTATATTCCATCTTCATGAGATGCAGACCTCTAGGTTGATACTGTCTGAAGTTTCTTAGCTTGCTTGCTGGAAGCAATTTTTTTTTCTTCAGTTTTTCTTGTTTATTTTTACATGAGAAATATATAGACATTTCTATTTTAGTGTAAATGCAAACTCGGATTGTAAAAGTAGTTTGAAGAGAGTGAAGCTTTTTTTTTAGTCTGCCACTGCAGAGGCTGCATCAGGAATTTGCTTAGGTAAAGATATTTGTTGTTATTTAGATTGTGTAAATCTATTTAGTAGGCATTTTCCAAATGTAGAAGAAATCTCTGTCCCAAAGACTTTAGAGCTGAAAACAAGTGGGGGAAAAATTAATTTGGAAATTATGTCAGGTCCTGAGAATCAAAATTCCTTTATATTATACAGGTAGCATTTTTACATTATTCTATTGTTCCTAGAAATGCCATCTAGAAGAGGAGTGAGTTGTACCTGTTTTGAAGGGAGGTCAAGGAAGGAAAGAGAAATAAAAATCCTTAAATTTCTAGTACGATGAAAGTGACAAAAGGTAGGAAGGTAATGCACGTTAAAATGAATAGCAGTTGTTGTACTTACCAAGTTTTTGATAGGGTTAGAAAAGTAGTTATAAGTACTGTATCACTTATATTATTTGATTCTAAATTCAGAATTTCCCCAGCATATTTACTGTGGCCATTCTGCAATGCCAATACATATAGTCATCTATTTGTCAAAATACACTTTTATGCTCATTATTAAAATTATTTTATGATATTACAAGTGACATTAGCTGATAATATGCATTACGTGAAGAGCATATAGGATGTCCTAGAATTTTATCCTGGTAATGAGATTCAAGTTTAGCATGAAAGACCTCTCTTGACACTTTGACGGTTGCCACCATCATATTAAGTAAAGGAAGAATTCAAAAGTTAAGCAAATTACTTGCTAGTGGTAATTATGGGTTGCTGCTTCCTTGAATGACTAGTGTAAACTTTGCTGTTTGACGTTCTGTGGTGTCGTACAGTAATTATGCCAGCATCTCTCTTCTGTTTGTATATCAGCTAGAAAACTGTTGATGTTGTGTAAATAAAAGCAACTCAGCCAACACGCATGTTTTGAAGCCCTATAAATTGCATGCATTTGTAATGTGGTCTTTGGAAAATACCTGTGCCATTCTTTGCTAATTAGTAAAATTTCACAAATGTCACAACAGGCATCTAGCTCTTGTAAACCCACACCACTATCAAAATACACAGCTTTTTATAAAAAGGTTGAATATAATTCTTCAGTGACACAACAGCTGCATAAATAAGGAAGCTGTTAAAGTGGTGTATTATATTGGGAGATTTTCCAAAACCTGCCATGCTCTTTGGGTGCACAGATACCACTAGACAGTAAAGGGACTCTGGCTTTTAAATCTGTTTGGTTATTCTGAAAACCTCCTTCCAAGCTTTAAACTGACGTTGCAAAGAGATAGACAAAGTGCACTTAATCCTTCCAAGTGGTAGCTTTAAGTAGCTGGGCTTCTGATTAAGTGCTTTCTTTGATGCCTAGTTGAGCTTAAAGCTTCTGGCCTGTCAACATTGAACTGAATTCTGTGTAACAGAGAGCACTGGGGGCCAGAAATCCAGGTATCTCCACTCCTTGTTCTAAGAGATCTCAGCCAAGTTCGCCTTCTGAGATCTATGGAAAGGTGTGCCTATGTTATCCTTTAACATCTTGTGGAACTTGCAATGGGTAGAAATATTTTTCTTAGTTCTGCTTTTAATTAATTGATGTTATATTCTCTGAACCTGCAACTTTGTTTTGGTGTGGACAGACCCGAGGTCAACAAAAGCAGGATCTGTAAAATGCATTAATGACTAGAAAATTAGCGAGCAAGCAAGCAAATTACAGAACTACCTACTCAGTTGTTCTAGTGAACAAATATTACTGCACCTTCTGTACTGAACAAATTAGACTACTCCTTCAAAACCTGCAGAATTTGCACATCCACATGAGTTGGTGATGTATACAAATAGTGGGCAGTGGTGTCCCTTCAGCCCTTTGCTCAGAATACAACTCAAATTCATGATAGCTTTAATGTCAAGGGGAAGTACATTTATTAAAGCAAATTTTAAAAATGCGAAATCTACTATCAATTACAATATATCTAATTATGTTTCAGTTAAGGCAATATGGTGCATTCTGTGTATTAATCTATTGTCATTTCTAATGCAGTTCTAGTTTTAATTTTTTACATAATGAGAACTGTAGTTAAAAAGACTCTTTTAAAATGATAGGGTAAAAATATATTCTAGGTTGTCTTGAAGATACAGACCTATCGGTCTACTGTTGATCTTAAGCTCACTAAAATGAGCATCTATGGCACAACTTAGAGAAAGCAGAAGGGAAATGCTTTCTTTTCATTTTAAATTACCCCCCAAAAAATTGAGTGAAATTATGAACACTTTTGGGAAGAAAAGCCTGTGAATATTTTAACTGTTGCTTGATTTTTTAAAAATGCAAATATAAGAGATTTTTTTAAAAAATAAATAATACACTGTCCCTCTGACATTTTTTTCAGATGAACAATTTTTCAGGAGGATTACAAGGCTGAGTAGTCAGTTTTTGAGAGGTGGAGTATAGTTTAGTTGGTGGGCCTGCTGTGATTGGAATTGATTAATGGGTGTTGTGATAAGCATAGAAACAGATCAGTGGCAGCTTATCCTGCTTTCAGCTGTCACAGCTGTGCCTCTTCACTCTTCTTCTAGCCCTATCACACTCCCTGGCAGCCTTTAAAGTACCTCCTTCCCTATGGAATTTCTGCAAATCATTTACCCAAATGCCAAGATACCACAGAAGCAGCTGTTTCTGAGAAAATTTGTTCAGGCTTACATATTTGTTGTGATGAAGAATATTAAGTTAGAGGATCCTTTCCTCCTGCACTAGGAAACACGCTGTGCTATACCCTGAAGAGAGGGTTAAACAATGCTTCTGATGGGCAGGTGCACTCCTTAGTCAAGAAGTTTCAACCCTGGCTTGCACAGTGACAGTTTGCAAACCTGCTGGCTAAGTGATATAACAGTTTCTGCTTGTCAGTTGCAATAAATAATCACTGATTGTTAATCTTATTGCTAATGGCTTGATAGAAGCAATGCTACAATGTGTTTAAAATCCTGGTAGCTGCCATTTTTGTCATGTTCAGCGGATTTTATAGACATTTAGAAATGCAAGTTTTAGAAGTTCTGAATCTGTTTTGAAAATATTTCCCTGGTTTCCTTATTGGGAGCTTTGATCTCCAGTGTGTTCAGATATGCAGCTAGGTAGCTTCATAGGAATCATGCAGCTCTAACAGAAAATTAGAGGTATGTGGATTTTATACAAAACAAGGGCTGGATCCAAACTTTGTATGTAACTTCATGGGTTTGAGGAGGACAGCCTAGGAATGAAATGGTTTGAATGGTTTGCAGGATATGAGACTTAATGTTCTGTAAGATCTCTTCTATTAGTTACAAAAATATTTTGTTCATTTTATTGGAAATTGAATAAGCCTAGAGCATGAAAATAATTGTACTACTCTTTCTAGACATTTTGTAGATTATAATACTTAGGTGGCAAATAGTCTTTTTATGAAATCTTTGAGTGTGATGTAAATAATTTCTTGGCTTCTCTGTATGCTTTAAATGCCTGAGGCAGCTGTATCAGCATTATCAATAAATATTAAAAAAAAAAATAATTTGAGCAATATCAGGGAAATTAAAGCTAAACTTAAAAGCAAATGATGCACTCAGAAGGTCTCATCTCTGGCTGAATCTGCAGGATGTCTAACTGATCCACTAAATAGTATACAGTTTATCTGCTGTGGCAGTCTGTGAACAAGAATAAGTTTAGACAATTTCGGAAAATACTTAAAACCAAAAAGATGATTTGTTACATTTCTATTATATGTGCATGTACAGTTTCTGTGTTGATTATTCAGAGTCAACTAAGTCATATTAGCAGAAAACTACTTCTCAAATAGATCTAAAAAAAAAAATCTTTTCTCTCTCCATTTTTAAATATATATTACTGCAGAACATATCTAAGAACCTTTTTTGTTTTAAAATCATGCTATTTATTTATTCTACAATTATATTGCATGTCAGCAATATCTTGTAATGTCTTCTGTCACATAAAAGCAAACAAAGTCATGTTACATTAATGACTTGTCTGAGATCATGTGAGTGCCTGCCTGTAATTCCATGCCTCTCTGCTATAGAAAAAACATGACCCTGAATCTTAAACAGCTTTTGAATAAAGGCATCTACAATTATGATATGGAAAAAAGTTCATAGTGTTTATGACTTAGTTATTTCAGTTTTCTTCATTTAGTAGTTTTAGCTTCAATTCTCATTTGGATGTTATGCAATTTAAAAAAAAAAAAGCGCCATACTGAAAGCACTACTATTTTCAGAATGTTAAAATAATACTGAAATAGTGGATAAATAACACCTATAAACTTGCACCTGTGCTTACTCAGCTTAGCTTTCTTTTTTTGTACAGTATTTTAGATATTTGAATTTAGTACAATTTAAAAATGTCCTGTTTGTATATTATCTAATGCTGTGTAAAATGAAGATTTTAAGTGAGAACTGATCAAAAGGAAAGAGTTAATGTGATTAAATACTGTACACATGAAGTGTAATAGTTGAGTTTTCCACATCTTGATCTGCTACGGGGAGACTTGTTCTTTGGGAATCCAGCCTGCACTTTTGTCCTTCCTATGATTTTCTTATTTCAAGCTTGATAGAGAAAGCATCCACTGTTGTATCATTTCCTTCAGTGCTAACAGCTTTTATTCTCTTCAACAAGTGTTTACAGAAAAGTGTTGATGCTTATTAATCTGTTTCTTGTCTTACAAATGTGCTTATGCATGATTTGTGGTAAAACTGGCATTTCTGACAGCTCTCAATGTAATCTGCATAGCACAACAAGATTGTTACATTGAACAGATGTGGTTTGGAGTTGTTATTCTTTGTAATTACCATCATTAAGTGAAAGCATGTGTCAATCAACTTTGTTCTTTAAACACACCAATCATTTGAGACATGCATCTGCATTTCAAATATAGGTATACAAAATTTTGTTTTGAAATTGATTTCTGTTGTTTCTATTTAATACAATACTTCATGAAACACATGATGACCAAAGATGTCAAAGCAACAGATCAAGCTAAGAAAGGCTTTACGGGGGGGATCACCTAGATACTTTTTTAAAAAAAATTTATTTTGTAAAAATACTCATCTTCCTTTTCTGATGTAAAAGGCAGGCATTTATGTTTAATTTTATACATTTCCAAAGTTACTATGCTGCCTTCATCTTGGACTATGACTTATTTGAGGAAAGGAGGTTCTTATCTTTTAGGGGGATTTTAGTGTGATTACTTGGGGGCAAAAAGGAATCTGCATCAGTAAATGCACATACTGCCTTTTTAAGAATTAATGTTTGGGTCATTAATGTTGCTAGGATACCTTTGAGGGTCAAAAATGTTCATACTGGTAATGAACAGAATTAGATCAGGGAATTATATTTTGAGTGGAGTTGAAAACAAAGGTATCTTAGCCTGATTGCACAGTAACCGGCAGTAGAAGTCTGACCGAAGCACACAAAAGCAAGGACATTTGGAGCTGACATTTGTTTTCTCCTTGTTTCCTTGTATATTGACTTCAGTTATTTGTGTTGGAGACAGTAGAGATGATGGCACCTATGTATTGGGTATTTGTGGGTTTTTTTCACCCTGTGCTGTGACATTTCTTCTCAGTGACAAAGAAGATTAACTTGTATATAAGCCACTAAGTGTTGTTCATCATGGTGAGGTGGAATGACCCTCAATCTTTGAAGGTATTTTAGCCTATACCTTCATAATAAAAATGGTTGTTCTGTGATTTTTTTTTTTTTAAATACACACACCCCACCCTCAATTATGAAGAAAAAACCCCAAACAAATACATTTTTACCCTTCAATTTCCCTGGAACAGATTATTTTAGAACTTTACCAGCTGGGTTAAAAATGGTTCTGGCATCCTGTATGTGATGTGTGACTTGTATCTGCCTTACTAACAAATAAAACATTGCATAAGTATCCTTTGGTATCTTTAATGAAAAAGTATATTGTTTAGAGCCTGCTGGAGGCACTTAGGATTTCATATGGATGTTGATTATTTGTTAGACTCTAATCATTTGATTCTTACTGAGTCTTCTGCTAGAAGTACTGAAATAGAAATTGAGAAAGTGTATCTGAAATTTAGAAGCCAGATAAGCTACTTCCACAGAACAAATGACAGAGAACTAGGTAATAACTTTTTTCAAGGGACTGTGAATAAAAAATTATATTTGCAGTCCAAGTCTAGTGCCATATATAGAACCAGAAAACACATGGAAATTACACAGGGAGCATAGCAGTACAGTCTGACAGATACTGAAATGGCTCTTATAATCTCAGCCGTTTGAGTTACAGAAGAAACTTTGTGAAAGTAACTTGCAAATTATCTGACAGCTGTGCAAACCCAATCACTGGGACATATGAAAACCAGTTCTATGCATTGATTAGTACTTATGTGGTCCCAGATAATTTTGAGGTCCTTTTGTAGAGTAATGGTGCTTGGTAATTCTCTTTGCCTTTAGCTTCTCCACCTGCTAATAGGGCTAATACTTGGTAACTTGGTGTTTATAACCATGCTTGCAAAGCAGTTTAGAACTGTTAAAATTCACACAAATGTGTGTATCAATCTCAAGGCAGAGGAAACCTTAGCAGCCTTAGTGACTTCTTTGGATAATTGTCCCTTATACCTGCAGACTTCCAGCTGCACTATGGAAGTAGCTAGGCTTCCACTGCAGCAAAGTGTTGTGAAGAAGATTCCCTCATATATTTTTAATTTACTGTAATTTTATTAAAAATAAGGAGTTGAACTGTTGTATAGGTGGGAGTTGAGACCTTTCATCACTAGAAGAGCTGGTTGTGTTACTAATGCTAGTAACACAAGTGTTCATCTATGATGAAAAATACATCACTGCAGTTCATGGAAAGCAGGCTGCAGAACAACTGAAGCATCTTGATGTGATCCAAATGTATGAATTTTAAGCCTTGCCTGTAGGGTGCCAAAAAGTGCTTCTAGTAGAGCCAACTATAAACAGATATTTAAGGTGACGAGGCAGCTTAAAATGATGGTGTGCTAATCATATCACTCCCTTGCATGATGATGGTTGTAGAAACTGGTATGTCTTGATTTTATTTATCCCTGCCCCTGATCACCAGGGCCAGCAAAATTCAGGATAGATATTTTGACATGTCTTACCTGAATGCATTGTCTTTCAGCTTCTTCAAGTACAAGATATGAATAATGACAACTTGTGTTTTCATCAGCATAAAGAATTTTACATGAAGTACCGTATGAATGACAATTATCTATTATTGCATTTTCACACATTGCCCTGCTAAAAGAAAACTTGATTTCAATTGGAAGGTGTGCATTTCTGGTTCTTTTTTCCTAATCAATACTTTTCTTGCTCTTAGAGGTCCTCATAGCACATCTTTGAAGATTGTGATACATATGCTTGTATGTTTTGTTGAATATTTTATTTTAAATATTTTAGAACATCTGCACAGTATTCAGTAAAGAAATGTAGGACTGAACCCTGCAATTCATAGTATACAACAATCTGCTTCTGAGGTGAAACCCCAACATCTATCTAGATTTCCTGCAGACACACCTATTCTTTACCATATTCTTATTTTAATGGTTGGACTTTCCAAGGAACTCAGTATTTGGCATCTTTGCTGTCAGAGGCCAACTTTACTTTAGTTGTTGTAGCATGCAATACTTTCCATTACTTGAAATGTAAGGAAATGTTACATAGAGGTAGTGAAAGTGATACTTAGCATTAAACAGTGGTACATAAATTTTTATAGACTTGATTTTATTTTGGCAGTTTACTTAAATTTCAAAGATCAGTTAAAATTTTTTACACTCTGTTTTAGAACATTATGTTTTGTTTCTTGAAGTTTGGGAAGTTCTAGTTATTTACATGTATAAAACGGGCAATTGTTTGAACAAAACCTTTGCTCATAAAGATGCCATTTTCAAGGGCATGATGGCAGAAACAAGAGAAGAGAATAAACTGAATTACATGCTGTGTGGAAGTGCAGCAGATATTTTATTCAGTACAGGTTTTAACACATAATTTAAAAAAAAGAAATCTTTCTTTTATTTTAGGGAGGCTGTACTATTGTTCAGCTGGGAGAAGCTTGTAGCTTCCTGAAGTGGCTGAAATGAAATATTTAAGTACATATGCAAAGAGAGGTAGATTCCTGGCCTTCTGACCACTGAGTGCCTCTGAAGTAGAAACTACATTACAAAGAAACTTTTTCTCCAGATGTTCCCAAAATTATTGTTATTTAAAACAAGTTGAAGGCATATTTTAAAAAAAGTTTTGCTTTGGGTTCATAAGAAACACTGTACTAAGAAGATATATTTAACAAAAATTTCTATGTCCTTATGTGAACCCTAAGTGCCTATAATTTGGAAAAACAGCTACCATTAACATCCAATTTTTCAGAATTTAGAACTTGGAAAAATTAAGAATGAAGAAAGGTTTCATACCTCCCCATGAACTTTATATATCACTCTCAGTTGATACCTTTTTGGTTAGGTAGTAAAGTTTTTAATTTTATGTACTAATCCCCTTTTTTCCCCCTCCTATGATACTACTTAAATGGAGAAAGGCAACTGACAACATTCTTGGGGTTCTTTTAAAGTTAAATATTAGAGTAATTTTATCATACTCTAACTTAATTAGAAGTGATGAAAAAAAAATTCTTTAGCCAGGGACTTCTTATTTTATTATTACCTTGGAAATTACTGAGATTATTTGCCTTGGAAATGGCAACAAAAGAGAACATAAAATCATATAACTTTAACTTATTTTCAATACAGAAAATTAAGAGGTTGAAAGAGTGGTTTAATTTACTTCTATCCCCTGAAGCTATACAGGCTTAGTCGTTAAGAAAGAAATAAAAGAAAATGTTGGTTGTAAAGATATTTCAGTGTTCCTCATGTGCTCAGAGATAGGCTTTTGCAATCAGTGTCAATGGTATTAGTTTCTTATACATATTTTATTTAGTTTACTTTTTAATGTGGAGCCATAAACAAATTTAGCAGTATCTATTTAGGGATGTTGTATGTCCCTAAAATGGGATATGTTTGAAATCTAGAACAGGCACATGTTGTATTGAGAATAGCAAATTTCTTGTAAAAATCGACATAGTGGGGCATTTTCTCCTCCTGAGGTGCATATATAGTTTTCATGAATGTTAATGAAACTTACAGAACTGCAAAGGAAAATGTGCATCAGAGTGTATGTAGTATATATGATATTAACATCCCATAGAATTCTTGTACTCTCCTTTATATGTTATGGAGCCCAGAGATCCACAAAAGACTAGCTTAAGACTTTGACATTTTGTTTGTTGTATTTGGCATAATTGTCTTTGAGTGTAATTAGCTCCTTTTCACAAACCTGGTCCTGTCCCATTTTGGCAGTGGTTTCGATATTTATTGATAGAAGTACATGTAATCAACATTAGTCACTAAATATGAATTGACAGCTGAAAGAACACTAGATTTCCTCATGGTTTATGCTGGGTTAAATAGGTATTAGTAATTATTTTAACCATTGAAATGTAACTCTCTTGTATTCCCATGAGTTTAGCTTGTTTTGCTTGAATCCTAAAATTATCTTCAGAATATCAATCTAGTGCCTCGAATTCTTCATTCAGTAGCTATCACTCAAACAGTTCTGTTTGGATTTAAGATCTATTCCAAAACATGAAGGAAGCACTTTAGTTGTGGATAATGAGATCTGACAGTACCTGAGCTGCAGGAGGAGATGAAATCACTATCTATGGAAAATAATAATTTTTCTAGATATTCAGGTTAAATGCGTGCACATCCTGGTAGCTGAAACATCTGTTTCTAGCTTGTTGTTCCTCATGGCTGCTTCTCAATTGGATTTCCTCAAGCAGGTCCAAAGCTTGTCACCTTAGCCAGGGTCTGTTAACTATCACCACTGGCCCCACATTAAGTAGGAGGTTCAGGGCTAAGCTAATAACTCTCCTGCCTTTCTGACTGATCACAGTGATTCTCCCTGTGGCTACTTATCATGCTGTGCCCCTATGGGAGCGTTATCTTCTTTGTCTATACTTCAGCCGGGAATTGGTTTTGTTTTCTTCATTTCTAAGTTTTCAGGTAGTAATGCTGAAAGCATTGTCACTTTCTGAAGTGACCGTTTGCTTACTGCCTGTTATTTCTCCCTTACGAGTTTAAATTATGCTTTCTCACATATATAATGTTGCTTCTTTCCTTTTCTCTGGCCATAAATGTAACTGCTGATTTTCAAAGCAGAGATTGCAACTAGGTGCATGTGGCAGAATGGATGTAATATGAACATGTAATGTTATTTTGTGTGAACCTTGACTCAAATTTTACATTGTCACAGGTGAAGTGATTTTCATAACCTTGGCTTTAGTGTACAGCGATGCATAATATTTTAACACTTCTTATCTAGCTTGTTAGGCTGTACCTACTGTGCACTTTTTAAGAGAGCTCAAGAAAGTTGAGTAAGAGAGAAGAATCTACAAAACTGCTTACTTGATTTATAGTCACTGGCTACTTCTGAGCCTCATGTAAAACATTACAAAAGTCTATGAAATTGTTTTGGTTGGCTTTAGTGAGCATTGAGTAAGGCCCAGAATTAATATTACGGTATTCAGTGGGGATTTGCTACTTGTTGAGAATTTTGAGAAAAGGTGGTGGCAGGGTGGCAGTGCAGGCAAATCCATGTATCTCCCCTGGAAATCTTTTGGTGGAATTACAGAGGTGGTTGTTCTCAGAGTAAAGCTAAGAGGATTGAAAAAAATAATAATTTTAATTAGATTTGAAAAGTGCATCAGGCTTGATATAACGTGCTAACGCTTGGAGAACATGGACAGTTAAACCTAAGTTCTGTTAGCTCTCACATTGTAGCCTGATGTACTGCTTGGGATTTTAAATTCTTCCTTTCTTAAGTGTGATGTTTTACCTCACCTGTATTACCATCCAGTCAATAAATGGAAAAGACACTGGTGTAAAGTGTTTGAGGGGAGTTTGAGTTTCAGTATGGGAGGAAAAAAATGTGGGAAAGAGAAACAGGATTGCTATCTTCTGGATTTAGGACTGGAACAAAAGCATCCTGGATCGTGAATTATATTGTGGAGAATTGAAATGTTGTTTTACTAACTGAAACTAGTCTGTCATCTAATGTTCAGCTTTCGGTTTTGTTGGCATGTGAAGAGATCAGCACAGAACTACGGGGTGTCATGAGAATGGTAGCTTTTTGAATTGAAAACAAGGGTAAACACAATAATCCTCACACAGTTGTCTTTCTCACCTTTTCTTTTCTCTTTACTGTACTATGGTTATCTTGGGATCACTCAGTGCATAATCATGAAACCTGGTATAAGCAAGGACGTGGAAACATAGCAGTTCAGCAGACAGTTAGTACTTGATACTACTGGGATCTGTTTCCTTTCGCTTTCTCATGCCAATAATTGTGAAGTCTGAATGAAGTTATTAGGCGCTCTTGAAAGACTTTAATGATTAAAATAAATCTCTCCAAATCTATTAAGCAGAAATTATATTTTCAGTCCATGATGAAGCACTTGATACTCTTAAATCTCCTTGAAAGCCGCGAAGTGAGGGAGAATTGGTGATGGTAGAAGCTTTCCCAAGATGTAGGACTCAGCAGATAAAAAAAAATTTCTGAATTGAGATGGACCCTAAATAAGGTGTGATCCCAAAATTGATCATAAGATAAGTCAAGGTAGCATTGCTCGTGTTAGAAATAGTTTGAAGTGAACAAAAGAGAACAGCAATGAGAAAGACAGCTATGGAGACTGAAATGTGAAGAAAATGATGGCAAAAATGAATTGGGAGGGATGACTGCAAGATGATGACAGGAAGAAGTAGGGATGCCTGGGAAATGTGAGAAAAATATAATAACAATCTGAAAATAAATGAAAAACCTCTGTGTAATATTGCATTCCAGACACAATGCAGACACTAGGAGAATAGAGTAAGGATTGCTATTCTAAGAATTCTCTTGCCAGTTCACAAATTAATTTTTATTTTTAATTTCTCCCTATAATTTCTTCCTCACCTAAGGGTAATAATTTCATTGTTTTTTACCATCCTTCAGTCATATTGTCCATTTGAATTTCATCCTTCCTGGCCTCCTCTTTTCAGTCTTAATTTTTTTTTTTCTATTTTTCATCAAATATCTGATGCTCTCTTCTTTAAACACCTTATTTGGGTTGTAAGTGGTGTAAATATCAAACATTAATAGCCAAGTTCTTGTTACAATTTAGTGTAAGTAAGTCTGATTCCTAGCAATTAAATTAGGACAGGGAGCTACATGGTCAGACTGGCAGACATGAGATTTATTATTTCAGTCACAAAAAGTTACTGGAGAATTTAGTGAAACTCCCACCCAATGCTTTGGTTTAAGTTGTATGTAGTGTTTTCTCTTAACAGGAAGTTTGAATTAGGCCATTTAAAGCAAACAAAATTATGAAGCTGCGCAGCCTGTATTTCTTTGCACTTTTTATCTGCAACATCAAAATAAATTAATATTATAGATACAGCATTAAAAACTAATAAAGAAAAAGTAAACAAAAATATTCTTTGTCTTTCTGTGGTGATAGTCTGTAATGTCACTTAAGGAAACAAAATACTAAAAATATTGTCCAGAAAAAAAAAAAATTGCTATTTTAAAACATTTTAAATAATCCTAAAAATATAAAAATATGACTCTGACCATGTAGAGGGAAAGCAAAGAAGCCAATAAGGATAAAGAGAAGAAAAAAAAGACAGAAAAGTTATTAATAGGTCTGTAATGATAGGAAGTTTATTCTAGGCTTGAGGTAAAACTTAATGGTTCATAAATAGCAAATTCATTATGTTTTTAATACTCAGGTTATATTAACACTATATAACATCTTTATGGTACCATTAGTACCACTTAATCCTAAACTCAATTTGGAAATAAACATTTCCAAACCTTTTTTTCATGGAACAATTGGCTAAATAAATTATTTTTAAAATAAATATTATCTGATTAGTACACGGCTCATTCAATCATAAACAGACTTATAAATGTTTTATGTCAACTCTTACACAGAGTTCTTAAACGTTAACAAATTAATTTATTTTAAAGGCCATATCAAGGTGAAAACACCAGGGCCCTAGGCAGCAGGACAATACATCACAGAGCCATTTCTCATTCAGTCACAGTAATGGCAAAGGATATGTTAAGACATAAAACGTGATATGGTTTGTTAAATATTCATTTATAATTTGCATTCATTATTAAATCATGTGTTAGAACTAATCTTTAATCTCAAAAATACATAATGTGTTGTAAAGTCTATTTGAAAACATAACAATAAATATTTTATGCTTTTCATGTTGCTTTTTAAAGGTTGACTAGAATACACCAAAATGCTTGTCATTAGTGTCATTTAATTATTCCAAAGAGATTCGGCTACATTGATGTTGAATTCAATAATTTATTTCAACCTTTAGGTCAATATAAAATAAATACCTGTTTGGGAGATTGTCTGTTCTATGATTAATGACAATTTAGCTCCCCCAGTACTCCATGGCAACACTATAGTTCATTGTCTGAAACGTTTGCGGTGCAATGCGGTAGCTCCAAGAGGCTTATTTTATAGTGGACCCTAACAGTTTGCTTGGTGATAACAGTGACGCTTGCTTTTCTACATGTTCTATTTCATCGCTTGCGATTGCTGGAGATTTTCTTTACGTGACACAATAGCTTAAACATTTTCACTATAGGGAGGTATACTGACTAGAATATAATATTTACTGAATTTCCATAGAACTGCTATTCAATTTGCATTTTGTACATTGAGAAGAAAGGCCTGTATGAGAGGGCTGAGTGTGACGGAGAAGTGATTTGTATTATAGGAGACTAGGAGCTACTCAATGAACCATGTAAAAACAGTTCATTAAAATGTTTATGTGCTTGGCTGGATAATGCAAAGAAAGCTTTATTGCAGTCTTATAAAACCTCGGTAACTTCAGGTTGTAGTCAGATCAATGCATCTGTAATAATTCAGACAAACGCCCAATTCAGTTTAACCACCACCAAAAAACATGGCAAGAAACACTATTCTTGAAGTCTTTCTCCCAAACCACAGCAAGTTTTAATATTTAACTTGTACAACTACAGAACTTCCTTACTTACTGCAAGATTTTTGGACAGAGCTACCATCTGTCTAGATTTCCCTGGAACTTTTCAACCCTGAGACGTCTGTTAAGTGGAATCTGAGGTGTCTGGACATTTGCTAATTCTGCGGCGCTTGTGCTGAGGCACTGTGAATATGTGGGATGCACTTCAAGTATGTGTTGTGTCCTGTACGTGCACTATACCCCTCACTTAACCAGAATTCTTCCAGAATTGTCTATATCTAGTTTGAAAACTATAGTAAAGAAGAAAGAAGTCAAGCCTCTAAATTATATTTTCCATTTAACTTTTGACTTATCCTATGAGTAAGCACTTATCTGAAAATAAGCATGTCAGTGATATGGCCGGGGTTTTGTTTGGTTGGTTTTTTATCTAGGCACAATAAGTTACCAAGAAGGTCCTGAAGAGAGAGTGTGATTGGTCTAGTTAGATACTATGCGATTAATATTAGCAAAAGTAAAACCCTTGTAAAGTAAGGTTTCCTGCTCCCTGTCAGAGACAGTGGCAGAGAAAGCTACAAAGCTACAATTCTTCCCGCTAGCTTAGCAGGCGACTAGCAAAGAGCGTCTGCAAGGAACGTAACATCCTGGAGATTCTCCAAAAGCTAAAAAGTTGGCCCATGTAGGAACCCTAAGAAGAGTAGGTGGAGCTGTCTGAGAAACCATGCTGGGCTAAGAACTTGGAATGAGTTGAGTTGGGTGGTGTTGCTGATTAATAAAGTAATGAAGCAGCCCTCCCTACCCTAAAAGCAGTACTTTAGTTGAACAGTGGGGAATCTACTCTTATTACTCACATTCTGAAAACAGTGGTAATAGAGGAAAGAAAGCTCTTTAAAAGATGCATAGTCAGAGCAAACCCCTGATTCCTAATCAGCCACATCCTCTCCCTATCCTCCTGGAGAATATGGGCCATCAATTTCCCCATAAGATGAAAAGGAGGCAAAGCAATAGTTTAGCATCCTATGCATTATCTCTCTTTTTATGATTACAAATAGAGCACTTATGTTCACTGACCCATATCTCATACCAGACATCAGTAGCCAGGTCCAGATTTAGGTTATTGTTCCAGCGCTGGATTAGGCCATGCGATCGGAATCAAATTTATCTAATATGATCACTTGATTGTGACGTTTCTTATTGGCACTGTACGTATGCACAGCCGAAGCTTGAAGACATAAAGCAAATGCTCTTGAGCCCCAAAAGAATAGTTGTCAGTGCTTTTACCACGAGCTTCAGAAAGGTTGAGGAGGCGCTCTCTATTTGGTTTAATTAAGCTGTCCTTCTGCTTGCAAGTTTAAAAGGAAAAGCTAGTTAGCTCCCCATGTGGCTTTCCCAAACTCTTTCAGATGTAGCTGTAATCTTAAATGACCCTCAGTCCTGCAGCATATCAACTTGATGTGTGTAATTGATTGCTAAACATTTTTTACAGCCTGTTAAATGGTAAGGCTAAAAAAAAAAGAGTAAAATATAAATGTTGATTAAAGTGCTTTTGTACAGAGGGGTCAGAGACATTAGCAAGTTAAAAAGAAAGTGTGAGCTCTGCTGTGGTACTTCTAACCTGTACGCTGTATTTTGTGTAATTGATCCCACATGTCTACTCTAAGGTGGGGTTTTTTTTTGTCAGGTTTCAAACTCCAAATATTAAAATGCATTTGGAATAGTGTGCTTCAGTAAGGACACTATGCAGAATGCTCAGCAATGTAGATTGCTGGTATTATAATGGCAATGATTACAAAAGGAATAATTGAAATGACTGCAGTAGCTTGTGGGGTAAGGTAAGAGGGGAAAAAAAAAATTATGGTGTAAAACCTCAGAGTAACAGTAAATCTGAAATGGATTAAGATAGACATTCAAATGATAATTGCTGGTAATTTTGTTTTCATTATAATTTGTGGGGTTTTTTTAATAACTGACATAAGACATAATGTATTTTTCAGGGTTCTGTGATAGCAAGCCAACAAATGGAATCTGTCACAAAATATTTGCAGCTCCTGTTAGTGAGAAAGGTATGATGCTGTTACAAGTACAGACTGAAAAACGTTCTAAGTGTACATCCGTGAGGTTTTTGGCTTAATGTAACGGCTGGGTATCCTCAACAGAACAAATTGTTTATCTGTTTGTAAAAAAGCAAATAATAAATCCTCAACCCTTGTTTGGGAAACAATGCCTCAAGAATTTAATAAGCATAACTTTGTAATACCAATATGATACTCTGGATTTTTTTTCTTTAAATCATTAGTGTTGTTAAAGAAAAGGTGCAACTTGCTGGACTTGCCTGGCCAAGGTAGTTATCCATAAAATTCACAGGATTAGAAGAATAGTTTGGTCATTACTATTTCTCTGCTAATTATGCTAGTTAATGCTAGTTACAAAACACATTCACTATGAATTGTACACAGATGCATCTGACAGTGAATATAAACCACAAGCTTTGTATATATTGTTGAACATCCATGCATGAAAGCAAGTTTTAGTCCATACTAATCCAAGCAGGATTTGAAACAGTCTTTTAGGGGTGAAAAGTTCAATGTTTCATGTACAGAACTCCTGAACTGTCCCCTTCCTTGACATAGGTTGGTTTGTCTGTTTCTCCTAAAAAGTCTAAATGTAGAAGCTTTATTGTCTTGAATCATTTTTAATAGATTTAAACATAATTTAATTCTCTGGAATGTGGTAGTTCAGTTCTTATTTTCATAAACATTGAAATTTCAAAGGGATGTTTTATATTTGTATTTATGCTATTGGAAACTGGATAGAGTATTTGTCTGGATGGTAAACTCTAGCAGGTGTTTGATTTTTTAATAAATTATTTTAAGGTTATAAAGTTATTTTAATTGGTAATATCACCTGCCAAAGATATGTGCCACTTCTAAGAGTGAGATACTAAACTGAAGTGATTTATTTTTAAAAATGCTCAAGAAGATGGAGGAATTCAATTTTGAGATTTGATTAATTTATTTTTCATGTAATCTAAAACTATAAATTTTAGTAACATAACCTTAATGTTATTTCAATTCCCTCATTTACCTGCAAATAGGATCAATACTCTTAAGGCTGTACGGAATTTTTAAACTTTTGTTTTGTTTTTAAGAGAAGGCAAAATGGGTTTAATTAAAAATAAACAGTCATTATTAGGGTACTACTACTAAAATGTTTCAAGCATGTCACAACTTTTCAGCTGCATAGGACAACATGAGTTAGCTAAAACAAATATAGAATCAAAACCAGACAAAAGCTCCAAACAATAAATCCTATTGCGGTGGTAAAATGCTAGGGAAAGTGACAAGAGGAAATGAGAAAAAGAATATCTCTCTTAACAGGAGGAGAGGTGTGTTTTGTTTTTTAAATTTTGCAGAAAATTATCAGTAAGAACTTTTTTTTTTACTGCACAGTATCTTTTTTTTACAGAAAATTAGCTATGTGCCTGACTTTAACTTGAAAGCTATGCAACTTGGACAAAATATTTCTGAAATAAGTTTCATTTAAGACAGCACAACAACACTGAAGTTAGAAACATGTTTGTGTCTTTTTTTCATGACTAGCCCATGTCTATTCTCTATGAAATTGATGTCAAAAAAGTATTATATATTTTCAGTGCGAAATAGAAGGCTGCCCTCCACTATCCTTGTCAGGACGTCGTATCCCTTTAATCATACTTTTCATTTCAGTACATTGAAATTTCCGTTACCAAGGACAACATCATAAATAAAAGTGTTTGTGAAATTTTTACCTGCAGCTTCCTAACTTTGTGCATTAAGCATGAGACTAGCAGAGAGGTGGTCAAATGTGAAAATTTATAATCATTTATTACGTACGGCTGAAGCGAGAAGGGAATAAAAGCGTGAAGGCATACATCTATAAACTGGAGCAGAAAAGCTTAAATGAAAAGTAAAGTGAATTTCTGTGTCTTGTCATAAAGTAATGAGAAGCTAGAGCTTTATTCATAGCAACCCAAGATGCATTTACTCTCAATCTAGCTTTAGCAGTAAATGCTTCCCTGATGTATTGCTTCGGACTTACAAAGAAATATTTGTGCTCTACATAATAGTATAGTTAGGAGAATTACTGCATGGCTGAGGAGATTCTATAAAGGTTTATAGCTGGTGGTGTTACTGTAATTTAATCACAATGTAGCTAATGTAGTACTTTAATATCACAGGTTACTTTTTTATTTACCATTTATTAGTAACTGACAGTCAATCATCACCACATCATAAACAAATCACGCAGGATTCTATAGGAACCCTGAAGTTCTAGAACGGATGCACTGTAGCTCTTACCTGTGCTCCAATAATGAGCTAAACATCAAATTATTTTTTAACGGACTAATCATGTAATTCAGTCCCTCAGCCAAAGAAAATATTTCATGTCGTGAATACAATTAGTGTTGCATATTGTGCGTACGTGTGCGAGGTAACGCACCAATCCATTACAAGCAATACTGGAGAATGTTTTCAAAAATGTGAAGACGACTCAGGCAAAACACACTGTGTAAGAGGAATTTGCACATATTGATGAATGAGTTTATACAGGCTTAGAATTATGCCCTCTTAATTTCAGCCACCTTGTTAGGATTACTCTGCTTTGTAAATTGAGAAAGTAAATACAGGTAGTAAACGTAGTAGTACATCCAGTACTCTTGAGGCACTGAAATCCCAACGTTTTTTTGTGATAAGAATGATTTACATATTTTTTCTTTATTGTCCTTTTTTAGATGCATTGTAGAACAGACTTCCCCCAGTTTTGTGTTTATGATCAGCTTTTAGTACAGAATCACAGTATTGCATCTGAAGTTGCTTGTGTTAGCAAAGTTAAATGCTGATTGGAATGTTGAATGTGTTGCCTCTTTGGACTGAAAATTGTAGTTTTCCCAAGACTCTAAAGCCGCTGTGGTCTTTTAATTGCAAACAAAATCTATGTTTGTTTTTCAGTACTCTCCAGCTGTAGGGGAATGACTAGTAACCAACATCAGGCTGCCATGTTGATTAATACGTAGTAGTAATAAGCCACACAAAGATGTATGTTTGTAGGCTATTGGTGCGTGTCCTGGGTACACTGCAAAGAAACAGGCTGAAGACCAAGTGCCTTCAATCACTCGAAAGGCTTGCCACTAAGTCTAGTAATGCACACCCTGGCATGGCTTATTGCTATTAGACTATGTCTCTTTAAATTAAAATTTCATGCAGTCTACCCTTTCATGGTGAAAAATACTTCCTAGAAGAAAAATGTAAAATATTTGGAGGAGGTATATGAAAAAAACCCCCACCTTCCTTTGCTATTACATAGATTAGAATATAAAATCTCCTCTTCCATTCAGCATTGCATTGTTTATGTCCGCAGGTTCTCCAGACTAACCAGATATTTCCAAGCATTAAATCTGATGTAAAAGGAATGCTGTTGATTTGACTTTTCTTAACTGACTAACTTAACAAACAAAACCAAAACAAGAAAACCCAAACCAAAACAAATACTCCACTTAGCTATTAGATGATCCTGTGAGTATTGTTTTCCCTCAAATCACTGTACAAATGTTTCAGGTCATAGTAAACTCTTGCGTTTATTTACATATTTATTGACCCTTTGATATAGGAGTTTTTTAAAAGGAACCTGAATCACTATGGTCTGCCCTTGTAGTTAGCTCAAGTAAATTGACAGTTGTGCAATGCACAACCATGTGAAAATGGCTGCTGAATCTTTAAACATAAAATGTTGGTAATATGTTTAAAAGAAAAAAGTAAAAGGAAGACACTAGTAGAAAACCCTATTCATTTCTGTCTCTTTCTTTCTTTTTGCTTTTCAATCACTCTCTGGCTACAACCACTTTCAGCGCTTCCTCGAGTGGTCAGCAAAGACGCGATTTAAATCACATGGAGATGAATTAGTTTTTAACATGATATAATATTCTAACTGTTGTTGTACCTTTTAAGAGCATTTTCTGGTTAGATTAACAATGGATTGAACTGCAGACACTAACCTCTATTTTGAAAGGAGGATTTAATACTACATGCATTCAATTAATACCTTCCTTGTGCAGCTATCATATCTGTAGCCTATACTGAATCTTGAAAGCTGTAGAACCATTGTTTCTTTTCACAGTTATCTTTTAAGAATTACTCTGCTGGCTAGGTTTGGGACTAAGTTTCTGGCATCTAGCCCATCTGTTCTAATCTATTTTTATCACACCTGTCTGAGCAGCCCAATTTAGTCTCCTACCTCACGCTTCTCTCCTGCTCTCATTTGACTCTTTCCTGTCGTCCTGTCCTCATTACCTTTCCCCACAGACCTGGTAATGCTGCCTCTGTGTTGCTTTGCATCTCATCTGGAGTGGCTGCTTTCCCTTGCTTGCTAACCGCATGAGTAATGTTAAGGAGGATGACGACACTAAGAGTGGAGTGGGATGGCTGGCACGCAAATGTTCCATGATAGTTATTGGGTGGTTGGTAAGAACTGAAAGAGGTGATGCAAAGGAAAGAGAGATGATTCTTTGGAATATAAAACTTAAATCACGGCTTTTCATAAAAAAATGTTGGTAGAGCACTTTCTCATTTGCAAACTAAAGTAGACCTTATTTTTTTCCTTACCATCTTAAATTTCCTTAACTGAATTATGAATTGTTTAGTGCTGGGCAGAAATGAAAACTCAGTTCAACAGACATGATGTGTGAACTTGCATCAAATTTTCAGACCGGTTTTCTCAGAAAGAACCTTGAAAATGTAGGTTGTTTTTAAGTATAATTTGTTTTAATATGCTCATCCTTTTAAAATCCACCACTTTAAAATATACTTTTGTGAGGTCTTTAAAAATACCAAAAAGAAGCCAAATGAAATTTGAATGTTTCTTACCTCCCAATTAAAAGTTTTTGTTTATTTTCCAAGAAAACTGAGAACATATGCATTTTTCAGTCAATCCTGAAGTACCAATTAATTTCAGTGCCTATTATCAGACACTGATTGAAAAATCAATTATTTATACAGTCCTATGGTTAAACGGGCTTTTTTGTAAGGTAAAGTGCTGCAAGTTCTTTTTATTAATTATACCTGAGATACTGGTTTATGTTTAGCGTTTCTCAGATTTTTTCTAAAGGTCAACTACCATCGTCAACTGAGCAATTTAAGGCTTTGTTGCATAGTATGCAGAAAAACTATGAAGAGTCATTCAAAGCACATAAGCACGGTGGCTTTTACTCTAACTGCAACAACACATGATTGAACCCAAAATTTCAAAGGCATATTTGGAACCCAACATGCAGTATAAATCTAAACAGTTGAGATAGCTTGATTACACATAAGCAGTCAGAACCCATCGTGGCTTTTACAATCATGTGGCATAAATTGTAAACCGAACATATTTGCTGTGGAACAATCAAGACAATGTAAGCATGACCTTTGGAAACTATTTTCACATTAACATTTTTAGACTTAGAATAAATTTTTAAGTTTCCCCCTCAAAACAATGCAGTGTATATTTGACACCTGGATCTTTGGTTTGGAAACATCTGGCTTTTTCCTTTTTTATCTGAATTATTATCCTTTTGAAAATATAAATTGGAAATTACAAAACTAATGTTTGTAACTTTTTTCATATTATTATCAAAACCAGACCACACCTTGCAAGCAAGGATTAAAACACAGGAAAAACAGGCGGGGCGGGGGGGGGGAACCCCACAACCATATTTCTGGGTAGTTTCTCATTCTGCAAAGCGTTTCAGATCCACAGCCATAACATCAATAGGTTAATACATGGTTTTGAATATAGTGGTGTATTATCATGGCCCCCAAAGATTTCCCACATCTGCTACATAGTTAAGAGTCTAAGTAATTTTGACATTTATTTTGAAATCAGTACAACTCAGATGTCTAAAGACCTCTGCAAATCTGAACCTAAGTGATTATTACCTCTCACAGAAATTCAGAACCAATAGAAATGTGTGATATCTGGTAAGAAGTAGTATTCAGATAATTTCTGATAACAAGATTTTTTTTATGAACATGTTTTTTATTTGTTTTTAAGGCAGTTATTACTGTTGTCCTGTTGTTGATGTGAGAATATCTGCAAGACCACAGATACAGTGATCTCCCTCTAATATTAAAAGGTGAGTATTATCCAAGCACAGGATTCGCTGACCTGGCACTGGAAGAGCTACAGACAGCACTCAGGGCTGTCTTGTGTTTATGCCCTTTTCTATTCATTCGAGAAGGAGTTTGTACCAATAACTGTGCTTTTGTGTGCCAATAGCCTTCTCTTTACTCAGGCAAAACCTCCCATTTAAAAACCCAAATGGACTTCTAATAGAGGAGGGCAGCATCAGGAACCTAAAGTAATAGGAAAAGATGTATTTGGAATCAGGCCTCAAATACTGGCTTTCTTTTATGGTGTGTCTCCACAGCACAGCTAATCCAAACAGAATTGATCTGATGTGAAAAATGGGAGAGAGGATGTGGCAAAACTGTTCAGTCACATAACAAGGAGATTAGCTCTATGGGAAATAGTGTCTATCATGAATTCATCTGACTGGAGAGAATTTAGATAGAAAGCTTTTATAAATTTACCTTTTTTTTTTTCCTAGGCTAGTAATGAAATCTAGGATGAATAACCCTCCATCTAGAATGTGTGAAAGTATATGTGTATCTTGACATCTTAAAGAAATATTTTAAGCTATATAGATTCTGACTAGAGTTATAGCTTAAAAAACCCACAAAAACAAAAAACCAACACATTCAATCATTAATCATGAGTAGTTATTATTGTACAGTTTTTGTTATAGTAAAATAAGAATGCTTAGGAAATAGCCTGAGCAGCTGTTCTAAATGCTTTCAAATCTGTGGGAAAGATCCTGTTGGTCTGAATAGGCAACACTCATCTGTTTTGGTTTTTTTTTAGCCGTTGGCTGTAGATTTATAGGGCTCTGCCTATTATTTCTAAGGGGTGCAAGAAAAGAAACTTAGAAAAGCAGATACTGCATTCAGTATAGTTCACTGAAGTTTTTCTGGGGTGTACAGATTCAGAGAAGCTGTAACCTTAGGCTTTAAATACTGTATGGCAAAGAGGAGGGCAATACGCAGTAACTTCAAGCCTCAGCATCTTTTGCAATACGTGTACTTGCTTGTGTATATAAGGTGGAGAACTATTTGCAAATATAAACTTGTAAATGACAATAATTCCAGGATTACACTTCGACTGTATTCTAGCTTTCTTATGGGGATCTTACACTGATTCTTATAGTATAATCTGCACCATTGTAATTCTAAAAGTTTCATTTCTTGAGAGACAGATTTCTCTTCCCTCTACTCACCTTTAACAATATTGTAATGCCTGTGAATGGTCTAGACTAAATTGGCTAACTATGCTGTGAGATGCTACTAAATGTAAGGAATACGGAATTTAGCTCAATGTGGTGTGAATCAACATTTTTTGTACTACATAACATGTAAGAAACAGGTTTTGTGCTTATCTGTGTGCGTGTTAATTCGTTTTGGGTGGAGTAGACCAACCTTTAGAGAGAGAATGTAATGCAAATTTTTTTTCAATACAAAAAGTTTTAAAGAGGTGTTATTGTTTTAAAGAGCATGGATTAATTCTTTGGGTGAAATATAATCCATTTTCCTGTATGTTCCCTAGCTCAGTAAAAGTACTTGGAGAAATTTTTATAAAATGTGAAAGTGTGGTTTAATAGCAGAGAAAGTCATCTCTGAGCTGATGACAAGCACGAGGAATAACCGGCAGCTGGAAGAAGTTATAAGTTGGTGAAAGTAAGCAGGTAGAATGAAATTTGCAGTTCTTTCCCAACAGCCAGTATTCTAAATACAATGTTGTACAGAAAGATACTTTTTGTACACTGGTGAGATCACGCAATGGCATAGCAAGACCAGGCTCTGAGTACACGTTAGTTTTTTTCAAACCACTTTGTGTGTATGTGTGTCAACAACAGACTAATGAAAAAAATGAACAGAAGTGTGACAGGTTAGAACAGCTCCAGTCCAGCTGGGCTGCAAGCTCCCTCTCTGACTCCAGTGCCATCCCTGGCTTTTGGGCATCCTGCCTTCCATGCACAAAGCAGAGCTGAGCTGCTGAGGGAATGTGACTCTACTTCTTTGTGACTGGAGCTGCATCTATCTTTAGATTTTTGATGTATATGGTAATAGTGTGATTATGGTAATTAATTTGATTAAGGAAAAAAAAAGACTTCATGTCTTGGCTTTGCATGCAGTCAGTATGCTAGGAGACAATATCTTGATTTGTAAAGTATAACTCCAAAAAGAAGAAAGAGAAGCAGGAAATCTTTTTATAGTATGATGAATTTCCATTAAAAAAAAAGATTAATCCTGTAGCCCTGACTGTAATGCTTATAGACTCATTTCAAAGGTCAAGCTGTCCTCCTTAAAGACAAGTGAAAAAAGGACCCTCATCACCTCAAAAAGTAGATCAACACAGGCTTATCTAGGGGCTCCAATAGGATCTTGGTAAGGTGGTTAAAAAAACCTGTCAGATGACATACTTAAGTCATATCACAAATTTGCTGTATCTGCCATACGATAGCTTACTCTGACATCTAAACAGCCTATCCTTGCTTAAGTGGAGAGGTGGACAGATGACCTCTATAAGTCTCCTTTTTTTTTTTTTTATGTGAAAATTTCCTATCGTTCTAAACATATCTTTGTGAGGAGAGGTTATTGCTGACTTTATCTAAAACAAACTTCAGGGTAGGCTTACATTTGGCAACATGGAATGCTAATTTGCTAAGGCTGTGGAGAATCAGAGCTGCTCTTTTAATATACTAGATCCCAGTTATTCTACTGCAGATGTCTATATATAATTTCATCTAAAATTTCCTATGTGGCTCCTTAGCGGCATGTGTTTCTGAGAAGGAAAGATGCTATAGTATCCCTGGTAAGCAAGGTGGGGGTTTTTATCATTAAGCTATAAGAATTATGATAGTAGGCCCTTTATGTGGCTAAAAACAGGTCTTTTTTTTCAACTGTTGCTGCTCCTTTCCTTAAAAGAGGTTGAACCAGTGTTTCAAAAGTCATCGTCACTTTTTGAATCATCAGAATTTCTATGGATAAAAGACAGACTTTCTGTTACAGGTTACTGATACAATTTTCATTATGGGATAGATTTGTCTTTGTGGTAATGTGTACAGAACAAAGCCTGAAAAACTGTTTGTGTACTTCATTTCTTGCAGAGGTTTTTGGTGTGGAGTCCAGAGTGATACTCTACCCACCTGTCTCTACTTCATCTGCCATTAATGGAAGTATCTCTCTAACGTGGCTCTCAACTAAGGAAGCTATCATCTGGTTCTACATGCAACTGAGGCAAGGAGGAATTAATCTCCAAGGCCATACCAAAGAATCTTTTACAGGGTAGGTTGATGATTTGCTCCAGGGTCTTTGCTACAACAGTTTATTACTACTAAATTTCTGAGGATCTGTTAATTTGGTAGCCTTACAAAATTTCTGCTTGTTCTTTTCTTTTGAACTTCTATTTTTTATAGGCAGAAAATCTGAATCAAAGTCATGTTATCTCCTCCTGTTTGCCAAGTCTGCAAGTACTAATTTAAGCGATAACTACTTATAGCTGAAGTAGTTGCTCGTGGGACAGTTATTTTGAAATTTCACAACAGTACTGTTTCAAATGTCAAACTTGTTACCTGTTGAAGTAAAGATTTCTAACTTTTCCATCTATGGTAGAAAAATCTCTGATTTTGGAATTTGGTATCCTTTGCATTAACCCTGATGTTATATGACACAACTTTCCTGAGGCTTATAGATTCTAGCACTGGTTTGGATTTAAAACAAAAGTATATGCCTAATCTATCCTTATCAAGACAATTTTTAATTCTTTTAGGATTCCACGAAGACTGCTCGTGTAAGTAAAATGAATTGTCTTTGCAATCTGCAGTTTCCATTGCTGCAATAGTTATTTTTTAATTTATGAAAAAATAAGCAGAATTAGTTCAGTATAGCTGTATATGAATTACTATCTTTCTCTCTCCTATACAGCAGAAAATTTCTTGCAACACAAACTAGAGGCATGCTTTAAAATATTGAATTGTTTTTATTAGGTATTAATTTACTAAGAATGTATTTCATTAATTTTAATTCTTCTGCAATTCTTCTACATAGTGTTTACGTGCATATTTTGCTAATATGGTTTTATTTAATTGACCATTTAAAGTATTCCACTATGCATTTTAGTAATTGAGAATTCTTAAAAATCCTTTTTAGTTATGTCAAACAAATGAAAGATCAAAAGCTTAAAAAATAACTGGAGAAGGATTAAGTAATTCCATGTACTTGAAAATGGGTATGTTGAAAAGGAGCTGAAATTCAAAGTATGTAAGTATCAGTGTAACGTTCTGCACCACACCAAAAAATGATGGTAATTTATTGTTTAATCTTGAATGAAATATGTTGTCTGTAAAAGGAAGCTTTTAGGAAATGTCAAATAGTAACAGATTGAGAGACAAATGTTAAAATCAGGGAAAGAAACTTCTGATACAAGATCTGCCATGCTGGTTTCTGTTGCCCTAAAGCAGAATGAACTTCTGATAAGAGTGTCAACTTTCAGTGGTACCACCCAAATTGGAACAGATCCTGACTAACTTGCTAAAGATTAGAACTGTCCATAGACTGATTTATTCAAGATAGCAAGGACAATTCTGTTAAGACCTGCCAAATTTAAAAGCTGAGCAATCCATTTATGCCCTGCACAGGGTGACGAATAGAACTGTAATTAAGCACACAGCAGTTCTGTTCCTCAGTCTCCAAAAGGCAGGATTCTAGCTCAGCTGAAGGTTTTTTAACTTCTAGTTGACATCTACCAAGAACATGTCCTACTTCTCAATGAGACTTGAAAAATGACAGGTGTGCTTGCATGTTCTCTTTTCTCTACACATGGCCACATTTTCTGTCTAGAAACCTTTAACCTTTTCAAGGCATAGATGGCTTTATTCTGTCTTCATATGCTACTTAGCATAATAGGTTTACAGTTCCTCTGGGTGTTCATACTAGCTATCGGAACACAAAGAAAAAATACAAATGTGCCTTCTATGCTTCTTAATGAAGGATTTCTTTCTTTTTTTTTCTTTTTTTAATCCCAACAGGTATAATACATAGTTCTGGATAAAATTACTAGCTTGATCACAACACTGCTTAATTCCCAGAGGCCAAAGAACATCTGATCAGTCTGAGCAATGGAAGAGCCGAGGCAGCCGCTCACAGAACCATACTGCAGGTAACACCACGGCCCACTGAAGAAACAGGACAGTTCTTTTTTTGTCCAGTTAATGAACTAAAGAAACTGAACTATCAATTATGTAAAACCATACTATTTTTAACATTTCAAACCACCTGAGGATCTTTACCTGTATTTTTATCTCAGATGGACCAGAAACTATCCTGTACAGGTAATTGTTGATGACAGTGTTGTGTGGAAAATTACCCCTCATTATCAGTTGTGAGGGCCAAGACCTCGTAACTCATTGCAAGCAGTAAGTAAAATCCTTGTTGGGCTGATTCTATTAGCATAATTTATTGATGTCAAAGGACCTCTCCCCCACCACCACCACAAGGATAAAACAAGACAAAAAATTCCCAGAAGTCTACAAGAATTAAGACAAGAATGTCCACAGCACTTCATATCTCTAACAGGTAGATATTTAAATGAGCTGATATCAAGCTCAGAAAAAGTAAAAACTTGGCATACCAATTTAAGAGCTGGAATCTTTAATAATTTGTTTCCAAATTTTCTGTAGTATTACTGTGTATCCAAACCTAAGTAGCTAACTAGTTTGTCTACCTGTGATTATGAGGGATTTGTAGCTTTCAAAAGAGACCAAGAAGCAATTAAACATACCGTGTGTTTCTAGGTTAAAAAGAAAGCATTCCAGTCTGTTGGAAGGGTGGAATGTATGTGCGTGCGTGTGTGTGTATATATATATATATATATATGGTTTGTTTGGGGGTTTTTTTGGTCTTAACATCATAGCAAACAACATTGTTTGTACTGACAGTTTTGGCAAGATTTTTCACTCATGAAAGTACCTTAATAACAAGCAGCGTGTGATTTTACTCACTTCTCTGAGAGCAGCCTGAGAAAGGAATTTTTTTTTCTTGATCTTAACAGCAAGTGTTTATTCACTGCCTCTTACTATGACATCTACCTAGTCCAGCCTCTTACCTGGGAAGAAAATTCCTAAAATCCTGGGAACTTGAAATGGAAATAGGAGGAAATAAAAGTGTACATTTGACACCTCTTCTGATTTTTTTTATGTATGTATAAAGCAGGCCCTGATCAGATTCATAAATAAAAATTATTACATTATTTATGTATTTTTTACACTATTTACATTTGTATTGTTAGCATTAGCATTACAAGCTGTCACTGGCAGCTTTTGGTACTATCACAAACAATGATTCTTTAAAAGCTTTGTACTAAGTGACTTTGTTCACAAGGATTTTTTTGCAGAACATTCAGTTACAAAGTACCTGTGGTGCTGCTTGTATTGCCATGCGTTGAACAATTTGATTAATCAGCTGCCAGTTGCCTATGTTCAATGCAATTATGATGTGCTCATCTTACTTCCTATAACTTCAATATTTATCTAGGATAAAACTAATTTTATTTCAGTGTAATTTTAGAGAAAGTTTCTGATCTTTGTGGGTTTTTTTTCCATAGACTAAATGCAGATTTTGGATGATACTGTGAAAGGACTCAATGGCCCACTAACGCTACATTTAAAGTGATAACTGGGATTTTATTCTACGAATAATTTTGCATGTGAGTAATTCACTTATCTGAGTTGCCAAACTTCTAGATTCTGGTTGTTCTGTTTACAAATAAGCAGCATGATATAATTGTGGTATATTTCGTATGAAGGCACGCTCAGAAATGTAGCTGTCCTTTGAATCTATTTTTACTTATTGTTGAGGTCATGACAGTAATCTGTAAATAACTGAAAGGAAGTATTGGATTTGGGCTTTTATGAACAAACAAAAGAAATTAAGCAAAACCACTATCTCTCCCAAGTATTTTACACTGGCTTTGGGTAATCCATGGAAATATTACATATGAATGATATCTCTTACTCTGCCTAATAACATAATAATATTGCTGCTGAGCAAATCCAGCATTAATCCAGTTGTCTTCAAGTAATTGCATGTTGGATTAAAAAGTTGTAGTTTGTTAGTTACTCAAATGTAGTTTCTTTTCAGAAAATACTTTCTGTCTCAAAGTGAAGTTGTTTTTCTTGATATATTTAAGTGGTGAGTTTAAATATTAATATTAGAAGACAGGATCATTTTACAAATAAATTTAAAAATAGGTTACAAGCACGTGTTGAATCTGAGTTACAGAAGCATTTTCTTAGGAAACTCTCTTTTACATTTTATTTCCACTTGCTATTCTGTTGTTCTTCCTAGTAATTTGCCTGTATTTTTCAGGATTCTGCCTGCAGACTGCAAGAATCAGTAACATGTTGCACCATTAACTTAGATCCTGGAAACACATCCTTCAATAAGGTGAAAAAATTTGGAGAAACTCACTGAAGTGAGTGCTTTGTTTGGTTTTTTTATCTTGTTTTGTCTAATAATAGACCAATTTGAAGCAAGTTGTTTAAAAGCATTTTGATAAATCATGTATACTATTTGCTTGCTTGCATTCTTTCTTTTTTCTGTTCTCGTATATCTCTATTTAAATTTCTAAAATAATAAAGTGGGGTGTAGACATTTGTCAATATATGTATGCAGGAATATAATTTTAGTGTAGAATTTGGTAATATGTTTTCCTAATTTCAGCCAAAAAAAATCAGATATAGAGATCTTTGCTCCTTCTCAGTTTGCTTTAGCATCTTTATGTTTTCACTTTTTTATTTATTTTGCAATTTTGTTCAGAAAACCATTCAAATATAAAATTAATTTTTCTAATTAATGTTTTAGATCCTTTGGTGCTAAGTTTTTCATTGCCAAACAGTTGAATACCACAAACACTGTAGGTGATGCACTCCCACGTTATCAAATAAATGTTCAAGGTACAGCTTATAATGTTGAAAAATAGAAAAATAAATTGACCTTGATGAAGTGTGTCTTCTTTTGTCTGTTCCCAGGAAAGTTTATTTCAGGTATTTCTACTGCTGAAATGATTAGAGTTAACAGCTTTTTCCCTCCATTTTATTTTACAGGGTCTCTTCATCTTCCTGATATATGGGGTGTACAACACAGAGGTAAGTCTGCTTGGAGTATCTCAAGGCTGACAGAGTGAATGAGAGAAATGACAGGTTTCTTATCTTGATAACTGAGGGACAAAGTTGGCTTTCCATATGAGTGTCCTACTGCCCTTCATGCTTGGACTAGCTTATATGCATCCCAGCTTACCATTAAACACAGACACCCTGAATAAAGGGACAGACTCATTTCTCATAGGCATTGACTAATATTTTACTGCTGCTTTAAGTTTTTTGAATTCCTGGTCTTTCTTTTAACACTTAGCTAAACCTGACGGTCCTAAACTTGCATAATTTAATTTACAGGTAAAAATGAACTGTTAGTTTACATGCTATTTAAAGGAAACTATTTACATTAGAAAAGGAACAAGTTTTACTTATTTGACTTCAAAATTTTGTTGGGTATAGAAACTGCATCCAATTCCATTTTTTACATCAATTAGTTTTAAGATTTTAAAATCTGACCCAAGGCTTGGTACTGGTTAGGCCTATGGAAAGTACTTAATCTTTACAAGTTGAACTGTTGTAAGGGGAAATATTTTTGACAGCTAAAGCACAAAAATCATAAGGAATTTATTCACCTTGTTCCATTACTGCCATTATGTTAATGATAAAAATTAGTGTTAATATGTTCCAATTCCAAGTCTTTAAGCTAAGGTACCTCTGCAGTTTACAGTTTAATGTAATTTGGAACTCAGTAGTAAAACCTTACAGAAATATAAAAGGCTTTCAAAGCCAATAGTTAGAAATGAAGCAGAATTCTCTTCAGATTGTATTTGTATCCATGGGGGCATACTCTGTTAGAAAAATAGTGAAAAAGGTCTCCTGATTGCTTTCATCAAAAAAAAAAAAAATTCAAAATAACAGAGCTTTTATCTCATTTCCGTTACAAGGATGAATTATTTCCGTACACGCAGCTAAAACAATGAGCATTATTAGTAGCGTGGGGTTTGTTGTAACAGTGGGCCAGAGAATCCTGTACTTGGGGTCCACTGGTAGAAGCCGTGGGTTGTGGGCTGTGGGGTAGGTGCGCCAGCAGCGCCGTGCAGCTAACGTGCCAGCGCGAGTCCTGCGGCCGTTGGAACGCGGCGAGGGCTTCCCACGAAACGGGCACCAGTGGTGCGGGCAAAATATGCCCGACTGATAGACCAGATTAAAATATTCCTTCTTGGTGGTGGTATCTCACTTGTGGGAGTAGCTTCATTAACGCAGTGGCATCATGTGCGACTAATGCCATTGTTTTGAGACACAAGCAGCACAGATATAGTAGTCTGACTCTGTGAAAGGAAGTCTCCTCACCTCTGAAATTGCACCGTTTAGGAGGAGCACACACGCTAAACGTACAGCCGCTGCCCGTTCCAGGTGTTTTGTATATACTTTGGTTGGGCAATCACGTTACCCACGTGAGGCCGCACCTGTGATTTTAATTACAGGTCGAGTCTCTCCCGCAGAGTGAGAGGGGCGGCGTTTGCCCGGTCCCGTTAGCTGGCAGGCGTCCGCCCGGCGTGGCTGGCGGCCGGTACCGCACGTTACCGGTCGGCTACCACCGCTCGTGGAAACAGCCACGCTTTGATGGCAGGAAGGATGTCGCTTGCGCTATTCTTAGTAACGCGGCGGCAAGTCTAAAGCGCGTGTTCGCCACCGTCTCTCCTCCCCCGGAGACTGCGCTGGGCGCTGCTCGGGCCCCGGGGCTCCCGCCCCGCCCTGCCCGTGCGGCGGCGGGGCCGGCAGCCCGCGGGAGCCAGGACCGAGCCTCCGGGCGCTCCGGGTCAACGCCTCCGGGCGGACGCGGCGGAGGACTCTCCGGGACGCGGCCCGATGACCAGGCCTTCTGCGGCGGCGCCCACCAACATGGCACCGCAGCCCCCCCCCCCCCATGCGAGCGCGGCGGCGACGGTGGCGGCGGGCGGGGGCCCGTCGCGCCTGCGCGCTGCCTGCCTGCTGGCTGCCCGGCCGGCCGGGCCGTACCCAGCGTGCCGCGCGCCGCGCATGTGCAGTGCGGGGCGCAGGGGCTGCTAATTCCATTGTGGAGCGGACGCGGCGTTATTTTTAACTGGAGGCGGCGGCGGCGGGAGCCGTAAGTGCAGCCCGGGCCGGGGGCCGCCCGTCGGCGCGGGTGGGGGTGGCGGCGATGCGCCCGGGCGGCGGCTGCCGGGCCGCCGCGGGAGCCAGCCGCTGAGCGGGCGCCCGCCAGCGAGGCAGCGAGCGGTGTCCGGCGGGCGGGCGGCGGGTCCCGCAGCCCCTCTGGGCCGCGCCTCCTCTCCGGCCCGCCTTCCCGGGGGATGAAACTCGGCAGCGGCTTCCTCGGCGGCGGCGGCAGCAAGAGGGCGGCGGCTATGGAGCCCACCTTCCCCCCCGGCATGGTTATGTTCAACCACCGCCTGCCCCCGGTCACCAGCTTCACCCGGGCGGCCGCGCCCCCCCCGGCGGCCCAGCACCCCCCGCAGTGCGTGTTACCTCCGGCCTCCGCCGCCGCTTCCTCCACGGCGACGGCCGAGCCCCCGGCGCCTCCTCCCCCTCAGGACATGACTTTCAAGAAGGAGCCGGCGGGGGCTTTCCCCTCCGCTCCCTCCTCCTCGCAGAGGAGCCCCTGGGGCTTTCTGCAGTCCCTAGTGAGCATCAAGCAAGAGAAGCCCAGCGAGCAGGAGGAGGAGGAGCAGCCGCAGCACCATCACCACTATGGAGGGCTCTTCGGGGGAGCAGGGGAGGAGAGGACCCCCGGCCTGGGGAGCAGCAGTGGGGAAGGAACCGGCCAGAGCGTGATTCAGGACCTTAGCCTTCTTCACCACCTGCACCAGCATCCCCACCGAGACCTGTTACTGAGTGGCAGAGGTGAGGGCGCCCTTGGGAGCTCGGGTGAGCCAAAGCATGATGCCCAGGTCAAGAAGGCTAAGAGGCCAAAGCCAGAAACTCAGGGAATCAAAGCCAAGCGGAAGCCAAGTGCTTCATCCAAACCCCCCCTGGTGGGAGATGGGGAAGGTGCTATTGCGTCCCCCAGTCAGAAACCTCACGTCTGCGAACACTGCAGCGCTGCCTTCAGGAGCTCCTATCACTTGCGCAGACATGTGCTCATTCACACGGGGGAGAGGCCTTTCCAGTGCAGCCAGTGCAGCATGGGTTTCATCCAGAAGTACTTACTGCAGAGGCACGAGAAGATCCACAGTAGGGAGAAGCCTTTTGGGTGCGACCAGTGTAGTATGAAGTTCATCCAGAAGTACCACATGGAAAGACACAAGAGGACGCATAGTGGAGAAAAGCCATACAAATGTGACACTTGTCAGCAGTATTTTTCCAGGACTGATAGACTGTTGAAGCACAGAAGAACATGCGGTGAAGCCATAGGTAAAACAGGTGCTGGAATGGAGCCCGGATCATCAAATAACATGGGTAACTTGGCTGCATTGTCTCAGGGAAATACAAGTTCCTCAAGGAGAAAAAGTAAAACAAAAAGTATATCCACTGAAAACAAAGGAAATAAGTGTAGCAGCAAAGTAACTGAACCTCAAGTTACAAGTAATGTGGCCATGTCAAATTATGCAGTTGATATTCCTATTGTGTCTTCCAGTGGTGGGCTAGTTGGCACGGGTGTAGAAGAACTTCAGAAAAAGGTGCCAAAATTGGTCCTGAAAAAAGGAAGCAGAAAACAGGCAGACAAAAATTACCTTAATTTTGTATCACCACTGCCAGATATTTTGGGGCAAAAACCACTGTCTGGGAAACAGAGTGGCTCTCTAGGCCTAGTAGCCAATACTGGTGTAGAAACTATTGGCCTTCTCCAAAGTACAGGTGGTAAACCAGGTCAGATAAGTAGCAATTATGATGATGCCATGCAGTTTTCAAAGAAAAGAAGATACTTGCAAACTGCAAGCAGTAACAGTGCCTTTTCAATTAATGTCGGACACATGACTTCCCAACAGTCCGTCATCCAGTCTGCAGGTGTTAGTGTTATGGATAACGAAGCTCCATTATCTCTTATTGATTCAGCATCTTTAAATAATGAAATAAAGTCTTGCCACGACAAGTCTGGGATTCCTGATGAAGTCTTACAGAGCCTTTTGGACCAGTACTCTCACAAATCAGAAGGCCAGAAAGAAGATCCATTCAGTATAACTGAACAGCGTGTGGACTTGCACACCTCAGGAGAACATTCAGAGATGGTTCAGGAAGAAAACTTGAGCCCAAACTCTCAAACAGTTTCAAATGATAAGGCAAGTATGTTGCAAGAATACTCCAAATACCTCCAACAAGCCTTTGAAAGAACAACCAATAGCACTGGTTTTGCTTTTGGACCCAGTTTCCAGTTTGTTAGCTTGTCTTCAACTCTTCACAACCACACTCTCTTTCAAGACAAACAGATATACACTACATCTCCACTTGAGTGTGGCTTCAGCCAATCCGTTACCTCAGTATTGCCGACTGCGTTGCCAAAACCTCCATTTGGGATGTTGCTTGGATCTCAGCCAGGCTTTTATTTGTCTGCTTTGGAGGCTACGCATCAACAGTTGACTCCTTCTCAAGAGCTGGATGATCTCATTGATCCGCAGAAAAACTTAGAGACTTCATCTAACTACCAGTCAACATCTCAAAAACTGACTGGCCAGAAGGAACAGAAAAACTTAGAATCCTCAACGAGCTTTCAGATCCCGTCTCAGGAGTTAACTAGCCAGATAGATCCTCAGAAGGACATAGAGCCTAGAGCAACCTACCAGATCGAGAACTTTGCACAAGCGTTTGGTTCTCAGTTTAAGTCGGGCAGCAGGGTGCCAATGACTTTTATCACTAACTCTAATGGAGAAGTGGACCATAGAGTAAGGACTTCAGTGTCAGATTTCTCAGGGTATACAAATATGATGTCTGATGTAAGTGAGCCATGTAGTACGCGAGTAAAAACCCCAACCAGCCAGAGTTACAGGTAAGGTCCCGACTGTGATCAGGCTGTGGGGTCTTCTTAATGTAATTTTGTTTTACTTTGACAACACTGCCATTGGAATGTTTCTACACGGTCCTATTAAGAATAATGTAACATGCCCTTTCAATGCAACTTTTCATATTTAGTTTATTTTGTTAGCGTGATTTTTTTAGATCTGTTTATTACGGTTTTTAATCAAAAAATCAATAGATTAAAATAGTGTTTTTGTTCAAGTGACAGTGTTTAGCAATCAAATTTACATTATATAGATTGTCAGGGAATAGCCCAAAAGTTTAAAATGCAAAAATTTAACTTTGTTCCTAGGACTGAGGTTTATTCTAATTGCTTTACTCTCAGGAAAGTGTAACGAAGCATGGGAATTCTATGCACCACTAGTGTATTGGAACTTCCAATTTACAGATAGTGACAAATATATCTCAGCTTTTTGAGGAAGGGATCTATGACATTTCAAATTGCTGTCTCTTATGTCTGGGCCGATCTGAAAGAATTTTGCTACCTAAATCTTGATGTTTTTAAAGTACTCCTGTTCTTCCAGGTGATGCTCATTCCAGGCAGGTGGAGCAAATATTCTTGGGTCTATACTAAGAGCCCAGAATGGTAGCTTTAATATAAACAATAATGTCCCCAGAACTCCTGTGTAAGACTGTAATTCCATGAAGAGATTCTGTTGACACAAACCATGAGAACAAAACGTGTGTGTCTGGTTCATGTCACTAGAACCCCAACTTGAAACTACAGTCATAATCCAGATATGCTTTTGGGATGCATTATTTATTATACATGGTTCAAAAAAAGTTGATCTCTTGCTCTTCCCCTTTTCCACATTCTTTTAGTGTATAAGGTTCCCTCTCTTTTGTTGTGCTCCCAATTATTCCAGACTTGATCTTGGGTGTTTTTCCCCGCCTTAATTTACACCTTTTCTTCCCCTTCTTCCCTACACACTCCCTCTCTCTCACCTCAACTTAATAGCGAGCATTTAAAAAGATTTACATTCCAGAAAGTGCATATCTTATGTACTTTCTGATGTCTTACGACATCAGATTATGAACAGTAAACACCCACACACGTTTTAGAATTATGTCAAGGTTTCCATGTACGATAAGAAATAATATACTCCCAATTGTACATACTAAGGCCCCTGTCCTGCATCAGGGTCGGCTGACGTGGACCCCTGTGCCCAGCAGTGCACCAGTGGTGTCACTGGAGCTCTCTACGGATGTCGGGGTTTGCAGCAGTTCATCATTGCAGGCTTTTAGGGCCTAAGGCTGCAATTCCATCAAAGGCTTCTGGTGATGACATCAACTACAAAAGTAGAACTTGAGTGGCTTGTTAGTATCAACAGAACTTTTCTTTGGAATTATTGCCTTACTTTATGTATATTTTGTGGTACATTATTTATTATATGTGAATCCTGATTAATGCCTGTGGAGCCACGGAAACCTGCTAGAAATACTGGTGGCCATTCAAAGCTGCTGAAAGGCAGTGGCACTGCTCTGAACCACTTTTTTGCAAATGTATTTTTTGATTAGTTTTTTAATGTAATTTTGGTGATGTTTATGCTGATGGTTTTTTATGTACTCTTGGTGATGTTTCAGTCTTACGTACTTTTCTGGTGTCAGGAAAGTACCAGTGGTTGTTTGCAGTCTTATTGTGTAATCAGCCTATTACAGGCTTCCATGTATAATAAAGTTATTAACATTGTGCAAGTGTAAAACACTTCTGTTATGAAAGTGGTGTATTATTAAACGAATTGTTACAAAAATCCTGGGTAATTTCTCCCGTTGTCCCTCACCACTAAAAATTGAAACCTGAGCCCACTTGTAATCTCTTTTACTAGGTGATCTATCTTTTTTTTTCTTACTAATCTAGAGGTTGTTCTCATAGAGTCCATGTAACTCCATTAACTTTTTCTTTATACTTGATTATGTATTTCACCCTATTTCAGTTTAAGTAAGCAAACAACAACTGTTTTCTAAACACAGAACCCAGCCTGTTATCAGGGATGAAATAGTCCATAACCACTGTGTTGGTTTTTTCAGTACCTTTTTCTTTTGTTTTACAGAGGTTATAATTTACATTCTTTATATTGTGTGTACTAGAAGTTGCATATGTATTGTTCTGGCTGTTTGCTTTAACTTAATGCTAATAAAACCCATTATTCACAAAATCATAAAGATATCAATTCTATTATCCAGTCACACTTTTGAGAACCTATTAAGGAAACATTATGAGATTAAATTTTGGGAAGGAACTTACTGGCATGTTTTCAGCTTTTCTTCCTTCAGTTTCTTTTTGGGTCAGATAATCTGAATGCACTATTTTAGAAATCAGGGCTCGCTCTCATACCTTTAGCTTCCAAGGCAAAGACTAACAAATTTCCTTAAGTTAAAATGTTTGTACAACCTCATCTTCTTAAATTGTGTCTTTTTATATATGATTTTGGTTAAAAAAAAATGCATATTGTTAACTTCAAAGACATTTTGTAATTGCTGGAAATCCAGAATGACGCATATATAATACAATTTTGTTCAAAGTAAAGATTTTAGAAAGTCTTCTATCTGGGTTTTTTTGTTTGTTTGTTTTTCTTCTTCCTGCTCTAACTTCTGCATTATAAGGAAGGCCTAGTAAAAATAGTATTATAGCAAAATACTTACAAGTAATCTGAAGATAATTTGTGGACTCCTTAGTCTGTATTTTTCTTCAGCTTTGCGTGTGAATATGAGAGTAGCAGTGCTGAAAGTCTCAAAATGCTTGAAAAGTAGTGTGTTGAAGAACAGAAAACAGCAATTTGAATCAAGGTAATGACGTGGACAAGAGAAAAATTGTTGGCATGCTGAAAAGCAAATAAGGATGAAAACTTTCCAAAGTAAATATGAAATATGCTTAATGTTTAATATTTGGAACATTGCTAGGAATAATTTCAGAAAATCTGAGGAGGAAATTAATGGAATTTTGTATGGTCTCTCCACAGCTTAGCAGCCATTCAAATATGTTTCTAAATAGAACAGAACTAGACCTTCTCCTAATTTAATATGGAGTTCAAATGTATTTTTCTTTAAATAATGATGCTTAAGCATATGATAAAATGCATAGAAATCAGGGTATAGCTTTGTCTGCTAGGTATTAGAGCTACGTAGTAAGCAGTAGTAACTCACATGGACTAAAGGTCTATTTAGGGCTATGTGGCAGTGAGAGAAGGAAAAAGGAAAGCAAAATGACCCTTGAATTTTTTTTTCCACTTCAGTTCCTGTTTTAGTTTTGTGTTGTTTTTATAGGAATTACCGTAGGAGAACGATAACCTGTTTCCTACCACTAACAGGAGCGTAAAGAATTTGATATACATGATGATAGAAAATTGTACATAAACTGTTACTCTTCTTATAGTAGCTCACAGAAGTTTGGAACCAGTGCATTATGGTACCCTGACTTGTGAATGTGTCTGTGCGCCCCAAGCCACTAAAAGTGCTTATCTGACCTGCCTGCAGGTGATCTAGAAGAGCTAGATAAAATTTGTAGTAGTTCCTGTATTATTTAAATTGGACACAGGCTTGTGGGTAGTGGGTGAAATTTTAGAGTAAGAAATTGGTGAAATGAAAGGAGGATGAAAAAAATGTGAAAATACGATGGTGCTAAGGGAGATTACAGTTTCAGGTTTATGGACTACTGAAGAAGAAAAGCTGCCTGATGCCTCATGGAGACCTTGAGAAGATATTGGAATAATTCAACGTATTCCATTAGTGGTTTTTTGTTGCTTCACTTGTTTAGTCTTCCTCCGCGCCCCCCCCCCAATATTATATGCATGAAAACAGTGTATTTGTCTGAATGATACTTCTGCTTTTTTTCCCTACCAACTAGAAATCAGTGTTGTTCATGTGAAGCTGCAGTTATGACTGTGGAAATGTTTGTTATACCTGAGAAGATACATGTGAGAATGTGTAAGTTACTACCTCGCTGTTTTTTATTGTATGTGTTGAAGGGAGTCAGGTCACTTTAAAATGGAAGATTCTGTTTTCAGCCCCTGCTGACTACCAGCTTTAATCATTTGGGCTGGAATTTTCCAGGCACTGTCTGTCTCACTCCACACGCTATCTTTCTCTGGGAAACTTCTGCAAAAATTGCTCACGTATTTCCTAAAATAAGATTAAGGAAGAAAACTTTCTTGTTTCACTGGCATTTTCATCCCGTGCTTTAAAAACAAATCAGAATCACTCACCCACCCAAGCTAGGACTTTAGACTAGGTGGATAGGTGTGCCTTGTTGAATGACTGTTCTGGAAAACCTGATAATAATCAATTCAGAGCTTGAAAATGCTTTTACATTCAGAGATTTGAAAGTTTGGTGGCTATATCTCTGAAGATGACCCCTTCAGCATAACAGATCAGGCTATTACAATTGTTTGCTTTGGTGGTCCAAGTGGATTTTAAGGTGATTTTTTGTGGTGTTTTTTTAATATAAATACTTAAGAAAATATGGTATAGTATTGTGTACAGCATTTGGAACACAGGATATATATACCCTGTTTACCAAATGAACAGCTATGATACGCTTTGTTGTCCATGTTGTTCAAAATGTATTTCTTGTGTCCCCTTTTTCACTTGCAGTTAAAACCCAGATTTATTTCAGTGGTGTTTGTTTTCTCACAAACAGTAATGTCTGACTACATCAAAAAAAAAATTTTTTTTTTCATCTCCTTATACTGATATTCTACTCTTACGGGTTTTATAGATACCAATGCTAAAAATTTCCTTTTGGATGCCCAGTTTCACTTTGATACCTATGATCTGGAGGGTTAGGTACTGGAATTTAATCTCTTTGACGCTGATTGAAGTTGAGTTTCTTGGTACAAGACCCCTGCTGTTTCAAACTGTCCTCATGGAGAGAAACTGAGGAATAGTTACCAGCTTAGTAAATGTGGAATAGCTGATTGTCTAGAATCAAGTAGAAGCTGTGGGACAGAGTCATGGGGTAATTTAATTCTCTAAGGTGACATTTGGGAGCCTCAATCACTAGGTTGTCTCTTCCCTTTTCTTGTGTTCACTGTAAATCTGGGACCTGCAACAAGCAAAACCAGGTTCTGCAGCTAGCAGCCTCATTAAGCATCGTCCTGCTTCATTCTCCGAGTGTTGGCATCCTATTCGTTGTGAATACAAACAGCAAGGCAGTGTTGCTTGGAAAAAATACTGTGTCATCATGTAATCAGTCTGTCATAACGCACATACAAGATGGGGTGAATTGAGGATTAAAAGGAAGACTTAGTTCTGACATTTTTTTAACTTGCAATGCTTGATTCATAAGCTTTATATTAATGTAAGTTTTGGTATGTAGCATACTACTATATTTTCAATATTGATACCATGTTTTGTTTTTATTAAATTTCCAGTGGATTCCCAATGCTGTCCTGAGTAATGGTATGATGCTAAACTAGAAAGCTGCCTGTGTACTTGGGGTCTGCAATTTGATAAAATATTATCTAGCCAGACTCAAAATGAAGTAAGAATTAAGAACTAATTTAAGAATATATTTCTTTGATTATTTTAATATACTTATCTTGCCTTAAAATGTATTTTAAATAGTCTCTTACTTAGTGCTACAAATACCAAAACATTCTGTGAACTAATGAGGCATATAACGGTTATTACGCAGGATCTGCAGCAAGCATCAGATATTCTGTAGTAGCACGTGTGCCACCTTCGATGCTAAAACCTCCTTTATCTAAAGCTAGGTTATTACCATTCAGAATATTCCTGTGTTGTTCTTCAGAAGGAACCTTTACTTTGTGCTGTCAGCAGAAGAGATTTCATTTTGATTTTTCTCAAAGGCCAAAAGACTGGTTGTTTTTAATCCCACAATTTCTCCTTACAGCATGTACTTCTCTGCTTGTACTCTGTTCCCAGTGAATAGGAGATAAGAGTCTTGACTGGGACGTGAAGTGTGCGGGTGCTGGCATATGGTAAGGATGGTTCAGTCTGCTCAAAGATTCTGAATATTTTTTCTGGAGGGGAAAAAATCTCATAGGTGGGAGTTTCTTTGGGTGCTCTTATGTTCAGAGACAAGTAGGAATAAAACCAGGCTGAGACCTATTTCGAAGAGTAGCATTTACAAAGAAATCTATGTGCACCTCCATGAGTGACGAGGTTTAGAATCACTTTCATTTGCTTTCCAGTAAGGGGGAAATACACAGATGTGTAGTAATACATCTTGCATGTTTTGCTGAGGTGCTTTAAATTATGGTGAGTAAAATATGCCTATGGATCTTCTTGTCTATTAAACAAAATGATCTCTAGAATGAAAAAATATCTTATAAAGTGCTTGGTAATACTGGAAAACAAGACTAATAAGAATTAGCTTATGCAGCTGAAGAGGGCATTTATATTGTGTTAGCTGTCTGCTTGGAATTTGGGTCAGGTTGGTGTCAACACATTCATTCCTAGAAGCTCATGGCCCCGTCACGTCTTAAGGGGCAGGAGGCGATCATGCAATCTCGGTGGAAAGAACGTGGCCTTCCTTTTGCAGCTGAGCTGTAGTCAATGACTTTGAAGTATGAGAAACAGCACAGCAAGCTCCTTTTCTTAGAACACTTAAGGTTTTTTTTTAAGACCTGCCATTTCCAAGTATTGATTTGCTTTGTGAAAATCAAATTCAGATATCTGTGCCAAAAATATGCTTTTTCAGGTCTGGCCAGCTTTAGTCCAGAGGGTTATTCAACAGTAATCAATGGAGATGTGTCACTAAAAATATTCAACCTGTTTAGCTTAAGAAATTTGCCAGCTGTGGAAAGCTAGGTCATATTATATCATGAAGCAGTTCATGTACTTGGTCCATCAAACCCTGTAACTAAATGTGTATGCTTGGTGATCTTAGTGTAGAGTTAAATCTGTATCAAACATGTAGATGATTTAAAAGTTTATTTCCTGAGCATTCTTAATTAAAACTTCTTTCCAGGTTTACTTCTACAATAGTCATTTAATCGTAGTCTGGGGAGATGAGGGTGGAACTTGGATTTTTTTGAGAGATTGCAATCATTTTGTGTAGGTATGCTAGATTTTATTATTTTGGAGTTTAGAGAGGCACGTTAGAGTAAAAGTTTCATAATTTGTTTTACATGGTTCTGGAAATCATATTTCATGCGTGGATGGCAAATGGAATAAGACTGCTGGTAGTTAAAATCATCAATTTTTACTAGTCTTAACACCATATTCTGATGCTTGCATGTTTTGTTCTTCTTACAATGAAACTGAATTAAAACCTCTGAGAAAGCAGTCCTTCTAATATAGCATAATGAAGTCTTTAAATGGGTACAGTTGTAGGTCATCATGAATAGGAATGCAGTGACCTTTTTCTTGACAATGAAGCTGACACAAGCTTCTCAAAGAGCTGTTCTTTTTTATTATTATTTCTCCGCCAGAAAGGACACAAATAAAACAGAGGATCCCCCTTTTCCCATCAGTGAACAAAATCAAAAGGTTAGAAAATGTATTGTAAATTGTCAGTTTGCAAAATCTAGAAATAACATGGTGTTCCTTCTCAATATAGATACTGTTACAGGAGTGGTGTGTGGAAAGGGGTCGGGAAAAGAGGGAAAGTAGAGACACCATATGACTGGTAAAGGACCTTCTGGTTTCTTAAGGTACTCTGTAATAGTCTGGTTTGATTTTTGGATACACAGCAGTGAGGGATTCAGAATTACCAGTAGCTGCTTATAATTTTGAATCTAGAAAAGTCACAGATCTTCCTGTCATTCACTTTCCAGTCACTCTTACGTGTATCTGCAGGCTTGTAATGCAGTGTGGTGAAATATAGGAAGGCTCAAATTTCTTGGTGGCCTGTATAAAGAAGCAAAGCATTTCCAACGTAAATGTTGTGGCTGTTTCCTAATGGGGAGACCCTGTTGCTCCATCCAACTTTAGCAGAGGTTTTTGAATTGTAGTGCTCAGCAATTTTCTTTAACCATAGAGAATCATCTGTCATTCTTAAATAACGGCACTACCTGCTAGTTTAGGACTTTCTCAAGGTTTCAGCAATGTCGATCTGAATTGTGCTGTCTCTTGTAGAGCAGAGGCCTGTGTAGCAGAGTGCGATGAGGGTAATGAATGGACATTTGTCCTTTTTTGTAAGAAGTCATGTCTATAGAACTGGTTGTCTATGATCAGATAATGGTAACTTTTTTTTTTATCCTGTAATGGAGTAAAAATAGGAAATAGGTTGTTGGACTCTTTGTTTATTTCTAGGGGTTTTTTGTTTGTTTGTTTAGTCAATGACCTTAATACATGTTCTTTTGAAGAGCAGGTTGTTTCCTCAGTGATGGGTGTTACTCCCATAATGCCACAGCCTGGGGGAGCTCCTGAATCAGGGCCTTTGGGAGTGTGCCTCTTGGAGAATATGCTTCATCAAAAGGATGGCTGTTAAAAAAAAAACCCACAAAAAACCCAGGGAAGTTTAGATTATACACATTATTTCGGAGCTATGTAAACTAAAAGAGTGAAACAGCAGTTACCATGTAATATTACAAGTCCTTAAAACATATTCCAGGAAAACAATATGCTACTACTCTATAAATGGATCTTCTGTACAGTGAGAAGTGATTTTAATATGCGAAGATCAAAAGATGTGGAACAGCACGTTAATAGTTTGGTTAGAAAGATTTAGTTAACTTGTTCTCCTCTACAAATAAGAAGATGTACCCATAAAGCTTACTTTATAAGCTGGGACCTGACTAATTTGATACCAGAACCTTTTATTTTAGCAACTTCATGTCAAATTCTCTGGGGGGTGGAAAGTAGAAACAATGATTTGTTTTTTTCCAGGGGAAAAAGTGTGCCAAGGAGTGAGGTAAATTCTTAGCAAAGATCAAGTGCTGTGCAGTTTCTGGAAAAGTTATGGTATATCAATGATTTCTACTTGTTTACCTTAACATGCTAATATGAAACAACAAAACCATACTCAGCCCTGAGGAGGACTTGGGGGTGTTGATTGATGGGAAGCTCGACATGAGCCGGCAGTGTGTGCTTGTAGCCCAGAAAGCCAACCGTGTCCTGGGCTGCATCAAAAGAGGTGTGACCAGCAGGTCGAGGGAGGTGATCCTGCCCCTCTACTCTGCCCTTGTGAGACCCCACCTGGAGTACTGCGTCCAGCTCTGGGGGCCCCAGTACAGGAGAGACATGGAGCTGTTGGAGAGAGTCCAGAGGAGGGCCACAGGGATGATCAGAGGGCTGGAGCACCTCTCCTGTGAGGACAGGCTGAGAGAGTTGGGATTGCTCAGCCTGGAGAAGAGAAGGCTCCAGGGAGACCTAATTGTGGCTTTCCAGTACCTGAAGGGGCCTACAGGAAAGACGGAGAGGGACTGTTTATCAGGGAGTGTAGTGACAGGACAAGGGGGAATGGGTTTAAGCTGAAGGAGGGTCGATTTAGATGAGATGTTGGAAAGAAATTCTTTACTGTTAGAGTGGTGAGGCACTGGACCAGGTTGCCCAGAGAGGCTGTGGATGCCCTATCCCTGGAAGTGTTTAAGGCCAGGTTGGATGAGGCTTTGGGCAACGTGGTCTAGTGGAGGGTGTCCCTGCCTGCAGCAGGGGGGTTGGAACTAGATGGTCTTTAAGGTCCCTTCCAACCCAACCATTCTATGATTCTGTGAAACCAAACCTGCAAGCTGCCATGCCTAGTGTTTAGCAGGCTAAAGAAGTAGGCTGACAGGAGTCTCATGAAGTTCAGCGAAGTAAAATGCTCAGTCCTGCATCTGGGGAGGAATAGCCCTGTGCACCAGTACATGCTGGGGGCCAACTGGCTGGAAAGCAGCTTTGCTGAGAAGGACTTTGGGGACCTGGTAGACAACAAGTTGACCAAGAGCCAGCAATGTGCCCTCGTGGCAAAAAAGGCTAAACAGTGTCCTGGGGTGCATCAGGAGGAGCATTGCTAGCCGTTGAGGCAGGTGTCCTATTCTACTCAGCACTGGTGAGGCTACATCCTGGGCTCCCCAGTACAGGAGACAGACAGACTTACTAGGATGAGTCCAGCACAGTGCCACAAAGATGATTAAGGGGCTGGAGTCTCTTTGATATTAAGAGAGGCTGGGAGTGTTCAGCCTGGAGAAAAGGAGGCTCAGTGGGATCTCATCAATGTGTACAAATACCTAATGGGAAAGAATGAAGACAAAGGAGCCAGACTCTTTGCAGTAGTGCCCACCAATGGGACAAGAGGCAATGGGCACAAATTAAAACACATGAAATTCCATCTGAGCACAAGAAAACACTTTTTTTGCTGAGAGGGTTGTCAAACACAGGAATAAGTTGCCAGAGAGATTGTGGAGACTCAGTCTGTGCAGATTTTAAAGCCCAGCTGGACATGGTCCTGGACAGTCTGCTCTAGCTGACCTGGCTTGAGCAGGGGATTTGGACAAGATGACCTCAAGAGGTCCTTTCCAACATCAACAATTCTGTGATTCTCTGTAGTTTTGTTTGATCATTGGTCTGTGCCAAACAGCAACAACAGATTTTATGCTGAGGAGACAGTATTTGTCTGTAGGAAGTAGTACAATGGGATGTCTGAAAGTGCATTGTTCAATGGAATAGATGGGCTAGAGAATTCGAGACGTTGGGGATCCTACCACTATGTAATGTTAAGTGTTGTTTCAGATGTCTAGCTTAGACACTTGAGTCTGCTTTAAATTGCAGGCATTTTCCATGGCAAGTTTTCCTTAGTCTTTTAGTGAAGATTAAGAAGAAAAGAGAGTGAAAGCATTTTGAAATAAAATCCTATTTGCTTCTTTATATTTTACTAACTTTCCTTCTTTCCTTTCTTGTTAACTGTAGAAGTTTACCATAGGGAAGCATCTAGCTGACACTCATTTATGTGATTTGGGAGATGGGAATTGCTTTTTTCCCTCTTCTCCCCCAAAGTCAGCCTAAATGGCCTGGCTTGAAGCTGCTCTTGTTCAAAGCTCATGCAGGAGAAGAGAAAAAAGCAAAGCAGGAGAATGCAGCTTCTGGTTTTGGTTCAGACTTTAACTTGAAATCTTTCTGCTGGAGAAAGGCAGGCGCAGAGCTTTATCTTATCAGTCTGTTGATAAGTTGTAACAGCATTAGGCTGTTTCAGTCATTGCTGTTAGCTGTTGTTCTGGTCACGGGCTTGGTTGTTGCAAAAGATTGTCTTGACTGGTTGAGCCAGATTTTTTTTTTTTAAACAGAAAGAAAAAATGATTAAAAAGGATGGGGATTAAAATGTATATAGTGAATGGATGACAGCAGGAACGTAAGTTTTGTATTCCAGATGTTTTTCAAGGCTTAATCAAAGCTGGATATTACAGCAATATAATTTTGATCGTCTTCAGTGGGTTTGGTCTGGCTGTTTCTTGGGATCAGGGCAGTAATGCTAAATGATGTTGCAGTGAATCCTGTGTTTCCATGTGGTGGTAGAGTTATCAATGATAAGGGAAGTTTCATACTTTTTGGACACCTGTGGTAGGACTAGTTTTAAGTATAGGCTTTTACCAGAGGTCAGTATTTTTCTGGTATACCAGTTATAGGCCTTTCATTTCTGTGCCCTACGCTTCTTTTGTTTGTTAGACTTGATTTCATCACAGTCCTTGGGTTTTATCAGTGGGTGTTGTTTGGACTAACTCAATATTTCCATCTTCAACTTTTCTGGCTTCTATAAACAGTAAATCTTTGTTGGTTTATGCTTACAGATATATTTTTCTTGCTTTTAAACCCTCTTCAGTGCATACTCTGTGTGTACTTAATTTGTCACGTATACATAACGTAAATGCAGTAAAAAATTTTGTGAAAATCCCTGATTCTATGAGATGTTGCAATAGAAAGATGTTACATTTTTTGTATTTTTTTTTTTAAAAGGCTCAGTACTGGACTAAAGTTGCACTAAAGTGTTAGAGGATACTATCCTCTTTAAGATGCAAAGCCATATTATTGTTGAATGCTGTGATTATTGATTTTTATGAAACTTTTTGCTCTAATAACATGGAAAGCCAGCCTTTTATTCATGCGTGTCAGTCTTTAATTACTGAATTTAGGGAGTTTGTTAGAAAATATTTGTCAAGTAGTCTCAGGATGAATTTATGGCTTCCAGTTGTAATCTTTATATTCTTGTGCAGTTTTTCTGTATATGTTTTTCCTGGTGTTTTCGGGGGGGCTTGTTTGTTTGTTTGTTTTTTAAGATAGCAGGCTGGGAAAACAGGCAAAATGCCACAAAGTGGACTTTCTATTGATGTTCTTCTAGTTCAGCAGCAGGTCTGAAGCCCTTGGATGACAAGGACCATTGTCATTTGAGCTAGCAGAGTAACTGGTGGTAGTAGCTGATTTTCACCCTCCCTGGAACACAACCAGTGGAGAAAACAGCTTTGCTAGTTGTTTTCACAGGTAGATGCTGATAACTTAATAATGGTGGACTTGGTTATTTTGATTTTTATTGTGGACCAGGAAGCAGTAACTCTAGCAGATGGACACTTGTTATCTCGGACTTGACCCTTGTTCCTTCTACCTTGTTTCCATTCTGCTTCTCTTACTGCAGTTCTTAACTCAGTAAGCAAATACCACAGTTGTCTCATTCAGATCTCCCTGCTCTACAAGTCTTTACTTCTCTCTTGGCTCCCACTTTGCTAATTCCATCATCTTTTACGTGTACCCTTCTTTTGCTGTTGTAGTCTTGTTATTTCTGTTCCCGTGTTCCTTGCCTGACCAGTTTCTGCATCCAGCTACACGTTCTGTTCTTCCCGCCTGTTCCAGTTTCACCAGAGTCCTTGGCCCTGTGTGCTATTTGCTTTTGTCTGTGTATAGATTTTATTTCTTCTGCATGAGATGCAGAGGATTGGTATTTGCTTGCCACCTGGATGTCTTACTGCTGTCGTGGTACAGAGCTGATGGATAATTTGGTTTTACCCCTCTTGGCAGGGCAGAAGGCATGTATTCTAGCATACAAGAGGAATAGGGTCAGCTGCAGTTTTTCAGAAAATTATATTACGTGGACGAATTTAGGTAGATTTTCTTGAAGGTAACAGCAGTGTACCCCTGACACAAAGGATACATTCCTATTGAAACTCAATTGTCTTTGTGAGTACTAAAGATTTCCAAAGAAAAAGCCTTATTTTCTTAATTTTTTTCCCCCATAGTTAAGACAATGTATTTTTCATTACCGCTCTTAGAAGTGAGCAGGGCTTTCTGAACAAACACTGTACATATTTATTGTCATACACATGTGTGCACAGAAAGCATCTGACAGCGTCAAATGTGGTTGATGAAAATGTCAGCCGGTGTGATCAGCTTTGCAATCACAAGCTACGGACAACAAGATCTTGAAAGGTTTTGGGGTAACGTTTTAGAAGGCAAACTATATGCTATTAATTAGAGTGTAGTATATGAGTTGAAAGGCAATGCAGATGGACTGGACTTTTTACAACTACCATTGAAGCATCAGGAATTGCATTGCCTCAGGCAAGTTATGTGACCAGATACAATAGCTAGTTTATCTGATGTTGCAAGTTCCATATTCCTATAGATGAGCTAGTGCTACAAATTATCCAGTTATAATACAATAATCCATCAGACATCTACCCCTTTTGAAGGCTATTTAATTGAATGCACTGCAGTATAAGCAAGCTGTATGGTTACATATATGGAAGTCCCAGAAGAATGTGACTTGCTGGTTCTGTTGCCCCTCCGAAACTATTTTTTTTTTTTTTTTTTCTATTTGCAGTGGAGGATTTTAGCAGGATATTTAATTCTAGTAAACATTTGACTTTTCTAAACATCTGTATATAAAGTAAATACCAAATTAATTCCCCGTGTCTTTCTTTAAAATAGTTGGAGCTTTATGGAGGATATGTAGGAAAGGCACCTTCCCCTTCTAGTAGTACCCGCAGCCGGAAATTAGTTTAGGTTTGCATGTTAAGTTGGTAGTATTGCGTAGATGAACTACTGCAGGGAATACTGAACAATAGTTGAGAAGTGTAACTATAACTGCCCAGATAATGAATTAAATGCTTGCACAGTCTTTCTGAATAAATATGATGATGATGATGATGTCAATTGTATTTAAAAGGTATTTTTAAAACCATTTTAATAAAACTTCCATGAACTGTTATTGCGAGTTAAACCCAATGGACTTAGTTTAAGTTGAGGAGTTATCTATTTTAAGGTAAATGGGAATAACCTTCTCATATTGCAGACTGAGCACAGGAAAGATGTTATGGTTTAGTTTGATTTAAAATTTTATTGTAAGCTAAAGCAGTGCATGACATACAATCGTGTATACACTTTTCAGTCTGTCATAAGCACTGTGTCATTGGCTGGTGCAGAGTGCGAGAACAGTGTAGATAAGCTTGGTAGGAAATGGTATTTTTATTCCATCTTTTTTGTGATGAAAGAAGTAACAGTGCGAGGGATTTTATTTAGGCTTTTGCACTGTCAGTGGTGTTCTGTTCTGAGGCCGCGTTTTGAATGCTCTGAGGTGGCACTGTTACTGAAGGAAGCCAGCCTACCTTCTGCAGTCTTGGTTGCTTGCTCTCCCCAGCACAAAACAGAAGGCTCATTTTTCACATAAATCACACCTTCATCCCAGTCTTTGCAGCCTACCAGAATCGTTACCCTGGCACAGGTGTGGGGGGGGCACTGAATAGGACAGGGCTAGTGTTTTTCTGTGACAAACTCAATTTAAATTGATCGTCAACATGTTTTTCCATTTTTTTTCCCATTAATTTAATTGCTGATTGTTCCTTTTCTTTTGTTGTACTCTATCTAGAACTTCAGGTCAGAAGGTCAAGTCTGCTGGCATATTTTCTGTGCCTTCAGAATGGAGTTGCCTCTAGCCCATGCATTCATCTCCCTCCATGTCATGCCGTTAGTACTTTCTCTGATATACTCACTTTAAAAGCAGTATTTATGGTTTAGATACTCTCTTCAAAACATAAACATGAATAATTTAATTTATATGTGACATCACTGTGATATAAACGTATGTAATTATGTATAGTATGCTAGTTATAATGCCTGTTCTTTCTAGCTGATTACACTGTCTTTTTGCTAAATTAATATAAAAGTGAAGAAATGGCAGAGAGCTTCATTTGCAGTTGACCTTTCGAAAGTTCAGTATCGCTGCTTGATGCACGCACCGATTTTTCACTTCTGACAAGAAGAAATCCTATGCCATCCTCATTTATAATGTATAGACCTCTCTTTTCGTATTTATATTATTAAAAATACAGAATACTGTGAGTTCTCAAAAATAACGCAATTCAAGTGCAGAATGTATAGTACCCAGCCTTCTGTATATACAGGTTAGGATTATGGCTATGATCACGCTATCTTAATTACTATGTTGCTACTTTTTGATGAATAATGACTGAAACCTTGAAATACTGGACAACTAAAGACGCTCTGAATTTTACTGGTTTTGACCACACACCCAGTTTTGACAGATCAAGGGAAGGAAAATTAACAGACCTTTTTGACTAAAATTCCCTGATTCCTCAATTATTCCTTCGAATTCTGGTATTCTTGCTGAAAGAATATATATTGTGAGAACCATGAACTTTGTAATTCTTTAAGAGTACAATGGTTGAGTTCTATTTAGACACTCGTCCTGGGTTTTGGCTGGGATAAAGTTAATTTTCACAAGATGCTGGGAGGGGACACAGCCAGGACAGCTGACCCAAACTAGCCAAAGGGATATTCCATGCCATATGACGTCATGCTCAGTATATAAAAGCAGGGGGACTGGCTGAGGAGGAGGGATTGCTGCTCCAGGATGGGCTGGGCACCACGAGCGGCGGTGTGGTACTTAGCTGCCGGCTGGGGCTAAACCACCGTAACACTACACTGGTAAAAGTTAAAGAGGCAAAATAGATTGTGGAGCCAGGTTCTTTGCAAGTTGGCAGCTTTCTCAATTCCAGTAGAAGCACTTGTGCCCATAGTTATGACAACTACTTATATTTTACGTTAGCAGCTTAATTGATTTCTTAAGGAAGGGGATTTCTAAAGTTAATTAGGTCTCTGGAAAATAGATACATTGGTTATAAAAAAATAAATCTCACAGGTGCGTAATTTTGTGATCTTATTGTACTTGTTACATCTCTAGAAGGCCATCTGGTTGTTCTGTGGGGTCTGATCCTGCACATTGTTAGGTGAATGCATAAGTATTATCAGTATTGAGTGTGCATAATTGGAAAGCCTTTTATAGTCTTCTACTTTTAAAATTACCTATAGGTTGTATAGCTGTTAAAGGATAGTGAATGCATAAACCATATTCCTGAATCCCAAATATAACTTACCTGGCTGTTTTCTTGCCTCAAAATCTGATTTAGTTTACAAGATTTTATTAATAAGCTTCAATTTAAGTTTTCAGTTTGATATTTTTCAGATTATCTTACATTAATGTAGACTGCAATATTTAGGATTACAAATACAGCTTTATTTAAATGAAATAGCTTTCAGTGAAATTGCATTACCTTTCCATTACTAAACACAGATTTATATTTGGGGACTGGAACACTGAAGATCTCTAAGCCCAATGTTATAAATGGGAATGTTTCCACTAGCTAATATTTATGCTTTTTCTTATTTTCTGAAAGGTAATATTACTTGTTAGATACTCATAGTGAAGAGTTGAATATCCTTTTCTTTGTATGAAAGTGTAACAGTCTTCCTCTGACTGATTGTGCAGTCATGACATAGCTGAGGTGAAGATCCAACTTCAAACATTGCAAGATAAATCATTTCCACATTCTTGCTTAAGTGGCTATTTTAGTGTAGAGAAGCACATTTTCTGTTGAGTGCTAATGCCGCTGTCTCCTTGACCCAAGGTCTTAACTATTTTGAGCAACATGGATTTGGTAGTTAGTGTAAGAAAGAGTTTGTAAGTAAAACAGTTGTGTCATGTAGAAATTTTGAAATTTCTGTACCTTGTGGGATTGTCCATTGATAAAAGCATTGATTGAATGAAATGTGCTTTATACAAGGTGTTAACAGACGTATATTCTTCCTTCTTATTTATAGAAACTGGGAGGGGAGAAGGGGGGAGCTGGGACTGCAGCCGTGTGTAGGCTTGCCTAAGGGACATGGCAGAAAGGAATATGTTTCTCAACTCATTATTTTGCCCAGCTGCTTTGCTCTCATTTTCAGCAATGAGATCTATTAGCATAGGCATTCTATTTTTTGCTAAAAGGGGAGGAAGTAAGAGAATTTAACATTGCTTAATGGAAACAAGACTGTAATTTTATTTTAATTTTGCTGTTTAAAGGCAGCCTAGCAATTTACTTATGAGAAACAAAGCCGTGGAATTGTTTTTGTGGTCTTAACAGATAAATTTCTAGAATTTCATCAACCAGCGATGCTGGTTAAACTTCAGTAGCTTTATTGCCACTAGGAATATAATGTAATTAACTACAGTTAGGTACGCTTAACATGAGCTAAAGCTACAGCCATTTGTTCTTTCTATGTGCCGGCTCTGAGATGCGTTACTGCTTTCAATCTGTGTCGCAAGTCCTGTGTCCTGATGATGTTCCCAAGCCCCCCGGGCAGTGGCAGTCCTGTTCCAGAAGAGCCTCTTTCGCCCCTGGGTTGTGCCAGTTCATGGTGTCGAATTTTCCCCCAAGTGCAGAGAGGCCATGACCATCTGAAAGGCCTTCTAGGTTTCAAAGAGGAAGAACATTTGCAGAATCAGGGATAAAGTAGGTACAATTATTCTGCTGTTCATTTGGCTGCTCATTTTTAGTGGCTGCATGAGACCATTCTAAAATTGAGCATTTACAGGGAAATAAAAACAAGGATGCTCTTCCCCCAGTGCTACCTGGTGATTCTCCAACTATTTTTCTAACACGGAGCTGCCCAGCTTTGTTTGCCAGAGTAGAAGGAACATGAGACAAGGTCTCTCTCTGCTTCGTGCTGTTCCTCCCTTTTGCAAGAGTACTCCTGCATCTCTAGAAGAGGTGGGCTGTGTTGAGAAAAGCCTCTTCCTACTTCTATTGTTTCCTCCTCCCAGAGACTAGCCTTGTGAAGGATAGATGGTATTTGGCTTTAAATTAATTTCATTGGTTTTAATTCAAGCAGCAGCTTCAGTGAATGGTTATCAAATACCATCACGCTGCTTACTTTTTAAAGGAAATGGAAAAAGCATCTGAGACAAAGGCACCTGAAATGAAACACTTGATTATCATAGTATACCAAGAATGCACCTTGGAAATATTGTGTGACAGCGTTAAAAATAAAACATAGACTCCTTTAGTCCTGAGCATTTAAAAGTAAATGGCATAAAACTGAGGAGAATAATATCTTGCAATAGGTATTATTTTAGTAGTGTGTGTAATAAATGTGAAGTTGTTATTTAGTAATGCGAACAATAATGTTGGCAATAATAAGGATGCATAACGATAGTCCAGCAGTATTTTCTGGCTGAGGGTACCAAGGGAAAAACTTTTATTACTCCACAATTGGTAAAAACCATAAACAATTCTTTATATATTTTTCTCTTTATTTCTCACTTCCTTCAAGGTCCCTGTCAATCAACTATTACTATGCTCCTTTATGTCAGGGTATTATAGGCCAGACTTTCAAAGCTACTCATGGAAGATTAAGCTATGTTAAAACGATTTGCTTAAAGAAATTCCTTAGCGGCTTTACAGGAATGCCCAAAGGAGTCAAACATACGTGGACGTGGCAAATAGCTATGTGGCGGAGCATCAGGAACCATAAAGCTGTAAGTATAGTATATTGAATCCTAAATAGAAGCTGAGAAGTTAAAAGCAAGTATGGTGAATGTTTTGTGTAATAAACGTCTTTAAGGATGCACAATAACTGCAGAAAAGTCACTCAAGACCTTGCCTCCCTTCTCATTCCTCTCAGGCTGACATGTACGCACAAAATTAGATTTCACTGAGTGAGAAAACACAATGCTTTTTTCTTCCTTTGTAAAGGTATTCAGTGACACTTGCTTAGCTGCTTCATATGTCTCATCTTTCTTTTCCTCCCTTGAAATGAAAATATTTACAAAGCATCTACAGTTGTATGGAACATGACGAAATTATTAGGTAATTGTTGGGCACAGAATGCTAGGTGCAGTGAATATATACTGAACGTATAAAGCTTCATGTGACAGAATAAGGTAGTAGCTGCAATTGAAGATAAATGTATACTCACACACTCTGCATGGTAATTGGTGAAGTTCTGGTGGTGCTAGTGTCTCCCATTTCCTTCCAACCTTAAAAATGTTCTCTTCATAGTAGAAATGCAATGCTGGTTTGCACTTAATTTAAGATTTTTTTTTTTATTATTTCATTGATTCTAGTAAAAATAAATGTAATTAAAACACAGGACTGGATTCCATGTTTTTAGATGGAAGCTCTTTCAGAGGTATCTGGTCTTTTTATGGCTGTTTCGATTAAACAGTGAAATAAGAGTTAAAACCAGGTTGCACTGGAGGATTAGTTTACAGTTCTCAAGGTTGCTAACTGCAGGTCGTTTGCACCGAAACGATTTTTAACAATTTCTTCAGTGCAAGGAAAAATGTAATAAAGGAATACCTAATTTTTTCACAAAGTGTTTCTGAATATACAAAGTATATTTAGTGTTAATTTGCATATTCAATGTTATAGACCTTTCAGTCATCACAAAGATTTTTCTCTTGAAGTTGATGGTTCCTTTCAGCGTTGCTCTGAAAAGGAAGAAGAAAAAAAAGCATCTTTGAAACAAGTAGTTATAGCCTAAATTAGCATGGACCGAGTTCAATATAGCATAGAAACAGCATGTTCTCAAATTAGAACAGAGGGGAGGATACTCAGCTCTTAAAGTACTTAGTGCAATCAAAATATTTGGTTTGAAATTTTTCTTGCTATGAGAGGAGATTGAGATTTGCAAGGGGCAAATTAGAGGCTAAATATTTAGTAAACCTTATGGTACTTAGAATAATGAAAAATGGAACATTTATTAATTGGACATTAGCATTAATTATTAACATCAATATAAGCATGATTAGGTTGTTATTTGGCATCTTGGACATCCATAAGAATCCTTGAAAATTTGTTTTCATATTTGGCTTAAACTCTACTTTTTTTTTTTCCTTCAGATTTAATACATTTGTTGTAAATTTGTAGGTTTTCAAATGTAGAATTTGAGAGTTTCCTCAGTCTTTCTCTGCATAGCTTCTTGCTTTCTGCTTCCCTCCACTTACCTTGTTCTTACCCTGAATCATCGTCTGCTAAAAGTTCTTGTCTTTACTTTCTCTGCTGGTCCAACTATTATTATGACCTTTGACACACAGAGAAGGATGATTTCTTCTTTTCCTCTGTCATGGGCTTATGTACAAAATTGTGATTGTCTTTGAAGAGAAACTATCTTTTCTTTTGTTGGCTTCAGTTGACTAAAGCTCTGTATTTAAATTCTTAATTGAATTAAGAATTCTGTGCATGTAACTGTTTTTTCTCAAAATAATATACATTCCATGTGAAGAAAACACTTGCTTGCAGGGTGCTGGTACTGGTATTTCCCTTTGACTGCATCATGGGGATTTTATATCATTCAACTTTTTCACCGTGGGAGATGGTTTTGCAGTGCGTGGCGGAAGGAAGCACTGGGGAGCAGAGGAGCTCTGGCTTTAAAGTGAAGTCAGCTGTGTGGTTGGAGGAGCTGAAAGGAAAAATCGGCATTGTGTGGAGAAGATAAATTGTTGTCTGGGAGAAATATCTTACCTGGGGTGATTCTGAGACATCGCTGAATGACTGAAGTAAATATTTGTTTGATGCCTCATGAAAGCAGCCCAACATCCCAATTAGGGGCAATTCAAAATTTTTTTATAGACAAAAAACCAAATTAGATGACTTCTGGATGGCTCTAAACACACAAGGGCCAAGAGTTTAGCATCTTTCATGTTAAGCCAATTAAAGAAACATATTCTGGTTAACTTCGTGTCCCTAATTGCATCAGTATTTGAAATTTTGTTTTTCATTGCAGCATGTAGCTTTGATGCATTAATTTACATAACCTAATATTTTTAGGATCCGTCTCCTTGGAATGGCTAGTCTCTGCTATGTTGTAAAGGAACTAACTCCATGTAGACACCGGATGGAGGGATATGGGGGGTTTTTTTTAGATACCTCAAAATTAATTTTTTGGTGTGTTATCCTCCTTTTGGAAAATTCAAGGTCTGTTTTAATAAAACAGACTGATCTGTTTTAATTAAAATAAATATGTGATTCATACCTGTAATTCACCATTTTGCCCAGCCCATTGAAACAAAAATAATAAGGCCTGCATTGGTTTAACTTAATCAGTTTACTAAACAGGGAAAGCTTTAGTATGAGGATATAAACAGTGGTCTTGGAAAATCCTAAGCAGAGGAAAATCGGCTGTTTTTCAGTTTTGTGGGGTTTACTTGCTTTTCCTATTGTGACAATGGGTTTTATTTTCTAAAGTTTGTTTAAGCACCAGTGTCGCTTAGTTTAACCCGAACAGCTAAATAAAACATCTCAACTGTAAACTTACCTTTCTCTCCCATGTGAAGCGGGAGCCCCTGTGCTGGCTTTAGAGGCATTCATGATTTGCCTGCTGGTACTTGAGATGGAGATGGGGACTGTCGGCCAGACTCGTCCAAGGCATGAAGTGCTGCAGCTGGCGAACAAGCAAGAGCAGCCTCGCTGATCTGCCCTCCCCTGGGGAGCAACACGGGTTTCCCCCAATTTTCAAGTCGTTCTGCCCCACCATTTCTCTGCAAGGTCTGCCTCAGGGAGGGAAGGTTTCTACCCGTGTCATGGTCTTTTTGCTGGGTCATGTTTTGGTTCACAAGAGATGACACTGCAACTGCAGCAGAGATGGGGCTTTGGAGATGGGGCTGGCACTGGTGACTCAATGGGTAGTTTTTCAACAGCTGATCTCTTAGAGATCAGGAAGGGCAATAATTTAAATTGCTGCAGGAATTACGTTTGCTCAGCCAAACAGCAGCGTTTCTAGCAGGACCCTTATGCTAGGGGGTGAAGGTGCTGAGGGCTGAAGACCTGCTGAAGGGTCATTTGCCTCTATTCCTCTTTGCTGACTTTGGAGGCTCTGAATACCATATTTCCGTTGCAACTCCTTTCCAAGGATTTTTTTTTTTTTTTTTTTTGAGAGAGCATATAAAGCCTGGCTCGTTCCTTGAAAGTAATCAACTTCAGCTTTCTGCAGTTTGGATGAAAATCTGAAGGCAGATTTACAAAATAGTCCACAGATGTGTTTCCCCTGCCATCAAATGAGAAAACAGTCATGGTTAAGATGCTTTTTTGTTGTTGGTTTTTGTGTTCTGTGGTTTGGTTTTTTTTTAATTCAGTATGTAAGATAGAGTATTGTCCAAGACATATCGGAGTGAATTGGGAGTTTCCATGAAGTTGCCTTCCAGTATTCTTTTAAGGGAATAATTTTTATTACTAAAATTAATGTCAGGCTTTTCCTCATATTGCACTTTGCTGCCAAGCAACTTGATTTTTTCAATCAAGCTTGTGCCATCTGTTTTTAATTCAAATATTCGTTGTAATTGAATACTGTGTTATCAAAGTGACTGTACTTGTTCCCATTTACTAACAAGGTACATAGCTTGCTGACATCTGCATATGGATAGGTTTGAAACTTGTCGCATCCTGTAATCATTCCTCCTTAAAGAAAAGATGTGGCAAGGAATGAGCCCTCAGGAGCTACAGACTTGATGGCATTCATGGAGGGGTTGTCAAAATTCCTGTAATCGTTTATTATTCAGTGGAGTCATAGCCCATTGTTTCAGGGTACTGTCTTAAACTCAGCTCGCTTCTGCACAAGTTTTACTCTAATGTAGAGTATGCTGTTATCAATTCAAGGATTCTTAGAGGGGCTTGGGGTGGTGGGTTTTTTGGTTGTGGTTTTTTTGTTGTTGTTCTGTTTTGATCTGATTGTTTTAATCATTTCCACAATCTCGGTTAAACTAATCAAGCTAATCATTGTAATCCAACAATAACAGGGTTGTTTCTTTTCCATATCATGAAGATACTGGATAGTATTCTTTCACTCCATGGCTTACAGTTCAAGGGGAAAATTTTATTGCAGAAATGATAAATTTCAGGTAATGCTTTTGAATTGAGTTTGTGGTGACTCAGATGTTTTAGTATTTAAATAATTCCATTTAATTATATATCTTGTACAAATGGTTACCTAGTTATCTTTTCAACTCTGTTTTTCTTTTTAACTGAAAAGAATTTTGCAGATAATGTTTAAGATTTTTTTTATCAATAGTTACTTGTCAAGAATATGCTAAATTTCTGTTCAGGTGACTGGGGAGAAGCTGAACAGCTCTAGATGTTATGTTTTTCTGCACTAGGTAAGGGAGAAGGAAATGTGCTGCAGTACAGTGAAGAAGTTGCAAAATGAACCACAGCAGTTGAAGGAATGCGATGAAATTGGTAAATTATTTTCTTGATACCACTATGTGTAAAGATAAAGAAAAATTAAGAAGAGGAAGTTCATTTAGCAGAGTGCATTTAAGTGTGATTTCTGTCCTGCTTAGTGAAGAATCCTGATAAGCCCAAATTGCCCTTAGCCCCCCTCTGCTACCAAGCTTAGGAAACTGGAGCAAGGGAGCTGTGAAGAAGCTGCTCACTCCTTTTCCAGCAAATCAGCTGTTGCAGATAGGTAGGAGGTAGCCCAGGATTTGTCTTTCTGTTAATTTTCTTTCTTTCATGATGGCATTTGAGCTTGTTTCAAGTAGTTATAGCTATAATTCACAAATGGCTCAAAGATTATTTTTCTTTTGGCCTTCTAAACGTTTTACGATGATGGTGTAGCTGTGTAACACATGTAAGATGTGTGCCCCAGGTTGAGAGCGACTTCATTACTGTATAAATTGGTTTATAATTTCTACTAATTTCTGTAGCGTTGACACGGAAGTAATAAATATATTATCATTCACAAAACAATGCATCCTGGAAAGGTGCTTAATATCTAATAAGTATTCCCATGCATCAAAACTCCTGAAATCCTTTGCATCAAAACTCCCATGGTTACAACATGTTTGGGTTTTTTTTTTTATTGGGTGGAATTTGCAAGTTTCACTCAGCCTTAAAGACTGTTGTAATGTTAATTTGAAATGTGTAAGTAATAACACTGAAAGGATACATTTAAGAGGTGGTAAATCAAATCATATATTAACTATGAAGTTTTGTTACTAAATATTTAGTAACATATGGAAAAAGTGGTGATCGAGTGACCTGTTTGTCTAGTTTCTTGTTTGTTTGACTACTGATTTAGTTTGAATTCCTTTTTTCAATGGTGTGTATAGAAAATTTGTAGGAAACATTCTGAGGATCTGCATACTTATTATACTGATATCAATAATCTTATACACCAGAATTAAATACAGCAGCCAGCCACCATGGAACTGGAAGGTAAAGGAGTTTTCTTATGTGATGTTATCTAAAGGACAAAAAGTGGAAAAAATCAAGATGATTTGGTTGTATGTAGTTGTTTATGGGATACAGGCTTTTTAAATAGTAAGTATGTGGTACTTATGAACTCAGAAGATATTGTTGGAGCTGTCTTCCCTTTTCTAATTGTAGTACTTAACACTCTTACATTGAGTATTTTACTTCCACTATTCCAGAAAGCAAGACTGGAAATGGAGGGTAGCAGATCCTTTTCAGCTTCTGAGCAGCTGATTCCCATAATAAACTATTGGCTAAAGTAATTTGAAGCGAGCACTATTCCACTTTTACAGCCAAAAGAACAGTGACTGTTGCCATGAGGATGACTGTGGAAGAGGTATATTATATGCATAGTTGGGAGATTGTCCAGAGATTCCAGAGCAGAAAATAGAAGGGACCTGAAGCACTTTGAGTGAACCCTGGCTGTAGTCCTAAAACACGTTATTTAAGCTTGTAAGTGTTTGCTTTTTAACATTAAACTATTGTTCAGTACAGTATTCAAGAAGTATCCTTAGCAGTTGCGTTTTTTGTTTGTTTTTTGGATTATCAGATATGAAGTAGACAAAATAGCTGGAAACATGTTATCTGCACTGCTTATGCAGTGAATGTCTGTGATTCACACACAGGGATCAATGTCTTGTTTTTTTTCCCTCATGTCCTTTCCTTTTTCTGTAATAGATTTATAATTTAACAATGTGTAATTTTTCCATCTAATGTAGAGTTAGATTTATTTCCTGAATAATGCAAATTACCCTCATCAGAGGAGTAAGTTTGGATTATTATTTCACTTTATGTCAGTATTCATTATGTGCTAGTGGTTTTATAAACACAGACAAGATGTTATCTTCTCCAAAAAAGGCTAAAATATGATGCCACAGCCACAACTCCACTATTTTGAGTGACATTGTTAACATATGTTGTCAGACATTTCTTTTCAGTTGTGAGTAACTGTTAAACTAAAGCCACTGCTCTGAAATTTTACTTGGCTGCTTGAAAAATTTCAGCAGGAAGCATTTGTTTTGAGGTATGAAAATAGTGGAGAATAGGTAGTTTTGCCCATTTTTACATGCTTATGTTTATTTTCTTTGAACTAACACGCTCTCACAGATATATTTTGGAAGTCATTGATTGGTCTTTTCGTCATTGTTACGAAATTTTGTCTGGATTTAAAAACTTACGAACTTCAGGAAACTATAGCGTTGCTATACCTGGGAGGGCAACGGCACTAACTGCAGTGGTCAAGGACCCCATCTGCACACGTAGGTGTGGTGGCCACAGCTGGTCTTCGGGGCTTTGAACACCTGCAGGATGGGCTGCTGGCTCTTGCAGGGGACTCCCTGTCGGTAAAGGCATGAGGAGGAAGTAGAGACAACAAAAGTGAGTTTTCTGGGAGTCTATGTTAAAAATGAGAGTGGAGGTTGATGGCGAGGCGGTGAGCCTGGGGGAGCAGGAAGGAGAGCAGAGAGTGCGAAGCAATGTGGTTATAAGCCGGTACGTAAGGGGCAAGCTGGGTGTGACCTGGGAGAGAGGTCAGAGTAGAGGTACTGTTTGGTGAGCGGGTTTTGGATTTGAGTTTGCTGGACTGACAATTGGATGTGAGGGAAAGGGAAAAGGAGGGAAACAAAGAAGTGAGTTTGGGTGGTTGTGTTTGTCACAAGCCAGGAACCCGATGGTTGGTCCAGAGCAGTAAGTTGCCCAGGGCCAGTCTTCAGACATGGGACAGTGACACACGGGCAGGTCTTGAATTCTGGATTGGAGCCTACCTGCAGTGAATGGGTGGACAGGCCTGGAGTGCTAGGGGTGGGGATGGAAGCTCTGTATCATTATACATGAAGTCTCCTCCCCATTCGATTTGTTGTGTATTTAAACTGGACCCAGGAGATCTGGGCTTTCTGCACCCATGGATGCATAGAATACCTCTGAATACACACTATGCATGCGTGGAGGGATGTACGCAGAGGAATAAAGTGTGATCTGCTGTTTAATCCCATCCTCCTGTGTTGATCACATCCTTTGGCTGCTGCTCGGAAGAGGGTCAAGAAGTTTCATTGAGAAGCCTGGAGCTGGAAGGAAGGAGCTGGGGCCTGAGAACCAGTGATGCCAAGGAAAGGGGGTGGTGGATGTGGATATATGTTACTGGCCTTGTAAAATTGCTGCTGAGAAGTTTGGTGCTATGTAAGAGCACCAAGTGATCAGTGGGCAAAGTTAAGCATAAAGGAAGAGGTGATCTGTAATGCCAATAGCCTGGCAATCGGTAATAGATCCTCCTGGAAAGCTGACCTCCAAAACCCAGTGTCATTGTGTGTGCCTCAGAAAGGCATATTCAAACCTGAACAAGTTGTATCGATATTTTCTTTTTCAAAAGCATATATATTCTGGATCCCTCCTTCCTCCCGCATTAAGCCATGGGAGCTCTGAAGTTTGGGATTTTGTTAGATTAAGGTTTACTTCTTTCTTTCTTAGTGCCACTGGCAGTTGTGCTTTATGAGACGCTGATAAATCAGCTCCCTTGTTTCATGTATGGTTTTGCATATGTATCATGCTAGTGAGTAGTGCATCTTACAATGAGCAAGAGTTTGTTGTCTTCAGCAAATTGAAGTACTGGTCTGAAGAACTGCATGTTCTCGTGAAAAAGAACCAAAACAACAACCACCCACAAACAACAGCAATGAAAACCCAAAACATCTGCTTCATGACTGAAGACAATTGCATTAAGGATACTGTGACCCGTGCCTGTAATCATTAAATAAGAATACGATGGTGAAAAAAGAATCAGGAAAAATCACGTATTTCTTTAAGAACTCTTATTTTTTTGATACCGAGACCAGTTTAATTCACCATTCAAATTGATCTCCTCTGGCTTTTGCTGTCCACAGATGTTGAAAAAGATGATGGCTGTTTTTCATTATTAACAAGTACCTTTCTCGTTCATGTGAGTGTATCAGTCTAATGGTGACAAGAGGAAAAATGACTAAAGCACTGAGTAAGTTGTTATGCAGTAATTATTTGTATGGTTTATTAAGCCATGCAGTGATCTTTTCGTATCCCTGTCGGCTCGCTATGTAGCAGGTTCAGTTAACAGATCCACTCCCATGTTTGAAAGTGGGTATCTGCTAAGTACTTTGCTTAATAGCGACTTTTGTGGTACCTGCCTGGGCTCTCTTTGAGGAGTCAGTCTGAACTGTTTCTCCTGCCCATGAATTTAACAGCCCGACATATTTTTAGTTGCTGCAATGTATTTACGTTCTTAGATTAGCAGTATCCTCTCCTGGATTGGGCAGTTACACAAGGTCAAAACTAAACCAACTGGGAATGCCTACACAGAAGATGGTGAGCATAGCTGTTAATATTTTAGGGACCCTCTTAAGGGATGTTTATATTATGCATCTGATATGTTAATAACATGCAAAGCACATGAAAAGTTGTGACTGCAAGAAACAGTCCCAAAGTACCTTCATCCTTGTATCGATAACACTACTATTGGGTTGCATGGTTTTAATCCCAGAGGAGTTGTCGCCTGACATTAAACTGTCCAAATAGTATTTATATCTGCTGCTGCCCTGCAAGATCACTTAACCCTGCACAGCAGTTTAAAAGTAGTTAATGACAGACCCAGCATGACTTGCCCCTTATGAATGATCACATAAGTTCGACCTGTGCTGTCATGGTTTATGGAGGAAGGCAGTTTGTCCATAGCCTGCTTCAGCCACAGCAGGTAATTTGAAATGAAATGAGACAGTTTCTACAAGCAGATTGATTTGGGAATCTTGCCTGTTCTTCCCTTTGACCCTTGACAAGTTGACACTACAAAGATTGTGACTTTAAAAAATGATTGGGTGCAAATACATTTAGGTAGATGATTTACTATGTGTTAAAGCAAGGACAGTGCATTTAGAATGGTGCTGTGAGGGAAGGTAATTGTAAACTTTAACAACTCATGTTTTATGTTTCTGTATCTTATTAATTATCTGACTAGGTGAATCTTCTGATAACAGTAGAGCAAGTACCGTATCTAATAAACTGTATATGAGAATGCACAGACTCTGGATATGAGTATTCAGAATTTTAGCTATGCAGAAATAAGTACATATGATTTAGAAATGCAACTGGAATGCTTTCTTTGATTGAGCTGCAAGGGTTAAGTCTGAAGATGAACCTCTGAATGTATAGGTTCCCAATCCAAAGATGTCTTTATTTTGTTATTCTTTTGTAAATGCAGTCATGCAAATACAAATATTGAAATAGCAAGATCCAACATATGATAGGTAACTGGCAAATAGTGAAATAATAAAATGATGCCAGGAAGAGATAAAAACCACAATTATGTGTCTGTAAATATTCTGGTCTTGCAAAGCATACACCCTCTTAGTTAAAAAGAATTATGTGGACTTTATAAGATACTGTATGAAGATTTTATTTGAGTGCCTTTTTCTGATTTATGTAATTGGATTTTTCCCCAAGCCATTATGAGATTATGTCATTTGAAAATAAACAGCTAAAATATATTACTTCTGAAGAATTATCCTACGATGATCCAGGTTAGTACACGGAGCATACAGACAAATACTGCTGAAGTAGATATCATACAAATTTCACGATGATTTTAAATTGAACGTTCAATTAAATATGAGTCCTAGAAAGCAGAAACTTCTCTTTGGTAAGCCACCTGGCACTAAATGTGCTATGAGTGTGCATCTGTAAATGCATAATACAAAGTAAATGCTTGCACGGACAAAGTTCATATTTCTGCAGGTCTTTCTCCTACTGTCTGTTCAAAATGCTTTGTATGCAGCATAATTTTGAAGATGCTTATAAAAAAATTCTTATGGGTCTTGGTTCAAATTATTTAATACCCTTTTGACTGTGTCTTCACTAAACTATGTTAAAAGTATTTTGCTGAAATGTTTCTTTATGTTGTCCATTGGGTTTAATAGACGTGCCATTTAATAAGCTCTCTACCTGTAAGGATAGACTATTTGACCTTTGTGACCTGCCAGTGGTAGACATAGTATAAGATTGCTTTGTGAAATAAAGCTGTCGGTAACATCAACAAAATAAAAAATGATCGTATTCCAATACTCTCTGCTGAGTACTATGACAGCACTGAAATATGGAATAAAATTGAAAGTAGATTAGTTTTGGGTCCTAAGTCATGTTTTGACAAGATATAAGAGAGGAGAACATATCTTTGAACTTTTAGTTTTAAAGTTTTTTAATGAAAATATTTATCATTTTGTAAGGTTCCTTCTTTCTTTATCACAACTGGGCTGTATAACCTTAAAACAATCCATTCTCTTATTGTGAGGGATATAAATACTGTACTATCTTTTATATTAAACATCATAAAGGATACATGCACAGTATGAAATTGCTTGACACTTGCACGTAAAGGACTGTCATGTTAATAAAAAGCTTATTGGAGAGGTTGAAAAATCAGTCATTAATAAGCCACATATTTTTAAACTATGTAAAGCATGTAAATACTGCAGACAAGAAGGCAGTTTTTGCCATATTTTCTCCTCTCTGAAATGCTTAAGGTCTAAAGCAATAGTGTAAATAAGAATGATCAGATTGCCTCTTTTGTGCTTACTGTAAACTTTATATGATTTAGAAAGGAAATTCATTAATATTTTAAGTTACAATGATTAATCAAATCAAATGAAGAGGGTTTTTTTGCTGAGGTGACTGCTAGAATTTATGCAACTTGCAATCTTTTCTGGGGGGAAAAAAAAAGGCAGCAGCCTACTAAGGTGGGGGCTGTGGGGAGGAAGATCTCAAATCAACAAAATCCACTTTGTATAATAGCTACATAGTGAGGGGAAGGTATATATAAAAAATATATAAATGAGGTGAAGATATTCTTTCTGTCTTGATCTGTATGCTTAATAAACACAAACCCAATTAATTTAAATGTCTCAATCTAAGATTAACATCATTGACTGTTTCTCCTTGTTCAATTTTTTCAAATTACTTTTTTTAAAAAATGGGAGAAGCTACTGACTGGTTTTGTTTTTATAACAAGTATTGGGGGGGCTGAAAAGATGACAAATCCAAAAAGAAAAAAAAAAAAAAAAAAGCTGATGCATTATGATTGCAGCAGGGAGCAAATTATTTGACATAATTCTTATAAAATGCCTTTTAGTTCGATTATTCTCATTTGCCTCTTCTGTTCTTCTAAATGCTCAATTGTTAGTCTGATATAAATGAAGGTTTCTTAATTTCTATTTTTTTAATACTTTCAAGTTAGTAAAGTTTTTTGGTTTTGTTTTTATAGCAGATGTTTGTTTTTGAAGCCATAGGAATGAAATATGTTTCCTGGATGAAGTCATAATATTTCTACAAAGGTATTGGTCTCAGTTTAATTTCAGCAAATCGGGATGTTCTCTAAACACTGTAGGAAATACAAGAATTTTTTATTCTACATCATAAACAAAAATATTCATATAAAACCAGGGAGCAGCCTAGAAATTCTGTCTCATACAGTGCCTGTAAGAGGACTGTTATGATGGGCTTTTAGCAGAGTTTTGTCTTCCTTGGAGCATGATATAACTCAAAGGTTTAGAAAAATAATTTTAACCGATAACAAAGGAATGTTTTTAGCACCATCCTCAAATTGTGCCTCAAGTAGTTTGAAACGAAGAGAAGTAGAAAAGCTCTCAGGAAAATTTACTTGGTCTATATTGGACTGTACCAAATGTCAGATGCATTTGACTGTATTATGACTTTGTTCCACACCTGTAGTTTTGCCCTTTCAAATGGTGTGAAAGCAAGGTTAAATGGATTATCCTTTGGCCTTGCCGATGGTTTGAGATGCTCTGCTGATGAGATCATTGGTGGAAACAGTGTTACCTTACTCTTTGAATGAGGTTAATCGCCATTACTATTAATTTCTGCAATTGTAAGCCAGGGGCCGTGTCCCTAGTAGCAACATCTTTGCCTTGGGAATGTTTTGAGGTCTCAGCACTTCAGGATCATTTCAATGCCGACAGCCGGCATAGCCGTAGGAAGCGAGGCGGTGGTGGAGATCATGGTGTTTCGGCCACCAGCCTAGCAACTCACCATTCCACTAACACCGAGGAGGAGTTTCTTCAGCTGAGAAACACCCTTTCTCAGTTGCAGTATCTCATGGAGAGAGTGAACTCTTCCTGGCACAGGGAGATGCTGCTTCCGTGTGCTGGGTGGCTTGGGTTGTCAGCAGCAGTACATGGCTATGTTGTGAATTTAGCTAAGCCAAAAAAAAGGCTCCCCCTCCTTCCTCAAAATTGTGAATCAATATGGTAGTATTTCTTGTGGCAGGAATATATATATTTTTTTTATTTCAGACTTACATACATATTTTTAAATATAGTCTATAATGCTGTTTTTTCTGCTTTCTCATGACTTTGCAGAAGCCTGTCTGTCCTGTTGGAGGTGAGCTGTGAAGCAATGAACAGCACAGTGACGAGGCACTCGGTTTCATGTCCTAGTTGTTTTCTGTAGCTATTCATTTGCTGTTTCACTTCACTATGTATCTTCTTTATTCTACTCAAACCATTCCTTGCCCAAATTACAGCGATAGATAGAGTTGCACAGAAAATGGGCAAGAGAAAGTGGTGTCTAGCTGCCCACGATTTGCCAGAAGTTCTTTTGGATTTGCACTCGTCGTCTGGCTGGGCCAGCCAGTGTTGTGGTCATTCCATTGCTAACCCCGTGAGATGGAGGCAGGTATAGCAACACGTAAAAACTTAGTACAGTTTGGTTCGAGTGACTGATACGAACCACTACGAATTACTGCTTTAGGACAAATGGACTAATTGTAAATGTTTCTCATGAGTCAATATTTATCAGTGCTGAGAGCTATTGTTACAAAGATGATGATCGGAAATTTGTGAAGTTAAACTCAGATTTTTGAAAGCCCTTACCTCGGGGGATTATTTAAAGCCTGAGAACATGTAAACGTGATAGAGGAGGGCTTTCTTACCTTTAAACATGGACAGAAAATTTAGGGTCCTACACCTACTTGACATGGTATCTGTTTCTTAAAACCTCTGACTTGTTTAAAAAGCTACTTAACCATGTCTCTTAACTTGTTTTGCATCAAAGTTCAGACAGATTTGAGCAGAGGCTCCAGATTCTTTAGCATTGACCTGTATAATTGACTTAAAAATGGAGGTGAGAAAAAAAAAGTAAACCTTGGTATTAAGCAAAATTTTCAAATTAGAAGAGGTAGAGGGGAGGACTAGGAAGGAGCAAGAAAGGAGTGAGGTAGCTCCAGAGATGATGACATGAGATACATTGTCTCACAGATCTAGGTCACTCATAAAGCTGAATATTAATGCATGGACAATTCTGGGTGATTTTGAAAGAAGTGTCAGTGTAAGTACAGGTAGACTTGTAGAAAATAGTTATCTGTCACAATTTTGCTTGGTCTCAGAAGAAAGCCTGAGGCTGAATGGGTAGATGTAAACTTTTGAGTATGGATCCATTGACAGGTTGTTAGAGGGAAGTTGCCATTTAATCCCTCATACCCTTTATGAAAAGAAATCAAATTCTTGCCTTTTCAGAATACTAAGTTGCCTGTGAATCAACACTTGAAAAAGAAGTTATTCCATGAATCATGCAGTGGGCTCTGATATGGATTGCTTGGCTGAAGAGGGGTTTGACCAGCAACATGCAAAAGCCTTTCTTGTAAGTTCACTGCGCACTGAAATAGAACTTTTAGCTTAGATTTGAGTGTCCGCTGGTTGCCCTTTCAAATAGACTTACAGAAGAGCACAAATTAGAAGTGGTGAACGCAGTATAAAACATATATAAAAACATAGTGCAAAATATATATAAATTACTCTCTAGTAAGTATTTGGAGGCTCTTCCAATTTTACTATGCAGTACAGACTTTCTTTTAGCAATTGATTAGCCTTCCTTTTCATTTCCTTCCCACCCCATCTGTGATCATTCCCATTCCTTTGGCTTTTACAAAAAGATAATAGGTTTTGCATAGTCAAAGGTGCTTTACTACTAATCGCTTGTTCTTGGACTTAAAGCTCATGTCTTGTTAACCTTTGTTCAAAACTCCTCAAAATCTTTAAGTTGCATAAATAGAACTAATTTGAGAAGCAGTATAAACCAAAGCTTTTTTCATTGGTTTATTATATAATATACATAGTCATTGGGGTCCAAAAACATCATGTCAGTAGTAGTCCCTGTTGTGCTTGCAACTTATGATCAGGTTTTCAACACTCCTGGTTTTACCGTGACAACAGATGACGTTTTCTCTCTAGCACTGTTGTGTGACCAAAAGGTGGCAGCACTACCTGCTCTGTCCTGGCGCTGGCTCTTTGTACCTTGTCTCGTGTGTAGGGAAAAAAAAAGGAGGGGAACTTGTTAAAATGGAGACTGCGTTATCGATGACAATAGAAATAGTTTGTTAAGATAAGTAACAGTGTTATTAAAGAACTGTGCTTTGCTGCATGGTCAGTGCAAACAGAGACACCGAAGTCACGCTAATGATTTTGAGTGTCACATGCAGGCTCTCTACACCAAACTTAAGTGATTGAGCAAATGTCTGATTGTGTAAACCCAAATATTCTCCTACTCAGATCAGGGAGTGGCAGTTGATAACGCAAGTCTAAATCAGCTGCATCAGCCCCTGCTGCACTCCGCAAGCTGTGCGCTGCAGCTCCTGTTAACCAGGGGCAGAGCCGACTCTGCGGAATCCTTTGGCTGGCTGGCTGCCATTCACTGGAGGTTTTGATTAATAACTTCCAAACAAAAAAAAGAAAAGACTTTACAATGATGGTTTGTCTTCAGTTATTCTGGTAATTATTTTTGTGAGTAGGGCGTGCTAGAGAAATGTTCTGCATTTTGACCAAGCCAGATTGCTTTGGAGAACAACCTTTTTAGCAGCTATTACTGCTACATATCACTTTTATGATCACAGTGAAATCATCTGAAATACAACTTATTTGTGTTGTACTGAGGTTTTCTTCTTTTTTGAGGATATATGTTTACTTCTTCTATTTTTGCCATATTGAATAAAGTCAATGCTACTGCTTGAAGGCTGCACATTTTTTCCTCTCTTCTGTGCCCGGCAAGTACTTTCCCATCCGCTGTGTCTTGACCTTGCCTGCGTGGTGTTTTTGGAGGAAGAGGCCTTCACATTATTCCCTTCAAAGGCCTCATCAACTATTTTTCACCTTTCCGTTGGTAATCTGTGATAGATTAAATGCACCTCATTGTATGTGTAATTCCATTTTAGCAGGCTCCAGAGTTTGTTGCTGAGTTAAGCTTGCAAATAGAATGCACATGCTAGTGCTGGGAATGGTCTGTTAGCATCCTGCATCGCTCTTCCACTGTGTTTCTAATACAAACAAATGTTAAAGGGGCTTAAAAAGTGCCCTCTTATTTTCTGAGAATCCCAAGAAAATGATAATATACTTTGGCACTGAGAATCACAGGAAACTCCTTAGCAAAGTGAAGCATGCTGCTTTCCCCCATGGATGAATGAGCTGTTCTCCACTGCAGTTTGAGTCCCAATCGACTTGGGGAGAGAGACGGGAGACCGTAATGATGAATGAAGCAGAGTATCCCAGATGACAGTGCAGACCAGTGCTGTTGTGTTGTTCACTTATAAAGTACTCTAGGTTATTTACTGATTTTTTTTTTTTAAATTTTTTCCCCCCAAGGTTACATTGCTGTACATAACACAGGTCAGATCTGTACAAGAAATACTACAGTCTAAGGTGTTTCTAGTAGTTCTTTTTTTGCCCTTTCATCTCCTCCCTCTCTCCCTTCCTCCTCTTCTCCCCACCCCCTTCCTGTTAGAGGTAGGGTTTAGACGATGACAAACCCCATCTATCTGACCAGTGCTGGATCTGCTCATACAGCTCTGTGTTCCTGCAATGCACTATGGAGCAATTGTGTGTCAGCTCTAAAACGAAGTTTATGATGTTTTTGAAGACTCTGTTAGCTCCTGTCAATGTTAACCTAGAAACAGCAACAGCAATTCACTACTCCATGAAGACAGTTTATGGATCTGGTGATGCTTGCCATGATGACTGTAACCCAGAAATGGTGGCGCCGTGCAGAGGAGAAATCAAACAGGAGTGGGGTGGATTTTTCAATGATAAAGAGCTGTGATATTGCATGGCTTTGTCACTGCCGCTGTTGTCAGCGTTGCACAGAACTGCTCTCTTGTGCCACCAGTTAGCAGTCAGGGGTGCTGATTAAGATACAAATGCAGCAGGAATAGTTATTTCTGTGGCACATCTATTTACTTGGGACTCGTACCTCCCTAATTCTGAAATGGACTTTTGTTGGATGAATTAGAAAACCAAACAAAAAAATTAGTTTTATGAAGGCTTATGATGTATGCCAGCAAGATTTTTTTTTCCCCTTGTTTGTTTTTTGACTATGTTACTTTTCTTTTTGCCTCATGTGGCCTTAAACCCATTATATGTGAGCACCTATCAATCATTCATGCGTTCACTTTCACAGTGCTTTGTGGAGGTAGGGAATACTACAGAAGGGCAGCTGAAGTACAGGGTCTTTGGGGACTTCTGTGGCGTCACATAGGATACTAGTGGTTGGCTTTGGAGTTTATGACTGAAAGCCCCATGTTCAATAAACCACCTTACTTCTCAATATAGAATAGAGGTAGAGGACTAAATCTGAAAAAACAAACCCCAACAAAAACCCCCAAAAAACTACTGTGCGTCTTTAGTGGTGCATGCAAGCATTGGACATTTGCCATTTGAATAAATAGCATGCAAACAAGATCATGTGCCCAGCAGTCTGTGCATGTAACAAAGAGCTGTTCTTCATGCAAACAGGTCTTTGTACAAAATTGTAGCATGCTTCAAAAATTGCAGTGTGATGTTTTAGTATAGTGCTTTCATAATAACATGAGGCTTGACCAGTGTGATACTCATCCTCTGTATTCAGAAGAAATGCAGCTAAGTGTTGCTGGACTTATTCCAGCGACTTCTGTGCAGAGCAGCTGGATGCAGCACTCTCCCTTTTCTCTTTCTATCTGTGAAAGTTGTACATGCCTTTTTTGTAGGTTCTGGCACAAAATTCTGTATTATAACAGCTGTTCTTTTTTTTCTGCAAATTAGCTCTGTATCATGGTACCATTAGGTTGACTTCAAATATTTCATTTCTCAGGTTTTCTTTGGACACTCAAGCAATCTGCCATGGGCGTAGTGCTGCTGCAAGTGGCATATCCTTGGCTTATTTTGGGGTGTATTGTAAAATACGTTTCAGGCATTCATTTGTGCTTACTTGTAGTTGAGTTAACAGGTTTTAGAGACAAGGTGGGATGAGTGGGAGCTGTTCTGCTGCTCCCAGCTTTCTCTTGCTGCCATAGGGTATTGACTGACCTGCTTTGGGCGTTGGCCTTGGAGATGGCGGTTTGTTGGATGATTGTTGCTGGCAAGAGGTCCCAGTAAGCTATGACCTTCTTCCATCATCGAGGCACTGAACCACTGCTACGTGCTGTGCTGAGAGAAAGCCAATATCCAGTGAGTATGACTGAAGTGTGATGTGGCTGAATTTTTGTCATTAATGATCACTGTGAATCAAATTCTGTAGTCCTTAAATAAAGCTCGTCTGCAGCCTTTAGTGGGTATTTTGCTTTCCTTTATTTAGGATGGTAAGATTCTGCTCCAAAACTCCTCCTTGTTAATTTCCTTTATTGAACTGGTAATTGACGTTAATCAAGTTTCTTGTTAAGTCCAAGGTAAATGAAACGATCACAATGTAGTATAAGATATTTTAGGGGGCTTGAAGAATCCAATTTTGCTGTTTATTTAATAGGTGAAGGTGGAATGAAAGCTTCTGCAGGAAGAAGCAACAGTCCTTTTGATGGAAGCAGTGGTCTAAGATTTTGGACATCCGTTTGATAGCTGGTTTTACCACAGACTTCTTGAATAAGCCAGAAGTCCTCCTGTGCCTCAGCAAGTCACCTGCAGAACGCAGATGGCAAGGACAATATTTTCCTCTCTTCAAATAGGTATTGTACAGACTCTTCCAAAATGTAGCTGAGGGCAAAAGGAAGAGAAGGATGGTGGTACTTATATAGTATGGTAATGGGGATCTTTTAAACACCTAGTGTCATTATTGGAATGTATTTACATTGCTATGTAAAGTTGTCTTGCTAAAGAGCAGCTTCTTCACAATACAGCTGAAGTAAAGGGGTGCTGAGTATCCCGGTTCACTTCATGCTGGAGACTTGCTAGTCCCTGCATCAGGGAGAGGGAATAAAGTGCTGTGGATTTAGAAGGACGAACTACAACAGTGTAGCTGCAATTCCTGCTTTTCCTCCCTGTTGCAGGTTAGCCCCATTGTGGGGGTAGTTTGTGCAGCTGGAGATGTAGTAGCGGTTTGTGCCAAGATTCAGTATGGTGCTGATAATGCTTTATTGCTGTAATCCTTGTGTTGCACATTTTAAAGAGATTAGCAAAGGCTCATATCTCTGGTGAAGAGGAATCTCTGAAGAAACTATTCTTTCATGTGTGGTAATGAAACTTCTTTCCCAGATGACCATACCATTTCTCTTCTGAAATCCCAAATTACGTGACTCTTTGATAGTGAAGCGATGATTTGGTTAAATTGCTGTCTGTCTTACCCTTTCCGAGGGCCTCCTTTTTACATCATGTCTTATTTCAGGATTTTTTTGGGGGAAACCAGCTCTTAGCTTTGTCAGCTCATCTATCGTGTAGACTTCAGTCATACAAACTCCTGCTGCCCCAGTGTTCCCAAAACAAGGGCAAGCTCTTATCTGCACAAATACTTTACCTATCTTTGCTAATACTCTGGAAACATTGACAGTCAGGCTCCTTCAGAGCAGGGCAGAGCCACAGGCATTTCCTTCTAAACCTCTGTTTCTCTGCTGAGCATGCATTTATTTTATATATATGCTTGTAATAAAATGGAAAATCTATATTAATATGTATGCAATACCACTAGAGTTTATAAACATAAAGGGCTAGTGATGTTTCTTGCAGTCTTTTTGAGTCTGTTTCTCATCCTGTAGTGAGAGAAAGGGAACGTAATACTGAGATGGCCCTTTGTACAAAGTCTGCTGTTCCTTCCAAAAATACAAGAAAATAATTACAGGATTGGCTCAAAATATAATATAATTTTATTTTTAATCTGTCAAATAGTATTTGGATTCTTTGGACTTGTTATCAAGGTTTGGAATCTGCATGATACGCTTAGATTGTTTTCAATTTTTTTTTTAATGAACTTTATTTTTATTTTACTTTAGTTGGGATCCATCTATAATCACATCTCTCCATGAGTCTGATGTTAAAGTGAAACATGAAATATCTTGCAACTTGCAGTAATACACTTAGAACTGACAGTAATTAGAGGTGGAATTGGATTTGTATAGAAAGCAAGCACACTATGTGATGCTAAACAAGAACTAAAAGATATGAAAAATATCAGTTATATGAATTGTTTACAGGCTCACTGTAGTGGTATCCCAGCCCCTACAGAAAAAAAACCCACCTCACTACCCTATTATTCTGTAAAAATGGAATACAAAATAGCCTTTATTTCATGATTGCTTTTTACTTGCAAAAGGAAATGAGAAGCATTTGAAATTGGCATAGCATTTTACCTAGTAGAAAAAAAATGCCAGTGGATGCCTGCATGAATACTTAATTAGAAGTATTTTATACCAAGTAAACTGCTGTACTTTAAAGTGAAATGTAATTTTTGGTAGGGTGGTTTTTTAAAATTTCCAGTGACTTGATGTGGACCTGTAATATAAGTGTGTGGAATGAACATGTTGAATGGCTCAAGAAATAACATGTTGTCTTGTTCTTCATAATATTCATATTAAGTTCTTTATCAATGTAGGAAGGCTCTCTTGCCTATAAAAATACCTATGGCAACACTTGAAATTGTAGGTGAAGGACATAATTATATTCTGTAGGGTTATAAATGCTATGAAAGAACATTACAGAAAATGTACAACTATTTAATGTCTGTTTAATATTGAAGGGTAGAAACTTTTGGGAGAAATGCTTCTTCAGTGCAGCAGCCTTGCTTTGCTGAGAAGAGAGGGAGCCCTGAGGGACAGGAATGGGTATGGATCTTGGAGCTTTGGTGTCTGGGTTTTGTGTACAACCTGCTGCTGACCAGGTTGCTTGTTCTATATTAGGGAATGCTTTTGAAGTGTTTGGTGAGGCCAGAGCTTCTGTGTAGTAATAGTTTTGAAGTGATGGGGATAACCACACCTCCCCTTGAATGCAAATGATGCAACTAACTTCAATGGAAGAAAAAAACCCTCTCATTTTTACAAAAAGGATTGATATCACACACTTTGCTAACATACAGGCTACATTGCAAAAAAAAAAAAAAAAAAGCAAACTGTACTGACAAGATGTCTCCTGAGATAATTATTAAGTTTTTGGGTTTTTTTTATCAGGCTATCAACTTGGTGCCCAACTATCCTACGATCAGTTGCTGCACTCATGTACTTTCCTACTGGTGCTTGATAGCAAGATATACTGAGTTCTGAGTTCAACGTGGGTTTATATGCCATTAGCCTTGATTGTTTTAGGGATGTTGGTGTAGACAGGGGAAAAAAACCCAAAACATTTTTGTGGACATGTTTGAAAGGATCTCTCTCAGTTACATCTGAGAAGATTTTGCCAGCTTGAGGCCTCTTTGCTTGCTATGATTTCAATAAGTATTTGCCATTGAAGGGTAAAGCATGTTCAATATTTAGGTTAACTCCTATTGTTTCATCTATGCTGTGGTCGTGCTGCCTGGCCACAGCATCTTACCTGCCTTGTGTTCCCTGACCTTCATATTGATGCAGAAGTGACTCTTTCAGGCAGAGGAAGGAGCAGTGTAGCCAGTGCCATCTTTCCAGGAGATCAGTTTCTCAGTCTGGGAACACCGTTCTCCCATTGTTGAGCGTACTTGTGAACGTGCTGGCTCACAAGTAGGAGAAGAGCCATGAGGGCTGCGCATCTTCCTCCGAATCAAGTGTCAGAGGTGATTAAGGGATATTGGCTTCCCAGCACTAAAAATCCCTGGTGTGTTTTGGGGACAAGCAGGGGACAGGTTGCCAGCACGAGTTCTTTCTTTTTAACTAACCTATCCTTTTCTCAGTGCTACCGGAGGGGTTTGTGTTGACCTCTGCCTTTGATCCCTCCCTAGCCGAGTTCGGTGTGCCCGTGCTGTGGTAGCTGGCTACAGGGCAGAGGGTAGAGCTGCCTGTTTCTCCTGCCTTCATCTGATTGCGGAGCCACTGATCCTCCCCCGTGCTCTTGGCCACCTTTAAGCCCGGTTGAGGCAGCGCAGACTTCTCCACTGGTCTGCAGCCCCTGTAATGTCCGTGAATTCCAAGTGCAAAGGCTTTAATAGCTTTGCAGTAACGTGAGGTACAAATGCAGTGTCTGTTGCATTGCAGAATCCCTGACAGCAATACCCGGACTGGGAATTGTAATTGAGGTCCTGTAGCAGTGGCAAGTTTCTGGATCATGTCATGCCAGGGTAATAGACTGATTCTGCAGCCCAAAGGGAACACACTCTGGAGGTAGGGGTTCCAGATGGCTGAACATGGTTCATTTGGCTCAGTTTGTTGGAATTGCAGTGAGCAAATGACTGAACTCTACTCTATTAAATCTTTGTGGATACCAGAACAAAGGAGTTGAGGAGAGTACAAGGTATGACAAGAGAATTGACCCAGGCTACTTAGCTGCTTGTAGCCCCCAGGAGTAATTACTTATTTTGCTGTGTCTGAAGGTATATCACTTACACACTTATCATGTGCTTATGCTTCAAATAAGGAAATCGGATAGAAGGTTCAAATATATTCTTTTGCTGGTGGGAAGTTATTTTAAAATATGCAGTTGCAATAATCTTTATATATGTATTCAGATTTCAAATAATGACTCTATCCCTCAGGTTGGGTGACTGATCTTCATTTTCTCTTTGAAAATGGAGATCAACCAGGCAGTTTAAAATGTGTTGCTTTCTTGCAGGTCCTGATTCTGCAATCCTTACATGGAACAGTATTTACCTGAATGAATAGTACCATTGTACTTATTTGCAGGAATAATTGCTCTTTGGTTTAGTAAGGGTGACAAAGTTGAGCTTTAATTTGCAACAGCTAGGACATATGCTAGTGATTTTCTCTTTGCTGCATATAAACAAAGAGCAGCACAGAAGTATATGGATAATTTAAGGCTTTTCTGTGTTGGTATCTTCTATTTGGTTCTGTGGTATTAAAGGAAAAATGTTCTTAGGACAGCATTTCCATTGTATGAGAATGTTTGTCTAGACTTTGTTAAAATAGGGATATATTTCTCTCTCTCTTCTTTAAAGAAGCAAACGTCAATGTCTGAGAAGTTTCTGACACTTGAAACTGCTTCTCATCTTGGAAAAAAGAAATGGGAAGAAGCAAGTACATATTTAAAAGAAAAAATATTGATAAAAGGTTAGGATGAAATATTTGCTTTTGAAGAAATAGTGAAGTCAAGGTTTTGCATGGAGATTTTGCAGTGACCATACTTGAGCATACATGTTGTGATATAGTCCTACTCCTTTATCACACTTCTCAGCTATATCTGCTCAATTCATTCATATCAGTGGACAGGCTCCTTACTATCACTCCTTCCTCTCCATCTTTCTTGAAAATATCAGGTAATAGTGTAAAAAAACTAAACCAACCAACCAACAAAACCCCAAACCTTTTTGGTGTACTATACTGTGACAGCTTGCGGAAGCAACTCAAACGTGATCATACATATAACTTCTTTAGAGAAGGCAAATCACTATGCAGCCCTGTTTGTGATGGAGAATGGTAGGCAGTTAGTCATCTGCCAAGGCTTTCATAAGGTGTTTTAGTTCTACATGTAGTTTCTGCAGCCAGTAATATGCGATTTGCTAGTTGTAAAAAAAGCAAACGAATGCTATTTAAATTCATATTAAAATATTAAATTTGTTATATATATAAAAAAAGAGCTGAATGGTAAACATCAAAAACCATTAGTTCTTTCACAACACAGTTTCAGTTTCCTCAGCCAGTTTACACAATTCTTTCCATTGCCTCTAAGAAGAAACTTCTGCCTGTGAAGAAGTCACGAGATAGGAAAATGCAGGGGCTTATTCACCTTGGGTACAGAGTAAATTCAAGAAACAGCATTACTCAGGCTGCAAGAATTCCTGTTAGCATTTGGATAAATGACAAAGAAAACTAAGTGTCAAGCCTTTTGCTCTCATGATGATCAATGGGGGCTCTTTTTCTTTTTTTTTTTTCAATAGATCAGAAATACTTATTCTCAACTCCTGGTTTTGTATTGTTGCTTATGGAAGAATGGGTGTTAGTGGGAAAACAACATGTGGAACTTCAGAGTTATTGCTGTTGGGTCCTCAGGACAGAGACACCTAACTAAAAATGTTGAGGAATTCTATTAAAAAACCCACGCTTTTTTTTTTCTTTGGGGGGGGGGCGCGTGTGGAATTTCTGTCATTTTCCTTTGAGTGAAATGCAGTTCTGAGCAACAGTGCCCTTTGTTGTGATGGCACAGTCCCAAATACAGACAAATGTGATGTTCACGTTGAACCTGCATTCCCATCTGTACCCCGCTTGAGATCACCTGCTGTTGTGTTTGGGGGAAAAGGAGCCATTTAGGTTCAGGGGTTGAGTGGCTGCTTGTGCTTTGTGTTCCTCAAGAGCTGCTCCTTCTTGCTGGACTCTTTTGGGAGCTCCCCTGAAGGACTTAGTATGGAGTAGCTACAGCATCCCAGTTACTGTGCTGGGAACCATATGGGCTCCTGCTTGCTTGGGAGGAGGAGCCTGCTACACTTCTGCCTGAAGGGACCAGAAAATTTCAGCTGTTTTTGCAGTCATCCCAACCACATCCACTGAAAATCTGTTAATTAAGCATGCACGTGCAATGCTTTGGGACAATGACTGCATCTTGAAACTTAGACTGGGGAGAGTGTTCACTTGGGTTGTCTTTTGCAATTGTAGGGAAAACATGTTTTTAATTCTTAGTTCAGTCAAGTTAATATTACATAACTTTTAAACAGAACTCTTCAAAAGGCATGTTTAAAGCTATATTATCTTACTGTGCTTTCATATGGGAGGAACTGTAGCAACAGTGTGTAATATAATTTCAAATTCAGATTGTCCCTTAAGTGACTTTCAGTTCTACTGCACTGACTTGGTTGCGGGCAGCCTTTTGCCTGTGAGAATCCACGACAAATGCATGGTGAACTCTGAGGGATGGTCAATACTAAGGCTTCAAAAGGAAGCACAATCCTCTAGCTATGAAAGTATTAAATAAATTGCTGTGGCATTTCTAGCAAGTGGACTTCCTTGTGCATTAAACTGGTTTGTAGGGATAGAGGTACATTTTCTTGTCCATGTCTGCTCCCTTCCTTCTGCTGAGACAGTGGTGTACCTGTTATGATGGGAACATTTATTCAGCTGGACTGAAACCATCAATTAATTTTTTCAGAGGTCACTAGAAATCCATCAGGTGGTAATGACACTCTGTCACTGCTGATGTGGGCTGGATGTGAGCCAGTGATCTAGAGGAGAAAGGCAGTCTAACCCATTACCAATCCCCTGGAGCCAGTGCGTCCCCCACTTTTTGCTCATCTTTCTGCTTCTACAGCTCTCCTAGGTTAATCTTTCTTCTTCTATGTCTAATGTGATAATCTTTCTTCTCTTACATATCTGCTTTTGACTTTCATGACAGTATGGCTGACAAACATCCTCAGCATTTTTCCTTCTGATGCAGAAGATATTAGGCAGTAGTGCAATGGTCAATAGAGGTTATTAAAAAAAAGAAAAAAAGAAAAAAGAGAGCAAGAGAGAGAAGGAAAAAAAAGCCCACTAGACAAAGGAAACTCTTCAATTTAGACTTTCACACTAGTGAATAACTCAGTGGTTTAAAATTTGTGTCTTCTAATAAGAATATGGATATGAAGGCCTCGTGCCTATATACTGTGCCTGTGGTACAGCATCCTGTAATTCAGTGCCCCATAATAGGGAAGCAAATATACCCACCTCAGCTACTAGAGATGAGTATTTGGCAGTTTGTGCTTTTCAGGCCTTAGTGTTCCTGGCAGTGCAGTGGAAATGCCCCAAGTTGTCTGAATCCTGAGAGTAGTCCCACCGTACCAAATAGCAGCACTCTTCCAGCATCTCAGCCCTGCTGGGAAGCAGGCTATGTTAACCCAGCTGCGGCACTGTGTTCGGTTGGCTATACTGCTTCTGAGGGTTGTGTTGGAATGTACTTTAAGATATGGCTGAAAATCTGTGTATCTGTGGGCCAGGTGGTAAGAATTCAGACTTGGATTCAAAACTGGATACTGGTGAAGATTTGCCTGGACTATGTTCATTTTTGAGGGAGTAAAACCCAAGAATTCTTCCTGATTTTTTTTTTTTAATTGTTCCTCCTTACTGCTATACTGTATAAATGCATCCAAAAGAGAATTTCTAAGAAAAATTGTAAAAGGGGCTAAAAACTATTAAGTCATGTAAGTACGTATTCATTCTGGAACATGGTTTGCAGCCATCCTGAGAATACTTTGTTGCTGTCGGAGTGTACATAGTCAGGGAGAGCAAATATCCTGTGACAAATTAATAACTTGCAGGAGTTGCTGTTTGGGAAGAGTATGTGTGCTGAGATGCTTTTCCCCTAACAAATCAAAGTCTATTTTTATATGCTTTGTCAACATAAAAAAAAAGTTTGTTGCGTGAATTAAGTCTTGCTGCATCACCTAGGATTAAAATGAGTCCTTTGCCCTTTACTGTGCAGTATTCTGATGAAGTGAGAGTTATAATAGGAATATCTCCCCTTGTATCCTGTGCTGCTTTCCTCCCCTCCTCCCCTTCCAAATTAAAGAAACCAGGGCCTACTGTTTCTATTTAACAGAAATTGTTTTAAATTAGCCTGGAGGTGTGGTTACTCCTGTAATCCAGTGCTTGTAAACATATGATCCTGCCAATAGAACAGCGTAGGGTATTTTAAGCTGATACGAAGTGGACCTATGCCAAGAATCTTTTTGGAGGAATAATTAAGTCTATTTTTCAATGTCATGCTTTGCTCCGTGCAGCCTCAGTTATAAAATAATCCTGAAAATAATCTTGAACCTTCTGTGAGGAAGTTAGAAGTGTTGAAAATTATACTACAGCAAATACAGCAAGCCTTCTTTCACTGTTATTGGAAATTTCCTTTAATTTACTTATGTGAAATCTGAAATTACTGTAAATGAATTGGTGCAAAGCTAATATTGTCACCACTTCCCTTTTGCATTTTATTACATCATGTATCTTTTCAGGAACAGTTTGCACTTATGTGGAGCTTTAAATACTGCCCTAGCGAATAAACATTTCATTTCAGTAAACAATCCCCAGAAATAGATTTTTACCGCAAGTAGTTTGTTTTTAATAACACATGCTGGCTCTTGGAGTTAGATTCCTAAAGGAACCGTAAAATGCCTTTCTATCGCAGCATCTGACTTCCCTTCTTTGTCAACCTTTTAACAGATGTGTTGGGTTCTCTGTAGTTACAGGTCAGCTCTGTTTATTAAAAACAAAATAAAAGCAAACCGAAAGACAAAAAAACCCCCACCAACCAATGGGGGGGGTAGAAAAGGAGTGCACACATACGGAGATTGGTATTCAAATTCTACACTGAAAATTTTGGTCCAAAACGATTTTTTTCAAGTAAAAAATGCTGACTTTGAGACACTAATTTCAAACTCCAAGTGTGGAACGAAGGTTGCTGTTAGGAAGTCAGCATTGCAAATCTTTATGGTGTCTTTTTTTTAGTCAAATGGCAGTCTTCACTGCCGTTTTGAGGCTGCCAGTATTTTTCAAGAACGAACCAAACTTCTGAAAGAGAAACTGATTTTAAAGTATTTCCTTTTTGTGCATTTGAGGTTTTGCACTTCTTTTAGCGGTGGGCTGTGGACACGCATTGTATGAGCTAGCCGTTTTATTGATTTGTATAGGGGAAGGAGGTGCTGACACAGTTGTGTGGTGTGGATGGGGAGCAGTGCACAGGAGCTTGCCGAGTCGAAGCAGGACAAGGTGCTGCCCACCAGCTACGGCCACCACATGCCACAGGAGCGCGAGGGCCCAGAACTGAAGGCCATTCAAGGAAGTGCAAAAATATCTCCCCTCAGTTCAATGGGCTTTGCGTCATGCTGTGGGTTTTGAGCCACAAGAAGGCTGTGCGGAAGCTAAGGTCTTCTGGCAAATTTGGAACTTGAAGTTATCTGAGACACGAGCCTGGAGCTTTGAATAGTGGCCTTTCTTGCCGAAACCACATTCTGGGGACGCAGGTAATTTTGCACCCAAATCCAGTGATGTGTTTAATCCGTATAATTTAGATTTTTATATTTTCTGACAGCTGGGCATGTTAGACTAATGATCATAATTTTTTTTTGATCCCTTTTCCCCCAGCTTTTTTTGTCAGAAATAAATTGTGATTCAGTGATACATTGCATTTAGCATTGATATGTGGTGAACCAACTGTGAGCACTGTTGCTTGCACCTGGGCATCTAAGGATATGAAAAGATTTTCTGGACTGGGCTAATCTTGTTGTAAGGTATTTACATCAGTGTAGTTAAGAGCAGAACTTGACCCATTAATATTTTATGTTTCTCACCTCCCTTCTTTTTTTATATCTTTGGTAGCATACCATATGCAATGTCTGATACACATCTATAGTGGATGACATTCAGATCTCCTTTAGAGTAATGTAAAATAAAACATGGTTTACCTGGAAGAGGGGTCAATATATTCAATTCGAGTTCTGCAGCAGAGAGCTCCCCTACAACTTGTACTTTTTTACATATGTATTTTTGGAAAACACCTAGGCCTGTCATTAGTTTTCTTGCACAAAATTCAGCTGTGAGATTTTTGTGAACGAAAGAGAAAAAAATCAATTCTCTGTGGATTCATAGTGCTTGTATATGAGGATTAGGCTAATGCAGATTCACAGGCAAAAATCAATATAGATTTCAGAAATCCCTTCTGCTAACGATGGAACTGATCATGCAGCTCACAGCCTTAATTATGTATCTTCTTTATGAGACAATAGTAATATCTCTTCACATGGACATACAAGTTGAATTTAACCTTCACCCTGTACTATTTTTTTTTTCCTGGGAAAATATAAGTAAAGTACTAAATATTATTTGCCTGGCCAAGGAGTAATAAAAGTGATAGACCATTTTATAATTTGTTCAAAATAATCATACTGTAAGGAATAGATTAACTTCTCCTGTCTCCTGTCTTCCAAAATAACAAATATAAAGAGTATTTCCAAGGTAGTGTTGTCTACAGAAGTTGCTGCATTAGACGGAGGTTTACAGTGATTAGAATAGTTATCACTCAGATTTTATGCTTTTATGGAATAATATTGCAGACACCTTGTAATCTGAGGGTAATAAACATTTCTCAAGAGGAACGAAGGACCCATTTCTTTTAAAGGGCTGTATGTTTCACGTGAAGTGCCCACCTTATTGTGATAGCTATTGAAAAGCTGAAATGCAGTGAAACCACTAGTGGGGTTTTGTGCCTCCAGATTGCAAAACAGTGCCCCAGGATGGAGTTTTCTGAAGGCACATGGGATGCAGGGGTGATGCACAGCCCAGTAAAATTTCTGTTCACCATAGGCATATCAGTGGCTGTAACAGATTGGGCAGTACTCCTCGCAAGCTGTTGCACTGCCTGCCATGCTTCATTTTGAGACATCCCAGCCCTGTCGGTATTGGGCAGATTTCTTTCCCCAGAAAGGGTCTTCCTTCCTTCTTCCAGTTGCTGAGTAATCTATCCTGAGTTCCACTGCATATTCCATTGAATATTAAGTAATACATTAAGTCCAGTTTCTACCTTCCCACTCCTTCCATCTCTCTCTCTCTTCTATCTCTCATCCACCCACTATGGTAATAATTACTGCAGCAGTTTCTGCAATGGCATGTGGTTCTGCATTAAGGAGAAACTCCTCTCGTGGTCTTGAACAAGGAGGATGTATTTGAAACCAGTGTCTCTTGTGATGCTCGCAGAATAAGCTGAGAGTTTTTGTTACCAGCTTCTCTGCTTTGATGCACCTGGAAAGGATAGAAATAGCTTTATTTGGTACTCTAAGGGACAAGTAATGTTCCCAGCAAGCATACATCAAAGAAACCAATTTTGCCACCTATTAATGACATTTTTGTTTTGTGTATTTTTTTTTTTTAAATAAAGAAATATGTGAAAAGAAACGCTTGGGTTAGTTTGATGTGTTGCTGGAGATGCATCCGTTCTTTGTTGCTTCTAGGATAATGCAGCATATGGTGGTTATTGCTGGATTAAAGGAAAAGGCCCAATTTTAATTCCAGCTGTTATCGTGTGGTTTTTTGTGATTTGCAAAGGCTGATGAAGCACGGATTTAGAATATGGGATTTGAATTTTATGACCTTGATATTCTCTTAAAAGGGAGCTTTAAATTGTCAGTTCTTTATAGATTGTGTGAATGTGCTGGAGCTGTAATGTTAATGGCAGTTGGGCACAGCTGGTGTTGGTTAGGATCATCTTCCTGAGGACACTCCACCATGTGACTGCAGAACAGACAGAAATATAATTTGTTAGGTGTTTGGAGTAGTTGCAATTAACCAATTAGGCCTGAAATTGTAATTTTGAGATGTAATGTGTTTATAACATGGAATGTGCAAAAGATGTTTTAGCTCATGATTAAGAACTGAAATGAGGAGGAAAACTCTAGAGATGATGATAATTAAGCTCAGATGGAAGAAAACTGTCTAGATGGCAGAAATTTAGAGCTCTGCAGCCTTTTCAAAATTGTCATTTGAGTTTGCCTTGTATCCTGCCATGGAGTGGCTGAAGTATTCAGAGGGAGATTTTGCTGTTTTGGAGAATTTTGTTCTTTCCAGTGTTATGCTGAAGGAATACAGGAGGGAATTTACAGGGAGAATAAAATTCATGGATGGGAACTTCCATGCACTTTCAAGTGTACTTGGCCTTGTCCAAAAGAATAAATCTCTTGATGTCATCAATGCTTCCAGATACATTTTCCATTTCCTTCCTACACCTTTCAAACATAAAGATGCCACTTCTGTAGTTGATTTTGCTTCTTTTCTTGCTAATTTTTGCATGGTCAATAGTCAGATTCTTTCTTTCATCACCACAATCAATTTTTCCCTGAATAAGGTCACTAACAGATTCTTCAAGGCAAAATCTGCCTGATCTGTTCCTTCTTTTTGTACAAGCAGTATTCTCTCTCTTTTTAAACTTTCATTCTTGGGTTTCCAGAGTTCAGTCAATGCTTTTCTGTTGTTCTTCACACATTTTCCTTCATTTTCACTGCTACTGGTTCCTGTTCAGTCTTCTCTGCAATAATTCTTCCAATTCTCATCCCTTCTTTCTGTATTTTCTCTGTGACTAGCTTCTGCATTTAAAGCTTCAAACATTATTTTCATGTCAATGATATCCAGATTCCCACTGAAATCTTTTCACATCTGTCTGGCTCTTTAATTCCTTCTTCTTGAATATCGGTTACCTTCAGCTCAGTTGCAATCACTGTTAACATCACCATTCTCAAAACTGATTGCTAACTATTGAGTTCGACTCGAGCCTTTTCTCCTTTATCGTGGTAGGCAAATCTCGTTGGTTCTTCCTGTGTATACTGCTTGTTTGAATTCCTGCAATAAAATGCCTGTCTTTGCTTTAGTAACTAGTTTTCTTAACTGATACAATTTCTGCCAACTTTGTCTTCCTTCTTCTTTCTGCAGTCCTGCTCAAGCCTATGCAAAATAGTGATTTTTGGTTCTGTACCTCAAGATACACCAAAGTCTGTCTGATTCACTGAGTGCTTTCTTTCCAACTTTATCAGTGAGATGACTGTTTTCCTTTACCTTGTCTACTGTTGTCCCAAGTTGCCTGTTTTTTCTTCATCTTCCTGCCGTATTTATTTCCTTGTTGCTTCATTTCCTCTGTCCCCTCAGGGGCATCTTCTTCTCTCCTGATGCATGCCCCATGGAGTTTAGACCAAAAGGTCTATATGGTATTTAAAAAAAAAAAAAAATTAAAAATTATTAGTTCAAAAGAGGAGAGAGAATCTGGTGTATTGTTCTAAGTAGTGGGTTATCTGTGCAATTCAGGAACTTGAACATAAAATTTTCCACCTGTGTAACTTGTTATTGGAAAGTGATAAGGTGACACTCAAGGGTTCTTATGAATAGTAATTCACATTTAGGAATAATTTAGACTCCAACTTTTTTTTTTTTTTCCCCAAAAGATTATTCTGAATTGATATTAAAGATTCAATGAATAGAATAGAGAATGTTTAATAAGCTTACTGGAGGTCTGCAGTGCTGGGACCTCTTCCCAATGATTTAAAATGCATTTCATGTTGATTTTCCAAGGTTTAGGGGGATTTATACATAAAACTAGGAGCCTTTTCAATGCTTATTCCTTATACTTGGCATCTCCTTACTGCTGTTATAATGCCATCTATTTAGACTAAATACAAATTAAACAATAAAAACAAAACCAAAGCAAAACTCATATTTTGGTTCTAAATGTCTCAGTGGTGTACTAGCAGTATGTGTTTGCTTGTTTAGAATTCAAAGTAGGATGAGTTTTGTGGTTGGTATTTATGGCAGAACGTTTTCCTCTCCAACAGTTGTTGGTATCCTGTAGTGAGTGGAGTCCCTGCTAGTTTATGTTGACTGCTAAAGGATGTGAAAACTATGTGGACTCTTGTTCACAGGAGAGTTTTGCCACCTGTTAATTAATCATGGTTAAGTTATATACCCTCCACCCCCCTTTTTCCAATGTGGGCGCACTCCTGTGAAGGGTAGAAACATAGTGTATCAGCTTTCACTTAAGAAATGCCAAAGCACTTCTGAGAATTGCTTCGTTTGAAGAGCTGGGGCTTTAAGAAGAAATACAAAGCTATTATGAATTAAAAGTGAAATTCTTAAATTGGGCAACATGTGATAGCTTCCATCTCAGACCACATTTATTTTTACATATTCAGGAAGTAACAAATATAGCAAATAATATAAGCGTATACTAGTGCAAATGCTGAAATGCTCTGTTACCTTCTAGCACTTGTATTGCCTGGCTACCCTGTGCTTCATTTAATTTTTAATTCTGCCTGTTTATTTTGCATTTCTCTTAAATTTTATGGACTTGTGAAGATCTGAACACTACAATATTATGTATTGAAAGTAACTGACCAAAATGCTGTCTTAGGATGCTTGTTGAAAATTAAGCTGGTTATTTTCACTTTCATGTATTACATTTTTCATGTTTTCCTATCATACAGTTTTCTATACAGAATGTTTTCCAGATAAGGAGTGTAGAAATCTGCCAAAAATACATTTGCATGTATATATAGTCATAACTGTCCAGATAGTCCCTATGTTAAATGTCTCCTCATCACGCCATTTGAGGCAGGCATTTAATGATAATCTTTTACAGTTGTAATCTCTTACAATGAGAGAAAAAGTTATTGACTTTCAGGAGGATAAAATACACAAATTTGAGTGAAATCGCCACGAGAAAGCAGTCTGCGTCCTTTCTGACAGACCTCTGTGCCTGTAGAGAAAAAACGGCTACTATTGGGCATAAGCAGAGTACTTCGCTTTTGTTCTCCTCCATAATTTCTAATTTCTGTTAGTTTCCTGGTTAAATGCACTAAATCGTTTCTCCTCATGCTAAAAAGGATAACATAGTATGTCCTCACAGAGAATATCTTTAGTACTGTTGTTGCCCCACTTCCTTTCCTTCTCAGTAAGATCCAATTTGCTTGTGCTTTAAAAATTCTGTTGTGCCTATTTACATCATTTTAAGATGTTGTTTTCTGGCTTTGGCAGATAAAACCGATTATGGTTATAGCTTTGTACCTCAGGAAAGTGAAAGAAAGTGTGTATGGTTGTATAAAAATGCCCCAAACGTTAGTTATCTGGAAAACTTCACCGGTCTGTCTTGTGAGATTGCAGGCTGTTCTTGTTGTTTCTCAGTGGGGAAACACATCCTGTGTAGCTGTAGGCACTGCTGTTTCTGCCGGAGAATCGGGATCAGAGCAAGTGTGCAAACTTTTAAGAAACAGGCAAGAGCTGATCCAGCAGGATTAAGAGCTGATTTCTTAACACTGAATGAGAACTTGTAGGCAGCACGTGTTTGAGTTTTGAGGAACACCAAAAGTGAAGGCTTGGTGAGGAAAGGGGCATGATGGCGGCCATCTGCCTGAAGAGGGGCCGAGCGCTGCTGTAGCATGACTTGCACTTCTTCCCAGTTTTGCCTGTAGTGCTAATACTGACACTGTGAGCAAAAGCTGTGTGTATTGGGGTGAAGCACCACCCCTTGCTTGTCAGTCACGCCAAGCAAAATGTTTTTGGCCCTAGCCTGATGAGAGGAGTATCATACAGAGGAGGTAATGGGGATCAGAGCCAGGCCCTGCGCTGTTCAGTCAGTGTGTGTGCAGGGGGAGATCAGTTCGTTTTGCTGAGTGTGTGGAGTATAAGACGAACTAAGCCAGCCATCTGCATGGTCCCCTTATTGATATTTTACAATTAAAGGTTAATTTACTGTTGAAGTCCTGTAAAATAATGCATGCAAAATGCTGATTAATAGATTTGTATTGTGGGATGACAGGCAGCATACAAGTAAAGCGAGTCATAACCGTCTCGTGCTGCTTCTCACTTGCCATCGAAGGTGCCCGTTTTATGTGGCAACCCATGTGAATGTCAATTAAAAGGAAGCATTACAAAATTAAGCAGTAGTTTTTTAAACAGTCTTGCAGGAGTTATTAAATATGCTTAACTCCATTTTTGTTAACTGTTCTGCGTACTTCGGGTTTACCAGATGCTAGCTAAATGATGCAGTATTTCTATTGTAAACAGGAATGATTTCAGATACAACTTTATCCGTTTCTAAGCTCAGATTCAAAGCATATGTGACACATAGTGCCTCCTGAAAACCTGCGTGCTTTGCAGTAGATGTTTGTCTCTTATATTTACTCAAATAGAAGTGGATATAGTGTTTGCTTCTCAAATTTTTGGTCTGACTCCTGTGACTCTGACTCCAGTAAGTAATGCCAGTAGCATGGGTAGATGGATCTGACAGGGTTGAGAACTAACAGCATGTCAGACGCTTTTCTCCAATGAAGGCTATAGATCAGAGGTAGGAATCTGCTGGAGCCGGAGAGGGTGACAGGGGAATAACATCCCTTTCTCTTCCATCGACAGGGGTAATAACTCCTGGCTCTCTAGGGACAGATTGTAAAAGCCAATAGCCAGAAGCTGTGAAGCAGGGAGGGTAGAAGAATTGAAAATTAAAGAGGGAGTGAAAATTTTGTGTAAGGGTCTAGTGCGACGTTGGAATAAACCATCAATTGTCATTCTTTTAATTGCCTTATTGTTGATAGAAAGGGTTCTTGCAATATTAGTTTTTATTACTTTATAAAGTTAAAATATTAGTAAAATACTAGTTAAAATCATTAAGATATACCATGCATGCTTTTGTGTAGCTAGGTATCATATATTCTGTGATAGCTGCTGTTATTGAAAGTGTGTGGAAAGATGTTTTACAAGTGTTGCTTTAAAATCAAAAATCTTTGAATAGTAAAAAAAATTGTTGATATCATTACTGTATATAGACATATTTTGAGCATGGTGATACTGTACCTTGTATACAAATCAGATCATGAATTCATATGGCTGTGTGATTTATAGTTGATATCTCTTCATATGTAAAATTTTACATTGTTGAATCTTTGATGGTTCACGAATGTTTAAACTTGGGTTGCGTTTGTGTCCACAAGGAGTGTGCCAGTACTGCTAGGTTTTACTAATGTTATGATACCTGTATTATACCATGAGTCTTTCATTCATTTCTTTGTGGAGCAGTAGCTTTTAACAGTTTAATGATGAACACTTAAAGAAGCAAAAGCATAATAAAAAGGCAAAGCTCTTGGACTTTTAAGAAACAGAAGTGCTTAAAAGCGGTATTTTTTATATGAGTTGTTCTTGCTTAGTTTTTAAACTGTGACTGGTGTTTAGTTAAATCTTTTACAGACTCAGTTCACTGAAGGTGACAGAAGTACTCACTTGAGCTCAATGAAAAGTAGACATGACAGTAAATTTTTCAGTCAGAGACAGGAGATCTTGTTATAGGAGTCAGTATGGGGGTCAGGGCAGAGCCTGTTGATGATTGAGGAAAAGAGAAGTAAATTCATTCTGCTTCAGGCACTTTGTCAAGTGCCAGTAGCTTACCATTGAGAACTAGTCACCCGTTCTAGTCTTACGGCCCTAGAGGTCACTCATTTGATATAAATCATAGCACTGCATAGGCTCAGCAACCTATTGCCATTCGAGATGAAATAAAAAAAGAGGAATGCTTCATTCTGAATTGAAATGACTGTGAATATCCCACCACATGTTGCTGTTTAATGCAGTATGTGGTTAGATATTGATCTCCAAAATCAAGTCATTAAAATGTGCAGTTTTTGTTTATTGGAATGAAGCAATTAAATGGTTCAGTTATGCCAGACCTTACCTTTTCTGATGAAAACTATTGATTTCTTGCCACAGCTTTATAAGCGACAATGTTTTTGATTACTCTTGACAAACCTCCTTGGAGTGTTAATTAAAATTGTACCAGATGAGCAGGTGTGGGAGATCATTAGATCGCCCGGATCACACACTACACTTCATATTCTGCAGCCTTGCATAATGAATAGGGCACAAGAGGGGAAAAACAATATCTTCATCAGCAGAATTAGCATCTTCTCTCTCTTTTCTTTTTTAACTAGGTGACATTCCATTTTACAGTACATCCATTTATCAGCTATCGAAAAACTTCTGCTGCATCCGATTAAATTCAATTTCTTTTGAAATATTACATTGGTACACAAACGCAAAAAATTAAGTACTCGGCTGGTTTGTGTGTGAATGCTGATAAACTCATGATATCCACTGCATTCTTTCAAAAACAAAGCAGAAACTTTAGACATTTTCCTAGGTAAGATATTTTAATAACATCTGCATTTTTCTTTTGCTTAACTACATGATGGTATAGCATAAGAAATATTGATTGTATTGGTTTTGAAAGAACAAATTATTTCATGATTTATTAATTTACAATAGATTTTTTGTCTGATGCAATATTAATCCGTTGATAATTTTTTCACACCTTAATATTATGCTCAGACAGTGACTCCGTAATGCATTTATTGTACTTGTGTTGTACAGTACGAGGATGGAGTATGCAACTGATTATGAAGCCTGCTGTGATAGGCAGCTCTGACTAAACAGTGTAAGGGTTAAAAAAAATAGGCTGTTAAAACAACTAAGAAAATTAAGGATGTAATGTGATTAAGGATGAGATATAGTTTTGGAACAGCAGAGACAAATGTGCAAAACATTTGATCACGAACTACTTGGCCTGTAAGTAAATAGCTTCAATTTCCATTAACATCATAGATGAGTTCTAGTCAACAGTTAACTGAAAGCTTGTGTGATACGTTTGTAGCTCAGCCCAAGTCTTACTGAACTGGCAGTTTGGGACTTTATGGTTTTAAACTAAAAAACTAAAAGATTATTTTAAAAAAAATACTTCAACTAATAATTGGAAAAAGGTAGTGCCTGAGCATCAGTAGCACTTGGGATAGGTGCCAGAGCTAAATGTCGTGTGCCCTTTGACTAAGTTGCCTTTTCTGTCCTGTTTATCTTTCTGGAAATTAGATAAAACATACTGTGTAGTACTTGCAGTTCAGCAGTATTGCAGCATTTATTTAATGTCTGTAAAACTCATTTGAAATCCTAGCATAAAAGTAAGTTCAAATCATATATCTAATATAGACTTCTTAATGCTTAATTGACTGTGCATTATGCTTTCCAAAACCCCTCAAAAATAGAAATAATGTTGAAAAGAGGCAATCCTGTATTAACTGTTACGATTGCAGAATTATAAAAGCTAACACATTACAAAGATGGAAGAGAAGGTTTAGAAGTGACCTGTACATTGGAACTGTAGATATATTATTGTCTTTCAGCAGAAATCCAGTTAAATAACTTCAGTTGTCCCATTGATTTAGGCGAGCAATATAAATGAGCTGGATATTAACTCCAGCCAGAGCAGTGGCTCCTTTACAGTAATAGCAGTCCCTGTTTAAGTGTTGTGATTTGACTGTGTTTTTTGAGCTTGAATGTAGAATGTGTTGATCACCTTTATTTTTGACCTGATTCTGTAAGATTTGGATATTTTTGAAGTTATGTAAAGTATTCTTTAAATTAATGAATTAACTACTGCTGACTTCACTGGGAGACGCTGCTTCTTTTCTTTACATTTGAAAAGGATAACATTAATTCAAATGCATAGAATTTGCAGGACAATTTTCCATAGACTTAAAATATAATTTGGAGGCTCTCTCTGTAATCTTTTTAGAAGAAGGTATTTCTATTCCTGGACTATAATTTCTTTTGGGTTAGACTGAAAAAAAGGAAAGTGGAGGTTATTTCCAAACAGTGACTGAAATTGTCATGTACATAATGTTTGCTTGGTAGCTTCAATGTGGATGGAACAAGATTGATTCTTGCAGGCTGGTTTAACACGGATACCTCTGTAACAGCCAGTATCACCCGGGACCCTTTGGAATAGCCTTCGTGAGAGGCTGTTAAACAAGTGGAATGGAAACTAATATGTACTCTCAGCCCCTGTCAGAGCTGAGGTATATGTGAGAAACCTTGGACTGTTGCTGCTTATGTGCTACCTTTCTGGTGGATAAATAGGTTACTGCAACAGCTTGTAAGAGTCAAACTCGTAAGAGCTAAACTGCAGGAAAAAAGCGAGTAACAAAAAAGATTAAACAATCTAACAGGTATAACTGAAAGAAGATCATATGCTACAAGCATATAGGATGTATGTTTCCATGTTATTCAGTACTTTTGTTCCTATTGATTTGGGATTTTAAAAAAAGATGAATAATTAAGATTTTAACTGACATTCCAGATGTATCAAATAGTTTATTAAGCAATAATACTTCTGGAGGTAGAAAACCAGTTTTGTACTATATGATCAACATCCTAAGGGAAGGCTGAGCTAAATTATTTAAATTTTGTACCCTAAAATTGAAAATACTTTTTTTGTATGTGAATGCATACAAATAAGCTTTCAGACTTCTGCCTTTTCTGCTTCCCAAAAGTATTAATTGTATAAAGCTAAACTGAAGTGGTGGTTATGTGAAGAGGCAAAATAAGTAGCAATAATAATTATGCTCCTTTGCATAGTCCCTTTAATTTCAGGAGTCAAAAGCATTTCACAATGAGTGATTAAACATGAAATGGCCGAAGTGCCTGAATGATAGCTTTGATCACCTGCAGAGAATACATCACCAACTATCCAAAATGTAGGCAGGGTGTAATGTAATATATGATTGGATAGGCATGGAAAAAACGTCTGTGCTTCTAACTGTTGATTTCCTATCTTTTCTCTTTGGCTTTTTTTTTTTTTCCCAGAACAATTACATCATTGTGTTTATTAGTAACTTTTTTCTTTTGTTGCATTCAAAAGGCTGTTAGCCACATTGCATGTAAAATGAGTGAAACCTGGAATCTCTCAGGATTAGTGGTTCTCTTTATTCTTTACTCCATATTGAAAATCATTCCTGTCAGCTGATGCTCTCCAAGCTGCCTGGAAGAACTTTGGCATAGTTTTCCTAACCTTTCAAACAGTAAAAGCAAAACTCTGCTTTGATTTAAAAAAAAAAAAAAAAAAAAAAGAGCAAGCTGGAGGACTTTGGCCCAGAGCCATTAAGGATGCAGGCAACTGTGCTGCGGTCTGACAGCATATTCCACAAAACACTGAAAAGTTCTCCTCCGGGTCCCTGGAGTGGGCTGAGGCACTTTGCTTGTACTTAACATATATCAACTGTCACCCGACGGCAGTCGGTGTTGAACTGAACACAATGGAACATCCAGATGGTCTAAACAAAGCGAACAAATGTTCACTGCTATTAAAAGCTGTTTACATCAACTTCCAGTATTTCATGTGCTGAAGTTTATATTGTGTCACTACTGGGGTGCTTAGCTCCATCCTCAGCTGGTATCAAGGATTTCTAAACTTGTTGCTTATGTGTTAAAATAAGATTCTGAATATGCCTTAAATACATGCCACTGAACATGTGTGTGTGTTTTTTTAACAGGAAATTGGTCATTGTATGCTAATCGCATGCTTTCAAATATTGTCATGGATTGTCCCATCTAACTTCCCCTTGCTTCTCCCCCAGTGCAGCCTCCTTCCAGCACCTCCCCACCCCAAACACGTGTTGAGCATGTACTGCGCCATGCTGGCTTCTCTTAGGTCACTACCAGACTGGATCGATCGCCTTGCCTTAGTACAGAGTGCCACCAGTGCCCGCTGTCTGTCTGATGGAGATGCTTGTGTGTGGCGTGGTTTGCTTTCTTCCCTGAAAGACTCTGTCTTAATAGTGATTAAGATGTGTAAGTGACAAACGGACATTTTACATCTCTTTCCTCTGACTCTTGTTCCTGGTATCCACCTTACTGAAAGTCCAGATCCCTGCCTTCTACTTGCTAAAATAAATGAATTGGTGGGACACAAGCTTAGCTCAGCCTATTGTTTTTCATGAAGCTGCAATGAAATTCTTAGGAAGACTGTGAATGAGGAAATGTTTCCAAAACAGTGCTATATTTTGCAAGCATGATTTCTGGTTAAATATATACTATTCTTGAAAGAATGACCAAAAGTTCTGGAAGCACTAAAAAAACCCCACCTCGATTGCACTGATTGAAAGGATTGAGAGATATAATATTCTTTCAAATATACAAGTGAAAGATCACATGCAAGCTGTTATCCATCAGCAGAGTATTTGTTTACAAAATACAAATCAACTGTTTTTTCAATGTGTTTTATAATGAAACCTAACCAGCCCTCCCTCCTGCCCACAAACATCAGATTGTTAAGGTCTTAGAGAAGATCAAACTGGACCGTTAGCCTTTTCAAGTAAGGACATTTTTCTTTGGTTTGTGCCCTGTAGACCTAGCTGTTACTGGTCACCGTGGTACAAATAATAAAATGGGGAAAAAAGGCACTTGAAAAACATTTTTAAACAACAAGAATCTAATATTGGTGTTTGCTATTTTTTATAATGCCGGTTGTATTTATCCCAGCATATGTCATTCAGCTGCTTGTCAGTGATAGCACTAACTTTCACAAAATGGACAAAAACGTGCATATTTCTTCTGAGAGAGAAATCCTGTCTCACTTTATAGGTTTTAAATAAACGGAGCTCTGTAGCGTCGAAACAGGGCTACTGTGAACATGCTCTGAAGATCTATTTGAAGTATGCTAGTGATATTCTTTCTACGATATTTACACCCTGCACAAGTTTTTTGAGGAAGTATTATAATTCTCAAAGTAGATTTACAAAGCGGTTAGGGAAATTATCATTCTGAATTCAGGAGGTTTCTTTAATAAGCTATTAATATTAAAAAAGGATGGTAATTTTATAGTATATGTGTAGAGAAGTTAATGCCCTTACAATTATTTTGCTTGTTTACAAATAGCAGTTGTTGTTCTCTAGGCGTGTTAATTACAATGTTGAATACAAGAATTTGGATACTAGTGACTTTTAGTATTGAGAAATATGACGTGATTTGTTACTTTGTAAGTGTGATTTTTAACTGCCTCTTTGTAAATGTATGAATGAATGATTGAAGCTGTCTCAATCTTGCTTGGTGTTTTTAAAAACTTAGAAAACAGAGGTACTTGTAATAAAATGTAATGTTTTACAGAGCCATTTACCTTTCTGACAACAATATGCAATCATAATGTAAGATAAAAATATTAAATTTTAATATCTGGTTTCACTATTAGCTGCAAAGGTGATATAGCAAATAGTACATTTTTCCTGGTGTGTTCTAGGTTAATAATCATTACGTTGAATACAAGACCAATTCCTGTTTTCAGAAGCTTTGAACATGAGGTTCCCAGATCCAAATTTGGTATGCATAACTTTTTCAAGTCAGTTCCATTTTATTCTGAGCTTTAATAAAATATTTAACTTCAGGCTATTGATTTGAAAATCTTATTTGTGGGCTATTATTTTTTCTAAAATGTTGCAGAGAACCAGAACAAACTCCTAGGTTTTTCATGCTCTTCTCGCTATTATTCTTTTGTTGCATGGGTAAATCTCCTTTCCTTAGTGCTGTGTCTCTTGTACAGAGACCAAATCCTTGGCTTGGCAAACATCCTTGGGAATAAAGTTACTGCTGGTAATTTCCTTTGAGTTCTGCAACGCCCACATCATTTTCAGAGATGAAATGGCTCCTTACAGGCATCTTTTTCTATGGAATATAAGGAAAGAGGTCTGATACATCTCTGTCATTAAAGGTCTATGATTCACCTTATTGTCCTGAGTTTTTCTGCGATTTTCCTGTCCCCTGAATCCTTGAACCCAGCAGGTATGCAGCACTGCTTTGCACAGAGATCATCTCCTGGCATTATGGTGAACTTTGCTTGCAAGACATATGCTCTAGAAACACCAGGGTGAGGCTTTGCACAATGAACTTGTACAATGTGTAATTCTTATGGGGTCAGTGCATCAGAAACATGTGAAATGTATAGAAGAAGTAGGGTTAAACCCTGGTGACACTGGTGGGCAGAACATCTGAGACTTCTAGCAGGTCAAGCTAGTTCTTATGTTATGCTGGAACAGGACAATAAGAGAGATGGATATTATTCTACATTACAAAATAATTAATCTCTGATGTTTGCATTCCAGGGGGTTTATTGCCAAACCTATAGGAAGTGGTTGCATGAGGAAATGTTTTACAGTAAAGGTGACATCATTTCTTTTAAGTATTTCACTAAGCAAGACCTTTCTTGACCATGCAGAATGATAGAGAAGGAAAGATTTTACTTTATTTAAGGGAGCTCCGAGAGGTATCAGGACAGAAAACACTAACAGAACTACGGTTCTCATGTTTGACAGGGGTCAAGCATTGTGCCCGCTGTAGATGAGCCATTTGGAGCCAGATTGTCAATCCAAATGCAAGCTGCTCCGTTTCCTGTTTATGCCTGTGTGGAGTTACACATCCTGACTTGCTTGCCTTCAGCTGCAGGTTTTTCCGCACTCCCTAGGAAATTTCTTCCTTAAAATGGCTTGTTATTTATCATTTAAGTAAGCCATGGGAATTTTGTTAATTCCTGTTTTACTTAACACATGCAAAACGGTATCATTAGCTAAAGGAAGATAATGTTAAGGTAGTAGGAGTTACTGATACTACTAATTAAATGACCTTTGCAAAACAAAATCAGATCAGGCTATGCCTGAATGTAGAGAACTGATGCCAAGTTTACTGCTTCACAGAGACCTGGCCTATTGTATATCTGACCTGAGGTTATCAGCAATTAAAACCTGGTCTAGTAATTTAAAAATAAGCTTTTTGTATATTACACATTTACATTTTTCCATCTGTCATAAGATGAATTAAATATGTTTGCATCATAAAGGGATATTCTTAGCAGAGCGGTTTGCTTGGTATGTTTATGAAGTTCCTCTGCGGACAGAGATTGTTAGGATTTGTTTTGGTTATTCAGCAGTATAGCTCCTAAGTAGTTTTCCCTCTCCCATCCAATAAAGTGAACTGAAAACCAAATTTACCTGATGGAGTTCATCGTGCTTTGTCCTTTCCCCTTAAATTGGAGCACAATGAGGAAAAAAATTCTGATTATAGCCAGGTTAACCCTGTCAGAATTCTTCTTCATTAGCTAACTTATGCCTTTCTTTAAAAGCTAAAGATTTACTAAATTTAATGGGCTTTCTTATAGGTAGCAAAGAACTTCTGTTAATTACCTACACGCCTGGCTTAAAAGCTAAAGGAGGGTAGTTACTGAGGAAGGAGATTGCTAATTAAGCCTTACTTCCAAGCAAATGTGGCTGCTATTTGATAAAATGACTGACAATGAACTGCATATTCCTCCCTCCACCTTTTTTGTTGCTTTACTGTAATTAGAAATTAGATCTTTAACACATGCTACACTGATTTATATAAAAGCACCAGATTGAAGTTGGAAGGGATTTTATTACTCTATCAGTAGATTTTCCCATAAAATAACTGATATATGGCATGAGCAGAGAAAGTGTATAATAAAAAGGCAGAGCATGTTGAACCAGCATAATTGGAAGGGCAAAAAAAAAGGTATTTTGTTGCTTTTCTGCAAATTTGACATATGTAGGAGGAGTCATATTTTCACTGTACTCAGTAGGAGCAGGATTAGGCATGATCTTCAGCTGGGGTCAATTGGCCTAACTTTAAAGTTAATGGCTCTTTTGCCCTTTACACTATCAAAGAACATAACCTGTGAGATACTGATAAAGATTTTGACAAAAATATCTAAGCACCCTTAATGAAAATTAAGAAGTTCTTCCTTTGATCACTTATTCCTAGTTTGTGAATAGCTCCATTAAACTCAGTAGTGCTATCTTTGCTTATTAATATTGTTTATATTGCTACAGTATTGAAATGCTTTCCAAAGATTAATGAGTTTTAATTTAGTAATAGGTAGAAAAATCTCATTGTTCCCATTTTACAGACTGAAACTGAGTAGCTCTATGTAGTGACTTGTGTAACTTAGTGTAGGATTCTTTGAGGCTTGTCTTAAGGGCCTGTTTTTTCCAGTCCCAGCTCTGGGGTGAAGCTCAGCCATTCATCCTTCAAACTTAAGTGCCAAAGATTCACACCTGACACCTATGTTCTGAACCGTGTGCCCATTCAAAACTCCCTCCCTCTCCAATAGCAAAAATCCCTACCCCAAAGCAAATGAAAAACCCAAACAAACTACCCCAAGCCACAAGTCAGCTTTGGAAAAGTCATTACAGAAAATATCATTCATATACACAACTGAATGAATTCCTTTTCTCCCAAGGGATGATTATATTTAATGATAGAGTAGAGTTGAGGTTTGGAAATTTGGTTTTAATAGATGTTAAACCAATCATTAAATGCAATCAAGTTTATTTCCTATGTTATTTGAAGTCAAAAGGGTGGTCAGAGTCTCTTTCCAGACATTCCTGGTTGTCTTGATAAATTCTGTTAAATAACAGCTGATGAGAGTATTTATATCTTGAGTAAAGTGAGTATTGTTTGACTATAATTTTCTATTTTTATAATCAATTATTGTTTGCTTCTTACATTATAGATGTACTTGATGTAAATTGCAGAAAAGAGCATATTAAACCTTTTTTCCTCAATTGTCTTTTGAGTACACGTAAGATTATGAGAACACTCTGCAGTACCCAAGTTAGCTTTAGAATGGTTAAACAGCAATTCCCTAGATGACCATGTTCACATTGTGAGATGCATCCACACACATGTTTTGTCTATCAGGCCAAAAGAACATCCCATTTAGGGCTTTTCCCCACAGTAATCAAGGCTGAAGACAGCAAAACAGCATTCCCTTTAGAGGATGCAGCAAGAAAATGAACTCAACATTTGCTAAAGACTAAGCCCTGATACTAGGTATTTTTTGCAAGATGTTGTACTGTGACTTCAGTTTCCTATAGTGAAGGAAGCCAAAGGAAAAAGCACAAGACTGCAGATTAGTTTAGCAAAAATGTGTTCCTACGCAGAAAGCTCCTTAGGTTCAGACTTGTTGCTGGTCAAAGCTGGCCTGTTGACCCTCATCCCCTCTAGCTGGGTAAACCTGCAGGTCTTTGCTAAGGTATGCTTGCAGCATGGAATGTCTCAGGCTCTAATTAAATGCAGAATGCACGTAAATAGCCTTTCCAGATGTTTTAGTAAATATGACTAGTATCAATCTAGCCTAATGCCTTTATTTAGGAGGTGGAAGAGTTGGTGTGAAATATTTGTGGCTTTGAAAATTTTAAACCATGATATTTGTTTTCCTCTTATGATTTTCACTATTTTTTCTTTTATTTGTAGCAAAACCCATTTTGCCTGCAAGAAGCATATTGGCTGCCTTTTCCTGGAGAGAAAAAAACAACCTCCTGGCATAAAAGCAAATTGCCTGTGGATTTGGCAAGATGATAAACAGAAAGATTGTCATTAGTTTCAAAAGATTTATCTTCCATTTGCAGTGGAATATTGCATTATGCCTCTAGTTGAGAAATGTGACTAGTAATCTCACTTTTATGCACCTTGGGATGGCTTGCTGGACACCACTCAAAATTTTGCTTTAAAAACGAAACAAACAAAACCAAGGCAAACAAACAAAAAACCAACCAAACAAAACAAGCTATGTTCACTGCTTTGTTTTAAAATATCATAGGCATATTTTTGCTAAAAACCCAGGTTTACCAGCCTGTTCTTTTTAGAATTCTCAGCTACTTTGATTATTTGATAAAAGCTAATTTTGTTGGGTTGCTTTGCCTTTGTTTAGTTACTTTTTCTTACTTTTTTTTTTTTTTTTTCAGAATTCTTAACCTTTCCATACTTTCAGTATATTTTTAAATTATTGCAAAAATTCCCCTTCCTTCTCCTGTGGCTAGCAGGAAGCCAGCAGGATACCAATACTGCTTACTCACGGAAATTAAAACCAAAACAATAGGTAAGAAAAATAAAGAAATAGAACAAACAAGAGACGCTATCTTTTCTGTTAAAGCTTAATGTGTTGTGCATTGGTTATTTAATATACTGGAGCTTAAAGTATTGAAATTTCCCTGGGAGAGTTTCTGCAGAATTTGGCTTCTAGTTATTTCAGTGTCTGCAATTGAAATACTGTGTTGAACTACTAGTCCTGCCTGTGTGCCCATAAAATGGGGAAAAAAGCAGTATGCCAGCAACAGTAGCCTTGCAGCCCAGAGTCCATATTCAAGATGTGGTAGTTTATATGGAGAAGTGTACATTAATTTATTAACATATTTATTTAATGCATTTATTAGTATAAAATTATATTTATTAATACATTTTTATATATATAATATTTATTAATTTATTTTTCTCATACCGCTGCAGATACCAGCGTTTACAGGACTCGCCAGGCAGGTGCAGGTGATGTCAGGTTGTCTGCATGTGTGTTCAATACCCTCCACGTGTGAGGTCTCTCACTCTACTGTCAAGTCTTTCCTGAGGTGCTTGGACTATCCTGCACTCCTGCTCCCAAGCAGAACTGCAGTGCATGTCAGGAGAGCACTATGAGTGCATCAGCCAAGGCAAGGGCACCAACAACTCCTGACTCTGCTTGTGCTGTTAAAAATTATCTTAGTAAAAAAGAAAAGGGGAAAGTATGCTTCCATCCTCTTTCCTCTTTTTCCTGGTGATGCTGGTGATGAAGTTGCCTGTTTCCCCTTGAATCAAAATATAGCTCCTTAGAGTGTCTACTCGAAACATTTTTGATGCAATTACTTAATTTTCATTTATGGAATTTGTAACACATCCTCCCTTCAAAAAACATTGACTCCAAGTTCTCAGTCTCATATTTTCCTCCAAAGTTTACACATCTTTTATTTTATTAAATCTTTATTCTAAGTTTGTCAGCACCATTGACACATGATCGGAGACTTGTATCCAATTCAACTTCTTCACTCTAGACTTTGGGATAAATAGGCTTCTCCATTTGCCACTGACACGTGTGTGAAGAACAGCTCATAACATGATTGAACTCGATTGATTTTTCATAAAAGTTTAATAAGATGATACAGGTCAAAAGCTTTGCAAAATTTGCAATAAATTCCTGTGGTGATCTGAACAAGACTTAGTGGGGAGAGCTGACACCAGAGGAATTTAAATACACGTTGAATTATAAGGTGGGTAATGAGGACTTGAAACTTTTTGGTTAATCATTCTGAACCTTGGATTTCAGATGATGATATTTATAACATTACATGGCTCTCCTTGTTTACATTTTGTTTTTCCTTGTGTGTCTAATTTTTACAGCTGACTTGTACAGAATAACTGCTTTAGTAGGCAACAGATCTCAGAAAAATACTTGAATTGCTTCCCCAAAAAAAGAAACCTCATATTTACATGTAAGTAAATTGTTTCTTTTTTTTCTCCCATTTTCCCCTGAAATAGTTTATTAACACTGCATTCAAATGAATGCATTCAAATTGGGTGAGACTCCAGCTGTGCTACAGTTTTTAACCAAGTCCAGGGCACCACTGTCTAGTAAGTTCTCTGAGCTGGTTACAGTACGAGTTAGATGGTGTTTAAAAATTGGCTGGGCAAAATGGGGAATCAGTGGTAAATCAGTTACAGATGTCCTCTGGGCTTACAATACAGAAAACACCTCTGCAGAAAGCCTCAGTAGCCCCTCCAAGAGCTCAGAGTTTGTCCCCAGGCCCCGTCCCCTCCTCCATGCGGGTCTGGGAGCCCTGGCCACTGATGGGGGAAGCCTGCTGCAGCACATCGCTGCTACCCTGCTCATGGCTGCAGGCCAGAGTTGCGGGCTGAAGACTGGCCGGGTCGATCTGAGGAGCCGTCCCTCAGGACATGAATTTTTCATGAGCAGCAAAACCTTTCTATGGCTTTACTTTGTTCCCTGAAATTGCAGACCGGAGAGGGACAGGATGTTTATTGTACATACAGCAACCATTCCCACTGAAGAGTGGCTGCCTCTAGGGTGAGCACAGCTCCCTTCTGGGGGCTGCACAACCCAAACTTGCAACTGTGCCGTGTAGGTGCAGATCCTGAGGACCTCCAGTGGCAATGGCGGCTGTGCCTGGGAAAAGTCTGTCCTGGCTATCCTTAATTCCCTTTTCAGCAGCAGGAGGCATATTCTTTCCTCCCATGCTTAGTACCGGGCTCTTCCCGGTGCTGGCAGGTGTGTTGCCTGTTTTTGTTCTCCACGCTGAACTCCAGAACTCGGTGCAGCTCTGCTCAGATGGAGGGAGCAGCACAAGGATTCAAAACCCAGGTTTTGTCCCTGACCCTGCCACTGAAGCACCCCAGGACTGCTTCATTCCCTTTGCCTTTTTTAAGCTTGATTATCTCCTCTGCAAAAAAAAGCCCACCCCAAAGCATTATCACTCCCCCCTTTAAAGACTTACGCTGCCTTTGGTGGCCTTTGGGCTAGGAGCGCCATGACTTAACATGAGGATTTCATTAAATTGCAGTCTTGCCTGTAGCGTTACAGTGGTTCCATACGGCTTTTCAGGAAAGTGTGTGTTATGTTCCTCCCAAATGCACTCAGAATGGAATTTAATGCAAGTAAGGTGCCATGTTTAATCCTTAGCATTATCAAATGATATTTTAGATACAGGATATAGTAAAAGTCGTCTTATCATTAGCTGGTGGTTTTGTGTCATGTACTATATGGATGACTTCATGAAAAGGTGTAGAATTTTCTTTTGAACTCAAAATCACAAAATATAGTTCACTGGGAACATTAATAAGTTTTGGGCACAGGTTTTGTGGCCTGGGGCAGTATCATATTAAAGATAGCCAAGAAAGCCAATTTTCATATGGATCTAACACTGAAAAAATTAGCTTTGTGCTCCCTTGCTAGCTGGGCAGTATGAGAGGAGAATTCAGTGCATAAATCTAAAAACCTCTGGAAAACATTCTTTATAGCTCCAATAAAGTCCTCTAGCTAGTTCAATGTTTGCTGTTGACACCAAAGACACCTGAATATTCCTTAATGTACTGAAATGTCCCAGAGGGTCACCAGTAAGAATCGCACATTTTCTGGTATGGCACACAGTTTTTAAAGGCTCCTCTCTATTATCATCTTCATTGCTGTCCTATGGATGAAAAAACAGGCAATTCTCTGTTTGCTTTATGCGCTGCCTCAGTGCAAGGGCTATGTCCCAGAGTGATGCACTAGAAGAGTCAAGTCTGAACCCAAAACTGGCAAGAGGATTCTGCAGGAGCTATAAATTCCCTCTTCTCCAGAGGTTATTTCTGCTCTCACTCTTTCCGTGCTTGGGATAATGTTTAGATTTTCTTTGTAGGTCATCTTTTATTCTAAAAACTAAATTGAAATCCTTCTGTTCATCTATTAAATTTGTGGGTTCTGTATATTGTACAATATTTTTAAGGGGGGAAATTATTTTTTGAATTACAATTCTTCAAGTGAAATTATTTTCTCTCTGACCTTTCCTGGCAATACCTTCAGAAAGACAGTCCAGCAATGGTTTAAGTGCTGGTATTTTATAATTAGTATCTTAAAATCCATTTTCATATAATTTTAATTTATCCAGTACGTACGTCAGGCTCTAGATCTTTGCACAATATCTATTGCTACTAAGACACTGTAATTTGTTAGTACTTCAGCATCTGATCCGTTCTACTTTTCCTTCACTCAGATGTGTTGTGATGATGTTTCCATTAATATTTATTCTGATAGAGTGTATTTGTGTAAAGATTAGGACCTGGAGCCGAATAGTAGGTTTCAAAAGTCATCACCCTGGAGAGAGCAATGCTTTTGCAATGTCAGCAAGCCAAGGTGGCTTACCAAGCAAAAAGCATCTTCTGCACTGGAGATGGGCCCAGGAAAGGGATATGGAGGACAGGACTCTGTTGGCCACTGGTGGGTGGACAGCGCAGGTCTGGGCTGCTGTCCCCTGCCTTTGCTCCAGCTCTGTTCTCAGGTGTAGCTGGAAGGGCACAGGTCCTATGGATCACCTAGCCCTGTGGTGCACCTTGAATACCGAGGGCTAAGCTACTGGACAAGGTAGGAGATGAAAGTAGTTTATTTTCCATTGCACTCCCAAACTTACTGTCTAGCTTTCCCCAAAGACACTCAGGTTTTGTATTGTGTCCTGTGTTGTCCGTTCCCCGCCCCCCGCCCCGTATCTGTAAATTTGAGATTCATCTAGGTGAAATATTTTTGGGACCTACAGTGGAAAGGGACTGTATATATGCAAAGAATTGCTTTTTTTTCCCAGGTCTGTTATACAGCAGTTGATTTTATACAAAAGTAAAACTATTTTTTATGAGGCCTTTCCCACCCTTTGAAAATTGAGCACGCCTTTTTGTTTTCTTGGCTACATTTTCTCATTAATCTCTTACTCTGCTAATGTGTGTTATTTTTTTCCTTCCCTGCAAAGACTTGGGATTTTCAAATGTGTATGAGTAGCATTTATCCCCCTGCCCAGTAATGTTATGACTACTTATGTTTTATGCTTCTGAAGGATTCAGCACTGTGGGAAAATATAGAATGCTGTGTATCAAAGAAATAGAAGAATATTAATGTATTCAAATGAAGGGAAATAAAAATTGAATCCAGACTCACATTTGCTTGTAAATTATAAGAATGTGTACAACTGTAATTTAATAGAGAGTAACTTAACTGTAGCTTAGTAACGATGTACTTTATCCTGCATGTGAACAATAAGAAATGTTTTTTCTTCAGAAATAAAGTTGATGTGTTAGGCAGGGAAAATAGTGTCTCTTACAGGTTGCATTAGACCATTGGAAAATATTAATGTAGGGAATCTTAGAGAGAAGACCAGAAACAAAGATAAAATTGGCTTATTTATGTATAAATGGATGTCTTTATAGGGGTTGAGCGTTTATGTCTTCAGCCAGACTCATCCAAGGGATGAGCTCTGAACTGGGGATACAGTTAACTCCAAACACTCAGAAAACTTTAAGCACCGATTTCTGTTGGAGGCCTCTGCGTTATCTCCTTGCTTCCTATTTGTCTTCTCTGCCCTCCCTGCCTTGTCCCTCTTGCTTTGCTCCTCAGCAGTTCTTGCTCCCCTTGTGTGTCTCAGGTCTTCTCACCTGCCGTGGGGAGGCGGACCCTAACGCCAGCTCGTGATGCTGACTTCCACAAGACTCTCTGAAGGTGGAGGCGCTACAGGAGCCATCGAGTTGAGGACTAGCAACGTTGGGCTGTTACCTTTTTCACAGCAGCTTTGTGGCCCACCATAACTTCCACTGCCCTGAGCAGGGACAAAGGACAGCCAGGGAGGTGGCAAGAAATCCCAACACCATCAGCACACACCACACAGATGGCGGGAAGGACCAGGAAGAGCTGTCGAGCGGCAATGACCTGTGTGTCGAACGCAGCCACCTCTCAACAGTGGAAGCTACAGGAGCACAGAGAAGGAGGGCAAAAAGATCGTGAAGTTTATAGGGAGCAGAACATATGTAGAAATAGTCCACGTCCTCTCTGGTAAGAGAAATGTGGGGCCTTGGACATGCCACAGTGCTGAGTGGGTCGAGGGAAGGTCCCTGAGGAGGGGGCTTGGCTCAGCTCTGGGGATGCTCATGGGAAGGTCAGCAAAGTGCTTTAGAACTAAATGTGTTCTTGTTTCCCATCTGGGAAGAGCTGTGCCCTTAGGAAATGGGCAACTGTTTGAACGCAGAGGGCTTGTGTCTAAGCTAACTTCTCTGGTGCCAGAAAAGGAGGAGCCCAGCGAGTGTGGGGCTGAGGAAAGGGAATGCAGCTGAAGGCTTTGTATGTGTTACTATTGTTTTCTGCAATAATCGAAGCACCTGCATAATTGTGTCTGAGTGCTTGAAGTGAAATTTATGAATAATTTATGAATAAATAATAGGAGGAAAGATTTACATTGTGGCCATAAAAATAATTTTGGATTAAGTTTTTAAACTTTCACCTTTGTGTATTACATTAGGTTCCATAGATTCAAAGAACATCCAAGCAGCTTTGATTATTTTTTATTTCCCTTTTACCATATAATTTGTGTGGTCAGTTGTTTGTCAGGATGTAGGGCACTAGTCTGTGGAGTGATAGGCATCTTTCCCTGTTCAGTGCCTGTGCTTCCCTTCTGCCACCCAGCTTTGAGCCTGGGAGACAAGTGCTCCTGGGCTTCTGCTGCGCTGCCTCCTGTGACAGTCTTGATGCCTCCCAAGGTCGATTAGGAAAGAGGAGGAATAAAGGATTTGTTAGTCCCTCAAAACAGAGGCAAGCAAATAGCCAAAATACCTGAAAGCTTGTAAGACCTTATCTGAAAGAGAGAGCTACAGATACAACGTTCACTGTTACTGATGCCTTGAAGAGCTCCCTATCCATGCTCTGTTTTCTGCTTGTGCTTCTATGCTAGAGGAGTGACAGCAACAGAGAATCACAGGTCTGAAATTTTCCATTGTTGATGCTGTTTGAGTTTAGTTTTTCTGAAAGATTTTTGAGGAAGGCACTTTCTTTTTATTTTCCTTCAGTCTATTTTTATTTGTGAGGATTTTTTCCCTTTCTGTTTTTTTCTTTTCTATTTGTTGCCAGATGATAATTTTGTTTTGTCCTTTCTGTCTTTGTTTTCCTGCAGCTACTTTGTTTTAACTTTTGCACTTTCTCTTCTGTTATGTTCCAGTGTGTATTCTGGTTTTGACCTTTAAACTTTTGCAAAATATCCCTTCCCAAAACATGCATGCATACGTAACCTGATTTACTTTGTAGACGTACAGAGTCATTGGTATGTTTTTGGTGTGGTTTTGGCAATCATGCAAGAAAACATCTAGAAGAGACCTACATATTCTGTGTGAACAGTGGAATGCAATTCTCTCTTATCAGAGAAATTAGAGTGATTTATTTATACAAAGGTTGCCTGTATTGCCAGGTGATTGGTGTCACTGTCTGCACTGACTAAAGTCTCATAACATCATGAAAAGACATGTGATGCAGATGATCAGTTAAAGATTTTCTTAAAGGAATTCAAACAGGGTGGAAGATATCTCTTTTTAAGACAGGCTTTTTCCCCCCATCTTTCTGCAAATAATCTTTATTAGTAATTTAACATATAGCTCACTAGTATGGTCTATGTTCTATGTTGCTGTCATGAAATGAGTAACTAAAAGATAAATTTTTGATTTCATTAAGGTTCTCCATAGATTGCCAGCAGAGAAGAGAGACTGGAGGGTAGTGCGAGGTATGTGAGTAATATGATGAGTATGCATCTCACTGTTTTGGTGGGGTTTTTTGATACACCACTGCAAATGTGAGCAGAGTGTTTAAAAGTAGGGATTTTTTTTTTTAAATAAATTCCATCCCTTCTCCAGTAACTCTTTTTGAGAAAGATCGTTTTTAAGAAACCTTCATTTTACTGAGCCTTTGCTGGCTGTTTAGAGGAGGAGCTGACTGTGTGGTGTTTTGGTGTGACTGCAGAGTGAATGATGAGTTCTCATTCCCCAGGCGCCATGTGCAGGCGCTCAGGGCAGAAAGCAGGTGCACACCAGTGCTCCCCTCCTCCCCAACTATGTGTACCCCGGCACAATAAGCCACGCTGTGGGTTAGTGTGTATTAGGTGGTGGACTGTGAAATAGCTTCTTGGGAATATTGATATTTATCAGTAGATAATGACAGTCTTCTGTCCCTAGTGAACGCTGTTGTTTCTGAGAAATTAAAAAAAAAAACCAACCCAACAACCCAAACTCATATAATGTAAATAAGTTGGAAAAAAACACCACAAAACTCATATTGAGAGCTTTCTTGCTGTTGCTATGTTTTGGAGTAATACATTGTCCAAGATACGGCACTGCTATGATGTATTAAACTAATATATCATAAGAGTGTCATAGCTTTGATGATGTATTAATGTAATACATCGTTAAGGTGCCATTGCTCTTATGATGCATTACTCAAAACATTACCAACTGGTTGGGTTAGCACACAAGCATCTGTGTTTATGAAGTAGTGATTCTCTACATAAAACTACAGTGAAACTCAAAAAAAATCTTGCTTGTGCAAGAACAAATTAGGAAGATCTGAAAACCAGGTGCTTCTGAAGAGACAGTTGAGCTGGGTGGGGCCAAAACTGAGTTCGGAGCTATGTGCTTGCAAAATCTCTGTCTGAAAGACATACAGAAAATATGGGGAGGGGAGGAGAAACTGCCTTCATTGGAACCAATGGCAAGTTTTTATTCCCTTTCAGAGTGTAACATGATATGTGCTATAGTACAAGTTCAGAGTTTTTCCAAAATGTCTTGATGTGATTTTTTTCCAGGGCACTTTTTGCAATTTGCCTTACACCTTGCAATTTGCTGTTGTATTTTCTGGGAAAATTAGGTCGAACAGGTTTTACGCAGATATAAAAGCTCTTTTGCCGTGGCTTTTATTTGTTATTTTTCTGTTGACATACGTCAGCCATTTCTGGTAAGTGGTGACCGTCTTTCGACAAGGTTTGGTTTTGCATGTTTCCAGATACATCCAGTTTTGGACAAGCTTTGGAGAAGCATTTTGAAGTAAACTGAAAAATCTCCCTCACCCTGAACTGGATATCAAACTTGAACAAAACACGTTAAATACCAGTGATGATGTTAAATACTGATGATGATGATGTTAAATACTCATTTCCTTGTTTTCTAACAAAAAGACTTTAGGTGTTAATTGTGTGTTTGTCCTTATGAACTTTCTATTTCTTGCCTTCTTTAAATGCACTGTAATGTAGTGGTTGTTATGGATGTTATTGACTGCATGTATGTCCTTGAGTGGACTGTATTTATTGCCCGGTTTTGTTGAAAATCCAGCTCACAAATGTTCTGGTCTTGCAATGTTATGTATTTACAAAATTTAAATATTATTGTTTAAGCTAATTAATCTCTTTTACCATTCGTAGAGCTGGGTGCAAGGTTTGCCCATTATTGATATATTTTTTCCTCCACCATGTGTAGACACTGAAGGATGAGGAGGCAGATGTAAAGTACTGCTCTCTGCTGAACCCATTGAGAGGGAAGTTCAGGAACATTTCCAGGTACTGAAAAACAACTTTTCCCATATAAATTTCTCTTTTGTCCTTTATGATGAGAGGCATAAAGTAGCCAGTATAAAAAGTTGCATTTATCAGGTTTCACCCCAAGCAATATTTGTGCAACTTTACCCACTTTTTAGCATCACAGTGTCTTGACCACTAGATGGCATTGACATTGCTAGTGTAAGTGGGGAGGAGATGGAGGATGCTCAAACCTTCTCCCTTCAATGGCACCCATCTTCCTTTCTGCCATTCAAAAAGCCCAACCAGACCACAAAATCCTCAAGTACCCAGAGTTAAGACCATACCAAGTGCTGAATTTCCAGGAGGTCTTCAGTGATTACTGCACAGTCACTGCAGAAATGTTGACCCAGCCTACATGGCAGATTCCTGTTACTGGACAGTTTTCAATTGACAGTGCACAGTCCGACGGCTGAGATTGCACCTGCAGCAACCCCAAACTTAACCCATGGAAGACACTGTGCATGGACTTGCCAGCTGCTGTGTTACAGTGCATTCACAGTGCTTAGCACACTACTTTTTGTCTTGGGCTGGTTTTTTGTATTCTGATAATCTCTGTAATAGTTTTTGCCATGGTTAAGTTCTCCTGATCCTGTCATCACTCTTGCTTATAATTACTGGAAATTACGGTGTTAGTGGGTATTCCAGGCAACTCTCATAATAAGAAGCAGTTATAGTTGGTGTTACCAACCAGGGATGTTAAAACAGATCTGCGTACTTAGGTTTATATACTTTGCAGACCAACAGAACGATGTTTTGCAGCATTGAAAGCTCATATTAGAAAGTCATGTTGCTATCCTGTAATAGCGCTGGTATGACCTTGGCTTTTTGTAACATTTTTGTCTTATTTACGAAAGCCTAGATGGAGAGCTTGAAGAAAATCTTGGGAAGCTGGTTGTGAGAAGTAATATCTCTGGAAAAAAAAATACGACGAGGAAAGTTATCTTTAAGATATACATCTATTTTTTTTTAATCTGTCACTCTCTTGATATTTTTGAAATTGGGATTCCAGCGGTGTGCTCCAGCCTCAGGACTAGGACTGTGCTCTGGCTGGTACATGGGCTCACGCTCTTCTCCCTTAGGCAGAAAGGCAATGTATATTCAGGTTTCTTAGTAGCAGAAACACAGGCTTGTTTGTATTAGTTTGGGAAACAATAGGTGTTTTCTGCTAACCTGTGCAATACTGGAGGAGTGGTTTTTGGGTGAAAGTCCTAGGAGAGGTTTTTGCTGCTAGATTTGTCACACTGTTACTGATACAGAAATGAGAGAAAAAACCACACACATATGGACGTCAAACCTTTTCCAATGTTTTTTTCAGTCACGGTGGCTTCTATGTGTCTTGTTGGCTTTGATGGCAACTCAAGTAGTGTAGCAGCAGTGGCAGTGATAGGCCACAGGCAATTCAACAGTCTGGCATATTTTGTGAGAAGCAGCAGTTCCTAGACCTAACGGATGTTGCCTTGCTCGTCTCTGCATGCTTGGGAGGGTCTGCTGCTGCCTATGCGCCGTTTCTATTTGAGAGCTTGATATCAAGTGACTGCCTCTGGGACAGAGATGGCAGCCTGCGTGATGTGGGAACTTGGCATCTCCTCAGTGATGTCCTATACCTTCTTTAAAGGTCCCTTCAGACCCAAACCATTCTATGATAATAAAAGTTGGCTTCTGCTGACTGATACTGTTTCTTTTGGGATGGCTGTGTAAAAAAGGGCTGTGAAAGCCATTTGTGCTTGGTGATACAGCATGATGAGAGCAATGGTAGAACCTCAATCCCCTTTTTCCAGAAATGTGCTGATTAAAATATCCTAGGTGGTTTTCCCCCCTTAAATTTGCGTTATTCATGGAATTTACATATCATAAGTAGCAAATGAATTGTTTAAGCAACAATGCTTGTGTTCCTCCAATATAGCAGTGTATTTTATACAAGTAGCTGTAGTCTGATTAGTGAGTCATTTATAACCTGCTATTAGAGGCAATTATTTTAATGATAATTTAGTGACATGACACAAGACTTGGAGCAGATGGGTAAATGGATTCTCAGAAAACTCTGTGATTTGTTTTGTGATTGTTATCTAGTTTTTGCTGATTAACATGAAGGCAGGAGGTGGTATAAGGATGAAAGTAGCAGAGCATGAAAAACTGAGGCAATGAAGCAACCGAACTGTTTCATATGGGTAGTAATAGAGAGGTATGAGAGCAGTGCCATCTCTTGTTTGCTATTCCTTTACTAAGCATTAAACTTTTTCAAATGCATGTTGCGGTAGTAGCTAGGTATTCAGTTAGGTCAGGACTCCGTCATGCTAGTGATAAACATACAGCTTCCTGTAAAATGGATGAAATTTGATAGTTTTTTTTTAAAACAAACAAACAAACCCCAGCAAACTGTCACAGCGATAACATCAGTGATATTATTAGAGAATGGTACCTCCCAGTTGTAGACATGCTGTGTTTCAACCTCTCTGAACACAAAAACAATCACTGCTAAGGCAAGGTGACAGAGAAACTCATGGAAATGGTTTGACATTGCACGTTGCTTCTTTGCTCTTAAGGCACTTCTTATGTGCTGCATCAGCCAGGGCTGGAGTGTGAGTGTGCTGTTCTCAATGTTTGAAATTCACTATTTTGAGGAAGTAAAATAAATAAATAAATAAGCTGCATGAGCTATGCTCTGTCGCTTTACCCTTTACTAAATTATATGCCACCAGTCATAGGTCAATCCAGTCCACATGGGTGTATTTGAAATGTCAAGTGTCCCTCTGAAACTGAGATTCCTATCTGAGGAAGCCGTGAACGTGTAGCATATGGGGACCCTCCCCAGCAGTTCTGTAGTTTGCTCTGTCACCCACAGTTTAGCTCATCAGGAAACCTTTGGTAGTGTGAAAGAAGAAAGGAGATTTGTTCTTACCTGCAGTTGAACTAGGAGGTCCAAAGCAGAATTTTCATGGGGATATATTTCCAGGTTAGTCTCCTTTCTCCAAGAAAAGCTGGAAGTTGTGTTCCAGGACCCTGTCTCTTCTCCTACAGCTGCATTTAGTTCCTACATTGTCAACACATTTGCTTTAATATTGTAAAACAATCCATTGCATTTCACTCTGGTTTCACAGGCTTAATGTTTCTAAAACATTTGCTGTGTGCTGACTTCCTTCCCACCCATGGCTCTCAGCTGCAGCTGGGCATGGTGACGCTCTGCTCACTGTCCTGACCAGCACTGGTGAGGGACAGCCAGGTGGTCTCCTGAGGGGATGTTTCAGAGCAGAGGAGGTGGGGCAGGGGGAAGAGGCTGGTGGCCTCTGTGACTGCTTACTTGGAGGTATACCTGTAGTAATGGAATGACTAGTCAGCAGCTGCACTGGGGCTTGCACATTGGCCAGCTAATACCAAATTTTCTAGTGCTGGCTATGCTCGATTGAAAGCATGAAAATCAAACCAAAGCGGTGGTGTTGGCCACTGAGTTAGGCCTGAACTAGGCTTGAGGGTAGGTGTGGAATGAATAGGATGAAGGTTAGAGGAAAAGTGAGAAGCACAAACTTCTGGTAACTTTATGGGGGATATTGTCTTGCATTTGGAAAGAAATTGTGTAACTGGCATGTTTCAGTGGATTTGTCTGGCTCCACTGCAAGGTTGCAGTGGATTTGGAGAGTGAATTCTTAAAAATCAGTGAAACTCTCAGCACTTTCATTGTAATAGTACAGTGTGGGGTCCTGGCAAGTTTTGTAACATAAATTTATTGATGTCGGTGGTGGTTCTACATGTCAATGACCAAAATATTGTTGCAGCTTTGACAGTGGCACTATGTGGTCTTCCTGAAAATGTCTTAAATTATTATGTGTATTACTAGAAATTGCCATGTATCCCTCTTTAAAATGAGAGGCTGGTCTTGGAAATCACAAGAGCTCATTTTTTTATCTATTAGCTTCACAAGGAGTTCCTTATAACTATAACCACTGACCCAATGAGCCAAGTGCCTCCATCAAATGTTTCATTTAATGATGTCTTTTATTACAGTTCAGCAACCCAATAGACTGAGTATCCGCATGGTGAGCTAAATGCCTCCAAAAGCTCAGCAGTAAAACTTTCTGTGCATCAAATGCTGTGAAAATGTTCTCCCGCAACTCGAGCAGGCATTTTTTTAGTGTAGCTTAGAAGAAATTACACAGTAGCAAAACAAATCAGGAGAATCAGTGGCCGCAAACCTGTATGTAATAATCAAAGATCAGTGTGCTTGAGAGGTGTTTTTACAGTGTGTTGATATCTCCAAGCACATCTCTGTGCTCATAACTTCAGCAGTAAGTACAGAATGAGAACCATTCCTAAACTAACTGCTAAGGTTTACATTTGGAGGTGATTGTTCTCTTAAAAACGGTTCTACCTGGACTGCTTTGCTTTTCTCTTTTTCTTTTTTTTTTTCTTTTTCTTTTCTCTTGTCTTCTCTCTTCTCTCTTCTCTCTTCTCTCTTCTCTCTTCTCTCTTCTCTCTTCTCTCTTCTCTCTTCTCTCTTCTCTCTTCTCTCTTCTCTCTTCTCTCTTCTCTCTTCTCTCTTCTCTCTTCTCTCTTCTCTCTTCTCTTCTTCTCTTTAATGGCTCCATGCAACCTTTCTCCCTCCTAGTTCTTGCAGAAAAACACACCCTTGGATTGATTAACTTGTGGAGTTTACATTTTGCAGTGCACTACAGTGACCAGAAACCAAATAAACTATGCTATGTGAATGGGCTATGGAAATAAACTTTTGTGTAATAAAGTGAATTGACTACCCTGAGTAATTTTCAGCTACTCTCTTTGCTCTAATTGGAATGAATTACTTTGTTTGCATTTCTGTTGTGGCTTTGCATGGCTTCTTGTAAAGCCTTGCCTTTTAATTTTTCCATTCTAACTTATCTGTGTGACAGGTCTGCTAACTACCTTTTAACAGCTCAGACTGTAAAAGCAGGCACATTTCCATCAGCAATGTCTCCTTGGTTGTACCCGTCGTACATGTGCCATGTAAGTGCAGCTCATAAACCAACCTGGGCTGGGGCACAGAGATCTTTTTGTAGTGTCTGAGGTGCATGGTGCCTATGGGAATGAGGCATGGTGAAGGTCTAAAACTCGAGATTTTATTTCTGGGGAAGGTCAGATCCTTAAGATCAGTTTTGTAACGCAAACTCAGTTTCTTGGAAAAGGCCCCACTTAGTTTTACGTTAATAAAAGATGTGTATTTGGCTTCATGTCAGAAATAGGCATTCAGAGTATGAAAAACCTTTGAAGACCATTACAGCTGTAATTGGTGTGTTTTGTCCTGGGTGGAGAATTTGAAAGGTTTATTTCTAGAATATACACTCTTAAGGGCAGGAACTGTTACTCATCTGTGTTTGGAAAGCAGCAGCAACACAATCTGGATAACAATAATGCTACAGAAGGCTGAAAGAACAATTAAAGAGTGGAAATAATGACCTAAGGGAGGAACACTTAACTTAGCACGCCGACGACTGCACATCATGTGTTTGGGGAAATCAGAAGGGAGAGAGAGACTGAGAGTTGTTAGAGAGGCTAATACTCTCAGAAGAAACATGTTGAAATTTCTGCTTACACTTAATTGAAATGATATCAAATAACTTGAAGATAAATCCTTTGAAAGAGGGAATTTGTCCTCATTTGAGTTTCCTCCCAGGCAAGCTTGGCTCGTTCTTTCTCTTTCTGTCCGTGGTACCTTGGGACAAGGGGGAGTCTGTCAATGAAACACCATCCCCAAAGCCAGGCTTTATTTGTGAATGCCAGGAGATGTGCACAAAAGCTGCCTTCTGCCTGGTAAATCCAACCTCTCAAGGCTGCCACTCCGGAGCAGCCTGGGGGCTCTCGAGGCAGCCAGTCTCCCTCCAGCGTGGTGGATACACCAGCAACACCTCACATCCTGATGGCACTTACCAAAGATTTCTCGTGTTCCTCAGAGGTTTTATATGTTGTTGTGACAAATAATCATGTTTCTGGAACAGCGTAGGATGTAGGTCAGCCTTGGCTGTGTGTTACAGGTGGGAAGATTGAGGCAGCACATCCTGGGGATTTTCCTGGATTACAGGGGAGTTTGAAGAGAATTAGGGATTCCCAGGTTTTCTGCTCTGGATCTCCAGGAATCATCTCTCATACAAGCTGTACTACAGACCTGAGCCTCAAATACCTCATGACTAACAGATCTATTGGAGCAGAACAGATTTTTTTTTTCTTTTCTTTCTAAAAAAGAAAAAAGTGGGGCGAGGCTTTTTGCTCTTTTATCTATCTTCTGGAACACGTCAAGTATGTCTGTATATACATTTTTTTTTCTAAAATAATTCTTTAAACTACAAACAAATTATCATTTTCTTCCTGGCTACATTAATTTGTACTGTATTACGTATGGCTTTCATGAGAAGGCATTAAAACAAAGCAGAACAACTACAAAGTAACTACCAGGAAGAAAACAGGGTTTTTCTGGTGTCCTTGGCCTCAATTTTATCACCCTAAAGTGATCATTTCCTTTCTGGAGCTTTTTTTTTCTTGTTTTGTGTATATTATTTCTGTGTGTAGCTGTTCACATGAAATCAACCTCCAAACAGTGCCAAAATGGAAATTTAGCAAATTAGGTAAGAGGTAAGTTGGGGTGAAGCTTACAGCATCAGTATAGTGATCCTTTAACAAATCAATTATAGTCTAAATATTTGAAAATATCTGTTACTAAAAGTTCTGCTATGTTCTTCACAACCCCCACACCCAATAAATGGACAATGATTCTGCATTATTCATTATTACCAAGTATATAAATGAAGGAACAGAGTTCTAGAGCAGCAGATAATCTCACTAAATCTACCTTTTCCCTCTGTTCACAGGCTGACAACCCTGACACGGACGTACCATCACTCACAGCAGGTCAGGCTGTGCAGTGCTCACCTGCATTGAGCAGTGACCCTGTTGCCTCCTCGGAGTTGTTGTTCCACCCTGAACAAAACATTACTGAGACAGTGTTGATGCTGCTCAGCCAGACTTCCTCAGGCCCCTGGCACCCCAGGTGAGGTACCAGCCAGTTTTTCTGACAGCAAGGAAAGGTGTCTTAAAACTGTCACCCCAGAAAGTACAGTGGGGTTTTTGGTTTTGGTTTTTTTTTTAGTTTTCTTTTTCCCCTGCAGGATGCCAAAGGGGTAAAGTTATGTCAAAGTTTGATATATAAAAAAAAAAAAAAAACACAAAGGAAAAAAACCCAAAACAAAGAAAAATTTTGTTCCCTTTACTCTTTTTTGGCAAAGGCCGTTTTCTTGGTTATGTTGAATATTGCTAAGCATGTTGTTGGAGCAAAAGAATTTGTCTTAAATTAATTTAATCTTAGGCCTGATGTCACTCCTCTGTTTAGATTCCACTATTAATATTTATGTGCCATTCTTGAACTAAAATTCTTGGATGTTTCCTATTTTTCCTCTGAAAACAATGTTTGGTAAGAATTGTTGATTATTTAGGTCTGTAGAGCTGGTCATTGCAAGCCAAGACATAGGGGGCTGACTGGTGACCTTGTCTTGCTTTTGGCTGGGGTTTCTTCAGCCTGGTCTGACCAGGGCCAGCAGTTGCTTTCCTGTTTTGACATTTGTGGTCACTTTGCTGCTTCAAAACATGCAGACAATGTCATGCCTTGAACTTTCCCCCTGCCCAACATATAGGTAACTCTCCTGAAAATCTTGATGCATTGGGTAAAGTTGACTTGTGAGTTTTGTTTGTGATACAAAGAAAAGGAAAATAGAAGCAGAAATGTGTAGCATGAATTGGGGTGGAAAGAATCTGAGTGGGACGAAAGGAGTGGAAAAGCAGCAAGAGGCTCGCGTGACGAACGAGGGCTGTCACTGGGAGGGAGTGGTGAGGATCAGCTGGGTTTTCAGTAACATGAGTAGAGGAGGGAGACTAACATAAAGAAAGAAAGAAAAATCAAGAGATGCGCCCCAGCCCCACCTTCTCAGGGTCAGTGCCTCTCTCAGCTTCAACACCGGGGATTCTGTATGCAAAGACGTGCAGGACTTGGGGGAGGTGGCAACTGCAAATCCAAGTGCTGTGGGACTCACAGGAAGCTCTTCTTAGGAAGAGTAGGACATTGCTGTAGAATATTTCAGCTGAATTTGCTAATGAAAAAACAATTTGACATAGATTGTGAGGCAGCTATAGTGTTTGATTTTAAATAAAAACATACTCCAATAATAAGCTTCCGTTTTCACAGCATGAGTTGAATGAATTGATTAAACATATTCAATCAATTATTCTGTGCCAGGTTTTTTATCTGAAATTTATATACGTTGTAAAATAACACTATGTTTATTAAATGAAAATTAAACCCAATATCACTTACTGTGACAGGTCCCTAAAATACATAAATGATAATTTATTCAGGCCTTGTTAATACTTCAAAGCAATGATAATAATCCAGCATATTTTATCTAGCTTTTTCTTTTAGATTAAAAGTGAATCAAGATTAAATATTTATGAAACATAAATATCCTCGTGTCTCCTCCATGTGCATGTGCTTCCTTTTTATTTTATTTTCTTTTGGAGCTATTCCTCCCCTGTTATCTCTTTTGCTTTCTACTGTAGTTTATGGACTGATCATAATAGACATTTACAGTATTCCATATTTCTTACTGTGGGATTCAAACGCAGGCAGTCCTACAGACCTTCTTTTAACATACAGCTGGAATGAGCTGCTTTGCTATAGGAAGCAGGGCGCTTTGAACTTCACTTCTTGGATACGTGGAGGTTGAGATCAAGTTGTAAAGAGCAGGACAGCCATAGTGATGCAGTGCAAGATATAAACACCACAGTATTGATTACAGAGCCCTGCCTCACTTTTCTGTGAGCCCTGCCAACACTCTTCTGCTTAAACGAGTGGAAGGACACCACTGCGAAACAGGAATCGAGCCGTGTGGATGACAAGCTCAGTGTCCCCCAGGGAGCAGTGCCTCATGAAACGTTTTGTGCAGGAACAGAAGCACTGGATGTTTGGATGTGCTTTAGGAATTCCCATAGGTGGCATGTGGCAAGTGTGGATGTGTCTGTAGGCATGCCAGCAGCTACTGAATGGCCGTCAGCACTTTCTGTTGTACACACAGTGACTTGTCTGGGGTCCTTCCCACAAGCACACTTTATTCCCTCTGGTGCAGAGTCCCCGTTTTAATATATAATTGCAACTGACAGCCTGGATTGGTAACATTCAGCAAACATTCAGCAGCATCAGTCGCAGGGTGACTGACATGAATGCCACACAGGGAGGCTCTTGCTCTGTGAAGATTTTAGTTTGCAGCAGCATGATAAACAACTGGTGTTACTGGAAGTGTCCTAACATCCTGCATCTCAAACCAAGTGTCATTTTACCCTTTTACAGGGAATTTACTCATCCTGAAGCACAGGAAGAGCAAGATGTGAATGGACAAAATAGTGACTCCAACGCTAAGTTTTTCAGCTGTGTTTTATTACTAACTGATATTGAAACCTGTAGTCCTTACTGAGGCAGGGCACCAGTGGTCTGAGCAGGGCACCACAGCTGAGCCTCCATGAATACAGACAGCATCAGGAGTCTGCATTCCACCATCTTGCTTTACCTTGCATCTGAATTATCCATTTGAGTGGCCACAGGACACACTGCAGAAACTGCCATAAGCCTGGTAGTTAATCTAGGACTAAAGGAACTTACTGTGAATAGGAAATAAGGGTCAGGACCTTCCTGGGGCAATGGTGAATACTCACCTAGTATTGCAAGTCCAAGCTTGCATGCCAGACTTCAAGATTGTCAATAAACTGGAGAGGGTTTTGTTCTGCAGAGGAGCAAAAAACAGAGCTTTGGAAAGTATGTTTGATGAAGGGAAGCTTTGTCTTGTCTCACTGATGGGGGCTGGACCAGACTAGATCTATCGAGTAGCTTCTAGTGTTGCTGTCCTCAGCTTACGTCCACTGACATGAGGGTAGGCATGTCTGTGCTCCATCTGAGGGTCAGGCCCTCTTCTGCCGTGCTGTTTAGCAAAGGTTTTTCATGTTGTTGGCAAACTGCCCTTAGAAAAGGAATCTTTTCTCTACAGGCTTACGTGCAACTGAAATTGCTGGACTGGCACAGAAATATTTGGGCTCATTCCAGCATCGCAGGGTTATATAGCTCTAGGATCTGATGCCCCTAAAAGTTTATCTGTAATTTTCTTGGCTTGCTGTTAGCTTAATGCTCTTTGTCTGTCATTCCAAATTCTGGCAGATGCACCTATATAGAATTTCCCTGGAAAACATCAGCAACTATATTGGAGAAGGTAGAAATACTGTTAGAACTTTTGTGATGTATCTAGACTATGGGCTTCAAATTAGGGGTTAATAAAAAGTGTTACTCAGTATTCCAGGAAATTGTCAAGATCACTAAGTATTGTACTGACTTGACCTGTGTTACATTGAACTCACTCTTTCCACGTTTCCAATAAAAACATACAGCAGATTGTTCCAGAACCAGTGTCAAACTCAGTTAAAAATAAATCCCCTCGTAATTTCAATGCGTAGTGTATATACTAAATGTATCACCCAAAAATATATTTCTCATAAGTCAAGCTATCCAAAATATATCAAACCTGGAATCTCCCCTGGGTCTTATGCAAAATCATGGTTTTCAGTTATGATTCCTAAATGTTAAAATAATCCTTCCTCACTTGTAAGCCACCTAATCCTATTTGTTTTACTCTGTTTTTATTGCAATGCTAAACCAGCTTTGTTTCGTTCAAGTGCAGGATTTGTAAATAACTAATTATAGCCCTGTGTTTTCCCCTTGAAGCATTAACATTTGGTGCCTTGGAGAACAGCCCCTTTTCAACTACAGGACAGTTCAGGGGAGGCGGTGGACTTGGTCTCGGAACAGTAGGGTACTGCTGACAAGCTCTCTTGGTCCACTTCACCTCCTGCTCTCGAAACGGCAATCAGATGAGCCAGAGGGCGACTTTAGGAAAATATTTTTCTCTAGTAGCAGTAACATCTGCCTCCTTGGCAGCCTCTGCTGGCGGTTGTGTTGGAAGTGTGGGTTTGCCCCTGGCCCTGCTGCTTATTTACATTGCTGAGAGGTTACCCTGCGCTCCGCTGGATCCTGTTACCTGACTTTCTTTTGTTCTGTCATTTTCCCTCTCTGATGCTTTGGCTGCTTCACTCTTTATGGGTAACATGCAAAATGAAAATTAAGTGTGCTGTATGAGATGAAATGTATTAATTTGTAAGCATTAACTGGTAAATTCTTTTTTGATTAGAGATTCAGCTTTTCTGATCTGTTTAGCTCTATTTTGCTTCAGCCTAGGCAATTTCACCACTGCTGTCTGAGCTTTTGAAGGTGCTGCTCTCCACACTTGTGTCTTCTGCTCTACATCAAATTCTCTTTGGTGCTCTTATTTCTCCCACATTTTACTCTCCTCTTCTGAGTAACTGATTTTTGACTGGTGCTTCATTTCAGTGCAATGATGTTGTTATAAAAACGATTATAAAGTAATCAGCACGGGCATATCAATATTTATTGAAATACTGAAAAAAAAATAATTCCATTGGCGATGAGAAACTCCTGGCAAGAACTGACATGACAATATGTATTTCACCGATACAGTAAGAGAACTTCAACTTCAACAAGTAACTCACTGCACATTCTAAGAGTTGCATGGATTTAAATCCAAGGCAGCTGCAGAACATCTGTAATACAAATAATCAGACTTTACAGATTGTCTGTTTACAAACACAGAACAACTATAATAAACCAGCCAAAGCCAAACCCTTTGAATTTGAGTCTGCTTTTACTAATATGTCCTCTAATCAATAAGGCAGTCAGAAGTAAATGTCTGGTTACAAAGTAGTTAACAATTAACACGAGGGGGGGTTTTTGGTGATTTTTTGTTTTGTTTTGTTCGTGTACTTTGGGCAATCTGGTGGGATTCTTGGAACCACAGATGTGGGCAAATATATGTTAGTTTATCTGAAATTGTTTCCATTAAACTGTACGAAAAATTGTTGTCTTCTACACCCTTACTTTAATTCTTTTGTCCTATATATAGATAACGGTGCTGTGACTACAGTTAGCAAAATTTTTTTAAGCTGCTTTTCCTTAATATTCAGTGAGCTTCACTGTAGCACTTCAACAGGAAAAAAAGAGAATATACAAAATGCAAACACTTGAAATATGTTTCATTTTTCTTTCAAAAAGGAAAGAATGACCACACGTATCTTGTACGTGTGGGTATGTGTATTTCACAGCCACCATCAGTTACCACCCGCATCTTACTTTCTGTTAGTTTGTTTGAGGGAGAACGCTGTTATTTAAATAATGCTTACATGTCTGCTGTCTGGGATGGCTAAGGGAGCTGTGCTTCGTTTGCTTTTGGTCTGCACGACAGTACGTGTGTTCTGTGATATAAGACAGGCATCTAAGAGTCAGAGACACTAGGCTTTGCTGTGTTTGTACCCTATGCACGGACAGAATATTAGAGCTGATTAATACAGGTGATTAAAATAGTGTGCTTTGTACTAATGCAGATGTAATAACTGATGTCTTTGGTATACAATGTATGAATGGTTGGGAAAAAGTAAAAGAAATGCACCTTTTCAAGTTCACATGAAACAGAAAAAGCTATAACTTGCATAATTTACAATAGATTTAAATAAACTACATTTAGGATTATGAAGATTTACAGACATTTAATCAAGTGAATGATTTTAATTTGTAAAGACCCTTGTGTGTCCCTGAACTATGTTCCACTAACTTGAAGACATGCTACAGTAAACACATATATTTGGCTTCTTCATTCTGGCTATATCTTATATAAAGATGAAACCAAAGAACAATAAATTAGCATCATAATTGTCTACAGTGGAAACTATCATATACAATATAAATAAACTATTCAAAAGCCAGCAATCTTCATGAAAAAAATTAAAGGATTAGGATTTTATACAGTTTCTACAAGTGATTGTGCAGCCGATAATCTCAAAAATTAAAATCAAAATGAAATACCCCTATTGATTTTAGTGTCTCACGACATACAGTAATTAAGTACTGGTAAAATAATTACCAATTTAAAAGAAATAATAAGGAAATCACTGCTCTGCAATTTTTATCACAGTTTTTTCCCCACAGGACCTAAAGAATGTAAACACTATGTTTTTGTTATTGTTAGAGATTAATACTTTATTTTAAATGTATGTTGATCCACACCTGCACAGTTACCTTTAAGGATAATGAAATAAGGCAAGGCTTATAACTGTGGCACTACATGTTAATACTGATATCTTCATTTGGACAGAGAGAGAATTGTTTGTTCTTCTCTAATATTTGTTCTGCAGCAGACTTTGGCCTACATAGACATAGCAGTATCACTCTTCTTTCTTTGCGTAAAAGGTGTGTATTACCTAACTTTAAAAAGAAAAAGTTTCATTAGATATTGGAAGTTTGACTTGAAATTTAATTTCTTAATTGCTGGCAATTTTAAAGATAATTTCTTAACAAGATCCATGGCATCATCAGGTTATACAATTAATTTGTCTGTTCTTGCATCACTAAATGCATTTGTTTAAATTTTATTTTTAGTTTTTAACACAAGTATTTGGTGTCTTAGGTTTTTTTGGGGTTTTTTTTGTCAAAGAAGCTATTGTTTGTGATGGTTAAAATATCTCAGTTTCCTTTATTTGGAAATGGCCATGAACATACAGCAAGGCTATATTTTAGCCACTGCACTAGCTAAGTATATAGTTGAATTTGCTAATTTGTTTTAGAATATTTATCTTAGCTATTTAACAGCTATCTGATAACAGTAGTAGAAGAGGGATACTGCCTGATAGAACAACATGAACACGTGACAAAACAAACTTCAGAACATAGTAAGAATGCCAAGCTAACTGGATAACAGACTGTTCATACCAGCAATTTGCAGGCCTGAGAGACCGACAGTCAAAACCAGCCTCTTAGGATTTGGTGGCAATACTACATAGCACGTGGCCTACGCCAGCTCTCTCTTATAGGTCGTTGAATGGATGCCACATCATTTATCACAGAAGTGTTGGGTCCTTGGAAGGATGACAGAAGATGCTATAGATGCAGTTTTGCATCTATTATAACTGTTTTCGGAGTCCTGCTATACAGTGAAGGAATTTAGTGCACTCAAATTCCCCGCTATCTTAGCTCGATAATATTGATCAGTTTTTTGTTGGTTTTTTTTTTTTAATTTTCTTCTAAGTTTCTTCATACTGGCAATCAGCAGAGTTAAATATACAAGAATCATTCTGTCCTTTTTCATGTTGACATTGGTGATAGTATCCACTTGGTAAGTTCACTCCAGTATAAAGTCCTATATAGATTCCTTTGGGGATGTGTAGCATATGATTCACAGTTTGCAATACAAATACCCTGATACATCACTTATTTACTATTAGTATTTGATTATTATACCATTTTGCAAAGTCTTAAAACCATGTTTTAATTAGTGTTGCTTGGAGCAGTTCAGAATATATATATATATTTTTTTTTTTTTTCCTTGAAAGCAGAAGCTCTAATGGGTATAATTTATGCTCTCTTTGCATGCAGCATTTCAATGAGAAGGTTATTACATGGCACATCCCCGTTCAGGTGTTTGTAGTAGAGGTATTCTTCAGCCTGCATACTGATGGCCCGGATTTCTGGTAGTCGCAGGAGAAGCTGCCCAAATTTGTCTGTTTGCTGTGGGTAATTACACATTGTGTAGTCCAGCAGAGCAGCATTCACTTGTTCCTGAACACCTTCCACAAGCTGGAAGTTCTCAAGATTTTTGACATCTGAATGATAATTAAAAAAAAAAAGTAACATTTCAGTTGCATTTTAATTCCTGTTTACAAAGGCAGTGTTTCACTAAATGGCTGTATTATTTTTTTCTCCTCCTGACAGAAGCATACTTTACAAGCTGCTGAATATTCAGTGAACCCTTTTGCCAACTTTCCTGGGAAAATGATCACAAAAGAGCTTTAGCGGAGTGTCTTGTTGAAATTCTGCATATACCTCAAATCAATTAGACACCAATGGAGTCTGAGCAAGGTCAGCTCTTTTCACAGCTTACAGAAAGAAAGGTTGAGGATTCCTAAAGTAGAAGACCATAATATATTGCTAGCAAATGAGTCCCAAGAGGAAGCCCTATCTTTAACCTAGTATGTTACACAATTCATATAATTCTGTATTAATTTTTCTGACCCAAGGTGAAATCTGTGTCCAGGGTATGATGTAGTTAATTCTAATAAAAAGTGACAGGGTTCTTGTTTCTGTTTGACATTTTCTAAATGATTCTGAAAGCCTTTGACTTGTCTAGCCTATGTTAATGAACCATCTGGTACACTCCAGTGACTGCCAAAATAATCTTCCCTACTAGAAACTCTCTAAAATATATATTTCACTGACTAATGATCTTTATAAAATGAAATCATTGTCCTTTGGGTGAAATACCAGATAAGAATGGTGCCCTTTAACCTGAATATGGTTTCTGAAATCCAACACACTGATTTTTTTTATTTTTTTTTATTTTTTTTTGTATTGGACAACAGGGGCATTTGCATCAGTAAAGCAGGTACAGGTTGTTCACTCTGCCTCTGTTTCATTATCTTCTGCTTCTATGCAGCAAGTTCAAGCTCTGGAAATGCTGGCCAGTATATTAACTCCTCATTATTTGCTTCCCTGTGTAAAAGTTACTCTGATGGCATTGTCTTTTGACATGTCTAGAGAATGCAGAAGTTATTCCAAAGCTTGCCAACTACAGCTCTTCTATAATGCAGAAAGAGTGAGGTGATCAAAGTGCTCTTGCTGGGAGAACTTGTTTTAGTTGATGTTTGATCATTTATACCATCAGTAGAGTACTGTAACACAGTTTCTTGTAGTGCTAAAGCATGGCAATATTGAGCATAACTATGCTGCTAATTCATTTTGAATGAAGACAAATCTGCTCTTCTATGGATATTCTTGGAGCATAGAAGTTGGGGAATTTGGCATTGTAAATGCCAGCCTTTGATTGGAGGGGAAATGAGTGGTTTCCTTTCCGAAACAGGAACACGCGTTGGTCCCTCAATCCATCAGCTGCCTGGGAGGCTGTGGAAATTGGGTCTCACTGCACCTTTTCCTAGAAGTGCTTTAAATAGAGCAAATATTGGTTCCTGCACATAACTGTGTGCTGGAACATAAGGGAAATGGTTGGAGGAGGCAAACATTTTCTTCAGGACAAGAGGATAAGAAGGATGCCAAGGACCCCAGTGGCAGCCCAGGGTAGCCTCCAGGGCCTGAGTTACAGGCTTTGAGCAGGAGCATCTCTGGAGCATGCTGGCTGCAGTTCAGGTTCACTCTTGCCTGAGCTGGAGTGAGTGTTTCCTGCTGGGGTCATTACTGCCTGCCTCTTTCCTGTCGCAGTTTCACTGTGGAAATGAAGCAAGTGGCTCCTGGATTTGTGCTGCTTGCTTGGGAACCAGGGACATGACCTCCATCCGAATTTTGGTAGCTGGCTTAAGGAACTCACTAGCAATACTTAAATTATGATGACTGTCTGAACTTTGCATTATCCAGAGTAAGGAGAATTGGAAACTTCAAAGCTGCTATGCCTGGTTCCTTAGCTATTTAATCTCATTTATCCAAAGTCTTTTCGCCAGTGTCTCTGGAGATCTTTGGAAAATCATGTTTTCATGTATTACGCTGGACATTTTCTCACACAAAATATAGCTGTTTATTTTTTTATGTACCTGCATGAGACTCCCAAGGTATTTTGTAGTGAGTATAACCTGGTTTAAAAATTGGGTGTTCTAAGCATATTTTCATAAAGTTAAGAAAGGAACAGTAACAATTATTTTAAATAGGTTGCTTTCAGATGCAAAATGCAATCATGAATGAATTGTTAGAACATAAGAAATTCCCACAGAAAACAGGGACTATGCTGGAGATTAAACTGTGTTAAACAGCAAGATCAAATGTATAATGATTTCAGAATCAGTATTTTGAACTTGTTTCCCCTGTTAAAAATAACTTTAAACATCAGGAAGTTTTAGAAACTTTAAATTCAAAGTGCATCTTTCTGTTGCTGCCTGTCTGTTTTCAATCATACTGTGAGATTAAATTGTGCTGACTTCTTGGAAAACTAGGTTTGTTCTCATTTTTGCTCTCTTTCTAAATGTTACTGTGTGGAATATATTTTTATTGGTAACATCACGAAATCAATTTTTACAAAGATCAAGAAGAAACAAAATCTGAGAATTGCAAATTTTCTGTGTTTTCCTGCAAAAGTGGTGAATTCAATGTATGTTTTAGATGCATTCAGTCTTCAGCTGTATTGATATCATACTCCTAGTCAAAAGGAGGCATAATATTTTATCTCTGTTGCCCCCATATACAGGACCAGTGGCTTCTGGCAGTAGGTGTATTTGTGCATTGTATAGGTGTTCCTATACACTTGTCAGCTACATGGCCTGGCTTGAATTGCATGGAAGTTCCAGAACTACGGGGGAAGAAGGTCAGTGTTGGGTTTTTTCCCTCATCTCAGTGGACACTTCTTTAAATATTCATATGTGGCAACATAAGCACTGAAGTCAGATGTAAAAATAAGTCAAATTAACACCAACAGTAAACAAAAAGTGGTTCTGGGGCTCCTATACCACATCCAGCCTGAGGAAATACTTTTAATGTATTTCCTCTAAACAAATTCTTGATATTTGTGGTGAGGCTCAGTGCTTGTAAACAAGATGTTATTAGTTAGCCAGTGAAAATATGTAGAATTTTCCTGACTGTTTCTATGCTGAATCAGATACTCATAGTCCAAATGATTACAGTTTAGGACATCATTACAGAATTCACCTGTGTATAGACCTCTCCGGGACTGTAATTGTAATAGTAGGGATGTAAAGGGAACTTGATGACCAGATATATATTTTGGAGTGAGTCTTCATGAAATAACCAAGATTTTTGGATATGACTTTTGATAAGTGCTCTCCTCTCAGGTATATTAACAATAAATGCTGCAGTAAAGCAAACGAGACAAATTGAACAGAGAGAGAGAAGTCAAAGAAAATGTGCTGCACGTGCTGTGCAAAGCTCCATTCTCAGGTCTCAAGCTTTTGTATGATATTTTGTATACTGTTAAAAAAGGGGTTTGCCAAACACATAGTTGCAATATAAATTACGTAGTTATCTTTGAGAGAGAATCACAAACTCTAGCTCTAATAAAGATGAATGACAACAAAGAAAAACATGTGAATATTAAGTTATTTCCAGTAGCTCCAAGTTCTAGAGGTAGAACAAGAAATGCTATACAGTTTTCACTTCTGGTACTTAGTATTTATTTGATAACGATACAAAAGTTATTTAATAACAACTTTGGTTTGTAAGTAGATGGTTTCCCTGTGGTTTGGTTTTGGGTTTTTTCTCAGTATTTATTATATAACTCTGGCTAAAGGTATGTGATTTAGTTTTCCAACTATTTTTTTTTTTATAAAGATCCTTTGAATGTTAATGACTTAACTTGGTGAAACATCAAGCAATGCTGGTGTAAGTCTGCTGAAGGCAGTGCTGCACAATGAGTGTGAAATCCGCTACCAACATGCACAGCACAACAGTCTTTTATGCTTTCATATAATTCTTCATTCCTGTCTGCTTTTTAGAATTGGAATGTCTCTTATCAATCTTTACATCGGTTAGTAACAATTTAAAGTACACATGTTTAAGCTTAATGCAAGAAATAATTTTCTGAGATTTAGATGGTTGTAAATTAAATGAGCGGGAATGGGCCCCCCCCCTCCCACCCACACACCCTTTAAATCCTAGCAGCTAGAAAAAGTGTTTTGTGTTGCTACAGTAAGGATCAGTCTCTTATCTCTTCTACTTTATTCACTCAGGGACTAATTACCAACTTTTTACATGAAACAGCCTTACTGTGAGCTCACAGTGGGGCGCACATCTTTTTCTATCCTTATTGGAAAGTAAACCCTTAGGTCTTCTGGAATATATTATATGTTTTACAAGAAATAGCAATTGCTTGTCTGTCAAACAAAGAATTTTTGTTCTCTATAGCTTACTTTTGATGATTAAGACAAAAACAGTATTATAGTGTGTCAGGATCTGCTCTGCAGTCACAGTAAAGATATGCCAGTATTCCCAGAAATCTCCCCATTTTGATTATTTTCTACGTCTGCTATAAAACTGTGCATTAAGCTGAAACTGCATACAACATTCAGCCCGAGGAGAACACTTTTGCATATTTTCGCCCAAAATGGGTCTGGTCTTTAGAGGGGGAAAATATTTAGGTTTCAGAGAGATTTTCTCCCTCTCATATTGCAAACATGAAATACTGAAAATTTGGTGGTGTACTAATCTGTAGAGAGCTTCTCTTGGTCTGGGAATTTTGAAAAGAAAAATGAAACAGAATGAGAGATTAAAATTTGAAAAATAGTAACTCCTTAGGAGCTGTGTCAATATTTCCCAAAGAAAGCTGGTTAAATTTTACTGCTCGTGTCTTTTATCAGATACTCTTTCTACATGAAGCGATGGAGAGGTGCGTACACAGACCGTTCAGCTGCCTCTCTGCATTTTGCACCATCGCAAGTCCTGGTTTTGCAAGGATGAAATAAGGTTGTGTTTAGGCTTCTCCATGGGGAGAAATTTCTCACTTTCACAAGGCTGGAAATGGTCTTACATACTGCAGGCAGTAGGACTCGATACCAGTCCAGGGTAGAGCTTCTTTACCCTGAATGGGCTGATGAGCCCCATCATTTAAGGACTTTATTAAAACCCAACCGGCCCAAATGCTTACGATGTCTTCCAAACTCTAGTGATGGTATTTTTGGTCAGGGTGACCTTCAGACAAGAGGTTTGTCTGTGCTTTCCAGCCAGACAAGCAGCATTGCCTCTGCTTAGAAACATGCTGTTTTATCAGGGACAGATAGACTGTGCCTCCTCAGCCTGAAGCTGGGGTTCCCATCAGAGGCTTTGGTGTGAGGCCAATTCCCGTTTGACCTTTCCCCAGAGGAGTTCAAAGAAAGGGGACTACCCAGGACTGAGGTGACATTACCAAACCTTCCTCTATTTAAACACAGCTTTTTCCTAATTTTTTTCCCCATTTTCTGCTAGCCTTGCAAACTCTGTGGGTAACAGGACTTAAAACACAGGTAGATTTTTGACATGTGATAACAAGTTTTTTGAGGGCAAGAGTAGTAATGGTTGATAAAGTGCCAATCTCTGAAAATTACCCACAATTCTCCTTCACTGAATCTAATGGCAACAACAGCGGTTCCATATAGCACATCTGTCACAAAGGCAGAAGTATGCCATTCTATAGCTAAGCCTTCTTGACAGACAAAATGCTATAATGAAGGAAGATTTATGGTAAAGATAAGCTCCTTACTGCAAAATTCCCCTCAATTTTATTACAGCAGGGTTGTGCTGAATATTATTCACTTAGAAGTCATGGGAAACAATTCTTGATAGATGTGTTTGTTAATCAGTGGTAAGGCACTATATTTTGCACGTTCCAAACTTTGAAAAACCTTTACATTATAACAACAGAAACCACTTTTATTTTCAAGTCCAAACTGAACGTGTAGAAAACTTTTCCTGTCTTTAGAAGGATTTTTTTTTTTTGGCAGTGGTTAAGCTATCTGTAACAGTGCAACGATCGATCTCTGACTGTTTATTAGGGTCATAAAGTAATTTTCATTTTCAGTTGAACATAACTTCAGATAATGGGCATATTGTTTTGAAAATCTTGATTAAATTCTTCTATAGCGATGTATTTCATTCTCGCTTAAGTATTGGACAAAATTATATATATTTTTAAAGTGAAAATAAGATGCTTGTGAGAGAACAAGCTGTAATTCTCAGGCTGAATCCTATTTCATCCCCTCAGTCTTCAATCGTGATGGACCTTTGGTTTGTTTCAGAACAGCTCAGACTCAACTAAAACATATTTTAGTGTTGTTTTATAGTGGTAGGCTTCTTTCTAGTGCTATTTAAAATATTGAAGTGTATTTTTCTATTCTGAAAAGATTGTAAAATGATAGATTCTTACTGAGAACATCAGCTCCTGATGCCTCTTCAGATCCATGCTTATTGGCTTTTGTGAATAATTTTGTAATTGCTTTCACTACTGTTAGCTCTGCAATGGAAAGGGAGCGATGGGGAAATAAGCTGGATTCCTCTCCTTGCATGACTGTGAAATTATGTTACTAAATTTCAGTTGTTTCTTTTCTTGCAGATCCAGTAAAGAAAAAGGGCAAAGCCTAATTTGATTTCTTGAATCTTTATGACTGATGTAATTACTGAGTCATCACTCAGGAAAATAAAACAGCTTGACTTTCAACAGCTCAGGCTGATTTACTCGAAAGTTAAACAAACAAACAAAAATCTCCACCCGCTTCTCGTCCTGGCACCCCAGGAACCTACATCCTTATTACCTGCAAATGAGGCATACATGATATCGTCGTCATCGAAACACAATAAAACAAGATCCTGCCAGGCCTCTTTGGAGGAAGAGCTGCTCACAAGCCCCGGCCCAAAGTCCACAGCCAGCTACACCCTTAAATACAAAGTGCAGTGTTTCTCACCGAGAATCATGAGGTTAAAGCGTGGCCAGGTACAGCCACACAGCTAGGGGTGTGGAGAGCCAGTTGGGATATCTGGGTGGGATACTATGGCCTGGGACAGACCATGGGCACCAAGTCCCAAGCAGTGGTTCCACTGCTGGCATTTCATCTTAGCCATGCCTGAACTCCAGTACCACCTCACTTACTTTCACTTTGTAAAGCTTCCTCCGTGCCTGTAGTTATGCCCCTGCTGATGTCCCAGACTTGCTCCTGCTTCAGGTGAGCAACGCAACGTGTTGCTTCTCTCTTACTCATCGGGGACTGAGGGCAGCCTATTGCCTGAAGGCTTATCCTGTAGGTATTTTGATCCATGCTTAAGCGTCCACTGACTGATTAGGTTCCATGTAAGAGAGTAGCTGCTGCTTTCCTTGAAGACATGACAGAGGAACAGGAATTTGAAGAGCGCTTGCTCTGTTATGTCTTCAAGGGAATTCCCCAAACAGCTGGAGTCTCCCACCATGCCAGAGGGTGGTCTTAGCTACTGCTAGCTACAGGCGGTGCGCAGTGAAGGTGTGCTCCAGTCTTCGGGTTGAAGCTCTGCTGCTGCACTGAAAAAAATAACCCTAGGTCATTTAAGCCCAAGTTTATAGCCTGCCTTTGCAGGCTGGTGGTGAGGGACCCTGGCTGGGCTGATGTGGGTTTTTGGTTCCTGTTTCCAGGTTTGTTTGTATATTTGACCTAGTGACCACTTAAGGCAAATGACAGATCAATCCTAGAAAAAATATCTCAATCTAAGTCTTTCTTTGCCAGGGAAAAATTGTGTAACCGCTATCCTGTGGAGACATGGTCATACTTGTATGCTGGCACATGTTGATAAACTGGGGCAGAAGTGATTTAGCAAAGGTCTCACATACAAACCGAGAAAGAGCATGAGTCAAAACTCATTTTTCCTAACTCCTCCCACAATCCCAGGTTCATATTATATGTCTGGGCTAGAAATGTTTGTCTTCCGAATATTCAGTTGGAATAAGCATAGGTAAGAAAACTAGTATGTTAATTATCATGATATCAGTGGGCTTCAATATATGCTTAAATGCAGACAAATCTACAGCCATAGCACTAGTTTATATCACACGGTTACGAGAAAAAAGTATCACATTTGACAAAAGCAGAAACTAGGCTTCTGATAAGAGTTAAAAAAATCAGAATAAATAGTAAGTGGTTTCCCCAGTTAATTTCTGAAACATCATTTTAATATTCAATAGCACATGAACAATACAGGATTGTTGGTGTTTTAAAGGGTACTGGCTGTCAATGTCTACAATTTGTAGGGTGTGAATGGTTTAAGATGTCATAAATATTTATGAAGTTCCTGGGAATGGTGATAGCGACATCATACAAAATCCTTGAAGTTATGAACTGAGGCAGAAAGAGTGTTATATGCAACTTGCAATAATAGTGCAGTATAATGTAGACAAGGAGCAAGAAACAATCTATGATTTAGCTGAGAAGAAGCTGAATGTTTAGGAAAAAAGAAATGTAAATTCTAGAAAGATTTGCTTTTATCTAGAAAATATTTGCTCTGCTTTTGCTTAGATATTTGCAGCTTTTCTGAATGATTTGATTTATTGCACTTACGAGAAGCTTGCACATTGCCTATCCTTTCCCTTTCTATCCCTCTCCTACTACTCAAGTACTGTTTAAAATAGGAATAATGGACCAGATTAATCTCAGAGGTATTTCTACTGCTGCCACTGGAACTACACCAAGGAGTGATATAGTCCTAAAAGAAGAAATATAAATATTTTCTGGAAAAATATTGAATATAAATTTCTACTTAGGCTAAAACACAGAGGTGCAGCTGCCACTGAAACCCTTTTGAGTAGCAGGCTGTATCCTTTTATAAAGCCCATCTGTCTCTGCAGAGTATAAAAAATGCATGATCATAAAAAGCAGTACTCCTTAGGGGAAAAATCTCTCTGTACTAATCTTGTAGTCACTTTACAAAACAGTTTTTAATCCCAAATTTGCATTTGATTTTCAGTCAGGAACTTTTGTGGTTTTTGCAAAGTTTTCTTATTCCATTAGAATAAGATATGAGGTACAGTTTGTTCAGGTGGCAAGTCCAGACTATGAATAAACCAACGTTATCATATGAAAGAGAATTAAACAGGCAGATCCAAGTGGGGATATATTAAGCCAAATTTAAGCTCCAGTAGTTGAATTTAGCCTGTACTAGAAGTCTGGTTTGCCTCAGGATATATTCAGCTTTCCAGCTAATCGACTGAGGAAAACTGCCTCAGGTATGATAAAATTTACAAGAGACCTCAGTCGAATAGCTCTTGTTATAAATACTAGCTTAAAGGCATTCTTCTGGTCTTTGGGATCAGGACTGTATTTGCATTTAATTATTATATTTCAAACTTTTTTGAACTTGGCTAGAAATATTAGACCAGCCAGTTATATCATTGTAGTGGTTTCCAGATAAGGGTAGAACTTCATGCCACTTTTTTGTTATTTGGTGAATTTTGTTTGGCTTTATCCTTTTGTTTAGATCCAAAGTCCCATGGGAGCAAAACTTATTGCGATATATTCCCTTTAAAAGAAGGAAATATAGTTAAACAAAGGTGTTTTAGCGATATGCTGAGCTAAGAGGTACAATACTATGACTTTCTGTCAACATAATTGTCAAGTAATTCAGAGTTTTAAATCTTTTGCAATATTTTGAGACAGGGCTTAGTGTGAGACAATCAACCAATCATCTTTCAGACATTCATTTCAAAAACTTATTTTTCCTCTCTTTTGATATTTTTGAAGACATGATTTTACTAGTTTTATGTGACAATATTTATCCTAATAGGTTTTCATTTTTTTTTTTCACTGAACTAAGTTGTTTGAGTGGAAGCTGATTCTGGTTTAGAAAGAACATGAAAAAGATAGTCACCTCTGCCTGTGTAAGATATGGGCAGTGGAAATCAGTAAAAGAACTATCTTCCTATATAATTATGTTGAAATAATATAAAGCAAAATGCATTCATTTAATTGCTCAGTGCTGAAAGCACTACAGTAGAAACAAATATATGACTCCTATTAGGCAAACATTTGACTTTTATTATTTAGAAGGGCTAGACTTTAATTTGGACAGTTACAATTATGTACTGTGTAAATGTAACTGCAGACAGCTCACGAGACCATTGATGGTACATTGAAGCCGTTGTCTCTCAGATGTTGTTTCAATTCATTGACAAAAAAATTGCTGGCTTAGATGAAAAGCACCAATGCGTTTGGTCCCATTGTATACATGCGTGTATCAGTCATCAGATCGTTACCATGCCTGACTGCAACAGCCCATGAATTTGCTTAAATGCAATGCATGATGCACTGGTGCTCCTCACTGAGTGACAGCAGAGCTCGTGGCCCTGACCCAGGGCTCCTGCCCTGTCCCCCCTGTCCCTCTGGCTGGCCCAGGCCGCTGGGCCTCCTGCTAGGTGGTAGGAAAAAGCACTTTGTTCTCCTGTACTCTCAGTCTTGCTTTTATGGACAGTAAACACAACTAAGGTAAGTAATTTTCTGCTGCTGTATTTCAAAGCATATTGTCTCTGACATTGCAACTTCCACTCAGAACAGTAGGCAAATTTCATTTTTTACTGTGATATGTCTGTGCTTAGTTGTGGAAGTGGTTTGGCAAATGAGAGTGACAGAAGCACAAATGGGCACATCTGCAACACCCTTGCACTCTGCAAGTGTCAGTGCTGGCACGCAGGAAACACTGGAGAGTCACCCAGGTGTGTGTTAGCCTTTGGACACTTTTCCCAAAGACTTTGATGTGTATACCACTCTTTTTTGTCCTCATTGCTTACACTTTTAAACACACAAATAGGAAAACTAAAGAAAAATCCACCTGAAAGCCCCTCTGGCAACTTGGTTACTCATCAGTTAAACAGATGGGGTAAAGAAGTGTGGAATAGAGGAAATACTCTTACACCTGCATTTCAAATATGAGGCTCTTAAAAGAGAGTTTTATTTCTCAGCTAGCTCTCATTTCTTGACAAGAAGCCTTGATCAGAAAGGACTGGAGGCTCTCAGATAAGACAGTGCCTCAGCACACTTTTAACGTTTCAATTGCTCAATAAGGAATGGCAGAAATAAGTCAGGTAAACTTCAGATTTGTGCTCACTGCTCAGCTCAGACTCAAATGTTTGGTCAGATACGGATGAGATATTTCCATAGACAACACAGTCATAGGTTTAACATAAGGAGCATGAATTAATGGGCTCCGGATCCCCATTAGCCTCTGGAGCTGCCCCTAACATGGTGCCAAGCAACTCATGTTCCCTGCACGAGGGCAGAGGTAGTTTTTGGCCCCTGATGCCACATGTCAGATGAAGGAAGCGAGTGCGCCTCTGGCACTGCACAGTGTCTGCTGCGATGGTCTGCAGAGGGGCTTGGGAACATGAGGGAGCTTAGTTTCATGCAAACCGAGGTTTGCACTTTCCCTGCCCTGGCCAGGCTTGCTCTGCCAGTGACATACATATCCTCAGGGTCCTGGTGATGCTCTGCAGAGTCCCTTGATGCTTTATTGAATTAGACTGTGGATTTTGCCTTTATTGCTTAGGATCTGGAAGGATTTTTTAATTCTAGATCCACCTAAATCAACACTCATTGGATTAAGGTTGGTTCTAGCTAGATCTCACTGTACTCTTCAAAGCGGGGATGTTTCCCCACCTGTAGGTATTTTTTTTTTACAGACAGGACTGTGAATTGCTATTTGGAATGGAATTTCTGTTCTATTTTTCATTTTGTGGTAAAAGTTATATGAGTTAGTACTATGAAAATTGCAAAAGAAATTCAAATTTCTTTCTTTTAAAGTTAATTTTCCTGAAAATTATGTCCAGGCCAAGAAATAGAGCTTTCCTGTAACCTTGCGGCCATGGCAGACAGTGGGATATGTATTTGGCAGGATACAATTCATGCAAGTACACAGGTGCATCCTCGTGCTTTAGTTTCATGGAAATGCCCAAGCTTTCAAATGTAAGGTATTCAGCAACAAACAATGCATTTATAGCTGTAAATCGCTGTAGTCTCAAAATGCCAAAGTAACCACTAACTCCCACGGCAGAACTGCCCACCCACCCTGACCCTGCAGGGACTCCTACCCAATTGCTGGAGAAATGGCCTGGACAAGCTCAAGGCAATACACTCACATGTTTCCTGTTGTTCTTGCCTTTCTTAATTTACATTCACTACCTGGAAGTTAATGTGTTCCCAGAGGCAAATCAATATATTTAAAACAAAAATTATACTATTTTTTTTCCAAACTGTGTGTTGAAAAGCAGCTCAGTGCTTCTCCTAGTGCTGGGTCCTAGGAGCACCTCTGAGTCTGCAGTAACAATGTAGTACCTCTTTCACCTCTACTCTGTCTGTGTTTAACACAGAGATTATTGGTCTGTTCACCTTAAACAAAGTCAGCTTACTTTGACTAGTAAGATGTAGACTAGTTCAACAAAGATTAACACAATTCTTACCACTTCTGTCCAACCAAGCCTAATTAGCTTACAGTTAAGCACAGCTCAGCAATACTTTCTTTATTTTGATATTAATTTCCTGTGTCAGCTTCGGGTTTAAAAAAAAAAAAAAGCACAGATCACAGCACAGAAAATACAAATCAAGCCTGACACCTGGGAAAAAAAAAATCACATACTGGAAAAACTTGACATAGAATCCAGTGGTGTCAAAAATCCTAGATATTTGTTGTTTCAAATTCAGACATTCTTCATTTAGACCAAAATAACAGACATTTATAGTGTACCTTACTGCTGGTGACTATTTAACAGCTAGGTGCTCTCACAGCATGGTACTCTTTATGTGCACAGTAATGAAAGTTCACTATTGATTTTTCTGTAGCTGCTTGTAACTATTATAGTTGATACATCAATAGAAAAGGAAAGCACAATGTTTCACAGGAGGCAGAAAATCAGAGAATACATGATGCTGTGACAGTAAATCATGGCATAATCTCAAGAATTGATAGATGGTTACTGCTAACTTGAAACCCATGGCTTTCTCTGAAAAGACTAGCCTATAATCGCCCAATACGTTCTAACAGACTGACTGCCTGTAATAGTGGTAAAGGACACAACACAATGTTTCATCTTCAAAATAATGGTTTCCATGAGCCAGGTTGTTTTGTTGTGGTGGAATTCGTTTTGTGTCTTACTGTGGAAGGAGGGAGAAAGAACAATTTGAATGCCATTTAGACTAGTACTCAAATGTTGTAGGAAAAAGAATATTTTTTTTTCTTCAGAAAAGCGCACAGAAGGTTTTTGTTTAAAAAGCAAAAAAAAAAAAAGAAGAGGAGAAGTTGTCATTAATTTTTAACTTGCAAAAGTCTGCAGTTAGTTGAAAAGGCAACGCAAAAAAGCTGATTATTCTTGAGATCAAAATATTGGAGCTGTTTTCTCAAGAAAGGCAAATGCAGAGAAAATACATTTACCATGGCTGTTTCCAGTTCCACGGCATCCTGAAAGGGAGCCAAAGGCATGTAAGTAATTGAAAGCTCTTTTAAGTGTCTGCTTCTCTCTGCCACATTTTTGAGGGGCACAACTATCTCTGAATTTTACAGTATGCCTGGTGAATTTTTAGCAGGAATGTTCTTAATTGCTTTGTTCCTTCTTTACTCCCAGGCTCATCTCTGGTAGTTTTAGCTATGGTTTTAATTAATTGTGAGGGTCTTTTTTCCCTGTCTCAAATCAGAAAGGGAGGAAGGAACGCAGGTGAGAGCTGGCCAGCTGGAGCACAGTGTGCAGTCTAGATGACACCACTCCCACAGTAACCTCTTAGCAGTGTTCCTCTCTGAAAGAATATTTTGAGTGTGCAATGTTTTCCAGCACTAGTTTAGGGGATGTGAGTTGATACCTGTCCTTTTCAACCTTGCTGGTGACTCCATTCTCTAAAGCCAAATGTCTCCCAGAAGAGATGGACTTAGACAAGAGGAAAGGGCTTTCTCAAGCTACCACCGATCCAGATAGCCTCCAATGGGCCTGTATCATTTGTTCTGCTTAGGCTATGGGGTTTCCCCCAGTGAAAGACTGGATAGCATTGTCTATCTTGTGCTAAGCAGTTCACTGATCTATATCACAATTTTTGGTGTTGGGAGAGAGGAAAGATGCTGTTGTAGTGTCATTCCCCATTTTGCAAGCCACATGGACTGTTTTAGGGCTTACTCTTTCAGTTTGTCCCATGCTTGATGGCTCTGCACAGGACCACAGCAATATAGAGAACCCCTGCTCTGAGAGGTTCATCCAATCTTGGTAGCAGCTTTGCCAGAGCCTAAGGAGTTGCAGTTTTCACCTCACTCCTCTTTCCTGCCAGCCGAAGTCATCAGAACACATTCCAAGCCATGGGCTTGGGAAAGAGTGTTTCTGCACAGTCCCCTTCTGCCCCCCAATTCATGATCACAGCTGCGTTCAAGGCTGGCCATAAAGCTTGTTTCTGAATTTTCCTTCATTGTTTCTTTCCTGTTTGCTTTTGTTTCCTCCCCCTCCACCTCTGGCTTGCCTTTGATCACAGTTCCATAGTTTCTCTTTCCTTCCTGGCCTTTTCCCACTGTTTTCTTGACTCCTTTCCTATTTCAAGCCCTCCGGTCTCTCTCTGTTCCTCTGATCCACATCACTGGTGTCCCTGGTTTTCATTGACCGCTCCTGGCTCCTGGGCTGCCCAGATATCCTCTTCTCTGCCAATCTTCTCCCATCACTCTTGCAGATTCTTTCTTTCCCCTGGCCTCCTGTTAATTCTCCTGCTACTTCTTTTCATTGTTTCTTTACACTATTTCACCTCTCTATTTTAACTCCCTCAGAGATAGCCATTGCTTTTGTTTCTCTTCCAGTGTCCAATCCTGCACAAGCATCAAGGGGATAAGAGGGGAATTTGTCATAGTCTACAGTGCATCTCCAATAAATGGCTGATAGTCACCCATATATAACCTTTCAGGTAAGAGCCTCTGCAATGTGTGTTTATAATTAGAAATACATGAGAGGCAGTTTTAGTCTATACGTTCTGGTTTTAAAAGTATTTAATAAGTTGTCTGTTACAACTGCAAATTGAATTTAGCCATTACATTCCTTTAGCATGTTCCATGTTCAGTGAAGCACTTAAACACATGTTCAGATTAAGACTATAGGGTGGTCTTATTGGCTCCAAGATTAAGGCTATTAATTCATTTATCTATGTCTTAATATGCTGTGAAACTTGGCTAACAAAAGTAGCTGCTGATGTTAAACACTTCTGCCAATAACAGCTAAAAAGATTCTACATAATCCCATACTTCCTCTGTTACATATATAATACATTCAAACTTGCACATTAAACACCTAAAGCGTATATTAAAAATGGGACAGAAATTGTAAAAGTATTCCAAAAGTAGACACACAGGTAAAATGTGGGTTATGTGCAGGTAATTTTTCCCCCTTACAGGAGCTGTTTAAAAGCCATACTTACTAGTATTCTGTAAACATATTAGAGAGGCAAAAAGTGCAGAACACACTGATTGGGTTATTCTGAAATCCCCACTGTCTCCATACAAAGGCAGCAGTACAGAATACAAATATTGCTTGATACCCATGTTTCTAATTACTTGCAAGATTTGTATCTAAGAATTATATGACCTAATTTTCTCTCAAGCATTTAATCCTGTTGTTATTTCAAAAACTTGTAAAATAGGCATTTTAGAAAAAAAACAACATGAAAAGAAAAAGTACTTGCTGAAGATGGTTAATTTTTTTTTCCATGTCTTGCAGTTGTCAGACAAGCAGACAACATAAACCAGTAATGATCAGATTGGATCAAATTCATGCCTCGAATAATGCCATTGTACTCAACAGTTATATGAGAGATGGATTTGCAACATTCATTGCATTTCATGACATAAAATCAGGACAAATCAACAGTGATTATTAATTTTCCTCTATAAGTTAGTGCAGTTTATTCAAAAAACTCAATCAGCCATGAAACAGAAGGCTTTCTCTGGAATTCCTGCAAGAATTTTATCATTCTTGACTCTTACACCCACGGCTGAGATGAATGATTAAGGATTTATTTATTAAAAATACGGGTTTAATTCTTTACTATACCTTATAACCCCAGCATTTGTATTTTATTCCCTTTATATTATGTGTTTGGTTTGGGGTTTTTTTCCCACAAAAATAATTGATTGGAGATTTCATTAAGATAGATACCTGTAAAACAGACACTGTCCTACTTTCATGCTGCCTGCATGATGTGTGGAACCTCCACGCGAGGCTGGACTAAAACCTGTCAGCTCACTGAAAAAGTGTTCCTAGGAGCAAATGGTTGTTTATCAAAGTTGTCACTCCATACATCATCGTTTAGCATCTATAAGAAATTTAAGAACTGATTTTTAATTGTTTGGCTTTGCTATGGGTTTTGACAGATAAAGTGAAGGGAATATGTCTTTGCTTTTTGTGTTGGGTTTGTGTGGCAAGGTTTTGGTAGCGGGGGGGCTACAGGGGTGGCTTCTGTGAGAAGCTGCTAGAAGCTCCCCCTGTGTCTGATAGAGTCAATGCCAGCCGGCTCTAAGACAGGCCCGCCGCTGGCCAAAGCCAAGCCAATCAGCCAATCTACAAAGAAATGAAAAAAAGCAGAGAAATGAAAGAACAGAGCAAAAGAAAATCCACTTGGTCCTGCAATGTGCTAAAATGCTAAAATTCACTTCTAAAAATAGTCTCTCAGATGAATTTTCAAGGTTTTTTGCAAAGTTTTAGACCCTAATATGAAAATACAGCAAGGAACTACTTTCATGTTGAGTAATTCAAAAAGGACAGGATCACATTTTCTCAAAATCTATTCAAGATATTTTAAATCAGATTCCTTTTTACAATGGTCTTTGTTACGGTATCTGTAGTTATTTCAAACAACATCGTTTCAATTTGGTTGTACCTCACATAGTATCTTTAATACTCTGGATTTCACCGTTATTTACAAAGATAGATAACTATTGTTTTCATTTACCAGATAGGGTAGTTGAGATATCATTCAAGAGACTTCAAAGCTCCATAGTCAATAATGGAGTTAGAAGCAGAATTACAGACAAGAGGGTTGATTTCTCTGTTGGGCAATGCTGGCTCCACAAAAGGAGAACATCCCTCATGAGATGATTCTGAAATGAGGTTTTGTCCATATTCATTTGCTTTACTTTCCCAGAGGATTAAAGTAGAAAAGTGGAATAGCTCTTCTAGTGGCAGAGTGGAGTAGCCTGGCTGCTTTGCTTGAGACCCAGAGCAGAGTTAAATGTTCTCTTGGACCTCATCATCTCTAATAAGAGATTTATCCTTAGTTTCCAAGGCAATGTGGGACACGCAGCAGCGAGGGACTATATAGGATTGCTGAAAACTGCTCACATTAGAAGTTATCAAATTTGAACTTGGCAAATGGAGAAAAGTTTGTAAAAACTGTGAAATTAGGATTCATTATAGATTTAAACTTCTTGCCTATGAAATTTACTTTCACTGATTTGGGGACAAGAAAGGACCGATATAATCATCATCATCACCACCTCCTTCAGCCTCCTGCTCAATGCAAGCCATGGATCTCCATCCAGCAGTTGGACATTGAGTCTATAATTTTTGATTGAGCTGTATCATAATAATTTAGAGAAGTGGTCATCTTGATTTCAGATTTCAAGAAAGAGAGCCTCCATTATACCCAGAGATGAGGTCTTCCTAAAGACAGTGATCTTCACCTATAAATTTGTCTATTTCTAATATAATTAATCCCCAAACTAATAGTACATAGCTAATCCCGCAAATCTGTTCTCATTGACTTCCATGGGATGTGCACAGGAGCCATTGTTACTAGATTAAACTTTTAACAAATACCAGTGTTGCCTCACCATATTACATTTCCATTACCACAGCACTTCTTCCTTTGGCCTTGGCAAATGCTGCTGCCAAGATACCCTTCCGAGCTCATTGCTTCCCTGTCTTTTTGCATCTTCCCTTTTCCCTGCTACATCACAGATAAATTGTGTTCACTTTCAAGATCTTGTACCTGTTCCTTCCTTACCTATCATCAGTCATTCAGCATTATGAGGTCATCTCCTGCTTCTGACTTGCCCACAACGCCATCGCCATTTCCCACTCACCACGTTTCCAGACCAAGTACTTTTCTGCTTTCTCCTCTCTGCCTCTCATGCTTAATATGCCAGATCTATTTATCCACCTTCTTCATATTACCTCTCAAAACTTTGCTGTGACATTTGAGACAAGCCTAGGCTGTAAGTGTGTTGGAATTGTGTCTGTCATCCTTTGTCTGTGAGTCAACACCTGTCCATCATCACATGTAGATTGTATACTTTAAAGGAGCATTTTAAAATATCACCTGCCATTAAGGATTCATAATCATGAAATTAGGAAATGTTACTATGAGTAAGTTTGGCACAGTGAAAGGATCGTCCTAGCTAGATGTCTCATTCTACGTTCTCTGGTTTCATTCCCAGCCTATCTGCAGATGAGACGATAGTTTCAAAAAGTCTGTTTGAAATACTGTTAGTCCAGCAAAAAATAATCAAGAATACAAGGAGGTAAATATTTTGTCAGAAATTAGTATGTGGAAAAACGTACTTAAATAAATCTTGGTTTTATCTACTAGTCAGCTGTCAGCTAATAATAAATTATATTCAGTCCCTCCCTTGTTATAAATACATATTGATTAGCTTTAAACTCTGAACTTCAGAATGAGTTCTATCTGGTCATTGCTAAACTGCTCTCTTCACTGAGAAAAAAAATCCCCAACACCTATTATACTGCATTTAATTAAGACAAGCATCAGCTTTATGTACCATTATTTGCTTCTGCCAAGTCTCTATGGTATAAATATTGAGCAGTCACATCTCTTGAATACTAATCGATCCTTCCTGAATTCCAAATGATTACATAAAATTTAGGAAATGTTTCTTTGCCAGTATTATCCTCTGATGCTTACTATAGTTAGGCATTAGGGTTGAGATATGAGCCTGGATTTGACAAGTGTGCAGTAGGTGTTTTTCTAAATTCAGATGTAATGTGGGGAAGTTTGAAAGCCCTGGCTGAATGCTAATTGTGCAGAACCCCTTGACTGCTCGCTTACTGGTGTTTACCAGGTGCAATCTTACAAGTACACTTGGGTAACAGAATGGATATAAGAAAACTGCCAATGGATTTAATACAACCACATCATAATAACGGCCCAGTTATATATGTGTATTATAAATAACATATATATAAAAACCAGGTGTAAAAGTAGTTGAAGATTTACAAACTACCAAAAGTAAAAATGGCTAGAGTGACCACTTTGAAGAAAACTGCATTAAACCTGAAGTACTGTTTGTCACTGCGAGTAAGAAGTGAACACGTTTGTGATGACAGGTCCATCCCTGGATAAGAGCTCCATTATTGGCTTGCATTGGCTTGCCAAGGAAGACTGTCATGCGATACTTTTCAAATTCACAGCACCTACTTCAGATCTGGGGATTGAAGGTGCTTTGAGGAGACAAAGTAGTGTTATCGGTGAGCTTCTTGGTACCCTGCCAAAGAACCACCAGGCCCATTTTAAAGGAAGGAGAATAGAGTCCCTGAAAACTACAAATGGCTCACACCTACCCAATGAGAGGATGAGAATGGCCGTGCTGGCACTCTGGATCATCTAGACTGCTGTCCCATCTTTGACAGTGGCCAGGAGCAGATGCCTTAGGGAACAGTTTAAGAAGAAGCAAAGCAATACCTCCCAGGAGCAGTTGCTCAGGCTCCATCAGCTGGAGGTTTGCAAGAGCCAGAAGTAACAGGTTTTGATTTTCGTAGATTTCAGTGGGTTTTCCTTCTGTTAAATTCTCCAGGGACATTGGTAACCACAAAAACTTTCAGCATCATCTACATCTTAGATCAAGGGGTGCCAGAGCTGGATAATATGCTGTGTTGAAGAATGAATTCTTGGGTTTTGAGTCAGTCACCTGCTAGTTTAATTAGTTTCATTCTGATATTAAAATACCAGAATGATGGGAGGAAGAAGAAACTTTTTGGCTAATTCTTGTTCTTAGCAAGTTTCCATATTCCATGGACTGAGCTTTGAAAAGCTAGTGCAGTCTTATTAAACAGCGAGCGTAAAAGGCAGATCTGTATTTGTTAAAAGTATAATATGATCATTAGGAAGGCTGCAATAAATGCCAAAATTTGCTAGGTTATGCCTTTATGTCTGTATTACACTTAGGTGTCTATAATCTTGCATGAATTGGTTCTTGTCTAATTTTCCAGTCTTGTTTCCTGTTTTCCTTTTGGTCTGATAAAGCCTCCTGCCTCACTAATTCCTTCATTTCATTCTCCTATTCTTTTTGTTTATGTACCCTTAAGCATTATAAGTACTGCAAAAATTTAATCAATATTCCTTGATATATTACTTCCAGTTGATGCTTACACACTTATTTTCCTACCTGCATACATGATACCCCAAATTAAACCCTCAGCAAAAACTGTGGAAGTGAAAATATGTGCAGCCCCATATTTCATCATTGTTTGCTGCTGCATTTTTTCTTATCTTTTCTGTATATTTAGATTGCAAGCTCACTGAGGCAGAGATTCTGGCTAGTCTGTAAATCTAATAGATCAATGACGTTACATAAAGTATATTAACAAGTGCAATAGCTAATATAAAATGTGGATGTTTTTCAGCTCCAGAACGTTGCACAACTGCATTGATGTGAGTTACTGGAACCAGGTGAAACGGAGCACAGGCAGGCTTTGTGTTGCTGCTCCTCGAGTGCATGTTTGCAGAAAGCTCCTTCTAGTCCTGTGAGTGGTGAGGGTTGAGTCTGCCTCAAAAATGCTTCATTTCAGCCTGTTTCACCTGAATGAAGATCTTAACAGGCATGCATCTTTTCCAAAAATGCAAATGGTGGAGGCCAGTACCTTCAATACCTCCTCCCATCTCAGCTCTGACAATTTAGGGAGACTGTAAGCAAGGAAAGATTAATTTACTAATATTCCTCTTATTTAACAGAAATGGGAATGGAGCGTTGCAGATCCGGATGGATTTCTGCTGAACCCTTAAGTAAGGCTATGGTTTGTTTGAAAATTGAGTTCTTTTTTTCTTTGTTTGTTTGTTTTTTGTTGTTGTTTAAGCGAGAGCCCATTGTTTGCCATCCACAGCGATCAAATGTTTACCATTTCTACAGGACCCTCTTGTCTCATGTTAAGTGAGATGTGAGATCAATAGTGGCTCTGCAATTATTTGTCCATTGATAAAGCCTTCATTTCTTAAATGAAATACATTTATCTGTGTCCTGACAATGATAAGGTAGCAGTACCAGTCAGCTGCTGCCTAGTCTAGCATTTAGCTCCACAGGCAGACAAGTGCCTGGACATGGGTCAAATGATGTCTAACTTTCTTCCTATTGGCATTTCACTTTACAAACTGCTCTGATGGGAGGTTTGACAAATCATCCTTGCTGAGTTCAGATAATAAAAACTAGCTGGACAAACGGGAAGTTTTGGTAAAGAGAAAACAATGGCTGATTTCAGGTTAAGTGACTAGTCTGTAAAGCTACCAGATAGTAAAATGAAGAGATCTGTTGCATCAGAAGATGATAGAAAGTATCCCATGTAAGGCATTCATTTGGTTCTTCAAACATCATTTAAATTTAGTCATTTAGCAAACTTAATTGCTGAAAAATTGATCTGAACTTTATTCTGTGATAGGAAGCAAATCAATGAAACAGTGAGACACATTTTGGCTCCAGTAAAAACAGTGTGAAATTCTCTTTGGTGTTATGAGGCCAAGATTTCACCCCAGTGGAACATGGCACTCTATTTCAGCCCCAGAATTAGAGAATTCAACAGCACATGGGGGCTGAGTTTTGGGGGGTGTGTGTGTTTGTTTTTAATTTCTAATTCTGATTTATGACAAAGAAAGGAGTTTCCAAACTAATGTCAAATTTGGTAATGAAAATTCAAAGAGGCTGCTAAACTGACACATTTGTTTTTTATATCTGTAGTGTACCTTGATTTAAACCAGCAATTGTTAAAGACTAACCATTTGTATTTATTTTTAGGCCTGCTTTCTGATAATGTGTACTGTGAGCTATACTGGTTATATGCTATAGAAAAATGAGGTGTATTATTACTCTGGGATTAAGGTAAAGAAACTGCATTATCCTCAATTTGGCTAGCTTTGGGAAAGCCAGATATGTTTATTCTCATTTAGTGGTAAATTTGATAAACAGTTATACAACTATGTGATCAGCATCTTTCTCAGATGTGCTCTTTCCATGTTTTTGACATGAGTTCATAAAGTAATATTAAAAGTAGGTTTAACATTCAAATCTGTCAAAGAATTCTTTATTCTTTCCCAGTTTTGCAACATGTGCCTGGCCACTAACTCCCCATCAACTGTGTGATTATAGTTGCTGAATTGTCATGGCTCTGTCTTGGTTCTTTTTGCTTGAAAGAAACCTGCCAAATGCAACTAAGTACTCAAGAAAATCCAGGTTTGTGTATCTCTCGAGCTACTTATTTTTTTTATCCACGTATGTTCAGATTGTGGAAAAAAAAATTGGCTGATATACCTGAGTTAAACTGTAGTTTTGTATGTTCATTACCTTCACTCCCTTCACTGCAATTAAGGGGAGGACACGTCTGTATGTGAACACATAGGAATGATGCCCCAAAAAACAGGCATGTTTTGGGGTTTGCAAATATAATGTAAACCTCAGCCAAAGAAAGGTTGGCAAGGATAATTGCTATCAGAACTCGTGTCCTGATTTACTTCAAAGCAAGCTAATAGTTCAAGATAATTGAAATTGAGATTGATAACAGAAATTGCTATTTCTAGGCCACCTAAACAGAAGACTTCTTTCAAATAAATCATGCTGGTAGATGGATTGCTCCTTTGCAATAAAATGCTTTGGCTTCAGAAGTCCAGCTCATCTTCAAATAAAACATTCAATCAGCATCTAGTATATCACTGCAGCAAAGACAGATGTTAGTACAGAATTCAGACATGCCCATCAGAGATCAAGTAGGGGAAGAAATGACTACAAGATGGCTTAGCAGTTATACCAGGCTACACAACCAAAACTGTGATGGGCAATTTTGATCGCAAGACCTGTTTCTATTTGCTTTACTATGATCTGAGGTGTCAGTTAGACTGGTTGATTTGTGTAATGCTGTTCTGGTGTGCAGTGAGAGAGGAAAGCAACATACTTCATGTGTAGTGAGGAGGTACACAGCGAGGGAATTGCCACAGAGGACTGACTCATGGAAAGATTGTGGTTCTCTAAGGGAACCTTGATGGAGTAGATCTGTAGATAATGTAAGTGGATCAGAGTAATGTGATGGAATTTAAATTTAGTGCAAACTTCCTTTGTCTTGATAGAGTAATTGAGTGACCACTGATGGTGCAGTGAAGCTGTGAAGGAAGGGGTCTCTGCTGGTGCTTTAATGACCTTATGAATCTGGGCTCTTGCTAATCTACACTGCAGCTGAGTCCAAACCATGCACAAGATGGTAATTTCCAGTGTGATCGTGATGATTGTGCTGGTTGTTAGGACTGATTTGTTCTCTGACTTTTTAACTTGTGGGAGCACAAGATCTGAAGGACTGATTCAGCTGACCTGGTTATCTGCTGAGAATGATAGACCAGGTGTGATGGACTTGCTCCTCTCCAGAGGTTGGCAGTGACTGGACTGAAGGATAGCATGAGGAAACACTGAGGGTACCAGACAGACAATGACTGAAGTATGACAATCCATGGACATGAAAGAAGACTTTAATGTACAGAGAGGTAAGAACTACCTAGCTGTGAAGACATTTGCTTTTTATAACTGATGGAGGGAATTTAAAAGTATTAATACTATATAGAACTAAACTAAAGAGATGTCACACTTAAAAAACTAGTTACCAATGGCTTATTGAATAATTGCTGAGTCAACTGTACCATTATATACTTGGCAGTGTTGGTCAGATGGGCCCAGACTAGATGGCTCACTGGAGAAAGGAGCTGATCTCCTGTGCCTGGATGTATCACTCACTACAGTGGGTATATGCAGTTTGACTGCAGAAGGAATTGTGCACTGCTAGCCACAAAGGCTACAATAAATATGCATCTGTCTAAGCTTCAACAGCATCTTCTTTAGTGCTACCATCAATCAAAAGCATTTTCCTCTGTAAACCCTTTGGAACCTTTGATGAGTAGATAACGAACAATTACCTCTCTCATTTAAAATCTAGCAAGCAAAACTGATATGATTTAATTGTGTTTTGAAAAATTATCATAAGTGCTTTGGGTTTTGAACATTATTTTACTGTTAGCAAACTAAGATAATCACTTCTGAAATGTTAGGGAAAAAGGCAGAGACAAAATTCTTTGCCCTGAAGGAGATTGCCATCTTGTGAAGAGACAGACAATACGGTACATCCATGAATAACAAACAGCTTTACAAGGCAGTCTCGTATCTATAGGGTTATAAAAAACAAACAGCTTCTTCTCAATAAATTAATTCTGTGGATTATTGACTTTGTGTTGCCTTTGAGAGGCTTTATATTAGACATTTATTTTTCAACCAAGCACTATACTAAAGAACAATAGCATAAGCCTTTATTGGTTTGGTTAACACTGTGGCATGAACATCCTTAGAAATGTAAAAAGACTGGTATGTCTTGAAGTGCTTTTTATTCCATTAAACATTAGAGGGCCAGATTTTCAATGAGAGCCAGCTGAGGTTTTTGAAATATTTTTTTGATTAAGTGATATATTTTTGACATTAAGACCAGTTTTCTGTTGAGATGTCTAAGAGATGTAGATGTGTGTCAAATGCACCTAGATACTCAGGTACAATAATTGCTCCCAGTTATTTATGTAGAATTTGACACTTAGCTAGTTTTGACAGCCCTGCTGAATGCCTACCAGCGTCGTTAGGCACTTCAGTGTCTTCAAAAACCTGAGACTTGCTTTTAGGATGTGAGGCATCTTATTAAGTTCAGCCAGATGATTCATTCATACTTTTGGGCACAAACTTAAGTACTTAGCTGGAAAGGGTATCTGTATTTTTCATTTCTGTTTCGTCATCATTCTCATTAAATATTTGCCTCAGTCCTGTAGGTCGAGTGGTAACATCTTTACATTTTAATCTTTGCAGAATAACATCTAGCTTTGAGTATTAGCAAATGGAATTATGCAGTATGCTAAATAATGAACTAATCGGGTTCAAAGGTGTTGAACCTTTCTTAGCTGCATCGCTTTTATATGCAATTGATGTGACTACAAGGCTCCTATTAGCAGCAGAATTAGCTCTTTTTATAGTAGCATAAATGAGAGAAAAATGGGATAACCTGGCTTGGTACAAGCTTGCAAGGTATTCCTGCCCAACTGCTTCAGAAATTCAGTACGCTACCTAGCAGAATGAGAAGAGCTAAACGTGTAAGAATGATTCCTAAATCAATGCAAAGTACTAGAAGAGCTGATGAAAGCGATCAAACAAAAAGGTCACCTAAATCTGAGAGTTTTCCAAATGCACTTCACTTATTCAGCTAATTTAAAATATCACTGAACTGAGATGAATTCTCTAAAATTTTATCAGAGGAAAGCTACAGGCTCTTTAGATGTTTCTGTGCCACTGTCTAATGACTGAAAAACCTACTTATTAGGAATACGGAAATCTGAATTCTTGTTATTCATCAGATTAATTCAGAAAACATAATTTCTGCAACAGATGGCTTGCTTTTCCTTCCTTGAATCAAAAATGTGGAAAGCAATGAAGGCCTGAATACAAAATGTTAATAGTTACCAGGGAAATCCATCGTCTCTTCCTAGGATTCAGAATGTACATATGTCATAACAGCCAATTCTGTTAGCATCATTCAAATTTTTAAAATAATTCTCATTTTTTCCCTACATGTTCTATGTCATATACCGCTGAAATATTGATCTTTTATGCTCCCTGTATTTAAAGAGAGTTAATCTAAATTTTTCTAAGGCAGGTTCAAATTCTATAAACACCACACGGAGGGACATATTTAAAACAATAATTGATGCTTTACAGTGTAACCAAAACTGTTCCTTTTAGTCTAATTGCAATTGTATTATAATTTATTTGTAGACTTTTATTTCTTTACAGAAGATTATTTTTTTTAAACTGAAAATTAAAGAAAAACATTACTAAATGTCACCACTGCTGATATTTCTTTTGTTGTTGTGTTTGGCTCAACTGTTCACTCTCTTTGTAGACAAAATACCTTTTGAGTAAACCAAGAATTTTGGCTATGGAGGTATGGCTGGGTCAGACCTTATTTATGTTTTTAAGTCTCTCCTTTCAACTATTTGCCAGTAAATAAAAATTCACTTGGCGAAAGTTTATTTAGACCAGCTTTATTAAGTCAACAAAGTGCAAACCTGAAACAGAGGACAGGCAGAAAAATCTGTTCCTATGAAGTCAATAGGAATCCATCTCCCTAAGCCCTTTTTTATTCCTGGCACCGGTGATTTTTCTTGACTGATTCATTGGAGGGCACTGGTTTAACTAATTTGTCTTGCATAGGTATCTTTCCCATTCTGTGTCCTCTCCACTAGTACAAAACAAGCTTCCCTTTAAAGGTTATCTCCTAGCCAGATCTGTCATAAAACTATTATCATTAATTGGCACTTTAAGAGTTCCTTTCACTTTTTAAAAACTATGAGATACATTCCTGATTTATGGGTTACAATGTGACAGCCATCATATGCAAAGAAGATTGTTTATACTTACCACAGATGCCCCTGAAACAGAGGGATATTTCAACCATATCCCCACTCCATCTGCTTTACATAAGTATATTCAATATCATAGAAAAACATGGCAACCTGTATTTTCCACTGTTCTCTAGAATTTCTAGTAAAACTTTACCCCTGTTCCAGAATATTCAGAAATCACATACAGAAATACAGAAAGCTTGTAATACTCTTAAATTCCATCAGTTTTAGGAGTCATTTCTATAGAAACCCACTTTTAATCCTTATACATAATTTTCCTGCAAGTGATAATTAAAAAATAATCCTCAGATTACCGTGAGCCTCATTAAATGTATTTCAAAATAGGGGTTTTTTTTCAGGAAAAAAAAAATTAAGAAAAGCAAAATATCTTCAATGTTTTTAGAAAAATCCAACACTGTTAAGTATGAAGAGTAAAATGTACCTACCTAAACTAAACAGCACCAGGAATTTGAGACATACAAATTCTCGTAGATCAAATTGCAGGGAACGGAGCTTTGCTACTAGCTCTTGTGCATGGCTCATAAGATTGTTGAGGGTGGCTCCAGCTTGGGATGCTATTACGGAATAATCCACCTGTAAGAGAGAATTGTATTTCTGTCTGGTTGTCATGCCCGCAGAACCACTTTAGGATGTTTCAAGCAATCACATACAACTGGGATACTCCTGGATAAAAGAATCACTCTCAATTTAATGATGTTATCAAGTCAAGATGATTTTATATATAAACCGATTTTAGCACAATGGTATATATTGAAAATATTTTTAACCAATTATCTTAATGGTATGTCACATCACTGTGAATGCTGGTTTATCTGTATTAGCTTTTTTAAGAAGCTTTATATATGAGAACTGCTTATGACACGGGTAGCCATCCCCATATCAGTTTGTTTTATTCATTTGATGTCTCTTATTCTCATTGTAATTGTATGATCTTGCAAAGAAAGACTGATGAAGTGAGCTTTGTGCCTACACTGGGTGTATTAGTCCAGAGGGACATAACGGTATTCATGGGAAGTGGTCCAGTGTCCATAACTTGGCCAGAAACAGCTATTCAAGCCCAGAAATGTCGGTTTATTCCCACAGGAAACAGAGGTATTGTGTGGGTGGTTTCTGTTCTCCTTAGCTACACAAAATCCTGGTATTTGTTGGAATTGGTTCCAACGGACTTGTTCTGGCGAATCTCCCCCACTAGCGAAGGAGGAGCAGCAGGCAGGTGCGTGACACAGGCCAGCTGCACTTGCATTGTCCCGAGCAGCAACCGCAGCGCACAAAACTACTTGCTCTGGGGCACAGAAAAACTAGGACTGCTCTGGGGGTCTGCTGCCCTTGTCATGCTGCCCATTTGTTCTCGGGGGAGGCTGACTTGTCTGTGAGCTTTCCAAAGTGACACTTGTATATAGAGATCCAACAGAAAGCTGGAATTGATTTTATTAATTTATGCCATATTTTAAAAGGTAATATTCACAAGCAAATTATACTTAAAGCCTGCCATAACCAATATACCCCCGGGTGATCCTTTACTCTCAGGCAACCTCCCCACTGCTTGCACGCTGAAACTTTTCTGGCTAATGCCAGTCCCACGAAGGGGATGTTTCCATGCAGATGGCCGTACCAGCCTCCACCACTCTTAAGATGTGAACTGTTAACTTTTGCATGTTCTGTCATGGGATGGTGACCAGTGGAGAAGTGCTCGGGTACTGCAGCCTACAGGAATGCCACAACATGAAGGTGAAGCACAGGGGCTGGAGCCAGGGTGAGCTGGCTCCAACACAGGGCTGGTGGCTGTGACACCGGGCAGCTCCAGTGCAGGGACAGCAGTATGGAGCAGGGTATAGCTGGTGTATCGGGAACCAGGGTGATTTGAGCACCTGCTTCAGCTGAAATGCCCTGTTTTCATCACAGCGTGTTACACATCCCCTACAAGTGCCACTGTCCCATGAAGATGGCCAGGTAGGTTGCTTGTTCCTGTGCTGAACTGCTCCTGGCCAACTGACTGAGATCTAAATGGGTTATTGATGCATTTTAAAAAAAATATTTTCTTTCCTGGCTGCTCTAATTTTAAAAACACCTTTCTCTTTTAGGAGCCTCCATAACAACAGGGAAATTACTAACCATACTTCATGTAAGTACACATAAGTGAAGTCTGGCTCTAAACTAAGACTAAGCACAATGGTAAGTGCACACTTTGAGTTAATGATGTGTTTAACGGTATTGGTGCTCTAATCCCATCTTTAAGGTCTCCCACAATGAAGTAGTTACTAAAGAATGGCCAGGTATCATCAGAGGAAACAGACCAATACTGCAAAATTTAATTTTTCCAGGCACTGATCCCTTAAAATCTGTTGTGGTTTTTTTAATAACTCTTAAGGAACATGTATTTTGAACTTTTTTATTTTATCTTGAAACTATTGAATTGATTTTGCTGATGTATAAACAGCAGTAAAGCAAGAAAAAAAACTGAAAGAGTTTAAACCTGACAAAATTTCAGCCAGGAAAGACAGATAGATGATCGAAAGGAACTAAAAATTACTTCTCCTAGTGATGACCTTAATATAATCAATAGGTTACTGACTTTTAATAAGACATTTTATTTATATGTACTCTTAGTGCTCCCAAGACATTGATTGAAGGCAACTGTACAAGAAAAATGAAGTTGCACTTTTTGTATGGATGTTAAGAATAACACTGCTCCAATTCTGTAAAGCATTTAAAGTTGTGTTTATGTTTCAATTAAATCAATGGATTATGCTTAAGTATCCTGTGAGGTAGGTTTTATTGCTGTCTTTTACACCTGGGAAAACTGAAGTAGTGATGTTAAATTGCTTACTCGGGGCCAAAGAAATCTGTGACAAAACTAGGATCTAGTCTTTGGAAATCCCAGCCAAACCATCTATCATAAACTAGTTTCTAGTTCATATGCTGTTTCTCTCTCTCTGTCTATACACATATACATATTTCTTTACATATAAGTATATATACATATATAAATAATAATTTTTAAAAAGTAACATACCTCAAATACTTTTCACTCAGAGCAGTTGAATATAGTGAGATGATTCCAACTACTTCATATTGAGAAACTGGTCACATATAAATATCAACTATCACAACTTAATTTCCCTTTTGTAATTGTCAAGGGGGAAAAACCAGCTCAAAATCCCTCACTGAGGTTCCAGTTTTGGGGGGGAAATATGCTATTCAGTTCATAATAAGAAGTTAAGATGCCTGGATGTCAAGAATATCAGTGGCCTTAGTGCAGCGATTATGCCATAATGGAAAAACCCAGTAGATGCCTGGATCTCCCACCATCCCTCTACTGGAGAGCTCTCAGGCAACCTGCTACTCTTTCAGGTGCTTTTAATATTTGCAGCACCAGCAAATTTGTCTGGGAGGCAAGGCCTCATCTGCCACTCACCAAGAGCAGGCTGTATTAAATTTTTATATTTATTGACATTTCATTACCATAATTGACTGCAGTTGGTTCTCTAGTAGAAGGCACAGGGCTGCCTCCTAAGCAGGAGAATTGGTCCCTTGAGTAGGATTTGCAATTAAAAACAACGCAGAATGGATTTTTTTTATTGTGTAAATATGATGAGTTGAATTTTCAGCTTTAACTAGAGAATACGGGGTGTGCAGAAGGCTTTTTTTAAGAGTGAGCAAAATTATGAGTCAGTGGAAAGACGACCCCCAAAGGTGTCAATCAGTTTATACAAAATCAACTGTGCATGAAAAAGCCTCCATTAATGTCTATTCTGAAAAAGTGGTCACATTAAAGAGCATGCTGTCCTGCTTGCTTGGTCCTGTATGCAGAAATTGATACTAAAATGTGTATTAATTCTTTTACCTTCCAATTAATGATTAAAAATGCTTTTAAAAGACAAAGATTAAAACAGCCTAGACCTTGAGCAAAATGCTTAATTGCATATGGAAGTCTTAGCATTTACCTTACATTGTACCATTAATTTAATTTGGTAAAATCAAATCCACAAGTGAAATAAATTATTCTTGCTTCCCAATTAATAGTATTACATTTCACACTTGATTTTGATGTTGAAGATGGTATGTTGACTGGTATTGTCAAAACCAGAAGCTTTGGTGAAGCTTCCACATTACCTAATTCGGAAGTAAAATATTGGGCATAAAGTTACAGCTGCGCAGACAAATGGAGGTGTGAATTCTTCATGTACTGGTACACAGTGCTGTGTTGCATGATGAATATAGTAATGATGAAGAAGTAATGATATAAACTTAATTGGGTCAGCTAGTTCCAAAGCAATGCAGACAGAACAGCACTGGATAATTTACACTGCCGCCTATTGTTGCTATTCTGGTGCTTAAACTGGCACATTTAAGGTTAGTATGGACACCGCTATGTATGTAATACTGCAGGTTGTGCTATAGTATACCACTTACTCACTGAAGTACCTAAATCTAAAATTAGATACTTTAAGTCTCTGCTCTGCTGCCACCTAACTTTGTGCTTAAAGTCCTCACAGGTCCATCATCCACAGCCCTTTGGGTGCCATACTGTCCCTAGGCATGGCTGGGACTACCCAAGTCATGACAGTGGTAAGTAACTGTGCATCCAGCTTATGCTACAGCTCTTTTTAGATTTATGGACTACTATGGGGCTTTCATCTACTTAAAACAGCAAAAATACCAAAGGTGGGATTTGGTTGCAGGCCAGTGGCTGGAGTGACTAAGACATGGGAAATCTGGGTCAAATCTCCAGTCCAAAGAGTGCATGAAATAAGTAAAGCTATAGCCTGGCAATTGGGGCATCTTTCTGAAAGTCAGAAATATCAAGTTTCTTCAGGTAAATCTGGCACAACCTGTGGATATCTTCTGATAGTGAGTATTGGGCAGAAACGGGAGGGACCTTTGACTAGATTTGGAGAGGAAAGATTTGCTTAGTACTTATCTCTAGGAGGGAACTTCCAGCTGGGAATCCCAAGTAGAAAAGTGTGCATAAGTCCCTTGGGCAGGCAGCATTTGTGTCATACCTCTCTCCTCAGCATGTCTCAAGGCTACCTCTTACAGTTAGCGCCTAGTTCGCTGCTGGCCTTCCCTGCACCCTGCATTGCAGAGGTAAGGGCTGGGCAGATGAGGTTGCAGTCTCTGCTAGAGGGCAGGGCAGTACAGAGGCACTAGCAGCAAAGGAAGAAAAATAAAAAAGCTGATTTAGTATTAGTAAGAGGGTTGTAACTTAAATGGGACTGCAGAAAGACATGGTAATACTGTCTATTTTTTCTAAATCCTTTTCTTGATACAGTTGAGAGTGACTTAGAAATCCAAATCTCTTTACTGTTAGTGAAAGTAAGTTAGGCCAGTGCTGAATGTTTATGAAAATTCTACTTTAAAACAATATATCACAGTAAAGTACTTGGAGTTCAGCAGCATTTAGATATTCAGCTATCAAATAATTTCTCAACTGATAAACAGAGAGGTAAGAGAGATAGAAGTGACTAATTCTGCAGGGTTTTTTTTCACATGAAGGTCTCATTTAACACAGTGAGATATTGTTTGAGGCAGAACAAAAGACAAACCTTTTTTACAACATGAAACTATACCCTGGGCTACATAAATGCTGAAGCTGAAGGCCAGAAATACAGGGACCACTTGTGCTTTTTTTTGTTTTGAAAATGATGTATCATGGTAATGAATGATTCTTGAAACCAAGTCCTGGGTTTCACTGGGCTCAGACGGAAACTTTCTGGTGGAGTCAGGTGGTGGCGTCTGGTATTGACTCCTCTCTATGCGAAATGGAGCCTAACGCTCAATGGTGGAATCGGGTTCCTTCCTTCTTCTAAAATTAAATTGTGTTTGATTTCTAGGATATGACAGTGGGGTCACATGGCATGTGGAAATGTTGTTTGGAACTGTACTATCCATTCTCGATGCTTCAGCAAGCTTGCAACAGTCTCCAGAATACAGGATTAGAGTGATTTTACTTGTTGATGACTGTTACCAGGTACTGGCTATCACTGAATGACATTCCTTTCAGCTAGAACAGGAATTGTACAAGTAAGGAATAAAGGTCCTGCCATGGCTGTATACAGTACCTGTATAATGAACAAATGTTCTAGCAGACTAAGGTAGTTCAAGGTAGTGAAAGACTGATTTCATATTTAATTTAATAAATTAGATGACTCTGTGTTTGGGGCACAAAAGCAAAGGAGGCAGTGGGTGCCTAGGTGCAGCGAGGGGACTGTCCCGCTGCTCTTTCTCTGCTCTGTGCAGCCGTGGCCAGCACAGCTGGCTGCTGCTGATGGGGACTGCTTCTTCCTCGGTTACAAACTGTGCTGAAAGCCTGGGGAGTGGCCTGCAATGCTCTGCCCTGGGTTTTGACATCCTGACCCTGCCGAGAGCCTGTAAGTTGGCTTTAGTGTATGGCTATGTGGTTAGATGAGCCTTTCTCCCAGAAGGATGCCTTCCGCACAGTATATAGCAACCAAGTTAATTTACTATCACAGCTATAATTACTCTTCCACTCTTTCCTGAAATGTATATTTCAGTGGCAACTACGGTGGTTATTAAACTCATTTTGAGTTTTTAATATAATTAATACTTTCATTAAAAACATTTAAAGCAGTGTTTCAGTTCTAAGCAAGTGATCATGGAAAAATGCTTTGAAGAGGCACCTACGTATTAAAAATTGAGGAGGACTCAGCACAGACAAAATCAGGAGATATGCTTATATCAGGTTTGGATATATTAATTAAAATTGTGATGACTTATACAGCATAAGATGCTTGTCATTTTAACATGATACACAATAATAGAAGATAATGAATTAAGTTGCCAGCAGACCTTTCCCCTAGGATGATGTTATTGTGCTTGCTAATTAGCTATAATATGCAAATTGTAACACTCCAAAGTACTGCATTTACTTTGTCTAACTTAGTTTCAGAAAAACTAGTGCATCGGGACTAGAAAAATTCTATGCCCTGTAGCTGATCGTATATAGATTCATTTATAGTAGATATATTTGTTATAAAGCATATAATAATAAAAGTATTATTAAGTTTCATGCAGATAGCTATTTTAATCAGTACCATTAAATTTTCCACTCTAGTAATGGTGAATATTGGGTTCTTCAAATTACTAGTAGGAAGATGTTAAAGTAATGTGCAGAACGTAGCTAACCTAGAGTACAATAGAATCCATTTCTTTACCAAAGTGTTGCAATGCACTTTATGTTTTTTATGCAGAGATGAGATGATATTGAATCACTGGTGAGTTTGAATATCCATAAACATAATTGGGAGACAGACAATCACTGAAAATTCTTTGTAAATGTTTAGGTAACATCACAAAGGCTGTGCTAACTCAGACTGTTTCTTCAGGAGCTTTTAACCATGTAAGTTCATTTCCCCTTATTACCCTCTTCTCTGTACACAAATTTCTAAATCCTTTCCCATCAATGGAAGATTGGATGTGTGAATCCCATCAGTAGCACTATTCCAAAGGTGGTTGGGATGACTGACGTGGTGTGTTCTTCTTTGAGTTGGGTCTCTGAACAACTTGTCTTTCATGTTGGGCAAGCTTAAAACTGAATATGAGACTTTACAAGAATTTACATGAAGAAATTAGTTTGCTAGTATGGGACTTGGATGGAGGACTAGCACCCTTGAAGAAATGCTGCCAGATTCCAGGCAAATAGCATTCGTTCTCTTTATGGGAGCAATGTGTACAGAATACAAAAGAACTGCGGTTCCTATGAACACAACAGAGTTAGCATGCGGGAAATGAAGAATTCTGGTGTGCAAGGATTCACATTGGGTGCCCTCTCTATAACTTTTTACTGGAACTGGAATTTTAGACTTAAAACCATAGTGCTATGATGGTTTCATGGCAACAGAGCAAAGTAAATGCAAATTGAGATCAGTTTGTTCACAGGTGTGTCCATAGCTACTTGGAAGGCTCAAAATGTTTAATGAATATTTGGACAAACCTGAATTGGGCATTTCATAGTTATAACTGAATTTTGATGTGTTTTACCTAGTTTAACTGAGAACATCTAGTTCAGCCCCAAAAAGCAACTAGCATAATATCTTCATAAGGCGTTAGGCACTTCTAATAACTAGCACAACCTTGTTTTCCTTTAGGCAGAAACCAGTAGAGTGAGGAACTGTGCAAGCCTGGATACAAGAGAACAAATACTACGCTGAACAGCAAAATGATTGCTTGACCTTGTTTGTATCCACCTTGAATCAAATCCTGTATTTGTCTATGTAAGGACTTTTAGATTTGGTCCCCAAATGCCAATACCTCTTTTCTGCCAGCTACAACTATGAAACCTCACTGACTGCAATCACAAATCTAAATTGAAATATATATATTTTATATAAAATAAAAATTACTAATTTCCAAGAACATAAGAAGTTATAGCTTTCCATTAAATATCCATTAGCTTTCTATACCTATGACTAGCGTATGTATTTTTAGTCATTTCTTAGGATGAACAAAAAAGCCTGTTTCCTTATACACTTTTTTTGCCAGGTCCTTTCTCTTGTCCTTCGGAGACGGTCCTTCCTCTAACACTCTTCTAACTTTGTCCAACAGTGACAGTTCTGCAAGGGGGATCTTTCTTTGTGATACAGTCATCCGTAGCCCACAGTGTGAAAGCTCAGTGGCCTCGAGAACCTTTTCAGTGGCAAGGTGAGCTTTCCTTGAACTTGCAAGTCTGTTCCCTAGACAAACAGATTCTCCAAAGGCCTCAGAAAATACAGCTACATTGGGATAGTAGAAGCCTTCTTTGCAAGTGGGTAAGTCTAACAGAGATTACATTGCCACAGAAAATTCCCCAGGCCACACATCACCATCTTTCAATAAAGTATGACTGAAAGATTTACAAAGTACCCTGTGTAGGGAGAGGTTCAAGCCACAAAATTCTGATCTAAATTGAAGTTAAATTTAACTTTGCTTCAAAACACAACACTGTCAAGATCTTGGTAATCTCTCATGCTCTTCTCTGGTGCTATGCTTTAGAATATGAATCCAGGTGGAAAGATATATTTGTGTGATGACTCTGAATCAGTCGTTTCAGCAATCTCAAAATCTGAGATTTAGGTATGGTTTTGGACAGCCTTTTTAATCTGAAAGGCTTTGACCAAACTCAGCAGAGGGAAGATTTGGCAACGATGAGTAGAGTGTAGGTATGCACAAAATAAGCAGCTTGTGTCTGGGCAGCCGAGGCTACAATTTGTGTGTTGACTGCTGCACAAAAATGCATGAACAATGATATTCTATACAGAGCTTTAGTGCCTACCCTGTGTGTACTGGATATTGGAAGCTGGCGGTGTATTGCTGTTATAGAAGATGCAAAAGGAAAGTGCTCAAGTTGGAGGAATTAAAGTTCTATAATTAGAACTGGTCTGTTAAAATTACATGCCACATGTTAAGCCTACAAAACTTGGCGTGTGGAGAGCATATTGGCAATGATTTACAATTAACCACCACATTGCAAATCACTCCTTAGCTGTTTTCTATTATGAAATTTGGAGAGTTGTAAAATGCATTTGTGCTACTTTATTTCCTTTTGAAATGGTAATTGCTACTGCTGAGGGGCAGTACTTAGTGCAGAAAATGAAGTGTGCAGCATAGGGAGGAACTTGTTTCTGAGGAACTGCTGAGGAATTGTAATGATCTGAAAAAAGTGCTTTCTTGAAACACATACACACAAAAGAGCTTCATTTATGAAACTCCAATAAAATAAATAACAAAATAAAATAAAACACAGTCTTTTTTTGTGCAAGGGCCAATGCTTACTACTTTGTTGCTGACTGTACTTTTTCCCCATCAAAGTGGGAACAGTGGATTGACACTGCGTAAAACTTGTAAGCCAATGGCTTGAGGGAAATGCAGATGTATGGAAATGGGATAGGAATGCCCTAAGGTAACGGGTTTTGAGCCAATGCGTTTGAAAATTACCGAGTGTGCTTCTAACTACTAGCCCATTTTAGATACCTAGTATAGAACTGACAGTGGTATGGCCCTGGGGAGCTGGATGAAGTTTGACTTTTGTGTCTGAGGAACAGAGGCTGTGCAGCCTAAGTGGAGAAAGCAGGTATGTTCTAATTAAGTGGTGCTAAGTTCCCCCCTTATAGCTTCCCCCTTGATTGTGATTGTAAAAAGCACTGTGTTTATGAGTAGCTTTTATGGAGGGATATATTAAGGAAAGCAAGGAGTGAGGCTTCTGAGGTCTTAAATTTGCTAACTTGTGACAATAATCATGATCTCTCAGGTAATAAAGTAGGCTATCTAGCTCAGATCCTCAGTTTAAAGTTAATATCTTTGAAAGCCAGATGATTGACTGTAATTTTGCTCATAGTGCTTTGCTGGTAGCAGTAAATAAAAACATCTACAGCACTTTTCATCAGAAGTGTCAGAGTGCTTTCCACACCTTAATCAATTAATTTTTATGAGATGGTGACATGGTTATTTCCCTTTCTCTGCTGCAGGAACTGAAAGGATCAGGGCAGCCACCAGAAAGCATGCAGCATTTCATGCAATAGCAAAGACTCATAATGCCTGGGTCTGTAAGTGTGGCTTTCCAGAATTATTTTACAGTTAATACAGAGGAGACAGTCAGAATTGTCCTATCATAAATACATTTGATCTGGCGCTGTGTCTTAGAATGACAACAGACTGAGTTGATGCTGCTAAGATGGTCCATCCTGACACTTAGGAAAAGAAGGAGTTGTATTGGATCGGCTTGGCTAAACAAGTAACAACTGAGCTAGAATGCAAAAAGGCAGTGTACAGCAGCTGAAGCCAGGAATGGCTCAGAACAGGTAATTTAGAAGCACTGTCCAGGCACGTAGGGATGATATTAAAAAAGCCAGTGCTCAGCTAGAGTTGAGACTTGCAAGGGATGTCAAATTGCTAGTTACGGGATGAACACAGAAAATGTGGGACCGCTGCTGGATTCAGCTGGTGATTTAGTGGCAGCAAACAGAGCAGGCTGAGGTACTCAGTGCTGCCTTTGCCTCAGTCATTACTAACAAGGTCTCCCAGGCTGTGTGTGTTGCAGCAGGGCTCAAGGAGGAGGAGAGTGACCAGCATCAGGTGCAAGTTAAAAAAAAAAAAAAAGGAGATTTGGACCAGAACTGAGGAAAAACTTTCTCCCCATGAAGATGTTCAGGCAGTGGCATTGGCTGTGCAGGGAGGTTGTGCAGTTTCCATCCTTTGGAGTTTTCAAAGCCCAGCTGGACAAAGCCCTGAAAAACCTGGTTTGAGCAGGGGGTTGGACTAGAGACTCCTTAAAATCCCTTCCAGGCTGGATTATTCTGTGATTTTAAGATTTGTGGCTCTGGCAATTCTAGATATTTTAAGCCTTCTGCTTAGCTCACCCAGCTTTGTCTATCTAAATAAAAGACGTTCTTCAATGAATGATTTTCACCCATGAAAATAATTTAAATAGATTATGTTTTTAAAGTAAATGCTTTTGAATGACAAATTGCATACAACTCATGTACTGGCATAGTAGTGGCATTTCTGCAATACCTCAACTACCAGCAGTCTTTCTGTGAGCACGCATGCCACTCACAGCCCAGCAAGAGCAGGCACAGTCCATGCAGCTGTGCCCACTCCTGTAAGCAATCTGGCTTTTAATCTAGGATGACAGTGACCAGAGCTGAATGAAATGAGGACAATAGAGTGAGATTATGTGTAGATTTCAGACTCTTTCCAGTTTCAAAAACACCAGCCAGAAACTGCACATTTACTTCAGGTCTGGTGTCTCCCTACTTCTCAAGGAGAATCTGTGGTGCATGCATGGGAGTATGTTCTCCAGCTGTTAGCAAGCGTGAAGTGGAAAGGGATCCATCCATAAGGAAAGAAACTGACTGTAGTGTTCTTATTTGGTGTTCTCGTAATACGGCTCCTTGCTCTCCAAGCAGCCTAAGTGCAAAGAGGAATGTACAGAAGGTGATGGGGAGGGTGCTTGCACCGACTTCAAAATGACAAACTTTGGCACAGGAAAATGAAATTGGGTTGAAAGGAGGATGTATTAAACCTATTTGACAAACCTGGGGTAAAAATGGATGCAATCAGTCCAATTTAGCCAGCTTTTAATTTAGTTGGAGATTATAATTCTGCCTGGAAATATACAGCTTCCAAAACCAGCTGATGATTTGCAAGCAGTACATTTAATAAGCATCCTGCTACCTGTTGTCCAACAGTGATGAAATGCTGTGCTTTGCCTTGAGATTATGTACAGCTGGGGGTTTTTTGCAAGAAAAGACAAAAGTGGCTAATGAGGTAAGAATTATTACCATGGAAAAATGGGGACAATGGTTAGAATTTAAGGGTATTTAGGTATGTCTAATGATTTCAGTGAGACTTAGGCACTCAGTACCTTTAAAAACTAGCTAATCACATAACAAATGAGATGCTAATTTAGCAGTTCTCTCAGGAACAGAAAACTGTCAATATACTTATAGCTTTATAAACAAAGGACTAAGCAAGCACCCTGTGTGGTAAATAAAACAATTGCCGGTACAATTGTCCATGTTTTGTAGATGATGAAATGGAAAGGGGATCAATCATTTTCTCAATAGCACCAATATAAATCAAGAGTAATGAAACTAATTTTTGCTCATACAGTTAGGGAGTATAACTTTATCTCAGATAGGTTAGTGACTTTCCACAAAGGTGTAGGAGTCAGTTCCATAGCTAGAACTTGAATTTGCCCACTTCTTTTCTTGGACAAGTTGATCATTTCTCCCTTCTACCATACACCTTTTAATCATAAATACAAACAGTTATTTCTCCTTCTGATTCTTATAAACACTTGTTCTTAGTGTTAAGAAATGGCTACAGTTTTAAAATTATAACTAAAGCTGTAAACAGATTCTACAACATGAAGACACAAATGATGTATCTTAGAAAAAGGAGCTCTTTCCCATGTGTGTATAAATTAAGGCAGTTCAGTTTGCATCTACTTTAATACCAATGGGGCATCATTTTTTTTTTCACTTTGAATCAGGATCACAATGTACATAATATGATTTTATTTTTTTTTAAACCAGAATAAGAATCTTAGCAATAAGATACTTATTTTATTGTCACGTTCTTTGTGCCTTGGAAAGTGAGGGAGACAAAACTTTCTGTTTCCTTTGGGTTTTCACATAGTTTTCCTAATATTTGCCTCATTATTGCTCTTGCATTTTGGGAAATCTCTGCATCTGACACCTGAAGAAAATTAACCCTTGGAAAGCTGTGCAGAAACTGCAGGGTGCATATTCTGAGACAGCTCCTGAGACAATACCTGTATTGATAGCCTATGGGCTGAATAATTTACCTGGGATTAGATGTCTCAGCTCCTCAGTTTCTTACACATGTGCATACTTCTCTAAAAGCAAGATATTTCTGAGGTAGTACCTGCAGGTTCTCTAGGTTTCTGACCCAGCTAGTGATTCTTTTGAGTAAACCACAGTTCTGAAGGGAAAATAAGCTATAATTGCTTAGATCTAAAGCATCAGCTTTGGGAATTCTGTTGTTGTTGCTGTCAGAAACCATTTTAGCCCCAAGGAAATACAACTTCTCAAGAAACACTTCTCATCTGCTATTTTTCAATCATCGAAGTATACAAGTATATTTGAAAAGCAAAGTGCTTATGATTATATCTGCTTTTATAAGTTTAACTGTAATCAGCAGACTAGGAACAGAGTGCACAAGTCATTTTATCTGCATTATTTGTGGAGAATCTCTGAGAACACAGGAGTGCTTCTGACCTTGTTAAACTCCTGCTATTTTGAAAATTATTATTAAAAAGCCATCAATACTTCTCTGAGCACACATACTCACTTGTTGCCCAGTAACCAGAAGGATGGAGCCTTCTTTCCCATGTACCACTTGCCGGTAAATGTGATCTAGAATTAGGAGTTCACTCCAGCAGTTCTGAAGCAACTTCATTTGGTCATCAACCTGTAAAGCAAACATGAATGTTGGTGGCATCACTCTGAGAGTAAGTCTTACATCACACTACAGAGTCAGTCCTCCTTCAAGCATCTGGTTAATGTCATGAGAACAGAAATGCTATCAAAAATTATGCATCCACAAAATTGTTATTATTAGCTGAATAAATAGGGCACTGCTGAAACTCTTATCTGTAAAAGGTATAGACTATTTACTACTGATTACATTCTAGGAAAGCAGAACTACACATTATTATGCAAAGTAATAATAACAGTATATTTATGAAATGCTCATGGAAATGGGATATTATTTTTACCAAAAAAAGAGTAGCAGAAATAATGCTAATGCGTACTTTCCCCATACTCCCCATCCTTGAACTTCAGCTTCTGGAAATAGTGAGGAATCTGCAGATTCAAGAGCATTATTGCGGCAACAAGCCCAAGTCAGAGATAGGTCCCTTGCAAAGGAAAAAGTGAAGAGAGGTAAACACTCTTTCTAAGAACAGTCATGGCACTATGAAAAAAGAAGAAAACTTCTTCAAAAACAGAAGCTGAGTAGCTTCAGGTGTTACCGGCAGGGCAAGTAAAGGGCTGGGCACAAGGCAGTGAGCAGTGAGACACATCACTGACTCCAGTTTGTAATAGAAGGAACATACTGGGCACTCAGCACAAGCAACCTACATTAAGATTTTGTGCAATGTTATTTGGGATGTACATATTATAGGACAACAAAGTCGTTCGCTAAACTGACTCTTATTGCAACTGGATTGCATTCAGTTTTATTCACTTTAAAGACTGAAAAATAATGAAGATTTCCATGGAAATTGGAAAAAAAAATTCACAAATTAGTGGAAGGCAGACTATGAATTTAAGTCATGGTAACCATCAATATCCTCTGGACCTAAAAGAGTTAAGAGATGCATACATTAGCCTTGCTACAAGCATCTGGTGTGGATGTAGTAATAGCATGTATATAGTTAAAAGGACTCTAAGAACCTGCACAGATAGCAATTGCTGAACAGATTAAAAATGCTATAAATTAGGAGAAGTAAAAAAGAAACTAGCAAAGAGAATATTTAAAGTGGAGAAATACCTAGAATTTCTGAGACATGGAACTATTAAAATTGTTTTTAGGGGTTCTAATTTCAGTTGCTTTAGAACTAGATTTGATAGCGCGCAGGAATCCCGATTATAAGGAGCAATCTTGCATAAGCTGAATTAGATAATGCAATACATGTTTTCGGATTTTATCAGCTATGACCTAATGAATTTTTGAACTTTATTCTTTCAAGCTTGTTTTCTGGTTGTGTTGTAGAGAAGGAAGCAACGTTTGTTACTAACAGATTTTTGTAGTGTCACCTGTGAAAGTTACCTAGTATTGTCTCCCTCTTTCCAGTTACTTGCCATATAGTTCAGACTTTGACATCTTAAACATCAAAGTCTTTGTTTGCCTCCTTCACTCATTTTAACTTCCCTTCTCCCCACTCACAGTCTTCTCCCAACTGTTCTTGTCCCAGTTTCTCCTCCTTAGGTATCTGTCCCAAATTATTGCCTCTTGCTGGACTGTGCAAGCAAATGAAATCAGAAGAGAAAGGGAGCAGATTAGCACAAAGCCAGTGGGGAGAAAAGGGCAGAAGAACCCATGTGCAGCAGATCACGTTCTCCCTCACAGCCTGTACTAGGACCCTTGGTTCTTGCTTTTGGCTGCTCCGTGACTGCAGCAGGTATTTGTGCTGGGAAACTGCACAGCTCTCATTCCCTCTACTACTGCTTTAGGTACAGGATGATACCATTTTCATGGGGTTTTGTTTTTTTATCCCCCCCCCCCCCCCCCCCCCCATGCAGCACTGCAGAATTAGTTAATGCTTGTATTAAATTTGTATGTCCTATTCCTATTTTATCTTCAATATGCATTTGTGTTATAACAGATTTTAATGCACAGACACACCAAAAAATGAATTAATATCGTGCGAACACTCTCAGTTCTGATATTTGAAATGTCTTGCATGCTTTGGCTTTCCGGTATTAAGAATAATCTTTTATCACAGTTGCTGTTCTGCCTACAGTCACAGTTAATACATGTATGCTCAGATAACTCCTACAAGCTACATATCCATTGGCAATAGAGATGGAGGAAAGAAAGAGGTGTGGACTCTGTAGATGGATATATTACTAAGTCAAAGTAAAGCTAGTGCTATCACAAACTCAGCCTTGCTCCAATCCTATGCTATCTGTCCCCATGATAATTCATTTCTGTTCAGATCACAGAGCAAGGCTGATTCTGTATTAAAGAACTCTTCTTCTGCCCACAACATGTATTTGACTACAAAACCATTTCCACCAAGTGACTTGTTAGCTCAGGAGGGGACAGTAAATTACCTCATTGATGCACTCCCTACCAAAACGTGGGCCAGGTTTAAAATAAGGCATTATTTAAAGAATATGTTTAAAATTTACAGATTCTAGTACTTTTGCTTTTTACGTGAAACCGTTTTGTGACCATTTTCTCCTCTGTACAACAACATGTTACAAAAATCAAATAAATCATGCTCGCATGATAATTTAATCCAAAATTAGCATTTCACACAAAGCTATCACAGCTTACATCTGAACAAAGCAAACTGTGAGACGGTTTAAACATTGAGCACCCATATCATAACAACCAATACCTGAATAAGAGGTCAAGCATTTGATTATATTATAAATTACGTATTTCCAGCTAACCCATCTGTCTCAGCCACAGGCTTTTGAAAACAAACTGCACTTGACAGGTCTGGCTTTCTGAAGGCCCCAACAGCAGCTAGTCTGCAATCAAAGCTTACCTCCCAAGCTTTACCATATCATTATTGAGCCAGTGCTGTGAGAACAGTATGAGATGGCAAAATCACAAAAAAAAATGTTTTGCACATAGTCTGTTCCTGCTGTTCTACAAGTGTCGTAAAACTAGCAACAGCGAACATCTGCTAGTGGTTCACAAAATCTGCTCCTTTCTATTCACTGTAATTTAACCAGTGAAAGCCTATAAAATGGATAGCATAAAAAGCACAATACACATCCAAAACACAGTATTGCCTTTAAAAGACTATTAGATCCAGCTGCTTTTGCCATTTTAAGAAAGCTGGCAGGGCAGCAGAATGCTTCCCAGTTTGCACTAGGAAGAAACAGAGATGACTTTAAGAAGGGTCATGGATTACTAAAATGTAGGGCAAGTGATCAATTCCAGCCTATTTCTGAAAACCATGTAGATGAGGAAAAACACATACTTTATCTCTGCTAATGCATATGAAATGAAAAATAGAAAACAATATAGATCACATTAAACAAAAATGGTCACACATCCCTTCTTGTGTTAGAATGAGCTGGTAAACTTTATGACGTGTGTAACTTCAGCCAGGACACAAACACCTTTGGGTTTCTGTGGCACGTCAATAAATGAGTTGCAGAAGCATATTATCTGGCAAAATGAAAAAATCAGCCTTAACCAAAACATGTGCCTTAAAGTGATCCTGAAGGCAAAGAGGCTTAAGTTTTGGCGGCTGGAGTGGAGAGTGAGTTCTGAAGAGGAAAGTCCTCTGCAGAAAAAGTACCTTGTGGACTTCAGTCTTGTGACGCTAAAGCATGCTAGTCCACCATTAACAGGGTAAGCAGGAGAAGAAGATAAGACTCTGTCACCAAGATAACTTAGCTCCAGTCTGGAACTTCCCTATAATCAACATAATTTTTAATCATGGTATACATTGAAATAGAAATAAGCTCATAAACTTGTACTACTGGTTAAACTTTGAGGTTTTCCAGTTTCTGGAGATCTTTGAGTATTATTGATGTTTTAACAAGAAGAAAATAAGTCCCGAAAGGACAAAGGGCATGCTTATAAATACTGGGAATGTTTATAAATAAAACTCATACAGCCAACAACCGGCTGCTGCAAGAACACTCCCCAAATTTGCAACTGCTCCCTGCCATAACAGAACATTGAGACAAGGATAATGTAACGCATGTCTTACCTAAGCAAGTTGTCAGATGAGATACCCATTTTACAGTTATCTAGCCTCAAGCAAAAGTGTGAGTAAATACCGTGCCCAGGTGGTTAAATTTAGGCCCTCTCTGGCCACGGGTGTTAAGATGAAGACACACCAGTGGGGACAGCATAACTGGAAATTGTTGCTGAAGAAATGGCTTTTAAGGAAAGATGTGGAGGAAGCTAAGGGATGGTGTGTGACTCAAAAGAAACAGGAGATTATCTCCAGCATGCAGGTTGGCATGAAAGAGTAATGTTATGAATACGAAAGGAATAAAACTTCACACTTCTAGAACTTCTGCTAAGTGACAAGGGAAGCAAAGAGAGTAGTGCTTAGGAGGAGGCTTTAGAGGAGGGGAATGGGGAGGCAGCGTAATGAGAGAAGACATAAGAGGAGTTGGATGTCAGGTAAAACCTTGAAGGTGAGGATGATGAGACTGGATGAGACCCAGACTTAAAGGGTTTGTGTGACAATAAGTGATGCTGTGGGGGCACAGCAGGAGCAAGGACTTTGTGTTAGAGGAGCAGAGGATGGTGGTTGTTGCCAGCACAGGCAGGAGAAGTCCCAGAGGTGAAAGTGGGCGTGTGCATTGTCTACTCTCTCAAAGAGCAGGGATACAAAGGTGGAGCAAGAGATAGCTTTCTGATAGCATTAATACACGGCAATAAGTAAATCCTGTTTCCTATACCAAAATCCTATTTACCTATCCTTGCAGTGAGGACAAGGAAGCATGTCAGAATTTGGAGTCCTCCATAACCTTGTATCTCATGCTGTTTGGGCTACTTGTAGCATATTCCCCAAGTCATAAGCTGGAAGACAAATGGTCATTGCCACAACCGCCCAGTGCCATCCCACTATGCTGCCTACTAACTACCAAGCTAGCCAGAATAAGCTGACGTTAGAGCATAACTCATTATGCAAAAAGGGTCTCTGAGCATCTGGAATGCTGACAGGTAAACTGGTAGACGTGGTGAATGAGACACCGTGCAGCCAGTTTGCCTGTGCAATATCCACTGACAGGTGTTTTGTGTACAGGTGAATGGCAGGATGCAATGCACTTTATTCTGATAAGGTTTTAAGATTTTGTCCTTCTCGTGTTGACTTGGAAACATATCGTCAGTGACCTCATGGTAGAAATGTGCGCAGTATCAATATTAACTGACAATATTTCAGTATTGTGGCCTCTGTGAAAGAAACCTTTGGCGTGCTCACTCTCTCTTTTTCCCCCATCCCAGGAGGGAATCACTACTTGCACAGCCTATTTGCCGCAGCTCTCGGGAAAGGCTGGCTGCAGCCTGCACGCTCCCCTTGTTGTCCCAGCACTGGCCATCCCAGCTCTTCTCAGTAAAGCACCAGAGCAGAACTGCTGTACGGCTGGGTCAGGAGGAGGAATGGATGAAGGTGGGTCACAGTGCAGTAGGAGAGTCTATGGTCCAAGCATGGGAGGGTCACTGTGCTCCATATATTAGCTTACTCTTCAATTTCACTACAAAATAACGTTCACCATTTAAAACTTTAAAAAAAATAAGATTTGTGAAAAGAGACAGAGGTGTGTCCCCTCCACCAAGTCTATTGACCTAATTTTCCCAGGGGTTTAATGGAACCATGGAGCCTGGTGGAACTGTGACACTTCTTTGTGTCCACTGTGAAAGATTCACATGGTACTGCTCATCTGCACAGTGAACTTTATACTGTTAAATATCTGAATATAGTTTTGAACACAGAATTCCCTGGCGGCATGCCCGAGTTCCTCCACTGCCAGCTGGAATTAAAAGGTGGCTTTAAATCACTTTTCTGAGTTCTCTGCTAACAAGGATTAGAAAACAGGCATGCATGAGAATACATTTAGATGCAACTATTAGTTTGCATAATTTATCCTACCAATATAATACAGGCCATGTAGGATGTTTCCAAGAGTGGAAGAAATAGACTCTCAATTTGAAGTGTAAAGGTCTAATTCTGAGCACTGTGGTGACACACTATCTCTTGGCAGGACAAAAAGATGGTCTGGGGATGGGGATGGGAATGTCATGTTTGTCTGCTGAAGCCCAGACTCCCACTCAGCTGGGCCCTGAGCTTTTGGTGTGGGACTCAGTGGAAGTTTGTCAGGCTCATTGAGGCCTCTGTTGACACTGCAATACACAATCACACATTATCAATTGTAGTTAAAGGAAGGACTTATCTCAGAAATGCTGGTTACTCATCTGAAAAACTATTTGTGCTGATGTTATAGATGAGGAAGGTTAGTGCGACACAAGAGTAGTATTGTTGTAGGGTGTGCTTCCCACAGCACAGAACATTAATCATTATAAACTTTTGTTTTCTCTGAAGAACATTGAAATTGCCAAACAGTAAAATGAAGAATAATGTGTATGCTTTGCTGAAATGCACCTTACTCTTATCAAAACCACACTGTGTCTTCCCTTTAGGAAAGTGTTGCACAATATTTAGCATACTGTAACCAACAACTGCAGATTTATTACAATTTTTCTTCTGAAGAGGTATTTTCAGCCTGACACTTGATGAATTACCTGTTAAAAGTTTCAGGGTCATGGGGGTTTTTTTGTCTTGCTCTAGGTTAAATATTTTCCTTGTAATTATTGCTGCAGATTCAGTTAAACAATGTACTCACCTTTTACCCAGTCTACACCTCCCTTTCTGAGAAGCTGGAGAATCCTTTTTCATCTCTTTTCATTTGCATCAACTTGCACTATAGCTTTGGGCTTTTCTGCTACTAAAAATTTAAAAGGGTATCTAATGATTAAAAAAATACAATTATTGAAATTTATGTGATAAAGCCATGTTGGATTCAGCTGAATTGTTTTTACTTATGCTTCTAAAAGGGAATGCCAATATAGAAATAACACGAAGCATTCATCTCATAGCGCCACTTTTAAGTTCTACGGCCATTGAATAGCCATTTCCTAGTGAATATGAAGTGATTAAACATCTGTCTGAATTACTGAGCCTGAAGCACGCAGGTTCAAGGGATGGTTGAACTTTCTTTCAAATGTAGTTAGGAGATCACTCACAAGTCATTGCAGACATACAGCTCGAGTTGTTACTCCATTTTCTTATGCTATAGTGAAGCAAATCACCCCAAATCAAAGTTTTATAAGACAAGTGCACTCCAGAGGCTAATTTTCACTCCTGTATGCATGCATGGTTTCCAAATCGTTACATAGCTAGAGAAGGATTTGGACTCTCCAGGTGGGTTGCTGCTAACAGTGGGAAACCTCCTGTGCAAGGTTGCTGTCAAAAAGCAGCATGTAACAGCCAATGTGGTTTTAAAAGTAAATGCACGTAACTTTCAGAAGCAGTGAATGCCCTAATAAAATGTGATTGCTACCTATAACCTCAGTAATAAAATGCTACAAAGTTCAAGAAAAAATGATTTAATATTAACTATGATTGTTCCAGCTCTTTACTAGAAACCCGTATGTTATATAAAATTTCTGGGTAAAGGCAGGGAGTGATCTTTACAAGCCCGTGTTGGGTTAGACGACTATCCTCTTGCCGTCTAGCTCTAGTGTGAAGTGAGTATAAAAATCTGTCCAAGTTTGGTAGCATTTTACATTTTTTCATGATTTAAAAATGAAAGGAGATATAGAAATACTTCAGTGTGTGCCTTTTCCTGCTCCTTTACAGCATGTAAAGAGGCTGTTATAAAGGTGCAGTTATACTTGGTGTGTGCGTGCATGTGTGTGTATATACCTCTTCCTTCAATAACATCTGAATCCATCAGTGTCAGCTTATTTCAACAGGGAGTTCACCTATCCAAGAGATTAAGTTCCTATACGCCTTGTGTCAGTCGGTACCCAGGTAGAGGAAAGTAACTGCTGTGTGCCATGCTGAAAGACAGGCTAATATGCTCACCCTTTATTCAACAGCAGAGGACCGAGAGAGAGGAAGAGAGAAGGACTAAAATGCTTCATCAACTCTCTGCTCATGGAACCATTAGTATTTGGAATATCAAGCCACTTTTCAGTTTTTTAAAGGACACAGGTAAGGAATTTATAGCACAAAGCAACACTATAACTTTGAAAATCCCCACACTTTTACCCTTCCAAAAGGTGAAGCGGTGAGTATGTGGTGCCCATGCTCTGAATGGTGCGTGGCGTTTCCTGCTTAGCAAATGCACACAGGGAGAGTGCGATGGCTTTGCAACAGCTTCTCCCTTGCATGCCCCGGACAGCTGCGTGTGTGTAGGATCACTGTGAAAGATGGGATCGAAGCAGCAGTGACCAGCCATTCCTGGTTTCAGTGCTAATCTTCCATTGAGTCAAAAGACTTTAATAAAAAGCAGCCTTGAACATCAGTTCACACTCATCCCATTTTCTTGCTGGAATATAACACAAGATGCGTGAGTCTAGGGACCTCTGATTGCGGAAGGAGTATGGGCAAGTAGAAGACAGTGATCCTACTAAAGAATAAGACTTTTCTTCTTCTATGGATCTTTGGACTCCATTTAGAGAGTATTCCCCTCTATTAAGGAGAAGGTAAATGACAAATCTCAGTTCTTCACACATCAGATGAAAGGGCTGTTACAATAATCTTTGTGTGTGTGTATATATATAATATAGTGCGTCAACTGCAAGATGTAATACTCTTATTTTTTTCTCCTTTTCCTCACATTTATCTCTGTGCAAACTCCATGAAAATTACTTAGTATTTCACAGTCAGCATTATTTCTGATGAATTATAAATGTGTTTTTCTTAGGTTCTTTTCGGATGGTTTTTTTTTCAAACTGAAAATAGGAAAAGGATTTCTTTTTAGTCCCAGCTGAAAATTTTGCTTACAATGCAGTGTTTCTTCCCTGTCAAAGTGAATGCAAAGATAAGGAAAGAGGAAAATTAATTCTTCTTCTCAGTGTCTGTTTCACAGGGTGAAGATGGAGGTGCCTTCTTCAGGACTGGACCCATAGAACTGACCTTTGAAATCCTACTCCTGTGAGCATCTCTACTAATATTAGTACAGCATAAGTTCATGCATAGTTGGGTCTAGAATTTAAAAAAAATCAGATAATGCTGTTTAGTTTGTATAGCAATTTTAGTACTAAAGCTGTTTTATTCCCTTGAATTACTCCAGAAAACCACCTGTTTTTTCTGATGTCAACAAACTAAGTGCAAAAATGCGCTGGGCCATATTCTCAATTCTTAACTTGCATGAACGTATGACTTCCACATAAACAAAATCAGAATTAGGCGCACTTGATTCATCCTTAGCCTTGCAGGTCTGATCTGCTTTTTAGGATGCACAATGATGTCCTCCGGGGAATCAGAAGACAAGCCTGAGCCTAGTAAATTTTATGGTACTGCTGGTGAATTTATTCTCAATATATTGAATCAGCAGTTTCACTCTGTTGTAAAGCAGCCTTCGATTAAAGTCTCTGTGGTCTTCTCCAAGTCACACATATCTTAGTATTACCTGAAAGGATTTCTAATATGCAATGTTCCTTTCCTGTTTGGTGATTTATTAGAAAAATTATGATTTCATTTTTCTTACAGCTACGCCATTTTTCCAGCTGACACTTATGCTAAGGTAGGTATTATACGTAAACTTTACCTCCTACATTAGCTCTCATTTGTAAAATTTCTTAGAAAAGAGCAACAGCAAATTTCAACAGAGACCAATACAACACACAGCGGTGGATTTGTTAATATTAAAGACAAAGTCCTAGTAAGAACTAAATTTATTTTCCACAAAATAAATATTCTATTAAAACTCAATCAACTAAGTGTAATATGGAAAATATTTTTAACTTGTGACACAAGAGACATGCTAATTTCAGAAAGACTCTTCAATATGGTAACGGGCAGGCACAGTAATCTCTCAACACACTTAGGGTCCTGTTCTTTCAAGTGCTGCATGCCCCAGAACACTGGGTTTCGCATGCATTAACACAAGAGTTACTTAAATTGGCTCTTGTTTAAATTACACTAAGTGGTTAGTCTTCTGTTTAATAGGATTTGCATTTATTTCCAGTACAGCTATTCAACAGGGTGTGGAGTATGGGAAAAGGACAAGCCATAAGAGAAGTATAACCTTACTCTTTTAACAGGTGACACGTACAAAGGTAGGTTTGTGTACACAGCGTGGGACTGTATTCACAGCTATACCGATGGCAATATGCAAATAATCTTTGATGCCATGACTAAAAAGGAATTACTTTAACATTACAGCACTGTAAATGAGAGAAGAATAATTTTCCAGGTAAGTATTAGTGATACCCAGGGCTGGACACTGACAAACCACACAAAGAATCTAATACATTGGATGTTCCATACCATTGTTAGTTATCATCAAATCAGCGTTTTTGTATTTTAAATGTTCTTTATCTTTTGATTGCACAGCATTGAAATCTTTTTCAGGAATTAAAGTATGTTGGTTTATATTTTACTTTTCAACTTTACAACTATGTAAGGGCAAGTATTTCCCTTTGCCTATACTTGAATCACTGAAACATATGGATCTGGAGTCTCAAGACTGGGAGCTACAGTGTGCTAAACAGGAGAGAAAGTCACCTCTAATACACCTTTGGCAATAGAGGTCGGTGTTATCGTAAAACACTGCACTCGCCATACAAATGTATTCCACTGTGTTTTCCTCTGTTTTGTAATAGAACAGCCAAAAAAACGCCACAGCAAAAGCAGTAAGAAATCATGAGAAACACTATCTTCAGTCAAGATGTGAAAGGAGATGGTATACTGATGAAGAAAAAATACAGAAAGGTTGTCTTACATCCCAAGGGCTGCAGCAGTAACAGTAAGTCACTGGGGCAGAGATTAAATGAGAAAGACGACCCAACAATAAGGGAGAAAGTGAAAGAAAATTCAGCATTATGAATGGAGGTTGTCGTGTAGTAAACCAGTATCCATCTGACTTGATAGAAAAAGTTGCTTAAAAACACCACCAAAGGAATCTGAAGTCATACAAGAAGGTTGTGGAGAAGTAGTGAGAACCAGTGATGCATGATCCAATGAGCTACTGTACATGGGAATGATCCAAAAGACTTAATACTTCTCTTTACATCTTAAAAGCATTGCAGGAGGCTCTCGGCATGCAACTACTACCATCTAGCTAAATCCTTTCAACTGTGAACATCATCTTCAAAAAAATTAGCTCCTTTCCCAACAAAGTTGAGTGTAAAAGAGCAGACAGAGCCTTGCTATTAAAAATCACAGGAAGTGTTGACTGAATGAATGTTTAAGGAATAGGCAAGTGTATGTTAAAAATGATTTTTCCATTTATCCTTTCATTTGGCTTTGTTTCATTTATTCCCACTTCCTGTTTCCTGTATTCTAATTTGGAAATCTCTGAAGTATCATTAAAATAAGGTTGTCAACTCTGCCCAGGTCCCATACAGACATTAGCACTGCAGTTAAGGTTCATATTAACGTTTAAAAATATCATTGAAGAAACTGGTTTTATTTGGGATGCTTGTTATGTTGGTGAGAGGAACTTTTGCAGTACAAAACACAGAATGAGCAGGAACCTTACAGGTAAAAATGATTGTGGACTGTGACACAGCTCAACCAGCCTCTGACTGTCTCTGCTGTCACAGCTGGACACAGGTATCGAAATTGTGAGTCTCTAAACTGGGTTCCTACGTGTCTGTATGCAATAGACGATTAGCTGTGAGTTTAGGAAAAGGGGAGACAGTCTGTACATCTAATTCATTAGGTTTTTCTTAGCTCATTTCTGAATGACAGGAAGATGAACAACAAAATCAGGTTGCTCTGATTACTTCCCATTCACCCATGAGTGCCACCATACACCACAACTGTGGGAGCTAAGTTTTAATCAGACTGGCAGAAACTTGGTCAATGGGCAACAGCTTGTAATAAAATGGCAATATTTTCTTCAAAAAATCATTCTTTGCATAGCCTGTGTTCAAGTGTCCGGCAACTTTCTATTAATCTAGGTAGCAGTTACTTTGGTTTGTAATGAAATTTTTTTATTTTTGAAGATTTACCATGACTAAAATATTACTTTGATACCAAAATGTAAAATGATTTATTGATTAATCCCAGATTTATCAAAGGAAAGTGCATCTCAACCCTGCTTCTAATAAGTTTTTCTGAGGTGTATTAGAACTTTTTTTAATACGGCTACATAAGCCTATACCAGGGCAATTTTCCTGGTATATAAAATAGCCTGAATGATTTAGAAGTATAAATGAATGCAAGATTATACAAATATTCAGCATCATTTCACTGACGGGTAACGGATTAAATTGTCTCTTTGGCGCTCTTCTTTTTTTTTTAACTAATCTGCCTGAGGGTCTGTTTCTTGTAGAATATAAGGTCTTTAGGGAAGGGACTGCCTATTACTATGTTTTTATGCAGTACCTGTTCATGTTACCGTTAATCTAATAGTAGAAAAGGGTTGCCTGACTGCATGGAGCATACATGGACACTTCTCTGTAAATAAAATTACCTGTCTTTCAATTTAAACTGCCATCCCCCAAAATAACAGAATGTCCAGTTAAATAATACAAAAAGATATTATTAGTGAAGCGCACTGTCTCCTTACATAAATATAAGCATCAGCTTAACAACAGCATGAGAATATTTTGCTCAATGTTTTTTGTACTGGAGCATAACCAAACAACCTGACATCCTATGTAACACCATCCTAGGTATGGCATTATACAGTATCCTGAGCTTGGACGGTATATAAGAAAGTATTTCATTACAAATGTCTTTGAGACTGATTCTACAACTCATATGCAGGCAGAAATACAAAAATGCCTCAGCTTCAACAGAAGACTTCAAGGAGCTGGTCCTTAATTTTATTGCTTTGTACCTGTGAAGGCTCTGATAATGCACACATTTTTTAAGTACAGCCTAACATAAGCTAACTTCTAAATTCAGCTTCTGGCGACAGCTCCTTTTATAATTCCTCTTGCATGAGCACACACAGCACCAAAATCCAATCTACTGTGTCAAATATATGCATTTTGCAAATATATGACTATTTGATAAATGGAGTCGAATCTGGGTTTTTTAGGTTACTTTTAACAACAGAGAAATGTGCATAGTTTATTTTTTAGCTCATATGTCGCGTGCAAATTGCCTCTTTCTACAGTGCAACATGCATATGAAGTTCCCTGAGATGTCTGAACTAGATTCACTGTGAGTACTTATCTAGAATATGCAATTAAAAATGTAATTCATTTCTAGATATCATCAATATTCTGTCATTGCATAAGGGGAATGGACTAGATGACCCATGAAGTCTATTCTTACCCTCATATCTATTATGATTACCTTATATTAGTAAAATTGCTTTTTAAGGTCACTTAGATGTGGTGGTTCCCTTTACGCAAATATTTGGTACATTTGGCCATTCATGTGTATTTCTTCATGCTCTGTTCAGAATGGATTCAGTACAGGTAGAGCATCAAATGAGGCAAAAACCTGATACTTTGTTGTAAATAATTCATAAAACAATGTTATGACCTTTATTCCCCGTGAGGCATCCACATAATGAGCCACCCAAATGAAGCAGCGAAAACATCCACTTCCCTTGCCATGGGTGTGCCCCTGACAGACTCCTCAGGGTCAGAAACCCATCAATCTCTTTTCACACATGAGCTAATCAATTCAAAGGGGGAAGTGCCAATGAGCTATTAGATCAATATGGTGAAGTATGGAGATTGATCTTATCCCAGAGTGACTACATTAACAGACTCGTCAGTGTGACCTCTGCCCTGCGGCGCACATTATACAGGATTGCAAGTCTGATATCTGAATGGAGACCTCAGGTCATTGCTTTTAATAATCTGCTTTGCTGAAGGAATTAAAAGTAAATCTGTAAAGGGATGACTAATGAAAATATGAAGTGCTTGCTTCTCCTCTAGTCTTGGAACGCTTGCAGAAATCATGCCAGCTTTTCACAGCGACCAGCAAAATCGACTGTCTTGCACAGAAACCTGCTCAGCCATGCCTGGCTGTCAGCATTTCAGATAACACGGGTATGTAATACAACCAATGATATTTCTCTCTTTTGCTACAAAAATCTAATAAAAAAACCCAGATACAAAATGATAAAAAGGACTAGCTGTGTCAAAATCGATTCAAGTCTTAGGTGAATTACTCCACCTGGTTTACGTGAACTGCCATGTTGGGAGCTATACTGAAGTCCTGGTGGTCTGAATTATTTCGCTGGCGTAAGTGGGATCGCAGTAGCTGCCACTGCTGTGAAAGTTGCTCATGACGCTGCCATGTACTGAGCATACCGTCCGCCGAGCAAAACGTTCCCAGTATTTGCATCAACCCAAGGTCCAACCCTGGGGCTCTCAGTCTGTTTTCATTTAGGCCAAATGCCAGTGACTTTGGGGGGAACCAATCTGATCAGAGGAGCCTGGCTTCACAATGTTTAGGAGCAATACGTGCATACATCCTATAACGCTTTCCTGTCCCTTAATCAACCTATGCTGGTAAATGTCACCAACTTTACAGGAAGTCTGTACGTGAAGTGACCGCAAGTAATAGTATGAGCAACAATTGCAGGCCTCTCATTTGAAAGACTTAGTCTTTTTGAAATATAGTTTCAGAGATGCTGAAAAAATGTGCGCTTTGTTGTCTCAGTGCATGATATTCATATTGTTGATATTTTTAAAACCCTGAATAATCTCATTGCAATGAAATATTTATGTATATAACACATTTTAATACTGTATTTTTATTATACCAAACATTTTTATTGTTCATTGTATAATTAAATCAATGAATTAGAAGAAGGTTACTAAAAAAGGATTAATGCATTTTTAATGAAACTGAATGATATAACTTCTGTTAGTCACTAAGAATGATGGCAGATCTATGAGGTTTGTACAGATAAGAGCTTTGTGAGTTTATCTGAAAGCTCACATAATGGCTCTCATTTAGCTGTAACCTAGAAAAACAGACTTAGCAATCCTATTCATTGTTTATGTATATGATCTCTCTTCCGCCTTGGATCTGATCATCCATCTAATCATGAAAATATGAATCTGTTTAGCAGACACATCTACTTTCAGTTGTAAAACACTTTTTGAAAACAATGCTCTTTCAAAGTCTAAATGGAAGAACCGAACTAGCCATACAATAGCACTGGGAAATGTTTCTGAACTCTTAGGTTAATAGACAGGGGAACTGGTGAGAACTTTGTATGTTAATAGTGAGAACATGGACATTTCAATGCTCGCACAGCTCGAATCCTTCATTAGCCCACCAGCCTAAATAATAAATACTTTCCAGGTAGAAACTGCTATGCTTAAAAATATCCCAATAGAAAATCCTTATATTAGTATAACATTGATTGAAATTTTAACACTGCGCAAAATGTGAAATAGAAAATTAAAACAGCAGTTGCAAACTTGGCTCTGAATCCTACACAGACATTGTGTTCTTTGCAGTGTAGCACTTAATTTTCTATTATCTTGCAATGGATGCAAAAATAGATAATGAAATTTTATATTAGTATAAGATATATATATATTGTGGAGGACAGACTTTATAATGACACCCTTAGAAATGTATTTGCATTTTTGAATGGGAGGTATGTTATCAACCTTCTTTAAAAGAGAAGGATTCTAATATTTTTTCTATCTTTAAGTACAAACTGAAAGAGAATATATGCGTAATACATACATGTGTATGGTACACAAGATGTATTGCTCAAGGGCTTGTGTGAATTTTTTGAAACCACGTACTTCATATGGGTGAACCACAATTAAATAAATCACACCACCAAAATGGGCATACATTTTTCTTCTACCACTGTGATGTGGTTTTTACATCATGTTCTTTCCACACAAACTAAAAAGCTATTCTATAATAGAAGTGTTTTAGATTTAAAAGGGTTTTAGAATTCTGATATTATATTTGTATCTTTCCACTGATAAAGCAAGGAACTTAATACACATCCAACAGTACAGGCCTCAGAAGGACTTTGATTCAGGAAAGCACTTTACATGTTTATTGAAGCATTTGTCCTGATCTCACTGATAGGAAGGAGACACTTATATATTTTCACTAAAACAAAGGTGATTCTTCTGAACAGGGGCAAGGGAAAGTAACTGTATAGCACATACAGGACTAAAATACCTTTTCCATAAATAATAATATCTTTTTTAAATTCAGTATCTCACACTCAACAAGTGCTAGAAGTAAATGCTGCCTCCCAATGGAAATGTGAAGTTTGTTTCCCGACAAAATAAACTACACAATTTCTAGTCCTGTTGTTTTATCGGATGTTTGGTCTTTCACTTAATTCTAGTAAGAATGGAACAATTTTCATTCTGGATTTCACAATCAAATGTTTTGTTTTACGAACTTCATCTCATGGGCTTAAAATGTACAGTTTCTGGAGTACAGAGGATGTTTTTTCCTTCAACTACTTGAAAACTGGTCAGGAATATGGAGTAGTGGTAGCGTTCCAATGAGGTCACAAAGTTCATGAAAAATACAATTTATCTTACGATTCTGCAATTTACCACATAGCTCCACGACTCATAACTGCAATATCACTGTCACACATGTGCTATCAACAGATGCATCTGTCTGGTCACAGAATCTACGGCTGCATTAGGGAAATCTGCTAGTGGCATCTATTTCGATGGTTCTTAGGTATCTGAGTACAAGTGAGTGATACACATTATTTTATAATCAATGAAACATGTCACTAGCTTCTGTGTAACACAGGAATGGCTGAAAGGATTTTTAAAAAACAAACAAACAAACAAACACTTTTTCGTATTTCCACTGTAAGAGAGCACAGGCAGAGAACATTCATGAAAACTTTCAGAACAAAAAGATAATCTTCTGGGAAAGTTATAATAGATTGAACATACATGTCTAGAATCGAAATGCTTCCTCAGCCTCGACAGAATAAATAATAAATGCTTTCTAGGTAACTACTGCAGCTCTTTTGATAACATATATATTAATAAATTAAAAATGTCTATCAATTGACAAGTGTTTTGTGGGCTTATACTGGAAAGCCAACAGCTAATTATGAAAGCCTGACTTGACTAATCAATTATTCAGATGAACATTAGGTGCCTATTATATGCGTAAACGTGGGAATTATATTTCCCCTAAGTAACTTTCTAAAATAACAAACCTAAAGCATGCAAATTTGAAATAGAAAGAACTGGCACTATTGTGCACTTATTGCACATGCAGAACTCCTACTGAATTATTCAGGGAACACGGAATCGGGAGCCTCAGTCTTCTGACTCGGAGCAACACAGCATAGCAGCACATGCCATGTTGTATTTGTTATGCATGTAACATTGATTTAGCTCGTTCTTGCTGGTCATGTTTCAAATTCATTTCATGTTTAGGAGGTAGGGGAAAGGAGAAGTATCCCTGGATTGATATTTGCAATATATTTTTATGCCTGTTGAACATAAGGTTATCTGATAAATTAATAAGACCATGGATTTTGAGTACAGGAAGAATAAGCCTTTGAAAAGGAGCATAAATGAGGTATTGAACTGTGTTTGAAAAGGTTTATATTTGCTTCATTCCCCACCTCCTGTATGTAAAGACTGGGAGCGTGCTAGTATTACAGAATGGATTCACTGGTGTTTTATTTAATTTGTGAGGCACAAAACACAGTAAGGTAATACATAATTGTCCTTTGCATTTCAAAAAGACCGTGCTCTTAAACAGAATACAGCAACAGGGAAACCAGAAATAGCTGTGACCAGACACCTGCTGACAAACAGTGACAAATCCCACTGACACTGCAGTGACCCCCAGTTAGTCAAGATTTAATTAAGGAGTATAATTAAGTCAGTGGAACAGAACACTAATGAGTGGTGTTTTTTTATATGGGTAATTACACATAAGAATACAAAGTAAGCTAGGCCCCTAAATATATCATTAAAATGAACAGTGTAGAATGACAATCAGAGCTTTAAGTACTCTTTTTTTTCCTTCTCTGCAATAACACAGGTTGAAACACCACAGCTCGTCAAGCATCTGTACACATGCTAAGAAACGCTGTTGGCCCAATCCTGCATGTGTCTAAGTATGTTGGTAACATGACCTTGGTGGTACAATGCACACCAGTAAGGCTGGGCGTGCACGGATGGGTTTGCTGGGCTCGGTCTGTCATTGTGTTTGCACGTGTCTGTACCGTGCAGGGGTCACGTCGGCTCGTTTTCTAACAAATGACATTCCGTTGCTATTCTCTTACAAGTAACACATCCTCTAGATTTCATTTATCAAGTGTGTCGATTACAAGGAAGACGTACATTACAAATTGTTCCTATGATTATCTGCACGTTTGGTGCAATATACCTTTACAATCAAACAGAGATTTCTTATGGCAGTGGTACTTTTTGCCTGATCCAGTTCTCTGGAATTTATTTTGGGAATCTTTAGGCAGTTGAATGAAATAGCTGAAATATCTTTGTCTACATGATATTTGCTTATATTTCAAACAGAAAAGTATTGTGAAGTAGATTTACTTGACCAACATATTTAACTGGGGAGGAAAACATCATCATGAATAATGATGATGATGGCAGGGGAAAAACAAGTTTCCTATGGTCTCGAAGATTTAAAAGAATGCCAGTGTAGTTTGGGGCCAGCCCTCTGCCGGGATTACTCTATCTGCTCCCAGCTGGTAGCCTGCAGTTCATGACAGCCTTTTATCCGTTATCAAAGCAACAAGTGGAAAAGCAGATCCTCCTGCCTGCTAACGCTCTGTTCAGTTCTCTCTGTAGAACTTCTGCTTCTAAATCTTTCCTTTTAACAAGTCCTCAGATTTCCTTCCTACTGCTGCAGGAGACACTAAATATGTCTCTCAAGTCTTTAGCTCGCTTGTCTAACTTAAACTCTGCAGGACACTAAAGGAAGAGAGAATAATTGCATTACAACAGGAGGTTTTCTACAGGAACTGACTGAAATGCAGAATGAGCCTGATCCTGCTCACACTAGAGTGCTGAGAGTTTGGCAACTGCGTTCAGTGACAGCAAAACCAGATCCTAATTACTCAAACAACACAGTACTGATATAACACTTCAATTGCAATTTCAGACTGAGACATGAGTTAGGCTTAAATTTATTCTACTAGTCTATTTATTTATATAAGGACAAATTTTACTGTAACAAAAGAAAAGCAAACAAGCTACATTGAAACTTACAACATATATACTGTGCTTTCTTTGCTTTTTAGTAGTATAGGAAAAATTAAAAAAGGTAGAACTGGGAGATATTTAAGTGTAATTAATGTGAATTCTTTCAAGCAAAATCTATCCACTGAAACTGAACAGTTATTTGTTATTAAAACAAATCTAAATGAATATACTTTATATAGTAGAAATATACATCCCACTTTCCTCAAATCATGCTGTCATAATGGGTCTTCGAAATGCAATCCTGTAAGTTACTACAAGCATATTTTTAAAATTAAAACAACTACTTAACAAGCTGCTATGTAGGCTATGTTAAACCATAGTATATGCTAAGAGGTATAATTCTTTTTTAAACTCTTTCTTTTATAAACAGACTTTCCCATGATTTATGACAGTTATGCAATGACAGAAGGTGCTGTGGGAATGCCAGCGTGGTAGTGAATCCAGGACTCGCTCCTTCTCTGAACTGAGGCCTTTGCCACCAGGCTCCTCCACACATGCCGACCGAGGTGCCTCTTCGAGCCTGGCACAACGGACGGAGCAGGGGCCAGATCCTGCCAAGGCTCTGCCCTGCCTACAGTCCTATCGCACTTAGCAGAATTAGACCTCTGTATCCAACCCTACTCATTTAAGCCTGTTAGAGATTGTTAATGCATACAAAAGCGTGATTCGGCTCTGGGTCCTCTGGTGCTTTGCTACGATGTGGGCAGTAACATTTTTGCGTGGTGCCCGAGTTAACTGTTCTGGATAGGACCCCAATAAAAGTAATCTTAAGATACGGAGTTGCTATTTTTGTTTTTTCCCGTGAGCTGGATCACATGTGAAAACCCTAACAAAACTGAAATACAATAAGAGAGGTCGTAAAAATTGTATGAATGATTTCCCCGGTTTTATCTTTCGGCGGGCATGTGCCAGTATAAAATACACGATTAGCTGGAGCGACTTCCGCCCGGGCTGCAGACACACGCATGCATAATGGATCCCTGACATCTTCTTCTCCCCCATTTTTGTCCCCACGAGGCCGCCCCTGCCCAGCCGCGTATGAATGAACAGAAGCGCCTTTCATCCCCCACTTGCCTGGCGCTTCAAAAGGAACTACGAAAATAGCAGCAACAAAAATCCAGCCGCCTGCCAAAAGGCCCGCACACGTCCCATTCTCACAGGCATGCGAAAGGTTGGAGAGCTCAGCAAAAATTTTATGTACGGGAGCAGGCCCAAGGAAAACTCACACGCCATAACCAATTGCGGACAGAGGATCATCTATCAGCAGACAAATGCAGGAACTCCAGAATGTCTCTCCTCAAATGAAATAATATATCTTTGAAAGCCAATGCCCGTTTTAGGCCTGAGGCCCATATATCAAGCCTGAGAGGCTTGTGGATACGCTCCAGGGCCATTAACCTTCCACCTGTTTCCCCTTGTCCTTCAGGATGAGACCCTGCCCTTGATTTTACTCCCTTCCCCTGTTCATCTTCCGACAGAGTGTAAATGTAAAGCAGAGGGCCTGCGAAATAATTCAAAGGCAATGGACCAGGGACATGGTTACAAATCTCTGCCACTGGCACTGTGACTTATGCAGGCAGTTTGTCACACATGAGCCAGGTGACCTCTGTGACATAACAGAGAAAAATATCGCCCGAGATCAAAAGATGAGATTCAGAGCACTCTAACTAACTCTGGTGTACACAGACGCGCTACACAGTGGCCAAGGGTTTCCTCTCTTCCGAATACTGCTCGCTCCGCTCGCTAGCGGGCAGGCCGCTCTCCTGCTAATTGCAGTAATCTCTTTTTCTCTCATTCCTTGGGAAATCTTTCCGGTAACCTGAACGTCAAAATTTGCGTCCTCCTGAAGCCTCTCTTTTTCAAAAAAGATAATTGAATTGGCAAGGAGAGACAGCAAAATGTCATTCAGCAGATAAAAATTAACACATACAAAGCAGTATCATTGAAAATGGTGGAACAGTCGCTTTTGCAAATGGGTCTGTTTTAAGCCAGTAATTTTTTAAATGCTAAGTAATACTAAAACTTTGTAGGAGCACATGTGTCTCTGGTATTGCAATGAGAAGTCTTCAAAGTCTAAAACATTTATTTGGATTCAACTGTCATGACGGTTAAAATGAGAGTAGAGTTGGTGTTAAAAATTATGTAATGCACCCAGATAACACACATCCGTCCTGATTCGTATTTTACAAAGAGATATACTGCAGAACCAGAAAAACAGTCATTTGAAATAATGCCTAATCAGATAGATTTTTCGGATTGATTTTTCTTTAAATCTTGAATTCATTTTTCAAGCTGTGCACCACATAGGAAGTTTCCCAGCTGTTTTGTACATTCAGGACTTCTCTGATGGGTGCAAACAAAAGAATAAGGTCTCATGCATTCTCTTTCACTCCCCATAACCTAATGGTATGTCTGGTATGGACACTTAATTTTGTCTATTTCATAAATTAAAAAAAAAAAAACCCCACAACTGTCACAGTATCCCTGGCACGATGATGAAATGAGAAATACAACTGTAGCTAGATCAGCCTAAATCCCATTCTAATCCTAAATCACTTTGGCACTTGCAAACGCCTAGTTGATGAAAAACTCAGTTTAACCCATGAATGTATATAAAACCACACACATGCAGACACACACACACACAAATTCAGCATATTGCTTACAAGTGTGCTAAACATTATCTCATCAGCTATTTCATTCTGTCTTATCACATGCTGACTGAAAATTTTGCACAGAGTTAAAGCTCTCATCCAAAATCATTGGAAGGGCTAGTGTTCCACTATAGAAATACATCTAAATTCCCTAAATCTAAAAGCATAAAAGAAGTTGAACTATGGATAGGACTTGAAGCTAAATCATGCAGTAATTATAAAGAACTGCACAGCTAAAAATCATTTCATGTTTCCCATTGACTAAAGCCTGACATAGAGCATTAAATGACTCTGTTGTACAGCAACACAGTAAATGCAAAATTAATATTACGAAAGGATTACTGTGAAGTGTTACCACAGGCATTTGCAAAAAATAAAACAATTGCTTGATTTTACAGTGCTAAAATCTTTTGCTCTTGTTTGGGCCCTGTGATCACACACACCTTTTCCTCTTTTTAATATTCTAAAGAAAGCCTGCCAGAAATAAAACAGTCAGCAACTACATGCGAGTTTTGTCACTGGTTTCAGTGAACTCTAATTCAGATCCCAGATGTCTTCATTTTTGAAAATACCTAGAGTGTTACTTTTTGATGTGAAATATAGGTGATATATCCAAGAGTTCTGGCAGTCAGATCTTCAGCTCTCTTTAACACTCCTACTGAATATATTAACAAGCATTTAGGCCTGATTTCACTTAGGCTTTCTGCATCTTTTTTTTTAATACATTTGATGTATCCCTGAAAAAAATTAATATTTAATTTAAAGAGCACCTAGCCTAATCCATTGCCTTTTACAGTAAGCATGATCTAGTGCATCTGCTTTTGTAATATTCATGACATTTCGAAATCAAGGCTAGGTATCATATGCTACTCTAATAGAGGATTTTGCTCAGTTGAATGTTTGGTCAGTTTTGAATGCCCAAATGGCCTATTAGAATTTCCAAGACATAAAGAAACTATTTTAAAATGTTATTATATGTATAAAAATACTATTATATGAATATAATAAATTATAATCTTTATAAATACACACTTAGATACACGTGAAATTATTTGTTCCATTTACCTACTACCATGTTCTTTTTGTGTAAATAGCTACTGAGCATCAAATATTTTATAAGATTAAAGGTTACAGCACCCGGTTTGTAAAGAAGAGCATTTGACTCTTGTTGGTTTTAATATAACATGATATCTTGTCTTGAGGAAAAAGCCTTAAACTAATTGGTTGACATACTACACAGAAGCTACGAGTCCAGTTAATTGTATTTTTGCGTGCTTATGCCTGCTTGATTCAGTCATTGAAAAGAAAAGAAAACAAGGAGTATTTAACATTTTAAAATAATAATAATAATTTGGGGCATGAATCATTCCTTACATTCTTTTCCAGCTACAGACAATTTCTGTTGGGAAAAGTGCCATATAGTATCGACAGTGACAACAAATTGTATTGTCCGGTGAACATCTGTTTCCGACTCCCACACTGATATTGCAGGTTGGGTACTTCTGATTTAGTCTTCACAGGCTGCCCAACCATAGAGGAACTGGAAATTACTGGTACGTTCAACTTTTATTATTGGAACACAGGAAAACTTTATCATCATGCTGGGAAGTTCTGTGTCTTTTGAAATATTGGAAAGAGGGTTATGTTAGCACAGAAAGCCACGTGTTAGTTCTTAGGGAGAAAAGGGGCTCCTGTTCATTGTGCCTGTCAGTACATGTGGGTATGCAAGTCTGAGATGAAAATCTCAAAATGGAAGAGTATTTCTGTTTTCAGGATGCAAGGTTTGATGGTGGGGGTTTGGAGGGGTGGTGGTTATTTTTTGTAAAATAAGCAGCACTGCAAAAAAGAACCAGATTCTCCCAGTCTTGCTCAACATGTAGTATTGTGTCCCTATACAAAATATCTTTGAAATCCAAAGCAGTTTCTATAGGGCAGAGCAGGCTGAGGTTTAGTATGGGTTGCAGGATCTAGCCCCAGAAAATGTCAGTCTCAAAGAAAGAATTGATCTTTTCTAACTTGTATATTTATGATAGCAACTTATAGGGAAAGGCTGTGTTAACTAGCTAAAATTATTACTGTTAAAAAAACCTCAAGACAATACTAAGCAATCTTTTCAAAATTGAGGGGAGTTTGTTGGAATGATCAATGTCATTTTTGTCACAGTTATGCCACCATTTGTTATTCAGCCTGGAGAAAAAGGTAAATTTCCGCTTTAGCAGGGACAGAGAACAAATGAAGATACCATGTGCCAGTTTGATAAAGCTCCAACTCCTGATCTGTAAATACACCAGCCAGTGCTGGGACAAACTACTGAAAACTATCCTCTTTTACAGAGAAAGAGAAACTCCACTGAAACTCCCATTAACACTAATTAGAGTTGCCAGCATGCAGGGGAATCAAAGGCAAGAGATGTGGAGCTCCCACTGAAGTCAAGAGGAGAAGGATATGCCTTAAAGGAGAAGCATGCAAATTAAAAATATACGCTGTTCAACATTATCATATGAGCCAGCCATTTAAACACTGACTTAGAGGTGTAACCCTTCCTACTGGGAACGCTCCCCCTGAAAGTTCATTCTTAGTCAGGAGAGAGCATTGTCCTTGACCACGCTTGCAGAGTGAGACCCTGGCTTGTGAATGACAGGTCCAAAACAAAGTAAAGTAATTGCCATGTGTTTATTTCTACTTAAAGTTGTTATTATTGTTGTTGCTGTTGTTAACATTCTTGTTTATTCACTGTATTATAAACAAGGACCATTGTTTTCCAAGTCCTGCATCAGAAAGACAGTTTTTTGATGCTACTCCTTATAGCAATTGTGGATTTCTCAAAGACTAGGCGGTCTGGGTAGAATCTTAGCAATAGAGCCAATACTCAAAATACTGTTGGGAGATTCTAGGTCTCAGCCTGAAATGCAGAAAATTGTCTGATCGCGCTTTTCACGAGTGTAATAGGTACTTAGATATGTACTAGCCCAAACAATACTCCAACAGTATTGGTTTGTGAGTAGTTTGCTTCCTATCTCTCTCTCACCTCTCTGTATGTAGATGGATGGAACATCAGTGATTGCGGAGTGGTTACAAAAGCTGAAACTGTTTTATACCGTGGTATCCTGGGTATGAGCTACACATGAGTCTTGGCTTCCACTTGCACACTGGATGATCTGCACCACCACCTCATTTAGTCTCATGCCTCCCAGCAGCCTGTCTACTACATACCTACCGTGTCCCACAATTCTTTCTAACATCAGGGTTGTTATGCCCTAAAACTACTGCACAGACAAATGGGAGCAGAAGCAGAGACTTTGGGCAATTGTCGTCTGTTATTATCCCTACATGTTTTTGCTGTTACCTGAAGGAAAGTTAATAGTTTGGATTTACTATCTTTGTGATATCATTGTGATTTTTACTGATCTCCAGGAGTAGCAAGATGGAAAGGAGACTGCTGGGCTCTCCAACCCACCTACTCTGAACCTTTTTCTCAAAGATGTCCTCCTTTTCCCAAAAGGGTGCACAACGACTTTAAGAGGTTGGCACTAAAACACGCTGACTGTTGTTGAAGATCTCTGTGGGATAGGTCAGCGGAGCCCAAAGCCACAAAAAACTGTAGTTACTGCCTCCTATGTAGTGGTTGTGGTACTAACACTATTCCGAGGAAAGAGAAAGGAAAAGAAGAGGGAATAAATAACAAAAAGGGCATTTAGAAATAACATGTAGCAAATGAAACGTAAAAACTTCATACAGGCAGCTTTACAGAAGAAAACAGGAAGCTGGCAGATGCTGTGAGTGAAACTGGAAATACAGTATTCAAGATCTTAACTTGCACTCCTTATTCAGACAAAATTCTCATTGGCTTCAGTAAAGTTTTCTTCTGATAAGCTGTACAAGACTGGGCCCATAAGCACAACCTGATTTACACTGAAAATTACTATATGCAAGACTGACTTGTTCAGCGCTCTATTTAGGAGAGTAAGCAGTTGTAGGGATACATTTATTTTCTTGTACAGGGAATTCTGCCCATAGCATAGAGATGAGAATGGTTCCCAGCACTGTTACAGTTTTCTCCCCATACCTTGAAGAGGAATGAAGTAAACCAGGGGATGACTAGACAGCCCTGTCTCTACCTCCTCTAAAGTGCTGGATTAGCCCTCAGACTAAATAAGCAGCTGGTGCACAAGGGCTACAGCAAGCTGCTTCTCGAGTGGTGAAGGATTATGACTCAGCACCGCCAGTCACTGCGTGTGCTTATTACTCAGGACAAATTGCGAGACTGAAGTAAGTATTCCCCAATAAATACCAAAAGGTATCCAGATGAAACAAACAGACAGTGCTGACTGTAACACCAGAATAAAGATACAATTCTTCGTCACATCCAGTGTCACTTAGTCAGAGTGATGTTTCCTGTATTCAGCAAACATGCCAGTAAAAGAATTTCCTTGGCATACAGACAACGTGGAAATGTCCTTTTAAAAATCAGTTAATACCAACAGAACTCATGAGCTAGCTGGAACCATTTCCTATGCTATGGAAAGAACACTTGAATAAGGTTAACCGAGACTTTTCACCCTCCCAACCTCCCCCCTCCCCATCTATTTCTGGATGTCTTCTTTTGTTCACCCTTTGCTAATTATAGTGGCCATGCTTAGGTGATATTTATAGTCTTAAAAGAGTTGCCTGACTTTTAGAACACTTTATTCATGTATATTTCCTGTGTTTATTGTTGCCTTAACTAATTTTTTAAATTAAATTTACTTGATCCAAGATTTTATTTAGCAACAAATATCAAAGTAACTTTTCTTTCAACAAATGCAAGAGCTGTATTTAGATGTAAAAGCATTTTTCTATTTCTGAATTTCTGAAAACAGATTTTAGTTTCTTTCCCTCTCCAAGTGATGAGTATGACAGACGATTCCAGAATTAGACAAAATGAAATTTCTTTTTTCACCTCAATATATTTGGTATCTTATATTACTAATTTATTGTTTGTTGTTTTGGTTTGGTTTGGGCTGGGTTGGGTTGGGGTTTTTTTGGGTTTGTTTTGTTGTTGGTTTTTTTTTTTTGTCTGTAATGCTTGCTTTAATGACTGGGGTGTTTCCCAGACACATTGTTAAATATTTGTTTGCCTAGACTGCCTCGATGTTTACCTAACCACCTATAACTGAACTTCTACCAGTTACAGGAGTGGAAAAAAGACATTGAGGATGTCCACACAAAATTATAGCTTCACTTTTCTACCAGCACTGTATTTTATCTCTTTCTTAGTTTTCCTTAACTCCTCCTTAAATCTGCCTTTTTATTTCTTCTGTAGTTGCTCTACAAATGTGCATGTAGTGATGCCAATAGCAACAACTTTCAGTCCCTATTTCAAAACAGCAAATAAAGAACATTTTTGGGAAAAATTTGGTGTGTTTCTTTCAACTCTACTGAAAACAGACAGATTTGGAGAAATGTTAAAGCAAAGCATGAGACTAACTGGCGGTTCACCTTTCAGCAGAGACCCTTTCTCCTTCCTTGGTAGCTGCCATCAGACACGCGCAGGCAGAAGTAAGGGCGCTGCACCTCTGTGGAGGACAAACCCTGGCAGCTACGGCCCCGTTCGGCGTGCTGGTGCCCCGATGCCTGTGGACGTATCTCTGTTTTACACACGAGCAGTGCTGCCTAGTGGGACCGGTGAAGGGCAGAGCAGCCTGTTGCAGCCCACTCTAATGGCGACACGGGGAAGTGGGTGGCCCCTTCCCGGGCAGGCTGCTAGAGCCCCTCAGCCCTGCTCCTGCCCAGGTTGGATGTGTTTCAAGCCCAGGGTTGGGTGCCAACCCCGACGCCTGCCTCACCCTGCCCTGCAGCGGGGTTTGAGTGCCATGCAGGTGCAGAAACACGGGCAGCAGAGCAGCTGCCCAGAGCACAGTGGCCAGCCCCACACAGCATAGCATGGCATGGCAGGCAGGCAGGCTGCCTGTACCCCTTTTACACAGCAAAGAGTCAGTGTCAAGTCAAGGAGAAGGAACGTGTGAGAAAGGCAGAGCTGCAGCCCTTGAGTTAGCTGCTTTTTTAGGGTTTGCTCCCAGAGTTATTTGCTGATGTCCTGTGCAAGGCACAGCTCCTTTTCCTGATGCAGGGCCCTGAGGGCCCTGAGGGCCCTAACGGCCCTAATGGCCCCACCTGGCCCCCACCCACGGCGCCATTTAAGCTCCAGCCAACGCTGTAGCTTTCCCTGGGTTCCCTCACAGGTAAGGCTTCCTAGCTGTCTGTGTGTGCTCTTGGCTTGTTCCTTCAAATCCTACCTTGTCTCTGGGGCTCATAAGGCTTCATGTGAGAGTGGTGGGGTGGACAAATCCTGCTGGGACCTCCCCTGGTTTGGGCAGAGGGGTGGTGGGCCTGTGTTCCTCAGTTGGGCTGAGGTGGGGGGGCTGCAGCACCTGCTGGTTTCTGTGGTGTGTGGAGAGCAAATGTTTCACATTGATTTTATAATGTGGTACGACAGTGTGTTGTGATTTAGCCAACATTAACTCTGAATAAAAGTGTGTTTTGGTTTTTTTTTTATTCAGAGTTGAAATGAAACTTGATAATTAAGAGTTGTCTTATTAGGAGAAAAAAAAAATCAGAAAACAGTTAAAGGCTGTCCTAAAGATAGTGATTTACATTTCAGTTTGCTTTTAACTGCTCTTTCTAGCCTTGTGTGGGAAAAGTGGGAGGGTTTAAATTGCTACCTTATATGTCACTTGACTAAAAGATCTGTACTGCACTCACTTAAGAGAATACCAGATTTTGGACATTGCTACTGTCTTCATTCACATTGCCTGTAATGGAGTTCAAAGCAAATGTTTATAATTCATTTGGATATTTCTTGAATTTGACTCAGGTTTAAACAAATTTTTAAATATTTCCTCTTGTACTAAAACTCATTCTTTCTTGAGGCTGTTATTTTTGCATATTGGCTTATGGAGGGTGGGGAGAATAAGCAACTGAATCTGATTTCCAGCACATGAATTTTTTCTTTGCTTCCTTTTTACAAGTTGTCTGGTAAGTTGAGGCTATGAAATAGAGCAAACCATGATAGCTTCAACGCATGACCCCCCCAAAAAAAATTAAATATATGGCTAAGTTTTTTGCTAGTATAAAATGATACGCTTCCTTGGCAATAGATGGGTTGTTCTGTTTTACAAGTCTGAAAATCTACTTGTTAACACATACTGGCCAAAGTTTGGAAGTAGAGAGATACAAAGATAGATGTTTAAGTGCAGTCTGCCTGTTGATTTTACTCCCTCTGTTTGAAACCTCATTTTATAATCATTTAAAAATTGGAAACCGGAGAGACTTAAGTCTTTTAGTATGTTCCTGTGCCTATATAGCTGTATAGTGCATCCAACCTGTTCTGAGTGATTTGAAAGCTCTCAGCTTAAGGCCTTCTCTCCAATAATGAGTCTGATGACTGAATGTTGTGGGAAGCATCTTATTGGTGCTACTCCAGGTGGAACACAGTTCCTCACTCTCAAAGGCCTTTGTTTTGTTCAGATAATGTGCTTCTACGTGGCTGCCATATAGAATCATTTAGGTTGGAAAAGACCTTTAAGATCATTAACCATTAGACTAGCACTGCCAAGTCCACCATTAAACCATGTCCCTAAGTGCCACATTTACATGTGTTTTAAATACCCCCAGGGATGGTGACTCCACCACTTCCCTGGGCAGCCTGTTCTAATGTTTGACAACCCTTTTGGTGAAGAATTTTTTCCTTGTATCCAATTTAAACCTTCCCTGGCACAGCCTGAGGCCATTTGCTCTTCTCTTATCACTTGGGAGAAGAGACCAACATCCACCTCACTACAACCTTCTTCTAGGTAGTTGTAGAGAGCAATAAGGTCTCCCCTCAGCTTCCTTTTCTCCATGCTAAACAACTCAAGCTCCCTCAGCCACTCCTCATAAGACCTGTTCTCCAGATCCTTTACCAGCTTTGTTGCCCTTCTTTGGACACACTCCAGCACCTCCATGTCTTTCTTGTAGTGAGGGGCCCAAAAGTGAGCATAGTATTTGAGGTGCGGCCTCACCAGTGCCAAGTACAGGGGGACAATCGCTTCCCTAGTCCTGCTGGCTGCGCCATTTCTGATACAAGCCAGGATGCTGTTAGCCTTCTTGGCCACCTGGGCACACTGTGGGCTTGTATTCAGTTGGCTATTGACCAATACCCCCGGGTTCTTTTCTACTGGGCAGCCTTCCAGCCACTCTTACCCAAGCCTGTAGCATTGCCTGGGGTTGTTGTGACCCAAGTGCAGGACCTGGCACTTGGCCTTGTTGAATCTCACACAATTGGCCTTGGCCCACTGATCCAACCTGTTCAGGACCCTCTACACAGCCTTCCTGCCTTCAAGCAGATCAACGCTTCCGCACAACTTAGTGTCATCTGCAAACTTATTGAGGATGCACTCGATCCTCTCATCTAGATCATTGATAAAGAAATTAAACAGAACTGGCCCCAGTGCTGAGCCCTGGAGAACACCACTTGTGACTGGCTGCCAACTGGATTTAACTCTGTTCACCACAACTCTTTTGGCTTTGACTATCCAGCCAGCTTTTTTACCCAATGAAGAGTATGCCCAAAAGTGTGATTGTATGTGTTGCTTCATCAAGCCATGAATATTCAGATCTCTTAATCTTTTTTCATAAATCACGCTTTCCTGTTTTTCTTGTCATTTGTCAGCATTTTTCAGCCCTAGAGCTGAGTGGATTATGTGAGCTATTGATTCTGCAGTACTGTACACACAAAGATGATCATCCCTTGATCTGGAGCCACTTAATTCTACATATGAAAGTATACAGTAACGTCAATTTATATTATAGGGCTTCAGCAGGGCTGGTAGGAAGTCTGTAAGTGATTTCAGTATGGCTAGGGTTTCACCCTTACTGTAGGTGATCCTAAAGGCTACAGGTTACCAGAAGAACATCCTTAAATCTGAACAGTCTTGATAGATTTACAGAGGCAAACTTTCACTGTAACTGGGAACCATCTCATACAACAGAAATATCATACAGGAATCATACACAAGTGTTGGATCTGAATGATACAGGTATTGTACAAAAACTCTGGATCTGAATGAAACAAGTTCTCTTCCTGTAGTAAGATTTACTGCCTGGTTGTAAGAAATGTCATAATTTGCAGAGAGAAAAAAGCACCTTTTTTGTGTCAGAAACTTGCAAAAAATTTGAGTTCTTTACAAGTGAAGATCTGTCATCCTACCAATAAAACTGACTTTCTTAAGCAAAACCAGGAAACATAGCTATGATTTTCAAGAGACTGGAATTGTTTAATGAGCAAATCCTCACAGCAGAAAGTAACAGTTAAAACTAGTGGTCTGGAAATACAATAGATTATGTTAATATGGCTGAGCATTCACTGTTCAGTTTCTTAGCCAGTACAGCAGTCATTATTAGCATTCACTTTAATATCACTTTGGACTAGCCACAGCTTGCAAGATCTAAAAAGCACTATTTTTTCATCTTGCCCTACAGCAATGTGATACAGTTTTGGTGATGCACCCAAGTAATCTTTCTAATGTCACTGCTGACAGTTGTCAAACTTAAACTGGAAACTTACACTTTGAAAGAAAAAATTAAAATGTAATGTTAAACTTCTGTTTTGTGTAACAAATGCGTCCAGCTCACAGATGAACATGGAAGGGTGGCTCTTCCCTCCTATCAAGGCTCCAGGAGGCCGGAGCGGCTGTAGCTATGTAATTCCCTGTATCCATACTACAGCTGATTTCATCTCTGCTTGTCACTAGCATTAGGATGAGCTGGACAGCTTTTGCAACTATTGCTTTCTCAAATTTTCTCTAATAACTAACAAGTTCATTATTGCATCATGGCTGTTCAAGGGAACCTGGGTAAGTTTGCTGCAGTGAACTGGTGACTGCAGATCCATGCAAGTGTACAAGTGGCAGTCTTTCAAAAAAAAAAAAAAAAAAAAAAAAACAAACCACCAGCATGGACCATGGCTCTTAGTCTCAGCATGATGCTGAACACTGAGTATTAGATAGAAAAATGACTCAATCCAGAGTGACTAAGCTCAGTCTCCTGCTATCAGAGATAACATCATATGGCAGAGTGAGACTAAAAGTATCCAGCTCCAACATGAATGGGCATAGGAGAATGTCATCTTTCTTCTTGTGCATAGAAAAAGTGCCAGAGGCTTAGCACTGAACAAACTGTTTAGAAAGGCTGCAAAATGACATGCTCACATCCTGAAATACAGCATTTAGTAACATCCTCTGTTCAGAGGACAGCCAAAAGACAATCATGAAGTTAACCTCTAACAGAGTGTTCCCCTATAAGGTTCAGCTAGGTGGCAGGTATAATCCCATGCTTTGTTAAGCTCTGGTTTCTCTGCTGAGGCTTCTTTCTACAGCAATGATTGTACTATTTGTGAAATTAGTTAATGATTCTAAACCAAAGAATTACTTGGCTGTGTAAGAGATACTTTTCCCCAATGTTTTTTAAATATTTGAGAAATAGTTTTTTCAGATCCAGATACGCTTAAGACAGACTAAAAATTAACAGCTATGCATGACAACATATTAATTAATCTGATTACTGGTATTAAGGGAAGTGCTGGACCTCATTTTCTGATAGCTGCCCTGATTGAAAGAACACTGCAGAAGCTTCATTTCATCAGCTATGTTAGTTACATTTCCTGTCCTGATAAACGCATACTACAAAGTCCAAAAGCACTTCAAGTTATCAAATTGCCTTTGATTACTTAAGTCTAAATAATATATCAACCTTTCATCATCCTGAAGAACTTTTAAGGTATTCCACTGCTTATAGTTTTTTCTCAAAAAAACCCAAAACCACCCAACAAAAAACCAAAGCAAAACCAAAAAAGCATAAGTATTTTTTCTCTTCTGTGTTAATTCAGTTTAATTGGATTGCTGTACTGTAATTTTTTATCTTCGATCCATTTCTTGATATTTAATTGCATAGAGACTGAAATTTAAAATCAAAGCTGATGTATTGAGTATTGTATTACTATATCTATCTAAATACATTTCACAGAAAAAATTAAGGGACTCCAGGAGTTCTGTTAATGCTATTCATACTAAATTTGCACTGCTTTAAGAAATAATTTGAAACTCTGCTAATACAGTTGTGCTTATGGGGAATATCTAATATAAAACTAGACCTCTGTTCACTTATTAGCTGCCAAACCATCTGTGTTACCAGGTACAGTAGAAGTTCAATAGATAGGGTCCTTTTGAGATACATGGTTAAACTGTTGTTTCTTTGAAGGCCACATTTGCAGCTAGTGTAAGCATGGACAAATTTATACTTATAGCAAGAACTCCTAGAACTGATACAGTGTGACATCAATGAATGGCCTAAATATGCAGACTCAGTAAATAGTTCTAGGATGAGCTGCTTTAACATGAAGTATACCAGCTCTTCCTGCAATCATTCACTAAATGGGTTTGTGCTCACATAGTACTTTGACCTATGACATCCTCACAAAAATAGCCAAATAAGTCATGGTAATATTTTTGTGAGTCACAAGTCCTTTAGTGCTTTTTTGTAACTGTCAACATTTAGTTAATTTTCTGATCCTCATCCAGGAGAAAGTATCCTGAGAACCATTCTACAGTGCAGGTTCTGTTTTCTTCCTGCCCCAAGCAGAGACTGCTTTCTTCTACGGGTTCAGGAATACTTAGCTTTGGAAGTAGTTGTTGAGTTTTCCCTTATGTGGGCTGATGAGGAAAGACCAGTCCAGTGGAACTATCTGCATCCTTTCTTGGGGCCAGGTAACCTTTGGACTCTAGAAACTCTTGCAATATTTTCTTTTTAGCTTTGTACAAAGACCTTTCACCTGACTAAGACAGCTGGCTACAAATCTAGCATCCCCAGGGCATTCCTGAGTTTTCTTAGCCAAGGATAAGATGGATATATCTTGCTTTTATATTTACTGAGCTTTCAACAACTCCAGAATAGCAAACAAAGGCCTTCTTTACTATTACTATTAGTATCATCATGAGTCTACTGGGAGGTTATCTCCGTATTCTTATTTCATCTGTGTACAAAGAACTATACAGAAACATTTCTCATTATGAATAAGCAAGTAATATGTGATGTCAAAACCCAGAATTTATGATGTAATTGCTAACTACAAAGTATTCTGACTTCACAAGACAGATAGGTATGTTTGAGACTTTAGCAGGTGTTAAATTGAAAGTTACTGGATTGCCACTGGCTGCTTTGGATCTTATTCTGACATTATTACTAATCCTGACTGGTTAGCTTCATTAATATTTCCATTAATTTCTGATATCCAACATGAAAATGGAAGGATCTTAGCAAGTATGAGCATTAGCCTTGGATTGCATACTTAAATTCAGGTCAAATTCTGTAAAAGGCAGTGCATGCTGTAGATAGTTCCACCCAGTCAACATTTTTACCTTTTACATGCATAACACATTACAAAAGAGGTGCTGACAATTTGTAGAGCAACAACAAGAAGATTGTCATAAGCGTAAGATGAGAAATGCTTCATGAAATAAAGTTTTAAACCATGTTTGTTATCACTTCAGATCTCTTTAAAAAACAAATTTTCAGCCAAATGGAAAGAAAAAGATAAAACTTAAAATCTGTAGTTCACTGGTGGTTTTTTGTTGTTATCTCTAGAGTAAGTGTGGCCTAACCCACTGATGGACTGGGACAGCATTTTTTATCACGTTGTCCTCCTGTTCAGTCCCTCCTGAACTCTGCTAGCTACAAATCTCTAGATGCAGCAGAAAGGAACATATGAATTGAAGAGACAAATGTGTAAGAGTAAACTTAGAATGAAGTGAAAGGATACAGTAAAGAATTGCAAATATGCTGTTTATAACTCACAGCCAGTTGCGCATGGCATCACTTATCATGACAAAATCATGATGAATTTCACACAAACCACATTTGTACTTTTTTACTGTTTAATTATTTGAGTAACTTAAAATTTTAGTCCTACAGATCTGCTAATGCACCTGTCTTATCTGAAAGACATCTCAAGATTCAGTTAAGTTTAGACAGGTAGGAATAATAGGAAGATATCTTCTCAAGCAAATACATACTTCTCGGCTGTGTATAGGTAGGGAACAAAGTTAGCTGTTCTGAAAATCTAGTTGCATCTTTTACAATTGGCTTGTCTCTTCCTCCTGCATTTAAAATCTCTCTGTCATATCCTTAGGTTTTTGGGTTTTTTCCTCCCCCACAGGTATTCATGTTCTGTGGAGCAATCTGAACTAGCTGCTTTTGCTACCTTGATCAGACAGAGCTGAAACCATGGATGGATAGAAGAGAGCTGTGTTCAGGAAAGGTTTGGAAACCCTTTGTTCTGATCTTCTTAGTTGCAAAGAGAAATGGTGTTACCTGGTGCTGTTATCAAAGTAGAGTCTGATCTAAACATGTTTTGAGCACCTCACCTTTTTGAATCTGAAGCTTGAAGTTCTTAGCATTATGTATAGTCTGGTCCCTAAATATTGGATGTGGGTGAATTTCCAAATATGTTGTTATTGTTTTGGAATGCCGTGCAGTTTAGTTGACCTTGTCCAATTAAAAACAAACAACTATCTGGATATGCCAGAAGGTATGAAACTGTCTGAACTCTAAGTTTCTAGGATGTAAAGGGTACAAGCGCTAAGATGAAACCAGTGCCTTCTAAAATGTGTGAAAGTCAGTTCACTAGCCAAAGGTTATAGGTAGTGAATTTCTAGAATATATGTATTTCCAGAAGTCTGTCTGTACATGGTAGTGTATATATGCGTCAAGAGCCAGGAGAAGTTGGTCAGCATTTTCAAGAAACAAATATCTGCATCTTTTTTGTCTATACTAGTAAACGTATTGGTTGAAGAATATAACCCAGGCTGAGTTTGGAGGTGAAGACTATCTCTCAAACTCTCCCCAGTATAGCATGTTGAATGCTTATAAACCCTGCCTATAGATTAAGCCATGGAACCATAAAAAGTAAATGTTGCTTGAATATCTTTTCATATTCTCACTTTAATCATAACTGGAATTCTAAGACAGATCATAACTTAAAAATTCTTTCACTGAAGAGTAGCTTGTTCTGCAAGTATTGGTGATTTTTAACATGATTTCTCCAGACTAAAGTGTATGGGTAGAAAGATCTGGTCCCTGATATTTAGGACATAGTCTATTGGAAATGTAAGATGTTTGCAATTTTAATTTTAATTATTTAAAATGGGTATCATGGCTTATAGCTTACTATAAAACTGTAAACAAAGATACGCCAGTCTTTTCCTCTCTTTAACCCATTTTCTTTTTCCCCACTGAGTAAACTTCCTCCCTTCTTTCTCTTTATATAGACTGAGTGTTTAATGGTTCCTGCAACCATTCTCTTGAAAAATTGGAGAGAAGTTGGAGTTGTGTGTGCAACATATACAGCTTGCTTTTCTTGTAATCAGGCTTTATTTCACGTGTCTGCATCATGATGGTTATGACAGAAATACTGTTGTGACAAGCATCCTGACTGCAGCTTTTTAATGGAATCTCCCTTCTGTGCTCTTGATTCATGTAGATTCAATTCTCAGTCAACTTCTACAGTAATTTTTGTATTTGGATATTGTATTATTTTTCCCTTGGTTTGACAGTAGTCAGGGAGAAATTATGGATGGTTGCAAAACTTTACAGATTTCAGCAGCAAATAGTTGTGGCAAAACCATCTCTGTGTAGCAGACAGATTCAGTAACTAGCAATATAATAGGGAAATTCAGATGTGATTTGAGTTCATCTTGAGGTTTTTCTCAGACAGAAGATATTTTATTTATTCCAGAGCTAATTTCTGTATCAAGAGTGGTTAAAAACTGTAGTTTATCTCTATTGTCTGATACCAAGTTTCTGGCTTAAAATTTCAGACCTGACCACGACAGACCACGTTAAGGCATTGCCTTAACAAAAAGTCTGAGAAATGTAAATGGCGGATTTTCTGGCCACCAGAGAGCTGTGCATGATGATGTATTGGGTGCTCCAAAAAAATTAAGAACGTAATGGTCATTGTAGCCAGCCTAGTTTAAAGGAACCCCCCCATGTATCGGTGGTGATGAGAACCAAAAGGAGTCCTTAAGGTGTCTTGTTCCTCCTTGCTTTGTTCTGTGTATACCTGGCTTAGGATTCAGCCTTCATGGTTAACCACACACATGAGAATGCACAAAATAATATCCCAGTGAGAAAGTGAATATTCCAAATATAGACTTATATAGGGAGTGTACAGAGAGGTACAGAAGTGGCATTCCCCGTATGTTAAATGAGGTAATAAAATAATTAATGTAGAATGGTGTAAAAGATATGCTTAAAACTCTGAATACAAGCCAGACAGTGAGTTAGACAGACAGGGAAGGAGTAAAATTTATGTGAGGCTCTATGGAGGTTAATAAGTTGTAATAAATAGTAGAGTACAGAAGAGCTGCACTGAAACTTGAATCTTTGTTACAGCTAATTATAGGCTGAGGTGAAAGAAAACTACAAGTTTCTCCTCAGAACAGTCTGCCTACTTCAAGCCAAATAAATTAAGAATGACATCCTTGGGGTGGGGGGGGGGGTGGGGGAGATAAACCATAATTTCTTGCTTGAATTACAACACTGTAACAAATGGTATTTTTCTCTTGATTGAATGGTAATATAATGCAAGATTGTTACCTACCTTAAGTTCTCTAAAAAAGATGCTACTCCTAGCCCACTCAACAATGGAGAAGAGGGTTTGGTCAGCCATTTTACACATAAGCCCAAAAGTGTTGAGCTTCTCGTGTTTGCTTCTGTTGGCTTGTTCTTGCTGCAGATATGCCATGATCTTAGCTTGGACTTGCGGCTCATCTGGCTCACATTTCAGGAGTTCCAATATCAGATGTGGAATACTTGCTGGTGAGCTTGTTTGATAACTATCCATGTATGAGTAGCCCATTATTGACTCTGGTGAACTAGTGTAAGGGTCAGGGTACTCAGACTTGATAGCACGGCTTGGAAAATGGCCATAGGTTTGGTAACCTTGCAAACTGCCATGGGGTGGCATTGTCATACTAATTGGAGAGGTTACAAAGGGACTTCTGTCATAGTCTGTAGGAGGCAAGGCAGTATGGTTCAGAGGTAGGCCTTTGGAGGCAGAATGGATGTTCTGGATTGCAGAGGATATTGTCAGGTCAGTTGGCATTGCTTGGATCACCTGAGTCATGGCTTCCAGTTTAAGTCCATTTGCTCGGATAAGAGCTTTCTTCTGCTGCTTCAATGCCCTGTCTCTCTTGTACATTGGTCCAAACTTGTTCCGACCACCACGCATTCGGTCAGCTCGCACAGCTGCCAAGGGAGAAGAGGAAGTAAATCATAATTAAAACTTGGAATCAACATTCTTTAATGAAACAAACATAAGACAGAGCAGAAATGTAAAAATGTAACTTTTTTTCGAATTCAAAGCAGCACTTTTATTCCTAAAAAAAAAAAAAAAGATTTATTTTGACTTAATAAATGTCACTTTTTTCTGGTAATTTAAATATCACATGCATGTATTACTAACATAGAAGGACTTTTCTTTACATTGATTAGGACACAGGGACAAACACAATGGTTGGCTACAGGAATTTCACACCTGCTATGGGATCATGTGGAGATCTCAATGTATATTTGGTTTTATGTCAAGCTACTATGTCATTAAGAAACAAGGGATGATGTCCAGAATTTGTCTGAGACGTATCCAGCGGACCACACTGTCTCATTATAATCATTCCATTACTGCCTTCCACCGCAGCAAAACATCTGAAACGTAAATTGTGAAATGTTCAGTAGTCACAAAGGGGAATACGTTTTTCTTGGCAAAAAGGAAATATTTCCTTTTGATGATTCCATTCAGGTTGGTGTAAAACTTTAAGAGATTTCTAGTTAGCTGAACAGCTCTAGAGAAATGTTTAGCTGCAGTTGGAATGTGCAGAGAAAAAGCTGTCAGCTTGCTGCTTTCCACACAGAAGGTGGAAACGGAATAGAAACTATTGACACTGTTCTGGCTTGTAATATCTCTGGAATTAGAAATAATTAAAACAAATCCACCTCAACAGCTGCCTTGGGAGTCATACAGGTGGTCTCTGTCATAGCAGTGTCTGTCACCATGGTATATATGTAATGGACTATCGAGGAGCTCTCACCAAGCCCACCTTGCCTAACGGCAATTAGATTGAAAGAGGAACCTTTGACAGCCTGGTGACATGTTGAGACTACTGAGATTGCTGGAGGTTAAGTTCTTGAGCTTTTATCTTAGGGATTAGTAGAACATTAAAAATTTATTATGAATGCTAGATACGCATAATACTGTACATTATCATAAGGACTTTAACGTTTAATGATTTTTTTTTTTTGGTCCATGGTGATTTAGGAACTAGACTTTATATATATTGCTATCAGGGAAATACACTATAAATGTCACAAGTATTTACAATTACGGAAGCATGTGTTCTTCCAATTTTCTAAACAAAGGAAAAGTTGTACGGATGTGTGGATAACAAAGCTAAGCTGCATTTTCTAGAGTATCTTTAAAACTACAGGCACTTTCCTTAAACTTGTAGTAAAAATGCTACTGCTAATATTGCTATTGAATGTGGATTTTGAGCAAAATGCAGGAAATTAAAATAACTAAATCACCATGCTAGTAACTAATTAACTTTAAAATCTGTATACATAGTATGCTCCCAGGTATTCCACAATTAAAAACTGTGAGCCAAATTAGATTAGCGAATGCTTTTGTGTAATGCCTATAGAAGACAAGGTGAACTGCATGTAATCACAGAAGACAAAACTTGATCCTGTATCATTGTCAGCAATTGAGAGGAGTTAAAAGTAGAAGTGGGATAGGAGTAGGATATTTTATCCTTATTAATGTCAACAATGAGAAAAGGATTCCAAATGTCCTGTTATTGTACTATTTGAATTTGGAAGAACATGCAGAGATTCAGGATTAGTGCAGTGTGTCAGTGCTAGCTCAGTCTTGTGGGCAAATAGAGTAGTATTGAATCCATCAAACTGCAGGAGGCTGATTTTTCTGTTTATCTTCAGTTATATCAACAGCTTTCCTCTACCAGACTTAGGTGATTGGGTCTTATCCTTTACGGTTCCCGTAATGGTTTATGGTTTCCCTCCTTGGCCTGATTTTTCCTGGTTAAGTGTCTAGGGTGAATGCCATTTCAGTACAATTGTAAAAATAAGGAATTTAGGAGCTTGTTCTTGGTCAAGGACATGTCATTCACTGTGAAATATGAATTTTAATATTTTATATATCAAAGATACAATGAACTGTGTATGATTCTCAAATTCAAGTCTGATAATTCTGCATTTGGTTATCTCAAAGGGTATCATACACTATTCATTGTTCTCTGTACATTAGAGAGCAAAATGAAGTAAAAAGTATACTTCAAAATGCTTTATTCTCTTTCATTTCTAATAGCATCTCAGGTGTAGCAGCACAAAAATATAGGACACAACTTTAGAGATTATTTGGTTCCTTAATCACAAAGACAAGTCAGTGTGAGGAAAAACCCTTATTTTATCTGTTTCTTTTTCCCTTATTGTCAAAGTGTATATATATATATATTAAAAAACTTACATAAACTATAAATAAAATCAGATCACTCTCCATAGCAATGGCTATCCTTTTCTAATCTGGACCCTTCTTACATATTTCATGCTTAATCTAAATTAAGTCTTTTTTTAAAAAGGTGCAAAACTAGTCTATCCAGATCCATTCATTCGCAAACTCTAAAATACTGAAATACCAAATTAGATATTTATGTGAAAAAATGGGTTATGGTTTTGACTAGTTGTTAGTGATTTACCATTTAATCATTAGATTCTTTTTTATAAAGCAACAGTTTGAGTACAGTCACCTTTCACTATAATATCAAAAACATGATAAATATGTAGTATTTTTAAAAAATAGGTATCATATATGTAATCCTATCATTTTTCAGACATGAATCTATAGTATAGTTGACAATATCAGCAAGACTATAGCTCTTACCTTCCAATTTCATTCCAACACTTAGACATTTTTGAAATCGACAGTAAGGGCATCGTTTTCTCTGTGTTTTGTCAATCTGGCAATTCTGATTTTCTATACATGTGTACCTTTTGTTATTCTGGACTGTTCGCTTAAAGAATCCCTGTATGATAGATACAAAAGTTAGCCTGTTTTGCTGGAATAGCATGTTTCTGTATTTCATTTTATGGAAATCATTGACATATTTTTCAGACATCACTCAAGCACTTATGAAGTTACATAGTTTGTTTTAAATTACAGGGAGATGTACCCAGGAGAAAACCACCAGATTCCAGAGGAGGGTTTTTTCTATTAGTGCTGTTTTACGGACTTTTGTCAAAGCCATGACCAGCTGTAGTATCTTGTGTCCCTAACAGTGGTAGGAGGAATAGTCAGGCTGACCAGTTCCTTTTGTATTCTTTAATTGTAAAATGATTAAAGTCTTCCTTTTAAAGTATTTTTCCATGAAATAAGTAGGGACGCTTGCAAAGATAACAGAAATACAGAGTACCTGTGGCTACAGTACATCCCAGTGGTGCATGCTAGAGGCATAATAAGTGCTTGTTGTTCATTTCTCATTGATTATTAATGAAACTATTATGTGCTAAGTTATTTTTTCCGTGCAACTAAATATTTTAAATTGTATTGTTCAAAGGCGTTTCCTTTACAGTGTATTACTTAAATAACCATAAAGAACTTTAAAAATATTTTACATTACAAATTTGACATGTCATCAATTCCTAAGTATTTAAACCCTTTAGTATAATAGAACCATGCAGATACATTTATCTTCAAACATAAGTTGCATTTCCAAATATTTTATTTTCAAAATTAATGAATGATGTAAAACAAATCATACATTAGTTACTTGACTTTGTGTCAAGTGAGTTCTGACAGTATATAGTTTGTATGAAAAAAGTGCATGGCCATTATAGTCACAGAAATTTACATTGTAATATTGAAGGATGAAGAAATATTATGAAAGCTGCATTAGATTTTGCAATGATATGTATTGAGGATACTTTTCCTACTTTATCTTCCAGGAACAGAAATACCCTGCATGTATATAAATCAACCAAAATCAATATTTAGGGCAGTTAGGAATGAAAGTTGTCCTAGAACTATATCACTTCACAATAGCAAAATACTTAAAAGCAATGATAAAACTTCAATGCAAAATAGTCCAAGTTGTTTCCATTTGGGCAGATGAGACCTTTCCAAGAGACTTCTAAATCCTAAAGCTTTTTGGGGTTTTTTTTTTTTTTTTTTACATTAATGTAACAAGACACAATCAGAAATAAGTCAAAATATTACACATCTGTTTTCTTTATCTTTTTTCTGCTTATATTTGAAACTTTTTTGCTGTACTTGTGTTTGTATGAAGTAATTAGTACAGAACCTTGCAGCTTTCACAGGTGAGAAGTCCATAATGGTACCCAGACACTTTATCTCCACAGACTGGACACAGTTCCTCAAGGTCTTCATCATAAGAATAATTCACCATTTTAAACTGAGACACTGGGGAAAGGAGAAATAGCACATTAATTAGAATTTACATTAATAACTCAAATTTTCTGCAACTGTTCTCATCTAGAGAGAAAGCTCACTTATACACACCACTGCAAATTGGGGAAAAAAGTTTTATTTTTTAATGCAAGCTGTGTTTTAAGACATGCAATTTTTCATCAACAGCAAATCTGTACGATACTTAGCAAATGAAACAAAACCCATCAGATCCTCGGTTTTATGTTCTAAATGTTTATATTTACAGAATGCCCTTAACCTAGTCTGTAGTTGATGGAATTATAAACTAAATGAATTCATTTAAATCCGAAAATGATCAGGGGCAAGCTTTTAAAAAAGCAGAATGAAAAGATTGTGTCACTTGCGTATTTAAAGTAACTCAGTTCGTTTCTTTTAAAGTTTTCTTTCAACATCAGCCTGCAAATATTTACTTAGCCTAAACTTGTATCGTACAGACCCAGCACTTTTGCGCCGCGTTAAATGCAAGTTACTTACTTGCAAGACCAGCGTAAAGCAACGTCCTCCGCGCCCCCCCAAATTCGTTGTCTCGAGGTGACCTCCACCCCCCCCGAGCCAGCGCACTCTGCTGCCCTGCCCCAGGCGATGGGGTGAGAGCTGCGAGCCCGGAGCCCCCGGGTTTCGCAGCTAGCGGTCCCGCGGCGGCGGGGGAGACGCTGTCAGCTCCCGTCGACGCGTCTCCCCGCGGGTCGCTAGAGGGATAGCGGGCTGGGGCCGCCGTCCTCAGGGGCTGCGGTCAGGGTCTGTCCAGCCGGCGCCCCGGGCTACAGGGGGCTGGCGGGAAACCTGCACGCCGGGACCGCCTGAAGTTTCTGCCGCTCGGGGAAAAGGCGGGGAGGAGTCGGCTGTTCGGGGGGTGGGGGGGTGGGTGTGTGTGTGTAAAACACGCTGAATAAAGGCATAGAGCGCGGTCACTCGAGCCGGGCTCCCCCCACAGAGTCCAGTCAGCCGCTCTGGTTATTCCTAAAAAGAAACCCCGCCGCTCACCACGGGACTGGTTTCCTTCCCTTTCCCTGCTGCTAAACGTCCGATCTGCTCGGCAAGCGCCGCGGCAACGGAGGGTTCCTGAGCAAGGGGAGAGGCGCCGGGCATCGCAGCGGCACCGCTTAGGATGTCGCCTCTGCCCGAACCCCGTGGCTGCCACAGTTCGGGGGTACGGGGGCGGTCAGAATCTGCCCGAACTCCCCGGGCCGGGCGTCCGGCTGCGGGGGGGGCGAGAGCTGTCCGCCCCTCCGCCGGGGCAAGGGGGCTGCGCGGGGGGGGAGGGGGCATTAACCCACCAGCACACATCCGGGAAAACGTTTCCAGAGCGACCTCAGCACGGCCGGGGATCGCCGCCTGCCAGCGGCATGGGGCGGACGCGGGGCGGCCGCAGGCGGAGGAGAAGGAGGGCCCGGACCTCCCCTGTGTTCCCGGGGCCGTGGCTCCAGGGCTTGGCGCTGGGACGAAGTTTCCCCTCCTCGCAGGAGAAACCAAGTGGGAAAGCAGGGGTTTTCCGAGCGCCGTGCCCTGGCACGGAGCTTCCTCCGCGGGCGAGGAAAGGGGCTGACGGGCCGCCCCCAGCCCATCCCGCCCCTGCTTCCCAGCAGGTTCCCGGCAGGAGAGGGGATAATTTCGAAAGAGGAGCGGGGCAGGAGTTTCTGCCCAGCGAGAGGCGCGCAGGACAGGGCGGGTAGTACCCGCGCATCAGGCTGCCGGCTCCGCGGCAGGGAGCCGACCCCCCCGCGGTAGCCCTAGGACGGCGTCCCCGCCTCCTCCCTCCGCGCAACGCTCCGGCGCGGAGCGGGGCACCGGGAACGGCCCCGTCCCGCCGCGCAGAGGCATTTCCAGCGCTGCCCCAGCTCGGGCATCCTGCTACCTTCCCGTGTACCCCGCAAGGGAGCAAATCCGCCGCGGCGTCGGGGCTCTCTGCTGCGAAGTTTCGCACCGCCGCCGCTACCACCTGCGCTGTGCCTGTGTGCGCTGCACCCGCGGAGCAGAGCCGCGGCTGAGCTGCAGGGACGCCGGCAGCAGGCTGTCCCGCCGCCGTCCCTTCGGGACGGTGTGTGGCACACGGAGTGCTCGGCAGGACCCATTCGCATAACTCCCCCGCCATAAACTTCGAGTCAGTTTTGCGCGCGGACCGTGGACGAGACCGACCCTCCCGGCCCCGAGCAGTGACTGTCGGGGCGTCTGCAACCTGGGGAAGGCTCCTGCCGGCCAAATGATTGAACGTTCCCCGGCCGCAGTTGCACCTCCTGGCTGGGGTCTTGCCGTCGCCTCGGCGCTGGTGCCCCGGCCCCCTGTGCCCGCCCAAGCCACGCTGGAAGTTGGCCCGCGAAGGCAGGGGCTCGGCGGGGCGGGAAGCGGGCGGCGGCGGGGGAGCTCGCAGCCAGCGGCCGTAAACTTTTTTGGCAGGACGAAGGGGCGGTTTGCCATGGGGGGCCCGAGCGTGCGCAGAGGGGGAGCGCTGTGCCTTTCCCCCCTTACCTTGCATGTTTTCCGGCATCTGCCCCTGTTCCCCATTCGACCGGGCGAGTCCCAGGGCCTCCGTCTCCACTTTGGGCAGCATGACAAGGCGGCTGCGGGCCGGGCTGGGGGCTCCGTGTCCGTCCGCGACACCAGCACCTGGACACGGCAGCACAGATTTAGCTGGAGCAAGGGGCGCTCGGCGGCCGCTGCCTCTTCCTCCTCCTCCTCTTCCCTCCCTCTGCTCCACGCCAGCCCTTGTCCTGCTGCAGCGGGAGCACCGAGCGGCCCCGGCCGCCGGGAAGCGCCGCCGGGTGCCCACGGCTGAGGGAGCCGCGGAGCGGTAGTCAGGCTGCAGGCGGCGGGGGCGGAGAGGAGAGGAGAAGGAGGAAGACGGGGTGCCGGGGAGGAAGGAGGAACCCCGGGAGCCCGCAGCAGCTCCGCCCGGGGCTCAGCGCGGCGGCAGCCGGGCGCCCCGATCCATGCGGAGCGGCACAGTGCACGGGAGCGCTCTGCCGCGCTGGTGCTGCTGGACAGGGTTTCCACCCCCGTCCCCCTCCTCCCTTCCTCCCTCCTCCTCCTCCTCCTCCTCTTCCTCCTCCCCTTCTTCCCCCCGCCACAAGTGCGGAGGTGCCGAGTCGGGACCTCTAGCCCCAGGCCCGCAGGGAGGCGCTCCCGGAGCCCGGGGGCTGCAGGTCGCGGGGGGCTCCGGCGAAGGGAGGCCCCGACACCGTCCCTGCAGCCAATAAGGCAGAGGCGGGATGAGCAACACCCTCGGCGCACACACACGCACCACACATACACGCACGGGAGCACACACACTTGCCCAGCGCGCTCACCCCCAGGTTGTTAAACCGGGCTGTGGGTTGGGGACCTGGGCGGCAGCCACCTCTTCCCGCCCCAGCGGAGCCCGGTGGGCCATTGGCCCCGCCGAGCCGGGCTGCGCCTGCCCTCCCTCCCGCGATGTGCCGCCTTGCCAGGGGGCAGCTCCGCTCCAGCTCCCTTCGGGCGGCGGGGCAATCCCCCAGCCCGGCCACCTGCGGCTGCGGGACCCCGGCCCTCGCCTTCCCTTCGGGCCGGCGGGGGTGGGCAGCTGAACCTCCTGCTCTTGGAGAACCCCAGTCTTTGCGGCCACGTTGCCGCCGCGCAGCCCTGGAGCCTGAGAAAAGCGGGCGGGAGCCGCACTTGAGCTCTCTTTACCTATTCTGGCTTTTTGGGTCTCCGTCCCCTAAACTTCTTGCGAAATCTGTCGGTGCCGCTTGCACCGTTTGCACAAAAGCCAATGCCCTGGCAGAGCCATCGCTTGAGCAAGAGCCTCCCTTCCCCGGCTCACGGTGCAGCAAGCGGCACTCGTTTCAAATTGTCCCAAACAACTCGTTTCTCGCAAGCGAGTGCCTCAGCGGCGAGATCGGGCGACCCCGCGGCGCGGCGTGGTGGGGGCCCAACGGGCGACGGGGTGCCGAGCCGCCCAGCAACTCGGGCCGGGGGTCTGCCCGCCCCCGCTGGCCTTCCCGCCCCTTCCACGCTGAAAGCGTCCGAGGGGCTCCGCTCTCAGTGCGTCGCGTAGGTTTGGCGATGTGGCATGAGTGATATTTGCACCTTTGAAAGCATCCGAGCCCACCGCCCGAGCGCTCGGCTGCCCGTACTGTGACACCTTAATCTCCGTTGTGTATATTAAGAACTGAAAATATTTGGCGGTGAAAATTGCTTCCGATTGAAAGTGAGGCGCGAAACTCTCTCCAGCACAGGGTATAGTGTTTCCCATCGGTTGGGACAGAGCTTGTGAAAACTGACCCTTGTTGTAACTTACTGAATACTTGTGATGATCGCAAGGTGACCAGCGGTGGGACAAGCCCTCCACGTGCAGAGAGAGGACTCGGCTGTGCTCTTTGCTAGACAGTTTAAACTTTTCGCATCCAGTAATTGGAAGAAGAGACCTTTGCTTAATTCAGCGCAGATCCCGAGCCAACCCAACACCACCACCACCGGAGTAGAAAATGTCTTTTTCTTTCCTTTTCTGTGCAGGGTTTGATATTTTGGAGATGGACCCAACGCGCAGAGAGGCTCGGACCTCTCGGGCTCCTTGTATTCTCACCCTTTCCCCATTCCCTTTTGGGCCAGAGAGCGAGCAGGCGAACTCTTGATCTATATCAACACGTTATTTCTCAAGTTATAATTTCACAGTTTAGCAGTTCGCCTGCGAGTAAGTTTTAGCACAGCAACATGCGAGCTGCGGGAGCGGCTAGCTCGATGGCTAAGACGAGGTGGCTAAAAACCATCCCAAGGGAATGCCCTCGTCTCTAGGCAGAAGTAGCTCGGGCTGAGACCCCCATGTCGGCCCTTGGGAAGCTGTTCCTAGATACATTAATTACAAACAACCCCTCTGACAGGCGTCGCCGTGTGGCATCGCCCTGCGCTAAGCCCGGGCGGCTCAGCACTGGCGGCGTCCGCAGCGCAGCGGCGGCTCCGCTCCGCTCCCCCGGGCGCCCGCCGGGAGGGGGTCCGGGCTGTGGGCCGGGGGTCTCCGCGGTGCGGCGGGGCCGCGGCCCTCCGGCCTTGCGAGCCTGGAGCCGGGCCGCTTCAGCCTGCTGCTGGCCCGACGGGTGGCCAGAGGACCTCGGGGTCGGCTCGTAGAGGAGCTTCGCCTCCTCGCAGCCCTTCCCCGCAGGAGAAGCGTTGTCACAGCACAGCTCCGGCTGCGTTTACAGCAGAGCATGGGAAGTTTAGCACACATCGGCAGGACACCGCCGGACCTGGGTCCTGAAGCCCGCTGGTTTCCATCGGGGAAAGAGTCGGTCCCTTCCCTCCCGCTCGCCGCCGGGTGGGTCACGCCGCTTGGCGACGCCCCGCCGGGGCGCTCCGTGCCGCCGCTCTCGTTATTGCTGCTCGGGGAAAGGCACCCGCATTTTAGGCGAAAGCTGGCGAAGGAAACCCCGCGTCCAGACATGGCAGGAGAAACCAGCCCGAGCGCAGCCGTGGCCAGGCGGCCTCCGGTCCCCGCGGGCAGACCGGCGGGGACGGCCGCCTGTCCCCGCCGGCTGCTGACCCGGGCCGGGCCGGCTCTCCCCGGCCAACACTCCCCCTCGGTCACGGCCCTAGCACCAGTTCCAGGGCGCTTCGCTCCTACTAGTGGGCTTAATATAATTCCGCCGGGGAAGGGTTTGGAGAGAGTTCAAACTGTACATCGCAAAGCCACTCCGCGAGCTATAGCTATGGATGAAAATACTTTGGAGTGGTTATTACACATCCTCATTTCTCCGAAGTAACAGTTTAGGGCAGTACATATTATAAGTGATACCTGGTCCCTTGTGGCTACATTTAATTTAACATGGAGTTCTAGCTCTCACGATTGCCTTGAGCAACCTTAATTACCCTTTCTTCTAATCTCTTCTCCATTCCTTACTAAGTTCTCCAAACTTTTTTTAATGTGATTTCTCTCCTGAGTTTGCTTGCCTTGTTCTGACTTTGCCTGAAGGTCTTGATTGACGCGTGTAATTATAATTATAAAAGATGATGGCTCGGGGAGCTTCCAGCAGCCTTGATTAGTACAAGGAGCAAGACCTGGAATATTTTATACTTCCCTATTTAAATGTATGTACATTTACATTAAAAAAACACAGTCTGATTTTAAATAATCTGAAGCTCCTTCTACCTCTTTGTTTTCAAGGTAGAAGGTTCTATGTGATGATATTTCAAGGCAAGCTCCAATTTCTTACAGCTTCAAAGAGGCCACAGAACCTGGGCAAATTTCAAAGCCTTTTTCCCTAAGCAGGGACATTTCTAACATTGAGGGTCTGCTCGATGAGCAACAAATAGCACGCTCCCTTCTAGCTTTTTGTCAGAAAGTGTCCCGGGGAAGGTTTGATTTATCTTCCCAGCAAGCAAACTAGCGAAAGAGAACCTTTTTGGGGGAATGTTCAAGACAAACTTTGCAGAAGCAAATGAAATAAATAAATAAATGGAGGACTGAACCTTGTCTTCTGGGAAGTCTAAATCCAACGCGATCAAAAAGACTTAGAGGGAAGTATTTAAGAAGGAGAGGAATCCACATCCTCTCCCCCCTGTCTCTCCTGCTGAGCATTCCCGTTTGCCGCCAGCCCAGAGCCGCTCTGAGCAATCACTCGCTGAAACCGGTGGCTTCAGCCAGGCGCGGGGCGAGAGTTACCGCCACGCAGCCTGTCCCCGGCGCAGGGACACAGCCCCGGGCACAGGCTGGCAGGGCCCCAGGCACGGAGCGGCGCAGCCCCGGGCACGGAGCGGCACAGCCCCGGGCACAGAGAGACACAGCCCCGGGCACAGAGCGTGGCAGCCCCGGGAAACGCCCCGGAGGAGGCAGCGTGTGACAGTACGGCAGGCACAGGACCCCTCCGCACCTGGGAAAGTTTATAACGCGAGTTTGCTGCTTCACCTCACACACCTCTCACGCCCAACTTTACGAGACTGTTTACACCACGAAAAGTGTATCCAATGCAGACCTCTTCTCTTCTCTTCTCTTCTCTTCTCTTCTCTTCTCTTCTCTTCTCTTCTCTTCTCTTCTCTTCTCTTCTCTTCTCTTCTCTTCTCTTCTCTTCTCTTCTCTTCTCTTCTCTTCTCCTCTCCTCTCCTCTCCTCTCCTCTCCTCTCCTCTCCTCTCTTCTCCTCTCTTCTCTTCTCTTCTCTTCTCTTCTCTTCTCTTCTCTCTCTTCTTCTCTCTTCTCTTCCCTCTCCTCTCCTCTCCTCTCCTCTCTCCTCCTCTCTCTTCTCCTCCTCTCCTCTCTCCTCTCTCCTCCCTCCTCTCTCTTCTCCCTTTCGTCTCCTGTCTTTCCCTCTCCACTCCTTGTCATAAACAGATCACCCCCACGGTACGAAGGGGAGGGTACCTCGAAACCTTCCAAATCCCGTAGCCAACGGGCTCCTCTCATCACTTTGCAGAGGAAATAATTGCTTTTAATTCCTAGGGATTAATTTGACCGGGCGCTGTTAGTGCCTCTAACTCAGGCTTTAGAAAGTAAACTGTCCCTTCCAGAGAACTGAAACAAACAAATAAACAAAACCCCCAACGGCAAAAATATACTTTTTTTTTTCTGTAGGGTTTTTTTTTTTTAATCCACTGTCAGCGAAACAGAGTGGGTGCTCTAGGCTGAAATGCTTTCTGTAGTAAAACGCACGCCACAGAGCATCGCTTTCCAAAGCCTATTGCCTTTTTTCTGCTGCGAATCATTCACTGTTGCCTTACGGAGATGTCGATCCTCTCTGGTCCGACACAGAGAACCATTTCCAAACAGTCAATTATTGACGAGAAGCTATTTTTCAAGCCCAGCCAAGCTTACTGCTGCACGCTGGAATGCACTGCTGCCTTATAAACACCCGGCAGCAGCGTGATGCAAAACTACAGGAGACTCCGGAGTGAGGAGTGAGCCGGGCCAAGTGGGTGGTAAAGCATCTCTGTGATTGCCTTTCTTTTATTGCTAAGTGAGTCATCAGTGAGGTGTCGTAACACTTCACCTCGTCCTGCCGCTGTCTGCTCCGGCCCGCCCGGCTCGAGGCGCGCTCCCTCCCGCGGGGCCGCCCGCCCGAAAGGCGGCACGCGTGTGGGCAGGGACAGTTAGTCTTTTCTTGTTGCGAGGCGGCTTTCTGACGGAGATTTTGCTGAACAAACTGGAAGGCGTGGAAGGGCTGAGGCCCCGGGGGATGCGAAAGCTGAGGCACCCCCGGGCGCCTTTCGGGAGGCGGCGAGCCATGCCCAGAGCTCGCGAGAGGGGTTCCCTGGATCCATAGCATCAGCAGCGAACCGCAGCCTTTATCCATTAGGACACTTAAAGATCCAGTTTTGCAAACAGGATCTCTGCTAGATTTTTTTTTCTTTTTCGCTAAATTACATGACTTCTGTAGGGAAAACGCCGACTAGTCCCGCACTGCTTGGACCTGTTGCCGCTAACGGTGCGACGGGAAAACGTTCTCGCTCTGATCGCTCCTGCCTGCTTCAGGGTTGGCGGCTTCCCCTCTCTAACGGGAGGCGAGGAGGTGAATCCAAAAGCAGGGTCCCCTCTCCGCGCCGGCCCACCCAGAAGCGGAGCCGCTGCCCGGCGCGGTGCTCCGCGGTGCGGCGCGGCCGGCAACGCTGCCGGCGGGAGCCGCCGAGAGGCCAGGCCGAAGGGACGCCGCGGAAGGTCCCGGCGCTCCCCGCCTCCGCCGTGAGCCCACCGCCCCTTTCCAGCACTTATAATTATTTACTTTTCTGATGAGGCTCTTTTGTTTCTGTCTGTACTGCCCTTTTGGAGCCGAGTGTGGAACATCCAGTTAAAAAAGCTAGAGCTTGGTCTGGAAAGACAAAACCTCCAAATATATTTATATATAAAGCAAGGCTCCTGTCAGGGCTGAGCGCCAGTCTCTGTATCATAAGAGATAATTGATTTCTATCCTGCACAGACAGGCTTAAAAATGAAATTTCTTTTGCTGAGGCAACTGACCTTGATGTGCTGGTGAAAAAAAAAAAAAAAAGATGTTTTAGGTCTGCTTCTCCCCCCCCCCAATTATGTTTTGAAGCTTGGAAAACTTTATTTAAAAATAATTTAATAGGTGATCTTTATAATGAAAAAAGTTTAAGCTTATATATATCATATAAGATTTCTCCACATATAAGCATAGAATCATAAAACAAACCATAAGAAGATAAACTAGGCATAGTTTATACTGAGAAATCTTGAAATCTTGATAAGGATTGTGTACATATGCATGTCTGTTCGTTGTATATAAGAATGTATTAATATATATTAATATATAGGGTTGTATATGTAATATATATAATATACTTGTGTAATATGTGAGTAAACTCTAGACATTAATAATAATCTGGCATGAGAAGTTGTAATGGTTTTCCCCATACTGCAGCCAAACACAACTCCTGCTGCAGATAATTCTTCCCTTTCACCCTATATAAAGACAAGTTTGAGAGGTGACCTCTAAATTACCCACACGGACAAGTGGCTGGAGGCATTTTGTCAGCATTGGAGGTTTCCCTCTGGAGACCACAGGCAGCATCGTTTCTACTTCATACATTTGAGTATTTAAAATCAGACTAACTGGAAAAAATCGGGTGTAAATGTAAATACTGCCCCTTTTGTAGATAGCTCATTTGCAATATAACAATGGGGAAAGTATTTAATGGGAAGAAAATTGACAAAAATAAAGAATAACAGCAAAAGTTCACTGTTATAAAAAAAAAAATCACCTACAGTTTATGTCTCCCAGTCCTCACACAGTCCAATCTGTTCGCTCCTATGGAAGCTTTCCCTGCATCATTGCTGGCCAAAAACCCAATCCAAACTTTCAAAGAGAGTATTTGCTGTCTTTCTTAATCATATGAAATTTCATTATATATGCATTTTAATAATAATAATACAGAAAAAAACCCGTTGCCAAACTCAAGAGCACTAATTATAATACTGTAAACTGCCTGAGGACATACATTAGAATTAAGATGGCAGTAAGTATTATACAAGCTGAAAAAATTCACAGTAAGAAACTACAAGTATTTTTTCCTCTTATATAACCATTTTTTCACATTAATGAAACAGTTATTTCTGTTAAATAATCATTTCTTATGCTTATAAAAATTACATAGTGTCCCTGAGAACACTAAGACAAAAGGCTAGTTAGAGGCAAAATAAAACTAGTCAAATAGCTTTGTATTGCTCCAGCATCTGGTAGAAAAAAATCATAGCACATCCATAAAAATTTTTATAAGTCCTTACGATGTTCTTCATCTGGAAGATAGGATGTACTATTAAGATTTTGTATGTTCTAGCTGCCTCTTTGACTATATGACTACAGTCTAAAAGCAGGTATCAACAACCAGTAGTGCCCACTCACATTCCAGCTCCAGGCTGGTTGTGTTTGCTCTCCAAGGGACAGATCCACTCCCATTTAAATTGGGGGAGTCTGATTTGCATTCATGGGAGCTGGGTGAGGCCCTCCTTGCTGGGAGAAAGCTAGGTCATTCTTGCTGTGGCACGTCACTGATTTATACCAAAACGTAACTTATTCCCAGGTGGGGGAATGCACTGGGTGCATGTCCGCAAAGCAGGTGCTCCCTCACAAGAGCACCTCTCAGCTCCTGCGGTGGGAAGCAGCAAATGCCTGTGGCCTGAGGGGCTGGCAGGGTGGGAGGCTGCAGAGGCCATGGCAGGCTGTCACAAGCCCACCTGGTCTGCCTCAGATTAGAGAGGAAAAAGCCAAGGAAGCGCTGGGAAGAACTTGACAAAAGTGAAAGTCCAGGGATGGGATTTACTCTTAGGAGCACCTGACCCTGCTGCTGATTGTACTTATACCCTGGGAGGACAGCTTTTTCTCCCAAAGAATTACTTTTCAAGAGCAAATAAGAACAGAATCGAGGTCCTTCCTATTTGATTCCTCCACCTGCAAGCAGAGGCCTGCAGGGTGGTGCCAGTTACATTTAACCCTTACAGGTACATGGTGATCAGTTTACAATGCTGACTTAGATGTGCTTTTCAGGGATGCCACCATGGGCTCTGACCATGCAGTGTCATGCAAGGGCAAATTCCTCCCCCTGACTCAGAGCACGCAGGATTTCAGAGAGTTTCACAGGATTTAGACCTGCTTTTTCTGGGTCATGCTTTGCAAATCTGTCCCAGTTTGTCTGTGATACAGCACACATATAAGCGCATTTTGGAGGTGTGGTGACAACAGCGCTCTGCTAACTTATGTCTCCTACCAACCTGTTTCTCATATCCGCATGATTTAGGGATCCCAGACCTGCCAGTCTTTTGGAAGCCATGAAAATGGCACTTGGTCTAAATATGACAGATAGGAGTGTCTTATTTTCCCTTCTCCTTGGGTTGTATCCTTTTACCCTGAGAAACCTTACTTGAGTGACCACTCTTCAGATACATGAGATATATTATTATTTTACTATCCCATGAATGCTGAGGAGAGAGGACAAGAGGCTCCTCCAGCACCTTTCCCTCCCTGGCAGCCAAAACCAGCAAAAATCAGAGCAAGGTCCAGCTGGGCACCCCTTTTCCTTGTGTTTCTGGGGGCAGAGCTGTGTGAAGGAGCACCCCACACCTATAGAGGAGCACCAGAAGGTCTCTCGCTTTGACTTCTCTGTGGCTTTGGTGGGATGAGCCCAGCCTGATCCTGGCCAGAGCCATGTCCAACATGCCTGGGACCATCCTGTGTGAGGCCTCTGGCTGTTGCGGACGGGATACACTGATGGCACTGCCGAGGGGTTCCACATGGCTCCCTCCAAGGAGAGGTGTCAGGAGCCCAATGCGAAGTGGGGCTGGCACCAGGCACAGCCAGCCAGAAGGCAGGCAGTTGCAGGCCTGGTAGTGTGATCCATGGGGCATTACTCCTCCAGCCATCCATTTGCAGCCCAGCAAACCTCACTGTGGTGTTGGGCACAGTTCTGGTGTGGGAGATGTAGGGCAGGTGAAGAGGGTGAGAAGTGAGCCCCTAGGGGCCAGCTGCCTGGGACACAGCCAGGTCTGAGGTGGGAGCCCTTCCCATGGGCACCCTTCCCTTCCCAGGGAGAAGCAGCAGCTCCACCCAGGAGATCAAGGTCACGTTTCAGTTATGTTTGAGGTTATTTCCTGCAGCTGGTGCTGTGCCCTCCATCCCCACGGTCCCAGAGCCTCCCTTGATGGTGAGGTGCCCATATCACACTCAGCATCAGGGTGAGCACCTTGCCTGCCATGTGATGATGCGCTTTGGGGTCAAGAGGAGGAGAGCGAGCCCTGGTTCCCACATGGGGGCCAAAGCTCTCTTCTTTCATCCTTGCCATAAATTGCTATGCCAAGGTGCAGCCTTGCAAAACCCTGGGCTGTGGAACCTGCAGCGCTGCTGGGCCGGAGGAGCTTTCTGCTCTGCGAAGGAGAGGTTTCCCTTGGCAAGCCTTCTCCAGCCCCTTTCAGCCCTGGCAGAGAGGCAGGGCATGCTATCACTCTGTCAAAGGGAAAAGCACCTTGATCCCGGTGTCTGGCGAGAGGCAGAATACGAGGAGAAGGGCAGGGAGGTGGCAGGGAGAAGCACCCGCTGAGGCTCGGCCACAGCTGCTGCAGCCCTGGCAGCCCGGGGCAGCCGGGTGTGCAACACCCCTCGGTCCTGCAAGCCAGAGCAACCTGTGCCTGCTGGCTTCCTGATGGGGGGTGGGTGCTGTTTCCATATGATACTGAAAATATTCACTTCTTTGCTGCTCTGAAGTCTTCACTGACTTTTATTATCCAGCCCACCCCCAATGAATGATGATATATCTGCATTTTTAGCTATAAAAAAGAATCTGCATTTGACATGTATATTACAAAAAAAGACCTGAAAACATTCCTGGGTTTTTCTTCAACAAGAATAGTCAGGCCAGAAGCAATTTAAATCTTATTTTTGCAAATGTTTATACATGCACAAACACACAATTTCACAGTTATTGGCAATTGTAATAGATAAAGATACCATTAATTATCTGATTATATATTCGATAATGACATTATCTCTGGAGAAAAGTGTTACTCAGTGAATCACCAGCTATTTTCTTACATTTTTACATTGTATCATAAAGTTCTTTTTTGCCTAAATATAGGTACAAATTAATCAGTTTTGTTGGCTTGCCCAATTGTAACAATTTTTTTCAGTTTGGGCAGCCCCAGATCTAATATATTTATGCAGAGTCTTCAAAACAGTTAGAAAACTGTTACTTACCAACTGATGTAAGTCCATGTTTTATAGATTCCTGTACGGTGGCTGTGTGGGAACCAGAAGACATTATTGGGTGTAAATATACAGTACCCTTGGGTGCAAGGTGTACCACATTGAGTACAGAAGAGGTGCAGCCTGTAAACTTTTCTGGCCTTGAGACCCAGGCTATAATAACCTTCAGTGAAAGTCGGCGTGATGAACAACAACAAAAAAATTATCCAAGAATTCAGAAAGTAAGAAGCATGTCTTTGAGTGGACTCTGTACTTTTTCCAGCATTAGTGACCTGCTGTAAACCATGTATCCCATTTCATGATAGTCTCTAATCAGAAGAATTGGAACTTGTGATAGGTTTGGCACTGTCACGTGATTTTGTACAGCTTGATAAGAGGACCCTGTTATAAAGTGACAGCAAAAGAGATAAGAACTCTTGGCAGATAATGGCAGAGAAATGATTAACCTAGAGTGGAGAGGTGCTATGAAGCCCAGAGAGTGGAAGGTTGTAAAGTTGTGGGGTCATAAGAGCATACTGAGTGGATGAAAAGCCATACCAACATAAGTGTAATGACTATAAACTCAGACTTGTGACCTGTCTTCTTGATGTCATCGCCTCTTTGCACAGTGGACAGCAAGCATGGTTGTTTTGGCTTCTGTAAACACTCTTTGGATGGCAAAACAAGCAAGTGCTAATTCCTTAAAAGAGGCTTCTGAATGCGCTTGGGATTCTGCACTCCGAGTAACAGCACTAGCAAATCTCTGGTGGTGGTTTGTCAGACAAAACCATTTTATTGCCCCAGTACTCAGGCTGGAGACTAGCTCCAGGTTGTAGCCGTTTAGTTGAAAGCGTACACTACTTTCTCAGTAAAGAGCTTTACAGCAGGGTTAAACATTGATATCCCAGGATTATGATACATAGTATTGCACTCACCTTTAAAGCTGCGAGATACAATACCTATTCACAGGATGTCAAATGGCTGTCAAGTGTTTTGCTGTAAATAATTATTATAAAGGTGGGCAGCTGTGTAGATGACTGGGTGATTTTTCAGCTCAGCCGTGAGTGGGTCAGGTTCTGCTTTCACACCCACCAGAGGAAACGCAGGGGCATGCCAACTCCCCGGGTGAGATTGTGCTGCATTGACAGCAGCCTGAGTACAGTGTGGCTTCTCCTTGCACTGCACTGCCATTGGCAGCCTTTGCAGCTGTAACCCAATAGATTAAGTCTGCATACACTCTGTGAGATCAGACTCTAGCCTGAATAATCAGATGATATTTGATATTTCAAGTCTCTTGAAAAATAGAGAGAAGTTATTCCACTGTGGGCTTGATCTGAAGCCTCTTGAAGTCAGCGGGAGTTTTTTTCTCTTGAAATTTGCAGAGGGCTGTAAAGCAGCATATGCTTTTTTATATACTTTGTCATGGTAGTTAGACTTTGATGATAAAGTGGCAGACAGGCTAGTTCCTGCTCAAACCAAACTGCTTTTCAGGCTCCTCCCGGCCAGGATGAGAACTAGACAGCAGGTCTGAAAATGGGGCTGATGTGGCAAACTGCGCAGTGACTCGGGCCTTACAGCCAGGAACCCTGAATTATTACTTGGTCTGTGCAGTACTGCCCTCCTCTAGAGCACCTTGGAGCAAGGATGGCAGGCCGTAGAGGGAAGGCCTGATTTTCCAAATTCTTATTAAACAACTGCATGTGCATTTTGTATGCTTTATTTACCATGCTGGAGTGTATAAATCAGACATTTGTTGACCCAGTTAATAAGTCACAATCATAAACACTCATTTTGTGTATGGTACATGCAGCAAGTAGAATCATATAGACTTGTGTACCAAAACTTTCCAGAAATCAAGTTTCTCTTCCTCTTTTTCTATACTTGTAATTATACTTGTAAAGTGAGCAAACTGTACCAAGCTACCTGACAGCAATGCTATGAATATTATTGGCTCACAATGTGTATGAAATCCTTTAAAAGCAAAACATGCTATGTGATAGTATCTTCCTATTTATTACAGGAAAAAAAAATTACAAGTCTGGTTAAACAGATACTGTGAGTGTATTTTTCAGGGTCACTGATATTTTTTTATCTGTTTAGACTGAGTGAAAGCTGGAGGCCAGCTTTTTCAGCAGATTTCATACAAACCTAAAGAATTTCACTTTCTGTCTAGCCTAATTCATTTGGTCATCAAATAGATTTTAAATTCTATTTATAAAAAATGAAAACAATCATTTATTCCAACAGAAAAGGCATGTCTTTGGGGACTGGGGATAAAATAAAAAAGAAATGCTGCAAATGATACTGTGGTTTGAAACTTTCCACTGTGGCATCAGAGACATTGCTGGAGCACTGTTGACCCATATAGAAGAGTCTCTATAAAGGAATCTGCCGTATGTGGGGGAGAGAGATACTAAATCATAGGAAATATAAAGAAACTTCATGCTTTTGGCTTCAAACTCTGTCACTCCTTTCCTTTTTTACATCAGTATCAAATGTCAGGGTCACTGAAAAATGTTATTTTTTTCCTTTCTGATACTTTGTCTCCGTGGACAGAGGAATGTATGCCAGGTGCTAACCGGATAGACTTTCTTTGCTTTTCTTTATACCTAGTCCAGTGGGGGGAAAGAAACTCATAGAGAAACTCCAGGACAATCTGTATCAGCCTGTGATCCAGCAGCTCTATGTTTAGCAGCCCGAGCCGAAAAAGGTGTGTGTAATGAGCCATACCAGTTGTACCATTGAAGCTAAGTACCTGAGTTTATGGCTGAATACTTTGCTTGATCAAGAATTTTGAACTGTAACTCTTCACATGGAAGTCTGTGGTAAAGCAGCCACCGGCCTTACTGGGATCAGCTTTTCCTAACTGTGGTTGAAACATCATAAACTCATTTTATATTTCAGTGTTTTTCAGGATTTTTTTTTTTTCCCCTTGTCATCCTGAGATGGTGAGACAGGGCTTTGGGAAGGTAATTTTATTATTTCACATATGCTTTTCTATCTCTGTTCTTTCAGGAAGATAATTCATTGAAAAACATTTAGTGGTGGTTTTGGTTTTTTTTTTTTTTTTTGCCAGTTCTTGTATGATGAAACTGTCCCTTGTTTGTCCCTCAGACAAATGTCCCTCAAAGAAAATGTACCTGATTTCAAAAGCTTGGCAACAATCCCTCCTTTGACTCTTGCGCATCAAATTATTTTGCAACCATTTACCACAAAAATGGAGTCAGAAAGAATTTCTCCTCTAATGGGCATTTTCACAAGTGGCATTTCATTTGGGGCATGTAAGGATGTTTAGAAACAAGCTCTGGAAATGGCTTGATGAATGAACAGTGACCTTTTCAAAGAGTTTTAATCCCTGACTTGTATATGTTGGTTTGAATTTAGTGAGGTCAGTCAAGAGTTTGTAATTCTCCTGTAACATTTTGGATGTTGCTCCTCTGAATCCAGTATGTTCCCTGTTGTCTTTCTATGCCATCTCAAGGTATTGCTGACTTTATCGATACGTCTCAGCAAAAGTAAGCATTTGGCACAGCACACATCAAATGACAGACATGATCCTCATTCTACTGAAAGTCCAGGGCAACTGTGGCATTGACCCTGGCATAGCACCTACCAGGCATGAGCTGTCTGCTCCTGAGAGTAGTCCAGTTGGTTTCAGCTGGAGGTTTGCTTAGGTGGAAAGAGATTTACAAACTCTGTTCTTTGATCTGGATATCACTCTTTTAAAATTTTTCTTCATTTCAGTCATTCCAATATTCCTCCTTATCTATCACAGGCATTTAAAATTCTTTTGGATGCTTCAGTGTATTTTCTCCACCTTCATGAATTTTATATTATTTTACATGTGCAAAACCAAGGCATTAAAAATATATTTTTATGTTTTTTTCCCAGTAGTTCTGTAAAAGAAATTAAGAGAATCTGATATATCTGGTGATCTTTACCTTCTGGGTTTTTCAGTGAAGTAATTACAGTACTGAAATGTAAAGTTCTAATTTATTAAGTTATCTCCATCAGTTGATTCTTAATTTCTGTTTGATCTTACAGTATGACTACACAATTAAACATCTTGTTAGTTTTGTTTTCTTACATATATATATTTTACATGTTATGTTTATCACCTCAGTAATAGAATGTAATTTCAGCATATGCTACTCTTTATTCATGATTTTCAGCACATTCAAATACAACTCGGGTGAGCAAAAGCATGGTAAGTTCTTTGTCACTGTTCAAAACATGAACTGTTTTCCCTGATTACATTCATCAGAATATTTTAGTCTTTCATATGTTTCTGTTCTCTGTTGGGATGAACACAATTTAATAGAAACCATATCTGGAGATGAATAATGAATTGTAAGAATTATAAAATTGCTTCCTGTGACTTTTCCCTAATAATTGCTTACAAGAAGTTATTTCAGTGGGTATTTCTGCTAATAAATTAAGAAGAGGAGGTAAATGCAGACATTTGTAAGTACTTTCTTAGGCTAAATGAGCAACCAGGAAACCTTCAGGACTGTTTAGGAGGGAAACTCAGTTTTGTGCAGAAGAAAGCATACAGTTGTGGATCACAGAAGTCCTCTTTTGGCCTTAACTGAAGGAGTAGTGTGAGCTTTACTGGGACACAGATTTAGTGCTAGCTCTTTGCACTGGAGAAATAAAACTTTTTCTTGGTGTGAGAAGAGCTGTTTAGGCAAGTTTTATTTGTTTTTCTCTCTGTGTAAGCAGCTTCAATTTTAATTTCCTGCACACCTCCTTTTCTTCAATAATCTAACTTATTGGCATACAAAGAGAAATGATATTAATTAGTTACTCACGGAATCTTTCCAAAGCTTATCTAGGAGATATTTACTAGAAATAGGAGCAGAGTGTTTGACTTTGTGAGAAAAGAACAGATTTCTGTGAAACAGGCAGGGGGAAATTACTTCCACGTACATAGCAGTAACAGGTGTTGTGAACTCATCCATCATCTCACATAGCAGTCGGGAGCAGAAAACAGTTTCTTCTTAGAACACTATTAATAAAATATCAGGAATATATTCCTTTGGATGGAGAAGAGGAGAAAGGAGAAAGAATCTTAAACTAGATCTTAAGTGGAACTTAAAACATTTTTAATCTGGTAGATAAATTCTCTATTTTTTCAAGATACGTACATATGTGCAAGGATGACACAGTTACTATCCCCACCTCCCCAACCCAGAAAACCCCCAACACCTTAGCTTCAGGCAGGGTGGAAATACCAAGTCTTACCTCAGGAAACTAAATCCCAGAAGACCCTGAGTGCTCTGATGAGTTCGTGACTAAGTTCTGCTCCTGAAGAAAGCTGCACATGTGCTACGCTGAGCACCGACTGGCTTTGCTTGACACCATGGAGTAAGCGCAAGCTGAATGCTAATGGAAGGTGAAAGATTGGCAAAAGAAAGCAGTTCAGAGTGGCATTTCATGTCTAAGCAGAGGGGGTCTCCTTACTGAAACTCATTTATTGAACCAGCAACAGAAGGATGTCTAGAGGCTGATGAACTGCAGAATAGCATGTAACACGCTCAGTGGGCCACATTCCAGCTGGAGGGAGGCGGAATCAAGGCTTAGTGCTCAAGCGATGGGTCAGATCTGGTGCAGAGGAGCACTTCCACTTCTTTCTATCTTCCCAATGAGCAAATGCAGAATTTGTTCCAATTTCAAAGCTGAATTTCACTGGGAAGGGCACTGGACAGGAGAGAAAACTGGGGTAAAGGCCATTCAGAAATAAGAATTTCTGATCATTTTATTAATAACTGTGAGAAATGTAGCACCTGGCAGGAGAGATAAGTGGATTTTCCTAAGCTCTGTTACAGGCAGGTAAATATTGCTCTGGTTTATGGCACTAATAATTAAACAGAACACTAGTCTTTCTCTTGGCAATTTAAAATTTAAGGTGGTTGTTTTCTGGGGGCATATGCTGAAATCTGAACAGCAATAACTACTTCGGAGGTAAGCTTCATTATAAAATAGCATATATATTCTGTCCAATGGACATAAGCATATCTAGCACTGAAGAAACACTGTTTTTTTCATTGTCTTCCAAGTCATCTAGGCACCACTCTTGGTAAATATTGCAGTTCTTAAAAACCAGAAAAAGTAGACTTAAGATCTGAGAAATACCTCTTTCCTTGAAGAACATAGTCTCCCTAGTGCAGTTACATGAATAATAGATTAGTATAACCTATTAATTAATATTTTTATAGCTTTTTATACAATGTGCACAGAGTTTGTTTGACTATACTTATTTAATTTTATATGCTTAGACCACAGTAAAAATTGCAGATGACCCTGGAATTTGGGTGCCTATATTTCTGGGGAGAGCAGGAGCACCTGGGATTTCTGAGGAGCCCTGACTTTCAGGGAGCAGCTTTAAATCAGACTGTTAATACATCTGCAGTGCCATGTGAATCTTTAGCTCCTGTTCAGTTATTCTGTTTGTATAGTGCCTAGATCAAGTTCTTTATCTCAGCTAGGGCTTCTGGGTACTTCTACCACACCAGGAAAGACAAACTGATGTTCAAGTACCCTTACTAGCTGTAAACTCATATTATTCCCATCCTAAAACTTACCCTTGCTTTCCTCTGGTCACCACTGCCTACCCTCCCATTAGATTGAAATTCTTTTGAGTGGTACAACAGTGTGTACAATTAAGATGGAGACCTGATCATGACCTCTGGAAAACACTGTATTACAAATATATACATATAAATATACACAGTAAGGGATATTTAATAGAGCAATGGTAGCAGGATGATAAAAATTAGAAGCTTTTGTCAGGGCCCCGAGGTCACTAAAAGGTCTTAAAGGCCCTGATCAGCTTCACCTGGGCTGCCATGCTCACGCTCCCTGCCCAGGGCCACGGGCTCATTTAAGCTCCAGCTGGTGAGGCAGTCCCTTCCCTCAGCTGGGCTGGATGGGGACCTGTTCCTGAATTATTCTTTGGATTTCCTGGCATGACTTCAGACCTGGCTGATTTTATTGCTTTTGCCCAATGACCACTGGACCATCAACAGGACTTGCTACTGCTCTGCTTGACCAGCTCCTGCGCTGTGGGACTGCGCTCTGCTGGTGAGTCCCCCACCTAGGCTGTGTTGGTGCTGCCCTTAGCTCCCAGTTTGCCTCCTTAAGTGCAGCTGGTCCTTGCTGTTCTCTGAAAGCTTTTGTAGGTGCTCTCCTAGGGACTTGCTGGGGAGTTGCATGTGCTTTTCAGTTAGAATGTGGAGGCTTTTCAAATAGCAGTTTGATCATCTTGGGGTTTTCACTATAGATATATAGTTTGGGATTTTTTTTTTTCCTTTTATAAAAGGGGAAGCAATTTTGCTCACATAGTTCACAATGAAGCGCAGCTAAGAAGAATGTGCTCTTTCCCTTTGATGGTGTTTGGACAAAACACCACTGGCCTTCACAAGATCTTGCTTGTGAAAGCTTGCACCAGCTCCAAACCAGGTGGCACACAGCCCTTCTCAGCTGCTCACTAGTACCTTGAGAGGGAAATGAATGCTTCTCCAGGTGAGAAGTTAGGGTCAGGACATGTGAAATGTGTGGCTTAAGCCTGTTTCTGAAAAATAACCCCTGTGTTACTATTAACTTACTGCCATGTTTGACATGTATGCATCAGTTGATGGGAGGTAACAACTGAACAATAACTATTGATTTTCCATTTCATATTAATGGCATGGAAAGTTCTGAATCTGATAGTGAGGGTAGGAAGCCAGTGCAGACATTCCTATTTGGCTGTAAAAGTATCATCTTGCCTTCCCTGGATTCTTACCTTGTATCTCAAGAAGCTGTATAGAATTCTCTCATTAAGCATTGGACTTTCACTAACTATAAAATATACACAATTTTGTGATGATTTTCAGTCTTGGAGCAAGCATCTGTTGAGCTTAAAATAAATAAATGTACTGGATCAATTATTTACCCAAAGCACACTGAGACAAATGACAAACACTGAATGACAGAAGAGGAATGGAATGGAAGTTCCTTCTGATTCAAGATAATGCTCAGGCAAATGTAGGGAGACATTGACTTCAGTTGGTGGAGATTCCAACCAGCTCTATCATGTTTTTTGTAAAAAGAAATAATGAGCTAGAATCCTTTCCGAACTTATCCTGGTGAGAGCTGCTTTAGTCAAGTCACTGACACTGTAGTTGTATAAAATATTGGGAAGGGACAAGAGCTGAGACTTTATTGTTTTCAAAAGTTTGGAAAATGTTCTGTAATTTTGCAATGGACTCTAGGATCTTGGCAGGAAGTCAAGCATTTCTGTATCGCTTCTCCTATAGTATCAGTGGACTTAAACTAGCAGAGTTCAAGTGAAATTGTAGCTTAAAATGTTTCCACAACATGAATAAAAGCACATTTTGTTACTTCAAACACAAACATTTTTATCTCTTGTGTCTTCATTCTGTTACTGTCTGATCTTATTCCCCCTCCCTTTTGACTTTAGGTCTCATTTTTCTCTCTGTGCCTGCTCCTTCACTGTCTCCTGTTGTGGACAGCTTTGCTCTGGCTGCTGCTTCCCATATATGTCTGAAATTTTGTCTTGGCACCTGCACCGAGAACCTTGTGAAATGAGGATGTTGAGGATGTTCCCAAGTTAGGCTTTTGCACCGCTTGCAGTAACAGCGCTGCTGTTACTAGAAATTATTCCTTTATATAAAAGGTATGGTAAATATTCTATATATACAACAGTAAAATAGCAGGCAACACTAGTAACCTAAGGCTGTACTCTTGCACTGTAGTCTTTGAAAGAATAAGGATTACTTTTAACCTTTGAGCTTGTACTATATATCTTCACCTCCTTTGATAGTGTTTGCCTCAATTGCAGCATGGCATTTGGATCCCCATGGTTTTGTTCTGCTCGAAAGTTGCAATCCACAATGTTGTTTCAGTTTTGAAGTCCCTCTGACTATGCTGGATGCTGTTGGGACCCCATTCCTGATCTGGTCTGTGCTGAAAGCAGCTGCACAGGGAAAACTTGTCTTGCAGGGAGCTTTCTTTGAGCAGAATAGTTCGTGAAGCTACAGCCTCAGTGGTTATGCTGCATAAAAAAGCCCTGTTCTGTTTAAAAACAAAACAAACCCCAAAAAACAAACGAACAAAAAAACCCCCAACCCAAACACCACAGCAAATGCTGTAAGCTTTAGCTCTGAGACTTTATAATAGATTCTTATGGGATTTGAAGCTAATCCTGATCCTATTGCAAAAGGCTGTTGATTGAGAAAGGCTCAGACAGCCATGTCAATATGTGTAACTGCCTCATACATGGGAGGTAACTTGTTGATAACATCAAAAGTGAATATGTATTTATCATATCTGCAAGGGGTCTATTGGGCTAAGTTCTATACAATCTTTACTAGAAGGTATCATATCTTATCTGTGAAGCATCTTCTATACCTCAATTACTATAAAACCAATTATGATCCTACTTCAGTATCTTACAATTTGACCAATGTGCCCAAAATAAAAGCATCCCAGAATTTCCACAGCTATGTTTTTGATTCTGCCAAACCACCTTTAAGATTAGTTGACTAGAAAATACAAATTAAACATGTTAAAATGAAACATCTATAAAACCTGAGCCTACCATGCAAGACCTCTGTGTGCACAGGGGAACTCTGAGACCTGGTAGAGTTTCACAGGCTGGACCTGTAAGCCTGCAGCATTCTGCTTATGGAAGATGAAAAGAACCATCTTTAAAGCAGACAGACCAAAATGGCTGGATAATGAATAAGGTGACCCTCACTTATCTTGTTTGATTTCATTACCCACATTGTTGAAAGCTGTCTGCAATGTATGGTACTTTGCACTTCTCTTTAAGCCTCAATTGCTTTTATACCATTGTTCTGAGAAGCCATTTAGAGAATTTTGAATCTCTGTGATGATATGATTCAGTCCCAGAGTCACTCCAAAGCACAAAGGCCCCATTGTCCTACCAGGTTACCAAAGTGTTGTAAAGGAGAGTTTGTTACTTGTAGTTTTCTGAATGGTTTATCATGTTTCAAGCATGCCACACAGGAGGAGAATCCTTAATAAAGTACATAACTTAGAGATGAAGCCTGCTTGGTACACTTCCCACACAATGTGAACATGCCTTTAGATAAGGCACCACTAATACAGTCTATATTTCTTCACAGCAAGCGTCCAGGACCATCCACCTGCTTCGTAAGTGGGTATGCAGATTCACTTGTAAGGAACTAGGTTTCATTAGATATATTAATGGTTTTGTTATGGCCAAATGGTCTTCACAGAAATTTGCACCAGTTTTACGAAGGTGTGATGTGAAATTGGGCTGCATTATTGGCAAATGTGTTTCTATTGACATTTTAGTAGAAACCAGGTGAATTGTTATCATTCTGGCTAACCCAATGGAAGTACACCTGAATGTGGAATTGCACTGATTTTTCAACTTTTACCAAGTGCTTTAGCAACATCAACAGCTTTAGCTGTATCCATCCTAAAACTGTTTAAACAGCACAGTCATAACAACAGAAGGGGAAATTTAGTGAAATATAACATGTGTCTTTGCAATCAGAACAACATTTTTTTAGAGAGGCTAATAGAACTGGTTTGGCTGACTTAGTTTCTTCTGGATTTATGTATGTCTCGTTATTCTCCCATTTTAAATGGGAGAAAGTGTTATTAGTTGAAATTCAGCAGGTATCTTCTTAGGTTAAAATGGTGGTTGCGAGTGGGAGAAGACAAAGCCTTCTCCTTCTTCCCTTAGAAATCTGAACATCAGCAGGGCACAACTCCATCTCATGTTTCCTGAATGACTGGGCAGAGAGATCCCTTGAGTACTGAAGGAAGTAGCCTTATTCCCACCACATCACATGTGTTTTTACAGACAATTACAGTTCTGTGGACTCATATTTCTTAATAATTTTGTGTGGACAGTTTTTTTGACTTTGTGTTACTTTATTTCTCCTCCTTCTTTGTAGTTATCAAATGAATTCACTCTTTATTGATGCTTAGGAAAAACAATAGTGTGAGGCAATGCTATTTTCATTAATATAAGCAGTTTCTGTACAAAAAGGATTCAGCTCTTAATAGGGAGGAACTATTCTGTAGCAGTGTTTCCTGTACATCTGTGCTAAAGTGGAGCACGTCTCATCCTAGTGAGGGAAGTGCAATATATGAAGCTATTAGAGACGACCTCTAATATGGAGTAGAAAACATGTCAAGATGAATGCATAAAAATCTCTTTATCATGCTAGTATTTGTGTTGAAGCAAACTATTTTATAATCCAAGCTGGCATGAGGGGCTGCCTTACCAGGATGAATACAATGAGAAGGCAGAGTAGTCTGTTGACCTATCTTTATTACGTCGTATATATATAACATGCGCTGGAGTTAATTTGAAAAGTGTCAAAACCGCATTTTTAATTGTGTGACATGATTTGTTTTACTGGAAAACACCCCAGATGAGACAGGCATAATAGTGTTTAACATGGATGAGGTGGTTAGAATGCTTTTGGTGAGCTTTAAGCAGTGCTTAAAATCACAATTCCACAGGATGTTTTTATCTCATAAAATATTAGCATTATACCTGAGATCTACTGTGTTTTAATGTCATGTTATTGTTACGTGTCCCTTCTCTGTCTACAGGACTGCAACATCAGTTGATCACTCTTCAGGTAGTGTGATCCAAAGAGGTTTTTTTAAAGTCAGTATTGAGCTACGCTGATTCACACTTGCTGAAGATCTAGTCCAAGGTTCATAAAGCACATTGAAATAAGCGATAACAGGTCCCACAGAAATGCAAAATATTGTATCAATGAGATAAATGGAAGAAAACAGTCTTCAATTTTTACCAATGAAAAAACACAGAAGTCTGGAAGGCAGTCTTAGTCATGTTATAACTTTAATCTGCAATGACTTTTGTTTTTCTGGTATCAGTTCTGTATTTTGTTATACATAGTAAAATATTCTGCTTAATTCAACTTCATCCTTCCACCCCAGATTAACAATAGTCAAACTGATTGTCTTGGAATTACAGTTGCTAGATCTTAGGCATGAATAGAGTTTTCTAATGTATAGACTGAGACAAAAGGATTTTGGAAGTATTTCAGTTTAAAAGGGAGAAAATGAAATGCTATTTGTACTTTCAAAATGCTTGGTGAGAACAGCCAGCTTTATCATGTTTGGTTTTGCTGGGGGGAGGTGAGGTGAGTGATGCACTTCACATTGCAAACTTGATTGATGCTTCTGCATGCTATCATGATACAAATAGTGCGAAGAGGATGGTTTGTCAGTGACGTGTGGTAGGCTCTGTCAGTCTTGAGGCCTGGCTATTCCTTCTGCTTTTGCTCCAGTAGAGTATCTGGGAATTTACTTTAGTCTGGGAACCTTGGCCAGGGAGCTTGGAAGCCAAATCAGGAATGATGTCTATTTGAACTGGCAGACAGTGAATGACTGGCACTGAGCATAAGTAATCGATGTTGTGAAGCTTTAAGGTGCCATTAGTTTTGAAAAAGTACTTACTGTCAGTATTCCTGAAATACTAACTTTTTGAGGCATAGAGGTCTGTCCTTTTGAATATTCTTGAATAAAGCATAAGGTAATCCCTCTTGTAGGCATTATGCATGTGCATCCCATGGTGAAAAATGTGTGTCCTTGGGCCTGGTGGGACAAATTCTTCCCTAGGTTACCTGAGAGAAAATGCAGAGTAAAGTCATAGCTGTTGCTGATTTCTTCAGTGCTCAGTGATGCAAATTAGTGCTGAATTCATCCCACTGCCTATATCTGGTATTTTGCATAGAAATGCTCACTGTGCTGAAACATACTCACATTTGCAAGAATGTGTCTGTGTAGTTTACATTTCCAATTTTAATTTTTGAACCATGCGTAAGAGACTCCAGGGAACAGTGTGTACTGTCAGCAGAAGTTATCTTTTTGATGAATCAGGCACATTGTTTGTACCCCTGCATTTGATAGACGTGTTGTAATAAGGTCCTGAACTGCTTACTGTGTCTTTATGTACCTTCCCTCTCAGCAGTTGTAACTATTGTGCTGCTTGACCTATATTAATGGTACTACAAACAACAAGTTTAACCATTAACTTGTGAGCTCTGTTTAAGTGGATTTTGCCAAGAGATGCGAACTGAAGATTTAAGGAGGTAAAAATTAAAAAGAGGGCTACCCAATGTGAAGTTTTTAGTGCTTACTGATCTTATGTGGAAAGTGGGAAGGAGTTCAAAGACCCAAGAATAAAACCTAACATACTATGGTCTGAACAACTAGTGCCATTCAAGGTATGGAAAAGTGCTACCTTAGATGCTTTTGTTTTGCATTTTACCTGTCTGGTTATTCCAATGAGGCTTGCTTGCTGTATTACCTATATCCACACATACTCTGTAGCAAGAGCAGGCTGAGAGGGTTATAGGAATGGGTGGTAAATATTGCCTGCTACTGCTGCAGGGGAAAAGGGAGGTTTGTTCTCAGTTGCTTGTGAAGAGATAGTGAAAGCTAGAGAGTCCAAGTGAAAGGAGCCAGTGTCAGACTAGTGCTTTAGCTTTAGAAAGAGCTGTTTTAGCTTGATTTAGTTCGGCTGCATATCGGGAACTTAAGTTCTGTGCACAGAACTTGAATTTTAGGCCATTTAATAAAAGCCAGAACTCTCATTTCTGATAGATATGACTACATCACCTCAGATATAAGCAACTGTGACTACTGATCCATGGTAACTGCCCCATGTGTGCACAAAGCCAACAAGTGTGTAACGGTTCAATATCTGGTGTGATTTGATCCTTCAAGAAAAAGTGATTCAGTGTTTCTAAGTTTGACATCAGTGACTTTTTTGACTGAGGCCCTTAAAGGGTGGGCATGCAAAAGTTAAAGGGAAGGGGGGAGAAGTGGTATGGTCTGGGGTGTCCTGCCAAAACTTCTGTCTTCCCTGATAAAGCTACCTCATCTTAGCATGCAGATATTTAAATCTGCTACTGTTTTCATTTGGTGGTTATCTCTCTCTCTGGGATTGCACCATTCTGGCTCCTCAGGGCATATGTAGGTGTCTTGTGCAATCAAATAGTGTGTGTCCTGCTGGGTCCTGGTGATTGACAGTGCCAGAAATGTGTGCTTTAGCTAAAAGTAGCAGCTGATATTCATAGGTGCAAATGCCTATGGTTCACTTGCTGCAGCTGAGCCATCCTCAGGCATTGTTACAGCTGTGAATTGAGCATTAGGTAGCCCTGTGCACATAATCAAAACTGAGAATCTGAGTGAAAATCCCTCACGTTTGTTTGAGAGGCTGTTGCAGAAGCACAGAATTGCCTATTTTACTTTAAGTGCAGCAAAACATGCAGTTAGAAAACATGCTTTAGAAATGTGTGGTATTTGCGTTGTTCATCCTTATTCCGATGTAGTTAAACCGAGGTAGTAGAACTTTATCTGTCTTGTCAGTGATACGGATTTTTGGGTGAAACAGGTAAACTGAGACAAATCCTTGTCATCCCTGATCTCAAGAGCTGTTAACTGAGTAATGCTCTCTGAGTCTCGATTTGAAGATTGCAAACAGCTTGGTAAACATTTAATTAAACCACAAAAAGCTTTGTAATGGGAAGGGAAGCAGTGAGCAAGACTATCAACAATTTAGTGATGTATAAGCCAAGTCAGGGAGGGAAGCCCATGATTCTGGCTGCCAGAGTTCTCTAACTAGTGACTTCCTTGTCTGTCTTGCATTCCTAAAGGGAAAGAGGCACAAAGTCACTCTTATGAGGAAGTGATCTCAATTAATCAACAGGAAAAAACAGAAACATTGGGGAAGGCTTATTGGGAGCAAACAAAAATGCAACTGTACCAACAGAATTGTTCATGGCTCTAGGTTTCTGTAGTTGTACTTTTCTCTGATGCCAGTAATTACCAAGGTTTCCATATAATCCAATTAAACTGGTAAAAAGCTTGTGTATATGTGATTCCTAAGGGTTATTTCTGCTTACATTACTTTGTTATTCCTGAAATTCTACAGAAGCAAATTTAGATGAGAGGAATTTGTTTTAAAGCTTATCCATACATGTGGCGGTATTAATTTCTTTAATCTGGATTAGCAGGCATAGTTTTGCTTCACGCAGAGCAAAGGTGGGAGCAGGGCAGGCCCCCACGGCTACTCTTCTCTTTTCTTGTTTGTCTATCCCTTCAACTCGGAAACAGCGATGTTCAGAATGAGGTCACAGCATGGTGATTTTGTTCTGTACGTTAACTTTTGTTCTAGCAGCTGTGCTGGCTGGCACCCATGCAAGGAAATTTAGCATTTCCCACTGTATTGGTACAACAGTATGATTTTTATTTTGCTCTGAGCCTAATGGGCACATTCCGGCTTGTAATCATGAGAGGGCCTGGCAGATGAGCTTTTGAGATGCTTGCTCACAACTCTGGTGAGCAGCTCCCTAACAGTTTTGTATGTTCAAACTAGCTTGCAAGTCATTAGATTTTTCTCCTTCTGGTGACTCTAGGTGGGAAGGCTTGTTTACTTACCAGTTTAAAGCACCTTGTTTAGGTGTTCACCTGTTAGCCTGATGGGAAAGAAAGGAAAAATCTGAAGTTTAATAAACTGACCCTTTTTTGCCAGTTTTCAGATATGAGATGTGAAAGAAATTTAGTCACAGAATGTGACCTGTACAAATATGGGCAAGACCGGTTAAATTAAAGCAGCAGATTAAACTTCATGTCTTGTTATAGCTTGCAAAACAGTTGTCTGCCAAGAGGAGTATTCTGTGACCCAGTGACAATAAACTGACACAGCAGAGAACAATTCAGTTACTTTTTGCTCGTTTAGTAAGTCTCTCTCCTGCAGCAGCTATCATGATAGGACAGCATCTGTTAGTATCCTGATACTTTCTGTGCTAAAAGGTTAGTGTGAGCTGTCTTGAGAGAATTTGGTCTCATATCAGAGCTATAAACCTTATCTCAGCAAATAGAATAAAGCTGGCTAATGATCACCAACTTTATTTTCTTTTCTTTCTGGGGATAGGTTTGAAAAGGTAGTAATTTCTTTCAACAATACAAAAAGTATCTTAGAGAAAATAGTCTTCATTACATATCAGTAAAGATAAGTGGCCTTTTTTTTTTAGCCTAATCACCTATATTCTCATGTAAAGAGCGTAAGTATGGTGTGTGTAGCTAGCTTGATGGGTAGATCTGTTTCTGAGCATTTATGTCTCAAGACCATGCTCTTACGCAGACCTCCTATGGAAGATAGTGGAAGTCTTGCATGTCTCAGGGTTGTGTGATTTTATTGAAGACATCTCAAAGATGACAAACTCATTAGAACCATCGGGGAGAAATCGAAACAACTTGTGTTCATTATGTGGCTCTTCTGAAATGGAGGGTTGCCAGCTGGAGGCAGCCATATGTATGTACAAGATTGCAGCTGGGAGTGCAATCTAAATTCCTTAAAAGCAACTAGGTGGTGCTTGTATTTATTGCAAACTGTTGCAAGGTAAATCTCAGGAGCAGGGAAAGCTGTAGTGAAATGGCAAAAAAGGATCACGTTTGGAAACAACTACATTTTAAATAAGTAAAAGGACAAAGTGAGCATTATATCCAGATCTTGAGACACCTTGGGATCCCCATGTGCAAGTCAAGCACAGACAGATAGAAAAAACTGTACAGGACCAGAGTGTCTCTATTTGTACACAAAAGACTGAGGCATAATGTCAACTGCTCACTGAAAATCAGGACTTTCTCCAGCTCGGTATATTTGGACTTTCAATGGCATCAAATTAACACACATAAGTAGGTCTTTTACACCAAGAAGCTTTTTTTCCACAGCCTCACTTAATTGCTTTGTCTCTGGACTTCTCAATGCTTGCTTTCCCCCTCTTATCGCTTGCTCCTGCAGAGTCTCTTTTTACATAAGTTTCAGCTATGTTTTCACTCCAGTGATCTCATTTGGCAGTTATTCCAAAGGATGCAGTAGTTTCTAAATGAAATAGTTCTGCTTAATTTATTTCCTTGTGCTTGTATCTTCTACCTTATGAACTCTACAGTACTACACACAGGTTATCAAAAGCTGTTCTAAAATTATGCATTGACCAGCAGTATATGTTTACAGTGTGTGTTTAATGGCATATTACTACAAACATTGCATAGTATAAGGACAATAGCTCAGTAAAAAGTATGTTGTCATGACCTAAAAAACTGAACTAACCAGGATTTGGAACTTGGTAAAATGAGAAGTTTGGACAGACCAGCCTCGGGAATTTACAGACTACAAAATGTACCCTGTGCATTAAAATCATAGAATCATAGAATGGTTTGGGTTGGAAGGGACCTTAAAGACCATCTAGTTCCAACCCCCCTGCTGCGGTCAGGGACACCCTCCACTAGACCACGTTGCCCAAAGCCTCATCCAACCTGGTCTTAAACACTTCCAGGGGTGGGGCCTCCGCAACCTCTCTGGGCAACCTGGTCCAGTGCCTCACCACTCTAGAAAGACATTCTTTACTGTTAACATCTAATCTAAATTGACCCTCCTTCAGCTTAAACCCATTCCCCCTTGTCCTGTCACTACACTCCCTGATAAACAGTCCCTCTCCATCTTTCCTGTAGGCCCCTTCAGGTACTGGTAAGCCATAATTAGGTTTCCCCAGAGCCTTCTTTTCTCCAGGCTGAACAATCCCAACTCTCTCAGCCTGTCCTCACAGGAGAGGTGCTCCAGCCCTCTGATCATCCCTGTGGCCCTCCTCTGGACTCTCTCCAACAGCTCCATGTCTCTCCTGTACTGGGGCCCCCAGAGCTGGACGCAGTACTCCAGGTGGGGTCTCACGAGAGCGGAGTAGAGGGGCAGGATCACCTCCCTCGACCTGCTGGTCACACCTCTTTTGATGCAGCCCAGGACACGGTTGGCTTTCTGGGCTGCAAGCGCACACTGCCGGCTCATGTTGAGCTTCCCATCGATCAATACCCCCAAGTCCTTCTCCTCAGGGCTGCTTTCAATCCATTCCTTGTCCAGCCTATAGTCATGCTTGGGATTGTGCCAACCAATTTGCAGGACCTTGCACTTGGCCTTGTTGAACTTCATGCGGTTCGCACGGGCCCACCTCTCCAGCCTGTCAAGGTCCCTCTGGATGGCATCCCTTCCCTCCAGTGTGTCAACCACACCACACAGCTTGGTGTCATCAGAAAACTTGCTGAGGGCACACTTGATCCCACTGTCCATATTGCCAACAAAGATATTAAACAGTGCTGGTCCCAGTACCAACCCCTGAGGAATGCCACTTGTCACTGTGCTCCACTTGGACATTGAGCCATTGACCACAACTCTTTGAGTGCAACCATCCAGCCAATTCCTCATCCACTGAGTGGTCCATCCATTGAATCCATAATGTACCCCTGTCTTTATGTGGGAAAACACCTTGGACTCAGTGGGAGATAGCTTGTGTGAGGGTTATAGAGCTGGAGCTCAGCTGCAGCACTATAGAACTTGAGCTCTGCCAAATTATGTGTTTTGGAATGATTTGAACATTCTTATAACTGTTGATATTTGAAGAATGTTTTAGTGTTTTTCTTCACAAAGCAATTGGCTTTTATCAGCGTCACATTAAAGGGGTGCCGAAAGCAGATGATGAATTTTACATGACCAAATGTTACAAACCTCTGAGAAATATAATTAAACTGTTCATGGTAGCAGATTCATGAAGAGGTTCATAAGTGAACCACTCATTTATTTGCAAGCTGCATCAAGAAATAAAGATGTGTGCCTGCCTCTGTCGTCTAGCATCTTCATCTGGAGGACCATTACAAATGTGAGACTCTGAGAACTTTTTCTTCAGAAAATTACTATTTTCATAACAAATGGCACACTGCTTTGTAGGTCAGCTCTTTCTTTGTCTTTTAAATTAGATTCTTACAAGACAGTGTAATTTTTGTCACAAGTGTTATTTTTGTAACAGCTGGCCTACTTGGTATATTTGGTACAAAACTCCTGGTCTTGGCCATCCACTGGCTTGCTTCCTGGCCATTCCTGTGTTCCTATAAAATACATAACTCTTCCAAATGTAATAGTTAACATTGTAAGACTTAATAGTTTGAGGGTGAAGAATAAGAAATTAAATGCTGTTAGTGTGGTGGATACATTGTGGACACTGAGGACACTGGTTGATTCTGCACTAGGGTAGTGTAGATCCTGAATGTCTCCATATTATATATTGGCAGATTACGTTGGGAGGCTCTGGTCAGGCTTCCCTGGTCCAGAGCTACTCATGACTTTGTTCATTGAGTTGCCAGATATGGTACCTGTCTTCTAGCCATGCTCATGGCAGGTCAGTGCAGTGTCCTGTAGTGTGTAATGTGGGAAGTAGGCACCAAGCTTCATGTAGTTCTTATGCTTGAGTACTCCCTCTCCTGCCCTATTCTAGTTGTAATGAGTTTCCCATTTAGGGAACTGCAGCTGGACCAAAGATTTGAGGACTGAGGATTTGGGTTTTACTCAAATCCAAAAGAGGTCTGAGTTTCTGCATCCTGAGACCATTGTGTTATTCAGAGCCATCAGAAGAAAGTCTTCCTGGAGATGTGAGGAAACTAAAAGTAGCAGCTTTTAGCGGAGAATAATCCTGACTTGCCCCAGTGTTCCAGATATTGGGGACGTAATGAAGTACCCATAAAGCTTACTTGTATTCTGGCAAATAATATTTTTTTACTACTTCCACCCAAAAGTCTCCAGGACCACAGTCAGGCCAGTCTGAAGCTATTCCTTCATGACCCTTACTTAAAAAACCACAAGACAACATCTCTTATTAGAAAAGACATAATGGTGCTTTTAATAATGTTTTAAATATTTTATTCCTTGGGAGTAGCCTGGACACGTTGTGTGTAATGAAATGAGCCAAATGGCTCTTCACAACAGCTGTGGTAAATGTACAAGTGATTTTGCTGCTTTGAAAACAGGAAAAAAAACCCCTCTTGTGTTGCATCATTCTGGCTGGGAAGTGCTCAAAGTTATTGTGACAGGACTGTATTTTGAGCAATTGTTAGTGATTTGTTTTTTAGCACACAAAGAAAGTAATAAATCTGTCACCCTGAAAAATCAGGTTGTGACCTAAAGGAAGGAGCAAATTGTGGCTTTAGGTAAAAAAGAGTGACCTGTCTATGAGGGTCATTTATCATTATAACAAAATTGCTGGTGCTCTACTAGCTGACCAGGAAGAAAGGCTGTGGTAAGCAGAATCGAGGGATGCAAGCATCCGAATATTTTTAACTGATCAATATTTTCAGGATTTACAAGAAGCCAAAAACCTGTCAGCATGCAGAGTAAGTGCACTGTGCATCTGTTCTAAGAAAGAAAACAAGGGAGAATGGGTTTAATTTGGCAATTAAAAATAAAAAAAAAATTAGATTTGGCATAAATAGTTTAATTCAAAACTGTATTTTAGTACAGATGCCCTTAGCAGCCTGTATACCTTGTGGTACAGAAAATGGGTATGAAACTGAACTCCCAAGAAGGTTGAAAATAATAAATAACAATGTAAATCTCTTCAAGGTGGCGTTAGCATTACTTCATGGTACTGCATGTGGCACATGCAGAGTGTCTCAGAACATTTGAGTTACGAGGTTTTGTTGTTTGAAAGTAACAGTCCCAAACTGGTTTTGATTGGAAAAAGAAGCAACCCCCCAAACTTTCTTACCCTACCATCATTTATTCTACGTTATCCTATATGTAAATAGTTTTCCATGTACCTTATTAAAAAAGGAATATCAGAACAAGTTCAATGCCACAACTGAGGTTGGCAGGGATTGCATCCATTGCAGAGGATACGTTCAATGAGTTGAAATCTGACTTGCATGGAATGTCAGCTGAACGTGTTTTGGAATAAAAGATTGAAAAGATGAGTTCTTTTTATGTCATTATTCTTAAGTATTCTCTTTCAGAATTAAAAATACTTCCGGTTAATTCTGGAAAATATTTTCCTGCTGTTCAGTCTCTCCTAGTTGTGAATTTCCACTTTAATATACTTTTATACGGTTTGCAAAGGCATAATGAAAGGAGAGTAGGGAGGAAAAAACCCAACACAATTTCTTGTACAGTAATTTTCATGCCAATTGCTAATTTCCGCTTATTGCCTTAGTGCAGGAGTGTCCTTTCAGACTAGAACATCCAATGCTAAAAACCAATTCTAATGTGTTTAGAAAAGCATTTATGATTCAGGTTATCACCTATCGTTAGGCATTACCAGTATGATACTATATTAGGAATGCTTAACAAAGCTATTTTAATACAATTTACGAGGGCATTTTAATATATCAAGGCTGGTAAAGTACTGTACCATTTCAATGTATCATGAAGACATTAAGATAAAAATCATGTAGAAGATAAAATAGTAGTTTATAATATGAACTGTCTTTTTAATGCACATACAACGCATAATACTTTGTTCATTGTGGCTTTATTAAGGAAATAACTTTAACATAACTTTAAGGATAAATACAAATTCCATTTATTTACTCAGACTTGCCAACGTGGCAGTGCCAAAATACGGTGTAATTCTGCACCAAAGTGCTCTGTCAGATCTTAACATTGCAGAGGACCAGGCTGGACTGAAAGCACTTAACTGAAGTTTCATGTCTCATGCTCTAATAAGATTGGGCTTTTTTCAACAATTCCTCCAATTTAAGGAGTCAACAAAGTTACCCTGGAAAAAAAGTGTCCTAAAGTTGTCATAAAATAGCAAAGTTTTCATTTCACTCCTTCCTGAGAATCTTGAAAGTGATCTTTATCCTGATAGCATGACTTTTTTTCCCTACTCCTAATTAAAAAGGAAATGAAAAAGTTCTGTCACCAATATGTCTCAAACATATTTTGTTCAATTTTGGCTTTAAGATTTAGTACCAAATTCTATGAGTGTGTGCTTTTGGCCTTGTGCTCAGGAATGTCTGGGGTTTTTAATTGTATTTGATACATACTCATAAAATAAACTAGATTACTCTCCATGTCAGATTTGCATTCAGTGAAAAACTGAATTAACTCTTTTTCGTCTGAGACTCAACCCCAGAAAAAGAGAATACACCTAGTAATAAGTTAACTGAGGTCATCTTTCTAGAAAAGCTTTCATCTATTCTTTTCAATTACTGTATTATGTATTCTGGGTGGTTTTCATCAAAATCATTATCAGAGTGAAGTTTCTAAAGGTGTCTTCCAACACTTTCATTGCAAATTCTAAATTTTGAATGTTGAAAAAATTGTCCAAATAAATTATGGAAAATCCTAGCTGAAATTTAATTGGCAGGAGATACGTGAAAGCCCTTTTTAAAATCTTTTTCTTGCATTTCTATCTGATTCAGCATGTGGCTACAGATCAGTAAAGAGGTAAATGTGTAGGTTAGATTTCTTGTGTAAAGGTAACAGCATTAAAATGTGGACCTATTCTGGTGTCTTTTTTTGGTAACTTCAGGCTTAATATGCACCTAAAAAGTGTGAGTATAGCTTTTGCATGTGTTTGTACTACATCATTATGTTTTCCCTTGAGGTTTGGGACTAGGCTACCAGGAGTGAAGACTCTGGTCCACTACTCAGCAAAATCAAGGGGAGGCTCTCATCGCCTCACAGCTTACACTTCACTCTAACCAAAAAGAAACGCTGTGGCACACTAACTTAAACTGTAATGAAAATTGCTACTTGTGCTCTAGAAAAAAAAATCAAGCTGTTTTTTGGAAGAACTGAAGCATGGAGTTCTGTAAAAGTGTATCTTTTGTTGTTTTATTTCCCTTGGCAGCAATAATTTGACTCTTTTCCTTAGCCCTCCAGATGCCTTATAGTGCCTGTTTTCTTCCCTCCCTTAATACTGACTTTCTTTTGGATTTTCATCACTCTTTCAAATTTCATTTAAACTAGCTTGTCTTTAAAAATAAAAATTTATTGTGGGATGACCAACAGAAAGACAGAAAAATACCCAAGGAAACAGATCTAAAACTATGGCATATAGCTATTCCTGTACTGAAATGATGGTTTTTCTTCCTAATACCTTAAAATATGATTTTTATTCACTAAAAAAAAAAGATGTATATGGCAAATTTCCAAATTACAACAGTGAAGTAATGTACAAGTACTAAAGAAACCTGTTAAAAAGAATTCTGTGTTTGTAAGGTATTTCACCATAAATACAGCTGGGTTTGGTAACGTTTGGAATGGATTTGAGGAAGGTTTGTCTGGAAATGTCACTTTAGAAAGTGGCAAGATACTGAATTTGCCATGAGATTATAGCAAGCTGTAGGCAGCAGCTGAAGGAGATATCTTGACATACTGAAACTTAGAACATTTCTAATTTTTATAAGAGTATAAAACTTGATGCTGAAGCCTCTTTTCAGTTAACAGAGGATAATGCACATTTTGGCTTTTTCATCCCTGAGAACTATGGCTGAAATTGCGGAGGCATAAAATACAGGATTTATGAAAGAACAGAGCATGCACGACTGTGTAATCCAGGGCCAAAACTATTTGGACCTTAAATTATTGCCAAATCTGTGGATAATCCTTCCTTCCCAATATATATGTAAGTTAATACTATTAAATATCTATAAAACTACCAATCAGATTTTTTTTTTACTTTTCTAGATAAAACATCAAGAGTTCTGATTTCTCAATGCCCTGTTAGTACAGAAAGCACGTAATAATGTCTGCAACACCACCACTGTTTAATCAAATTCTAAATTGCAATGTGTTTTCCTTGCATCTTTTTTGTGCCTGGTAGGAGCCATAGATGTTGCTAACCAGCTCTTTTTTACCTTATTATTTAAGAACTTTCTGATTTAGATGTGAAGTACTATTAGGACAAAGGCGGCAGGTTTTGTCTGGCCAACTTATTTTCTTGCTATTTTTAGAAACAAATGTGCTTGTATCGTGCACCATAGATTGGCACTTAGATGAGGTTGGGGTAAGCAGCTAATCAATCATATCTGGATGATAGACATCAGTGATATTGCTTTGCAAGGTTTACCCTCTTTGATTTATACTAGGGGATTGTTTTTTATGGGACTTTTAGAATATTTGTCACTGAATAATGTTTTTATGACCAAACCACAAACACAAAGCCATTATTTCTTTTAAATCTGTTGATCAACAGTTTGATTAAATTTGTACTTATTTTGAAAGCATTCAGATTGGATGCCATCAAGTGCGATGAACAGAAGATGCTTCTAAAATAATAGTGGTACTGGGCTTGAACTGCTATTGACCATCACCTTGTTAGAGTCATTTTCAACAGGGGGATGTGAAAATACAACCAAGTCAATGTGGTAGCATTTAACAGGCAGCCTGTGCTCCCTTTATGCTGGTCTAAAAGTCTGCGTAAACTTCAGCAAAATGGAGACTTGAGCCATTGTCCATTAAGCATCAACAAATATTCAGCTAAGACATTTCAATTAATTTTTAGCCTGCTTTATTGGTTCTGAAGTGTTTAAAATCTTTACTATAACTCAGATGCAGTGAAATTAAAAGGTTTAAAAACTGTTGTGAAAATGAAATGAAAAGAAATGCGCACGCACAGCTGGTGTATTGATACATGGATATCTTTGTACAGTGATCTTCGTGCTTGTAAGCAATGACAGCGTGTGCTATGTTTGAGTATAATAGCTGATATTACTATGCTGATGAGTAACTGATTAATTCATCTAGGTTTGGGTCCCCCAGTACAGGAAAGAATGGATTAAACTGGAGAGTGTTCAGCAGAGGCCATCAAGCTCCTTGGGGTTGGTGCAGAGGCCCTATGAAGAGAGGCTGAGTCCAGGCTTGCTCACCCTGGAGGGAAGGGAGGGTGGTGGGGGCACCTAACAGCAGAAGATGGAGCTGGGCTCTCACTGAGGTGCACAGCAGGAAAACAAAAGACTGGTCATCAATTGAATTGGGAGGTTTTGTGTGGATAAAAAGAAAAAAGTCACTATGAGAATAATGAAGCAGTGGAACAGGTTTTTGGAGGAAGCTGTGCTGCAGTCAGTCTTGGAGATTTTCTGGACCTGGAAAAGCCCTGAGAAATCTGGTCCGGATTCAGTGCTGAAGCTGCTTTGAGTGGGAGGCTGGACAGCAATGCTCTGAGATCCCTTCTAGCTGGAATGATTCTGTGACTTTTTCCTTGACAGGATTAGGTGTTGGGATGTTTTGGAACTGTACAGTGGATTTGGATCCTCCAGAGGACTTTTCAGATACATGAAAAAGGGTTTGGAGCCTAACTGGGCTGTCTTTCAGAGGCAAGTGGGTACCATGGGCGATGCCCTTGGGAATCTGTTCTTACCTGTAGCCTCATTTATCTGAAGGGCTTTAGTGATTCTAGTAAACTCATTAAAATATACTCAGAGCAGGTACTCTGCTGTTTGATGGAAGTGTAGAACATAAAGTTACCAGCGAGGCAACTGCAGTGAAAGCTGTCAAAATCTGTAGAATAATTACACTTTTGGGTAAGTGATCACGGCAAAATGCACGTGGGCACAAGGAAGATGTGACCAAGTTCCTTTAACTATACTTTAGACTGAGACTTAACTACACTGATAAGATTAAATCAAGACATTACAAATGAAGCAATAGAGACTTCTTAGCCTGTAGCTTACTGTCAAAATTAAATGCCATTTTAACTGTATCCTTGAGGAAAACTACAATGTTAAGTGAAGAGAACTACATGTTCCTCAATGCTATGCAGAGGAGGCCTCAAAATGAAAAAAATCTTATCGAACTGTTTGTAAACTAGTATTTTGTCTTGAATCTACCAGTGTACAAACTATTCTGATGCCCTTCTGTTGTTTGCTTTGGTCACTCTGGTGTTCATGTACTTGTGCTTGATTCAACTCCAAAGCATCCTTCTTAACCAAGATATTTTTATTAACAGCCAACATAATTCTGATATTTTGTTAAGAAATACTGATAATGTTCAGCAAAACAGATCGCAGCCTTAGAGTGCCTGGTTTTACATGGCTCTGATTACAAAACATTTGCAGCACAGAATGGCTGGTCAGGGTAGGGGAGAGGAACAGCATCCTGATTCCTCGAAGAAGAGTCTATCAGTAATGCCGCATGCTTCCTTTTCAAAACCTTTGCATTTTAACACATGAATTAGTATTTCCTCCTGCTGTCTCGGACTGCATATCCCTGTGCTTAGGACTCTGAAGTCCAAGAGCCATATTGGGATAGAGCTTTCTAAATAAGGTAGTGCTTGTTCTAGTTTTATTTTCCCCTCACTTGTTTGTTATGCTACATGAAGGGAGGTTATACAGAAAGTAACTAGAGGAGTCTTATTTTGGGGCTATAGAAATAAATGCAGTAATTACTCTGAAATAAAGGACTGCAAAGAAATCACAATATAGCAAAGAACAACACTGACAATTCTACCTCTGCATTTAGATGTGACACAGATAAAATGATCATCAGAAAGATGTGGAGAGATTTGCTGTATGGGTCATTGGTATGATGAGATGTGCCTATGCAGGATGGCAGCAAAATTTCAAAATTTTAACCAGAATAGTATGGGGAACTAGAAAGGAGGTTTAATAACTAGAACTACTATTACAATTTAACTTCCCCCAAATGTCTCAAGGCAGTCTGTAAGTAGGCCCCCCCCCTTACCCCCCCAAAAAAACCCCACTCTTCCAAACCAAGCAACCCACCGCAACAACCAAACCCAACCCAAAACCCACACCCAGATATGAAGACCAATTACAAAAGTGCAAATATTAGAATTACAGCCTGTATTAATGTGATACATGTCATTAGAGGGCACATCATAAGTGAAATAAAATGCAGAAAAGGGCATAGATGCATCTCTAATATGTTTTCTCATGGCAATGATTAGTAATTAATGCCTTGTAATACGTCTTGGACTCCTTAATAGGATCTGATTTTCATAAGCAGCCTATGATGATCATAGATGCCCAGAATTTTTGGATGGATAGAGCTCAGCAATGCCTAAAATTTACTGAAGGCAACACACTTCGAAATTTAATACCCTGGAAAATTTTTTTTCTTAGTAGAACCCTTGTCCTGCTTGTCTTCCTGTGCCCTTCCCACAGATTTTGAGCACTCTTATTCCAGAATAAGTATGTTCATATGAAGTTATATCCCAGAACAACTGTTTTAGTACATTCTCAAGAGGTAAACCCCAGGTGTCCAGTGTAGGGATCAGTTTTTTAAGAACAGGCATGTTTCCAACCTTCCTTCCTCACACATGGTATTCTTGCTAAAGACTCAGCTTTCATTATTCTTTAAATCTTATTTTTTTCTTGCACCTCTCTAGCTGTGAATGCTGCTAGTTCATGGGTTGTAGCTTTCTTCAGTGGAAGTCTACAGTTTATGGATTATTTTGGCTGCCATCTCTGGTTTGATAGGATACAAGCAGAAGTGTCTGGGTGATCATCTAGTGCTTTCCATCTTTGTATTAATTTTGGACCATGTTGCAGAGCATATACAGAATGTGATGGGCTGGGGTGAACCAAATGAACAGCAAATGTATCTCAGCTCATAAGCACTCACTAAGCTTAAACAGGACTCACCACTTAAAAAATAATATCAATAGGAATTTTTTGGCATTCTAAAATATACTTTTTACCTAGTTATTACTGTAAACCCTTGAGGTCATGTACTTTTTTTTGTCAACCTGCCTTTATGGGTTGGTTAGTACAACAGTGAGCCATATAATGTCAGAGGACCGGGAAAATTGTTAGTTAAATATATCTGATTTTGGTCTACTATAATGTGTATATTTTTGTATTTAAATAATTTTCCTCTCTATTGATATGTGTGTGTTAGTGTGTACAAATAGCATTCCTATAACACTTCTAGATTTTTGTCTCAACAGAGGGGTTTATGAGCAGTCAGGTAAGGTGCCAACTTACATAATAGCAGCTATTCTTCAGAAGTTGTTTGTTTGCCAGAGGTAAAGATAACGTACATCTCTGAATGCAAAAGCGGATGCTGTGGCTGTGGTCTAAAGCCATCCTACAACTTAGTGAATGAAAAGACAAGTTTCTGTAGCAAATAGTTTGCTGTACTGCTATTTTACTTTGCAGAAAACACTTTTCAGCAGACTTGTGGCAGGGATCAGATCACTTTTTCAAGGCTAACTCATCTTAATGAGCTATTGACTAAATTACCTACCTAGAATAAGTTACAACTTAATAGCATTACACACACCTAAGGAGCAAGTATCCCTTAGGGGAAAGGACACTAAACCTGACTACTGCAAAACTTCCAATGCCATTGTTGCTGGTAGAATGATACTGGCATTAGTGTGATGGCACCAGCTTTGTGTTTGTCTCATCCTCAAAAGAGAAGTGGGGTACAACGGCTGCTGAATGTTCTGTTATCCTTTTTCACAGCCCTGTGGGTGTGGAGTATCTCTTTACTGAAGTGACAAGGAGTTGAGTATCTTTAGGTGTCGTAGTTTGTTCACAAAAGATGCGATTCATAGAACTACTAGGCTTTGATATTAGTTATAGAGTTACAACTAAAATAAATGCACAAAGGAAATGCAAAAACCTGGGTTTGTACCAATAACGAATGAAGAATGAAATTTAAACAGACATATAAAAGTGATCTAGACGTTGTTTCATTCAGTGAGACAGGAAGCCGTCTCTGTTGTAGAGGAAAGTGGAGATATGGATAATATATTCATCACAGACAGTAATAAGCAGTAATGTGAAGGGGGGGTGTAATTTTAAAGCACTTCCTATACTATTTTTAAAAGAAAATATTAGCAAATCTTCTAGTACCTGTGAAGACTGCATTGCTCTTGAATGCTTGCTTACTACTTTAAGTGTAGCTATAACATGTAAAATGGACTTTATTAATAAAAAAATATTTTTTCAGCCTTAAGAAGTTTAAATCCTCATGTCAAATCACGTAAATTTATGAGTTAAGCTTTAAAATAGAGTCAAGACTCATTAATGAATAGCTAAAGATTTTGACTTGTACACCTACACTGTTTTTTAGGGATCACCATTTATTCCAAATAAGGAGAAAATATTTGTTATGGCTGAATTAAGTTAGATGGAAAAATAACTTTGATGTTTATTCTCAGTCAAGTAAAATAGGAACAGTTAGTATACTGAGTCCCCAAGTAATTGTGGCTTCTAGGTCTTGTCACATACTGGTGTAACAGGGTGTGCAGTGTTTCAATGACTTGCTTAAGACAGCACAGTGACCCTATGGCAGAGCTGAAAATAAACTCAAGTACTGCTTCTGGATCAGTGACCTATGCCTGGAAATATTGCTGTTTTAATGTCAATAAGCAAGAATTTATGAAACATGGAAGATGTACAAACTTTTGATGATATATTTAAAGACAAAAACGTGACATTGTCAGGCAGAGTGTCTCCTGTTTCCCTTTTTAGCCCCAGCTCCAAGTCTGTTTTGGCATGTGTCTGTTTTTATGACTGTGATAGCAGTTAGCCCACTTTGGATATTTGTAGAAGAATTTTTCAGACAGGGACACTTCTGTATCCAAAGCAATTTACTGCAGCAAGGGAATGCTGACTGAGATGAAAGTCGTGTAATCCCCCAGCAGGCAATCTGTGAGCATACCTTTGAGCCAAAATGAAAATTATAGTACTGAATTGACTAACCCTGGTGTGCAGTCTCTGAGCTCTGCCATAGATCTGGAGAGCTTCTCCAGTTTTTAAGATAACGGGTCATTTTAGAGGCAATCAAAGATAACTGTGGGTAATACAAACTGCCAAGTGTGTGGAAATTAAATGCCTGTGTGTAAATACATTTTCATTACATACATGTGTGTATCAATGCACAGAAGACTTGAAACAAACTTTTTGTGTTTTTCTTTTTTTTTTTTTTTTTTTTTTTAGCAATATGAGGGTCTACATTAGAGGACTTTGAGAAGGGAGAGAAAAGTCTGTAGTGTTACTGCTAGGAAAAAAGAACGATGCACAGAGCATCCTAGATGCGCCCTGTTCAGCTCTTTCATGCATGCTATGTCCATGTTGAATGTCAGCTTGAAAAAGCCAGATCTGAGAGTACACACGTGTATGAGGTTAGATGTCAGCTGCATACCAGACACTTAAGACAGAAAAGAAAACTCCTGACTCAGACAATGCTTTTAAAGCTACTGAGATAACAAACTGAAATTCCTAAAATGCAGGATGTCCTGCTGCAGGAGGGGCCATTAAGAAGGAGGTGGAAGGAAGCTGGAGAATCTTGAAGAGAACCATTCACACAAACTTATTTTCAAGATCAAATCCAAAAATCAAGCATGCAAGTAAATTTATACATGAGAAATTATTGCAGCTAATAAACTCTATGCCACCTGTTATTTCAAAGGGGAGATATGGCCAGTGTTGGCAGCCTTAATAAAGGAGCTGAACTTTTTCTTAGGCATTTGATAAGTTTTCATAATATTGAGATATGATTTATCTCCCCAAGCTAATAGAAAAAAATAGTAGTTCTTATCCTGATATATCTTGATAAGGTTTAGTATAGTTGATAAATATGCAATAACTTCAGCCATACAAAACAGTCTCTAAAGAAGCTTAGGGCCTGCTCCTACTCCCTCTTTAACTCACTCACAAATGTTTGATATGTGTTTTAGGTAAAATCTTAACTTTCAGGAATTTGTTTTTGCTTATTATTAAGCTGTTTAACTGTTTCATTTTCCTAGTCGTCTTATAGCCATGGATCTTCGTAAAGAGAATTTTATTAACAAAATTTTGTGCTAAATACAAACACTAAATCAAAATACCTAACAGTATTTGCTCTGTGTATATCTGTGTATGCATATATATATAAAAATACATTCAATATATATAGTTCAGTATTGATGTGTGCAAACATGTATATATACAAGCATACATATATTTTATGAGAACCAATTTGTCTTAGTTAAGATGCATAGAAAAATGTGGCAGAATCTTTGCATTTTTGCATTCTAATTAATATTCATATGTTTGAAGTTGTCTCCTCCATTATGTTTCTAATTATGTTGGAGAAACATACAATGTAGATTTTTCTTGCCAGATGAAGTGCAATACTATGGAAAAATATTAAGCAAAAAAAAAAAATCCTGGAACATTCTCACTGGCGTCCATGCAATGTAGTTCTCAAATATCAAATGGATGTACATGACAATTAGCTCAGGCTTTGCCTTAGAGAAGCACAGAACAGAATGCCAAAGTTCCTATCCTATGATGCAATACATTCTATTTTATTAGCGGAGCTTCAGTTTTCAGTTAAAAACAACAAAACCTGCACTATGTACTTTATTCTGTTTGTGATGCGACTCAATTCTCCTTCATGGAGCAACTGATGCAACTCTTCACAGATATTTCTTACAAGAGAACAGTTAGCAAAAAAACAGCTGAAATTAAAATACTTTTGAGTGTAGTTAAGATTGATTTATACCAGTAAGAAAATATTTCAAACTATCCTATTGCTGGTAACGTTTTTTCCTATTTATTCTACACACACGGAAAAGTAATATAATCTGTGGAACATCAATCATCCAATAGGCCCTGTTTCTTCTGTGAATGCTACTTTTCTCTAGATTTTCCGTGCAACTGCACTTTGAGCAGATAATAGTGTTTAATGCATTTGCTCATTAAGCCAAAAGTAGGAATAATTTTGCAGTTGTATTCTCTCAACATATGGAATATTCTACCACGTTTTGAAAAATGTAATGGACATTCTTTTAGTAGATAAATATCTACTAAAAGAATATATATATATAAAAATGTTTCAGAGGATTAGGAGACTTGCCCTAATCAGGTTAAATGTCAAATTATTGTCCATTAGGGGCAAAATGAAGGAGGGACACCCTTAAATTGAACTGTCTGTATCATTCTAAGATATTATTAAGGATTAATTAGACCTGATACAAGGGACACCAGAGCTGATGGCATAACAGGTTCTGCTTAAGTTCTGTTTTGCTGGTACTGTAAAAGGGTTTGCTAATGATCACAAATTTTCCAAGTGATTCTCATTTCAGAAACATGCAAAGTTAGTATGTTAATAGTACAAAAAACTTTTCCTGATTTGATTTGAGATCACTGGTGATGAGAATTCAACCTTATTTAAACTCTGATAGCTCTTTAAAATGTGTTTACAAACTGTCTATGTGAGCATGCTATGTCTCTGTCATTTTAATGCAGTCCTTTCCACAACAGCTAAAAGACTTCACAAATATTCAGGTGGAATTTTTTTTCTGTTCAACTTCACTAAAACCCATGGCTTTTCATCACTTAAATACCACCTCTTCTGTTTAGAAATGTGTTCTACTTGGACTGTCCTGGCACCATTTTGGGGTGAAATCTAACAAGAAAGTCTAGCTCTAGGGCATCCTTTTTCCTGTGGCTACTTTAGTCATGTTGTGATATGGTTTCTAATAGGAAAGGTGACCTCTTTAATAACTGATACAGTAAAATGCCTAAGTCTTTGCTGAACCTTAAAAGTGACAAGATGTCCTAAGTACAAGGAGCCTGCACTTTAAATTCAAAACAATTAAAACCAATCAAAACATTATACTATTGCAATGGCTTGGCATTATTTTTTTGGCATGACTTTGGTTTCATTAAGTGTTTTGCTTGCATTATGGTCTTTATTCAGGTAAAAGATTAGTTCTGTCTGACACCTCATACGGCAGGGTTTTCCACAGTCCTCCATAGAAGACCTGAATGTCTCCACTGATGAGCCAAACAATACAGCCACAGTCCTGGTAGCATACAGACCACCTAACAGTGGTACCTGATGAAAAATGCTTGTCTGAACATGCTGTGTGTCCTATGTGAGCTCTAAAGGAGAAAAGCATTTTCCTTACAAGCCAAGCTAGCTATTTTTCCTGTAGGACCAGTGTGTTGCCACAGGACTGATGAATTTCTCTACTTCTGTTCCAGATCAGCTTCCTTTCCTTCGTAATCAGGCCACTGTCAGGGGAGAGCGCACATGGACAGACTGATGTATCATTGCTTGACTGGGTGTATGTTCTATCTCCTGCATTTTTCAAATGCCAGACAGACCAGCATGCTTTTCTTCACTGTGAGTTTTTTTGGAGGATGACTAGCTGAGATAGGAAACTGGCCTTCATTGGTCCAGTCTTCAGTCTGGACCAGTACCTCTCTCAGACTGTAGCCAGCAACCGCTGCTCCCAAAAGGAGTGCAGGAAACTACCCTGGCCAGGTACAGATTTCTGCTCCTTAAGGCCTTCAGGTTCCTCCTGAAGGCCATTAGGGATTTGCATATGCTGCTGGCCAAGAGGGTGACTCCTATCATCTGTCACGCTAGAATAATCCGCAGTCTGATGGTGTGCTAGAGAAGAAAAATATATACTGGTATTACATAATTAGCATACAGCAGGATAAGTTACTTAGGAAGTATTTTACTGCCCAAGGGCAGCTGAGCATTACAAAGAGTCATTACTGAGCTCTACCAAAGATTTTCTCATCAGGATTATAATGATTTCCTCTATCCATGCAATGCCTTTTTTTTTTTTTTTTTTTTTTTTTTCAAATGGGGAGAAGAGGGAGGAAAGCACATGGTAAAACAGTGCTCAGGCTTGCTGAGTGTAGGTGTTTCTTGCTTGTGGCCCTGCCAGCTGGTTTCTGTGAGTGCTCTCATGTAATGCTGCCTGACAAAAACACTTGTAGGTGGACGAGTCCCAGATATTTTAAACATTGAACTATTTCTAGCTCTTTTCTATGTTTCTTTGGGCAAGTTAGTAATCTATTTATTACTCTTGTTGTTTCAGTGCAAGAGTTTTGGTATAACTTTCCTCTTTGCTAGCTCAGCTTCACATCTGGGTGGCTGTATTCGGCAGGATTCAGCTGTGCAGGACAAAGGCACTTTATAAATGACTAACACTGCAAAAGCAATAACAACAATGAGTGAAAGAATGAGCTCAGTGGAGAACTTTTTCATGGAAATAGGAGCTCAAATGTGATAATAGTGTAGAAACGTCACAGCTTTTCTACCTTTCTCTGCTGGAAGCTAAACGTTTAGGGATCAGCTTGCGCACAACTGGGCGGTATCTCTGTTGGGAGCCTTGCTATGAGTTTGGTTTGGCTTACTTGAGAGGCACGTGGCATTTCAGAATATGGTAGGAGATGCAAAGTTGTCCTGTCTCTGCAAGCATCAGAAGATTTCTGCTGTTTTATCTGCATTGGAGAAACCCTTTGTGAAGTAAAGCAATTCAAGTTACAGGTTTGAGGGGAATCTAATCATCTAATCAGACCTTGTATGTCCTTCCTGTCAAGCAGCTCTGGGACACTTTCAGTATTTTCTTTCCTGAAATAAACCAGTAAACCCATTTTACAACACTTCATGTTTTCTGATGCATATGCAATGGAGAGAGAATTTTTAAAGTGACGTCCATGAGTTTTGGTGCTAAGCTTAATGAGTACTTACTTTCATTCCAACTTCTCATAATTGCTGTTACTTCATCTTTTTGTTTTATAATTTTTATACATGCTGATGTGTGTGTTCAAAAGTAGATGCTTATGCTGCCACCTGCATACAATAATCAGCTTGTGCACCCTCCAGGGATGAGCTCTGCTGGTGGCATAAGCAGCAGTACTTAAACCGGGACACATGCTGAAGCATAATCTCATATGCCTTGATATAAGTAGATCTGACACATAGATATTAAGGAACATACAAGGCATGGGCTGCTAGACCAAAGCTTAGTAGGAAGTCATCCCTGCTTGGGAGAGCTCATGGGTTAGAAAATCAGGCCAAGGGCGAGGTGGGAAATGGAGGCAGTGCTCCCAATTTGTAATGCAGCAGAAGAGCAGCACAGGCTTCCTGATACCGGTCTAGTGCCATTTAGGGTCCTCTGCCTCCTTCTCACTGCTGGGTTAGGTGTTGGCCTAGACCCCTTGTGCTTTACAGTCACCTGGGGGCAAGGAGGGGATGTCTTCCTTAAGGAAAGGGAAATCTGTCTCAGTTGGAGAACAAGAAGTTTCCAGCAGGTCAGGGAGCATATTAAAGCTTCAAGGTGGTGTGTATGTGCAGAAGAGAGCCCATGTTTCATGAAACACCACTGCTAGTCCCATATGAATGATTACTAGATAATGAAAAACACAATCCAAGGAACACCATAATGTTACTAGAAGCTATTCAGTGCAGCACAGTACATGGCCATAAATTTAATATGATGGTTATAACAGTTTTCTCCTCAACAATTACACACTCTATGACTCTGAAAATGACAGTGAGTTCATTCTGAGATGTCTTTTATTATAAAATATTAGAAGAAGAAAGTTGGAATGAGAAAAACACGAACTGTTCGTATTTTGTCTTCTCCTGGAGTATCAGGGAACCATACGTGCAGGTGTACCACGAACTCAATGGGATACAATGATGGGGAGAAGTGAGAATTGTATTCCCCCATGGCCACAGCCACACATGCAAAGGCAGAAACCACCCCTCCTTCCTATGGTCTGTGCCAAGAGGAGTAGAATACAGCAGCAAAGGCTGGAGATTGAGGTGTTCCAGACTACCCAGGTACATGGAGACTCTTCTAAACTGTGTGCACAGAGGCATTTCAATAACTGGCAGGCTCCTGCAATGGAGCCTCACTTTTTTCTGTCCTCCTCCCTGTCCCCTTTCTTCAGGTCTCCTCCAGTGTTCAATAGTTATGGGTACCAGCTGCTCCAAGACCAGAACTGTCTCTCTTAGGTAAAACCAGTAGCTCCAGCAGCATCTGGCAGGATTCAGGTCCCTGTTCTTTTCCTAGTTCTTTCCTAATGTCAGCTATGTCTTCTGAAGAATGCGCTTTTCTATTTTTCTTCCTTTCCTTAGTAAATCCTTTGCTCTAAATTTTTCATCAATTCAATGCATCAGAGGAAATCCTGAATCAAATTTGACTCAGGAAACTAGTGAAATCAGTCTAGATTTTCTTAAATAAAATATTTATATATTAAAATATATATCACACTTACTCGCATGAGCAAAATGATATTTGTGGTGTGCCAAGAGTTGGAGTTGTTACACTGAATAATGTTCCCATGCAAGCTGATGACTGTGTGGCGCTCTGAGGATAGATAGTATACTACAACATTGTGGAAAATACTGGTGTTGAAGTTGCAGTTTTACTGTAAATATTGTTAGGGAAATAAAAGAAGTTGCAATCTGCCTGTAGTGGAAATGAATTAACTGGCAGTATCTTCACTGGCAGTTTGCCTGTTTTACCCCAAAGCCCAATTTGGTTCTGTAAGAACAGACTGAACACAAAGATACTGTAGTAGGAAGCTGCACACAATGACTCCTACTTAAGTTCTTCTATCCCTTAAACTTTTACCAGGGGTGATTTGGCCAGGACTCATATAGTGTAGTTAAACTTCCTTCTTCACTATTGCACTTTTTTTTCCTTTTCCCTTTTAAGCACGTGTTTTTTCTCTCCCTCTCATGCTAGCAGATGGTCTACAGTTATGTGCAGGAGCTTCTATTCCCTGGGTTGCTATGCAACAAAATGCATCCTATCTGCATCCTTTCTGTGCTGTATCCCGTTTCCGTTCAACAACTCAAAATAACCAGCTTAGTGCTTCAACATGCTGCTTCCTCTTTTCTACAGAGTTGAATATCTATCAAGTATCTTCCTGGGCTTCCTATCTCTTCCTGTTACAGCCTTGAAAAAAATGTGTTTGCCCTGAATTGATTTTCCTCATCACTTCCTATTTACATCAGTCCACTTAGTGCTAAGGCAGGCAAAACATACATAAATGAGTCACGCAGCTGCTAGCCCATAAAAAAAAAAAAGTGTCAGCCAATTGTGTGATGTTTGAAAGCAAGATTCTTCATTGTTGTCAGGTGTGGGGTTCCTGTTTGTCCTTTTTATCGTGGCTTTGTTTCCCTACTGATACCAGAAAGTTGAAAACAAACTTTTTCTTTTATTTTTTCTTTTATTTTTCTGCTACTGGACTTAGGAAAAGGAAAATATTAATTTCCAGCACAGCAAAGGAGATGATGAGACAGAAACAGTAGCATGATTTGCTCTGGCTGATGATGAGGCAAAGTTTTTGGTGGGGTTCATTTTGTTTTATGAGATATTTACCAGTATGGTTGAAACTGCAAATATTATGAGGTACTTGTCAAGGTGTGTTTACTGCTGTTGATGCCAAGCTTTGCTTGTTCTAAGCTGCCTGTGCTACTATTTAATGCTTATCAGGCTATGTATAATTACTTTTCACCCTTGTTATTTTTTTTTTTTTTATAAGCTTAATTCCCACTTTGATCATATATTGGTTTTCCCTGTAGCAGGGAATGTCAGCTCTGGAGAACCTCTTGTTGCTTACCCTACAGATAATTTAGTAGGTAAAAGGACGCACAGAGATTTATTTTGCCTTCAGTAGTCTACAGCTGGTCTGTAGACTGTGGTCTGTCCTCAGCAGCTGCACTCCCTCTCTAGTCAATGGAGAGAGGTATTTTCAGTAAATGAATTATACTAATTCAGTCATTTGCTAAGATAGGTGGGATGAATCACTGAGACACAGGATTTCTGTCTCTCTAGTGACGATTGAAAGAGTTTGGCTGATAGCTTGCATGAAATGCCTGATTCTTAGATTGCTGAAGTGAATCTGGATGTTAGCAGTCTGTTTTCATATAATCCCAAAATAATTTCCAGTTGTTGATATCCCATGTCACAATTTCCAGGTACGAATAATCCTTTCAATGTTTTGGAGAAGTGAAAAATGACTAATAACACTACAGTTATATGAGTGACCACTCAGTTTGGCTTTTCATTATTAGTTTTCAGAGATCATGTATATGACTAAATAACTGTTCTTTTTGTGGCCTGGGTTCAGCCTATGTAACATAAAAATCAGTCTTATATTTCTGCAGCAGCAGTGTGCCTAGCCCCCTCCCCTTTTTGTTGCAATGGAAATGCCCACGTTCAGATAATGACTAGGTCAAAACTAGCTGAGTTTCAGCAACCGAATCTTTCCAGCTTGTAGCTGAAAAAACTTTTGATAAGAGATTATTCAAGGCAGAGTGTTTGATGCTTATCTTATACAGAGCAGTGTTTTAAACTATGTAGAACAATTTCCTATGTTGTCTGAAAGCGGAATTTCAACCACCATTACCTTTCTGAAGGAATCTGACAAGTTCTTTTATTAGGTATCATTAGTTTTCCACAGATCAGATGGACTTCGTAAGTCTATGCTTCCTGCATGGTTACTGCCTTTTTATTTTATTTATTTTGCCTGCAACTATCAGCATTCTGGTTTTGGCTCACTGGCATGACTGTCCTCTCCCTTGTTGCAGCAGTGTTGGAGCTGGACGTGCAGGGCAAGGCCTGTTCTTACAGGGCTGCTGGGCTCTTGGTCTCCTTGCTGTGAGTGCCCCTCTTGGCCCTCTCCCAGACCACTGGCCATCCTTCTTGGCTTTTACCTTCCCTTCTGTAGGCCCAGGTGGGCTTTGGCAATGTCAGACCTGTGCAGGAAAGCAACTTTATGCAGCTCGTGAGGGCTGGCTCTGCACTACCTTTCTCCCTTTGTCCTTTCATGTGGCCACCTCCTTGGCTGGGACCAGGAACATGAAGCAGAGCAACTGAATTAAATGCATTTCAGCTGAATAAGTGCAGCAGTTTGCAGTATAGCATTTATGGGTCTTGGGTTCCTCTGCTTGCTCTCTTCCCTGCACTGCAGACTGCAATAAAACCTGGGCACTGCCAGAGGATGTCTTGGGGAGCAGCTTTGCCCCAGGAAGCTCAAACCACAGCTGCCACTTTTTTTCTCTGCATGGTGGTAGACCGTGCACAGGCTCGGCTCTGTCAGAGCCCAGTCTTATGGCTTCTCCTTTTCCTCCGCCTTCCTGATGTGCTGCAAAGGTGAGGAGTCATGCATTTGCTGCTCCCCCAACTCTGCACCAAGGTCTTGGTAGCAGAGATTCCCACCTTGCCCTCAAGAGCAGCACTTCAACTAATTCTGGGCACCAGATTAAGTTCTGCTTATTCTGAGAGAAATCTCCACACTTTAGTGAACTTGACTTCAGCTGGTTACGGAAATAACAGTAAATAATAAAATTAATACACAGAGGAATCTTTCCCCATTGAATCTTTAGAAAACCTTTACATTAACACAGAATGATTGCTGTAGTTCAGCAAAGTGTGGGAGTTGCTGGATGTTACTTTAAAGATTGTGTGTGTGGAAAGGCAGGCTGAATGTTCATCATACTTTCCTCTAGCTTTAATATCTTGGAAACTGTGCATTAAAAGGATATTTCCTGCCAGCCTCTTTGTAACCATCTTCTTCTTCACTGCTTATATTTTTAAGTAATGTGAGTCATTTTTTAGTATCATGAGAAAGCAGAAGAGTTAAATTCAGGAGGGGTGAGTGAGTACTACCCAGTAGGAGTTTTCACAGCAAAGGGTAAGATTGGTTTTGCCCTGAGAGATGATGGAAGGATCCCTCTAGACAGATGATGGCTCTTGACAAGACAGGACGCAAATTGGAGTTGGATTATAGCCCACACAATTTAAGAAGGAAAGAGAAAAGGCAGTGCTAATCTATACTTTATTTCTTCATTCCAATTAGTCCCCTCACAGCTAAACATCTCTGATGTCCCAGGATCTGTGCACACAGGTCACTTGAAAGCTTAGGCTCCACAGTCAATAGCTGGCAAACACAGAGCAGTGGCAGATGTGTTATGATTGGTATTGTTTATTTTATCTGTATGCATTGTAATGTGTACCACTGTTTAAAGTCCACATTAAGATTTCTGGACTCAAGGCTTACTTTTACTAAGACAGGGTATGTATAAATTGCAGCACAGTTGATTCTTTTTGTAGATCTTGCTATGTTGCCTGATGTATTTCCTTTTAATAAAGCAAGTGTGTGTCACTATTACCACAGAATGATAGGAAGTGCTAGTTGTGGCCAAGTTATTTCACAATAAAGTTTTTATTGTGAAAAAGATACTTCCTCTTAAATGAGCGCAATGCTGATTTCTTCCAAATATAGAAACAGTGTATTTAGAATAATGTATATGAAAAAATATATTCTCAAGCCTTTATTGATAATTAGAAGATATAGAGAATATATATAGTGGTTTGTGACTTGGTAAACTTACTTAGAAATGGGAGCTCTGTGCTCTGATACCTGTCTTAGAGACATGCAAACTAGAAAGAGAGGGAAAAACTAATACACCTTCAGTTCTCTTAAAGCAATGGAAATCCAGGTTTCATGGAGTAAAAAAGTTTACTTGCAATCTTCCCTAGAAACTTCCTGACACAATTGCTTTCTACTTTAACTTTCAAAAATTAGCAGGTACTTCTCCTGAATGATGTGTTTCTTTTATTCTAATGAGAGATATTTATACTCTCTTTAAAAATAAACTCTGTCATTCATGGAATAGGTAAGGTCTTTTCTAGCTCTCCCTAATAGTGGTATGGAATTCATTATTTCTGAATTCTCATAATTTTCTTTTACAATTAATTTTAGAAATGTCACTAAGTTTATCAGAATAAATGTGAAGTGGATACTTGCAGGCAAAGGAACTATTTTCTCTTGACACGTTTGTAGACTAGACAATAGAAGACAGATGTCTTCTGTGACGAGGATCTGCAAGTCTGCTGTATGATGATGGAGTCAGAGGAACATATGAAATCATATTTTGTATCACAAAAAGCTAAACAAAAAATTTAGGAAAAATCACCACTGGGACAAATCTTTACTAATTTTGTTTCAACATCCAAGAATAAACAGGTACTCCTGGCAGAAATTTCTTTCACTGTGTGTTGCATGTGGCTTTTGGTGATATTTTGTTTTGTTTGTTTGTTCTTTGTTTTTTAAAAAAGTCAACAGGACTAATTCCTGGATATTGGAGAGGCCAGTAAGTGAGAGGTCAGAGTGGAAAGCAGAAGTACAAAGCTGCAGCTCACCTAACAAGAGATAAAATGATAACCATGCATTGCTATAATAAGCAGTTTGCATTTATCACTTTCTGGTAGACTAGTGTGTGTGTCCATGGAGGGCTGTTTTTTCCCAAGCATTGATTGCCACTGTACATATGAGTTACTTTCAACATATTTTCTGATCATTTTCAGTACATATATAGAAAAGTTTGCAAGAAGAATATTGTACAACCAGATTTTAATAAAAATGTCAATTATATTGAAATGCTTCGACACTAGCTCTATCTTTATTGTTGACACAGTAATAGAAAAGAGGCAAGCACAGTAATTAGCAAAACAATCGATTCCAGTGTTATGCAGATCTGCTGCAAAGAAAAAGAAACTGTTCTGTTCATGTACCATGGATTCTTTGCTTGAGAAATAAGCTTTTTTGTTTCCTTGTTTCTTTTTGTAGCCTGATCATTAAGACTCATTTAAGAAAGTCTGTCTGGGAATTCATACTAACTTTACAGTATGACTATATGAAAATCAATAATATATCAATATACAGCACTTGTTATGTAAATGAGTTATGAAGAGTATTGATAGAGATAGGTCAAGTTCTAACTTGCTCGACTGGAATCTATGTCTGAAATTCGTGATGAGAGCCACATTAAAAACAAACACCCTCACCCCCCAAAAAAACCCCAACCAACCAACCAAAACCCCACAAACAAAAACACAAAATTGACTTCTCATGCCTGTATGCAGAGAGGGGAGCATTATGCTGCAGGTTTAGCACTTTCAGATGCAAGCCATGGGTTATAGCAAGTGCCCTTACGAACTACAGCTCCTAACCCACCTCTGGCAGTAGTGGAGCTGTCTTCTTCATCCCATGCAGGTTATTTTCACTCCTGGGAATTAACGTGGCAGTAGGATAGCTTTGGGGGCATGTGGCGTCGAGCCAACCAGCACAGTGTAAGGGTCCGGGCAAGGCCACTGTGGCCTTCTGAAAGCTGTAGAGCAGCTTCAAGCTCTATGAGGGTAACATGTACACAGTATGTCCTTTAGTATGCTGTCTTTACAGCATCATGTATGTCTTTAAAAAAAATATTGTTATGATATTCTATCATAATGGTTTGATTATCTTAAAAGTGATTTGTCCCGTTGCTGAAGAATTTCCTTTTAAAAAGCAGATTCAGTAATTAAACTAAACAATTGGAGAAGCAGTTTAGTTATATAAGTATATTACCTCTGAGCCCAAAGTACTCCTTCTCAGTATGATATGTTTAAAAATATTTCTAATCCAAACTCTGTAGAAGGTGCTCACAAGGGACAAATAACTTAATATTGACATAGCCTTAAATATATTGAAAAGACATAAATCAGAATAATGAGATTCATAAATCTGTTAATATTAATGGGGAAACCTTTTGGGAAATGTAGTGTAAAATCAAAGAAAAAGATGAACTTGAGATGTAAGCGATGATTCTAGTAAAATAAATAAAAAATTGGATATTTTGTTCCTTCTCATGTCCGAAAAAGACATTACATCCTTTTGAAATTATGCTTATGTCTTTAATACTGTCATAAACAGAAAGAACGCAAAAATGTTGGGGGGGAGGGGGGGGGAATCTAAAGGTATCTCTAAAAGCCTGCTAATAAATTAAAACCCTGGAACAATTTGTTTTTCGCATCATGGAATGAGGAAAGCTCCATGAAGCCTTTCTTTCAAAAATTCTCTCTAGAATCGATAGACTAATTCTACACTGAATTTCAAGGCTATAAAACTTTATTAGCGAGAACAGTATGTATATTGTTATTCATTCGTTCACACTGCAATGGTTAAGGTTCTGTCAGCATTTCCGTTAAAAAACCCTATAATTTAACAGGAAATTCCAACACATAAAAATGCATTCAGGCTGCATTTGACAAAAGGGCTTCCTTAACCATATTCTCAAAATTCTGTTTAGATGTTTTATAGCTTGAAAAGAAGTGAACTGTCATGTCCTTAGAGCTGCATACTGTCTCATAACCTCTGCAAATTATTACAAATGTCAGCAACTGCAAAACCAATGCTCTTTCTCTCTTTCCTGGCTGACCCCCTCTGCCCATCCACCATTGCAGTGAGGAAGTCCATAACTTCTGTCCTGCTTCCAGTTACTGTGCCATCTTTGCCTTTCTGCGTCAGTTACCCTTGTTGAGCTCTTGTGATTTTTGCCTTGAAAAATCTTCCATGGAACTTTGGGACTGTCCATGGCATGGGGGCAGATTTTAGATGCAAAGATCCTATGTTGGCTGCAAGCACTGCAGCTTCTGATGAGTACTTCTAGAGCAGCTGCAATGCTGATGTTGGATGAGGATCTAGTTCTGCCACGGGCCAGGGAGCTGAGGGTGATGCGCAGATCCCCTGAGCTTAAAGCCCAAAGGGGTGCTGGCCTGGCACAGACTGACATCCCGGTTGAACAGGCCATGGGGCTGAACCCCATCCTAAACCCTACACTAAACTCAGCAGCTGCACTGATGACATCAGTGCGTTTGAAGATGCTTCGCAGTCTCTTCCTTGAGTAGTTTGCTCCCATGATTAATTGCACCCTCTGCAAAAAGCCGAATTCTGTGTCTTAACAACATCGATACATACTTTTTGATGTGGCAAGAAATGTTTTATCGCTAGTGATTTAAACAGATGCTTGTTGCACATGTGTCTAAAGGCAGAATATGACTTGAGAGTGTTCAGAAAGACTTTAGTAGAAAGAAGACTTTGGCTGTTGGAACTATCACACGTTTGTGCTCTAAGCTTATTCACACAGTGTAGGGGCATCATACCTCTAGGATATCAGACTAACCAGACTTCTGCACTTAACACTGATAAACTATGCTTGTCAGGGTGAGGAACAAGATAGTTCAGAAGCTTTTATGTTTCCTAACTATATAATAAAATCTTCAGTAAATGTCTCAAAAATCTGTTGATTAAGACTTGTAGAAAATCATGAGGGTTTCTGAGCAATCATAAGGTTGAAAGTGTTTGGAAAAAATTCTTAGATTCTCCACTTCTTAGTTGAACTGTCTGCTGCATAACACTGCAAGTCAGACTGTAAAATACTATTTACCCCATTTCTTTAAAGTTCCCTCAAAGATGGTTCTCCTTCATGTGTAGCTGACTAGTGTATGTCAATGGTGTTTTCAAATCTCAGATCAATATCCTGGATGTTTTCAGAGAAATTAATTAGTCTCACTGAGGGGTTACTTTCCTAGGTTGGAAAAATCCCTTTGCTCCAGTTGGTATTGACTACATAGTCAACTGGATAGACACAATGTTTACCCTCCTAAGAGGTCAATTTAAGTGCTCCAGGCAATACAGTAAATGTAAGAACACACTTTTCTGCTGTTTCATTTGTAAGCATTAACCACACACAGATTTTTGGTTGAGTAAAATTGTTTCAGGCTATTGCTCCACTACCTGTTTTTACTAAGACTTACCCTTGATTCTAATATGATTCTTAAATCAGTCCTTTTCTGTTTAGGGATGGTCACTTCCCTAGCAGCAGTATATCAAAAAATCTTGATTGATTTTAATGGAAGCAGATGGACTTTATACAGAGGAAGCTCTGTGATCAGATAAGATTTCAGAAGTAGTGAAATTATAAAATCTTACAATGTGCATCGTGAAGTAATTTTTGACTACAAAACACAAACTTAGAAATATAAATGACATATATTTTCCACAACACTACTTATTCTTACACTGCGAAGTACAGCAAATATGTGATGTAATATTTGTTAGGGAGTCAGAAGCTGCAGTTCACGTTTATGCATGAGGTATTTCTGCAGGAATGGGTGGCATCCACTGTGTAAGTTATAGATGTCCATTTTTAAAGCTACAGGAAAAGTACGTTTCTAAGCTGTTTATGCTTATGTGGTGCAGAATTTTGTCAGAAACTGATGACTTCCTTAGTAGACTTTGGACTAGTGTTGCAGTCTCCTTCTTTCAGAGTTGCAGACCTTCTTCCACCCTAAGTTCCTGAGAAACAAGTTTGTAAAGTGGAAAATTTCATTTTGATATTTCATATACCAAACATTTTCAAAAAAAAAAAAAAAAAAAAGCCCCAGCAAGCTTAAGTGATCTGAAAATGAAAGTATGTATGTTGCTCTGCCTTGCACTGGTTTTTAAACATCAGTCTTAAAGTCAACAATTTGTAATGTTAGCATGTCATCAGGAAATTAAAACCAGTGGTCGAATTTCCCCCTTATCTAAAATGTCTCAGCTCAGTTGGAGTTTACTTCCCAAGAGATAACATGAACTGTAGGACCACTAAACCGTATCTCTTTGTTCCAGTGAATATTTCAATGTTTTCTGTTCCAAGAGACAGTGAGCCTTTCCTTTAGCTTAGTGTCTCAAATACACTCTGAATAGATGGAAGACACGGATTCTTGAGCAAAGAGGAAATCATACCCATGCTATGTTCTGTGGAGAAGTGCCCTCACCTCTGGTGTCCTACTGGCCAGGCAGGGACTGCTGCCTTCTCAGTTTTATTATTTTAGGCCTCAGTTGTTTTGAGATGAAACTGTTTGTAACTTTGGAAATAACTGAATAGGTTTTTGCTGAAATCCACATTTGATGAATGCATTATTTGCTGAAACAATTCCTCAACTCTGTATGAATAATTATGGGTTTTTGTAATTGTCTCTAGAGAGTTTATCAGATCATTTTATTGTGTATAGAATAAAGTTAGAAACCCAGAAAATGTTCTACAGTCAGCTTCCTGCCTGTCTATTAAAAGTGGGAAGCCCTGTTGGGTTTTCCTTCCTATGACAGCTTGCCCATAACTCTTTAATCAGTTTTCCATAGCTGAAAAGTGTTGTTGTCTTTGTTTATTACTGAGAACTGTGAGTCTGTGTTCTCTTCTTGGTATACCCAACATGAATCATGGTTTATAAACATCCTGTTGGTATTGATGGAATAACTGGGGACTCAGTAAGACTTTTGATCTTTTCAAGCAACTCACATATACTAAGGCACAATGTTAGTACAGTCTTCAAAGTGCTAACGTAAAAAATAACCCCACACAGAAAAAACTTCTGTGAGTGTAGGATGTACACTGAAACTTTATTTCATGTGCAGTGTTTCTTTAAAAACCCTGACGTATTTTGAAGTTCCAGAATAAAACTCCAAAATAAATTGAACAAAATTTCCTTTATCCAAGGAATACAACAACTGATCTGATTTTTTTTTTCTATTTTATGATAATATACTCTGGAATTTCTTGTAAAAGCTATGAGAAGAGTGGGATATTCTGAAATCCAAATGTTTTTTCTTGGGTTTCTTCTGCTATTTTTTTAATTTCCTATAGATACAAAAGCTGATATCTGTTATAGAGATGGCTATAGACACACAGCTATTGCTTAGCAAAGCCCCATTTCTTCTTGTGTCTAAGGATGGCGAACATTGCTTCGTGTAAATGTAGTTTTAGGATGGCATAATTTGATGTGAGTATTCTAAAAATAGACCATTTGTGAAACAGTCAACAGTTATGAAACAGTTTTTAAAACCATCTTTTACGAGATTTTTTTTTTTTTACAAACTAGACAGTCCTTTAAAGATGACCCTGTGGAGTACAATAGATGGGACAAACAGTGAGAGACAAGTTTCAGATTGCTTTTGAATAACATCTGAAGCTTCATGGTGGCCCCTTTGATGTGAGCCCAAGGGGACTGACCACCTGTGTTGCTTTGTGCAGTGATGATTTGTTAATCAGGAAAACAAGAAATACAATATGGCCTCAAGTAAACCTTTAAGTAAGCTTAGATGAAAGTTAGATTTTTTTCATGATCTTTAAATTATTCTTTACACAAAATAAATCATTTCATCAATGTTATTAACTGCTTAATTCTGTGGTTTTGCATCTAGACTGCCAAGAAGATTTTTTTCATTTTTTAAAATTATTTTCTGTATACTTCCTAAATTGAACTTCATAAACTCGGTTAGATTTTAAAAAGGACAACCAATATATATGACCAGTTCTTTCTTACAGCTTTACAGATGTGAAGTTCACTCAGGATTTTTTTCACTTCATAAGAAATATATTCAATAATCAGTAATGACTTAAGTAGCCACTTCTATAGCACAATCTCCCATACCTTGATTTTTTCCTAAGACTAAACAAATGAAGAAACCATTTTTATTTTAGTCATTTAGAAAGACAAAGTAAAGAAAACTGTTTTTATAGGATGATGAATGCTGCTGTCCACACTCTTTCTTGTTTCCATTGATTTCGATACTGATCAATGAGGCAATGACAAATATTGTTCAATTTTTCTATTGGCTGTAAATCAACCATGCTGCAGTCATCTGAAGTGGCAGTAAATACCCCTCTTCTTATAATTTCCTGAACATTAAAAATGACATCTATTTCTTCAACTATGAAGTTAATATCAAGAGGATATATTGAAACTTGAATTTGAGTAATGAAGTCCTGGACTAGTAAGCATCCTAGTATTTAAGACACTTGCCAGTCATTATTTTCCTTTTCAGAGAGGGATTGCAAAAGGAGAGGTGACCTCCAAATAATTGCTTATGTCAGGTTTTCTTGAACAATGACATTTTACATTAATTGTTATGTTTTGTTCTAGAACATGTATCTGAAGGAAAACTCATCCTTGTTTAGGTAAAACTAATTAGAGAAAAAGTTGCTAGAGAGTTCTGGAACAACAGATATACTTAGGTGAAGAGTTGAGTGACTGAGAAATGTCAGTTTAGTTCAGACAAGGACACAGAGTTAGGTTCAAGCCTGTTGGACTGGTATAAAGGAGTTTTAAGTCCGTGAAGTTATACTGGTTTGAGTGTTATGGGAAAGTATTAGTCTCCTCCAGACTCGTTCTACAGATTGCGAAGTCACTACAGTGAATTGAATTTAACTTTAAAATGGCTTACCGGCCCTCCTCATTCTTCAGGACCTGAACTCAAATCTATCTTTTAGGATGTAGCCCATTAAGTGACAAGAACAAGAGCTCTGTTCTGTGACGTGCTGAACATCAGTTGAAAGACAAATGTCCTAAAAATTTCTCCAACTTCAGTGATCATCACAGGGGCTGGGAGAAGCTGAGAAGCTCAGGCTACTGCTGTCCTAGGCTGGTTAGCCCCACATCTCCCTGTTCGCGTCCAGAGTACTTCTAGCCTGCACCTGGGAGTGCACACCCCGGTTTTCTTCAAACCGTCCCCTGGATCACAGGCTGAGCATTCAGAAACATAGGCATAGGCAAAGGTGGGAACACATGCTGATCAAACTTGTGTGTTTGGTTAAATGAGTTGGCTAGTTAGAGTGGCAACCTGCTTAAGAGGTGGGGTAGAATAAAATGACATTGATTTATGAGATTATGTTACTTCAGGACATTGTGACACCATCAAATTACTTTAAGTATGACATTGTCCTTTTGCCTCCTATTGTGCCCTGTCTTTCACCTCTTGTTTTCTGACATAATGCCATGGGGGTTTTGGTGGTAACAGTCCTCTCCTCTGCCACAGAAACCTTGTCCACCTCCAGAGCAGTGTACTGCCTGGTCACTGAGTGAGACGGGGCAGGGGGGGGAATCACATCATTGCTAGCAGCATTGAAATACATAAGTACAAAAGGACGAGTATAATTCAATTGCATAGGCAAACTTCTCTTACTACTTAGTGCTGGAAGTTTTATTTGTAGAGTTTATTTTTCTTTTAAAGCATGCCTTTGTGATACAATTCTGTGTTAAGGATCTTTCTACAGTCACCCAGATAAATGAATTTCTACCTAACTGCTATTGTAAGCTCACAAACTCCACTTAGGAATTGTTTAGTTCTGTTCAGTATTTTGATATATGTTGTCTCCAAGTGAAGTGTTGCCTTTTTTGCCTTGCTTACTTTAAATCTACCATTGGGATTAATTTGGTTACTTACTCTCAATAATGGAAATAAGTCAAAGGGGAAATGTTTTTCACACTGAGCAGGCACCATGTTCTTCTGGAATGAGCATTCTTTTCCTTTGTTTTTGAAACAATCTTTTGATTTCTTAGGTTTTCCTTTCATGACATTTAGGAGAAAAGGAAACTGCTGTTGAATACGGGATGCCTGGGATTTCTGTTTTATATTATACTTTTTAAATATTTGAACTCTGCTTCAGGACGGAACAAATTAGAGCTGAAACTGCAGGGTGGGTAAGGAGGTTCAAGGTTTCCTTATTTGATTTTCAGAGGTCTATATTTACCCTACTCCATTTTATATTGTGGAGTACCCTTTCTGCGCACTCTGAACAGTCTTTTTATTGGTAGCAGGCTTCTAACTAATAGTTACCTGCACAGCAGCTGCTAATCTTCTCCGTTACTACATTAAAAAACCCCAACCAAACCCCAACAAAAAAAAACCCAACAGATTTCTTCTGCTATGTACTTTGACAGAAATGTGAGAACTTCCCTCGTGGACTGTTTAATTTTTTTTTCCCTTTGCCTATCTCAAAGCACAATTTTTTTATCATGATTTCAGCTTTGAAAAAAAACCCCAACAAACTTAAACCAAGATGCTTTCCCTTCCTTAGTAAGAAGCAGGTGAATCGTAGATTTGCATGTTGCAGTTCTGTTCAGTGGGACATGTGCAGTGCTGGCCCTGCAAGCTGGTGCCTTCCCCGAGTCTCAGCTGGGCTCCATCTAGAAACTAGTGCTCAGTTCATATGCTTGCAACAAGGTGATGTATAATTCCCTTGCTATTGTTTTGGTCATATTTGCTGCATGATAGAAACTTGAGAGAGATTCACTTGTTAAACAGAAGGGCAAGTGAGATGAAACTCATTTCCTAACATGTTTTATCTATGCCAGCGGTTTCATGGTTCTTATATACAACAAGCAATAAAACTACTTACAAGTTCATTAAATAACTCCCATGAAGTTTAACAATGCAATAAAAAAAAAAAAATCTAACCAATACAGAGCACCTTGCATCATGGAGCCCTTTAATCAGTCTCTTTCTGGGCTGCGTTCAGACCGGTGACCATAAATCTACCAACTATCCCATCTCCAGCACAGTATTTCCTCTTTTGCTCTCAGTTCTTGAGCCACCACAGAGAGCGAGCCAAAATCTTGCAGTACTCACTATGGTGTGCCAAGCAGCTGTTCAAAGCTAGAGAAATTGTTTTGAACAAGGCAGAGAGAAGTTCTGATTTTAAACTTCCATTTTAAAGTGGTAATGAACTGCATTTTTGTATATAGCTTTGAAAATCCCCACTGTGGAATCATGCACTATCAAGGGTCATTTTAATAACATTGATTGTTAAGACACAGCTCCCAGTGTAAAAACAGAACTCATCAGAATTCAGGATAAAGCTGATTACAGAGGAATGTGTAAAATTGAATATTAAGAAGATTAAGAAGAGCTGGGTATCAGTGCTATATTCCAAAGGGAAATCCATCATGTGCATACTGTCCCAATCAGTGGTACCCAAAGGCAATGTGTACCTCTGTGAGTGTACTCTACTGGAGAGGGAACTCTCAGAGTCTGGCCAAGGGTAACTATAAATATTAAAACCTTTATTATCAATGTTTGATAGAAGCATAAAAAATTTATAGTTGTGTACAAATTCTTTCTTTTGCAGAGGAGATGCATGAGATTTTATAATGCCACTGTTAAGTCACTCATTTTTTTTTTCTTTCAGACAAAATCTAATTATTTCAGCCCAAATTTCTTTCTTTAATAGAGGTAGCATCATCCAAAAGAAGTAAAATAGAATGAATAGCTGAAGCTGTATATACATTTAAATAGTAGATTCTCTATCAAGGTCATTCAGATAGGCTGCTGTGCTATGTTTTGTTTCTCTCTTTTTTTCTTTTTCTTTTTTTTTTTTTTTTTTAATTTCCAGTCCCCTAGCCCCTCTGCCTCCTTTTGCTATTCAGTATGTGTTTGTCACAGACTCTCTCTTGTTTAGAAACAAATGCATTCAGACATCTTTGGTGCTTACAAAAGCATAGTCTCAAATTACAGCCATCATTAACATAACAGTAACACATAGGAGTTATCCAGCATATTGAAAAACCTGTGGAGCTTTCAATGCACTCTGTAACTGTATGAGATAGAAATGAAAGGTGAATATCTACCTAAATGTGAATTTCCACCTCCTGTAACATGCAAATGGAATTACCTTCCACATTGTTGAGAAGATCCATTAAATGGATGTAGAATCTTAAGAGTGAGAACCACCTTGTTTTGTAGTGGGAAGCGATATGAGATGTCGCAACACTTATATGTTTAAAATATGATTATCATAATTGAAATGTAGATTTAACCAATCTGCACTATTTATGATAATGGCACAGTAAATACAAGCCTCCTGCAAAATACAATGTGCCAAGAAACTAACTTAGAAGAGAATATAGTCATTAACTGCACTGGTATTATTACAGAAATTAGTTTTATAGTTCCATTGTAAAATATGCAAAAAAAATCAGATTGGACATATCAGATTTCCACATTTTACTACTGTTTTCTGCTTTCTTAGTTGGTGTCTTTTTAAGTGACCAAAGAGACCGTACTCACCAGGACCCTTTCTCCCCTCCCAGCATCACCTCCAGTAAGGTATCTCTGTGGTACTCTGCAACAAATAATCAATAATCATCTCTTCAGTTCATCTTGTACCCTATGCAAGTCTATTAACATTATTGTCCCAGAAGCACTCAAGAGAGACATAGAGGGGGAAAAAATTGAAAAAAATCAGGCATTTAAAATGTGTTCCTAGGCTTGCTGTCCTCCCATGTAATGTGTACTACCATGCTGCCATAGCCCCACTGTAGCTAGTAGGCCTGCAGAAAATAGTATGATTCCTTTTGGCTTTCAAGCAAACTAGACTGTGTAGCCAACACGGTATATGTAACTGTGTGGATTTTCATATATTTTGAACATAAATACACTAACACCCCCTTAGATTTAGATGTAGCAATGTGTTTATGGTGACACTGCTATTGCACTACTAAGTTACAATGTTCAGTTTGATTACATTGCTATAAGTTTATTTAATTTAGAATATCAAAAGCCATCTTAATATTAAGATAATCAAAACTATATGAATAGCTGAAGCTTCCTTTGTATAAATCAATCTGTTTTTGAATAGACAAAGACTATAATACTTTGCTGCAACCTAGGACAAAGTATTATGTGTTGTAAAGAGTTTCAGTAAATGTCCATGGACCCTCTCAGCTGTGAATGAATGTTTTTGAATAACACCAGTAATCTGAAGGTAATTAAAGTAGTTTATGCAAGGTGCAATAAACAGCCATTGTTGTGTCTACAGAACATTACTTTATGCTACTGTGAAGATGATGTCTTTTTAGCCTCCTAGCTGTTTTGAAAAAAAAAAAAAATTCAGAGGCCACTAGTCTGAAAGAAACAAGGACAAGATAATAACTACAGACGCAATTAATCCCTGTGCTTTGGAATAGTACAAATTCTTACAATAATCACAGAGAAAGCTGTACAGAGGTTATAGGAAGGCAAGTTAATGTGATGCGTAAAAGAAAAAAAGAGTGTTAGAACGACCTAAATTACAAGAGCAAAGAAATGAAAATACAACTTAATAAGAAACAAATGTTGCATGCTGTGTATTAACAGTGGAATGCTTGCAGAAAATATGGAAAAGTCTTTGTTTACTCAACCCTGACTCATGGGCAAAGGTTTACAAAAACTGGGCTTCTTTCCTGATCACAAGTATGTGGGAAGTCCTACGGGGATGGGTAGTCAATAGGACTTCTCAGTCACTTGAAATCAGTCCCCTGTTTGGATTCAGTCATTCAGGGTAGAAACTTGGTCCCATAATTGTCAGCAAAAAGCTCCCATTTTATCACTGGGGCCAGAATCCCACTAACGCACCAGGCTCCAGCTCTGTTGCCAGCACTGTCTTCAATAGAAGCAACGCAGAATGCCCGCAGTCAGGATCCGTTACTGGATCTTGGCCCTTGCTCCCTGTTCATCAGCACGTGTTGCTGTGTGTGTCTCCAAAGTGCTTCTGGTGCTCTCTTTCACTTGCTGGCAGGAATGAGCTTTTGTCTTATGTGCAAAGAAGGAAACAGTAGCACTAGATATCCTCATTAATGAACATACAGAGCAGATCCTGCTTTCCAAGGCCATCTTGCCTCTTTTACCAGGACTCTTTCAAGCCTGCATCACCTTCAGAAATCCAGAGAGCCTTTGATAGGCTAAGTGCCATGACCAAGAAAGTGGAGGTTTATATAGTAGGACAGCAGAGCAGGAAAGGAAAATGCACCTAGAAAGGACCACAGCAGGTGATGTAAACCCTTACTACAGTCTATGGTAATTTAATGAAAGTCAAAATAAATAAATATCTGACTCGGAACCAAGATGCTGCTGACCTAGTCTGAATGGGAACTAAATGGCAGTTGTCCTATTGCATTGCTAAATTTAACTCCTCAAGGGGAAGGGATCAGAGTTACATATTTTTTTTTCTGCTTTAAAAAAACTTTAATAATTCAGAGAAACATCTAATGTTGGTAAATGTGCATGGTAAGTACTTGATGGATTGAATTAATTCCCCTCTTTGTGTGCTGACATCCTACTCCCTGCATAGGGAGATTCTACAGATGTACAGAAATGCTGCACAGGATGGGATGTTTCTTTATGGCATTTCCGTGTGCTTTAAATCTCTGAAGAGTTTTCTGTGTGTGTGTTTTATATTGAGTCATTAAGTACAAAAACAAACTTATTCACAAACCAACTTTGATCTAGGTTTCCTGTGATTTATCTCTGCTGTCTATAGCATGCACTGAAATCCTACCTGATTGTTATTAGCTCCCCAAATATTTATATCACTCCAGATAATCAATGCTTATCATAGTCAATACAGACGTTACGAGTTCCTCAAAGAAAGGCACTGTCAGCATAATAGTATTTTAATTATTGCAGCATATGTTTTCAAATGAGTCTTTTGTTTACAGTATCAATTAAACAGGGTAACTGTATATATCTAATTAATAGAGGATGTTAAAAATATTAAAATTACAGCTTTTCCCACTAAATGTATGAAGCAATAATGCAATGTCTTGAAGGTATTAATGTTCACTTAATTAATTTAAATCATGTTGTTAGTGCTGTTTTCTGTTTTCATTCCCTTGCGTTTGCACTCCACAGGATGTTTTTCGTTCAACTGCTATGTAAAACAAATTTGCTTGTAGGGGTTTGGTAATATAAAGTATCTGACTGGCACCAGTACATTAGTTATTCTACATATAACTGAAAACATAAATGCAGTATTTGGATAAGAAGTAGAGATAGCAGCATCTACTGGTTAGAAAGACGCAGATGATGTTTTTTATCAACTGTGCTGTAGGTTTATGGGGAAGATCAGTGCAGAACATGCTGAGCCTCTCTGTCCTTCAGCTTCCCAGCTTTATGTGGCCTCTTACTCCCTGCATCATTCTGAAAATCTCCAGAAAGAAGTGCAATGTTTCTTTTTGTAAAAAAAGAAATTTCAGAGAAAACTGCTGTATTGTCTCCTTTGTAAGGAAGACTTAACATTCATCTATCTCCTAACAGAATCTAGTCTGGGAACATCAGAAGAATATTTCTACAGGCAGCATAGTCATACTTTGAAGAGGAGAATTACTCTTTGTCTCTTTTTAAATATACTTGTTGCTCATGCAATATATCAGGGAGCCAGTTCTGAATCAGAATATTGTATCTGTCTTCTGGATAGATACAAATCAGAAGATAGATATAATACAAATCAGCGTGAGGATTTTCATCCTAAAATTTCAACTATTTCCTGTCTAAAGAAGTTGTTGCAGGCAAAAGGTACATTTTGTAAAGGAATTTTTTTTTTTTTTTGTGAACACCTGAGAGAACTGTCTCTGGATCTAAAAAGGTAAAATACTTGCTAAGTAAATAATAGGAACACCTTGCTTTTTCAGGCATGAATTCCTTCTATAATTTTTTTTATATCCTCTTTATCAGACGTATGATAGCCACAAAAGCACAGAGAAGACAAGCATTAGTGGATAATCAGTATTTCCCAGGTACAAAGACTATTGATCATAAAAATGGTTTAAAGCCATGAGAAAGACAGTTAAACCAGTGAAAAGGCTCTTTCTGTGAGATTTCAGAGGGCTCTGGATATTGGCCCCTTCATACATTTTTGTGTCTTTATATTGACAGGAATACAGGAATTGACATATTTGCCTATTTCAGTAGTCTGACCTTCGATATTGACCCCATCTTGAGCTGTAATACAAGTCTATTGTATTGTATGTGTCTTGTTTACTCACTTTAGCTAATGTCCTGGATTGTGATGCCAGATGTATTTAGTTTAACCTACTAAATCTATCAATAAAATGTTAAAAATAATGCTTAAAGTATATGCATATTTATGTTCAATATTTATTTTTACACCTTTGGATTCACTTCTCACCAAATTAAAATTAAAAATATTTTTGAAGTGATTGAACACATTACTTTTATTACTGTTCTAATGCCATGATTCTACAATTTTTTGGCTCTGATATATACAGACATATATATACGTATATATGTATACACAAGCAGACACATATGTCTGCTGAAATTCTTGGTACTTCCAACACACAATGATTACAATAATCAAAGTTTTTCTTGAAAATGCCTGCTCCTGTGGTCACTGGATTAGTTCAAAATTTCAGCTTCTGTTCCAAACATAGGCTTCCTGGAAACTCAAAACCACTTGGTAAATCTGAATCTTCCAGTCCAGTTTCAAAAAGCATATAATGTTAGTAAGTTATCTGTGTATGTAGAAGGAGACAATAAGTTGGATAAACACTTATTTGAAAGTTTATGATCCAGCTGGATGAGTCTTCTACTGCTACTTTTTGCAGGCATACATATTGGCCATTTTACAAGTCGTGCTGAGTAATCACTGTAGGTCTCCAAAGACTGTATTTCTAGTTACGTTATCTATCAAAGCCGTGTCACTTCTGCTAGAAAACAGTATCTTATGTATCATTTTTAGTGTTGCTTACTAGAATCATAGAATCATTTAGGTTGGAAAAGACCTTTAAGATCGAGTCCACTGTAAATAAGAATTTGGATGAGGTGTGGTTTTTGTGGGGTTTTTTTGTTTGTTTGTTTTTAATTAGACTTTTTTCCAACAGGTTTGTTTTGTTCAGGACCTGGTTAGAAACACTTGACTGATTTTATATATTTTCACTTTCCAAATTCGAAGTGATAGCTCGATTTCACTTAGATGGTGTCATAAGATCATTGACCACCATCACAAGACTATTTAAAGACTCGAGTTAAAAAGTAGGCTAAGGTTAAGTTGGCTTAATTCAGGACTGAACGTCAACTCTTGCCTAGAAAACAATTGTACATATGTAGATAACTTTTGATGCAGCATGTAAAATCTATATCATGTTGTCATTCATTTGATTGCTTTTGTGCAACAGCTCTGTGGAAGGATTCTAACAAATGTGATACTCATGCTATGTGAATGACTGTCCCATCCATGTACAAACTGTACCAATTCAGGGTAACACCTAGTGCAATGGCTTCATATTTACTTCCCAGATGCATGAGCGGGATTAAAGCAGTAGCTGTTGACCTGGAAATGTAAATACAAAAGAAAATTGGGGGAAAAAGGACGATGTTGGAAATGCAAATTCCATTTTATGATTAAGGAAATAGTCACAGGAAATAGTTGCAGTTGAGCATACTCTTCCTCTTGATTTCTGTTCAATACATTCCTTGATTGTCTCTTTTATACCCTTAAAATATAGAGAAAGGTTTTTAATGCAGGTAGTTAAATTCACGGTAACAACCCTTATTCTGATGTGCAGGGGTGTACTTGTGAGCTGTATCCTCAGTGAGCTGGTCTGTTGCATTGATCTCCGAGGACAATAACATTAGGAGATTCAGTGCCACTGAACTTGCATGCACTAGAAGGGGAGTAGATTAAAAGTTCATGTACTGTTTTCCTTCAGCATAGATTTGTTCTCTTCAAGTAAAGGGTCAGGTCACTTCTGGGGCATCATCACAGGTAAATGAGCACTGATTTTTATTAGCTTCTCTGGTAGATAAGAAGGTTTCAGTTTTAATGAATGCAAGATCAAATATTTGACAAAAAGTGAAAAGCAAAGACCGGAGGTATATATCCTAAAGTGAAAGAGGGAGGAGAATAATGAGTTTGAAAAAGAATAAACCACAGATTGTTTAATGGAAAAGAAGGCTACAAAGGTCTCTCTGAATCTTCAGTTCCAGGAGTTTCTGCCAATTCCTTTTATTACTATTTCAAGTTACCAGGTACATATGGCATGTTTGTAAGTAAAGCAGTCAATGAAGTTAGTTACACCTCTGCATTTATTACCTTACCCCTGAGTATTATTAACTTTTACATTCCCCATAAAATATAATTTATCACTTAAATAATTTGCTTTGTGTCAGGGTTCAGTGTGCTCCAGTGCTTTCCTGCTCATTAAACGAGATATTTTTACTTAATGAGCCCAGAATGTCCTTTGCATTTAACATTAGAATTGATTTCAAACACTCCATTTTTCTAACATATTTGTGTGTAATTTCAGAATGTAGACTTCATCCCACAATCCTACACTGAAGAAGAAAGAGCTACAAAGAGTAATGATCCATGAATTCTAGAGAGGGACACAGTAAGTATGGGTGAATAATTTAAAAAGACCCAAACTATTATCTACCTGCACTTTGCATTCCTTCATCTAGTTTGAAAGTTTGACTTACTATTTGTGCCTGATGCTGCAGTTATTACCTACCTAATACTCCATTAGGAAAGTGTTTTTGAAGGGACAGCAAGATATTGATTTCCATGAAATTAACAGAATATAAAAACAATCCTGCCCTTAGATGTATGTGTGTGATATGCTGACTCAAGTAACAGACAAGGCTTTCAAAAGGCATGCAGTTCACATATAAAATATGTATCCTTAGGACAAATGAATATTGTAGAACTCTAGCAATACGCACTTAATGGGGATCTGGTTAATCTCTCTGCAATTGTGAATAATCACTTTGCAATTAATTAATAAACTCTGAGTAGAGAATTCCTCTGCTGTGCAGTAAGTAATTTGCTTATAATGGTCACTGGAACAAAAAAGCAACCCAAACCTCTGAGCTACCTCAGCAATTCCAGGATAAACTACACTTTAAATGGAATTTTGCCACCAGCTAGATCTCAAGGAGTCAGTGAGTAGTATATTATGTATTCACAACTGGGTGTTCATTTGAGTCCACTATAACCAACATGACCATCTGCGCATCAGCTCTACGCCACTAACATACAGAGTGCTAATCTAATCAGTCAGATGCTCATGATCCATGGCAATGCATGTGGCATGAAACACTCAATAAAGAATAGTAAAGCTGAAATTTAATTGCATAAGAAATGCTGATATTGTAATATAGATTTTTTTTTTTTAACCTGAGTGAAAAGTGAAAAACTAGCAACTTAGAAAATAAACAAAAATAAAACATTGGTATATTTGAACTTAAAAATTTCATTTTCAGAATGTTTTTAGCCATCATTAAACCTCATATGCATATTTTTCCATGGTTGCACTGTCTCACCTGATTAACAGCTTAGGCCTTTTTTTCTATTTGTTCCTCTGGACCAGGTTCCTTGGCTGGACTCTTTTTCCTATGAGGCATGTGCAGTCATCTCACTGCTCTGAGTCAGCTGAAGGCAGTGGAAGTGTATATTGTGGAATGTGCCATGGTTATTACCATCACATACAGTGAGCAAAGGAGCGCACATATGAGGGAACACAGGTCCCCTAACTGCAGGTAGGCAATCTGTGCCTCAGTGTAGCACTTCAGTAGCCTTCTCAATGCATTGTCATGTTTACCAAGGAAAATATTAAAATTCTTATTAGACTGATAGTACTGCATTATTTGAAAAAAGTTTTTAAAATAATGAAATAATATTGCATGGGACCACGTCATGCCTTATAGGTCAAGGAGAAAAAGAACAATTCCCTAGTTGTGGTAATAGGAGTAACAGAGTGTGATTATCCATACAAGTATACTAAATGTAAATTCTTTATCTTTGCCATGTAGGGAGAGAAAAACAAAAGTAAAATGTAGAATCAGCTGTTGACTGTAATTTAGGGAAGGGTGAACATGCCTAGGTTACTTATTAACACTGTCATAATTGAACAGGCTATTAAGTAACATATAACTGATACAGATTGGGGAAACAATGTCATCAAATGGATAAAGCATAAAGGAGCCTGCACTCTTCTCTTGGTGCTACCACCAGGCGGTGCATCATGTACCCCAGGAAATCAGTTTATTTTGCTTTTTTGTTTATTTTTATTTTTCACTGTAAAATGAAAAGGAAGAGGGGTTTTTTGTTTGGTTGTCTTGTGGGGTTTTTTTTGTTTTGGTTTGGTTTTTTTGTTTTTTGTTTGTTTGTTAAACCTAATAGTACAGTTTGCTCCAGGGAAATACTGAAATATCACTTTAGATATTTAGATGCTTACTGAAGTCCATAATATTGTAGCATATTTATATGGACTGATGAGACCTCAAAAGATAAAAGACTTTCCCCCCTTCTGATTCTCTACTAAAAATAGATGTGCCCTTCATTTCATTACCATTTTAAGGAGGGATGTAAGATATTTTACATTTTGTTTGAATTACTTTACTAGATTATAATTATCATTGACTGTTATATTTCAAACTCTAATGCCAAATAATTTTTTTTTTTTAAATGAAAAATAAGTGATTTCAGTAAAATATCTAACTCAATTCATTTTTAAATGGATTTTTATCTCCTGCATTCTGGGTAGATAGTAATTTGGTTGCTCTGGGTGGATAATAATTTGGTTGCTAGAGAATAAAAATGCTGGGGATGTCTCAGTGTATGCAGAAGGGAAAATGTGATGACTGTACCTACTTGAGAAGTTACTATGATAGGTCAGCAAGACTTTTGGGAGAGAGTTTTTCTGTGTTGCTGAGTTAGTTGAGACTGGACCTGTGGTTGTTGTAAAACAAGAGCTTTTCTCCCCTTTAGCCTGTACTAGTCTTGCAGACAAATACAAGTTTTAAGAAAATGCAAGGATGTTATAGAGGGGTCACCCCATCTATTCCTAAGACAGAGTTTCCATTTTATTACTATGTGTACAGCTGATCACAGTACAGGTATTAGGATATAATTTTCCCCACCAGGGAATTGCCAAGGCTGGTTTATGGTTGCTGCTGCTGTTGTTTTAGTCAATGGTGTGAGTCTAAAACTGGGAAAAAGTAGTGTCTTTTGTGTAAAGTCTCTGGCAGACTAGGCAAAACCTGCAGCAAATCACCCACATGAGGTATTGCAGAGCTGTAGTCATTGTCACTAGCGAAAAGGGACTAGCAAGTGTCTTACGGCCTAACTGGAGGATCTTTTTATGGGGCATCTCAGGAAAGTGAAAGAGCACAGCAACCTAAGCTAACACACAGATTTTTCTCTGCTGTTAGAGGTCCCTTGTCTGAGACCAGAAATAGTTAGAGGGGATAAATGTCAGATGGATACACATGTTGTTTAAGGGGTAGTACATTGCTCCACTGTGCTTGTATCAAAGGCCCCGGTATATGCATCTGTAGGCAACAAATTTCACTTAGATTTCTATTTGGTTTGTAAATCAACTACTTGTAGTTGAGAAATAATCTATGCAGTTTCAGGAGAGGGTGAGATAAAGGTGCTTATCAGATTCCTTTTGGGGATAGCGATAAGTAGTTTATAGCCAGTTTCAGTTAACATAAGCTTTCCATAAATAAGATACATAACTTTTTACACATGTAGGCTAAGGCCAAAGGCTACCTTCACTCTTTGAGAGCACTGACATTAAATATTTTATTAGTACCCATGATGAATAATGTACTTCAGTTTTGACTGTACTGTTGAGAGCAACTACCACATATTTCTTGGAGATATCCATAAACAGCCAACTTTAATACTGAAGAAAAGTTTATTTTTCTTTTAAATTAATTACTTTGAGTTTGATATTTCCCTCTTGATGTGTGCAGCCTTTCTTGCAGCACTGGTATTACTGGTTGCTGCCATCATATTGTTTGTGTGCTCAAGGCTGGCTTTCAAGCTATCGTTTCTTTATGTCCTGGGCCTATGTTGTATACTTTTACAAAGGGCTCCTGGATCTGATATTGCTGCTGTCATCCACTTTGCCCATACTGTGTATACTGCAGATGCTTGCAAACTCTTTCAGAGAAATGTGAATTGCTGTTCTTAAATCTTCTAAATGCTAGGGATTGTCTTCGTTCATGCTATCTGCTGCTGTGCGTGAGTTCATCTGGAGGCATTTGTGCACTCTCCTGCTTTTATAGCTCAGATTCTTCCTGCTTTTCTGTTTGAGTCTTGTAGTACTTTGACTTCTCTGTTATGTTTGGGATGCTCCCATATTGGTTTCAATTTGGCTGGAGTAGCTTCCATTGCTTGCAAAATTCCAGGCTTCGTTTTAGATCTTCCATACACTCTTTCCGAGTGTTTCATACCAAATCCCGAACACCGTCTGGCCTTCTACCAGGAAGCTAGCCCTTCCCTCCATATTGTAAGATCACTTGTAGTTCAGCCTGAGATCAATTAAAGACACCTCTGTGTTTTCTTCTCTCTTTTTGTACTGCTTGCTTGAAACTGAATTTCTTGGTTCTTTTTTGCATTGGGAGCATACTGCATGTAGGCTGTTTCAATTCTCTTTCTAACCACTGCAAGCCTTCAAATTAACTTTAACGTAGATATTTGCTGAAAGTTGTAACTGATACAGGGCAGAATTTTTTAGCATCCTGTGTTCTTGGGAAGTTAAACTGCAGTGAGAAATGTTAAACAGCCTAGAACTTTGACCTGAATTTCTGAATTTTCTGAACTGTGATCTGAAAATTGTAATTTAATTTAAAAAAAGAAGACTATGTAAATGAAGTTGTTTCTGGTGTTCATGAATCTTAAAACTTTGCCAGACTGCAACGATTTCCTTCTTTTATATGTTAAGTGAACAATGCCTCCATGAGGCAAATGACTCTCATTAGACATTATACTGTATTAATGGCACTGGTTCACTTATATTTTATTCATTAAATAATATTTGTCAATGTGTTTTTTTTCTATTTTAAACTCTTACTGTAAAAGAGAGCATTATCACCTCAAAGCATTTGGTTCCTAGAGTGAATGCCAATACTATCCAGTCATGCCATATTCTCCTAATTATGCTGAGGGTTTCTTTCCTAACAGCATTTATTTTAGGGTGTCAACAATACTTCAGTTAAATGTAGTGTAAAGTGCACTTATTTAGCAAACTTGTCCTTCAGAAAAGGGTTTTTTGTCTTTAAAACACTGCTAGATTGTTTCTTTCTGTCAGTGCATGATACAGTAGAAATCTTAAATCAATAACACTTTTTATTCCTATGCAATTGATGCATAACATCCTTCTTCACACAGAGGTTTAATGTGTTGTAAATTAATTATCTGGAATGAGTACAGGGTCAATGGACCTTGGTATGACTGGGATGTAATGTTAAAGTGTTCCATTTCCTCCCAGTCCTGCTCAGCTCTCTTCCCGACTCTTATGTGTGTCAGTTATGCCATCTTCTGCAGTTTGTTCCCTTAAGTGTTGTTAATGCCCCTCTAGGGCTTGATCGATAGGAAAAATTTGCTTTACCATAAATTTGTCCAACAATTTTCTTTCTTCTGAAGATGGAGTATCTTCATTAACTGTACTTCTATAATGCTTCTTAGTAAACTATTCTTACTCTTACAGAAGCTTAAAATAATTGCCTTAATTTAAATCATTCTGTGTACGCAAATGCAGACCAAATTTTTGGCTTTTAGGTGCCTAAAAAATTGATCAACTATTCTTTAAGCTTCTGGCAGGAGAAGTTTTGCTTTACTGCTTCTACACAACAAACCACATAGATGAATAAAAATGTTATTAGCTGTGAAAAAATGCCAAGGGAGAGATTCTCAACCATGAACAGCGCAATTAAAACAAGCATTCAATGGGTTTAAAGTAGCCAATTTCCTTTAAAAATCGGAGAGGCCACCTCTATTATTTTTTTTGAAGCCAGCTTGGCTATTAGTTGCTAGGGAAACAAGATCCAAGATAGTGAATAAGGCCTGTCCAGGCAGCACAGCCTTATGGGGGTCTAAGATAAGAAAGAAATGCTGGCAGGAACATTCAATTATAGATCACTATTTTATTTATCTATTTACTGCAAGAAGGATGTTCAAAAATATGTATGTGTTCATAATTAAAAAGGTGCTGATAACACAGCATTTTAATTGTCTTCTCTGAGTAATAGATGACACTAAACTATTTAAGCAGCAAACACTTTGAATCTCACTGAAAAAGAGATGCTACTTAAAACTCATGGCATGTTGGTGGGATCAATTTAATGTACTGTGCTGTGTCAATGTCACTTTCATAAACTTTTGCTGAAGTGCTTTTCCTACTGTATGTTGAATGATGTTGTCAGGACTGTGAGTCGGGGGTACGGTGGATTTGAGTCTACTTTACTTCCCTTGATGAAAAGGTCACTGCCACTTGTAAATCTGTTTTACTCCCTGCACAGTTGTTAGTGTCAAAGTCTGTCAGCTCTGTGGGATGTTAAAATTATACAACTGTGGTAGGAACAAGGATCACAAATTCCCAAGTGATATGTCCCAAGAAAAAGTCTCTGATCTTTGTGTAAAAGTTCTGTAGAGAGTTTTTCATTCAGGATTTTCAGCTCACTTTGGCTTGATTGCAGAAATAAACAACATTTCTGTTTCATGCCTCCCATCTGGTGGGCCTTCCTCAATGATAGCTCATCACAGGACCACTTATTATGGTTGCAAGTGAAACAATCCCCTCTGCTTTATTTTTTTAAGGCTGTAAGGGCTCCAATTAGAGCACAATTAAAACTTGGCCTGTGTTGCGTTATGTGATTATGTTTTGACAAATCATCACATTAGATCAGCTTCACAAGGCCACACAATTATTCATAAATTATTTGGAAAATACAAGTAATAAACAAGAAATAAAACAACTGACCAATTGGGGCAGGGGGTAGCAGACCCCCAAACCAACCTTCCGACAAATACAAGTAATGCAAATGATAAAAACTTCAGAAAACTAATCTCTTTTTTTCCTTACTCATGGCTTCATCTGAACTGCTTTGTACATATGTGAAGACAGGTTTTTATTCAGAAGTTTTCCCATACAAGTTGTCATACTTTACTAGTGAACTGCGGCAAATGCAATGAGAGCGAAACCAGCTGGAGTGCCAATGGTGGACGTGTCCTGCTGAGTTTGATTGATTACGACATAAAGAGTTTTTGAAGTTTTATGCTCTGGCTGTACAGGAGACGGACTCAAAGTTCTTTGCATGTGAAGTATGGCCAAAGCTTTTAGGTGGTCAATTGACTGCTTAATCCAAAGGCCTCCGCTAAGACAGAGTCAAGTTTTTCATGCTGTGAGGTATTTCCATATGACCTTGCAACTAAATTGATTTTTGATGTGAGTGGAGTAGTTTGCTGCTGAGGAGACAGAATGGGACCCGAAGGGGGCAAACACTGAATCTTTTTGGCTTGACTTTCAGTCAAGGTAACTCACTGGGGTCCTGAAGGTGATGCAAGTAAACATCTGCCAAGTGAATCTTTGTGTCAAGGCAGCCATTGTGGGTGAACTGGGGTAGGCGGCCGTGGGCGCACGTATATCAGTGTGCCAAGTAACCATCAGCGTAGGAGGGAAGAGGACAGATCCTGGTTTCATTTTGCCTTATTTTTGACTGGAAAATGCTCTTCATGTGCCTCTGGATCTGACCTAAAAGCTGTCACAGGCATTTATTTCAATGCTATGAAAGCAGAATCTTTAGTATGAAGTTTTTTCTTACTGTCTGTGAATGATTTGAATGACAGATGAGCAAACAAAAAAAAAAAAAAGAAAAAAGGAAAAACTGAAGCTTTAATTACTCTGAGGAAAAATTGACTGATATCTCTATTAATCACTACTTTGCTTTTGTAGATATCTTTCAAAATGTCATCCCATTTGCCTTTAAGATCACAAACACTTCTGCTTAATTCTCATTCCCTGCCTCCTGAGAGAATTACAATATAAAAATTCACCTTTTCCCTTTCTTATCAGATTCATTTCTACTGTTTGAAATTGCTAAAATACAAATTGTAGATATTTGTACTTACATAATTAGAAAGCTGAATAGATGCCTGTCATATCAGTGCTCGTGTTTGCTGAAGACTCACAATGTTAGGCAGAGGGCATGTCTGAGGAATGTAAACAAACATCCACCTTATCAGGACTTTTACCACTGAGAAATAGAAAATAACATTTTTTCCTTACCCTCTGCCCTCCATTATACCTCCAGTTCTCTAGGGTTTGCTCAATCTTCATGTATTTTCTAATTTTCAACTTTTCTAGGCACAGGTAAATGAAGAGCAATTAAGAACTATTGGAATGATTCACATAAGCAGGAAGAGTGGTTCCACACTCTCAGGTCTGTAAATACCCATATGATGAGTATCTGGTATATAGCTATTTCATCACTCTGAAATAAAATTAAGGAATGTGTATACGCTAATGTGTCTGTATACATACTGGGGACACTTTAATCCGTTATAAAACCAGATTTTCATAAAACAAATGTTATGTGTATTTCAACACAAAATTAGATATCTATTTTTGATAGTAGATAAATACTGAATAATCAGATTTAATTTGGACCAATCATCTACATGTATTTCTAGGCAAAAAGGAAATGAAGCCTAGGGCAAAGACTCTGCCAGTATTTAGAAAGCTTTGGAAAAGTTATTTATTGATCAAGCCTACTGACTGAATATTTGAGATGATTTACAGACAACAAAATGTTTAAGGCATTTTGTGGTACTTGCCGCCTTCCCAGAGAAAAGGTTTACCTAGGTGTACAAATATCCAGTAAAAATGACTTTACCTTCTCCTTAAGAAATTAATCTGAAATACTGAATTTTAAAATTATTATAAAGCAGTGTGGTCCTTGTGATAAATGAGAGAATACTTAAGTACTCCTTGTTCTTTGAGTCTTATTTAGTCATTACAGTCTTCATCAAGATAATCTGAAATTGCCTTTTCAGACCAGCCACCTTGCAGTAGTCTTCATGTTTGCTTTTGCTCCTTTCTTGCCTCAACACCTGCAAAGCAGTGTCTCCCAGGTATTGCTGATGCATGTCGCTTACACTTAGCCCTTGCCTTTCTTCAAACTTTCAGTTGTGTCCTTACTGCTTCCTTTTGTGACAGACGTAATTACACCCCTTTGGACTTCCTAAATATCTTTCTTTTACATGTCAGCCTACAGAGCTCTGGCTATTTTCTCAGAGTCTGAGATTATTATTATTATGCATCCCCTCTCTTTTGTTGTATTTTTAATAAAGCTTTCAGCTTTTTTTTTTTTAAAGCACTGAAACACCTTTTCACATTCATCAGTTTTCCAGCTCTCTCTTGTCTGCCTGCACAGTCTGTGCTGTCCAGTTCTCGCAGCCTCTTCTCTTGTTATTCCAAGAAGGCACTGGCTCTTCTTAATTTCTGTCCTTAAATCTTGTCTGGAAACTTTTCTTTCCCTCTTAGCTTACAAGGCCAATATTTTTGGACACTCTGTCAGATGGACTACCAAACACCAGCACTTTATTTCGTAGATACAGCGACATGCTGGCAGGCCCCACAGTAGCACTACTGGCTAGTGCTGTAGTCCTGGCTGTGGGCAGATGAAGGATGTCTCTTGCTTTGGACTCTCTTAAGTGACTCCCCTGTTATCCTGGGGAAAGACTTACCTTTTTTGCTTGCTTACTGTGGTCTAGTCTCCAGAATGAATGTTGTTTTGTTCTCCTCAGTTAATATTTACTTTTGTTTTGAGAATAAAGCCATTTGATATACATGAGGTGAACCAGCCCAGGTATGAAGTTCCTTAGTATGTCCAACACAACCCTGTGAACCTACTTTACCAGCCCTAGCACATGAGTTCATGGAAAGATTCCTTGTGTGAATTCTTACTGTGGCAGCCCCAAAAAACCCCCCTATTTGCATGTCCAAGACTAAAGGAGTTGATGGACACATGAAAATTTGTAGTAAAGGCTTGAAACATATGATATGAAGCATCAATATGTTGATGTTAGGCTAAATGACTGCATTTATTTTTAAGAGAAATGGATGTGTGAGATCTGCATCATGTTACCAGTGGTTATGGAGAGCTAAATGGAGTGGACAACATTTTTTGAAAAAACTTCAGTTCAAAAATGTGGCTGAAGCAGAGGCTGAAACTGAAGCCCCTGCTCAGCTGAGATAGGAAGTTGGATTTGGTAAGGAGTGAATAAAAACCCATGGCACATCCTCAGCTGCTCTAATTCATAATGGAAAATCCTTCTTCATAAATTATCATTCCCAAACAGAGGCTCTCAATGGCAATACTACTTCAGTCTGGGAGCGAGAAGAGTGATGCTGATCAAACTATACTAAAACGAAGAAATTTTATAAATGTTCTCAATTTGTGACAAACTTTCTGTTCCATAAAAAAATGAAGTTTATACTGATACTTAAATTTGCAGAAGCATAAAGTCTTTAAAAAAAAAAAAAATCTTAAAACTGTGTAACACTGTAACCAGACTCATTGAATTGCTTTTCTGCAAGCATTTTGAAGGAAACACAATTAACAAGAGCTAGTGTATGCATAAGTGCTAAATATTTGAAACATTCACAGCCGCCACCACATGACAGTGATCCCATCCCTGGGATCAGGCTGTTCACCAGTAATTCAGTGTGAGGAATCTCTGGGCTACTGAACCTGCTGGGGAAAAACTGGTGTCCCTTCATTTCTAAACCAAGATATATTGTGCTCGTATACGTACTCATTCAAAAAATCTGTGCAACAAACCCAGCTAAACTGTCTTTACTGTTAAGATACAGAGCAGAATACTGTTCTAATCTGCTTCTTTTGGAATCATATTTCTAATCACTTCAACCAATCTTTTTATTATTTCAACTGCAAGCTTTGTGTATGGTCCCACCTGTGCTGTGGCATTCTGCATTATTTATGCCTAACATTTTGATGTATCATTTTTAATGCAAAAAATCTGAGACACACATGAGTTCCTTTATATAGCTGAACCAAAAAAAAAAGGCAACCCAAAAAAACCCCAAAACCAAAGTTCTACATCATTTCCATACACTCATCCTCCACTTAGTTATGATCGAGGTTGCCCCTATTGTTGGTTAATGTATGAATAACAGCATGCATTTGCAACCTGTGATCAGATTTTACTGCAGTAATAAAGCAAAGTCAAAATAATATCTAATGTTCAGACAGCATGCTGGTAGTCTCCCCATCAGCGGACAATTCTTAAATAATAGTAACAAATTAGCATTAAAAGCTCTCCACCACAAGATGTGCTGAAATCATACTGGATGCTCAGTGACCTGTGCAAAGAAAAGAAAATGTAATACACTACTTTCTAGTGCTTCTAGCTGCTGTAGTGTCAATTATGTCACTATAGCTCTTCAGAGGTGGAACCAGCATGACTCAAGAAAATAACAAAACAAGAAAAAGAGAAATAAAAAAATAAACTCCGGATGCAAGAAGATAGAGTGTTGCAAGATGAGAATGTTTTGTTCCCGCACTGAGTTTGAAGGGGCTGCCCTCTTTAGCACAATGGGAGCCAGCTTCCCTGCTGTGTTGTCTGAAATGGCTCATTGCAGAGCAGTAATATTATATCTTAATAAGCATAACACTGTGAACTGAGGCATATTTTTAAGTCAGACACATGGGAGGGAAACATATCAGAGCAGAGCTGTGTTATTTTTAATGGAGCATGTGTTTGTCTTGTAAGTGTGTCAGAAGAAAAGGAACAGGTCTCAGGTTTCTTCTCACCATGTCTAATGTGGAATGGGCACTCCACTGCTTCTCTAAGTGACGTTACTGGTCTTTGATATTGCAAATGACATAGGATGGTCTGGACTACACTTGCACCTTGCATTCTTTTCTACTATTTGTGTACATCAGTGTTCATTTGAAGCTATCCTTCAGATGAAGCTCTTTTAAAAACCACAAAGACTGAGATAGTTTTCATTAGATAAACAATATTATAATGAGAGTCTCTGTCCTCTTCCCAGATTTACATGAGTATATGGTACAGATAATGGGGGACATGCTCTGCAGGAAAACATATTTCCTTTTACATTCAACTGGAAAATAGATTTTGTAGTGTGGAATTGATAGCTGCCATATGTACCATACTGCAGCCCATGACACACACCTCTCATTCATAACAGCAAAACCAATATTAGAGTAAAAATGTTTGCAGTGAAGTTTCAAAGGGCATTTTAAATTTCAATTAATATCGATAATGGGCTTTTTAATAAGTCTTGGGTCAAGATGTATCATAAAACTATTTTCCACGGTGCACAGAAAATATATTCTTATTCTGTCTTTGTGATATGACTAGACCTAGTCTTACATCTAGCAGCCAGCTGAGGCTGCTTGTCTATTATAGTCTCTTCCACCATTCCTGACAAATGAACAAATAACTAGATGCCCTGTAAAACATTTTAAATAGAACTGTCTCCTAGAAAAGCTGTTACTGACAGAGACAGGTTCGATCCAGATCAAGGGAACCTGCTTTGGGATAGAGAAGATCAATACTGGTCACTGGCTTTTTTATTTCTGGTGGGTTTTTTTATTATTTTTTTACTAAGAGGAGGTAAGGATTATGATGAATAAAGCAAAGCGGAAAACAAGCAATCTATGAACTGAAGTGCATCCTTCTTATTAAACCTTATTGTGCTCTTAAAGCAGTAGCAGAAGCTGTTGCTATGAACTCTATCATGCAAGAGGCTTTCAAAAAAAGCATTTAAAACTATATATTAGCTGGAAACCACTTTGTCCACAAATTCTGAAAGAGCTGAAAGTAGCTTTTGAAAAGGAACCAATGTATTTGAAAAGGAACCAATATATTTCATGGCAGAGTAAATTAGCTGCTATTTTTTACTTTTGAAGTGTTTGATCAAAATCCAGTGCTGAGCACAAGTGTCTTAAATTAACTCTATTTAGAGTGCTTCTCTGTTGGTTACAACCTGGATTCTCTGACCTGGATCCTATAGTACTAACTGCTCCCCTTTCCTGCTGTGTTCTTTGACATGTGCACGAGAATTACGTGTTTCTGACACCAGCTGGAGGCGCTAAGGTCACGTTCTTATGTTTGCAAATAATGCGTGGGCTTGTGTGAGCTGGACAGATCCAAACTATGATTGCTTTTATTTATTCTGTTTAAATAGCATCATCTACGCTGATTTTGCTTAACAATGAAAATGCTAGTTAAGAGGAAAGAATAGTCACCAAGACCAAATCATCCCAGTGCTGGAAAATAATAAAACAGAATTCGACAGGTCTTAGGAAGTAATGCTAGCATTATGGCAACAATATTCTCCGTAGCCTTTGGCTAAGTCCAGGAATTCAGCCTACAATATAATCAATTCTCTACAATCTGCAAGCATTAAATTCATCATTAAAATGTTGTTCTTCCCCGTCCAAGCCTTCCATGTAACAAGCATCTCAGTAAGATGAAAGGCATTTGTTACTGAGAACAGCCTTAAGGAAAGCAAAAAGAGCAAATCTGGAAAACATATTCCTATTTTTCTGGAAATGGGTAGTATTCATAAAACATTTAGCAAGTTCAAGGTCAGCTTGTTCTCCTTCTGTATACTATTCATAACAGGCATTTTGACAACTCAGTGACAGTCAATCTAGCAGCTGAACTGAATATATTGGGTCACCCAGTTTAAAATAAAGCTAGATTTTCATTGCAGAATGAGCACAACAAAAACAAGAAAAACAAGAACAGCAAAAGGCTTTTCTGTTTCTGAAATTTCAATTAAAATCAAGAAATACAGTTACAATAGAGAAGAAATAGATCTAATTTTGGTACAAGGGGTCTACTTGTGCAGATGTATGTATAAGTGGCAAAAGATTACGGTCCTTCACACCAGTGGGTGTTGTCTTCTCATTGAAGTGAAACTTTGTAACCCTGAGCATTCCACAGATATATTTTTTCCCCTGATTTTTTCAGTGTACTATGTCTGAGAAATGACCCAACACCAATAAAACATTCAAATTTTGTAGTTACAGTTACCCTAGACTTATCTTGTCTTCTCACTCCCTATAGAAGACCACTCTGGAGTTTATTCCCAATATTGACTGTTTCTCAGTATGGTCTGTCATTCAGTAAAAGGTATCCCCTAGTGGCTCTTGTCCTACTGAAAAGTGAGGAGGTTGCAGTCATTGCATTGGAATAATGAGATTTTCATCTGACTTCAAAGCTGGTGAATATAGCAGCTCGAGGAGCGACAGAGATATATGTTTTGGAATTCCTGGGAGTGCTGAACTTTGTATCCATGCAAATTATGGCGTTAGGTACATTTGTAATTCCACTGTTTTTTCTCATTGTAGTTACTGTCACCATGAATCTTAATGAAGTTATTGTCTGTCCATGTATGTCCTAAACAATATGGATATATGTGGCATATACCCACCTTTTATAAAAAAATTCTCCTACCTAAATAAAAAATAATCTTATATGGTGTATGTTGAAGACAGATGGTCACAAACAACCAGCTCGTACCTTCCCTCCACCACTTCCAAATTGCACAGCTATTTCTAACATAGTTAAAGTGCATCATATCACCAATTGCCTTCTCTGTTTCAACAAGATACAAAATGAAAATTTTGCAATCATTTTGTGGATAGGTTCAGAGATTAAAGATCAACTATAAATTTAGAGGAATATCAAGTTCACAATATACTTGGTTCCTTTTTGGAAACCACTACCTGGGTTTGTTTTTAAAGCTGCCACAAGTTTTCAACAGGATTCTAAGAGTAAGAGCTCCATATCTTTCATCAGTTAGCACCCACTGAATGACTACTGTAGATGTTAGTGTCAAATTCTTCTGCAGACATCCAGCTGGAGTCTCTGCAGGGATTTAGCTGAAAGGGCTTGCCGGAGGAATGATGTTACTAACAGTTCCACCTCCCCCCCACTCTGCCTCTTTCAAATATCAGCTATAAATATTTTGAATATGCTCATTATTTAAAATTTTAGATCTCTTCCCCAATTTTGTAAGGTATTTTAGAAGTGGCTTTCTGCCCACAGTTATAATGTGTGTCTGTAGTCTAGGAAGACAGCTGACAAGCACAGTGAATCTTGCTCTATATTTGGAAACATCTGCCGTTTCATTTCCATGATGCACAGTGACGTGCTGTTCTAAGAGGAAGAATGAGTCTGGCACAGGAGGCATTAGTTTCTGGTTATGTGTTATGATACTGAAGTTGGGATTCATCTAACTCTTTTTAATCACCTTCCGGTGGTACTTCTCCACTGAGTAAAGGAGGCCAAGAGAGTTGCTTAATGGTCGTCTTGCTGTCAGACTGTTTGCTGAAGAAATAATTCCCAGCCCTCGTGAGACAACCTTTTCAGGTATCAGCAATCAACTTCCTCTGGGTTGTTTCGTCATTCTTGAAAGAGAAGCATATAGATAATGTGACCATGGTGTGGAGGCAAAACAACTAAATTGACTTGTGAGGGGCTTTGGTTTGAGGAGTCTCTAGATTCAAGGTGAGGTGCTAAGGATCTAGGAGAAGATTTGCTTTACTATATGGTCTATAAAGCAGTCACACCAAATACCCAGCAGTGTTATCAAACATATAAAAGCCCAGATGCATATTCAGGAGAATTGTCCTTTGATGAGTCAAGAAAATTTGGCAAAATTCTGTTCATGACAGTGGCCAAGTGGTTTTGAATAGTCTGAAAAATAACTTGAGAAGAAAACTTTTGTGTGAATAAGCTTAGAAATTATTTATGGGTGGGTAAGGCAAATTACTGTCTTTGGTGCTAGAGATAGTTTCGACTCTTATCTTCGACTGAGGAAAAAAAAAAAAGGCATTTTTTAGGTATTTCCATGGTGATCAACTGTTGGTCACTGCTGGACCCAGGACATTGAGTTAGCTGCCCCTGTGGTCTGACCCAGCACCATTCGCCTATGGCCTTTTGTTCCAGTGAAAAAGCAGGAGTTAAACCCTGCGTGGGTTTGGAACCAGACCATGGGTTTTGTTCTTCTTAATAATGATTATCAGTGGAAAATGTAAATTAGAGTAGAATAGAGCATGGAGGCTTAGGAGAACTGAGACAGCACCTTTGTGAAGTGCTGTTAGTATGGTACAATTTGGGGTTTGGGTGTCTTATGAGTGTGTCTGCCTTCCATCACACTGCTAAGTATACTGACAGAAATTTTGGATAATGTTGAAAAATTGTTATTTTGAGAAGTGTTCACACAAAATAGTATTTAAAATTCCCTGATGCATTCAGTGTGTGCAATATACACATTACTTTTACAGCAACGTAATTCTGTTGGCCAGGAATTCTTAATTTTAAAAAGCTGGGGCCTGAAGAGCTGCCTATTTCTACAGAAGACAGACTTTTTTTTTTTTTCCTTTTAAATTTAGACATTGGTGGAGTCTTTCTTCAGCAAAACTAAGGAGTACATTTTGATCTGCCAGATTCAATCTGATTTGTCCAATTTCTGAATCTCTGTGATCAAAACTACAAAAATCAAACTATTCCATTAGTTGAGCTGAAAGTAATATAATATAGTAGAATACAGGAACAATATTTTGTCCTAAATGTTATGTCAAGGCTGTCTATCAATAATTCAATTCTTATATAAAATATTCTTGCAAATAAGATATTGTACTTCAAGGACAAATGATCTATGCAGATATATTTTCAAAGAATATCGGCCTCACTGTTTACGCCAGTGAAGAGTGAAAGAAACCTGAGGGTGAAAAATAAAAAAATACAAGGTTTTGTGAAATATGTGGGCTTGGAAGGTAAAATTATGGATATTTGGAACAGTTGAACTTCTAGTGTGGAATGCGTCTTAATCATTCTATTGCTTTTTTCTAATGTTTAAAACCAACTTTCAACAGATAAAAAGTGCCAAAAGAAACTTTAATGGCAAAGTGCCCTTAAGTATGCAAGAAATGTAAAATAAGTGCAGCGTATAATGATGAAATGGACTGTTCCAAGGCAATGAACTCCAAAACTGAGAGCCAGAGATGAAAAAAATAAAAAAGAATTATTATTTAAACCTCATTTAGGATATACAAAAGAATCAATACCTTGGGAAAAAAAAAATCTATGAATTTGCCCTGAGGTGAAATGCTAAGGTGATGGGAAAAGCTTTTATTGTAAGATGACTATGTAAAATCTCTGCATTTCATAAAAGAATATTTCATGGTCTTTTTTCTTTATAGATTGTTTTATGTTTGCTTACGTTATTCAGAAACATTTTACATCTTCACCTTCTAAATAAGCTGAAGCAGCATTGTTCAGCTACCCATAAAGGCAGGAGTGACTACTTATACCAGTGACTTTTAAGAGATATTTTTGGGTTTGGAGTGATAAAAGTTATGTCCCAACACTTGCGGCATTGCCATCCCACACTTCAATAAAATATGATTTAAGCATTTAGAAATCATGAGATTGGCTTCAAAACTATGAGTTTGAAATTAAGTGAGTACATTTGGCATGTCTAGCCTTCAGGCCCTGTGGTTTTAGAAGTCACTTCCAACCTTTTCCCCACAATCATGAAGGCAGTTTGTTTGTTTGTTCGTTTGTTGTTAAGTGAGCACTGGATGATTTTACACAGCCATGTGACTCTAGAAGTTGATGCTTAAATATGCCATAAGAAATTCAGATACTACAATAATTGGTGGTAGTGTATTGTTTGCTAACCCAGATATTAAATGCCACCCTGAAGAAGAAGGTTAAAAACCCCAAAATTCTTTCTGCCAAGTCTGTTTTTGCTTCTTATAGAGATCAGCTGTGTAAGAATGACATCTTCCCCTGGTTTTTTTTGGTTTGGTTTTTTGTTTTGTTTTGTTTTGTTTTGTTTTTCACAGACAGATCCCTGTAACCATCAGCTCTGGCAGTTAAATTTCTTTTTCACATCTGTCCATCTTTTCGAAGAACAGTGGAGTTGAAACCTCCTGGAAAAGCTACCAAAATTGTGTTCTCATCCTGCAGAGTCATTTTGGTGGGGTTCTGCTGCAGGTCTTTCCACAGCTGGGCAAATGGAAATTTATTGCGGTTCCCGGACACTACTGATAATATGTCTTTTTATATAGACTCACTTGTTTCTCTAGAGGTCCCTGGCACTATGGGCAGTACCCAACTTTATATTACTCTAGGCAGCTAGTCAACTTTCTGACATTAGCAATTATGAATGAAGATTTTCATGTGGGCAAGAGTCAAAAGGGAATATCACCTGAAAGTTTCTGGAAAGGGGGAACTATGGGACTGCCTTACAAGCAAAAGATAATACTTGGTCTCCAAGAGCCCATTCAGACTTTCCTGAGGAACAGGATTAGGCTGGATCCAAGGGCCACGGGCTTGCTTCCTCCCATTCAGATTACCCTCTGGCTCCTATGTGTCTTGCAGCCAGTACAGAGCCATAGTGTCCAAGGTAGGCTTCAAGCTACATGTGGTTGCATTTCTGAAAGTAACGTGCATACCTATGATCACAAAATATAGATGATTTTCTCAGGGAACTGCACACTGTAATATTTGAGTGTATTCCAAGCAGGCAATACAATCTTATGGTTAGAATAGATCTACGACATCTATTGGACTATCATCTTTGACCTGGTAGTTAGTAAAGCCTTGTAAAAATCCGATATTGATGTGATGCTAGTGTGAACTATGAAAGCAATATTAACCCAGTTGCCTCACCAGCCACAGAGCAAATACGTTTCTCCAAAGGGGAATAATCAGTCTATTGGTGAAAATATAGGGCCCAAATCTACCATTGTGTACAGATGAGCCCTCTCCTCCTCCTTCTTACTCCAAGTAAGAACGGTGTATTTTCAGATCTATGGTGTTGCTCCTTTCCTTCTCTTGCTCCATCGCTTTACTCTTTCCCTCTCCTACCCTTTCAGGATGGCAGACAATATAACTTCATAAGATATGTAGGTGTGGGTATGATACTGAGATGGAATTTTTGTTTCTTCATTCTTTTGGTTAGGGAAACTGAGTGGACTCATATAGATGGATGGGTGAAGTAAAGTAGAATATTACTGAATATTCTTCAACCTTGAATGAGGAAAAGGAGATACAGGATGCCTAATGTTTCATTGACATCCATGAAAATAGACATGAAAACAGTCAAACCTCTCCCTGAGGAAGAAAGTTAAGGGGACCGTATGCCAACCCATGGCTCCAATGAGAAGAGTGGCCCTGGCAGCTGGCAGGACAACAGGTATCCCACACGCCTCTCCTTGTGTGGCCACAGGGGAGAGGCTGTGCGGGGCGCATAAAGGAGAAGCAAAGCATGTTTGGTGAGTTCTCAATGCAATGCTTTCCTCTTATTTCTGCACAGGAGGTAATACTGACTTAAAAGAAAAAAGTTTTGTGTAAAATGGGCAAAATACAACTCCACGTTTCTTAATTTTCATGATTATCTTTCTAAAAGAAAGAACGTATTTTTCTTTTCATAATTAACAGGAAATACATGTTATACATTAAATGTGACACAAGAGAGATGAATTATGCAGTAAACTCTGCATGTGCTGATCAGCACAAAGCCCAAGGCACATTCAGCAGAGTTTCTGTGAAGATCTGTAATGAGTTTCAAGTACATCTTTTCCTGATGGAGGGTAAGAAAACATCCATCAATGTTAATTTTCCCAGAGTTTTTAGCTTTTTATGAATACAGCTTACAAAAAAGATTAATTTCTAAAGTGCAACTTGAGGAAACTCACTTAGTAATTAGAGAGTATTCCTAGCCAAAACTAATGAAGTCTGAACCTTAAACATGGCATGGTTCAACGTTGACAGCCCCAGCCTCTAATTTCTTCCAAAAGGCTAAATTGATTCCCCTAAATCTGGGCACAGATATTTTGTTTTCTAGATGAACTCTAAACCAGGGTTGTCATTGTCATTTAGGTGCTAGGCTCCTTCCTGATTCTGTAGTAGTGTTGCACAGGATTAAAGATTGAATGATCTGAAAAAGCAAACTCAAATGAGATTGGGGCATCTCTATACCTCAAGCTTGAGGGCTCTGTGAAGTAATAGTGATTTTGTAGTGGAGAACATGATCATAAGCACCTCTTTATTCTTCTATAAGCTTCTGTCAAGCTGTTGCAACAAGGACATCTTGACATTTTAGGAATGAGAAAGTGGATTTTAGATACTGGCAAGGAGGCGGTGGCAACTTTTCTAGTTAGGCAGTTGTCCATTTTGTATTGAGATCTATTTGCTTGATTCCAGTCTTCAAAGAACCCAAACCTAATATCTGTGAATATTTTATCAGCTAGTGTATGTTGCTTATTTAGCGAGGAAATATTAAATATATTCCATGTTTATATAATAATACATATTAAATGTGTAGTATGAATATAAACATCAATATATTAAGTAGAAAATTATAGCTGCTATAACAAGGTACTTAATCCCTTAAGATTCTAGTGATTTTAGAGAATTTAGAGGTGGTCAGGCCAAGGGTTGTGAAGACCTTTCAAAGAGAAACACTAAACCAGTGTGTATGGGGGGTAAAACTTTTTAGTAAAACTCGCCCTTACTGGAAGCATCAGGTTGTTATTTGACTGTATTTGTGTCCTGCTTATGTCCCTCAGTTGTGCTGAATGAAAGCTCTCTCAGAGGAGTTCACGACTCTTATTCAGTCATAATTTAAAGATTTTTTTTTTTAAGGATAGAATTTAAAATTAATATTCAGGTTTTTTAGCATAGATTTCTTTCCAACACCTCTCACTTGAACCAGAAGGCTTTTCTATATCCACAGAGTAGATTTTATTTAATGGATCTCAGAATCAAAAAACATGACCTACTGAATGGCCCAAAAGCTGGAGACTAAAGAGCGGCAAACAAAATAACTGAAGATATATGTGAATAAATTGAAGATTTGCATATAGAATTTAGGGCCACTTGAATTCTGCAAGACAATCCTCACTTTTCAATTGTGCTTCAGTTCAAAGCAGAGCTTGTTTCAATCATGTTTGTGTTTTTGTTAGTATTTACAGACATTCATGGGAACAAGTTTTTGCTCACAAGAGTGTTTTAAAGAAAGACCGTGCCTTGTATGAGTCCAGGCATGACCCACAATACAGCAGAGACACCATAAATCGTTCTCTTTGAAACATTTCAGTCAAGACACAGAAACAATTCCATGGGATTGAATGATCAAGTTATGAAAAGCAAATAATCACTCTGGATTACTCTGGATTTCTACAAAGAAATTATGTCCTGAAATTTTTTCACCCCATCTACCCAGTGATCACTGTGGATATTCAGAGAAAGCAGGACAGGATCTTTCCTGCTTTGATATTAGGAAGAAAGGCTAATTTATTCTTGATTAAGGTAGGCAAAAATAAGTTATTGAGATCTGGTACTAATACAAAATTATTTTGTGATACAATGGGGGAGTAGGACTATAACACTGAATATTATTCACTTATCTTTGATGCAAACAAAACTTTTGTAGTTTGATACTACACTCATTTCCCTGTTCAGTAGTTAGTATGTCAAGTGTTCATACTGGATCTTAAATTGTGCTGGAAAGCTCAAGAGTATATCAACATTTGCAGCATAAAACTGTCTTCTCTTTGATCATTGAAGCCTTCCATCACTCTAGGTGGTCCTAGCTAATAAGGAATTGTGATCCTCTTTACTACTTGGTTTCAGTAGCCATGCAGCAGACCACATGCAATTAGTGCTTGCCATTATTGTTTTAGTCAAATACCAACACTTATCTGCAGATTTATGATCTTGTCAATGAATCAGTTCCTTTTAATTATATATTTGTAAATCATGTCACTATATGTATGGAACCCAAAATTTCTCTTTTAGGGATTTAAACATTCTACGTCTTTTCCTTTGGGATTTTTTCCCTCAAGGCAAAAACCTGTGCAAATGTTTTAATATGTGTAATATATGTAATGTCTGCTACTGATTACTGAGCAGGAGCACTGCTCTCAAGTTCTATACAAACATATACTATGAAAAATAGAAATCTTTGACCTTCTCCAGATTTCTATATGATATTCTTTGTATAAGAATCTGGTTTACAAGTCTGACATGCCTGCGCGATGCCAATACAGTCAGCATTCAATCCCATACCTCTGCTTCAGCAGCCCTTGTCTGCCTTGTTACAGATGCTGAGCACTAACAAGCCTGCTCACTTTGTTCTACTGAGAACTCTGAAAACACAGAGGCAAAAAAGGAATTGGCATCCTCAGAATTAAATACCTGCTTCTGGTAACACTCTTTTCCCAGGCAGCTAGTCTGTAATAAGTGTAATATGATCTTTGAATCTTTGAACAAAGATGATTGCACACAAGACACCAGTTAAGTTGCCCTGTCTTAGCTAAGGGGAAGTTGTGACCACAGGATACCAGTCACATTGAGCAGATACCCAGGTGTGGAACAGAGAGGTATGTATGTTTTGTTTAGATTTTAGGATTTAATGATAAATGAAAAAGGGCTGATGATAACATTCATTAGTGTGATGACAGTTCCTTCTGAAAGGAGTTTCAAGCAACTTCAACCAGGCAGGTCCTCCTCAACTGTCTTTCCTGTATTTAAAAAAAAATCTGCTGAATTTGAGATTATTGAAAATGAAGAAGTTGGCAGGGGGAAGCTGAGGAATAACCTACAGGTACATACCTGATCTCTATAGAAACCTTAGGCCCCCTCTTGCTTTGATTATAGGTCGATTTGATTTGCTGACCTCATAATCTTGGAAAATGTATGTTTGTGCCGGAATCATGATGAGGTGTGTAAGTTCAAGAAAGCCCTTTTGATGCATAAATAATCCCTATCTTAGAGGTTTATGATAGTAACCCCCTCTCACCAAATCTTGTGTAGACAGCAATTTGTGTCATGATCTCCCCAGTACATACCTGATTTGTGACTTAGAGGTACAGGATGGTCATTGGTTCCTGCTGTAGTGTCTGCAGCACCTAAAGTTGATCTTAACCATACTCCCAGCCTAGTTATTTGATTGGGATACTTAATTAGGCTGAATTATCTGACAGTAGGTCTTTCTGGTGCTCTGAATGTCTCATGCAGAGTGCCAGCAATTTGAAGCACCAAGCACTAATTTTCAGTACTAGTCAGCTGAAAAAAAAAATATTTAACTTTATAGTTTCATTGCTATACAGTTCCTTAATTCCACATACTCCTTAGAGTTTGGGTTAAAAAGCCCTGGTAGTTATATGCTAGTGGAACACAGAGATTTGAGACTTAGATTTTCTTCCATTTTAATATATAGGTGTAGATTTTAAATAATTGTGAAAGAAATAAAAGAGGGGAGATGTCTGGCCTAAGAGAGGAATGACACAATGGATTTGCTCTGAACTGCCTGGGATCATTTAAAACCAATGAATTAAAAATCAGATAGTTGGTGAGGGCTATAATTTACACTACAGAGGTGATAAAGCCTTTTGTGTTCCTATTTACAAAGAAAGCATTAAACTACAGTGATTTTTGATTTTTTTCTTCCCACCAGGGAGAAATGTGAAACTCAATTTTACCCCCGATTGGCAAGGTGCTAATTTGTCTGACAAGTTGTTGGAATCTCAGCATGTTTGAGGTATCCTTGATGTATCAACACCTTCATGCTGAATGAAGGATGCCTTTAATGTGTAAATGTTTAGTACATATCCTATATCTCATTAGCGAAGAACAATACAAACCACACACAGGCAAGAAGGGTCAGAAGCAAGGTCCAGTCAAAGAGAAAAATCTTTTATGTTCTAATTAAATGAGCAAACATTTGGAATACATCTCATTTGCAAATAGTTTATCAAAAATACACTTGAAATTCGCAGCCTAACTTGTGTCCTAAAGGCCTGATGAGTCTAATATCAAGTGGTGCATGCTAAATCAGAGTGCCAAGTAGTAATGCTGATGTCTTAAAGTTCTTCTTACAGGATGCCATATCACAAAATATTACGGATAGTAGAAGAAAAGCAGTTGTTAATAAAACTACAAAGGTTTACTTTTCCAAACTATTTCTGTTGTTAGTCTAAACTTTGGTAAGTTAAATGTAACTTTAGAAATTTAGCTTCATTGACTCTTTTGTGAAGATGAAAACATTTCTAGGGAAAATAAAATCATTTTCTAAGGAAATGCCATGTCTGTTTGAATGAAAGGTAGAATGTCCAGTTTTGTTTCATTCTGTAAGTATAGCAACATCAAAAAGAAGCCAAGCCAGTGAAAAAGAAATACTTTAAAGAGAAGCTGGTAGAAATGTATGCAACTGCATTGAGCTGTGGCTCGCGTGGAGAGCAGAGGACTGCTGGTGAGGTGGAGAGAGCTCTTTGCTATGTATCTTCTATCAGTAGTTTTCTGTTTGAGAGACAAGAAAAGTGACATCTCTGAACGAGGAACTGGAGGATGTGGTCGCACACCCTCAACTGGTTATCACTGCCATTTTCCTAGTTTTGGCTGGGATTATGCTGCTTCCCTTTGAAAAAGTTTTCCACGATGAGATGAGCATCAGGTTCAAGTACAACAGGACTCAAAACTAGAATCTGTGTTTCTGTTTGTTACCTTTAATCTCCTCCAGGCTGTAGTACTTCAGGCATTTGATGCAATGGTTTTGATAAATACAATAAGGGGAACAAAGGGCAAACAACCCTGCAATTTAAGCATAGCAAAAAGATAGCTAGAGTTTTGCTACTGTACTTTATTACAAAGCACAGGAGGCACAGCTGAGTAGCACAGACTGCTGAGCAAGGCCAGAGCCTCAGTGGACCCCAAGTCCCTGCTGTGGAAAGGAACAGGGAGAGACTGGTCTCCTGCAATTCATGGTTTCAAGAGGGTATTTCTGAGTTACTGCACAAGACTATTGAGAGCATGGCTATAAATGTCTTTATATAGCAAAAGTTTCTTACCACAAAACTATAGCTCAGCTGACCATCTGACTAACATATTCTGCTTCTCAGCAGACCTAAATAGTCTGTATAGACCCATTTACTAATACAATTATATTGACTACTATATTGAGCAATACACAGTGTGAGTTCATTGCAGTAGGTGCATATGTCTGGGAAACAAGTGGGTTTATTTGTCTTGCATGGATTGCCTTAAATATATTTATGAAAGGAGACTTAGAAAACCAAAATGTAGACAAAAAATCTTGAAGTTGTCTTAAATATTCTCAGTTTGAGGAATTAAAAAAAAAAAATTCCCTTTTGACAATCTTGGCTACCAGTATCTCAAGGGAGGAAACATATATTCAATATTGTGATTGAATGTGAGAAAAATGGGTCTTGTTGGTAGTGCCGGTGAGATGCATAAAAATTATCTGCATCTATTGCTTGTTATGCAGCTTTTGAAACCTAGTATTTAAATAAATCACCATGATGAGTTTATGAAATTTTGCAAAGTCCTTCCTCCAGCCAAACATGTTATTCTTCCGTCTTTGTTTTAAACATTTAGAACAGCTCCCTCTGTCCTGTACCAGAGCTGGAGTGAAGTGACGGGCACTTAGGGGCATTTAGGTCTGGGGGATTCAGACAGAGTCTGTCAGAGGTGGCCTCACTGTACCTCCAGGGCACTCAGGTCCTCTGCTTTAGCTGTTCCCATTGCCGTTCCTATCCCCACTGCCCTTCAGCAGGCAAACAGTGCTGGGAAGCTGTCGGCAACCCCCAGCCCTCACCTGGGCACTGCCATCTGCTGTCACCATTTTCCCTCCCTGGAGCAGCCTGAACAGGGCTGGTGGGCTCATTAACAACCACGTTACTCACCCTACCATGTCTCTGGTTTAGGTGGTGCTTCTTGCTCTGTCTAGACCAAAGCCCTTGTCTTGCCCAGCCCTTGCTGTGGTCCTCACCAGCACTTCCTTCTCTGCAGGCCATGTGGGCACACTGGTGTGCTGTGAACTGGCTGGCTGTGTTCTGATGCTGCATAGAAGAGATTAAAGAACATCATTTCTATTTATCCACATTACACAAACTCAGCTTAATGCTGTTTGTCAGTTCAGTTGCAATAGTCCCCTCGTCCTGTGTATGGGTTCATTCCTTCTTTCTGCTTTTCTTTTCCAGAGGTTGATCCCTTTGAACTGCTGAAACCTGATGACTTGCAATCAATAGTCTGTAAAACAATAAGGTCAGCAGTGCGAAGATTCAGATTTTCTGTCTCTAAATGCAAACGGCTGTGCTGGGCCAGTGAGGTGAGCCTGACCTAAACTGATTGCCTGATAGAAGAACAGAGTGGGAGGAATGGGATTAAAAATACCTGGAGACTTGTCGAGCTGTTAATACAGTATCTGTCCACTTCACATAGATGGGGGAAATATGGCTGCGTAAACTTACAATAGATGTGACTGACAAATTCAATTTCATTGTTAAATATTAAATCACTGGTGGACCCTGTGACTGGAATTCTAAGCCCCATATTCTACACTGCAACGTTGCAAAATGATCAAGAACATTTACAAGCCCAGTCATAAGATCAGCTTTTCCAATGAAGGTGAAACAGGACTCTAGGGTTTTTTTGTTTTGGTTTGGGTTTTGGGAGGTTTTTTGGGGTATGTGTGGGTTTTTTAATACCAATAAGATTATATTTATTTGTTCCAGGCAAATAGAAATTTGCAAGACTTGCATGAATGGCAGAAGTGTTATGGGTGACATGCTTTGATATAAAATGCAAGTTTGGATCCAGTTCCTAAGAGGAGCTAAATCCAGGCTTCTCAGCTGGATCCCAAGATAAAGCTGGCACCAGCAGCTCTGAACAATTTGGGTGATTTCTGTGCAGATGGACACGTTATGTGGGGTGTACAGAAACTGGCATCACACAGTCTAACCTGCCCACCTCTGAGTGGATCGATGCTGGATTACGCCCATTCTGATTTGACTCCCCTGAATACAGTGGCTCAATTTTACCCAAGTTTATGTTGTACTCACAAAAGGAAACAAACTTAAGGATCAGTCAGTCAGTGAAATGACGCCAAGGGAGAGATTTTTGTCAAATTTTGACAAACCAGCATAAGTATGACCCCGAGAGGTACTGTGGTATTCAGAAATGATACAGACAGTTATGTTCACATAAACATGCATCTGCTATTCTCCACCTAAATAAGAGAGAATATATCTGTGGCAGGAAAAAAAAAAAAAGATGAAGTTGCCTAATACATGAGTAGGGCTGGGATAACAGTACTACAACATTGATGGAATAGCAGGGAGTGCCTGGGGTCAGCGGGTGAGTGGCAGAGCTGTGTGGGGATGGTTACATGGGGCTGGCTTGCAGCACTTGCCCCAGCCCATTGGGTAGAAGGCAGGGTGAGCTATTCATAGTCAAGAACTTGCACAGAGCACTTAGCCCTTAGGAAAACAAAAAAAAAAAAAAAAAAAAAAAAGAAAGAGAGTGCTTTCTGACCAAAAATTGAAGCTTCTTTTGTGGTTTGAGGCTATCATCTCATGAACAGTTTGTCCAAGAAATTATTGCTGAAGTGATTACAGGAATGTCGTGGCAAGTATTCAAAGTTCACAAGCTAAACCCCGAGCGAACCAGCCACAGCAGCTGGGTGACCTGTTTCTGTGCCTGGCTGGCTGATGAAAACTCTCTGGATTAGTTAGCTGTGTAAATACTCATGATCATGAAGTTGCTGTAGGCTTTACATAAGTTCACTGTGTTGGTCTCAAATTTGTGTTCTTACTACTAAGTCAATTTTACTAAGTGTGTTAAATATTTCCCTTATATTAGTGTCTGGCGCTAAAATCGGAAAAGCTGCAAGAATTAGCCAGTTCTAACAAGGGTCAATTTCTGCCTGAAATTAAATTTGCTGGCATCAGTTTGAAGAAAACCTACTGTAATGAGGTTTTCCTGTTGAGAGTGACCAAAACAGATCATAGGAAGAAGCACAACAACTAAGCAAAGAAAGAAAGAAAGAAAAGGCTAGGAAGATAGAGCAGGTATGTGAACGTATTTTTCATGGATATTTTTACTTTCTTGCTATATTCATTTACTTTATGTCACACAGTTTCATGTCATACAGTTTCATGTCACAGTAGCAATAATCTTAACAAGAACAAAATTCAGTCTCTGACCTAATACAACAGGGACAAGTATTTACATATTTAACTTCAATTTAAGTGCTTGTACTGAAATCAGTGGGAGTTAGAGGAACTTAAATATACTTACAGATCTTGTGATTGTTCTCTTCAAACACAATTTTTCAAATCCACAGATAACGTTCTGTTTTTGTCAGGATAGTGACCATAGAGCGTTTGTCTACTCCTAATTGATAGACGTAAATATTAATTTCAGATCTGAATCTAACCCTCAGATGCCTACACATTTATTGCTGCAGAGTTTAAAAAGATTTGCAGGGGTGCATGTGCAGAATTGTGAAATCAGACCTGGACCCTTGGAATTGCTCATTGGCCCTAAGTGAATGCAAAGCAGAGCACTGCTGTTTTCCTCTGGCTCATTTTTAGTTTTGGGATTCCAGTAGGCGACACTAAATGCAAACCCCTTGATGCTGACCCCTCCTACATTCTCATTTGCAGCTGCACATTTGAAATGCTGTGAAAGCAGATCACACAGCACAGTGTGATCTGCAAACATGTGTATGATAGATGAGCCCCAATAACTGTTCAGATTTGTAATGAGTAATGAGATTTGTAATGAGTTTATGAAAAAGCCATATTTTGAAATGAAAATATAAAGATGTAGGAAAGGATAAATTAGTGCCTTTGCTTTTGTGAAGCATTTTGCCCCAAATACCCAAATGTCAATGCCTAATCAAAGCCACAGATTTTATTGTCCCTGTCTCTCATTAAGGGTGTTTTCCTGCATAGTGTTGGGATCAACTGTAGTTAAGACAAAAATTACACTTGTCCCAGATCCATATTGCACTCCTGTGCTACTGGGAAGGTCTGGCAAAGCCTCTCCTTGTTTCTGGGCACGTTACATTGAACCATCAATGATGCAAGTTCAGGCAGGCAAGTGTTTGCGATACTGAAAATGCTGCTGATGAGAGCCGGGTGGGCTTTCTAGCTGCTCCAGCTGTTTCCCCTGCCAGGTTCCTGGCAGCCTCTTGGGGTGCACTGGGATGTCTGTGTGGCACTGGGCCCACCATAGTGCTGGGACTCTGAGCAACACTGCAGAAACCATGGGTCTGCTCCGGTGTATGTCTCCTCGGCTCCTTGCTCTTCCCAGATAACAGACGCTGGAATACAAAATTGCTCTTCCATCTCTGGACTCCTTTTCCTTTCCTGTCATATAGGGGAATGCATATATTTAATATATACATTCACAGACTGTCAGCCTTAGTACTATTATTCTCTTTTCCTACATTAAGAAAACCTATTCATGGTTAAGTAAAGCTTCAGCTGATTTAGAGCACTGCAATTCATTGACTCAGCAACACAGTCAAGAACATACCCCCTGGGTATCTTTCTTTTTCCACAAGTTCCCAGGTCATTTTCAAGGCTTGTATCTATCTAAGGTATTTGAAGGTCAAGCCCAAGTGGTCTGTGGAACTGCTTCATACTTGGAAATCAAGTTCTTCCAAAACCGATATCTCCTGATAAGGAAACAATATGCTGGATGTGCAGATAAGTGATTTCTGAGTGACCTGTTTCTCTAGGGTTTGCCTTTGGGAGCAAGCAGGGTGACCTTTGTACTGCTGCATAGTGGGTCTTGGACGCAGCCTTTTTACCAAAGAAACCACCATCAACCAAAACAACCCAAACCCCAAACAACTTCTTGACATCAAAGGCATCCTGGCAACTCAGGCAGAGCCAAACTAATGTTGAATTGATCTTAATGATTTTAATTGGCTTCAAACTGAAACTTCATGTGTGTTGACAGTACTCAAAGTACAGGATTTTGTTTCAGTTTTTCTAAGGAAAAACCTGAACAGAACTTAGGAGGTAAACCAGAACTTGACAGCTGGGCACTGATGCAAGATTTAAACTAGGTGCTAGCTTTTCCTTAGGAATCGAAATGAAATAAGGGACAGCTGAAAGCTTTACCACCCAGAGCTCCTCATGATGCATCTGGACAGACTTTCACATCCCTAAAATTTTAGAACATTTTAAAAAATGTTGCAAATGGCCTTTGAAGCCCAAATGGGACCTGGGCAACACCGAGCCTGTGAGCAGCGTACAGCCCACCTCTTCTGCACTGGTGCCCCCAGCACAGAGGAACCACTCCGGTTTCTCAGGGACAGCATTTGGTTGTTAAATTCATGTCTCACAGGGGCCTTTCCCTCTTCTCCAGTCTACTTCAAAATGACAGGCAGAACCAAAATCCCATTCAATTAAAAGAAAGTGAAAAAGGGAGCTGAACTCCTAGCAAACAAACAAAAACAGTTTGAAATTTTTACTTCAAAAGCACGGCAGTATTTTACCAGCAAGGACTGAATTCATTAATGCTGCCTTTTTCGTGCTGCTACCATTAAGAGTTTTTCAGTGTTACTGTTCAAAAATGTTTTAAAGAGCCAACTGTTTTACTGCTTTGAAATAGCTCTACCCAGGAGTGAATCTTTGCACTCATTTTCAAAACAATCACGAGGAAGCCATGCAAGTTTACGCAAGTCCATCAGTCTTCAAAGGCAAATAAAAAAATAACAGTCTTCCTTATTCTAGATCACTTTCCTTTTCCACTCACCATCTCCTTTCCACGTTTCCTTTTCTTATTTTTTCTCCAGCAGCAGCTACTATGGTCATGTGCTGGGGTAACACGCATGCATGCACTTGTGCACACACATGAATAGGCTCAAAAAGGAAGATCAGTACCTTATAAGTCCCCTGTATATTACTCCTGAATAATTTTTTTTCTCCTTATCTTCCTTTCTTTTCCTTTTTGCTTTCCTTTATATCTGTCTGCTTTCTCTGCTAGATTTTATAATGCTGTCAATTGCCCTGATATTGTGAATCCAGGTTTAACTGCAATCCCAAACTGCTTTTACTTCCAGTGCCTCTTGACACTGAGCACTGGCACTGCTTTTTGTGGTGTCTGAGACAAAGACAGAAGCCAAAGACCTCTGTGAAGTTACTCTTAAGTCATTCTGGCCCAATTAGATCCAAAATTAGGCTGTTATAGTTTATTCTGTATGGCAGCTGAGACATAATCTAGAAGAACATTAAGAACATGTCGGATGTAGGAGATATTGAGTGAAACCCATGCATTTGTTCAGAAATGTGGGAGTCCCACCAGAGCTGAGTGCTGCAGAAACACAAATTCAGATGGACTCAACTACCTCAGCATCTCTGAGGCATTTGAGTCAGTTTTTGTGACTTTGGCACACAAGTATGACACAGCTACTTAGGTTAGTAATGTGAACAGACAGGAAGCAAGAAACATTAATGCGATGTCGGCAGCGTAGTTAGCATCACTTCCTTGATAAAACATTGCAGACACTAACAAACTGACAAACACATCAATCTCAGTAGAAGATTCCTGTCCTAAACATTTCTGTAGCTTTCAAATATGCTGTTTTACAGTTGTGGTCTTTTTGCTGCAAAAACATTGAAAATATAGTTTCTCAGGATTAAAATAAAGAATAGAGGTAAAATAAACATGGAAACCCTAAGTGTGGCTGGAGATGTCATCACAGCCTACTGCAGTGGATTTCATAGGCTCCCGCTTCTGAATATGGTGAAATGAAAGACTCTTTGGTAAGTAGCCGTACACATGGGCGGCAAAGGTTTGTCTAAAGATTTTGGGATTTTTTTCAGGATGATTGTCTGATAGCAGGTAATATGTTCAAATGAAGATAATAAACAAAGAGTGAATTCTGAGGGCATGGTTTTCCTTTGCTAGTGGAGCAAAAGGTCCAAGGAACAGGCTGCATTACTGTTTATAGCCTCTGAAAGTCGAGCAGTAGGACTTCGAGGCAGTGGGGAGAAGGGGGAGTTAATTTTTTTCTAGCAAACCTAGGTTCGGTAAAAAGGCAACAATTCCTTCGAACTCCGGGTAGCGGCTGCAGCACCCAAGGCGCGTCCCCAGCCCGGGAGGCTGCCGGCGGCGGGGGGGCGGCGGGGGCCGCGCCTGCCATGACACCGCCTCGCCCGCCACCTAGCGGCCGCCGCCGGCGGGGAGCAGCGGGGAGCAGCGGGGAGCAGCGGCGGGTGCGGGGAGCAGCGGGGAGCAGCGGGGAGCAGCGGCGGGTGCGGGGAGCAGCGGGGAGCAGCGGCGGCCGGCCCGGGCCGTGCAGCGGTGTGCCCGTGCCGTGCTGCTGCGCTGGGCCCCCCGACCTGAGAGCAGGGCCACACACCGTGTGCGGTGTATTTGTTTATACGTGGGTGAGGGAAGACGGTTTAGAATATGGCATAAGTAATGCACACAAGTAATGCCAGCTGGCTTTTAAGAGTGACTTTTTACTGAAAAACCCACTGCTATATGCTGTCTCTTTTCTGTTCTATCAATTAGTTTTCCCTTTAATATCTCAATTTGATGTAAAACTCCATTTGCTTTCCATGAAGTCCTCTGGAGTATCTTAATTAACTGCATAATTAGAGAAACAGAATTGGGTCCTAAGTTACAACACCCCCCCACCCCCCCCAAATTGTTGCTCATTTTCATTTTAATTGTATTTTCTTTAGTCACATTAGTGGTGTTATTAAGTGGCCATGATCCTCTGACACCATAGAACAAGACAAAATTAAAGCATTATTTTTTAATCTCTTTTATTACTCACTTGTACCAAATTGATAAAGATACTGAAAGTAGGAGGAAGGGAATACGCATTTCTAGACAGGCTTTATTACTTCAGAATGATAGCTCCTAAAATACAGAGCTGATCTATGGAAAAACAAGTAAAATAACAAACTACAGTGCATCTCAGTTGGTAAACTGCTGCTGTCAGTCAATATAATTCCCCTCAGCTAACAATAAAAATGTTTTGACATGCAATCTTGTACACACTTTGATAATAGTTACCTAACAGGAAATTGCAACCATGGAAATATTTCTTTTTCCTCTTTCTTAGAATCATGAAAATTTTGATGTGATACAAGTCCTGTTGCAAAGGGCACCCTGTCAATGACAGCAGTCACCAGAGTAACTCTGTAAATTGCGTAGTACAGAACAGTCATGTACAATACAACTGTTATATTTCATAATAAAACCCAGCTTATCACCAGGGACAGAAGGCTTTAGTTTCTTACAAAAAATACTGTCAGACTAGACAATGCTTGTAACTGGAAATTTAGGATCTCCCAGTTGCCTTTGGCTTGTTAAGCTCCTTTCAGGCTCCAGCCTGAGCAGAAGAGGTGAAGGTTTCCTTCGGGTTGTTACAGAGCTAATGGGTGCCCAGCTTGTGCTTAGCCCCACAGACATTAACAGCATCCGGCACAAGCAGAGTCTGACGCAGTGATTGCATCCACAACTCCTCCGTTCCCAGCTCTGGAAGGCAGCTGAGACCGTGGCAGCCTTCACAGTGGCTCCAGCCGCATTGATGGAGCAGCTGGACTATGCACAGGAGCTCTGCTGAGCCAGGCTCTCCATCACACTCCTGCTTTCAAAAGTCATGCAGGGATGTGGTTTTGTCTCCGAGTGGGAGAGATCTGCAAATGATTTGAAGGTTCAGAGTTCAGGGGTGGTTTGGAAAAACACCCGTTGGGCTGCAATGCCCGTGGGGGAGTTGGCTGGTTAGATAGGGTGTCTCTGGGTATTTCTGGCATTTCACCTCCCGACTGAAGTCAGGAAAATTCAAAGAAAGAAAAAAATATGGAAAAATACATCCAGACACTTCCAAACTTGGAAACTAGTTTCCTAATGTTTAGTCAAAGGCATAAGTCAGTTCTTGTTTTACCCACCCATCCCTCTTTGGACTAGAAAATAGTCAGTGCAGTTTCCTTTAAAATATCAGATAAGGAGCATAAATAGCTGCCCAAGAACCAGGAATATGACTAATTCCTATTCATTAGACATGCGCAACATAAATATTTGTTTCACTACTCATTAATCACAATGAGATACCTCCAGCTCTGTCACATATGTCCAAGTCTGCTTCCACACTGTCTCCTTCGAATAAATCCATGTCGTCATTCTGCAGACTTGTACCAATGAGAGGAAATGGGAAAGGCTGTGTGCCACAGCATCCCCCTCCGCCTCTGCACCTCTGGTTCCTGGGGCTTTAAGATGAGAAGACGGGCTCCAGGGGTAAGATGCAGCTACTACTTCTGTTACTGGCATAACATCTTGTGTCTGAGGTACAATTCCCAGATGGCTTTCCTAAGCCATCACATTGCAAATACTGCTGGGGAGTTTTGTAATTCACCTTAGCAATATATGTAAATGCTACTTAATGGAGGTCTTTAATGCTGTCTTCCAGGATTTTCACTGGGTCACTGCATCGGTGTTGCAGCTTTCCCTGGGGCTGTGCACACGTTGCTGAGGGCAGGGGAAACCATGCCATTTCAGTTCAAGTTGATTAGAGGTTTTTATCTGAAACATAGGTTTGTTTTTTGTTTTTTTGTGTTTTTTTTTTTAAAGAAAACACTGAGTCACCAAAAGTTAAACTTATCTTGTAAATGTATTGGTTTTGAGGGGAAAGTTTCCTAAACAGGGTAGGCTTTTTGTATATATACATTAAAAAAAAAAGAATTCTTTAGTGATTAGGGCACTTGCATGTGGCAGCCCTGTAGTCAGCAAAGAGCAGTGAGTTGTGAAATGTCACTGAGCCTGAGAGAGAATCGAGCAGGGCAAGGATTTGAACCTGCTTTGCAGACTAGTTTCCCAATGGTTGGTTCATGGACTCAGTATATCTTGCTAGTGTCAATCCAGTTTGTAGAGCTAATTAAAAATTCAGTAAGTCGGGGAGAAAACACCCGTAAGCCAGGAGTTATAGCAGCTGGATGAGCTAGGGACCAGTCACTCTGAAACCCTCAATTCAAGCTGGTCGGGGGGAGACTTGTGCACAGGTATCTCCCATGCAATGAACCTAAGGGTGATGTTGCTCACTGTTCAGCACGGAGGCAAACCCAAATGCCTCAACTCTTTTTTTTTATGATGAAGACTTCTTTCTTACCACCCCAATGTAATGGAGATGAATAAAATTAAGAATTGGGCGGTCTAGTTAGAGTCTCGTTTTTCCCTTCGACATCTCTCCTGCTTTAAGATGCGCCACTGTGTGTTTCTGGCAGTTCCATGATTGCCCTGAAAGGACTAATTTTGTCTAACTTCAAAACTAAAGCTAGTGGGAACCAAGGATGCCCCAAAAGTAATTGTATTAGAAAGTGGTGATGTGAGGTCGAGGGGAAATGTAGGACCTGAGTGCTCAAAATACCATCAGCTACATCATGAAAACAGATGTGTTCTGTTACTCCTTTCTGCATATGGGGAATAGTCTCAGGATAAGGGTCTACTCTGAACTGCTCGACAAAGCTTTTTGTCCCATTCGTCTACTTTCTACCTTTCAGAAGGGATCCTAGGTCCCCCCCCTCCTTGGTTTTTTTGTTATTGTGAAAAACCTTCAGAAGTTATTCTACAGAAATGCTGCCTAGTTTGGGGGGGGGGGGAAAATCCTCATCCTAAACTGCTGGAGGCAGCAGGTGAGCCTATGGAGAGATGGAGAATGCCTTACCATGCCACTCCAGTGGCCTGTGGTGTGGCAGAAAGCTTTAGCTTAGGGCAGCAAGCAGCGGCTGTCTCTGCCCTGTGCTGCAGTGTCTGTCAACAGCAGCTCTCACACAGGAGGGAGCAGTACTGAGAGGAGCAGCTTGGTATTGCTGGGCACACAGCTACCTGTCATCACTGCCTCACAGCCAGCACGGCATGTTCAACCTCAGCTCTTGCGGCAATGGGCTGAACTAAATGGTAGCAGTTTTCCTTTGGCCTCCAGAGCACAAGGGGCAGGGGCACCTCCTGGGCTCCTACTTGTGGTAGTTCATCTGCTGGACTCTGTGGGTGGCTCAGTGGGCACCAGGGGAAGCTAAGATCAGTTTTTAGCAATAATTTTAAGTTATGCTGCTCTAGGCTTATGCCAGAGCTCAGTGTTACTCTAGTGAACACTGTAGAGGATGTATACATACATGAACTTGATTTACTAGGAAATCAAAAGATAATGTACATTTACAGCTGACAATCAAAAATGTAACTAACTAACTGATTTATCTGTTGACAGAACAGCACCATACCAGAATAGAGCTTCAGAAGAATCCTATGGATCAACCAGCGCTGCCTCCAGCAGCCCAACTCAAGGTCCTCCTTTAACTGTAATGTTATGCCCTGCCTAACTCGCTGTGACCTCAGCGAGACGGTGCGCATTGCCCAGCAGCCATGCTTCTGTGTTAACTTGAAGCAGCAGGACCGTGTGCTGTTGTGCTGGGCTTTGTTCCACAGAGGTAGGCTCTCTATTTAAACCATATGTTGAATTATAACTGTGTAAGTAGGAGGAAAACTAAAACATATTTCCCTGGGTTCTAGAAAAGCTCTGAACAGATATCATTTTTATAAAGTTTTTATGTGCCCTATCCAAATGCCAAACAATTGTGCTGTACCTTCAGATTTAAGGCGAGCTGTTGTATTACATGTCTGGAGGTGACTACATCATTGGCAGTGTGCAGAGTTTGTAGCGCCTGTCTCAGGATTCAAGGCTGATGCTCAGAGATGAGATTTTTGGGTGATGGACAAGGATTGCTAAGATTAGAGCTGGCCATTTGATTTTCAGAGGTATGATGGGCTATTTCTAGTGAGTTTTAAAGCTGCTCAGGACAAGCTCTTGAGATTCAGGTAGCAGCAACACAGAAGTGCTCCTATGTTTTTCTGATGCACCCACAGTTAATGTGAGTTTTGCAAGGTGGTCTTGCTGGTGGGATTAAGGCTGACACTCTCCCAAAATGACTGCAGTTGTACCTCTCTTCTGGTAATTAGGTGGCGTTCATGGCTAGACACCTGAGCTAAGCAGCAGGGGAAGTAGCTGGGCCAGAGTGCAAAGGATGTCTGTGCTTGGCTTGCAGCTTTCGTGCTGTGCCTGGCCTTGATGACATTACTGAAGCTCTGTGGGACATTGCTCTCTCTTGGAAAATGGGAATAAGTGTTATTTTCCTACCACAGAGCAGAACTACAATGGCCTGGTAGCTTAAGTGGGTTGTATATGTGAAAATGTACTAACTGGCTCAGCAAGCTCCACTCACTAATTGGTTTTTGGACTTAAGTTTATCTAGCACCACTAACTAAATTCCACTGTAACAATTGCAATGGATCCATTTTTCTGGTTCTTTAACTGTGCAAGTCTGTGGAAAGGAAGTTTCTTCTAACATATGTGCCAAGCTTGGCAGCACGTTCATCAGGAAAGGAACTAATGGTCAGGATTTCTGCCAATTTGGACTGAAATTTCTGTGGAAGAGATTGTGAGATTTTTTGCTGTCTTCAATTCAGAAATGCAGTTTAGCCTAAGTTTGTATTTGAACCTGATTTTAATTCAAATCTTAGCTTCACATACTGCAATTTTGACTTTTCCTAATTAAAAAAAAACAGGTAAAGCAACAGAGAAACAGGAAGAAAAGGCCTAGTTTGCAGGAAAAAAATGCCCTGATGCTAGAGAAGTGAGGGAGCCTGACAGGCTAAGTCATGGTCTTTATTCTTGCTCAGCTACAGTGAAGGCAGATTAAGGATAAATTAGTCAGTGAGCAAATGTCTTGTTTCTTCTGTGACTCCACCTCTTTTGGGCATCCTGCCCTGTCCCCACCCCTTGCACTTGTCTGCATGTCTTAATGGCACTATTCATGCAGCTGGTAATTTATGTGTCTGAGAGAGAAGATTTACACAGAGCCTTCCCTTCAGTTATTCAGAAAATTTGAGATACAGTATGTGATTTGTTAGGTCCAAAACTCCAACTTAAAATCACCAATGTCTCAAGGGCTGGGCTTGAGTGAGAGAAATTTTAAAAGGAATAATTTCAACTAGAAGTTAGTTCTTAGGTCTTCGTTTTATGCCTAGATACCAAAGTTTGTCTTCAAAATAAATACAATGCCCATTGTAACATAAGCACACACTCATTTGGCTTTGACTGAAGGGGTTTGATGTTCTGCGCTGGAAGACAGACGGAGCTGATCCAATTACTGAAACCTATTTGATTCACTTGGTGTCTCGTGTCATAAACACGAATTGTTAATTTTGTATTACTCATAACAGGCGCACTGTGAATGTTTGCAGAGTTTATAGGATATCACTTACAAATGTGATTATACCAGCCATTCCTCAGGACTGACACCAGTTTCAAATTAGAAGCTGTCAGGCCTCACCTGCTCCTGAGTTCACTGATAGGTCACCTTCTTGTCATTTTGGCTGTCCCCCCATCAAAATGACATCTGTGTTCATAAAGGGACAGCGAGGGACTCGAAGTTGTTAGAATTGTTGAAGAATAAGAATAAGGTGTCATCTTCTCCAATAATGTAGTGCTCAACTTTGGCCTTTCAGAGGGCTTGATGCTTGCAGCACCTGACAATGTTTCCAGATACAAGAATAGCTGGATCGGAGGGTCAGCAGTTGTTCCTGCTTCCACCCGTGGATGCTAGGCATTCAGCTCAGCCCTAGCTGTGGAGTATAGACAATCCCAGAGACTCGGGCAAAGGGCTTGTGAAATGCCTTCATTTTTCTACATGTGGGAACAGGACATTAGGGTAAATAAACATTCCTTTCAGAGGCCCTTGGTACACATCCATATTTTTAAACCAACTGTGTGTGTAAGACAAAAGATAAATATTGTTCAACAAACAACTGGATAAAAAAAAAAAACACACCAAACTTTTTCAATTTGTTGGACATTTCCTTTAATTTGTTTACACGGCATTTATGTAGATGCAAACCATAATTTTATCTGGAAATGTCCTGATTCTTGAGGACCTCTTTCTTAATAATAGAAGATTCTTCATATTCAGTCAATTAATCTAATGGAGTTCAGCTACGTCAGTCCAATTCCTATATCCCGATACTTCTCAAAACTAGGAAAATGTGTATGCATCTTCAAATACAGACTTTGGGATTAGCTTTTATTTCTGTCATTAAATAAATGGAAATGTGAGGTTCAAACAGTGTCAGACTTTGCAGCTTAAAGATTTGGGCTCCCGTAGATGTCAAGTTTACTGAATAATCATCTAATATGCGTGTGCCACCTATGGAACAGTTGTACAGCCATCTTAGGGCTTGGGTTTTACAGGAAATTAAGTAAATGTATGTACATAATCCCATTGAAGTCGCCAGGCCCATTACTGCTATGTGTAGAGAGGAAGGTCTCCAAGTTGTGGGACGTTACAAATTCACGTACAGGAGGCCTGTTCTCACCATGACCTCAGTTGTGTGTTGGTGGGAAAAGAGCATGGACGTATTTGTGAGAGGGTAGGCAAGGATAAACAAGATGTTGGATTACACTTTGCCAAATGAAGGGCTCACAGCAGCCTAGGAAAATCTTTTTGTTTTCCCCTCACTAAAGTAGACCTTTACTTTTGTCTTACGTACCGTGGCTAGCAGAGCTGTAAGGTCATTCAGTTATCATAGTTGTCATCATTCTCTGAAATCTGTCCTTGATTTTATTTTCTGCTCCAGGAAATATTATAGTATTGTTATTTTATCTATATTAAAGAAACCTAAGGCCAGATACCTCATGGCGTAAACAAGCATGACTTCAGGAAAGCAATGCTGATTCATGCCATCCGACTGTCTGATTCTTAATATAAAAGGGAACATGTTACAAGAGTGTAAACAGAAGCAAACATTTGTTATAGAAACTCATGTCATCAACATAGACACCCCCCCAGAGTTCAGCAGGAAAAAAAAATAGCTAAGGTAGATTTACAGAAGCCACCACTTTTTTTTAATGATTTGGATATTGATCATTTTTAATCTTCTTCTCAGAACAACCGGGAGATCTACTATAGCTTGAGCCAGCCATGAAAAGCGGCTCTGTTCTTTAACCTGCCCCAATTCACTTGGACATATTTTATATCTCCAGGGATTCAGCCACGAAGTCCATTAGAGCATCAGATGCAGTGAGGTCAAATCAATTGTCCATCCTGCAGACAAGGTAACCATCATTTACTGTAATTCTCCCCCGTCATGGTAGAGGAGAGGAAAGGTTAAAAGCTGTATTACCATGAGGCTGCCTCATCTATCTTTCAGTATATTGGTAATACCTAAACATTGCTTAAAGAACAAATGTACAATCTTAAATCTGTGTTAAACTGGATTTAATGGTTAGATTGCCAAATCAACAAATTTGCTAATGATTTTTTTTTTCAGGGAGGAGCAGAAAAAAATACCGCTTTTAAAGCAAAAAACTTTAAATATATTGTCACGTCCGACACAACACATCCAAAGCTATACGGAACATTCATCTCAGGATGACCTGAATGACTGATATTTATCCTTCCCTATACATAGATATATTTACCTATGAAGTAATTTGCTGTCATCTCTTTAAGCTGGAGATGCTACGACAGTCCAGAAACAAAAGAGGAAGTAAATTCAGGATGTATATTTTGCACTGTAAATCAAGTCCTTATGTGTTTGCACTCTAGGATGGGCAATAATAATTGACTGAAGCAATCACTGCTGTGGGAAAACAAACGTCCTGGCGGTGTCGCATCTGAAGGTCAAGCCTGATGACATAGTAAGCACCTGAACTCTCACTGACTCCTGGGGAGGTGGTGGGCGCTGAGCACCTCCCGGAGCTTGCCTGGCAGGGACAGATTTATACAGCTGCTGGGGCTGGGAGTGAGGATGCTTTTTCGCTCCCACCTCCCTCCGTTGGGTCTGCAAAGTCATTTATTTCCATTACAGTGCCATGGCATCTCCCCGACTCCCGCGCTCCGTGCGTTAACTGCATGAAACCAGAGAGAAAATGCGGTTCTGTGCCAAGGACTGCGTATTCCTCCTCCTCTAACAATTGCATTGCGGCCCTGATTAATGTCACACGAGCTGAGGTGCACGTAGGGAAACTGTGCCCACCCCTGTCGCACGTGTGAGCACTATGGCACCATGGCCCGGTCCTTGCAGGACTCCATTGAAGTGGGAAGCAATCGTCAAGCCCAGCTTTATTCACTTAACTTGCCTGTTTGCGTTTTCTAGGTTAATCTTTTCTCTTTCCCTGGATTTCTTTAATCCTGAGCTGTTTTCATTAAGTGATTGAATGAAGGAGCTATCGAGATTTTCCATATTCCAATACTCTTTTTACAGCTGTAGAAATTAGTGAATTTATTTTTCTCTGTTTCAGAAGCTGAATTGCTTTGCAGACATACACATGTATTTAAAATAGAGCCATAGTAGTAAGAAATAGAAGATAGTCAAACACTGTTATTTGAATATAAGTGTATCAATCAAATATATTTCTGTGGCTGACATACATTCATGATATTCTTCTTGGGAGACAATAGGAATAATTTAGTGGGAGTTTAAGAGTTGGCATAGGTTCCAGATTAATAAATATTTTTATTATGAAGCCTATTTTTAAGGTTTTAGTTAGGGTTTAACGCCCAGCACAGTAAATTCTAACTTCAGATAATGTGGGTATTCAGTAACCATAAAAAGAAACTAGTAAAAGTTTTGTGGGTGCTGAAGGAGAGATAAATGTGCTTTAGATTAGGTGTTACATACCATTCACTTAACTGCTTTAACTGCTAAGAAAGAAATAAATTCATCCAAGTCTGGAAAGAGAAGGTTGAAAAGATGCTTTCCTTCATAATAGCACAAAATTAGGACTGCATGGAGCTTGCATGGTCTGTTGCTTTCCTTGTTCTGGAGTACCTCTCAGATAGCTCGCAGCTTAGTAGTACCCTCTCTGCAATGCTAATTCAGAGAACGGTCCGCTGGGTTATTGAACTGAAACCAGAGTCTCAAAAAAGATCAGAGAAGCATTGCTGTTCTTTGGCTTCAATGGATATCACAGCCCTGACTGAAAGAGCACTGAACTTAATAGAAAGGCTTTGGATCTGGAAAAATGCTTACTGAAATCAATGAGAGAAAGAGCTTTAACTCCAACGGTTAACACTTCATTCTGGCCCTTTTCTCAATAGATACAAACATTGGCTCTGTAATGCCTAGTCATTTTTTTAAGATCAATACGACAAACCTAAATTGTGCAATGGATGTGTGTGTTTACTATCTATCTGCTGTGTTAGCATTACAAGTCAGATCAGACTTTTGAAAAATAAGTATTTGATTTCACAATAATTCCACCCTGTGCAGCAAATGAATGTATTCTTAAGGAAATCTGTTTAACCAGGAAAATCACTAAGGAATTCCTCAAGAGTTATATATAGCTCTTAGTTGACAGACTTCCTTAAAGAACTCCTTTTTCTCTGTCTACAGTAATTAAAATAAAAGTTGCCCTTTGAGTATTTGCTGTTGGCAAGATGTATTTAGTTTAATTTTCTCCAAATGCTAAAGAGGTTGCTACAGTTATGGGGAAGTAGTTAGATCTCATGAACATGAGAGAGATTCAGATTCTCTGAATTTGCCATAAGGTAATATATTCAAGCAGACCTTCTGATTCTCCTGGTCACTCTGAGGGAGTGAAGTAATTGCTGCCTCCTTGCATCAGTAGCTGCCATCCTGGAAGCTGAGGTAATGGCATGACAGCTGTGGTGTTACAGAGAACATCAGTGTGGGACTTTGGGGATGAAATTCTCCTCTGAGTAACCAAAAAAGACAGTCCTGACTGCAAAAAGCGGTGACATTAGCCAGAACTGCTCTGAAAACATGCATGAACCAAGCAGAAGAGAACTGTGTTTGTGAGCAAGTCTTAACCTGGGTGCAGCTGGGGTTGTGTCACAGCACGACTGTTTCACATTAAAGATGAAACACAAAAGCTCTAGCATGAGGTTACCAATGTAATCTTTTCTTTTGAAAAGTAACTTGTTCTGTTAAAACTGAAATAATTATTAATGAAAGACATCTTACGTCTATAGAAAAATGTCTCCTACAGTGCTATAGGCCACCAGAGAAGACTGTATAGCTCCTTCTTTCCTTTTTCTTTTTTTTTAACAGCAAGAAATAGGGTAAAAATTAGTAACTGTAGATTGCCTGCAGTTTATTGGCATTTACAGATAATTTCATTGGCATTTATAGATAATTTTAAACTAACGTGGAAAATTTGGGAGGTTCTCTTCACATAAGTATGCACCTCCACACAATGCATTTTTAGTGATTCATTTTTCCTTGTGCTGAAGTCCCTCCTGCTTGCCCCAGCCTACAATAGACTATCCTCCAATATGTTCCTGGGAAGTCTTACTTATAACGGGTTATCCAGTAGAATTTTCTATTTGAATCTCTTGACTTGGTGCTCTCTGATGTCCAAACTGAGTGAATCACAGAAGAAAGTTGGAGCCCTTGAGCTTTCCTAAGGCTATTTAAGCCTTTTGAGTCTGAAATAATGAATGAAAAATACAAAAAAATTCAGACTGGATATATAGAGTTTTAATTTCTGCTGAATTCCTGATGCTCAAAACATGAATAAAGGCACTGATATTTGTGACCAGCTGAAAAATAACTAGCTTAAAAATAACACACATACAAACCAAACCCAAGCAATTAATTAAACCTTTTGGTATTTGCTTTGGGACTGGATTTTGGGCTGAAATTTGTTGTAAAAGTTCTTCAAAGCCTGAGGGGAAGGTGCGGCCACCAGCAACTGAAGGTTCTTGCTTTACACAAATCCTTCTGCCTTGCTTATGAGTTCATTATTAACTGCCTTAGATGATGATTAAAAGATCAATGTATATTTGTTCAAACCAGCAAAACGGTGAGAAAATGTATCAAAATGAAACATTATCCTGAAAAATCTTCCATTTTTCTACAAGTTCAGTTTAAAACAATTTGTCAGATCAATTCAAGGACAAAATTTACCAAGATTTTATGGAAAAGCAATAGAAATATTTCTATCAATTAGAGGAAAAGAATCTATTTGATTTTGTCCTCACTGTCCTCACTTCCAGCTCTGAGTTCAGTGTTAATATAATCTGCTGCTGAATGGAACTGTGAAAGAGAAATTGGCTTTAAACAAAAGTGAATTTAACTAATTTATTTTTGTTACTGAAGCTGAGGCAAATGCAAGCTTTGTGACAGGGAGGAGTTATATTATTGCACTAGGAAACATTTATATAAAAAAATGTAAAACATAGGAAAAAACAAGGAAATTAGACTGTTTTTAAATATATTTTTTTAACCAGGCAAGATATCCCTTTCAGCACAGCGGAGCATATAACATATTAATCTTATTTGTCCGTGATCTAAAGAGTGTATATATTTCCTCATAGACAGGACTTTTTGCTACATTACCTCATTTTTACCCTCAGAAGCCAAACTGCTAGATTTTTGGAGACTGCTAGCAATAAATTTTTTCTATGACAATTAGTTCACTACTAATCTTGACCATCTCTCCAATGAACTCATGAAGAACTTTAATATTAAAAAGCACCTCATAAATAATTTACAATAAACCTGAAGGAATATTGAGCATTTGTAAATATGACCTCCCTTTGCAGGCTTTGTCCCTCTTTTAGCTTTTCTCCCTGAACCTTTGCTACAATTATCTTTAAATCTCCATGAAAGAAGCCAAAGAAATGGGAACTCAGATTTTTAGTAATATTAGTCATCTTACTAATGGATATTCTATAGCTTGTCCTTTTTTCCACTTCCTCTTACCTGGTCCTTTCATAACTCAGACAGTCAGACAGACTCTTAAATACCCTTTGGTTGGAGCCAATAGGTCTTACAAATGTAATTTATACAGTAGTTGATGCTTTATATGGCAAAACCCCAAAATCTTGTGCTTTTTAAAAATGTAAATCTGTCTGGATCTCATTAATGAAGGTTCTTGACTACAGTAGAAACTCATTCCTCTTTGTTTCGAAAACCATTCATTTATTTATCAGATTCAGCTCTTCTTTTAAAAAATACATTGGAATCATGGTTTTGTCTGTTGAGTTTTGTACGGTGGGCTTGACTAACACCTTGCCAGTGGTGGCATGTAGGATGCTGTCAGCGGCGAGACTTCATGATGACCACACTGTCAAGACAAACAGCGCAACAGGAGGTTTCATAACACAGGAATTCCAGGGAATAATGGATTTATCTAACTCTGAGACTGAGAAGGTTAAATAGGGCAGCTGCATATTAGGGCCAAACCTTTGCCCATGAATAAAAACGTTGCTACTTTTCTGCTACTTTGCTATTCTATTCTGACTGTATGGAAATCAAAACATGACAACTTTCCCTTAGCAATAATATCTAAGAAATCCTATGAGATCCTGTGAAACCAGCTTGCCTCCATTTGGGAACAGCTGAGGTTATCTGATGGTAAACAGCTTGTGTGTTAATTTGTGGATGAAGCTATCCTGATGCAGGTTGTCAAGTTGTTTATTAGCGAGGTCATAACTTGAGGAGATACAAGGTTTCACTGATCTACTCCCTGCATAAGTTTCAGCAGTTATTACTTGTTGAAGGTCATAAATGAGAATTGACTTCATATTGGTGGCTAAGTCTCATTTTTCCAACAGAGACATTCTATAGGAGAGACAGGCTTATTTTATTGATTGTAATTTTGTGAAATCCACCAGTTTCTACTCCTTTTCATTTGAATTTGGGGTAAGGATACCTAAGAAGTATGGGGTAAAGCAACATTGGTGGTGTTTCTTTTTGCCTCATCCTGCTCTGTTTAGTACAGATTATGCAAGTGTGCTTGAGGAGTTCCTACTTATATTTCAGCTCTCTCAAGACATCACTGACTACACCAGGTATTGTTGACATACCTGGCATCTCTTTTGGAAGGAGACAGATTTTCTTTTAAGGGGTTTTACTTTTTTAATGGAGAGAATTCCTGGGAAACTGCTTCTTCAGCCTGAACGGTCTAACGAGGTTCAGGCCAGATTCCACTTGCTTCCCCTCCTTATTATGTTCAATGTATTATAACTGCATTGGAAGTGTTCATAAAGAAGGGAGAGTCCACTATAATAAATTCAAACTTAGCTCACTGGTTCTGATTCACAAACCTGCTAGTTTGGAAATAAAAAATGAGCGATGTCTTATTTTTCAGCTAAGTATTAGACATGGTTTCTGCCTTGTTTCTACTTCTGGTCTTCTTGGGTGTATGAGGGAGAGAATGAGAACAAGACAAAGACATCTACAAAGAAAAATGGAATATTTCTTTGTGACCAGAACAGAGATTATTTACTCTAAGTGTGCATTTTTCGGTGGCTTAGTTGATGCCATCATGCCTTACTTTCCAAATTTTTTAGCTCTCAAAGAACAGGGAGATGTTATGACAGACCCTCTATTCTCCACTAAAACACAGAAAAAAGCTTCCACTGTGGAGTTACAAGGTTTGCACTTGCATTTGCTCTTTATCATTCACCTCCACGAGAAGCTGTGCCATTTTCTGGTTGCTATGTGGTCACAAGCAGGCCACGGGGAAGGTGCTGTCCAAGAAAAACAAATTGGTCATTCTAACAATGAGCAGCAGGAGCCCAGGTAAAGGATCTTTTAACAATTTCTTAAAGAACTCTTTTTAAAGAAAAAACCAAACAGATATAACCCCAAACTTACTTAAATATTGTTGCGTTTTGTATACATAAGGAAAAGGCACATCATCTTGCAAGTGAAGAATAATGCTTTTGTATCCAGTTCAGTTACAGAGACTTCAGATTCCTGCTGAAGAAGAAGTCAGATGCCCTGCAGTACTGTAAGAGTTACCAAGCAATTTCCCATCTCCAGAGAACAGCAACAAAGAACCCATTAGACTTGTCCTGGGAAGGCTGAATGCCGTCAGCTGAATCATCACACCAGAATTATAATATTTTAAGAACTATACAGAAATATTTTGCATTAAAAAGATATGCTTAATACCTAGTGTGTTGCTTGTTCACAGTGTGTTATTTGATTAAAAAAGAAACCTGTTGAAATATGTTCTTTTTCCTGTGGCATTGCAATAGGAGGATTACAGAGACTTTCCTATATGTCATTTCATCACCTTTATCAGCCAAGGCATAGACTTTTTTGGGTGACAGCTATATTTGTTGGATACTGATCTGTATGCACCCCAGTTGTGGACTGTGATCAGACCTTTTATGAACCAAGCAGTATTTTATTTCCCCCACAGAGATTCCTTGTTGATATCCCTACTGTGCTCAGCACTTGGCCTTGCAGCATTTTGCTTGCATACTGCTAGTATGTGTCTTCGGGTTTCACTGAGAGATTATAAGATAATGGGATACTTGGGTAAGCCTTGAAATTAAGATATAGAGTGCTATGCCTGCTTTCTTTTGCTTTCTTACTCACCTGATCACCTCAGCTTCTGGTTTTAAAATGATGATGTATTTTAGGGCAGTATTACAAAACCTTGAGGTAAAATATATTTCTATTAGTACTATGTCCAAAGAAAGATACAAAATCATGAAAATCATACTGACAGAAGACTTCCTCTATCTCCATCTCTTATTTGCTCTCATTTTCCTCTTAAGCACCTGCATTATTGGAGGACAATGTATTAATCAGATATTTCGCAAGCCAGAATCCTAGGTAGCTTGATCACTTTTGGGGTAAAATTTAGCTAGACTGCCTAAAACTGCTTATTGGTCTCTATGGATTTGTGCTGAATTTATTTAATACAAAATGTAATATAAAAAGCCCTCTCTGCAGTTAATTAGCCTCCAGGTTATTGCAGGCCCCAAGGCACTGTATTTAAGTTGTCATTGCTACTTGCAAAGATCAGCAGTATTTAATTCTTGTGTTACACAAAGTAGATTGCATGTGCTTATCTGGCTAGCGTTAATTCATTGTTTCTAGGCTCTATTTTCATTTTTAATTTTCTTGGCTATAAAAGATGGTGCTAAATATGAGGAACTTTGCTGAAATCAGATGTGTTACACTGAGATAGTAGCAGTTTAAATTACAGCAGAACTAAACCTGAAGGTTCCTCCAGAATTATGCTATTGTAGCTGGGGGCAAGATTTGTTTCTGTTACACGATAAACCTAAAACAAATAGGGCTCATTCAGACTCCTTGGGGATAGGGTAGACCTAAGCTTATTAATTATTCCTGTTTTCTAAGGAGAAAACATCAGGTTTCCTTCATTTGGTAATCCTGTTTTCTCAGAAAACATTTACACATGTTCCAATAGCCAGTTATCAGTGGCAGGAACTCTTTAATGGTTAGAGAAGTGGCAGAAGGTTAAATCATCTGACTATGATGTTATGTTGATTGTTTATCCTTAGTGTACAGTACCATCTCAAAAAAAGGAAGCAAAATGGGTGTATTCATTACTGGACAAACACAGCTGACAAGTTAAAGAATATGTGACTCTTAAGCCGAGACCAAAGTGCTTCATTTATAATGGAGATTACGGTAAGAACCAAATGAAGTTGTCTAAGGGAAAATGATGTCTCCTGAGCCTTTATTCTGGTTTGGCCACAAGTTAATAACATGACCAGCACTTAACAACAAAATGCAGGACTGTGTTATCTTTTAGCAAATGCCAGTCATGTGCGATCCAAACAGGTCAATTACTAGCAAATCTCCGAAGATCTCCTGAAACCTCAGAAGAGTTAGAGATGCCAAGAAAATGTCTAGATGCACAGAGACACAGGAACAGAAGTAGGGCACAAACCAATTTGCAGAAATGGAACTTAACCCTTAGAGGGAAGAACCCAGCCTGCTACATATTCATTTCCATTTCATTAAATATTTATAGAGAGACATGCATGTAATGTGATTCTGAATTATGGAAAAAGCACAAACGGAGTCTGCACTGTTTCAGTCACGTTTGATCTGTTTTTTTCAACCTTTCTGTACCTTGCAGGTGTAATGGACACGTGTTTTTTTCTGCCACTAACATGCTAGACAGTTCAAAATTAATATGTTCTCTTCAATAATTCTAAATCAGCACACACACAAAATAGAGTGTAGAGGCCAGTGATAGCCTATTCTTCAGCTCAATACACATGTCTACGACCTATTAATATTAATGAAAACTGCACACAAGCGTGTGGGGATAATTGACCCCATTAAATTCCATTTACTCATGAGCTACTTTGTAAGGTTTGCCCCTTAGTTATTGTAGTTTCTATCAAGGATGAAAGTTGGAACAGTGCATATGCCAACAGAAGACTATTCTAAAAGTAGCTTTGAGAAGAAAATATGAAAAGAATAAAAGAAGAAAAGAAAGAGGAAGAGGAGGAAGAGGAAAAAGAAGAAGAAGGAAAAGGAAAAAGAAGAAGAAGGAAAAGGAAAAGGAGAAAAAGTCAAAGGAGAAAAAGACAAAGAAAAAGGAAAAGGAGAAAAAGGAAAAGGAGAGAAGGAACAGGAGAAAAAGAAAAGAGAAAAAATAAAAAGAACAAGAACAAGAAAAAGAACAGAAAAAGAAAAAACAGAAAAAGAGAAAAAGAGAAAAAAAGAAATACCCCAAATAAACGTTTTTATCCAAACTTTCAACAGCTAATGAAAATAACCTTATCTTGCTTTAAACTTTTATTGGGACAGGACATCAAAATCCTTTAGGAGATGAAGAACCTCAGCCTGGATATATTTTTACTGGGGATCTCTGCTGAGTGGTCTTTTCATTTGCAGGACTTTGCATCGAGCTAGGCAGACACGGGAAGTGTGAGCAATATTTCAAACACATACCTGGAGATCTGGATCTATTCAAGGTCAGGCTGGACGGGGCTCTGAGCAACCTGACCTACTTAAGATGTCCCTGCTAGGTGCCCTATAAAGATCTCTTCCAACCCAAACCATTCTATGATCCTATGATTTGAATTTTCTTTCTTAAATTCTAGGAATCTTGTCTTTACTGAGTTTTCTTTCATGCTTTTTCTGTCTGCAGAAGGGAGTAAACCAAGAGAGTCAATCTATTGTCTTTTGAATGGCTTATCTCTAAACATGGGAATATTACTGACTTAGTTCACTGGAGATGATGCACCTAACATCTCTCCTGATTAGTGCTAAGTGGAATTCAAAGTTGTAGACAACACTTATGAATCACTTTTATCAAATAAGGGGTATATTGTCCCTTGCCAGGAATGGCTGATCTCTTTCAGCTGATCCTTTCTTTAAAAGAATCAGCCTGTGGTATACAACTGGTTTTGCAAAGTTACATGCAACTATAATCTAACCCCCCTCCCCAGACATACAGAAAAAGGAAGAATACCAGTGTTAGAACTAGCATTAGTATTGCTGTAGCTAGTGCTTTGTAATAGGTATTACTCAAAATAATTTTCCTGACAGTAATTTTACTTATTTTCTTGGTAACAATCTCAAAGAAACCTCTTGGAACAATTCTCACAAAGAGTGAGATCAAATATTTCCCAAAAGGAGCGCTCAGACTACATGAGCTGTTGTACTCCTTATTCTTCATACACAACACAGATATTAGCATTTTTACAGCCTTAGCGCACCTTCAGAATCCCCTTGTTCAGGGCTGCAGGGCACCTGCAGAAGGGTGCAGAATCACGCCAGACCTGAACTGGGTCCACACAAGACCAATGTCTCCATCAGCCTCAGAGTGACACAGTGCTAGCTGCACCAGACCAGAATGAATAATCTCCAGACATGAGTTACTGGCACAATTAAAGCAAGAGCACAGCTGACTGACACACTGAACAAAAGAGCTTTGGCAAAGCTTGCAGTGGAAAAGCATATAGAGGAAATTCACTCTTGGCGCTGAACGCACCCGAGCAAAAGCAGGATGAAGGGCTGATTAACAAGCTTAGACTCTGCAGACCAAATACCAAAGGATGAACAATGGCAATAACATTCTGTTATGTCTCTCCACAGCATGCATGCAATTTGTCATTAAGTTATATTCCATAGGCAGCTCCAGCAGAACATTTTCACAGTCTAATTGATGCATATAAGATTTGGCTTGCACCTTTCAAAAAAAGTCAGAAGTACAGAGAATTCTGTTCCATCCAACAAGAAAACCAAAGCCCTGTAATATTAGTTCTAACTGCAATAGATTTTTATTACTCTAGCACAGCTAATTCACTCATTAAGGTAGACAGTATGCAGTTGTCTCAGAGGGTGCACATTTAACAGGGCTGCTGGGGTTTCTCAGGGTCATCTCTGGAGCCTTTCTCACAAATTTTCATCTTCCTTTTCCCTGCCTGTGTTTCTGTGCACTACTAAGGTTAGTGCAAACAATTGATTGCACAGAGCCATTACTGGCAATTTCATATGAGAGTTCATTTGGAAATTTTGAGTGAATACCTGCAATGGCTTTCTCTTCCAGAACTGCTCCTTTTGCACCTCTGTCCCATGGTGGCACCACCAGGAGCCTTCTAGAGTCTGAGGTAACTGAGGTAACTGAACACAGTTTTATTAGGTTTGAATGTTTAGCAAGTCACTCTTCAAAATGTTGTTGGCCTGTTTATTGTGGTTTTAGTTAACGTCTCCAAGTCTATTCTGTTCTCTATTTTTCGCCATTGGATGTGACTTACTTGCTGAAGGATGGCTTTTTACTCCTGATGACCATGTTCTCTGCTCTTTTGACATGATAACTACTTTTGATATTTGAAGAGGCTATTTAATGATATACATTTACACTGAACCTTTATTGTGCCTTTAAGCAGACTTCATGAGGACTGTGCCAGCTGCTCCTTTATTTACTTAACCTTGCCATTTTAAGGTAAATTGCTGCAAAGCTCAGTATTTCTGACTTTGTCTTTCTGTGAGGAGTTGAATTTGAGAACGGCAATGTCAGTACGTAATTCTTTTCCTTAGAAAGTTGGCAGCTTAGCTCTGCTAAATGTATCCGACCAGTAAGCGGTATTGGCATCCAGGTATCTCAGTCAATGTCTTACCTCAGCTCTCACTCCTAAGGTAGCCGTTAGACCATCACTTCAGAGCTAAATGGTACACACCATTAGTAGTAAATGGACTACTGTGGCACACAACTCGGTCTTCTGTGGCAGCTGTGAAAGAACCTTCCAAGGTTGGTCATTGCCAGGCGAGGTGCTGTGCACACATGCTAGAGGAGGCGCAGTCCTCAGTTGAAGAAGCTGCAGACAAAAATATTAGCTTGAGTTTCCAACTTTTCAAGTCCTGTGATAAACAGCGTCATTTAGTCCTTTAGTGAAATGCAACGTGCTAGGAGATGTCTTCTGAACTTGGTGCTTTCCTATTACACTTGACCTGCTAGCTGAGTAACGCAGTATGGCATTGTCTGATTTCTCCAGTGCTTACAGCAAAATGACTTCATAATAAAAGCATTCACATTCACCTATACAGCTTCAGAGTCTGCAAGACTGTTATGTTTCTAATCATGAAAAACATGGCTTTATTCAGATGATAAAGTAGCCATAAATAAAGAGCTCACAGGAGCAGGCTGACAAATAAACTTTTTATATGTTAGGTATGTATGGTGATGTAGTTTGTGATGACAGCACATTGCTCAGAAGAGCAGGTCATATTCTGCTTCCTATTATACCAGTGTCAACCCAGAGAATTTCCATTGTCTATATCTCAACCAGTTCAACTAAGATAAAGATCTCTACACCGGATTTCATAGCCTTTTTTGCCACTGTATAGCATTATTAAAAAAAGAAAGTACTATAGGGGTCAAATTACTTTCAATATTGTTTCTGATAGTAAATGTACTACAAATGGTTTAGTCTGATCCATTAATCATAATAAAATCATAAAAAAATGGGCAGAAATAGATTTCAGTAAGGTATCAAGCCCTTCTCCTGCACTGTTAAGAAATTTACGCATGTGACACAAGGCAATGCCTATCGCAATGACTGTTACTGGAAACCAGACACCTCAGGGCAGACATTGCCATTTTAGGTCTCGCAATGACAGGACTTTGTGTGGATCAAGTCCCCAGCCCTTAGATTATTTGTAGTAAGAATAAATAAAGATGAATTTATAGAAAGGAAAATAGAGAGGGCAATTCTGAGGGACAAGTCAAGAGGTATTCAAAAAGCGTCATGCCCTGTGCACGTATACAAGAACCACAAGGGGAATGGGAGGCTGTGAGCAGTGAGGTGGGATGGCAGAACAGAGCCTGGGAACAGGCACAGACAGGTCTAAATGCGTGCTTTGATTCTCAGCCTCTTCCCCTCCTAATCTCTCGACCTCACTAATCGGGGCAGATGTGCTGGGAGCCCTCCCAGCCCTGGCAATGGGGTGCTGCCTGCCTGGGCTGGCTGGACTTGGCAGTCCTTGCCAGGTTGGTGTTCTGGTGAGCACAATTGTCCTCATCTGAAGGGGAAAAGCAAGCATTAAAAGTGTCCTAGGCTGAGGACGTGCTGCAGGTGATGCTCCAGCCTGTGGGTACACACCAGCCAGAGCCCTGTGAAGATTCACTTACCTGGCAGACCAGAGCAGGTAAATTGAACTGAAGGTACACAGAGACAGAGTGACGAAAGTAGGGCAACACCCGCACACAAAGCCTGAGCGGCTTAACTTACACTAATGGAAAAAGGGATTTGAATAGCCAAAACCTGGTACATTGAACTGAGACGAAAATATAACTCTAAGTATGTATTTCTGGGCTATAAGAGGACTGGCAGAGAGGAGAAATGATATCCATCTTACTTCTGTCCTGGGAGATTTGTTTCCCCCTCCCACTTTTTAATAACACAGAGAGATGTTATTTCCAGTCTAAATCATGCCTTTTTGTAGGTAAACTCAAGAGCAATTGGAAATCTGGTTCCAGGCTTAGAAGAGAGATGTATATATGTACATTCATGTACAAACACCTTTTCACAAAAGCATATACATACTTACACCCTCCCTGTCCCCCGTTTCTCTGCCTCCAAATATGTGTTTCATTATGCACCCTCACAGAAAATTGTGGCAAATAAATACACAGATTTTTTTTTTTTCCAAAAAATCAAATCTTGTATAGGCTGTTTCTGAGAGATAAATATAAAACATTACATATTACATTTCTAATCCTCAATGAATCAAATGCTGTACATGAAAGACCAAAGGGCAGATTCTATTCAAATTTGTAGCAATGTAAAAAAAAAACAACCCAGAAAAAATTGCTGTCACTCTGTTCCTAAGTACCACAGAGGAATCTGCCATTTTTATGTAATAGAACAGCACGGAATAATAAAACTTTGAATTTCAGGAGCCTGTTTCTATGTGAGTATTCTCATTTCACAACTAAGATTAGCTCCACCATTCTCATTGGAGCAGGACTCATGTAGGTTTATTCCCATTTTATGGATGAAATTATTTAAGAAGAAACATTGCGACATGCCTGATGCAATACAGAAGAATATTGACTGAAGAGATGGCATCCAGGTCTGTGGCCATCTAGTTGTGTGCATTAACCTTTAGGCTTTCCAGCAGTGTGTTGCATACCAGAAAAAGAATTTCCTACCTATTACATATTTTTTTCAGTCCCAGAGTAACAGTAGTATTTCAAAAGAAATTAGTGGGTTTTGTACTGCATGGGAGGGGGTACTTTAAGCAGATGTATGGTTAATTTATTTCCTCTAGGGCAAATTCTGCCTGTGCTTTCCAATGTGCAGTTTACATTGCCACCAGTAGCACTTCTCTGGGTACAGCTATCTGGACTGGCAGAGAGATGAGGGGCAGCGAAAGAGAAAACCCACGGGTTTACCAGCTCACTTTGGGAAATGAAGGTATATCAAATCCCTTCCCCTCCTCCTGGTCTCCCTTGAGGGCCCTTCTGAGTATCAGCACTATACCTAAAAGACATTTATTTCTTCTTCATTTGAGCTGTGGCAAAGCTGGTGGAAACTGTTATCCCTGGAGAAAAATTAAGGATCTCCTGGGAAATGCAGAATTTTACTATTCTAATCTACCTTTCTCACCCCCTACTTTAAAAAAAAAAAGTTTGTGTTTTTTTTTTTTAAGTTGATTGAAAAGTTGTGCAAAAATGCAGATGAACCTTCTCTCTTAGCAGTCAGTGATACCAAGCCACATGTAGTCTGTGGCAAAGACATACCTAAGAACACGTTTCACACTGTTTCCCTTCTCTTTTTGGCACAGCGTGGAATTTAATGTATCACATGCCAGAGCCAAATGACAATAGTTTTGACAGCTGTGGGGGAAGGGTGGTCGGTGCTGTGGCTGAACTCCTCACCCATTCCCGTGGGGGAGACGGTGCCTTGCAACTAAACAGATGGCTCCTACAGAAAGTCAGCAGAAATGTTCATGCATACCCTACTTATTTTTGCATGACTCAAATGGCTTCTGAGCCCCTCTCCCCCCTTTTTAATAGGAATTTTATCATGTTTTTAAATCTTTGCCAATTTCAACGTGGCTGATTTAATTTCACACAAAAAAGTGTACGACCAGCGGTCTCAGTTCCCCTGGATAAACACTGGACTACGTGCTACTTCTGTTTGACTATGTCAGCCGTGAGCTCTGTAAGTATGAAGTCCTGCCAGGCAAGACATAAATCTTTTGTCAATGAAAGGGGCACGTTATCTGCTTCTCAGCTGTTTCTTTTCTAAACTGCTACCTGAGGTTTAAGATAAATATTCAACATGGTTATTTAAAATAAAAAAAGAAAAACCAGAACACTTTCTCTCATGCATTGAACATTAATGGCAAATCATAGAGAGCAGGGATCTGTCCTCATGGCATGTCCCCAGTCAGTCTAGAAATGTAGTAGTGAAGTGAAAGGATTTCTAAAGAGGCAAAGAATTTAATAACACTTTGGTTGTAAGATACTTTGTACCTTCTGAGTGAGTCCCTTGCAGTGAAGCTGCCAGGTCAGTTCCTGAGGCAACTGAGTGCAACTTTGATAGGTTAACGAAGCTATGCCCTGCTTCTCCAGGAATGTATTCAGTCCAAGCATGGAATTTTGGAGAAGGTTATGTTGAATTGGGATCCTTATTCTCAGCCAATGTCTTCTTGTTCCCAGGTATCTTCCTACTGAAAAGTGTCAAGAAATTAAAGTGATGATTAGTCAAATGCCAACAGCTTAAAGGTTCATCGATTCAGTAGCTCTCCATGAATCCAGTCAATCTCTGCTCCATTTTCAACTGCTGTAGAGGTTGAATTTGAATTTTAGTATTTCACCATTTCAAGGTGATCTCAGCCTTGTGTGGGTAAGCTGATACCACTACCTGGTACTGTTGGCCTTGCACTATCCAACTCCCCAAAGCACTCCCAGCATGCATCCCCAGCTTTCTGTGAAATTTGGCTGTTTCTCGCATAATTCCTCCTTAACCATCCGTGAATTCCTCACAGCACCATTTGTAAATTTGTCAGCGTCTCACCCTGTGATCTGTCATGTCCAGCAATTTCTTGTGCCACGTCCAGTAGTTTCTCACGTCTTGTTCTGCTAGGTGCGCCCCAGGCCAGGGCACAGGCAGTGGTCCCATCACCTGCCCGCAGCCCTGGCAGTCAGTGTCACCACCTCAGCCTGCTGCTGCGGGAGAGAAACGTGTGCATTTTGCTAGGACTAAACAATAGTACCTACAACATACAAAGAGTAAAAATAAGGAAGCTGATGGATTGAATGTGATACCCTTTTCTCATGCTCCTTAGTTCCTGATCACTTGTGGAATGAGTTATTAAATGAGAGAAGAGGATGTACTGTCTGGTCCCATGGAAAGGTAAACCTTCAGTTAAATAAGAGCTTGAAAGGGACATAAAGATGTTTGTGACCAGCCTAAGAACTGGAGGCCGCTGTGGGAAGCTGCTTCAGTGGATGATGGGTTCAGGTCTAACAAAACACAGCTTGGAGTTAAGAAAATTATAATTTAGGAGAAATGTCTTTGAATGAGGAGGAACGGAAAACTAAATAAAACCACAATGATTGTAGGAGATGTAGATAAGATTATACATATTAGATTCAGATAGGTCCTCAGAGGAAAATAAAAACATCTCAGTGTAAAAAATCAGCTACAATAGTGAAGTGGATAGGCTTGCAAATGCATCGGTCTTTTTATATGCAATTTTGGAAAACCAAGCTATGTATCTATGATTTGTTTCGGTTTTGTTGTAGAAGGCTTTATCCTATTTTTTTATTTTATTTTAGGATTAATAAACATTATCCGAGTCAAGCATAAAATGAGCAGCACCTCATTCAGCACATTCACTGGAATTTCCAGCGTATTTATAATTTTCTGCTGGGAACATGGTTATAGCAATGATTAGAAAACAATATGGCAGGAAACTCTTGATGTTAAACATTTGACTTATGTATCACAGATTGTCTCAAATTCTCTTGACTTTTTAGATTTAAATCTTTTCAAAGTTTTCCTGAAGCTTTTGGCACATTTTCTGCAAAATGTGTACAAGAGAGACAGAAGATTCACAGAGAACTCTAGCCTTCTGTTATTGTTTAAACACTGATGCTTAAGGTTTAAATTTACAGGGAACAAATCATTCTACATCAAAACTAAGGTGTTGCATGTTTATTTACAGACCAAGCTCCAGTAGTAATGTGTATTTGTCATGGAAACTGATTTGAATTTAATTCTAAACCCTGTTTTGCACCAGGAAAATGTGAGTCTCATTTTACTTGTCTCTGTTTTCAATTATAATTTGACAAAAGAAATAACCGCATTACCTATTTGATTTGCCAGAACTTTATCCCAGCACCACCTGTTGAGCCCTCGGCACTCGAATCCTGACATATAGCAGAGAACAAAATTATGCAGTTGGCATACTAACCAGCAAGGATGCCAACAAAAGCATAATATAGCCTTTGTACTCAAAGTACAACAAAACATATATTAAGCTACCAACTGCAAAGGTTTAAGCAAGCCACATTTAATTATACATGAACATATCTTTCCAACAAATAACTCAGTAGAAAAATGGTATGGAAGTTAGAAAGGACCCTTTTTGTATGGTCTGCTTTGGTAGATATTGCAAGCTTAAAATAAATAAAGTTTCACAATACCATAGTAGATTTACATTAGAGATGGCAAGAAGATAGTCAGCTAGTTTATACAAATAGATGGGTTCAACACTATCAGCCTCTCAGTTTAAACAAAATGCCCCATGCTCATTTCTGGCGGTGGAACTGACCTAGCGCAGCACTGGTCTCCCAGGAAGGTGGAAGAGGCGGCTCCTGGCACTGGTCTGGATCAAAACCTCTTTTCTGCAAGTAACTGGGACCAACTGCGTCTCTGAGATGTGGTTTTTAGAGCAGCACTTTGCCAGGAAAGTAGTCACAACTGCTTTCCTGGCTCTTCTGACCTGAGATCTGCACAGAAGAGGGCATAAGAGTTGAAGGGAGATAGAACGGGTCAGTAGGGATGAGGCAAAACCTCTGCTCCTCAGTTCTGCAGAGGTCAGATGAGGTCTGCACAGGGGCTGTGAACTCATGGGGGAGTTGCACACTGGTTCTAGTACCAGTGGTTCTAGGAATGATGCTAGAGTTTCCAGACTTTGTCCAAAGATATGAGCTAAATCACTGTATGCTTTTTCAGGGATTGTTTTTAAATACTGGTGACAATGAAAATGTATAGATTTTTATCACCTCCCCAATAAGCCTAAGAGAGAATTGAATCTGGAAACTTGATTATAGTGTTGCTAATTCAAAGAGACTGTTGGCCAGAAAAATGACATTGGATATAAACATTGGATATAAAACAAGGATTGTGTTCCAAGGTAAGGAGAAAACAAAGAATGAGATCTTACTCCTGCTCACCCAGAAAATGCCACAACTGCCCTCATATAAATCCAAGAATGAGGACAGGGTAAGGCTGAAAGAGCTAATTGACCCACAGGGAAGGGAAAAGCAGTTTGTGAAGTATGAGAAGTTAATTGCCATTGTTGCAAAAATTCTCCTGACGCATTTGTACAGGGCTGAGCACACAGGTTCTGATGCTGGCTAAGGCCTTTGTCAATATTTTCATATGAAGCATAAATGAAAGACCATTAAACTTTGGATAGGAAACCAAAATGCTGTAGGTTAAATGAAATATCTAGAAAATCTTTTAGAGACAATGAAATACAGCTTTAAAATAGCTTTGGGAAAAAAAAAAACCCAAACCACCTAGTTTTGTAAACAAGGAAGCAAACCAGCTGTAAATCACAGGGCGAACAAAATATTTTACTTACTGTGCTAACTTTTGCACTCTGAGCTACTTAACTAATTATTACCACTGTAGGCTTGTACAAGCCTAAATGGAGGAAGTACCCCTTGGAACCTGTTAGCTGTCACTAGATACAAAGTTCGGATATATGATTCCCGAACAGTATATATGCAATCCAGAAAGTTTAGTGAGTAAGTCCTCAGATAGAAAGTGAAATATTTCAGATTGTATCCAGAAAAATGGAGAATAATTTTGCACATGGATTGCTTTCTCACCAATGCACTGCAGCAATCAGCATTCAGCAGAGGTTGTAGAATCTCTGTCTTCGGGGGGTTCAACTCGACTGGACACTGCCACGAGCAACCTGACGTAATGAGAGCTGCTTTGAGAAGGGGGTTGGACTAGATGACCTCCAGAGGTTCCTTCCAGCCTAAATTATCTATGATCCTAAAACTGATCTAAAGAAATAAAAAATATTTTCCTTACAGTTGTTATTAAATTAAATTTTACTGAAATGCAAGTTTTTGTCTTATTTGTTTAAAGGTTGGAATTATGTATTTACTATTTATAATAAAATTAATAGAATTAGATTAAATAGAAGTAAAATCCATAAATGCTGCAGTAAGCATACTGGGTGCCTGTGGTGTAATCCCAATGAGCCAACGACAGTGCTTACCTAAAACTCTAAAATGGTGGCTTGAAACTTACTTACCCCAATAGCCTTAATTTTTCTGTGCTGAAAATGTAAAGTGACAATTGTTAATGAGAAAAACTTTCCTCCAAAGTTGTAAAAGCAACTGTAAAACACTTGCTAAGAGATAGACCACATCTAGGAAAGCCAAATCTAGTTGATCTCTCCTTCTCAATTCCAAATGTCCTTTATGGTAACCACATTTCATTCAGCAAAATAAGACTAAAGGAAGTACACATATGGCAGATAGTTTGGCATCATCCACTTCTAGATTTCTCAGATGTCTAACAGCCAAGAAAATGTTCCAGCATTTTAATTTGTTTCAGATAGCTGATCCTATGTAATCTTTACTCTTGATGAAGACTTCAGATGAAATATCTGGATAGTGTTCGAATAGGGCTTTAAGTAAGTCTCCTGTAACAGAATCCATCATCTTCTAATTTCTCCCTTGTTCAAAATAACTACAAATTCTTAAATTGCAATGTGGACCTTTGAGTTTTATAATCATAAACTAGTAAAAAAACTCAATACAGAAACAAACTGCATTGCTCACTGCCTTCCATGATATCTCCAAACACACCTAAATTTTTTGCTGCCTTTCAAATAGCCTTGCAAAGTCACTGAAAACATTGGAACACTTTTTTTCCCATGACACATGCAAGGAAGCTGCAGGTGGATTGATCGGCAGTCCGAGAGCTCTACATGTGGCTTTTTCACCCTTGGCTGCGCTTTAGGGAATGTAATAAAACCACCCTGAATATTTGAGTCTAGTATTTCAGCTTGAAATAGAACTTTTTGCATGTAAAACTGCCATGAAAATTGTGAAGATTTACAGGTAGAATACAGCAAGCTGTACAAAAGGCAGCATCTTTTCAGGCAATCTTTGAAGTTTGCTCTGAGTAACCCAAATGCATTAGATACTGCTCAGCTCCACTGCTGTTCAACAGGTAATTGCTATCATTCCCTTTTATCATCATATAAAGTGGGATTCACTACTGAATTTAATGCCCTTTAAATCTGGACCATTTGGGAAGAATTAATAATTCTGGAATTAAATGTCAATGGTTCTTACATTAGTTCAGTGTTTTGTGTCTACAGCACTACTCCAAGCGATTGCCCCAGTTTGCATCACATTTCTCTTATTGTTTGAGTATTCTGATAGCACACACATATCCTTTAGCAGAAACCAGTGGCCCTGGGGATCCTTTCACTTTAAGCTGGAGTTTACCTGTCACTGAAGGTGACTGAGGTCAGCTGGCTTAAAATGACTGATCTATAATCCACACTTCCTGAAGGGATAAATTAAATCCAAAGAGAGACTCGTAAATTCCCAGGGAGATCTTAGTATCATAAAAATAGACTTGACACCACTCCAAAGTTTATCCTCTGCCTTGACAAAGAGGAATCAAAATCAGCTTTGGTGCAGATCCTCCACAGGAGATACTTCTAAAGTGCTATGAGCAATCTGTGCCTTCCTTATCTTGTGGCAACTTGTCATTGATCCCTTTGCCAGCTTTCACTGATAGTGAGATACTGCAGCTGACTAGGAGTGGGAGAGAAAAAGAACAATGTGTGTTTTCATACTTCCCCATCTACTCTGTACTACTTCCTCCTTTACATCGTTATTTGTGAAGATACTTCTGTAGAACTGGGCTCAGAGTGATTGATGCAGGGCACAGACAAGTGTTTCTGTAAAAAAATCCTACCCTATTGAATAGAATTCTATAGAAACAGCTCTAGGAGCTTAATGTATTTGTAGAATTAATCTTGGTGTAATTTTTTTGAACCACCTATTAAAGATCTACATGAAGAATAACATTCACTATTGCATTCTATGGAGTTTTTGCTGGAACTTGTCCTGCTCTGCTTCCCGCCCATCATAATCACATCATTCCTGCTGCAACCTGAGCCTTTCACTGTTCTGGAAACTGGTTGAGATTTACCCAGTACTGCTTCCCAACACAAAGTGATTTCCTGTCTTGAATAACTAAACTGTTGCATTGAGAAAAGAAGGAATTTAATTTTACTGTCACCCTCTGAGCTAGCAAGATGATTCATCAGTTTATGTACTGAAGGCTGCCAGTGAGGAGCATGCTTTAGTAAGGGGCACTAAAATGGGTGATGATTTCATTTGGCAGCACCTAATACTGACTGTTTACACTGGCACTTACCCATTTAGGCAGCATGTAGACTAGGAAACATAAGAAACAGGCATGAAATTATTACCATAAATTGTCTTCAAAGAATTGTCTTGATTCATGATTGTCTTAAAATATATAAACACATTTTACCACAATGATTTTGCCCATTTCAAGGGATACCCGATACACAAGGGAATTTTTCCCTTCATATGACAGTAAAAACAAAACCACTATGGCTCATGCCAAACTTGTTCAAATTTTACATGGATTTGGTTGGACAAATGTGGTGGAAACTTGTATCCAATGTTTTGGGTACTGGCCCATGCACCTCCTCACATCTCAACAGTGCCTCTTCTGGCTTTAATGCAGATTTCTAAATTCAGTTTAGTTTTGTTTGGATTATAATATTAAAAAAATAGACCATATGAAATAGAGCGTCATTTTGGCTCTGTAAAATGTAGCTCTTCCTGATGCTTTTTTTTTTTTTTTTCTAATTGGAAACAGTAGCTAGTGATTCATGCTCTGCTTTTCTTGGATGCTGCTGGTTTAGGGTTATCTATTGCCTGGAAGAACAATTGCTCCTCACATGCTATTGAAATAGATCATCTTGTGGTGGAGCTAGAGATGACACAATGCTATGTTGAAGGTACCTGGTACAGCAGCAAAAAACATGAGGCTTGTCCTGTCTCACTACCAACTTCATTAAATTCCTGTGTGGTGGGTAGTCAAATGAAATCTGTAATAGAGTATTCTGCTGGACTTTTTAATGGACTATGATATAGGTTATCGACAAGAATTATATAGTAATGGAGAGGTTCCCATTTCTCCTTAAGTTTCAGCAGGAGGAGAAGGAAAAATAAGCCATTTAAAAAACCTAAAACATTATTTTGAAAGATTACATAATTTTGCATGTCTATAAACTAATAAAATTTCAGATTTTTTTCAATATCATTGGAAAAAAATCACAACAGAAATATTTTGCCAGAAGGAAAGTTTGTAGACAGTAAACTATTTGCTTGGCTGTCTTTGGCACTCCTAGTTTTTAAATCTGGTGTTCCAGGACTGTCAATATGTACAGGACTCAACAGGAGTTATAAGCAGAGATCAATAGTTATTCCTACAGCAGGTCATCAGGCACATAACTTACTGAAGTGGAAGGCTCAGTGCTTTTGACCTCTCTCCTACCTCAACAAATAAATCTGAGGTTAGGGCAGGCATATCACTGGTCTCAGGCTGGGGTCCTTCTGGAAATTCATCCATTAAGTAGAGACTCCTGAGGAAAGAATAAATTCACTTAATCTGGGTTGGTACTGTGTTTGCATATGAAGCATGAGCATGTCTGTGACAGTTGCTAATACATGGCTGCATTCATGGAGGACTTGGGCTCCACTCTGCTTTCTGGGTTAAAAGTTTGGTAGGGAAAATTACATAGGTGTCATTAGAGATGGTCTAAAATTCAGAAGAACTATCCTCTGGTCAGGAAGTTTTCCCTCCTGAAAGCCCCCCATTCTTTCTGATGATTTTTTGAGGGTCAGGAGACACTGTACTCAGTAGCAACAAGGCAAAGTAGTTACAGGGTGCTTCACCCATAGAATGAGAATTCAAATCTCTCCACCCTTTGCTGTAACTTCAGGGGTTTGGTTCACTACAGCAACAGGAGTTGAGCATACCTGCACTTCTAACGGTGCTGTACAGGTAAGGGGGTAACATGCCTTAGCTAAGGGACATCTTTTATTTCATTTTGGAAACCAATCATCAGGAGCTTGACTGTGTATCTACTCTATGCTAAGGACACTTGGAGTACCTGTCTCACATTTTACACAGTGATGGTTATTCCAATACCACTGGTTATTTTGAAACAACCCAAGAACTGACCAGCGCGTAGCGCAGCCCCGCTGACTGACACACCACAGGGCTGCGCTCCGCTGCAAAACACAGAGCTAAGACTGACAATAAAACGCCCCATACGAATGGCGGGGTACCTCGGATTTGCCTAGGCGGTATCTAGGGATGCTTTCTCGCAGGCCTGCGACGCTGGGACGCGTAAGGAGAAGGAGCCGGGCGCTGAGGAGAGGAAGGAGCCGGGAGCGGAGGAGAAGGAGCCGGGCGCTGAGGAGAGGCTCGAGAGGAGCGCGGCGCCTCAGGCCCCGGCCCGCCCGCGCTGCGCCCCGCGCCCAGCAGAGGGCGCTGCCGGCCCGGCTCCGCCGCCGAGCTGGGGACGGCTGCAGCAGCGAGGCGGCGGGAGGCGGCGGTGGGTGTGTGAACACCTACACACCTTTTACACACCCCTCTGGCAACGGCCATAAAGGTGCAAATACGCTTTGTACTTTGGAGAAGATGCAGCTAATTTTTACCTCAAGAAAATTTGTAATGCATGCGTTAATTTTCATATTCAGAATATACCTAAGGAGAAATACGGGCACCCAGAAACTAATTTCCAATGAAGAAAAAAATACTGAAACATTACAATTTAGAAGGCTCTTTAGATACGATTTAGATAAGATACTATTTAGAAACACCTTTCTTGGGAGGATTATGGCTATTGTTTTTTGCATAAAATGAATTGCCATTCTTGAGTTTTGTACATGTTTGTGACTGAAGATGGACTGTCCAAAGAAGGCGTTACATTTCCATATTTTAATTTTTTTCTTCTGACTTATTTTCCCTTTCAGCTGAGAACTTCTATTTTTGTTCAACTTCAGGGACACACTGGGCAAAGACATAAACAACTTCCCCTCCTCCTTTTTCCTTTTATTTTTCCCCGAATCACCTATTTCTTTGTTTTCTGCTGTGGTTTTGACATTTTTGGGAGGAAGGAGGGATTGAAGAGAGAGCGACCTTTTATTTGGAGTTGGAAACCCAGAGGTTTTTTGTTAGCCGGGTTATCAGGAGTTGAGAAAAATACCGGCAGTCCACAGGACCGTCCAGCCTCCCGATTTCGCAGCCCCCCGTGTGTCCTGGGTGCTTTCTGCCGCCAGCACTGCTGTGTGCCCCCGCAGGGAGGGCGGGAGGTGCCCGGGCCATGCCTGACAGCTTCCCCGCTCATGTCTCGCTGAGCTCCCCACGACAAGGGGCATCCTCTGCCTGTGCATCACCAGAGGCCTGGCGTACAAGCAGAATAGATTCTATGTCTCCTTTCCATTTTTTGGGTCATGTCCAAATCTTGGTATTTCTAAAACCTCACCCTTAAATATCTCGAACTGCAGAGAGGAAGATAAATCCGGTTTATGATCTGGTGCTTCTCCCTCTATGGATGTGTTTTTTACCGTGCTTCTCCAGTGTTGCTCTGAACTTTGTTTCATAAATACCTACATATAAAAAACCCACAGAAACCTCTGGGTACATTTATATTATTTCTCTATTCTTTGATTCTTTAATATGAAATAAACTGAATCAACCATTTAGGTTTACCTTTCTTAAAAAAATAATGAAATATGACAGTTTATGGCTTTTCTCCTCTGGATGGCAGTAACTCCTGCTTAAACATTCATGACCCGTGACTGCAATATCCCACAGCAAGGGATTTCCTTTTCTTTGTCAGTGTGCTATCCAAAATAAACATTTAATTTCATTCATTCTATATTTTTTCAAATCTAAATTTGAAAGCTAAGTAAGCTTTCAAATAAGGAATCTGTTTAATGTAAAAATATAATTGCAGGAGTTCTACGTATAAAAACAGAACAGGAATCAGAAGAAAGGAATCGATGCTGGGTATTTTTATCTATTTGTATCTGATTACATGTTTCACAAAAAATAATGAATGTTGCTGAGAAAATCAAATTCCTTGACATTAAATGATGAAGTAATACAAAAGATACAGAAACATCCTGACCTGAGGGTGTACCAGAACATCTGCCCCTTTAAAATATTCTTATTGTAACAGAGCACATCTGGATTTCTTGACTGTTCATAACAATGTGAAATTTTAAAACAGAACATACATCCAGTAAAGGTGATTTCCAAACGCCGACTGTGCAGCCATGTAAGTTAGTTTAAACAAGAGGCATGAGAGAGAATTAAGCCCTCCTTCCTCCACATCTGACCAAATAACATGTTTTCAGTAACAAAGCTATGCTTACATGTAGGACTTGGCCCTTCTCGCCAGCCAGGACTAGCTCTATTGCCTTGTTTTACTGCTGGTGAAAATGATGCAGTTCAGAGCAACAATTTCCAAAAATGAGTGCCTATATTTATACAACTGAATCTGCACTTTGGGGGTGACCCAAGACGAGTCCTTTGACACCTTCCTGCTGGCTCTGGCCAGCTGAGGTCTGTCTTTCAGACCCAGAGCAGCCAGCCTGATTTCTGGGGTGCTGTGAGGGTGGTGCTCCCCAGCTCCTGGCTCAGCAACAGCAAATGGTGCCTCTGTTTCCTAATATATATTATTTTTTCAGGGAAAAAGTAACTGATTCTACATGTGCATTCAGTTCTTGGTCTACAGGCTGAGATGGCCAGTGGGGATCTAAGAGTGGTTTTTGAGAAGCGGGTGTTTTTCTACCAAGATCTTAACGCTACCAACTCCTTAAAAAGCCTTATGTTTTCAAACGGAGAAAAATAACTTAGCTCCTAGAACTGAGAAAAACATTTCTGCCCACATCTTTTTCAGTGGAAAAAACAAATTTGGCAAATTTGGCAAGTTTACGTTAATTTCTTCAGAATCAAGACACTATTTACATTTTCCGTCCAAATTGCTAGTGCTCAGAAAAGCCACGTACTTATATTGCTCTAGTTCTACCACTATTGTCCTGGTCTTCAGTAACCCAGTCAGGTTCTGCCCATTTGTATAGCTATCCTTCCTACATCTGAATGAGGGAAGCAAACCAGTTTTGTGGTAAACAAGCCAGTCCCATAAAGGGACTCCTACCTAAGAACTGGAAGTCCTCTGTGGTGATAGAAACATCAGTCCAGCACTGGAAATGATGTGTTTTGGGAAGACATGGTGTCTCCTGAGTTTCTTCGACAGACAGGGGAGCAAACTTTCTTACTGTCCTCCTGGAAAAAGAGTGGCACCTACCTGCTGACATGAATCCAGCTCCACAGTGCAGAGGGAAACAGGAAATCCCTGGCATACTTACCATCTTGACCTCCCCTGCTTTATTGTCCAGGTAATTTTCTTGAAGAGCATAGCAGAGGTGCTCAAGAATTTTTAAAGACTGAAGACATCACTGGGAGAATAACTGCAAATTACTTCAAGCTATTGTTCTGGCCTCTTTTCTTGGAATGTCAGGAAACCTGAAAAATAATAATGTGAACGCAGTAAGAAGGTGATATTACAGCTTGCCACAAAGCTGAGCTTTCAGCCTTTCACAAGACAAATAAAAGTAGGTAAATCATTTGTTACACTGGTTTTACTGCAGGTCCATACCTTTGAGATTCCCTGATTTGCTGCAAATTTTTCTCTGAAGACTTCATTAAGTTCTGGCCATGGCACCAATTTGTCAGCAAAAGATAAAACGCTTTGAGAATCCATCCCAAAAGGTTAGTCCTTAGCACATTTTTGAAGGCCTGTTGCTGCTCATACTGACTTCTGAGCTCGGGGGTGGGGGGGGGAGGGGGGGGATGGGGAGGAAAGAATAGAATCATAGAAACATTTAGGTTGGAAAAGACCTTTAAGATCATCAAGTCCAACCGTTTAGAAGAAGGGGAAAAAAACCCCAAACAAGTAGAGAGAAAATATGTGACTGGTGGCATGTAGAAGTTCTTTTCTGTCCAATTAAACAGAGTGCTCTCTCCCCACTTCAGTGTGAGTTTGCTTCTGTTCACCGCGGTAGCAGGTAAAAGAAGGACAGAGATAGTAAAAAATATTACATGGATTAAATGGTCAGCAGCAGATTTATTTTTACTGTATAATTTTCTAGGTTGTCCAGAATGTGGGAGGAAGGTTTCTGCCTGTCCTGATTTTGGCTGGGAGAGAGTTAATTTTCTTCATAGTAGCTGGTATGGGGCTGTGTTTTGGATTTGTGCTGAAAACAGTGTTGATGACACAGGGATGTTTTAGTTGCTGCTGAGCAGTGCTTACACAGAGCCAAGGCCTTTTCTGCTTCTCACACCCCCCCCACCAGCAAGGAGGCTGGGGGAGCACAAGGACTTGGGAGGGGACACAGCCGGGACAGCTGACCCCAACTGACCAGAGGGATATTCCATACTGTATGACATGCTCAGCATATAAAGCTGGGGGGGAAGAAGAAGGAAGGGGGGGATGTTCAAAGTGATGGCGTTTGTCTTCCCAAGTAACCGTTACATGTGATGGAGCCCTGCTTTCCTGGGGATGGCTGAACACCTGCCTGCTGATGGGAAGTGGGGAATGAATTCCTGGTTTTGCTTTGCTTGTATGCACAGCTTCTGCTTTACTTATTAAACTGTCTTTATTTCAACCTACGAGTTCTCTCACTTTTACTCTTCCGATTCTCTCCTCCATCCCACACGGGGGGACTGAGCAAGCAGCAGTGTGGTGCTTAGTTGCCGGCTGGGGTTAAACCACGACACTGCCATATAACACGTGACTTGGCTACCAAATACCTCAGCTCTCTCAAGCTAACCTATGAGCACTTTGAGTAGCATTCTGCATGGTCTCTTTCTGAAAAAAATGTAATTCATAAACCTCCCCTTTCCCTTACCTTCAGACAATGTCTGTACTTGTTTCCTCGATGGTGATATGTACACAAGGCATAGTAGAAATACAGACAGAACACATGCAGCAATGCGCATGTTTTAAAAACTCTATTCTTCATCTCCCTGATATACTAAAATGGAGGCTGATGGAAAACAAAGATGCTTTCCTGCGTGGTGCAGGGTGCCACTGTGACAGCCAAGGTCAGGAGGAGAGAAGGCATGCAGAACATTTCAGGCTGAAGTCCAAAACAGAGATTTCAAGTTTATTGTGAGGACAGAAGAGCACTGTGCACTTGAATTTCAAGCTGTTGGCACAATAACTCTATCCAGTTAGTCAGAAGGTTAGGTTACAGCTAGAGCTCAGTTTGAAAGGAGATTTCAAACAGATTAAAAATTCCTGTTCATTACAAGCTCCTAAATTAAGTGAAACTCTCCGAAAGATTGGTTTCTTTCTGAATCCTGAATCATTCTTTAAATTATGATCAGAGGATATGGTCATTTTGGATTCTAATTTAGAAACACATGTATGGGGTTTGTGCCACTATTCCTAATATCCGAAGTTACAGAACTGCCAATAGTTTGTCATGAAAAACTCTCACTCTGGACTTATTTTAAAATAAAAAAATAGAATTAAAAAAAATCTGTTGGGGACAGTAGTCCTATCTCCCAGACTAGAGATGTTTTGCAACCCTAGGAGCTCAAACGTAACTGCCAGATGACCTGCACTGTGTGCAAGAAATGTGAAGTTTCTCTGAAATGCCTCCTTCTATTTCCCCAAACTAATTAGCAAGAGCAGCCTTCCAGGGCCTTGCAACAAGGCATAAGCTTTCTTGCTTTCTCATGCAAATACAGTGGTAGGAGTGGAGTCTTACAGCACAGCCCTCTTGAAATGAGGGCAGGATTGCCCTTTTGGTGTTGGGGTAACAGCAGGATCCTTTCTAGAACATGCTTTCTGCTAGGTGCTGCATGAAGTTCTCTGCAATGTTATACGAATGGACAGTACAAATAAAATTCATCATAGTTACCGCATGTCCTGGTTTTAGCTGAGAGGGTTGCGTGGTGCTTAGCTGCCGGCTGGGGTAAAACCACAACACCGCACTTTCAGGTTCGTTTCACCTGAGCAAGGTCTTGTTGGCTTGTCTTTATGTGTAGCATCATCTGCTGATTCTACCTGCAGGAAATCAAAGGAAAAAAATTTTCTCTGTGTGGGATATACACTTGTTTTTAAAAGAGCTGTTGTATAAAAAACCCCTATGCTTTCTGGGTTGCTGGAGTTTCCTAAGGCAGACTTGTCATTGTTGATAATACATTAAGCACAATACATCAGCATGCCACAGAAAGAGATTTCCCGGGATCGGCTATGCGCTTTGTACAGCAGCAGGCAAGAATGACTAAGGTATAAAAGGGCATACTGTGGTGAAGCATTTTTATGAGTGAGGACTGCAAGGGCAGAGAAGACACATATAAAACTAAAGCCTTCTGCAAGCTATGACAAAGTTAGCATGAAAAGAAGTATAAAGGGTAAAAGCAACCAAAGGCAAGTATAGAGAACAGGCACATATCCAAAAAATCACTGGTACAACAGGGCTGGCTGCTGGGAAAACCCTGAGCGATCCAGAAGAAAGAAACCTTTTTTTCACGTGATGGCACAACTGGCTGCAGAGATGCAGCTAGTTTGATATCCATGGGCTAAATCTGAAGAATTTATTGCAGAACAATCTGAGCAATATCTTGCATCCTGAAACTCAGTTTCACACAATTAAACCACAGCAGTTCCAATGGCCAGGGACTGTAAGTGAAAAGAAAGGACAGAGTCAATTTGCAGGAAGCATATATCCTGTGATAGATGTCCAAGTTATGTTTAAACTGATTTATAAACTGGTTTCTTTGTAAATCAGCAGTATACAATACCTCCCCCCACTGCTAGCCTCCTCAGTTGTACTGTGCGTACCTGCACTTTCTACCTGATTTGATTTCCTCTCCTCTGTCCCCTGCTGCACTCTGTGGACCTTGCTAAGGTTGCAAAGGATCTTCAAAGTTACAAAATTGTCCCTGATATCATTGAGTTGTAGTGCTACTTTTTGGTGAAACTCTACTTGTAAGCCCAAATATTCCACTGTTTCTTGCCTGTTACAGCCAACTTCTCACAACTGAAATGGATGTTTTTGATAAAACAAAAACCCCACGAAAATTAAAATCAGGCCTTTTCATACTCTCCGTTGCTTCAAGGGACACAGAAAAACTGGAAAAGCATTGAGATGATAATGGACTTTTGCATTGCCTATAATTATTCTGCTAGCAGCAGACTGTTCAATAAACCAAAGACATTAGGATACAAACCCCTGCATGGGCAAATATGCCCAGATTCTTTGAATTTTTAAAGTTTGCACTAACAATTACCACAATCTATTTAACTCATTCCTGGTGATTTTGGAAGGCTGACCAGAATGCCTTTACATAACTTGTTCCAGGCAGCAAAGCTTCACGCATTCAGGGGTAATGAACACATCCTCTCCTCCTTTTCACATCTTTTACATCTTTACAAAATTACTTATCCCAGTATTGTTCTAATCAAATTTTAAAAGCATGTGTTTGCTCAGATCTTCAATACAGCAATGTCCCCTCAGTGATCCCTCCTCCTCCTCAGGTGGGTGTACCTAACAAGGTGTTTCGAATTGCACCCAGATGGCCAAGGTCTAGTGAAGCCGTTTCAAATGCCCAAAATTGCCAAGGTGTTTGTATAGTTCTTGACTAAGTGGAGCGCCATCCCTTTGCTTCAATTTAAGGGTGTAGGGTCTGCTATAGCAATCCAGTATCATCCATCAAATCCCTTCTAGAAAGGTATTTGAGAACTAATCTGCATTTTGCAGAGCAGCTGCAAAAAGGACCAGTGATGCTAAATCACAGATCAGCAAGCCATTAGTGTATCTAGCGCACACTTTTCTTAGATTTTTCTCCAAGACTAAAGGTTTCCTTTCAGTCATCTTTCTTGGCAGTACAGAGCAAAGAATGTCATTCTTGCATGAGTTAAAGAAATACTCCCTTTTGATTGATGGAAGCTGCTGCATAAGGAATTTAAGCAAATGGCAAATAAGAATTAACACAGGAGTTTTTATAAAAAATAAAGGATTGTCTTTGATTTCATATCCTTAAATAGCACTAATCAAAAGTATCTGGTGGCATAATCATCATCATCATCATCCCTGTGTGTGGTCCCCCACTGAAGCTTTGGATCAGTCATACCAATTGGGAACAGACAACTGCAGTTGAACATTATGCCCAAGACTTGTCCCCACTTCACTTCTGATGGCCTGTTTTCCTCTGTCGCTGCTGTCAGAATCTGAATGACATGGTTCATTGCAGATAGTACCTGAAAGGCCTTCCAAGGACTGCACGTCTGCACGTGGAAAACAAAGCAGCTCAAAGTACACTGACATGCTCACATCACCAGAACTAATATAGAGGGGAAAAAACTCTCTCTGACCCAGCATTTCCTTTGCTGCATCTCTTTGTCACTGTGTGATGGGCATGAATAGCAGGAGGTGACAGAGTGTTGCTTTCAAGCTTTAAAACTTAGCTCTGCAGAGGCTGCTTCCAACAGGTGTGTGAAATGAAGAAAGAATGAGGCTCTTTTCATATTGATAAATCCAGCCGAATCATGAGCATTCTTGAAAGTGTGTGAGGCTCTGATAAGAGTTTTATCAAGCATGTATTACATCAACTGGCTGCTACACCGGCCCTCTAATCAGCTGGTTTTCCTAGCAACAGAACCTAGACAATAAGCTCACATCTATTGAGGAAGCACTTCACTGTCAGTGGAGATGCTGTTCCAGTCATTCATGCTCAAGACCAGGTGCAAAGAGTGACAACCAGTCCCCAGGTTTAAATATGTTCAGATGCTGGGACAATTGAGGAACTTTTAAAAATCCCATTTGGTGCAAACTTTGGTTTTGCACATCTGAGAGTCCCTCCATCTTCACAAGAAATAATATGTATTCAATAAGTTCATTGGGGAGTCAATAGAAATAACTGTTAATAATTAAACACAAACCTGTGAGAAATGTGATTTCCAGATGCCTTTTTTTAATACAACACAAGTTTGTAATTAAGTTTTAACAAGGTTTATTCAGCTTCATAAGGACTTTGCATAAAAGCTTTAGTGGGAATGCAGAGGACAGAACTCCTGATCTGGAAAAGAGAAAGAGGCCCATGAATATAGTTTCTTTTGTTAAAATGAGACTAAGTTTGCAATTTCCTGGATTAAACTGGGTCAGACTTTGAGAGACTGCAAAGATCTGAGAATACTAAGAGACTTCGAGCATTCAGTTTTTCATCACTGGCAATATTACAACCCCTGGGTAAGATTATTCTTTGTCTTGTACTCATACAAATAAGGACTAATTCCACTTAGGAAATGCAATAGCTTGATTTAAAGGGAATTATGTCTGACCATTGAAAGTGGTAAGAGAATATGTCTAGTACTGAAAATAAAAGCCAGCCCAGAATCTGCTCTGCCCATAGAACAGTTACATATACTGCAATCCATGTCTGTGCACCTCCTCTGAAAGAAATCTGATGGGTTTTACTGAAGCTATTCTGGGATAATTGTATCTTTGTCCATTATAAATTCACATATATTTTTATAAGCAAAGCAAGGGTCCCACTGGCACCATTAGAAATAATCCTTTAAGAGATTTCCGAAGATATGTCTTGCTTAACTTCAACAGGGAGTTAACTAAACACTATACAGAAATTTTATTTTTCCTCATAAGCAACAATAGATCCCTGTAAATGTAAAGTAAGTAATGCACAATCAAATATGCTGGCATAAAAGTAGTCATGCTCTCACTCCTATAAAAAGTAAATAAATGTTGCCAATAAAGACATGCCAACATGTAAGAATAAACCTTTTGTTTTAAAGCATATATAACGAAAGAACATTTTATAAGCTTTTAAAAATTCAGTAAGACTCAGGTCTTTCTCAGTGACTGGATCACCAGAAGACTGGGGTGAATTCTGCATTTTCATGTATAGAGGCCACAAAATAATGAAAAAAGCTCAGTTTGCTTGAAACTGGGTCCTATTCTTATTAAGTTGTCATAGAAAGAGAGTAGAAATAATTTGTCCTGGTCTGTCCTTTCCTTGCAACCCTATCCACTGTAACTAGCACTAGGGAAGACTTGTTTTCCCACCTAAATCCTGTGCTGCTTTTTGCTGTCTTGGGCTCCCTCCAGGAGGGTAGGGGACTTTCACAAGTCTCCTGAAATACTGCACCCTGGCTTCTTATGGGCTTACTCAGAGAATGTAAAGGCTAAGGTGTTTGTACTTATCTGCCAAACAAATGAGTATTTTTTCACCTAAAAAGTGTTAAAACATTTCATTGCACTAGAAAGCTGTCATATGAAATTTATATGACAGCTGTTACAGTGGAAGTGTCACAGGAATTAACATATAGGAACATCTCGGTAGCCCATCTAAAGTGAGATTCTCTCCCTCAAAGCAGCCACAAACATTTCAAAAAGGAGGCAGGCAGTAATCAGGATAGGGGCTAAAAATGAGCAAAAATGTTCGGATCCACATACAAACCTTCCCAGAGACCACGGGAGTCCAGATTTCCAGTACAATCCTCTTTGTGTGCTAACGCTAGGAACAGCGCAGTCATGCACAGAGGACATTTCCTCCTCGCGTACATCCTCATGCATACAAATTTTCTGTACTTTACACCAAGCATACTTTACAAGGTAACTAAGGGCTTGTGGATCCCTCCTGTACAGAACAGTAAACTTGCATGTGATACACTCCAGTCATTCCAAGTCACCAAAATGTTTGAAATGCAATGCTACTTACAGCTGGGCTTGTTCTAGGAGATAACTGACTACCTCGCAGAAGTCTTGCCCTTTTTCTGGAGACTTTTTCAAACAGGCAAATCTGGCTGGGGCAATGCATGTGCGGAACAAGAAAGACCAGCATCATCGCTTGCAAATGAGCATACAGGGCAGAAAGGTGCTTCTGCACCTTAAATTTAACTGAACAAAATGCAAGTTTAAGCTGTCTCTCTTACAGTTAGACTCTGTTACATGATACATTCTTCCAAGGTGTCTGTTTATACCAAGTTTAAATTTTCAGTATCAGGATTTAATTCTGGAACGTACTTATACTTGCCATGTAACAAAAATGGCTTGTATCTGTCAAAGTATAAGAAAAAGTATGTATACTGTGTAATACCTATATAGATTTGCCAAATCACCTGAAGGATGGTTATTAATAGAAAAAGGTGGATGTATTGCCTTTGGTAGAGAGTTCATTAACTTACAAGTTAAGCAACAGTTGTTCCAGAAAATCAAACAAGCCGCATGGCTGATTCCTCCAATTTTTGACCATCTGCATAATTCTGGAATATTCATATAAAAATGACATATTTGAAAAGTTGTGTGGTTTGGGGTTTTTTTTTAACAGAAACATTTAATTCTCATTCACAGTTTGCTGTGAACAAAAACTTCAACACTTCTAAGAAATTATAAAAGAAAGTGGTGAGCACATAAGGTTCTTGCTACATCTGTTAAGGAGCAGAAAAAAACCACAGAACCCTAGAAATCTGGGGACAGGAATAGGAAAATTGGAGGAAAGGGTTGTATCCCCTGGACAGGTACATACGTGACTGTGAGGCACAAACACTTATTCTAATAAAGCTCAGAGTGCCTTATAATAAGTAAAGCATGGGCTATACCTTCCTAGCAAAAAGTTTCAGAAAACTCCACTGAATGTTTTTCTCCGGAAAGACTTTTTTCAGGTTCTCTAGGCAAAGAGAATGATCTAAGCTAACATATCTCACTACCACTAACAGGGAGCGCAACACGTCGCTTAGCCTGCAGTGCATTAATAGTATCTGGTATCCAACTGATATGAGGCAACTCATATTTCTCAGATGATAGAACCCTGTGGCTCAATTGTGAGATTCCAGATTAAAAGATTTACAGAGCATATAATCATTATAATACTCTCTTACCTAGATTCCAGGGCTTCCTCCATGGCTTCAGTGGCAGTATTTCCGTCTCTGGTATTAATTGATAGTATGTTCGCTGATTTGAGCTGTGAAAAGTTCTTGTTGCCCTATTTAGCAGAGACAGATCTTAGATATTTTAGAAAACAGTAATATAGGGTTGCTTGGTAAGGGATATGTTGATTTATTAATCTAATTTTTGTAGGATGCCTATGTATAATGATTTATTTATTATTAATACTTATAAGAGTGACTGTTGGGCTCTGGAGCATTTCTTTTCTGCCTGGGTATTCTTTGCAGTGCTAAAATCTGATAATGTATTGTTATATGTTAATCTACCTTGTGAGCTTTTCTGAAATAATCTAGCCCAGTTGGTTTTGACCTTTTTCAATTTGCAAACCTCTAAATGTTTTCCAGGAAGATTAAGAACCCTCTCTGCACTCTGAATTTAAGCTAATAGGTAGTAGCTTTGTTTCCCATTGTTACTTTTCAGGTATTGCTTGGAAATGATCCCTTTGCAGTGGTTGCAGGCCAGAGGTTGAAAACCACGTGTAATTTTATGGCCAAAGCCACAACTAGAGTAACTTGGCATAATTCCACTGATTTCAAAGGAAAAATCCTTCGATAGTATCACTTAGAATAATGGCTAGTTTATTGTACATTAGTGGAGGAACTTCCCCTGGCTTTAGTCCTCCTCTATAGCTTTCATTGTGAATAAGATTGAGCTCCATTTCAATGTAATTATATATCCTCTGGGAAATATTCCTTACTTACTACCCAGACTAGAACACATTGAAGAGCCCAAGAGGAAGCTTAAAATTTTTTTACATGGAAAAACTCATCAGAAAATTCTTAAAATTGTATTTTATGCTTGGTCTCTGATGTATCCTAGATGTCTAATTTTTAAGACAGCTCTTCAGTCAGATAGCACCTTTTATCTCAATGGTGCAGTGTAACATACGCACAACTATAATATAAGTTATACAGTTAATAACATAAATTTTGCTTGGCTTCTCCGATCAAGTAGTTCTGCTGTTAAAGTCTTGATCTTGTTAAAGTCTTATCAATGCCTCTGAATAGAGTTATGCTGTTTTACACCAGATGATCGTATACCCCATTATTTTAAGATGCTTGAGGTTCCTCATGAGTGGAAAGGAAATAATGTTGCTGTTTCTTCTGAAAAAGAAAAGCTCACATAGGAAGGTAGATATTAAGAAAAGTAACAATTAGGTCTGAAATGTTAATAACTGGATATCTTTTCTGAAGATAGTTAAAAGTATTTACATTTTAAAAGACAAGAAAATGTCTGAAAAATTAGAGAAAAATGGAAAATTGTCTTTTATGCTGTTACTGCCTAGCTCACTTTGCAGCTCCATCACATGACAACGAATAACTAAAGAAAACTATTATTATGCAAACCACTCGGCACAAAAGGGTATTACATATCTTCTACAAAAGGGGATTTCTTTAAAAAGCACAGCACATGCAGTGTTTAGGGTTTGCAGTTGAAATTCATGGTCTTGCTTGCCAATATTATCATGCAGCTGGGTATTATGCTATTGCTTTACTCTGAGGGGAAAAAAATCACAATAAAGATATTCAAATGGTTCGTATTAAACTGTTGTATTCTCTTATGTTGCAACATCAGTCTTAATGATTTTTGGCATCTCTTCTCTGGCACAAAGGTCACAATAAACACTAGCCATACAGACTTTGACTGCAAACAGAAAATGTCAAAAATGCACATCTTTTGATTTAATAAAATATCACTAGAAAATAGTGTTAGGCATTATTTCAGTGTTTAAAATTGAGACATTTGATAGGATTGATAAAAGTATCTTTCTCTTATTTAACAGCTATGAGACAGAAGTCCATCTTTCTGAAGAGGATTCTTCTGAGAGAATCTCTTCTATTGCTGCTGTAAAACAAAGGTTTATTATTTTAATTTTAATTCTAACTCACTTTTTTATCTTTCCAGAAATTCTCTCCTATTTAAATAAAAGCAAAATCAGCTGACCCAAAACATTCCTGGTGAGTCAAAGATTAGTGTAGTCTCAGAAATCTTGAGCTCTTTATGACATGACTATTCAAACAATAATGTGGACAAGTAAATTACATTAGTCTTTACAGGGTTGGGTGCTTCCTGCCTCTTCTGTATACAGCCTTAGTTGTATGACTATTTTGAACCACCTTACTTAACATCAGTGATTTTTCTAAAATTCTTTTACAGGAATGTTTTGTAGAAAACAGTAACAAGTCAAACAGTACAAGTCAAATAGTTTCAGAGGAATAGCTTAAACTTTTTTTCATTTTGCATATGTCACGTTCCTTCCTCTGGCTCTTACCTACATCCATCCATCTCTGGGTATCTCCAGCCGTGTTTCCAAGTCCTTATTTCTGGTTTTGCTTTCTGTTTGTCTCCAAGTTGCCTGAGCACTGCCATCACAAAGGGCTGAAAGATATGCACTGTGTGGTGATTTTATGTACTGAAAAACAAAGGAATGGCACAAAATGAACATTTTTGTACAAAAAGAAGAAGAAAAAAGAAAAGGCTATGAAATTGTTCCTTGGCATGGATTAGTACAGAAGCCAGTCTCAGACACTGAACACTCTGTGGCATCCAAACACTAAAGTCAGACTAGCTGTGGCTGTACAATAAAGTTAGCAATAAAAAAAGAGAGATTTGGAAAGCTGTATGGCAAAGGACACACAATTTGAACATACCTTCATTTCCTTTACATAAATTGAAAGTACAAGAGATGCCACAGAATACTGTCCCAATCTCACTTGCTTATACATAACTCTTCTTTGTGCTACCTGTTCATTTAATTATAAAGAAACAAATTACTACCTTCTTATTCCAAATTTTGAATTACTTGTCAGGTATCAGCTATGTTAGGAAAAGTGGTGGAAAAAAACTAATCCCAACTGATGTATTTAAATGTATACCAAGATCAGCACTGAGACAGATGGTAGCATTTGTGTACCATTTTGGTCCTAACTTGTACATATACCATCACTTACTACACATGATTAAGCATTCTGATTTTCTTTCTTCTACCCTTTCCTCCACCATAAGTTATTAAAAATATAGTTCCAAACTTATGTGTCAAACATAGCTCAAGAATAGATATGTGCATTTTGTGGTCATCAGCGTGTCTGGTTCTTATGCTCTCCACATCACTGCAACTTGATTAACCGAGGCTCTAGCTTTCAGATACTGAAGGAAGCAGATCTGTGGGATCAGCAACACAGCTCTGTAGGTAAAGTAGTATTTCCCAAAATAGTTTGTGCAGCAACAGGACACAGTGACATAGCCCTTTTAAAAGAAGAGGCACGCATTATTATCCCCATTTTATTGAAGGAAAGATTTGGTCACAGATGCTTGAAGAAGTTCAAAGTTTAACGCAGATCCTTGCACTGCCATAGCTGCTGCACCACCATCTGGAAAGTTTGCACTGCTCCAATGATTTTAATGACTCAAAAGTTTTCTCCGTTTGGAAGAATATTAGGAGATGAGCCATCCTGACAGTTTTGTTTACGGGCTTTAGTGTAATGTCAAAGTATGTATCTATCCCTAGTGGCTCAGGATCCTCCTGGGGAAATACTGCTTTGCTAAGCTTCGTGTTGCTCTACTTCCATTGTGCTGCTCATAGGATTAGAAGAGCAAGACCTTTGGCCAAGAGGGAAACTGGTTGGAAAGCTGTGTTTCCATTCTGAGGGGAGTTCTGATGCACTGAAATCTGTTTTCTTTCACTGAGGGAAAAAGCCCGAAACTTCCTCACTTCTGATAACAAAAGAGTATCCTAAAAATTTGGGTCAAAGTAACTGAAAAGCTTCATTTGACTGTTCAAATGATATAATTCTATGCAAACAGTGGAACTACATAATTTATGGTGCCCTGATATTATTTGTACCTGTAACAGTCTTGCAAAATTAACTTTCCCTTCGAATTCACATACACATTTCTTAACATTATGCTGTACATCTTAAGCAATAACATCAGAAAGTCAAGCTTTGACTTTGTACTAGTGGCACTAGGACAAGTGGTAGTATCAACCACTTTGTACAAGCGTAACTTGTAGCAGCTCATGAGCATAATTGCACATCTTCTCTTCTTGGATTACTGAGTCATCTCCAAAATATTTATCAAACGATCACCTTCAGGATTAATATTTTGGTTGCGATACAACACCTTCCTCCTCATGCTCAACATTCCCAGTTCACTCTACTTAACTATTGGCCCATCCACATTTCCTGAAGGAGAGAAGGAACAGATCTACTGGGGGTTGTGCTTCCTCTGCCCTGTGCACCACTGTGTATGGTACAAGCTTCTGAACTTGTGACATTGGCAATGCTGTGTAGAACATCCTATTAGACTAGCTGGATAGTGCCCGTATACAATCTTGTATAAATACTAGTTTACTCATGCTTCCATTGAAGTACGATAAGTTTTTTCCACGTAGCGGACTTTTTTTTTTAAAAAAATTTCTTTATTTTTCTGGAATAACCAGAAAAACAATAGAAAATGAAGAAAATGCACTAAATGAGACATAGTAATTGCTGGCTGTGATTAATTAGTAATTACAAGCCCACCCACACTCATAGCCTCAATTACTAGCAATTTACTTGCATGAATTCAATAAAAGTAGACAAATTTCAAAATACCTTAATCATTATTATTTTAATTGACAGATGAGCTTGTCTGTTGTCATTGCTTCCAAAAATTTACATTTCTTAAATTGAGAAGGGACACAGTATGATCCTGTCATTCAGATTGATAAGGAACCAGAAGCCTAACCAAAACCCTGTAGCCAATACACAAAATATTTAGTGTTCATTGCCTATGTTTTCCTTTCAGGCTCCCAAATGAGTTGCTCTGTTTTACCTGGCTGTAGCAAAGGAGAGGATTTATTGCTACGTTTCCAAGCATTCTTCAGTTCTAGTGACAGGAAGCCAGTCAGGCGCTATGGCGAACTCTTGACCAATTGCAAAGCCATAGTGTGATGGCTTTCTAAAGTATTAAGTCACAGAGGCTTAATGGTGTTAGGGTCCTGGATATCCCTGACAGAAGCTAAGTGAGCTGCTTGTACTCCACTGCAAGACTTGCACTTCTGCCTAATGCAGTCTCATTGTGATGCCATATGCTCTTACTGCTCCCCTTTAAAATGGATCTGCCTGCCATTTTCTGCCTCAAAATACCATTCAAAAACTTCTTCAGATCTTCTAGGCCATGTTATTAAAAAATCTTATGTATCCTCTGTTAATTGTTGTAAGTTCTACTGAAATGTGAGGGTCAACTCTTACAAAACAGTATTTGCAATTACTGTACCACAACCTAAACTTGACCATAAGCTTAAAACCAGGGCACATCAGTGAACTGCGTAGTTTTTCCTTCAGTTAAACCATCAGTATGGCTTTAGAACGAGGTTTAAAAATAGCACTTTCTAAAAAAAATATCAATGTTATGAACCACCACTTCTTACAAGACCTTTAGAGGTTCTCCCTTTTCCTGTTTCTAAATCCTTACTCTTTGAATTAAAATTTTCTCAGATAGGAAAACAATAACAATTGATTTACATGGACAAAAGCAGCTTTTCTCAGTTTTCAGTCCAGCTTCCTGAGATCTCATTGACCTCCAAAGTTCAAGTTCTTCCAAGAAAGTTTTGGTTGGGATTAATAGCCTTCAGCATCAAATCATGGCGTACTATAGCCATTACCAGTGCTTTAACTAAGGCTGTATCAGCATTTCCACATACTGTTATTTTCAGAGATTTATAGCTTGACTACAAAAATATAGTTTTATGCTGAAACTTGGCAAAAAACCTCAGTCTGGGAGTGATTTTACTTTTTATTTTGAGAAATCTGCACAACTCTGTGGGTGTTTTTAGACTAAAATTCTGAACAAGACCTTGAATTGCTATCTACATCCCATTGGTGCCCTGGAGAAATCCCAGCTTGACTTTCTAAGAGTGCAGACCCACTTCTGATAAATTATGGAAAGGCAATGTAAAAGGGTGTTTTAAAAATGGTTATTCCCTATGTTAAACATTCTCACATTGGATCTAGTCACTGCTTCTCTGGAAAACATTTTAGTCTGAATTATATTTTTCAGAAGATTTTAGCCAGCCGGACTAACATGTGAGACCAACAAAATGCTCTGCAGTAACAGAGGGGTCTGAATTTTTCTGTTAGCATCTTCATGCAGAGTAACTGAGGAGCCTGCTGGCCCTTCAGTAGCTGGAAATGCTGATGGATTGGGAGGATGAAAACCCTGTATGGAGGAGGCCCAAGAAAAGCTGAGGTTTGGGGCAGCTGTGGCCTCCTGCTTCTTCAGGACCCATGACAGTTCTCCGGTGGCTGGGGCTGAGTGCCAGGAGGGACAGGAGAGGGACAGGAGGAGGCAGGCACCTTTCTCTCCAGCATCCTGAAATAAAATCTTCACTAAAACTAGAGATGCTTAGGTCAAAACTAGCAGAAGTACTTACATGCTCTGCTTTGCACAAGCCCCTTCAGAAGAGGTTTGGAGGCTCCATCTGAAGGCAAAGATGACAGAGAGATGCCATGGAGTTTCCAGTTTCCTTTGCAGGGAATTCCTGTAAAGGGATGACTTGGTCCCCAGTCATTGTCCCTGGATATAGGAATAGAAACATGACACAACATGCAAACATGTTCAAGGCTACAGGCTACAAAAGTAGTTGCTTCAAAGGACAATGTACTCAGCTAAGACGATGACCCGGTGCAATACAATGGTTCCCATTTCTTTCCACAACAGAAATTTGAACAAACTAGAGACAATAGCCTGCCCCCAACTCCCCCAAAACTAGTTACCAAAACTAAAAATGTCCCACCAGTCTTTCCTCACGAGTATAGGACAATTCCTAATGCTGCGTCCAGCAGCAGGAGCACTATTTCAATTAGCCAACACAAATAATATCTTTTCTTATCAATCACTTGCCATATGAAGGAAAAGGCCAAGACACCCTCTAGACACACCCCTTGTTTCAGACATGCCCGTGACTACTACAGTTGCTCCTGCAATCCAGACAGATCACCCTTAAATTCATTCTGTTCTGTTTTCAAGCAGAAATATATTGGTCCCCAAAACAGCAAGGCAACGTCCTCTGAAAATGAGGTGCTGGTAACCATACAGAATCAACGGTGCTGCATCTGAGTAGGAAATACCAACCTTCATATCTTTGGGAGTGCTCCATTTGAATCTGATCCAGAAATCTTTTTTGGAAGCAGCTCATTATAACAAGACAATTTCAGTCCAAACTCTGAAACTTCTTTTGAAGGCATAATGGCAGGGGAACCTCACAGGCGGGATTAGATGGAAGATAATGAGGTAGCTTTGCAGATGTCTAAAGAAGCTCTTTCCAAATGTAAGGAATGGCATGGGATAAAGCTTGAAACTGAGCAACTGAAAATCTAAGAAGTAGATGGAGGAGGCTGGCATCATGGGCTAATCAGTGAAAGAAGTGATTTCTTGATCCTGAATGAGAGATGATAGGTAGGATGAGGTGAAGCTATGAATGGCTTTGAAAGTGAAGACAAGCTGCTTATATCTGATAGAAAAGGAGCGTTAAATTTGACAGTCAAAGTGATGGGCTAGGAAAATGATCTCTGCAGTGCTATGCTGTATAGAATCATGCTGGCAAAATTGCATTTGTCAAAAGCAGAGGAATAGATATTGCAGTAATCAATGGAGCTTGGTAATAATTTACATATATATTAATTCTTGCATAATAATAATTACTGAATAAGTTCTATAACTCACTTCCATAAAAAAAAAATATTTTTAACAATCTTTTTGAAACTTACACTGAAGCATGTCACATAGAAAAGTGGGCATTTTGTTGGATATTTCTAACAAGATTGTTTCACATCAGCATTTTCACTGCAACATTCTTGTAAAATTTCTAGTTTTATAAAAGAAAAAATGACACACAACTAAAAATCCTTTTTACATGCATCTTCTTTTTTTTTGTTTGCTTTTGGCTAAAGCTTGTCATTTAAATACAGTACCTGAGGGCATTCAATGCTCAAATTATGGCAATTACATAATGTCTTAGCTGGTGGTCTTGGTTTATTCCTCTCTGGGCTCTGAGAGCAGGAGAGAGGTTGTCCATTACAACTTGGAGACGACTCCGGAAAGTCAGTATGCTGGATAACACAGACATCGAGTCACTAAACATACCACCTCCTAGACATACAGATTTAGCAGTATTTCACTTTGTTTGGAACAGTATTATGTTATAGTGGTTCTGGCTGTAATACATAAGAAATTCTTTTTATTCCCTATTGTATCATATCCTTCATTTCCCCCATGCAGAGACTGACTGCTGCATACACATTCTTCCAGGGCAAGGCTTTCCTATTAATAGACAACTTGGCTTCACACACTGAGATGAACGAACAAGGTTTCGAGTGCCTGCCTAATTTAAGCGGACCATATGTCATAAGCTATAGTATCCTGTCAGCAGAGAATAAAATAAAGCAAGACTGAGAGGAAAAATAGCTTCCTAGCATTAGCTGACCTCTCAGACTCAAATTTTCAAAGATGTTTATTTAACTGTGCTCAGAACTATTTACTTATTCTGTGGATCACGTGAAGTTATGCACATTTCTAATGTATTCTTAATGGGGGTGCTGTCTCAGGAATAGAACTTCTGAGCATTACCACAGCACAAATAATAAAGTACTGATCTTTTTTGGGTTTGTTGTTGTGGGTTTTTTTTTTTGTTTTTTTTTTTTTTTTTTCTTCCCCTGGAACTGCCTTCAAACTGAGGCCAGCTTCACATTTTTCTGCTTTGGCTTTCCAACTTGTAAAAACTGGAATACAGTTGTTTACTATTTATTTAGTGTCCTGTGATTGTAGGATATTGCAAACTTTCCTTTGCTAATGTAGAATACACTAGTGGATGAATGGTTTTTTTAAAGCAAATTATATTAATTACTATTATTGTTTGACCAGCCCATCTCTGCTGCACAGTTGAAAGAAATGTGCTCTTTCAGACTCTTTGAGTGGTTATATAATCAGCATTCCTCACAAATATTTGACTCATTAGAGCTAGCAATCACATTTTCCTGGCAAGTTGTCCCTGCTGGGTGCAGAGAGAGTCAGAAAACTAGAAAATGTAAAAATCAGCATTTTCATTTACTTCCTCCCACTGATCCTTTGCATTTCTACTGTATTTTTTCCTTCTTTGCTTTGTCTTTCTCTAAATATCTCTTGAAAAGTAACATTGCCCGATCATTTTGTTCAGGATAGGGAATGGATAAGACTATGGTCAGCTGACAGCTATATGTGCTTGCACTTTCTTAGGCTTTTAAGATGTGCCATTCTGCACTTCCAGTATAAGTCCAACTTCCATGCCCCTTATGATCCAAATTGGCATTGTCAGAGGTCTATGTTGGTATGAAAAACAGAGAAGGAAGAAATTTCATATCTAACATCGCTTACAACTTTATTGTTTTCTTCTTACACTACTTGTGACCAAAAGCAGCAGAATAAAGGATTTGGTGTCTCAAATGAAACAGAAAAATACTTGGAGAAGAAAAATCTTTGGAGAGAAAAATTTGTTGGGAATGAGGAGGAATTTTATGTGCATATTTTAACCAGTGATTATTTGCTGCCTTATGAATCTGTAAAACTGGAAACTGCCTGCAGTTCAGATACTCAAAAAGCAGAAATTAATAAAATTTAACAAATAAAAATTACATATGGGGAAAAATATCTTTCCAAACAATTATTCACATTTGCAAATACGATAGTTACTCCTCACCTTTCTTTTCTGATTAATTTAGTTAGTAACATAGACTCAAAGGTGATGTCTAAAGTTAAAAGAGAACAACAGCTATGGCAATAGGGAATAAGGCTGATTTTAATCAACAGTAAAAGTTTTGCAATACGAAGCTGTCTGATGTGGCACACTGTCCTAGAGGAAACAATCCATGGCCCCAGTCCCATAAACCCTTTGGTGCGTTATGTCCGTGGGAGATGTCTGTGAAGACCAAACCCATATCTGTGTAGTATCTAAGAGGAAGAAGAAAATTTGAAACACCATCTCTGATGGCAAATTAGAAAGGTCTGTCAATCCTACCATGTTTCACGGTAATGCATCACCCTGCTGCAATTATCTCTGAATTTCTGGCCATTTGGCTGTTTGGCAACCCACCAAAAAGGCAGACTCGCTCTATTCCAAGCAGAGTTAAGGGGCAGCAGTCTGACACGTCACCGGCATATTAATCTGTGGCATGTACGTATAGGTTCATCTGCATATGCGCCATCAATCCTGTGTATTTGGGCCACACTGTCCTTAGTTTTCGCAAAAAGGAAGCTTGGTATTTTGGTATTTCAGTTTTAAAATGTCAAGAAAAAGACTTTTTGTTTTATATTTTTTCTTTTACTTAGACTAGTGGAGATGTAATTTAAGGAACCATCTTGGCACATGTCATTGACAACATTTTAGAAGTTTCCTCAGGAGTCTAGTCTCCAAACAAGGGCCTGGAGTTGCACTGCAAGGTTGCACTGCTGAATTTGCTTCAGCTTGCTCAATGCAAAAGAAAAACTGAAAAGTCAGGCTTTAACTAACTGTGTGTTCCCTTTGAAGAAAGAATTGTAATTGTTGGCAGAGGAAGGAAGGAGCTAGGACAAAACAAGGGAAGGAAGAAGTTGTTTTTTTCTTTCGACCAGCCAGCTCCTTAATTTTCGCTGCCAAGATTATAACTCCAATTTAAAAGACAAACATAAATCTATTTACATATTATTTAAATTTAATTTAAATTACAGAAAATTACATGTCTTTTGGGTTGACATCTTTGAGTATTCAGAGAAGGGAAAATGAAGGAAATATGCATGAGGCAAAGGTCATTTTGATGTCAACAGAAAATAGCCCCAGTGAGAAAGAAAAAAGTTTCTGTTCATATTTAACATATTTTTTACTCAGCAGATATTTATTTCCTTTTTAATGTTATCTTTTATTACAGACATATGGTCAGAGATCTAAAAATACTTAGGTCTAGAACCTAGGTGTTTCAATCTCTAAATATTTAAACGTATGAAAAAATGTATCCTTGAAAATCAAAAGTGAAGGAGGCCTCCCTTTAGTCCTTCTCAAATAATTTATTTTGCATATAACAAGGACCAAAAGATGTCAAAATAAAGGAATTATCCTCAGAAATTTGTTAATTGCCCCAATTATTTAATGTAACATCCCTTAAGACTCATGATGATAGTATAAAGGTTGATGCCATGAGCTAAGTTGTAAGGATCTTTCTGCAGCAACACTTACTGTCACAGCTATTATGAACAAATTTTGAATATATCAATACTATTTCCTAATGCCCAGCTGAAAGATATGCATACTTGTTTAATTAACAAAAAAGAAATTTGACAGGGACAACCTGTTACAAAACTTAGCCACTTAACTATAACTTGTTTTAAAAAAGACCTATTTATGCAACCTTCCCAGAAGAAATGAAGGGAAAAAAATGTTTGCAAACATTAAAAAAGAAAATAATTTGCATTACTTTTTTTGTTGTCACATTGTAGGTACAAGTCTAACCACAGAGAAAAGCAAGAATTCAGATTTTTGCATAAATAGTCTCTAAAGCAATGGAGCCCTCTATGAGATTCCAAGAATCACTTTTAAACTGAAAATGGAAAGAATCCACTTCTGCAAAGTATGTCCTTCATACAGCAAGACTGCTAGAACAGAAACTTTATGATAGGGACACAGTGTGGGAACACAGTTTAAGAAATGTGTAGCAAATTTAGCTAAAGGTAGAAGATCAACAGTAAGGAGGCTATTTAACTTAGTTTCCATTGACATAATGTCTGACATTTATTGGAAGAATAATACCTTCTATGCATTAGGTTAAAATTCAACTTTTGATTTTTTTTACTACATACTTACAATACTGATTCTAAAACAAATCTTTTCTATGCCACTAGCAAACATAGGTGGAGTAATGTGTTCATGCCTAGAAATACAACGTGGAAAAAATTGTGAAAATAAAAAGAGTGAACTTCAGAAAATGAAGCAGTGGTTCAAAGAAAATAAAAATCAAGCAGCCAGACTTTACCTTTAAAAATTTTGGAATTTTGTTAGATTTCATCCAACAGAATCGCATATTCAACCAGATTTTGGAGCAAGCTGTAGATTCAATCTGTAGGCTAAAAAATATGTATGATTATAAAGGTAGTTCAAAAAGTTACATATAACAGTATCACCATAAACATTAAGGTGTTCCATTCTCATAACCAAGGTGCAAGTAGGAAAGAAAAAGTGTCAGTCATTTCAGTCTTTGTTTCAGTTGTCAAATACCCTCGGCTACAACTTCTTTGAATGGGGACTGAGGGTGCTCAGCACTCCTCAGAAATTAGCCCTTAACCGGGACTAAAAAACCAGAGCTGCAAATATCTGAACAGGCTTTTCTTCAGTTTGACCAAATTTCCTAATGCCAATCATCTTCATTTTAAAAATCTGGAAATTACTATGATCATCAAAAACTAAGACACTGCGGTTTTACTTAGTTTGAGTTTCTACAGGATGAAAAACTTTACAGGACCTCTCTTCCTAATGGATGATGAAAGACAATGCAACAATGCATGTTTAGTGTAGTGTTTTCCTTTTTTCTCAATATGACAACTGCATTTTACGTAGCTGGAAAAGCTGTGGTGCTGCTTCAGTGAATGGTGCTAAGTGTGATTCTGAAGCAAGAATAAGCACTTATACTTCTAGGGAGTTTCCCTCTAGATCCAAACAGAGGACAGTAACCTCATAAAGCAGAAAGGGACTAATGTCAATATTCATTTGGTTTATGGTCTGTCTGGAAAAAGATCACCTAAGTGTGGGATCTGAGATTTATCATGCAGTATTTCATTTTTGGTGAGAAAGAAACAGCCTTACCCAGTAAATAAAGAACCTAACTGAACAATTCAGTTTCTCAAAATATTGAAGGGTGCAAATTTCTAATGAAAATATCAAATGTTTCCTCTGATCCTTTTTGGGCAAGTATCTCGTGTGAAGCCAGTATCTGGCATGCCTTAAAAACTACATAGCTCAAGAGCCAAAGAAAATAGGAAAGGTAGCAATCTCTGAGAAATTTCCTACCCTTTTGCAGCTGCTGGGACTTGGAATCCCATAGGATGTCATAAAAGCCAGGTAGTCTCTGGGGAAAGCATTGTGAGGTGGAGGAAACACGGTTACATTTTTGACATTTTTGTCAAAAAAAAGTTAGAATTTTTCATTATTACTTAGGGTCCATTAAATTGGAAAGAATTCATTTTTAGACAACAGTGTTTCCCAGCTCATCCATAACCATCAGGAAAATGGCCTGCTTCTGTACATCTTCCTCAATCGTCATTGCCAAATTGGAAAAATTTTGCCCTGATGTAGTCTGAGGACTTAATATCTGATAGGGAAAGGTTTTGGGGCTAACATTTAGGTTTTCAATGGCTCTATCAGAGTTGATATTTGAATAAATAAGTAAAACATAAGCCCCTACTTGGAAGAAATATCAGTCTTTATCAGGAATCAGAACTTGCAATGCCTGTTGTATGTCTTTTTCTTTCCATCCCAAACCCAGATTTGCATTTTACCATAAATCTATCTAGTGTCTGGAAATGTATGAACGCCTTCCTCTCTTGTTCCTGAAAACAGATCTGGCGAAGGCTGAATTAAAACCTTCCTTTCTAAATATATGAAGTTTCATAAGAAACCTTCTGCTGCTGTACACAAACCTATTGGAAACAGTGAAAAGACGTGTAAGCCATTGACAGTACTTTTTTTTTTTTTAAATCTGTTCATGGGAGGAAAACTTAAGATATGAGTTTCACAGAACTTTACATGTTTAGTTTTTTAAGGCACTCGTCATTTAATGAATACATATTTAGGTCCAGTCAGGGACAGAGTCATGATGAAATTTCAGTGGAACTACACCTCTGAGTACCTCTGATACCAGCTGAGAACAAAGCCGTGGGTAAGCTACCAAATTCCTGTCTGGGGAACTGACTATGATTAAGAAAAAGGGAATTACAAGGAACATATAGAATCATAGTAATGTAAATAGCAGGGCCTGTGCTCCCACACTCTGTTCTTACTCTAGAAGTGGTACAATAACAGCATTTTAAGGACATTTCCTGAAGTGAATATTCATCTAGACAGATTTAAACTTCTCCATAAATAAGGACTTCAAATATTTTGAAAAATAACTATTAGTCTAACTTTTGTTTACTTTTTGGGAGCTATAGATGAGCTCACTGTTGTGACATGTTGTCTCTGAATTCTCTTTTATTGCTGACAATAAACTGTAGGTATTAAAAAAACATTGTTGCATTTTCTGTAGGGGGCAGTCTGATCAAAGTTTTTATTTTGTTTTCTAGTAGGAAAAACATTGGGAAAAACTGTTTTGCCAAACCAACATGTAGAACATTAATGATCAATGTCCAAAATGTTTTCAGTGCTGGTTAACTAGAATTATTTTAAAATTTGTCTAGTGGAGTATTCAGAATGAGTCATGTAGAAATGAATATTTATGTTCCCTCTGACCTCAAACATTTGTGGCCTTGTACAAGGTCACGTAAGGAGACTATGGAAAGCTTCCACATAACTGACTTGATAATTTCTCTCTGTAGTTCCGCAAGCTGTGTGTGTGATATACACCACATGGTTTTTGGTGCATTCAGAAGCACATTAAGTTCTCATAAAATTCATTTTATAGCTATTTAATTGTGAATGATGATAACTGAAAAATATATAAAGGAATGTTGGGGCAGGGAGACAAATTGCAAGGGATAGCGTTTTGCTGCTGCAGGGGTTATTTTTAAATCTGGCAATGATTCTGTCACCATGACACACGCTGTTTTTCCCAAAAAGATGTTCTGAACACAGCATAAAATTCCCAATCCAAAGACAAAGAACTCCAGAAAAATAAAATGCAAAAGCAGCTGTCTAGGTTCTTGAAATCTTTCTTGGATCTCCTAAAATTATTTTTCCAGAGCTACTGTCGTCTTTGTTTTCCAGACATTTTAAAGTATTAAAAATGTTTCCTTTACAGATACAAAAGCAGATATTAAAGAGCATGATTCAGATCAGAAGGACCGATGAGTCAGTCATATATGCAGCAACATAATGAAACAAATGACAGGAAAAACTGAAATGGCAGATTAAGAATTTCCTTAAAGCCTGAATAAGAGAAACTCAGATCACACTGAATATTACGTTTCATATGGGAAGTTATTCTGCCACTTGAAAATGTGGACTAGCAGGCAGAACCTAGAATGATGAAATTCCAGTACTCAAGAACCACAGACATCTCTGGAATTATACGCAGTTCCTAGCAGCAAAAGAAAAAAAAGTTCAGGACTCAGAACTTTCTAGCACTACAATGTCTTTCAAAGGACAGACTGAAACAGAACTTTCCTGCTGCAGAATGAATCTTCAAATACATGACTTTGCCTAGAGTGACAATAATAGAAATACCACTGGAAAAAACATTTTTGGATCAACAGAACATTATGGACAATACAACAAAAATTACATGGGTCGGAAAAAATTAGATGGGCGTTAAAAAGGATGGAAAACATCAATTCACCTGTGTTAGCTTGGAGGACAAACATGAAGGTCTTTATTTATTAGCTTCCATTATGAATTTTCAGTTGCTCTGTTAACCTGCTGCCAAGGCAACAAATAAGTTTGTTTCTTTTCATTTTTAAGTCAACTTTTAAAGGACAGTAATACTGACTTAAATAGGAGCTATTGCTCACAAGGCTGCACCCATTTATACCAGCACAGAACTTAGTCCACTGCTGGAATAAACAATTAGGTCATGACTTTCTCTATTATTCACAAAAAAGATGAAAATTCCATCGGAATAATCTCAGGATACATCTTTTATTTACTTGTTGGTTTTGTTTGTTTGTTTGTTTGTTTGCTTTAAAGAGAAAAAGATAGGGATTTGAGTGGGATATTCTTTAGTACAGGTGAGTTTGGGTGGTCTTCACTTAGCAGCCCCAAGGGATAACTACACTCAGGAGCCAGTTGGGATGGAGGGCAATTTTCTGACTGCTCTCCTGAGAGTGGCAGCCACAGATCTGGGTGTAACTGTGGCACTGCTCTTGTCTTCCCTCCTCTACTGATGCAGGCACTACAGCAGCAGCAGCAGCTCAGGGTTCTGCTGGTCCATGGATGGGCATGAAGCCTTCCTTCCTTCTTCCTAGGACATAACCTGGAATCTTTTAATCTCTGAATAAATGCTCCTTGCCTCCTCCAAGAAAAGATGCAGACTCAGTGGAAGCATCTTACATGCTGAATTCAAGACTTGGGCCACCACCTAGCCCTGCTAAAGTTTGTTATATGAGATAGAATCCTGTTTTCTTGATAAAAGTCCCATTACAAATGTGAAAAGAATGCCTGAGGGGGAATAAAGTAGGAACCAAATCCTCTCTTTACAGAAGACCGATATTAAGCTTCCACTTGGTTAGCTAAAAAGGGGGAGTTCCAAATGGCTTGTTGCAGGCAAAGCATTTTTATAGCTGCAGAAAATAACAAGCTACAAACATTTAACACCATGTAAGACACCTCCTATCTATTAAAAATACTTCTGTTTTCTTCCACATTCATAAGGCCTATGGCTATCCACTATCCAATTGTATCAGGACTCTCTTTTATATTCTTGTTATACCCTGTTTCCTTATTGATGTATAACTGTTAATCTCTATCAGCATAAGAATTGCAAAACATCATATAATTAATTTACACAAGTAAGATAGTTCTCCCAGCTCATTAAAACTGTTAGTTATCATGGCCATATTAATTACTTACAAGAGTAAGACCAACTTGAGGCTTTGTTTGGCATTAACTTTTCTTTTCCAAGAAGAATGTTGTCAAATGCTGACCTCCCAGAATCCTTGGGTTTTTTCACCCTGATTTCCTCCTGTCTTCAGCATCAACTAAACTTACATGTCTTCACAGATCCAGAACATAACATGGTAATGCTCCTGCAGGATGGCTCCTCTGTACCACAGTTCTCTGGGACTTCCAGGTAGGTATTCCTGAGTCTCCCTTTTTATAATTCCTTTTAGAGAAGTCCTACGGATTTGTAGACATGAGATTTTTGTAAAAGCTTACTGAATTTAGGAAAATATACTAATCTTCTAAAATTGGGTCATTTCACTGAAATATGCTTGTTACAGAGTTATCAGATCCATCTTCCAGGAAAATTGTCAGATCTCAATAACAGCACTTAGTCACTCTTTCACAGCATGACTCCCACCCTTCATCATCATCAGTAAAGCTAGGGCTTGCCTGTTTGATCCTGCTAGAGAAGTTATTAAACCATGCTACTTCAGCTGAGCAGTATCTTAATGGGGAAATATCGCAAAATGGAAAACTAAACTAAACGTTTCCTAAACGAAAGGTTTTAACGTACTGAAAGAAAGCTTCTAAATCAAAAAGAATGGCCCAAAATTCAAACCAGAAGGTACAGTAATCACTTATCCATTCCTGCCTATCTTCAACGTGGAAGAAATAACAAACAGATAAAAGGCTGAAGACCCACCTGAAAACGGAAAGAGTAACATCAATATTGTCAGACGCTAAGGAATGTGACTTTGCCAATTAATGCTCTTATCTTCCATAGTCTAATTGGGAGCTTGCATGAATAGTTAATAGATGAGAATGGATAGCAGGGAAAGGCAAGTCAAGATCTGTCACACTGTCAGACAGTGCCAGGCAAGACGGCGGCGGCTGGGCCGCCACGGCTCCCCACGCAAGCCGGCTGCATCTGCAAGGGTGGGGGAGCGTGCTGGTGCCCTAAGGCAAAATTCTACCCAGCTGATGAAAACATGGATGGGTGGCTCGTGCTTTCTGTAAGACGTTTTCATATTGTTAGTTTTAATGAGGTAGTCCCCAGTACCCCATGCACGCCTTCACACAGCCCTGCCCTTTGTGCCTCCTTGGAGTGCATCATTTCAGGCTCTCAACCCTGCAGACTCTCTAACACTTCATCTCCCCATCCCTAATCCTGAACAGATCCAGGACTTCAGCACAGCTCTCACACAAGCAGATGGCCTACCAAAGGGCTAGTGCAAAATGCTAATGGTTTTGTTTCTTGAACAAACAAGAAAGAAAGAATAAAAAAGAAAAATCAAAGATGATTGAACCTGGCTGAACGCTAACACTGAACAGAAGCAGGATCTAATCAAAGCGTCTCTAGAGCAGGAAAGAAAGGTAAAACTGGCTGAAGCACGTGCAAAGCGGTTTGGGAAGGTACTGTAAAACAACTAAATAGTTTGCAACCTGAACACTGTCACGCAAATGCCATTGTGAAGCAGCCAACAACTAAATAAACCTACTACATCAAACTGAAATAAGGACAAAATAATCATACCGTGCAGTCGATCCCTAAATAATGTAAAGTATGTACCAAAGGAAACAAGACTGAATTAATTTTCAAATCATGTGGCTGTCAATTAGGTGATATATTAATATGTTGTAAGTAAATACATTGTTAGACACAAATTCATTATCTATTAAAGGATTCTGGATAAAAACATACTACAGTCTTGCCATTTGTGTTATTAAAGGCATGTTTAATCTCTAATTTATAAGAGGTTTGGTGTTTGTGGGTCTATAATAAATAAGGAAGGAAAAGAATTATGGGAGTGTTGTAAAAGTATTTCAATTAACTTTTTATTGTTCTATCTTAAAACATGTTTTGTAAGTCCTGTCCTTTATCCAGAATTAGACATGCACCATAATTACCTTGTCATTTATGGCATACTCTTGTTTTTAAGAAATACATGATGCTTGTTTAAATGGACTTTAGGAGTGATTAATAGAAGTTCTTTTTATTAAATGGAACTGTGATTTGCTATGTGTACTGCTAAAGGATGCAGTTGCTAAGACACTAGTTAAATAACTGGGAGTTGATTGCACATGTAAATGGATGGAGACTGCATTCTGTTGTGAATTTGTGCAGTTTTTAAAGATCCTAGTGAAATATTTTGAATGTTGATCAGACAGAAATGCATGTATTTATATAGACAAATCTCAAGATTTCATCTTTAAGACAGATAAAAATAAGATAAAATTAAAATTAGCTGGAGAGACTTCATGTGACCATGCCCCTGTCCCAGCTCTATTTTTAAGTTTAAAGGTTTAAATTATTTCTGGATTTCATCTAGTGATATTAATGGTAGAAGGCACAGATATTCTCTGAAAGAGAGACCAGTATATAACAGTTTTCTCCTCCTTCCTTTCCTCTCTGCAGGTGAGTGCCTTAAACGGTAAATCCTACAGTCATGTTCCTTCTTGCTTGCTCCCATCTGTCTTAGTTTCCTTCCTGCAAGCCCCACTCAGTACTTAAAGAAATAAAAGACTCAAGCACCAACACAGGACTTCATAGCTTGAAAAGATGAAAGTCCTTCCTTACAGCTTTAAATGAAGCCATAATTATAAACTTTTCCAAAGGGTTAAAGGGAAAATGTTTGTTTTTTCTTGCGTAGGTTTTCCTACATATGAAGACATTTTTTCCTCTCATTAGGTGTTCAAAACCAGAAAGACAAGGAAAAAAAGCCCAACTACTATTTTCTGTACTAGCATTTGCATTCCATTTACAATATTTGCATTGGGCATGTTTAGACATGTCCTTTTTTTTTTTTTTTTAAAGTTTTTCCAGTTCATCTAGAGCAACATCATTCAGATGTTGCATCAGTTCAAGACTAGGTGAAAAAATTAACTAAAATCTGAACAGACCTTTTTATCACTTGATTTGATACTTCTAATTGGGGTAGCTGATCTAATTGAGAACAAAATTATTTAACTCTTTTCCACCTAGTTTCCTATGTGTTGCTATAGAAATTTCTAGGGGCAGTAGGTGAAGAAGATTCAGGTTTGAATGCATGAGTGCAACTTTAATAATACAGTAACACTCAGCAATAAATAATTAATTTTTAAGAATTGCTGTTGTAAATTTAAAGCTTAATACTTTATACTTTTAATATGCTTAATAAAAATAGTTTAAATCACATCAAAGAACCTAATAATGCATTAATATTTGCTTCCATATATGCTTCTGGAATTAAATATTACAACAGAATTAATATTAAATTGGATTTTATATATTATTCAAGACAAGTCTTTGTCTCTATCCCTTATGACTACATAGCAAGAAAACCGTGGCTGGATGCCATTTCCTTTTATAGGGTTACAGCACAAACAAGGATCTGGTCACAGTGATTAAAAGGATTCTAAAAGTTACAACAAACACTGCAATCAAGCATGAGATTAATCGACAGATCAACTACACACTGCCTCCATAGGTGAGCAGAAGTCAACCTCCAGCACCAAAATAAACGTACACTGCCTCTGGCATCTAAATCAGGATGACTCCAATACCAATTGCTTCTGGAGCAAAACCAAGTGCTGCCAAGAGGTGCCAAAGAAGACTGGGATCCACGAGCTTGGCCTCCTGTTAGTACCACACGCTGAGACAGAAGATGGCATGCACTAAGCAGAGCGAGGGAAAAGAAACACTACTCCCATTTCACAGACAGAGAACGTGGAGCCTGTGGAAGAAGCTATCCACTTCTACTCACAGCGAGCGCAGTGAAAGCAGCTGCTTTTAGTAGCCAAACTAAATGCAGAATGGCACTGTGCCACAGACATCTCCTAAATGACTTTCTTAGGCAGGGACAGAAAAGGAATCCAGTCAGATGGTCTCCAAAGCCACTGCCTTAACCACAGCTCCCTTTCCATTGCCCAATTCTCCCTCCTCCTGCTGCCTCTCTGCCTCCATGGCCATGCTGTCGGAGGTGATTCACACAAGAGCAAGGGAAAATGAACTTTGTTAAAAGATTTCAAAACTGTGCAATTCCTTCTGTTTTCCTCACTTTTGGGTCACTGGAGTGGTGTGCTCAAAATTCTGCTTTTATCAAATTTATTACCTTCACTCATCCTCTATTGGACCCAGCAGCATTCCTCTAAACTACTGAATGACATTTCCTACCAGTTCCTTTATATCGCACTGTGTGAAATAATGCAGATATTATATGTAACCTGCAATTGCAGATAATTGGGTAGCATCCCCTGAAGCCAATTAAAAAAAATTAGCACACTTAGCGATTTCTTTTGGATATGAAGAGGGACTGGTTCTGCCATCTCACTTTAGTGAGGCTATATATACCTCTATACACATATAGGAGTTACTCATGGATGTAACAGTAGCAGATCTGAGTGATAAGGATTGTAATTCAGCAATAGAATCACTGTCACTTTTTGAACTCTGGAGGAAAAATATCAAAGAGCGTATTTGGACTCTATTATGAAGTAATGAACATATACAATCCATTTCACAACTCACAGCTAGAATAGTGCCTGTCAGAAGATGCACTTTGATTTTTGTTAAGTGCAAAATCCACATTTTTCTTTTTGTGCCTTTTAAGTATACCAAACCATACCATGGAGTCCTTTGGGAGCTATGTTGTTCTAAGAGAATCATGCAAAAAGAAAATATTTGTGTCTTTGGGGGGTGGAGGAGCAGGAATGGGGGGTGGATTTCCTCCTCATTATTCCAGGTCTGATCACTTCATGCAAAATAGACCAGAGCTATATCCTTGTCTCTTCCTTGCCCTCTCTTGATAGCATGTATTGTTTGGGACAGGGATGGAAATGCAAATGTTTCTAATTTTTCTGCTGCTTAGATAGACCCTGAAGTGGCTGACAGCTGGAATTTGAGGTTCTTTTTTATCTGGCTAAATGACAGTAAAGGGAAATCAATAGCTGTGGGGCCAGGCTAGACACTAGCTCTGACTCTTTGCTTTGTTCAGAAGATCCCTGTAGGCTGGCTAAGTCCATAGTGTACCAGCCTATTTCTCAAGCGTTAACTCCTCTTGGGCACCATTGCTGCAGCATCGTCTTGGAGATTTTTGGCAATCAAAGCATGTGAGAGTAGCTGATCTGGTCAGACATACTGAAGCAGCTCTCCTTGCACCCTCCATCCCTCTCCTCCCCTAAGTAGTCTAAGCACAGAAAGTCCCTTGTATTCAGCTTGGGCTTTATGTGAATTAGATTTCAAACAACTAGACAAATGCAATATTTCAATGCCAGAATTAAAAAGAAAAACATGATTGTCATGAACTGGCAATTGGCAACTAAATGCTTTGGTTCCTAGGGGAAAAATCACTTAAATACATTGTACTTGAACAGCATTTCTCTTTCTCTGCCCTTTAATATGTTGGCCATAAAACATCTACCAGAGAGGATACAGGTGCTATAGATGATTGCCTGTATAGACAGGAATAGGCAGGAACCTGAACATCATATTTATTGGCTTGGCTGTTTATCCTTTAGGCTAAGGTCATACGCATTAACCTAGCCACTTCCTAGGTTTATTTTAAAAGGAAAAATAAAACACACACCTAGTAACGCTAAAATTTAAATGATCCCAGGTGTGGCATTCAGTGATCATTCAGTTAGGCTCTTGTTAAAGCTTTTGTAAGAGATTTAATTTACTCTGTAAGGCATTGGTGATTTGCCTGAGCTATCTGCATGAGGAGTGCAGCTCTCAAGGCACCATCTTCAATGTTCTCTGAAACAGATGAGCTGCACAACCAGCAGCTGAGTAAGTGCTTTCATGTGGCACTGGTACAGTATGCATTCAGCCTGCTGCATCTCTTTTGGCATGGTATTGTCAGGAGCATCTCTGGCTCTGCAAGGGAAGGCGAGCCAGGGGACTGGACTCAACAAAGGCGACAGCAAGGGAACAGCCCCAGGTCATGTTGAGGGCACTGCAATGCCTAGGATGACAGGGACATGGATGAGAGCGTGTAGAAGAGAGGAAAAATGCTGTGTTAGGGAAGTACTATAAGGAACATCAGGCAAGGCAGGGCAAGACAGACCTCTTTCCTTTCCCTGAACCTCCTCAGTAAGTTGCTCATCTGTGTAACAATGATGGCTCAGTGACAGGTGGTAGCGGGCTGGGGTGCCAGAGACGGGCTGTATAGAAAGAAACTGGAGAAGCCTGTCTTTACTAGGAGAGCAGAGGCAGTAGAAACCTGGTCTTGATTTGGGCTGTTGAACTATTTGCAGTAGAAAGGCAGGTGCTTTGCAGATTAACACATGGGAAGAAAACATAGGAATTAAGGGAAAGAAATGGGATCAACGTATTTGAAGGTAGTGGGAATTGCAGCACGTATTGATAGATCTTTTAATGGATAATTCATTAATCTGTTTTACGCATGCTTGGGCTATACATTTAGAGGTCATGTTATATTGCATACAACAAAACTCATACCATCTATGTAGGGAGCATGCTGGCAGATGATCGTACTTCCAGCCTGGCTACCAGTGTTACTTGCTTGGAGACAGCTTCCACTAGGTTGCGTTAAACATCAATTGTACAACCATCATCATGTAAGAGAACTGTACCTGAATGTTGGAGAAAAGAGAGTAGAACATGGAAAATATCAAAGGAAAGAGCAAGCATTTTAGAGAAGGCAAAATTATGAGGTCCACAAAAGCATGAATAATAGTGACATTTTATTTTCTTTGTATAAATGACTTTTAGACTAAGGCACTTCTATCAAGTTCCCTAGAGCTGTATTAATTTTCCAGTTCTGCCACCAGCTTCCAATGTGCTTTCACAAGCCACTTAATTTCTGAGAATATATAAAATATATATGTTATTAGTTTCTAGAAATAAAAATATGATCACTAGAGTCCTTTCCTCCCAAATCCAAACCCCATGACCTTCCTGAAAGTAAATCTCTTTTTGAGATTTCAGTATTCTGAAGAGAACTGAGCACAGCTTAAAATCCACCCCAGCCCCCCTTCGGATGCATGGGGCCATCTTTTCTACACAACTCCTGGCAATGCCAGAACAGTCCTTATAACACACTGGTTTGCTACTTTCACTGTAGTGGGCAGAGCCTCATCACAGCCATCCTCTAAAACATAAAGGGTGAAAGCAAGTTGCTTTTCCTTAGGTGTGGCTAAGCCATGTAATATAAACAGAGCTCATTTTTGTCTCTGCTTTTCATTTATCCCTAAGAAAAATACTGCCTAGTTATATTTAGCATTCCAAACTAGTCACGAGAAGGGGCACTGGGCAGGGTTTGTGGTTTCTTCAAGCAATCTGCTGATCACACCATCTTGGGTAAGTCATCCCCTACGCACAACCATTAATCCGCTGTGCAGTGAATTCTTTGGGTTTGCTTCTTTTTTAGAGGTAAGTAAAACTCCTTTTCTTTGTTGACAGAAAAACCTTACCTAGCAAGACACCCAGGCTTGGCCAGGACAGAGTATGCCTGGCAGGTCTTTTGTTCCCATCTCAGAGTCCTCCAGGGAGCTGCCCACCACCCAGGCCAGAGCTCCTGCAAAGCTAGCTCTTTGATCAAAGGAGATCAAAAGTTTGGTGCAAGCTTTGTCCCTTTTTTAGCTTCTCTACAGCACAACTGGTCAGCCATATAGGAAACAGATATATTATCTTTCCCTGAACAGTGATACATCAGGACTGTTACCCATGGGCTGGGGGGCTTGCAGAAGCAGCACAATGCCACCAGGTGATCCTCCTGGGGTGAGGTGGTTCGCAGGGTGCCCACAGTAGCAGTTACAAGCCAAATTTACTCATGAACATTTAATGCCATTACTTAAATGTAGAAGTAATGCCAAAAAAAGGCCTGGGGTTATGTCGCATACATTGAGGTTCCTCAGGCTTGCAACTAGCAGGGGGATTCCTCACTGTTTATATCAAAGTATTTCTTCTAAAGGAAGGGCCATCATTGATGCAGTTTAAGGGATTCACCTGTAAAACCAGAATAAAGCCTGTTGAGAGATTAGAGAACTTCAAGAACAAAGAAAAGAGCAGCTGTTTTCCTTTGTAGGTCAAGATAAGAATCATATTTCTACTTTCAGGAAACAAGTTTAATTTCTAAATACCAAAGAACAGGATGAATATTTTTCTGACCAAAAGCAAGCTAACTATCTCTCTGATGTGGTGGGTGTGCTGATTATTACAGGTAGTCTCAGTAATCAGTATAGGGCCATCTTAATTTTTCTCTCCTGAAGCAAAAAGAACTTTATTATCTGTAGTTGAGATGGAATTTGTTGAAATGGAGCTCAATAACTACTAAACAAACAGGCCAAAAAATGAATGAATCTAGGGGAATGAGTTGAAATAGTGAGATACATCATGAAATGTGATTAATGACACCAAGGGAAATATAAAATAACATGTTTCCCTGGAAATGGGCTGTAAGTGCACAATGTCTGCACAATATTGTACATCTGCAGTTCTCTGTCCTGCCACCTAATATCCAAATTGTCTGCCAGTATAAACACAGCTGCTAAATTTCTTCTACAACTGCAAAAATAATGAATCTCTACTTTCTTCCCAGCTATTGAAGTATATTTTTACAGAGACAAATGCAGTGTTTACCCTTGTTCAACAGAAGACAATGTCAATGCCCAACGTATATGTCTTATTAACACACGTTCAGATTCAAATATCATAGATCAAAGAAATGGGATGGCTGTTTTATAGTATCCTTAGACGAGCTGAGATTTAATGTTTCTGGCTTGAATAATTTCTCATCTGGTTTCCGCATAGACATTTGCCTACCCATCAGTATAGAATCACCGTTTTAGTTGTTTTTGACCATCACTACAACTTTACTGAATCTAGCAGGATTGCGAGAGAAAGATAAGAAATCTTCTTTATGTAAACTCTGCTTTCCACATTGTGGATTGGCCTGCAGACTCTGCTGGGTAAGTACTGTGATCGGTTTCTCCCCAGCCTGGAGACATAGGTCTGCAGCAGCCGGGGGCGTGGGAGACTCCAAGTAACAATTTTCATGTTATAATACTAGCTTGGACTGTAAGAAGTAATTTAAGATAATTTACTACGTTGCATTTACTGAAACAACTTCTTTTCAGAAAATATAACTAAGGAAAACCCAAGTAAAATGGAAAATGATAGTCAGGATTTTCAAACACTGTATTCTGCTTTGTCTTTGCCTAGATGAAGAGAGCATAAATGGGGAAAAAACCAAAACCTGAAAGAAGAAAGAGAAAAATAAGGCTCCATAACCTTAGGAAGGGTACCGATCTATTTATATGCTTCCTGGAATGCTTAGAACATTTAGTCTTACTGGCCACAAGAAACCACTTTTGTTGTGCAAAAGGCTTCACACATGAACTGAAGCCAAAAGTTTTTTTCATGGCACTGTGGGAAGAAAAAACATTATTGTACAGTTATTGTACAGTTTTCTGAACTACAGACAGAAATCAGTCTGTAGACTTGCCTAGTAGAAACTTTCTGAATTTAAGAAAACACTGCCACTCCCCCCAGCCACCTTCAAATCATAGTCTTGAAATTCACCTCTTTTGTTATATGGAGAGAAAATTGGCACCTAATCATGATTAGACAAGGAAGCAAAGTACAATTTCTACTCTTGAGTAGCTAAAAACTATGCACACACGATCATTTTTTGTCAGCCTGTCTCACCCAACCTATACCCCATTTTTATCTTACCCATCCGTTACAACTCATCATCTGGTGTTCTGTGGGGCACGGAATATGCTTTTCTCTAGACTTGTACACGAACTCACTTCAGCCCACTTTTCCACTGGCTGCAATAGAAATACCAAAGACCTACTTTAAACATGAGGGTTTTTTTTTTTTTTTCCTGTCAGAAAGCAAGATAGATTATAAATTCTAATAAAATTATAAAAAAATCAAATTTTATATAAAAATTAATCATTAAAGACAGATTAGGAAGATTCAGTTGGTCAGCCCATCATGATAAGGAATAAGATACCACTTTATTCCTTTGTTGGAACTTCCAATTATCTTTATTTAAATTATTTTTCCAGATATTTAATTGCAGCTGTTCCTAATCTATTACTCTACCAGGCAGAACACAGCTTTTGGATACCACTGCCAATAATCACTATTGATCTGTAGTTGTGCTTGATACAGTTCAAAGTAGTGATGTGGATCAGACTGGCATGTTGGGAAGAAGGAATTGTCCAAGACCTCTATAAATAGCCAGCCCACCTATACAGCAGGTAAATATATCTGCACCCTTGCATCTGAATCTTGAAGTTCTCACTTTGAGCACTACAGCTAGAAGAAAACAAACCGAAGTGGAACTCAGACTTTCTTGCTGCTAGGCTGAAATGCACAGTTGGATCTAGGAGCCCAGCTCTCCAAGTTAGGTATGAGTTTGAGCTCCAAGTCTTCATATTTTTGCTCAATAGTTTCATACTATTAAATAAAGGCTAGAGCTGAAACAAGCAGTTGCTCCTGCTGAGAAGCTGTGTTTGCATGCTGTTCTCATCCTCTGGGCTGGCTGCAAGGAGCAAACCTCAGCAAGCACACAGCGGTGCTCTTCCAAAGTAGCATGGCTTTGGATGCCGCCTCACCGGGGTGGAATAAGGTCATAGTGCTAGGTACAGCTGTCAATTGTGCTAGAGTAAAGGCAGGCTAATGCCTTTAAAGTCTGTGGATTTATTCTATCCCACAGTTATTCTGGCATAAATCACAACAGGAATTTGACCACAGTAGCAATATGGGCAGAGGTGGACACAAAATGCAATGAGAATAGACATGTCTGATATTATGCCCCAAAAGCAGGCAGGAGAGAGAGCAGGGGATAAACAATGCAGAGGTGAGAGTCCTGCCTTACACATTCTGTCTGGAAAAGCAACAACTGAGAAGTGGCCAAGTACCAATAAAGAAGCAGAATTGAGCTCTCCTGGTTTTTACATGAGAGGCATCATACCGCATCATGAAAGAAGCGGGGAGGATTGTCAGCCTTTACTCACGATATATTTCCCTTATTCACTCTGCTTTTAAAAAAAAACACCAAGTCTCCCACATTTATGAATCTGCTAAAACACATAGCTTTTCACAAAAAATAGACAAATATGACTGCAAACTGTCAAGGTAACAAAGAAGTCTTGGATAAGGACTCAGGTCATTGGGAAGGCACCACTTACTATGAAAAGCCCTTGGATGATGCTAGGGAGAAGCTTGCCAAAATGCACTGGAAAAAATTAAGTGGCCTGATCATTACAAGAGATCAGTGTGCGCAATTCTCAGACACTTCAGTATGAGTTGCTTATGGGTACTGTCCTGTGATGGTTGGACTTGAGGGATTTTAAAAGAACTGTATACAGAAAATCAAACCCTGCACAGATCTAACTATTTCCCCTATAAGGCAAGAGGAGGGAAGGAAATCAAAAAAAAAAAAGGAAAAGGAAAAAAAAAGAGAGAAGCAGTTTTCAACGCAACTGTCTTCTTCCTGCCATAACAACATCTTTCATGTTGCCAACAAAACAAATCCCAATGATCACCACAAACGCACACCTCTCAGGAAGTCTGCCCTCACTGCTGGCTTCAAACATTTGCCGGGTTTTTACAGTGCTGAAATTATTCCTGCATCAAATCCTGGAATTACAGTGAGACACCACCCTGTCTGTGGTTACAGGCTGCACAGACAAAGCCTTGAAGAGGGTGCTGGGTGCTTCCCACGGTGGAGCAAGGCTGGAAGGGGGCTCAGGCTGTCCTCTGCTTGCCCACCCCTCGCCACAGGTTTGCCCTCCTGCCGGAGAGTGCGGCAAACCCCTCCAAACCCCGGGGCTGCCAGCCTGGGCAGCCAGTACGTGCCGGGGATATGCGTGCAGCTCCTTCCTCTCCAGTCATCCTCACTGCAACCTGTCATCTTTTTCATATAGCCTCACAACATTTTAAAGAACAAAACTGTGGGTAGGATACCTTTCATAATAATAAATAGGAATAGCAGTGCTTTTGTGAATTTAGGTCAATGCATCACCCTTAGAGCGCATTATAAATTCATCAGAATCACAGCCTGAAGAAAATTTTATTCCCTGGCATCAGCTGCTTTTAGCCATACCACAGATCTTTAGCAGAATTTAAACTCCAGATTAAGTATTGATTGAGTTTAAATAAATTATAATACGTTATAGCCAGAAAGCTGGGCTTTCACTGGTATAGATGGTTTCCCTTTTTACCTCCTTTCCCACCTCAACTATTAACAAATTTATTCACTGCATTATGACTGTAATGAACAACCAATTCAAAAACGTGTAATACTGAGGTACATACTAATTTGAGCAGCACCTTCACCTACTCTACACAAGAATGAGTAGAAATTATAAACTAGGTACAGAATAAACATATCAACTTAAAGGATTATGCGAATAGGAATAAATTCCTAAAGAATTAGCTACAGGGGAAAAGTAAACGCAAAACTGCCGCTTATATTAACATTTGATTACATTTCAGATGCTTTGTTCTTTTTTTTCAAGGTTCAACAATATCTCTGTAATGATGGCTACCAAGCAGCTGTAACACAATGATATACTCTTCTGTTGTGTTCAGTAGCATCAGCTGTTTGTGTATCCAGCACGTTATTTCTGGATGACTAAAAGATGAGCATATTATTCTAAACTATATTTAATAGGGAATGAAAACTTGCATGAGCAGGTATTCAAAATGTAACTATGATACAGTTACCACAGCCAACTGAGAAACGAAACAGGCCTAAACTTTATGGAAAAGAAAACAACAACTATCTGCTGTACTGCTAAAAGAGGACAAGAGGACACATAAGGACATATAGTTTTGTGTTTGACCTATTTTGGTTGATTTAATTTTCAGATTTTGTAAGCCAAGCTCCAGTGAGTTCCTGAGGAAAAAATTCTAACTGGCATTTTACTGTGAGTCAAACCTCACACAAAAAGTGCTTTGTGCATCAAGATAACATTAGGAGCTGTCTAGCTGCACGTACCAAAGGACCAGTTTGAACAAAGAGAAGCAGAGCTGTAATGGACTTCTAATAGTAATAATACTTTGCACTTCTGTAATGGGTTTCAATTTGAGATCTATAAGTGTTTTGCAGTGCATGACAATTAAGCCTATCGCTTGAAAACTTCAGCAGAAAACAATTATCACAATTTTACTGATGAAGAAACTGAGGTACAGAGAAGTTGAATGACCTTCATAAGATCTTACAGCAAATGGGATGCCAGTGTATCGGCAGAAATGCCAGGCAGTTTTTTAGACCTCCACTTCAGCAAGGGCACTAACTCCCTTTTCCAAACAACCTATCTGCCAGCTAAGTTATATGTTTGACTAATATTTCCCCAGCTTCATGAACAATAAAATACGTCTTTTAATTCAGAGGTAGCTTATTTCCTGTTGCTGTTCTCACCAAGCTGATGACAGGAACGTTCTTTTAATGAAAATGCAGACACTTTGCAGTATGACAGCAATTCAGACAAAGTACACTTAGAGATGAAAAGAGTGACTGAAATTGCATATATCACCATATTGCATATAGACATACAGTGTGACAAACTTGAGTCCAGTTGACGTGGTTAGCAATTGCCCATTTTAAGAAACAACCTTAGAACTTTACCAGTAATACTCTCTTCAGACTGTACACCTAGCAGAATCATGGCAATCTTTTCCCTCCTAAGTTGTTCACTGTGAATAGAAGTAGCAAGGTTTGAATCTGACTGGTTTTTTTCTAGTTACCACTGAACAGCTGTCATATTTACTGCCTTCTTTCCATTCTCTGCTAAGAAAGATAGGATTGCTTTTTTTCTGAAAAATATAATGAATGATTTTTCCAAATGTCTCTTTTTGTAGTTAGACCTCACACTGCAGTTAGAATAACCCAGCCCTTCTTTGAGGCATTAATAAAATCAAGAAACAGTAGAGTTAGAGTTTACAGTAGTGCTGTACATTTTCACCTGCCTAGACCCAGCTTAACTACCACTGAAATCTTCTTGGTGTTTAACCCCATGGAAGCCAAGCTTCTGTCTGGCCAAGCAGGGTTTCTAGTAGCACTAGTAAATGTAAGTGCATTGCCGCAAGGGTGTATCCAAAGGCCTTCAGGGATTAGCACAGAAATGCCATGAAGCTGAGCATTTTGCTTAAGCCCCATCTGTGAAGAGGGCTGTATATCCACTCTCCATATGTGGCAGCCCTGCGTGAAATTGAGGAGTGATGACAGAGGGGTGAGGGATGGAGTTCAAAGATCAGGCAGTAACAGGACAGAATTACAATTATACCTATTGCACCATAAGAAGTAGTAGGACGTTGCCATTTCTATAGGGTTTCTTTACATTAATCCAGAATCATTGCTTTAGCATGGCTACCTGGGAATATGTGAGGGACCTTCTCAAGGTCTGGGTGTAACCAGTTATTTCAGGGGAATGAAGAAGACTCAAATTTGGTAATCCACACTAAAAAAATCCCCCATGCACCTTATGCTACTGTATGGTTAGATACTTCAGTCAGAGAATGAGGTTCAAGAATTATCTGCATGCATTTTCCATACATGTATCAGTAAGTATGCGAAAGCACTCAGGAAGAGAGAGCAAAAGGTGTTGAAATAGCAGTTGCAGTGCTAATCTATTAGGGTCACAGCTGAGTGGGGTAAAGATGACTAAGACTTTCATAGTTGTAGAGCATAAGTATTTTAGTGATTTCTAAAACTGGTGCCCTATTACTAAGTTACCTCTAGTTTTTGAAAGGAAAATTCAACAGTGTAGCATCTCACTTTCTCTCTTCTCCTATTCTTTAGGAGTATAACAACCTTCCAAGTCTTTGCACAGAGAATTGATATAATGTTGGAAGCCAATCCATGCAGTGGTCACTGTATCATACATCTCTGATAGATAAGAAGTCACCCTTTTCCATGTATTTATGATTCTGATCTGGTAGCTTTATATTTATGTTCTGTTGTTTTCTTTTTTCTTGAAAGCAAATTAAATTTTAGATTTATAAAATAACAGAGACTATGCAAAGACCTATGTGATGATGGCTAGTTGCATCTGAAAATTCTTTAGCCCGAAAGCCTGGCAAGAATCTGAAGGGAAGTGTTAAAGCAACCTGACAGAAATCCCCTGCAGTGCTTAAGAAAAAACCCCAGTTCTCCCTCCTCCCAGCTATACCCTGAAACAAGGTCAATGCACTAAAAGGTTCTGGAAGTAATTTTTTATAAATAAATATCCTGGGGAATTAGTGCAGCAAGTGCAACAGTCACATCTCTAAAATAAAGGTAGTCATGAGTATGTAAGCATTTCCTTTACATGTTAGAGATAGTACGCATTAGTCAATGTGAGATTAAATGCAGCTCTGACTACATGCTATGGAATAAAACAGTATTTTTTTCAGGAAGAAAACTTTGAATATAAGCTTGAATCAGCAAGTTGTTTAAGTGTACGCCTAACGTCAAGCCTGTAAACAGTCCCATGTCTTTCGATATGCTAGAGTCGCAGACCTGTGAAAGGGCAATTGTGGTCCTAACAAGTGAAGTCAATATAGCGCAGCGGTAAATACAGGAATCTCCCAAATAGGAGCTAATGCTGAGATATCAAGGCTTTGATGGCTACTCTACTGACCAGATTCAGACCCCTCGACATTCGTCTCTGATTGACTCCTGCCTATCAGGGAAAGTGCCCTTTTTACCCATCTGATTAGCTCAGATACTGCATTACTGCACAGCAATAATTAGTTTTCCTTTAAAAGGGATCAAATGTTCTAATCTCCTATGACTGCAATCAATGGCAACCATTTTCCTGGTCAAGAGGGCATGAATTACACAAATATTCACTGTAAATCTAACTAAAGCAACTGAAGAAGGGCATTTTGACTTGAAAAAAAAAATGTTCTTTTGGCAAGGATGTAATAATTCAGGGAATTTACATATTATTTTGTGACATCAATGGGAAGCTTTGACCTAGCTTAGATCAGTTTTTTGAATATGATTTCAACTCTTCCTCCTTCCACTTTAATTTTATCCAGATGAGCTTCTTGTTCATTTGCTGAAAGGAGAAGAGCATGGAAGAAAGGGGATCATTAACTCACAAATCCACTTATCTTCACTGCATCTGTGATGTTGTCCCCTAAGCAGTAGTAATCTCTTACATTCAGGAAACCTGCACAGGTTTCTCACAGGAAAAGCACAACATCTGAGCCAGAGTGTGAACACAGCAGTCAAGAACTGGAAGAAGTAAAAGAAAGCAAAACCCCAAGCTAAACAAAAACCCAACCCAAAACCTTTTAATTTCTTCTCCATCAGAAGATCAAGTAACAGTCATTTAAATGAAGAAGATATGTATGCCTTCCTCTTTTGGAGGTAATTTCCCAGGGTTTAAAATGCAGCTAAAAGGCTTACAATTCTATATTAGCACAGCCTGATTTTCAGTTTTGCTTATCACTGCCTGCCATGCAGCTGGCTTGCTTTCTCTCTTTGAAAGTTTCAGGTTCTTTACAGAGTAATTATGTTTTTAAAATACAGTTGAGAATCCTGATGTTATAATCATTTTCAGAGCTGCTACGTACATTACTAATTGTGTACATGATTCTCTTGACTGACTTCCATTGCACGTGCTGAGATTACCAGTTACCAAAACATCATTACAAATTATAAAGTAAGGAGAATGAGGGCAGCTTTATATTTCTGACTTGGTAAAGGTGTTGATAGCTTGTACTGAATGGAAATTCTTGTAAAAAATGAGGTTGGAAAATGTTCTTTTTCCTGAACTGTTAAAATGATAAATACTAAATAAACAGCTGCAATTGAAATGGTCCCTGCTGTCCAACAACTACTTTTCTAAACACCTAAGAAAGTAGCCATAAATACAGTCAAGTTTAGGTCTGATATCCAAAGTAAATAGAGAACACAGAAAGCAATGATCACTTCATAGTTTTTCCAGTGTATTCTTTTAAATTGCAAGCAGGAAGACCTCTAATAATCCAGAGCTCCCAATTCAGAAGAGATTTGCCCGGATATTTTAACTGGACATTACCAAACCACTGAAAATTACTATAAATAGGACAAATTCAGCAAAATATTTAGCCAAAAAGGAAATGTATGTGCACAAGGAGATATAACAATGGAGCAAAACTAACAAAGAGGACAATAAAACCCAAATCTTGTCTTTACATAGTAGTTTGAGCATGTTGGGAACAACGATTTCAAATACTGTGAATAGTGGTAGCAGAAAAATGAAAAGTAGATGTGTCTGGCCAATTTAAAATGTACGAACTAGGACTACAAGTCATTTTTATATATATGGACACACACAATCCCTCTCTTATCTTGAATATGATCATGACTCCAATAAGCAGACAAGAAACTGCTTGGCACTCTGTTTCTGTTAACTCCTTAGAAGGGAAAACACAGTTCACATTACAAAAATTGTGGCATTCTTTTCTTTATAGAATAATGTAAACAAACATTTTCTTATTTAATCTATTTAATGAAGTGCTATTTACTACCAGTTTGTGAAGCACTTCAGATAATAAAACCTAAATCCTTGATCCTAGTGGGAATTTTAAGTGCAAGGGTTTTTCTAAATAATGTTATCCATTAAATGTTTTAACTATGGCTTTAGGAATTTTAAGAAAGTCTCATAATTTTTAATGTCTCAATCTCTGTCTTAGAAGGTAAGTAATTTTTTGACCTACATTAACCGATTGAGACTCTTTCAATAGAATATGCAATCAATACATGAATAACGTCCCATGCATTAGCACTGAATGCACCGGAAGGTTAAAAGGTGCACAGTTTTACGATGAAGCCTTTTTTAATTTTCCCTTTCGTGATTTTTCTTAATCTGGGAGTGAGTAGATCCAATTCTAGATCCAGTACTCTAGAGGCTCAGACATTTTTACCCCATAAAATATCACATCATATATACTTTCTCAATTCCCATACGCTGCCCTCAATACTCTTTCAAAAATTCACGTCACATAACAAGGGCCATAGTCTGCAGGACAGAAGCCACAGATGGGGCATGAGAGTCTGGCAAGGCATCATGAACGTTTTGCAGAACTGCTTAGGGATTAAGTTCTGGTTTAGGGCATTTTTGAAACCAAATTTTCTGATAAAGAATATGTACAGCATGTTCCATATATGTTACCACATCCTTCTCTGAGCAGTTTCATTGTGAAGTCTGTTTTCTTCTTTAAGTGAAATATCATTACCAATTTTAAATTCAGATGGAACAGGAAGGAGAAAAAAAAGCTTTATTTCTTGCTCATATTAAGACTATTTTATCAATTTCTAATTTTAGTTCTTTTCACATTTTGTTTGTTAGGCATAACTGGGTCAACACTTTCATTCTTTCAGGTTGAAAATCCTGTCTGAAGAAAAGCAAAGTTACTTGTCATGAAGCAAAGCAAATGGCTGTGAATAATTTATAAGAAAGTAAAAATATTCTGCTTTTGAGACTTTAAAAGGAGAACAACCTTAAGTTATAAATTATTATAATTACACTGAAATATGCTCTCCATCCTCTTATTCCTTTACTCTGATTACTGCCACAATACTTTTTGCTCGAATGGCTAGCAGTCTCCTGAGCACCGCAGACATGGACCCTCCAGGCCTGTGGCCAGTGCCCTTTGGACCATGAATTCATCTGTGACTACAACCCTGCTTCAACTTGTCTCAATGTGTTCATTAGGATTCCTGCAGGTTTCTCTCTTTATAGAGAGTAACGAGCAGGTATGTGTTAAATGTCTGGTGAGATGCGAGGTGAGGACTATAATACAGCTGGGGGCTCCAGAAGAGAAAATGGTGCTCACAGGAGATTCTGAGATCGTTAGTAAGACACAACACAGAGATCCACACCCCCACTGCTCAGGCAAAAAGCAACACTGATAGTAGGTAGGTAGGTAGGTAATTAAATTCTTGATCATTGATTAGTTCTGGCTCCTAAAGCCACGATGTTCGGAAATATTTGTTGTCATAACATAAATAGGGTCTTTCTCTGTATAGAGATGGTAAAGTAGAGAAATCTGGTATATTTAAGGGACTAGTAAGATTACGGCAACTTGATTTGATGACAATTCAGTTTCACTAATGCTTTTATTAAAATGTCTGCAATGAATGTGTCAATTCTCTGTGGTTCCAAGAGAAGGAGATACTTAATATCAAACCCTGTCACTGCTTTCTTTAAAATCTTTTATACAATCTCTGCAATGCAACATCTCCAGTGTACTAATGCTGACATAAACACCGTGATTCCCAGCATCTTTTTCTCAATAGAGTTCTGGGTTTTAGGGTGAAAGTTCAGAAGCACAAGTGAAATAACTAAAATGTAGGAACAGATATATATGTAAACCAGCTTCCATAAATAAGTTCACATTAATTGTTGTGGTTGCCATTGGAGACAATAAGTTCATCTGCCTTCCTGTCACAAACATAATCTTTTACAATCCTGACCCACTTCTTACACTGGGATCAGACCGGCAAGAGAGGGAAAGGGCAGGGAGTCCACAGGTTCTTGTCAGCACGACTGATTCCAATCATTTGCACGTGCAAGATTTCAGCAATGCATTCGATATGTCCACATAAGGTGTGGTCATATACACTAAGACTATTGCTACTGATGTGTCCCCACAGGAGATACTCAATTACCAGGTCCTACAGGAGGAGTTTGAAGTGTGCAATACCTACTGCTCAGCCATCTTCCTATGGTGATCAATGACGGTTGGTGATAGCCTGAGTCTCGGGGGAACCTGAACATCTCTTGTTCTTCAAATTTAGCTCTGGCTCAGAACAGTTCTTAATATGAAACCTCTGCCCAATATTCCCTTAACTCTCCCCATAAATACCTAAATTCCTGATTGACATAGTTCTTATGTTTGTCCCCTCATTTATCACCCAGTGAGGATGCTAAAGTTCTTTGATCAAAAGTGGGTGGTGAAGTTGTCATTCATTTTGAAGTGGAAGACCTGTCTAAGTAATAGTGCAGGGGGCCCAGGCTTACTGGAAACAGTCCTGCTTTAGATCTGCATTTCTGGGGGACTCGTAATTTAAAATTTCAGCCCTCAAATTTTAGACTTCAGAAAAGACAAAGAATCTGTGAACAGATTCTGAGCACCCCAACTGATTGGCCCCAGACATACTGTGTGCCAAGTGTGCATATTATCTTTTTGTATTTTTATAAACTATTTATATTTTATGGGTGAATATTACAGGAATATAAAATTTGGATATTACAAAGCTTCCTCCAAAGTGAAAAAAAAGTTAGTCTTTTTCTCAAGGAATACCACAGACGACTTATGGCAGCTCCAAGTAAATTTCAGATTAACGTCATGGTGATTTCCCTTGAAGGGGAACTGAATATCTTCTCACATTTATGTGCTACTAAATTGTTTTCATTCTTCCACAGCTCACTATTTGTGCAAGCATCATGCGGAATATTACTGCTTCGGCCTTGCTAGGCATACAACACACCATGACGTACCAGAGAGGGAATTCAAAATTACTCTTCATTCAATTCCTTCACATTGCATGGCAAAGAGAGGAATCACATTTGCTCTGGTTGCCTGTGCCTTCAGGAATTCCTACTGATTTGACCTCATCTGACCTTCAATTCCAGGCCACCAATTTGATTTCTCTCAGCTTTGCAGTCATTAACAATCTCAGTGGAATTGCATCTCTCTACAGAAGAACTATGCTCCCAACTTCACTTTCTCTCTTCATGATCTACAAGCTTGACCCCAAACATCCTTGCTTTTCATATTTCATTCTTATCCAGCCACTTGCTATACATTTACTATAAAATGTCCAGCAACTCAAATCTGTACATTCTTGCTGTGTATAAAAGACAGATGTGCTTTGATTTTTCCCCTCAGAATAATGTATTCAACTTCAGAAATTAAGTTTATTAGCGACATTTGTACTAAGAATTAAAAGTAAACTGTCCCAAGTAGGCCACTACTAAGGATATCCAGTATATGACTGGGCGCCAGGATTTTCCGGACTGCACTTGCTGACGATCCACCAAGGAACTCTTTTCCCTAAGCTAAAAGCAGCCTTGGGCAGGTGCCGATCACACTTCTTGTGATTTTCAAAACTCCCTCTGTGATTTTAATACCCAATTCCATTAACTTCAGCACTAGGCCTGCTAATCCTGTAGGTAGGGTAGAAAATCTTTAGCTGCATGCAGGTGCTTCAGAGATTAGAATGCTAATCACTCGCATTTATCTGCTACTATCTATATAAGAAGGAAGGCAAAGACAGCAGAAGAGAGAGACAGAAAGGCTTGGATTAACAGAGAGGCATATCCATCCCATGTGCTTTTTGCCTTTTTCTGAACAAAATAATTCAATCTTCTCTCCATCAGTCTTGTCCTAAAGTTCTTGAGCCCAGAGCACCAGACAGCTTTTAACAAATGGTAGCCCGGAGAATAAAAAACACTGGGACTAAGGGGTTCCCTTGTCCTCTTCAGCAGATCATTTTCTTATTATACTATCAAATTATCAGGTTTGTTCTGGAGATTTTCATACAACCATACTTCTGTAGGAACCATGTAAGATCTACTCATAGCATATCATCTTTGGATATTCAGTGACCTTTCACTGGAGAAGTTACTGTTTCACCTGAACACCGCTAGCTATTGATCCTTCCTCCCTTACAAGGTGACAGGCTTTGGAAGACAGATAAAGGAATACTTCCCTTTCAACAGATTTTACCCCAATGTGATCAGCTATTGCACCAAGTTACCTGCATTTTCCTTCCTAGACATAGATGGGGAGAAAAAGGAGGATATTCTGTGACAATAACTGCATTTTTACTTTTTTGATCTTGATTTATGGATTTTTCAATGTTTTTTCTTTAAGAAATGATATCCAAGACTTTTTGTATTTGGAAATGTTTTCATACGCGAAGGTGGCTGTTACAGTGAACAGCTGAATCATATTGCAGAGACCACTGAGAGCTGTCAAATTAAAACCATGGCTGTCTGAAAAATTAAGGGAAAGCAAGACATTGTACAAATTAAAATGAGAACTTCTTTATACAGTGTAATAGAGAGTCACGAAAAAATTGATTTTTGTAGATTTTGGGGTGGAGAGAAATGTGAAAGGCAAAATTCAATGCCACTTATTTCAAATAGATATTTAAGAGACTGTAAGACTTATACACACATTAATGCTCTCTCGTGGAATGGAGATGTCCCCGTTAAGTGAAAATTAAGTCTAGAGAGCTTACGCTTTGATGCAAGATTTATTGGTACTGTAGCCAAAGATTTCTCACAACCTCTTGTCTTTGTCAGAAAACATTCAAGAAATAGCTCAATGCTGTCTCTCTTCCACCACACCTGGTCTTCCAGGGCTGAGTTGCTACTTGGTTTTAAACAGTTCAGTTTAGGACATGTTGCCTTTTTTTTTTTTTTTTTAATTATTAAAATAGTGCATTGACTCATACTGTTGGGATTTTTATTTTTTCTTGCGTGAGCCTAAAATGAGACTCTGTGTCTGACTCTCTGTAGCCTTGAAGGTCATATAGTAATTCACTGGTGAGAAAAGTGGGTGGGTAACTATGAGTTTGTGGACAACTCCAGTTAAACTTCCTTTGTAAAAGTACAAAGGACTGAACATGATATAAGACAGTGAAGAACTGAAATATTTACCATGATAAATTACTTGCTTTATTATAGCTGTATATTGGGGTAATTACTGAGAAAGCAATAATATAAAATGCTCGCGGATCTTAGATTAACAGAATTGCTGACAATTTTCTTTTACTTCATCCCAAATAACTTTTATTATGGCAACTACTAATATCTGTAGCATAAGAATGTGGCAGTTCTACTACTACAGGCAGAAGAAATAGAGAAACTCTCAGTATGTCATGGATTGAAACAAAGAAAAGTTGTGGGAAGTTCAGTTTTCTTTGAATGAGTTTTTCCAAACTGCATGTGGAAAACCACATGAGAAAGGATATATGTATACATTTGCAGAAAATTGCCTCTGCCTCTGTAATGCCAATTAGAGAGTAGAGATGTATCTGTTTTCCACAGGACTGTGTGTGTCTTTATAACCACAGTAGGAAATAAGGAGGAGGATGGAGATGGCCCTAAGCTGAAACTTAAATTTATTCCTGTCAGTGTTGAGAAAACTATTTGGACCCTGTTTCCCAAGTGAAGAAAAAAGAACCTGATAAGAAAAGGCTCCAGACCTCCTTGGATGAAAAACTGTTCCTGAAAACACGTTAGAAGGGAGAACTAAGAATAAAACTAACACGAACTACAAGAATTAGAAAAAAACCTCACATGAATTGGCAGGAAAAAGGTACTACTTAAAGGCTGGGGAATGTAGGGGCACAGAGAATTGACAAAAGTGAAGTTTAGCTAGTATTGCAAAGGAAGTTAAGATTGCCGAAGGATTTTCAACTGTATACAAATAGAACAAGGAAAGTAAAAGTTGCATCACCAAACATTTGAGAAAAAGAATGAAACATGGACTAGACTCATGTAAATGCATTAAAAAATTAGGAAATGGGATAAAAAGCTGCATTGATATTGTACAGAACTCTTATGCCAGATCATGCCATCAAACTACCTGGCAGAACTGATTTGCTTGACAAAGGAATTATGAAAGATTAGATGCTTCTGATTAAGACATTTGCAGGTGGTGCCACACGAGTAATTCCTAGTTCAGCTGAGGAGAAGAGTACAAGTGGGGATGGAACTGGTGGAGAGAGACACCATTGTGTTATGCAGAAAGCATAAAGCTGGACTGGAGACTCCCTAGGAGCTGAGTTTCCCCAAGGACCAGTGTGGGAACAGACGCTGTTTCATGCTTCCAGTAATGGTTGTCATAGAAAAGAGGGTAATATGTTAATGAAATTTCATGATGGCACCAAAGAGGGATGAACCGTAAATATAGGAGATACTCCAAATATCATGGAGGAAATTACAGGTAATAATGAAAAAGAAGTGATAGGAACAGTCAGAAATTCAACAGTAGAAAATTCAAAGGGAATAATGATTCTGTTAACCAAGAACATTTCAATCTGGAGTACTGGAGTGGAAAAGGATGGGTATGGGAAGATCACAGGATAGTTATACACTCCTTGTAATTAATTTGTAAAAAAGGTAAATGCAGTCCTAGCGTGTCTTAGGTGTCGTATTTCTGGTGACAAGCAAACACAATACACTGTTGACAAATTGTGTAGCATCTACAATTATAGTCACACTCAGAAAAGCGATGTTAAATTACATTACTGAAACTGTACTTATTTTGCTAAGTAAAAGAGGAACAGCACTGTTTTCAGAGAGAACTTCCACCATAAGCAGCCTGGAAAAGCACACATCCTGGTTTCCATTTTTCTCAGAGCTGACTTTATTGCATGGTCTTAGAAGACACCTACTCTCCTTTGCTCAGGTCTTGGGGACAGACTGGCTTCAGCCTCTCATTTCCCAGGTGTTGCTGCATCCTTGTTGCTGAACCACCAGTCTGCATTCCTCAGAAACGCAGAGGAACGGGAGAGTTCAGCAAGCGAGCATGTCTCTGCCTGGTTGCTTCGTTGCTCTTCCTCAAGCCAAATGCTGCAGTATGAACCGTGAGGCTTCTACTTGGGTGAGACACTTGGGTACAACTCTGCTTTCTCAGCATGCCTCATGGTGGGAAGCAGGCTCTGCAGTTCAGTGACTGCCTTCCAGCTGAATGAACTATCACGTACTGAATTTAGGAGCTTTGGTTAGCACACATGCTTATTTACCTCTGGCATTAGATTTAAATGACAAGGCAGCAAATGATCATCCTTCCCCTTGACAAAGTAGTCAGAGTAAGACCTCTGCAGCACAGCAGCGACAAGGAAGTGGAAGAGGAAAGCACGCTCCCTATCTGTGACACCAAGCCGTGTGGCTAATCGCTCCGTCCTATAAGTGGCCCCTCATCAGCACACAGCTACAGTTTCCGCAACAACTAGATCATTAATTTGGCTACCTGTTTTCACTGGCCGGCTCAGAAAACCGCACAATGCTGCGATCATCAGTGAAGTGTAAGATTTTTCTATGTGAAACAACCACCTGCTGCTTGTGTGCCTGCTCCCGGGTACTGTTGGTGAGCAGCTTTGCTGGCCACGAGGGACAGATCAGCAGGCAGCAGCAGCGGACAGGATTTTTCAGGGTGCAGAGTCAGCCTGCTGCCCTCCTTATCTGAAGTCTGATGTTGCTCAGGACCACTGTGATACAGATAATCCTTTGACTTATTTTAGAGCTGATCAACAGGCAAGAATCTGTTTCAGCTGCCACAAAAGAGAGAGTTCTTTCATAAAGACAGTACAAAAATAACTGATTTTTTTGGTCTGTTATTCCATTTATGCTCACATGCTTGTCCAGTGCACCCCCAGGTCATATAGCTCACGACCATGTTTCTTTTCTTTCCTTCATCATTAATCCGTAACCAGTGAATCTATGTGCAGGCAATCCTACATGAGACAGAGCCAGCAGGAGACAAAATGAGGCAAAGAGGATTGCATCTGACAGAGCTGTTTAAATAAATTGTTAATTTTCTTAGAATACCGGGGGACCTGTCTGTAGCACCAAATCTCCATAGCTTGTAATCTTATGAGCCATCTGTCTCCCTGTATCCTAGAGAAGGTTGTGGACTTGGGAGGATGATGAAATATTAGGATGTAAATGTTGAGGGGGTGGGAGATTATTGCAATATCTAATCCTGCATCTTGCAAGATGATGGGTTCCCTAGCCTCCCACTGTGGCGAGGGAATACAGGGTGTTCAAAATCTTCAAGGTCTGAGCCCTGAAATACACACACACTTAGCAAATTGGATCAATTTTACTGTTAGATGTGTGAATGTGTGTGCCTGCATTTCTTTGGTTTATTTTTCTTTTAAATACATATTTTACCTATTAAAAAATAAAAACCTTATAGTAGCATTTTATGTTATGTTCAACAAGCCACAATATAGAAAAAACAGCCCACTCAATCTATTGACCTTTAAGACATACTGCAAAACAATGTTTTGACTCAGCTTTGCATAGGACAGAGATTGGGTTAAAACTAACTAGCACTTATTCATTTTTTTATAGGAGGGACGTGTCTTGGATGAAAAGAACTCACATCTTCTCAGTGGGTTAGGCCATATATTACATTTACTTTCTAAAATTAATAAACTTGGTATGTAATAGGAGGTCTTCTTTTTAGTGTAAATTAAATATTCAAAATTGGGTCTGGTCTGTGGTCATGAAATGAATTTGTTTATATATCTCTCTCCTGAAAAATGATGTGACTTCTTTGAAAGACTAATAAATGTCTTCTCAACTCAAACTCTTCAGTGTAATAATTCATGTCCTCTGTGGCTTTATATCTCAAGGGAGACAATATATTCTCATGGTAGAAGATCAGAGAAGACTTTTAGGAGACCTGTGTTTCTTTTCTAGTTTAAGAACTGAGAGGTTTGAAAGAGCAGGAACTACATCATAACTTTACAACTGGCCTTCAACCACTTTTGCTTGGGTTTCCCCATTGTAGCGGTATTTATATGCCTATGTAAAGTAGTTTGAAATCTTTGCGCAAACTCTATGCAAATTTTTTGATGGGAATCTATTATGTATTAATTATAATTTACAAAGAAACCATCACACACACTTCGAGTCGTTACAGTTATTTTTAATTTTTTTCTGTGAAATGTAACTATCACATTTTAATAAATATTAAAACAAGTGCCTTCTCCCAAACTCTGAAGATTATCAACTGTAAAACGCAACACAAAATCACTCCGTCCATTTTCCTTTAGCCATCTAATTTAACAAAGCACTGAGCCTTTTCATAGAAAGTCCAAATAAGAAAATACACCTTTTACCTTAGCCTAAATCAGGATCTTAGAGCTGATTTGCCAGCTCTATGTTGATTTTTGAAATTAACTGCCAATCTTTTTTTTTTTTTTTCCAAATATATAACTGATTGATATAACTTTTATAAGACAACTATCAACAAGCCTCTAGGTAAAAGAAATGCCACAAATGATCAGCTTCACTGAATTGATGAAAAATCTTCAAAAGCAGGTAAGAAATGTCAATTTTCCCCTTCCAATAAACCCCAGTGAAAACAGCTCACAGATGCTTAAGGTCACTAGAGGGGCTGCTGTCATTTCATATAAATATATACAGATATGTGCTGTTACTTACAGCAGTTTCCAGACTTTTCGAGTTCCTTCTCCTGTATGAAAGCTTTTCCTTTCTGGAATTCCAAATTATACCAAAAAAAAATCACACTAAAAGAAGATGCCAGAACATCAGCTCCTCAGCTAAATAGCACTGGTGAATGTTGACATATATCAATGTTTTGGTGTGATCCCAGAATACATATAAACAAGTTTAACCAAGAATCAGACTTACTATAATCTTTATGAATACACAATGGAGTAATGCAGAAATTTACAGTGTAATTAATGGGCCAATAACTAAAATAACTTTGTAGCTTTGATAATTTAGAAATAAGTTCTCTAAGGGACATTAAAAATGGATTCCAGACATTTGTTACAGAATAAATCATGTTCTAATTCCTAAATTGGTTCCAATGCACTAGAAAGCACAGGGCGGCACACAGCAAATGATGTTCCCAACCTGGTCAGAGACTCCAAAACAGAATTATCAGTAAGTTATATAAAAGCACTCTCATTTGACCCTTTATTCGCATACTCTTTATGGAAATAAAAAGAATTTGTCTTTATCTGAGAAGTATCCATTTTTAGAGCCATTAGTTAAAATCCTACTAGCTTTTTGAAAACAATGAGTATGCAACTCAGAAGAATACAGATTCTTTTATTTCTATAAAGTGTTGGAACATTTTATAATCTCTTTCTTCTAAATGAAAGCAACAATGAACTCAATCCAAACATCCAGTACACAAAACCAGTGTCCTATTAAAAAAAAAAATAAATCTAAATATAAATTTCTGTATTGAGAAGAGGCTTTTCAATCATCACTACTCCAATCTTGCTACTTGACAGCTAAAGGCACCTCCTGGACACACATCTTAACTTTACCCATGCTATTCTACTGCAGAAAGAAAATTGCTAATTAAAAGGATCTCAGTGTATGGACGAAAGAAGAGATGGGAAGAGAATATATATTTTCACCTCTACAGGAAATATTCAGTCCAAAACCAAAATAGCGCATCATTATCCTGCCTGGGGTTTTTTTCCCACATTTTCAGTATGTATTGGGTCTGGCTGAGACAGAGTTAATTTTCCCCACAGCAGCCCTCATAGTGTTGTGCTGTGTGTTGGTAGCTAGCAAGGTGTTGGTAACACACCAGTGTTTGGGCTATTACTGAGCAGTGCTGGCACAGCATCAGGGCTGTCTCTCCAACATTTCCACCCCCTCACCAGGCGGCTGGGGGTGGGCAAGATCCAAGATCTTCAGAGGGGACACAGCCAGGACAGCTGACCCAAACTGACCAAAGGGATATTCCATACCATATGATGTCTGCTCAGCAACAAAAAGCTGAGAGAAAAGAGGAGGAAGTGAGGGCATTAATTGTTTACAATGTTTGTCTTCCGGAGCAAGTGCTATGTGTACTGAAGCCCTGCTTCCTGGGAAGTAGCTGGACATCACCTGCTGATGAGAAGTAGAGAATATTTTTATTTTTTTTCTTCTATGCACAGCCTTTTGCTTTATTAAACTGCCTTTATCTTGACCCACGAGTTTTTTTTCCATCTTATTTTTCTCTCCTCCCTGTCCTGCTGACAAGCTGAGCGGTTTGGTGGGCCAAGGTCCACCCACCACACAGTATTTGTTTCAGTATGAGCTTGGTGGGAATCTAGATAAAAACTTTGGCATGTAATTGTATAAAAAATAATCCTAGACTTAGGTCAACTCATGAGCCAGATATGCAAGCTTCTTTTAACCACTTTGGGTCCCATCTAATAGGAAAAAATAAAATACATACTATATTGCAAGTTGACATATAAATATCATAGAAGGATTTTTCTTGACAAGACATAAGGACACGGATATGTGTTCTATTGTATACAGAAGATAGTGCTCTTTATTGCATCGGATTTTTAGGCAGAGTAAACCAAAAAGAAACTATCAGAAAACTTTAATTGACTTACTTTTCTTTTTATAGACCTTGATATTTGTATTAGGCAATTTCCTTACTCAAATTATTGACCTTATTTTTATACTATGATTTATACAATAGTGGCTTTTTAATTTTCTTTTTTAATTTTTCTTCTTGCCTTGCATTTTAGACAGGACATGCTGCAATGGCTACACGTTAGCAAATACTTGCAGTTTGAACTTTCTGTAAGTTAACATTTTGAGAGTTGAAGACAAATATACTTTCAACCCAGCATTGTTACTCACATAAGGTATCCACATAGGACTAGCAGATATGACCAGAACTTAGAGCTGACGCATGCTCAGCTGGAGGTCAGGCAAGGTACCCTACATTTAACTACCTAAATTGCTGCTCTTGTGTTCATACAAAACACTTGCATAAAAGCTTCTGGTCCAAGACATCAGTGATTTCAATGGTGGTATAAGAGGGCAAGCAGAATAATTGACATTTGTCTGCCAAGTTCCAGTGCAGAATTCTATTGGGACACGAGTAGAGATTTATGTAAAAGGAATCAAACAGAATCGAAAAAACATGAGATGGAGGCGGGATACTCAGCTGCACGGGAAAACACATACCTAGATACATGATTTAACAGTGATCCATTACCAGTTTCAATTACCATTTGCAGGTGCCCAATATTGTTTTTGACTGTCACATTTCCATGTGCAAAGTAGTTCATTATAATACCCAGTGCTAAAGATTCTTGTGTGCTCAGGTTTACTTTTAAATTCTGTTTTCATGCAATTTTTATTCCACTATAACCCTTTTAAGACTCACAGCGACACTGGATCAGCTGTGACTTTGAGTAGAAAGAGGATTTCAAAAGGGTTTTCCCCTCTTGAAAACCTCCACGGACACAGACCCCCCATGGTGCCACTGGGCAGCCTGCTCCAATGCTGCTCTACCCGCCTAATGAAGAATTTTTTCTCAATGTCCTGTCTAAACTCTGCCAGGCTGCAACTTGTGGCCACCACCCCTTGTTATACCACCGCTATGACAAGAAGCCTGGGTCTGTTGTCTTTGTAACTCCCCTTCAAGTAGGGTTTGGTTGCTATTAGGTTGCCCTTACCCTTCTCTTCAGTTGAGTAAACTAGCTATTCCTACTAAAACCCAAACTGCAGTTCCCTCTGTAGGGTAAGTAAAATAGAACAACACTTTAATATTTAATAACTGAATCATCATTTTTTCTGTACTTTTAATTTTTTGTCTTGACCAACAATGGACGTAACCCCCTGCCCAGAGCCTACTCGCAGCAACAGGCTTGCTAATAGGCGAGTTTAAACATAATGTTCCTGTTTCTAGTAAGAGCACAAGATTTTCAGTTTAACTTACTATACCTAACAGTGTTCTTTGCCATAGGCAGTTAATGCTGTTCTTTTGTAATTCTATCCATAAAAATGCTACATCCCCGAATTATCATCATCAGAAGTTGACAATCTGCCATCTTTCTCTTGGAAGTGTTACTTCTCTGACATGTTATAGGATGATAGCAAATGCCTGGTTCTAAGAATTCACAAGTACATTAAAGTAAATCTTACCTTACACCAATGTGAATACAAAGCTCTTGTGGTGTGACTTGCTGTATTTTCTGTGTTGCTTTCAGATATTACAAACTAAACTGGATCAGGCTGGATTAGTACTTTCAGAGATTACCAGCGACTAAATTCTTCATACATTGGTACAAAAGATAATTAGTTATTTGAGAATTTATTCCTATACGAACATCCCAAAATCATCCCAGGATAGGGTATGCTACAACATGCTGCTCAAACTGCCACCTTTAGAGAGAACATAAAGCAAATGTCCAGATAAGATCTGATTGCAAATACTACGACGTTGGTAGCTTTCCAACTGGAAGATTACTATTTTTAAGACAAAAAGTAAACAAAATAAAATCTGAAGGTAGAGTCTTGCTCTGTTTTGAAACTAAGTTTCTCACGGCTTTTGTTCTCACTGTGCAGCGCTGCAGGAGTTAATACCAAGATGCCCTCCTGCCTGTTGATGGCTGCCAGGCTTGCTACGGAATGGCAGGACCTGTTCTGCCAGAGAAGACCGCCTGTAAAAAGGCTCACCGAATTTTGTGCCATTTTTCACTTTCACACCTTTTCTAGCCAGGCAGAATTCTAAGAAAATCACTGCTGGTGGGGGAAAAAAAAAAATCTGAGACACTCTATTGTAGAAACTAACTGATATGAACTTCTTAAAAACATCTTCTCCGTTCAAACTAAAGGCTTGTTAAAATAAACCTTTCAACCTATGCCCATGCTGTCCACATGGGCTTTAAGACAGGACATAGTAAGTATGCAGAAGGACGTGAAACTCTAGACCAGCGAGGCCGTGCACGGCAGAACACCTGGCTGCCCTCCCTGCAAAGGGTGTATGTGCAGAGGGAAGTGGGGGCTCTCGGCAGGGCGCTGCCCCTCGCAGTGCCCCTGCGACTTCCTTACTGAGGTGAGGCCGTTCATGTCCTCTCCTCCCTTCTCAGCACTGGGCTCTCACAACATAGTCATCACTAAAAAGTCTCTACCATATTCCTGTAAACAATTACAAAACTAAAAAGGCAAAGGAAGCCGTCAACCTGTACGATGCCAAAGCACTGTTTTTTATTAATGTAACAAAATCAATCACAGTGAAAAAGTTCCAGAAACTTTTAAATGCAACGCTCAATAAAAACAAGAATTTTGGCAGGACCTTGGCAAATAAAAACATTAATGCTATGAAGTCGCTCTAATCATGTAACAGATGGATTTTTCTGTTTAGTTTTCATCATATTACAGGCATATTGTTTATATATTGCCTCCTGGCATATCTTTACAAGAGAAAGAAGGTGCCACCTTTTACAGAGGAGGCATATTTTTATTAATCTGTCTGTGCCCATGGGCAGTCACTGCTTATCCTGGGTCATCTTTCCTCATGATCTTTTGTGACAATCAGAGGATTTCTTTCTAAAAAAGAAGCTGTAAAAATCAGAAAAATTTAGTCATGTCTCAAACGCAGCTGACTGAAACCTCACAGTAGAAGATGAGAGTGCAGAGGACAAGCCAGATTGTAGGGTGGTGGGGAGTGCTGTAAAATGTTTTCTTTGTAAATCAGATAAAAGACATGTTTACAAAAAAAAAAAAAAAAAAAAAGCCTTCCATAATATTAATTTACTATAGTAATTCAAACTGAGCTGTGATTTAAGAGCTCTGCTGCCTCACCGAGAAATACTCTAGCTCCCAAGCCAATACTTTGTCTTTAGTTTGCCTTTTGGGATTCAAATAAACTATAGCAAAAGACATTTTACATATCCTTGATTCAAGCTGTTTCTTCCTATTGATAGCATAACTCTTTAGTCTTCCTTTTGCTGCATTTGAAGGGACTTTTAACTTTCAGTACTAATTTATTTCTAAGTTTTAAAATTCATGTTAGTAAAGAGTTTTTAAGAAGTAATCACTGTGGCAATTCAAATATCATCTATGTTAATCCTAACAAACTGCATTCAGATAACATTAATGGGCTGATTTACAAGCAATAAAGCAAGGATGGGACTATTCTTAATTTATCCCGCTGTGTTCAGATATTACCACACATATGGCAGAGGAGATTACCAGCAGTTCTGAGACCCCCACGATTCTTCAGGCATAACAAAGCAGATTAATGACAGAGTAATAAGGTCAGCTCAGGTATAACACAACCTTTTCTCCTGGATTACTTCAAGGCTAAATTTGGCCCAATTTAACACAATATTTCATTTTACTTGCTGATTTGGGTCATTGTCTTAAAGCAGAATAGTAGTGAATTTTATGTCTAAAGGAGATGAGGGATCTGCAACCCAAGAGATTAAATCTCTCATTTACTCTCTCACCAGTTCTGGTTATAGATAACAAAAGCCAGTACTTGCCTTCACAAAATTGTTGAGAAGAGAATGACTTGCTCTCCAGATGTAAAAGTTAAAAGTAAAGCAGCACATCTGAAGCACAATTAAACAAATACAGGAGATAGCACAGGCAATATTTCTGGTGAATTTCGGGCCATTTGGGAAGAATTAAACCAATCACATGTGCAGCTGAAAATAATTAATCTAGCTGCTTTAAACAGAAAAACTGCTCATTGTCATTGTGAGAAAGAAATGAAGACAGAGAACAGTAGGTGAAAAGAAGCTAATAGTGTATCTGATAACACAACTCTGTCCCAAATGAATTCACTGTTAGAGAAGATAGTTATTACCTATAAAATTAAAGGCAATAAATATAATATAAATAGTGCTTGAGAAAAGCTGGTATATCTCCAAGATTTCATATACAATCTCTAGTTGTTTTCTGACAGATTAATTATCTCATAATAAAACCATAAAAACACTTAATTAAATGCAAAGAGAAAAGTCGTGTACTCCCATGTAATGGGAACATCAGCAGTGATAAATGGTGTGCAGCTGTAGTGAATACATTGTTATACCTGCGTCTATTGGAAGGCAAAAAGAAACAGGTGTGGGCTATGGGGTAAGGAAGGGATTTAAGGCAAAGGGATCAGGTTTCTAGGTCAGGGATAATTTCTGACATGTAATTTCTTTGTTGATGGTTATACTGATTTATAAGTCTACATAACAAAAATAAGACTCCCTTCATGGCACTGTGGGAGACTGAATTCCCCATACTTTGTACAGCCCTTTGAGTTGGAAAGTGCTCTGAAAATTAACCTACTTAGTTTACAAAAAATCCTCTGTTACCTGGCTCGCAAACTGACTTCTGTGCCCAGTTTTCTAAATGATCAGGTAAAAGACACCAAAAAATGAGCTCTGAAGTTAAAGGCAGAGGGGTAGATCCTTCACTTTCCTATGCTTGCACCAACTTCAGCTGCCAGCCTTTACTCCCTCTTTTCCTCTTGAGATAGACACACAGACATTTTTCTGACTGTAGGAAAAAGACAGCTAGCTTGGGTCAGTGCGCTTGCCTTTCCATTGAGTGATCTATGTTAAAACCCACAGACAGACAAGGATGCCCGTGATAGCACTGTGGCCTCTAGTAGTTATTAATCACAGGTGAAGTGCTATTGCCTTCTGCATGCTCCAGCCATGCACCGCGTGATCAGGCATGACAGGCAAACAGAGGCTGTGACAGCGGTGTATATAATTGCTCCCATATTAGAACACAGGGCTCCATTTTATTAGTGCGTACTCTCACTAGGAAAGCAACTGTCCATTATCAGTGCAGGAATTAAGGGACCCTAATGCTAAAGCGCAGCAGTACAGGTGAGATGGATAAAGACAGTAGGTAGTGGGAAGCCATGGCAGAGCATCAGGGAAGCGTTCTGTGCTGCTCACATGAGCTGAAGTTATACTGACCATAAGCACAGGAGTGACAACTTCACGCGAGGCTGTATTGGGCTGAAGTATGCTGGGGAGGAACTCACATGGATATCACCTGGGGAATGGTGACCTGCCTCACATTCTTACCTTTGGTAAGGAAATCTGCAAGCCCACAGAGTGTTTCTGCAGGACCCTGAATGAAGGAGGGATCCTTGTCCTAAAAAGAGATTTATTAAGCCAGATGAAGACTAATGCAGAAATCAAAACAAACCGTTACAGTCACAGATATTGGAAACTCTTATTTCCACTGTGTTGTGTGAGGGAGTCAGAAGGCTGCCTAGAGATTCAAAAGAGGTGTTATGCTGGAGTGCCTTCTGCCCCTGCTCCTCCACCTGGAACATCTAATATATCTTACTGTCACTGCATAACCTGCTATAGCCTCAAGAAAATGTTCAGGAAGCATTAACGTCTGTAACCAAAGCCTTGAAAATAAGGCATGCTATTTTGAAGTCCAAGAACCTTTTAGGAAAAAATCGTTGATTAGGTTATTTTGCGCAGTAATAATAATGTGCATCACGATTTCATCCTTTCCAATTCATTCGGATTTTAATGAAATTTTTAGATACATGAATTATCAGTTTCAGAAAGGTGGAAGATTAAGACATTGCAATGTAAACAACAAATTATTTCTTAGGCCAATTCCCTATATTTTCTGTCTTAAATCTTCCAGATCACTAGAACTGTTACCATGAATGACTACTTAGCCAAAGATGCTACCTTTAAAGAAAAGTACCTTTCCTGCTGAGAGAGGACCGAGAATTATTACAAGAGAGATCACAGGACTTCCTAAAGCAGTGGCTGTGGAATGAACCGAAATGCTCACAGCACGTGAGCAAAAAGTGTGTTGAATGGTTCCTGATGGGCTTTGTTTTGCTGTAGATAGACAGGAGGATGGGAGATGTTTAGAGTTAATCAGACATCTAGACTCAGTAACCAAAATTAAACTTTTATGGAACTATTTGTTTAAACCAAAGACAATGACATTTCCGAGATCTTAAAGGCTTGATTATCACCAACCTGGTGCATGCTTATGACCCTAATATGCCTTTGTATTTCTGTTTCTTTGGCATAACAGAATAAATGGCATTGATTCTAAACTGAGTGGGGGACAACAGAAAGGGGAAAAGGAAGGTGCATATGGAAGGAAGAGGTTACTATGTCATCTCCAGAAAATGTTGACTTATAATGCAAAAAGGTTATAAATATTAGTCTTATTACAAAGTAAAATAAAATTGAAAAATGAAGTATCCAGAAATTCAGCTGAGGCTCCACCAGCTGATGATACTTCTCAGACTGCTTGATGAATCCTTCCTTGCTCAACTTTTCATCCCCTTGCTCAAAGTATACCAGTTCTCAGAGCCAACTGTCCAGACACAACATGCTAATGCTCTCTGCCAATGCTGACCACTACCTCATCCACAAAAAAGGACTATGTATATCTATAGTCTTCTGCGGGAAGGAATTCAGGGCAAACTTGAATTAGCACCATATTGCAATGTCTAGCAATCTGTCCCAATTCTGCAGTGAATCCCTTCACCTGCGTTAAGAAAATTCTTACTGCTAAAGTTATTTCTATGGCCATGGAGGAGTGCAGCACATTTTATTAATTCTGTTACTGGATTAAAGATTTTGCAATGTACTCTAAAGCACTTGAGGATTTTCTTATGAAAGAAAGCTATAAAAGTGTGTTTGAAATGTTTCTCCTCTATGACAAGCAGTTGTACTATAATGGAAAAACTACAGGGTAAGAGCGAGAATTTATTAAGCTTTATTATGTTGAATAATGTTTAGATTAATAACAATTAGATGGAATAAAAGCATGATGTGAATGTGACTAAAAAGAAATATTTAAGCCATATGGTAGTTATTAATAAGTCAACATAATTTTTGACAGCTATCCAAATATCTTAAGAACCTTTTCAAAGTCATGGTCCATGTAGATGCAAAATCTGTATTTATTTAAATATTGCATATCAAAAGAAAGATAAATATGCAAAATCTAAACACCAAAGTATGTGTGTATTCTAATGAAAACAAGTTACCCAACGTGGAAGTCAGTGGAAAGTTTTTGATGGTACTTTTGAGAGATTTTTAAAGATTCTTGTGTGCCTAAAGACACAGATGGATTCGTACAGGAATTCTTAAAATGTTCTAAAAGACCTACAGGATTTATGTACCTACCAAAAATCATTTATGAGAAAAGTCCTTGCTGATGATTTAGTGTGCAATTACTTAATATTACATACTTTCTACTTTAATTGAAGTCTTAAGCTCTAGTCCAGCACTCCATTGATTTAGATAGTGCCCAATACTGTTTTACAGGATGTTTATAGCTTTAGGGCCACGATGTCTAGCACTAACATAGAAACTGAATAATAAAACTCACCTGTCTAAATTATACATGGCTACATTAAAAATAGAGACAACCCAAATGTCACTGGCATCATTAAATACTAAACAGTACATTCTTTCAAAACTGGAATTCGTTATGTATTATATTGTGTGCTCACAGACACCATATATGAAATAAAAGGTGCTTACGCTTCATTCACTTTCTGTCATCAGGTTATAGTACGTACATTTCTGACAGAATAGAACAGGTCAGTAAGGTATTATATGACAGATTCATAGCTGTTTTCATAGCCTTCTGCACAATCTGACTAACAGAACGGCTTTGCCAGACCAGCTAAAGGTCTCATCCCCAGACCACAGGGAAGCCAGTAGCCACGGAGAGCCACCACAGGAGGTGAGGCATCTCAGAGGTACACAGCAAAAGGACAGCAGGCAACGATCACTATTTGCAGCAACAACAATTTGTATTGGATGTAAAGAATCAATTTTTCATAGTGCCCATACTGTCAAAAGTTAAGCAGTGGAGCAGATTGCCCAGAGAGAAAGCACAACCTCCATCCTCAGAAATTTCCAAACTCCGGCTGAACAAGGCCCCAGCCTACCTTTGAAGCCGCCCCTGCTTTGAGCACAAGGCAGGACAAGATGACTTTCAAATGTCCGTTCCGATCTTAGTTTTCTATGATTTTTTTTCCTGAGAAGCCTCCAAAGGATAGAGGAGATCCTTTTGCCCAGTCCTCACCTGGGTACTGACTAAGGCTTGCCCAAATACTAGAAAGTTTGGTAAGAGTCAGCAGAGCACTCAGCATGGACACAAAATACCAGAAGCCCCAACAGATGATGTCATTTTTAAGGGAACAAATTTAACCGCTAATTTGAAATAAATAACCAAAATGTTAAATGTGGCATTTGTCCTTTTACAATATGTTTAAAATTATCTTTTTCTTTATTGTGTGTCTCAGTATGAACAACTGAAACATTACTGGTTTTTTTCTGTGCCAAAAATCTGTTAGTTTTTTGATTACAGAACAGGAACTTACACTTGTGCTATACCATCTCTATGACAAAATCAACTTTTTAGTCACGTGGGAGAAAAATAAGCCATGGGAAAAGTAAGAAAGAAATTCAGTCTTTGGAGATCTTAGTTTTAAATACAGAGTAAAACTAATTTCTTCCTCTAGCTTTCTACTAATTTCTAGTAACTTGCTGCAGTCTTTAATTAATTTAGAAAACTCCTGTTAGAAAAAAAAATGCAAGAAGCTTCAGTTTAAGAATACATTTAAAAACATGTTTATCTTTAAGCATAAGCTTAAATTCCATGAAGTTCCAAATATATATATATACACACCCTTAATATTGGGCATTTTTTCAATGCCTTTTCTGAAGGAGTATATTTGCTTCACTTTGCACACAGAGTCTGTTCCCCTCTTAAGGCTACTGATCTTACTGACAAAATGCTGCAAACCATGAACGTTCCATGCTGCTACCATTATTTTCATCTGTTTCAGTATCTGATGGCCGCTATTGTTGTCCCCCAAAATAGTGCAGTAGAAGGCTACTTCACACAGTAAAAGAATGGAGCATTGACATGAGAAAGCAATTATGTGGGAAACATCGAATCAAGCATTCCCAGATGGTATATTTATATTGAGAATAAACTGTAAGGGAGCCAAGTTGGAAGTCTGTGAAACTTCCACCATTGTTAAAGGGACACTGTCCCTTAGTCTGGGGGCCCCAAACTGCAAGGGGATTTTACAAAACTTAAGATGAAATACAAAATATTAATTAAAATTAAAAACAGTAATTTTATTTCTTCTAATATAAACATCCATCTGAAGTACTAAGAGGTCTAACAGTACTATTATGCAGGGGTACGTGGAACAGAAAATAAAATTGGATGGAGAGAAAAGCCAGGCTGAATGTTTTCCAGTGTCACAGTCTGGGCTTTGTGAAATACAGAAAAGAAACAAGAGAGTGATAGATCCCAAAAGAGGTATTTTAAAATTGTTTCCATTGTAATAAACTGCATTGTCAGGTCAGCATTTTTTATTTTTTATAAAAAGTATGAGCTTTGTTGACAGCAACCCTTTAAAGAAAGCAGTCCATTACATTAAATGTCAATGAAAAAGAATGAGTAATTGCTTAGATATAGCAACCCCAGCAGCAAGAGCAACCAAAGCAGAAAACAGATCGGGTAAGATCTCCAGACACTCTCAGGACTGTTTACATCACCAGTCTTAAGTTTCATGTAAATAAAAGCCCCCTTTTAATAAGAACAGTTCTACTTTAGTCCTATTTAGCTTTTAGTTCAATGAGGTGTAAAAATTAAAAATAATACATCTAGCAATTTTGTAATCATATTTCACAGCATATGCTTTTTCTTTCAGCAAAATTTCTGAAGACCAGAAATGGACTAAATTTGTGACATTTTGGTCTTTATTTCAATTATCCAAACTTCAAAGTATCTCTGACCCAGCAGTTTGGTCCACTTTCATCCCCCACAGAAATCAGAACTCTCTGAATTTTTCATTTGAATAAATTTGCATATTTCTCTCTACCTGATGGTTTTAAAATTTAGGCTAAAACTGAATATTTTCTGGCGTGTGTTTCCTCCAATTTGAGCAAGAATCAGAAAGAAGAAACAATATGAACATAAGAAGTGGAAAGAATAAGCTTCTCTAGACATATTTAAACCTCCCAAATATCTGGGTAAAGTTTCAAATCAGTTATTTCAGCAGAAACCGTTCAACCCATATTGAGGTAAATCTACTGCAAATCTGAATGGAGTGAATTAGAAATAAAGAATAAATATGGTGTGATGAACACATAATGCAAACTGTAACAATGTTAATATACCAGGGACCTGTGTTGTAATTGTAAATACTGTAAATATTTTAGCATTTTCATCCTTAAAATAGAAGTTTGTTAACAACAAAGAATGAAACTTGAATAGAAGCAAAACCAAAGCGACACCACCATCGTCTTGGAACTTTATATACTACTTTCAAAAGTCCTACTAAGTTACAGCATGCATGCAAAATTGTCCCTTTCTTAGTGCAAAGCATGGCTGGGCATGACTTGACGTTGCATCTCCAACAGCTCTGTAGTCATGACACTCACTTTACACACACGCACTAGCAAGCCTACCTGCTGCCTTACATAGTTTATTCACATACCCGACAGCCAAATGAAATGTTTTGTAAAGCCAGTCATCTATTCCACTTGACAAAAAAGTATGTTGTTAGAAAGATTTGAAATGGATATTAGAGAAAAGGAAGATGGTTTTGGTGAATAGCCAGAGCCTGGGACAAGTTGAGTTGTGGACACCAAGGACATTACTCATGTAAAAGCCTGGGCCCGGCTTCCCTCAGGCAAAGTTCCCAGTTCCTTCAGACATCTGTTTGATATTACCAGACTCACTAGGGAAGGATTCAAGGAGTGCAGAGCTGGCTCAGAACATCTCAGCCATGGAGGCAAAATCCAATTTTCTGGCAAAATGAGTTTAGGGGGCCAGAGGGGAAGAGGACTTGGAGGGGTCAGCTGGATTCAGGGAGAAATGTGGGACAGAGCAGTTCCAGGGCAGGAAGGACCTCCAAGGTTAGCTAAACACCAGGATGGAGAGAGGAGAATGCAATTTCAGGAGGATCTAGAGGCAAGCAGAAAGGCATCAGATGGGTCTGGGTGAGAAGGGGCTACAAGAGAGCCATGGAACACAGTGGAAGCAGACACTGGCCTCTCTCCTTCTTCCCTGCTTGTACTTCTTCTCAGTCCTCCCCTATTTGCTTGAAATAAGGGACTGCTGCTCCCGCCAGGATGTCCGAGATACCTGTTCTCCTCAGCTCCATCCTCTGCTTCCACCCCACGTGAGCAGAAGCGGCCTCCTCTTCCCTTCCATGTACCTACTGCTCACTCTCAATCCATCCCCAAGATGCTGAAAAAAAGAGAGGAGACCAGCACCAGAGGCCAGTGTGGACCTGGTGTCTACAGTGGAGAGGAAAGACTAGGGATGGGCTGAAGAGGCAAAGGCAAGTGTTGGAACAGCTTTGCAGCCAGTTGCAGAAGAATGAGAGTCCCCAGAATGAGACCCCAGATGTTCCCTGCGGGGCAGGTGGTGGGAACGCTGCTCAGAATGAAGAGGCCAGTGCTCATTGTCTCAGCCTCAGAGGGTGCAGGCAGACATGGTCCTGGCAGAGGACATCTAAGAGCTGGTAATGGACTGGAGGAAAGGTAGTGCCGGGCAGGAAGAAAATCTGATAAAGAAAATCAATCTATTGAGAAAAGCATTTTTTAGGGAGTTGCGAGAACTAAGGGAGAAAATGCATCAAGATGATAATATAAATTCCTGGAATGGATTGGTGAAATGGACTAAAAAAAGGAGACTTTGTCTATGAATAGGAAGATATCTTTCTGAGCTATACAGTGTGAATAGATAATTTCAGAAACCCAGAGACAATACGTATAATCATTTCTTCAGATGATCCCAGCACTTAAGCCATACCTAGAGAAAGCACTGTGCTGGGGAATACTTAGTCAAATGAACTGCAGGGGGCTGGCAGTATACCTGAAATTACTTTTATTTATAGCAATACTTTGGCTATTTTGGAGAAGCTTCCTGGGTATTTGTTAGTTCAGTGTCCATCCTTTTGAGTCACAAATATTATAGTAGCTAGCTTATTTTGACACCCTTGCAGACCACAGTATATCAGAATCCATAACAGGGTGATTTGTCTTAGCTGGCAACAACAACAACATTTGTGGTCCAGGGACAGCATCCGAATTATTAACACAAAATGATTGCCCACAGCCAGGCCTGTTTGGGTTTCACCAGCATTCAGAATCACCGCCATAGCCTAAAAGACAAATAAACCACTAACACCTGAACGAAAGAAGAACTGAAATGAGCACAACACTGCTTTCTTTCTCCTCCCACTGGGTGAGCTCACAAGTTACCCTAAATCACACAACTAGCATATGGCATCTGGCAGATTAGTGGTGGCACACACAGAGCTGCCCGTATCTGGCCTTTGGTGCATCACTTGGTATGTGCTGGCCAGACAGGCGCTACCCACAGCCCTGGAGAGCTCGGCTTGAGCCACGCCACGGGCAGCAGGACACAGCTGCTCACAGCAGCTGGCACCAGGTATAATGGCAGTGGCACAACGTATCCCACACCTCCCACCGAATGAATAACTCCATCGCACTCAATAGCTGTTCGTACGAGTAAAAGTTGACTGTGACCATTGTGATGTGACCCAGTAATAATTTTGCACGGACTGGTAAGGAGGAGAACAGTGGCAACACACGGCAAATAAAAAAAAAATGCAAAATCTCTGCAGCAGCAGAGATACAGCAGCGTAGTCTGTTATCTGCATAATTTTCCCAAACAAGCTATAGGGCTGCACTCAGATTTCAGACAGCAGATCTGGGTCTTCTCTAACTGAAACAAATGAGTGTTTGCCAACTACTTCAAAGGAAGTGTTTAAAAATGAGACCGTTAAACAGCTAAGGGAGCTGATGTAATCATATTTTAACCCAATTATCCTTTCCAATATGTATTTGTCAGCATTTAATCCCATCTGCCATTGTGCTGCCCAAGTGCCTAAATTGTATAGGTCCCTCAAGAGTTCTCTAGTCTTGGCTAACCTAACAAATTCTGTGCCATATGCAAATTTTAATTTGCAAATGTTCTCCCTCATTTCCAGACTCTATTAAACAACTGGTCTTATTATGGGCACTCCACAATTAATTCTTTGCCACTTTGGAATTTTACCAATTTTTCTGTTTTATTTTCTACCACGTTACCAATCTCCAATCTATGACAGCAATCTGCCTCTAAACCTTTGTATACATAGATGCTCTACTAACCACTTTTGAGAGACTTTGAAAAAACACTAAAAAAATTAAAATAACATAAACCAGTTCCTTTATTCACTCTTATGTTGACACAACAAACAGATGCTAGTAAATCTGAGAGTATTTTTCTTTTCAATAAAATATTCCTCTTTATTGCTTTTATAACTTCTTTTTATTTCTGCAGATGTTTTATTATTGTCTCTAGTTACTATTTTAGTCCATTTACCTGGGACTTCAGTGAAGTCCCCTGGTTGCCAATTTCTAGGAACATCTTTTATACTTTTTGAATAGATAGGTGCAATATCTACCATCCGAACTGATATAAATTCAGGTAATGACATATCTTATCCTCTGCCAAAAATACTCTGTGCCTCAACCAATCTAATTTAATTCAAATGTAACTACAGCCACAGTGGGAGAAAAAAATCAGCTAAAATATTTGCAACAGAATAAAAAGTTACAAAATTTAATACTAAATGACAGTTTTGTTTTTATGATTTAAGATTAAAGGCCCATGATCTATTTCCTTCTGTAACTCTGATTTGGCAAGGCATTTTAAGGTGAAAGATCCTAATTCTTATTTTCACTACAGACTTTTTAATAACATGCTTGCAGGGTGAAAGAATCGTAGTGTACATGAAAATCAGTACCAATAGGATTACACATATGCTTGAGTCCCATGTTGAGTTGAAACTTGAGAGGAAAAATAGTATCTATTTCACTTGCATGGAAAGTCTATTGATATAATCCAAAGTAGAAAAGAGTTTTCGTTTCAAGCAAATTTCTTGCAGAACAGTAACTTGGATGGTGTTTCAGTTGATGGATGTAGGTAGCTAAATGTGAGCATTTAGTCCCTGTGTTTCAGAGACAGACCCACGCTAAGAGCAAAATTTAACATTTGGATCCACAGGAATAGTTCATTACTATAAATGTCTGCAATACTAATCTAAAGAGATAATGTTCTAGTCAGGATAATAATTAACATTTAACTGACTTGCAAATGTAAAAACCAGGACCTTCAAAATACAGGCATCAATGAATTGAAAGAAACGGGCATCTAATTTTTTTTAACTATTTGAATTTCTCCCTCTAGACGACTACAGTAATGCTTAAGGGGAATGATAGCACACTGCAGTACAGCGAACAGTGTAATACATCTAGCGAATGGAGATTGTACCTTCTGTTGTGCCTGGTGTATCTTCTGTGCTCTGAGAGACAGCCAAGTTTACTGTATCTGAATAGGGAAAAAAAAGTAGAGGATTCCATCAAGAAGCTCGAATGTGAGTTAAAAGCAACAAAGTCACTGTGGTGTAATCCTTACTGCCTATATTTGCCAGCATAATATCAACAATTTTTTTCCAGTACAACCGCCAGCAAGCAAGGAATAGTACTAGACTAAACAGAACGTAAAAGAGCATAGAGAATTGGGGTCTGTGCTAAAAGAAACGTGAAACCCCAATGAATGGAGCAGGATGAATTGCAGACCATTCAGAGCAGCGTTGTAGGTTTCCCACGTGGGCACTAACAGCGGAGTTCCATGAGGTTTTGGCAACAGTACAATTTGCAACGACAACAAAAAAGGGTTTGCTGAATTAGTTAAGCGTGAAATCAACATACCTCAGACAAAAATAGCCAATGTATGTTAAGCAAAATAACTTAAAAATAAAGCACTGAATCTGAGAGGGAACGCCGTGGTTTTCATTCCCCCGACTTGGTAGGCTCTTGTTTCTTTGGACATGTAACCTGAATGTAAGTCAGGATATCCAAGGCAGAGTATTGGAGGGAAAATACGGCTGAAGAGGTTTTCGTGCCATGCATCCCCTAGGGTGGGCTGGGAGAGGGAGGAGTTTTACGAGGAAATACACCTCCTTCTCCTCCCTTCCTTTTGCTCTATTTAGCTTTGATTAATTCCTAGTAATGCGGTCCCTGCAGTCCCCAGTTTTATTTGCTTGTTTAATGTTGTTGTGCACAGAACACAGGTGCCTGTGGTTTTTCAGGGACAAGAAGTTAGCTTTGCAGGAAATCCATCTTTTCCCTTTCCCCCTCAACTAATTTTCTTCTAAGGTGAAGAGAACAACAATTGCCTTTTGCTGGCAACTCAAATTTGTTTTGTTTGGGCTTTTTTTCCCACTTTCCTGCATGCTACTCTCACAATATAAATATTTAGATTTTTTTGAACTTCTGTTGCATGTGGCATGGCCCTGTGCTCAGCACAGAGCTCAAACAGGGAGGGCATGGGAGAAATTGGGGGTGAGAACAGGGGCTGTAAAGTATTCACAGGCCTTTCATGTTCAAAAGTCTACTGCACGCAATGCATTGCAAGCATCACACATTTTAAATGAGACAGAAGCACTGCCCAGGCCTTCAAACAGCAGAGACGCAGAACTAACATCAACTATCAACAGGCACAGCATTTGCAGGGGAAAAGATGCAGCAGGTTTGGATCTTTGTTTTAAAAATTAAATAATTAATTTTAAAGAAATTCTCTTCCAAGAACTTTTCTGGGAGCAGCAGAATTAGCTGGAAACCTTTCAGACCTGCTGTCTTTTCCCAGTATTGTCAACCAGGAAGCATTTAGTTTACCACATCTTAAAGGCAACGTAAGCTGGTAATGGGGTCCAGTGTCAAGGCTTATGCCTCAGAAATAAAAGATAATGACAGTAGGCCTTGGGATGTTGAATAAGAAAAGGAACACAATGGCTCCCCAAAATATGGCTTAGCTTGGTGGCTTTTCTCATCAAGGACTTTGCCATCTTGCAGGAATAGGGGTATTTTCTTCACAGCCATCAGTCTCGGGCTCCATTTCCCCCATGACAACTCATTTTCCTTCTGCCATATCCATAGCTATGTCGCTAGCTCCTGTATCTGCTCCTGACTAGCACCGTAACATTTTCCTAACTCAGCAGGACTGAGCAAGACCCTGAGTACCAGATTTCACCAAGACCAAGGTAACAGTGATACTCACTGTGCCACCCCGTGTAGCCCCAGCTGTACAGCGGGGCTGTGGCTACTCATCTTTTGCCTTTGCCACAACTAGGGCATTGGAGACACTACTGAAGGCAAAGTTCTCCAGAGAGAGATGGTGTCTCCTGCCAAGCCTGGCTGAAAAGGTATCCTGGTGTGGTGGAAAGTGTGATCAGTTGTCTGGCATTGTGAAAGCTCACAGCTCGTGCTGCATTAGAAGTCAACATTAATTGTCTTCTGTAGAGTACACAGAAATGAAACTCTCTTATCAACATAGTAACTAAGAAATAATAACAGCAAAGTTTGAATAAGAGAACAAGATGCAGTGAAACTAGCCACTGAAAGTTTCTAAAGGCAGAAGATTATACTAAAAGATCAAACCATCATTAAATTACTTCAGTAATGAAATGAATGAATTCAGAAATGAATGAATACAGTAATTTCTTACCCAGAAAGGATGCTGCTATAGGAACAAATATTGCATTCACATGTGAAAATAAATTCCTTTATTGCTCACTTCAAAAGTATTTTGGAATTACTGAGTGTTACAAAGAGGAATCCGAAAAACAACCCATGTTAGACAAATAGCCACTTATAGGACTAAGTTTTCAGTTAATTAAGGAAAAGAAGAGTCTGACATCAGAAGATCATATTCCAGTAACTTGACAGAAGAAAAACAAAAATGTCATTTTTTGGGCATTGAGAAGGTCAGCTCTTTCTATTGCAGTAGATCAAACATCTCAGCTTTAAAGAATGACAGAGAAAATGAAACTACAAGAAAGCGGCCAAAAAGCAATTTGATTATATGAAAATACCAGCAGCAAAACTGCAACGATACTTCCATTTTGGGACTAGCAAGACTCCCCCTCTTAGTTTGCTAATTCTCCAGAAATCCTAGCCAAAAATTTTCTTCAGTACAACTGCTTATACTAATATAAACACACAACACATATGTACAGTTAGACTTGTACAAGAAATGATTGGATACAAAACTGTCCACTCCCACAAACTTTACCCTCTAATTCTCCAGGGGGCTATATATGGAAGGAGTATTTACTTTTCCGCAGTGGTGTAAAATTAAGTTAGTGAAAATGAGAGTTGGGCCCCGATGCTTCTCTGAAATTTGCTGTCCTACTTTCCAGCTGTGCAACGCAGTAGGAGTGGGAAACTGCAGAGCAGGAGCCCGCCAGTGCCACTAGTGCTCCTCAGAGTATTCAGAAGGGTTTGAATTCAGACCACTGTAGTATGAGCTATTGTTTCCACTGTTGTTCCCCTCATAATCCATGAAGGCTATTTAATGTGGTGTGGGAGGAGGAGTGTATTGAAATAAGAAGGGGAAACTAAGGGCATGAGAAAGATTATGCAAGTGCTTCATGAGGGTTTTCAGTGTGTGGCTATTTTCTTCACAGTTGCAAAACAAACAAAAAACCCCTTATACCTGAATTTTACATGTTACACACACACAAAAGATATTTTTTATTTGTTGCTCCTATGCTATTTTTAAAACTTATACCCCTTCTTAAAATTCTATTTAAGATACATTGCATCTGCATTCACAGAAGCTAACGTGGGACCAGTGCCATACTAGATAATATGTCCACAATGTATTGATCTAATTTCACTGGAAGGTAAGGAGCTGAATTTTAAGAATCAATACACTCTTTCCTAAGATGATTACAGAGGTGCAGGTTCTAGGTTGGCTAATAGGGTTGCAGCCCTCATGTGCAGACCGAACTGCTAGAAAAGTTAGAATCTGAAACACATTATTTACTTTCTCAGCCATTATATGATTTGTATACAGTTTTAAATTTGATTGTAGTTTAGAAAGGTAAATAAAATAAAATTTTACTAGTATCAAGAAGGGATTTTGCTTTATTTTAACTTAAAAGCTGTTCTTCCAAAACCAGGTTCTCACAGTTCATTGAGAATCTGGTTTCCTCCTGCTACGCAAGAATAACTTTTTATCTGAATTCAAGAGACTATAAAGCTAATATTTTTAGTAATCTTTACCATCAGTTTCCCTTTCTACTTGTGCATTAAGAATTGATCTGTTTGTAGCTTTTTTTTTTCCTGACATCCAGGCCGCAACAACTTACCAGTAGTGACTTATTTCTTTATACAACAAGAGAACTTCTCCCAGTTTGCCCCTTTTGGGTATTCATCACCAGTGATCCAGGTCTGAGGCCCTTTTGGAAGTGCAATCTAGTGCCTGCAATTCTATAATGCCTTGTAAAGTATTTTAATCTTTTCCGGAATTATTTTCCCTTTCTAGGCTCAGTGCCACTTTCCAGGGGATTTTAAACTAACATTTAACCTTATAACTCTAGTTTAGCAAAATAGATTTTCAAAGTTGTAAAATGACGGCTAACAGAGTCTACCTTAAAACAGTCATTTACTCTTTCTCTCCCAGGGAAATGACCAGGCATCCTGGACACTGCTTATCACTACAAGTATCAGTATTATATCAACATTAGTATAACAAAGAGAAGATGACAAAACCCAATTGTCAGCATTTTTGAAACAACTGTTTTATTGCCAGCTGCATGCTGAATTGTACACCTTCTACTCATACTCATTGAAAAAAGGGGATACTCAGTAGATACAGATCCACGCACTCAGAACTTGTCTTGTACGTGGAAGGCATGACTGCATGCCATAGGAGCCTGCCTGCAAAAGCAAGGTCCCATCTTATACGTAAAACTGCCTGGCAGGATCGAGACCTCTGACAGTCACCTCTGCACTCTAACCTAAAGAGGTATAATTTCCCCCTTAAGCACAACAAAGGTGAAAACATATATAGCAAAACAAAGAGTGGAATAGACGTGCTAGACTGCTTCTAGTATACAACCTAGCCTGAAAATCCATCTCCTAAATTACTTTACGACTGTTACTTAAATAAGCAGAGCCAAAAGTACACATTAATGTTCTCAGACTTGTGAATATAAAAGACAAAATGGCCTATGCACATAAAATCAGATGCGATTTAAGAAAAAAATGTTTTAACTTGATTGCCTTTACTTCAGCATATCAAACAATAAAATATTCTAAGCGCTTACATCTAAAAACCCATTTGAAAATGGTTTATTCCTTTTCTTAGAATTTTTATTTCCATTTATTTGATGTGGACTCCGTAGACTTAGTGCTACATTTAAGGAAGAGAAAAGAATGAGGTGCTCTTCTGTGTCATTCACTGCTTGGGATACACTGTGCAGAGGGAAACAATCAGAGCTGTGCTACCCACAGAAATCAGTAAAGAGAAACATCTCTGTAATAAGTGTTCAAATCAGATTATTCTTGCTCTCAAGTATACCTCATATTTTAATCTCTTGATATTATCTTACCTATTTGCATTTGGATTTTAATTTCTTTCAATAGCTCCCTCCCATCTACCTGGTATCCAAATTCCAGGCCCCCAATTTTCATTATATTTTTCCATTCGAAATGCTCAGCTTTCCAGTTTGGCATGAGATCCCTTGGTTTTGTAAGGCCTATTTAGAGTCTGAGCTTACAAGGCCTATACAAAATAGAGAGCTCATTGGCTTGATTAGGAGCTGTGGGGAGGTATTTTAGGAACTACTAGCAGTACAGCTTTTATTTTCACCTTGCAAATACAGGGTGGAGGCACGTACCCTCATTCTTCTTGATGGAACAAAATGCAAGAAGGCTAATGGGAAGGCAAAAGGCCTACGGATCCGGAGGTGATCTTTCTTTTGGCTTAGTCCAAAGGAGCATAGTTTTGCTGAACCATGAGCACATTTAAAAAAGGCCTGCCTTTTTTTTTTTTTTTTTTTTTTTCACTAGGAGAGAGGCTTGCTGAAATATACATTGAGATTCTAAGGTCTTTTTCTAAATTGCTCAGCCAGTCTGAAAATTGCTGTGCAGTATATACAGTAAGTAGATTAGAGAAGTTCTTTCAGCACTTTGAAGAAGAAATAAGATCATGGACTTCCTACTGTACTTGCATGAAAAAGGATCGCATGCAGAGTAGTAGCTGTTTGACTGACATAAACCAGCTGAAATCATGTGCCTAAGAGTTGCTGGTTTTGCTCTGCACTTTGGGTTAGTGTAAGAGAGCACTCACTGTTTAAGTCTTGATCTCTCCATCCATAAAATGTGAAAGACAACATTATCTGGCTCACAGGGATGCTGGGAGATTACGTAATGTTTGCACAGCTATTTTAAAATATGAAGTACTGTGAATTATGCAGTATAATTGCTGAGAGAGAAGATTTATCCTCTCTAAAGAAAATGAGAATGACAATTTCTAAAGAAAATTATTTTGGAGAGCGTCTTTAACTACCTTAATCTACACTATTTATCTATTTGCTAATTAAAATTATTTTAGTCTGTTAGAACTGATCAGAACAATTTACATGAAAAAGACACCTGACTGTAGTTGTCACTGAAGTGTACTCAATCCGATGAGAAAATCATTAAAAAGTTAGCACTGTACTTTCAAAAGGTCCCCCCTTCTTCCACCCCATGTCTTTATAAGCTACTTAGTCAATAATTTAATTCTTTCTGTGTCTGTGTTTCAAGTTGGTTAAATCTGGGCTGCTAAGTGGTGCTTTCCTTCCAAGGGATTCATTTACTGAGGAATCCTCTTCACTATGATTTAGTCTTTCATCTTGCATGGATGCTGCTTTACTCATCACTAATTCACACCGCACATCACAGGCTACATCAACATCTGCATCTTCTGGATGGCAAGTTTTCATTTCTTCCCCTTTAAGAATATCTGTCATTCCGCAGTCCCAGTCATCAGCTCCTAACAACCTTCCCAGCTGTACGAAAATGCATTCTGAATAAACATTGGAAGGAAGGAAGCATAAATATTTGACAGCATTCACAGTCGAGGCAGGTTATTAAGCACTCTGCATTTCAGAAGAATACTCAAGACTGTCTTCCAATGAAGTATTACAAGTGAGACTCCAAGTGTTTTTTAATCTAAGTAAGCTTTTACTTTGGAAGAGGCTATTAGTGCCTAGATATGAGAAGAGAAGATTGTGGACAGGCATAACATTTTGCAATTTCATTTTCATTTTGGCTGGTTTTGTGATTAACATATTCTGCATACCTGAATCTTTGTTACTAGGAATTTTGAGCATGCCTGAAACAGACACTGTAACAGAAGTTAAAATGAGAAATGAATGACTTCCTCCCTGTGGAGTTAGTTAATGCTTATCCCATAGGTCCAAACTTTATGTGATTTGGTCATCTGAAAGACAGCTTGGTTCTCTCATTCTCCATATGGGAGATGTTTAATGCTACAGTGTAATAATATAAAAACTACAGAGGGAAGCATTAAGATGGAGAGTAAGTTGCTTTTATTCTCTCTCAAGAATTCACTAGAATGTCAACAAATTCTCCAATGTCTATGTAACTGCCCATTTAAGTATCGATAGGGTAGAACTAAAGTATAATATGGAAATATTACTGGAAGGCCAGTCTAAGGAACTTTCAAAAATCATATTTTTAGCCGTAAGACCCAACGGCTTCGTGGCAGAATTCATAACTTATTTTAATTTGAATTCTAAAGTTTCCAATTTTGTGTAGCAGGCTGACTGCAAACTAACTTCAATAATCTAATCTAAATTAGGTCCAAGTATATTCCTTCATTAAAATAATAGCACAAATATATGTAATCCTTCCTATATTTATAGCAACACCAGCCATCTGTTATGAACCTGCTTTGTATACTTATATATCATAAACTGATCATTCCAATCACTGATCTACTCCTAATCTGTGGCCTGTATAATTTCTGGAAATCTTATGGTCTGGGCTGCTGGAAGTCAGAAAATCCTTGCTCCAGCCTTCCTACACCTGTGCAGAGCTCTACTGTGTCTGCACAATTAGTCCAGCTGGGGCTTCTGGCACATGCGCCTGCACTGGCAGGGCCGGTTCTTCAGATTATAAAAGATGTAGATTAGCAAGATTTTTCCAGTGATGTCAGTAGAACACTTTTGGTGTTGGAGTTTGGCAGGATAACATTCCATATTAAAACATGGATTTTTGACTAGACATTGGCCTAAACTTAATCTCTTTTCCAAACAGTCCCAATCACTGCAAAAATACTGAAGAAATTACTTACACAGTGGATTTGTTTTACAGTGATCAAACATGACCACATAAATTTTCCTATTTGAATTTCTACTGCTTGTTCCTTTTCTGTTTAGTTTAATATGAGATGAGGCTCTGGGCAACGTGGTCTAGTGGAGGGTGTCCCTGCCCGCAGCAGGGGGGTTGGAACTAGATGATCTTTAAGGTCCCTTCCAACCCAAACCATTCTATGATTTGCCATACAGTAGGGGACACAATTTCTGAAAATGCAGAATCTGCGGATGGTATCTACAGAGTGTCCCATACAACCCAGAACATGCTGGACACATAACCAGTAAATCCATGCTGCACAAATTTTTTTTTCCAAGTAAGACTTAACCTTGACACAATCTTTTGACCACAAGTTATACCGAAGCATACAAAATCAAAGTACGTACCCATACTAAACTGACAGTAAAATATAGCACAAGAGATAGTACAGTCAACCTGACTGTACATTTATGAAACTTAGTAGAGTAGGAATTATCTTGAAAAAAATGCAAAAAACGTCACACACTAGCCAAAAAGCAGAAAAATTCAGCACTGAGCACTCAGTATTTAAGCATTTAATTCCTCTCATCTAATACAGCAGCTCTAACTACAGAGCAATGAAAGATCAGGCATCAGAATAATCAAGCATGTCAGTTCAGACTGTAATGATAAGCTCCTGACAGAAAAGGATGAAAATCAGATAACTCATACTTCTGAATTTCCTTAAGGTATAACTGTACAGTCTTAAATGCAGAAATATATAGTAAAGCTTCAGCTTTAAGCTTTTTTTTTTTTTTTAAATGGACATCCATATCACTGCTTACACTCAATTACTTGAGAGAGCAATTTAGAATACAAAATGTCTTTTGACATTAGCATCTATGTGCAAATGTTTGAGGATTTTTTTATATGATGCACTGTAGTAAAAAACTGACCTCTGAGAGGAAAAAAAGCAGCAGGAAAAAAATATACTTACTGCTTTTAAGAAAACCACTTAGAACAGTATGAGCATAACTAATGTATGATTTGTAGTACATCAGTATTAAATTGATGAATCTGGCTTATAGCAAGCCAAATTTGGGACTGCACAATCCTACAAAATCCTACAGCCTGTAATGGCTGTACAGGAAGTACTAGCCAGCACAAAATTTACGCAGGAACATTAATACTAAAAAGAATATAATAAAATGTGGAAGTTGTTTCAAACTTTCTAGAAAAATGTTAATTGTCTGTGGATGAAATGTAGTTGAATAAATGGTTTTTATTTGTTAGTTGGTCTCACATTCCTTGAATGTACATACATTTGAAAATCTTGTTTAACCTGATTTTGTATAAGTATCTTGTTACATTTCAACGTAATCTTTTAAGTGTGTTACAGCAACAAGAACTCATATGTCACATGAATTCAGCATCTTCAATTTGATGAGCTAACTAGTGCAGTGGCCTAAATTGCATTTTGCGGCTTTGAGACTAAGTACATTATTTTTGTCTAATCCTCTATTTTACACCAAATCCTTCCTGAGGAGTCTTAAAAATTCAAAGCAAAGAACAACATAATTTTATAATTCCAAATGGGGACACGTAAGTGAGCTATACCATTACCTACGACTACCAGACAGAGACACATAGCTTGCAGACATACCTAATGTGTGTAATAAAACAGACTTCATGTGTCTCCAGCCCTAGTGGTATGTATTATGGGCAAGTCAAAATGTCTAAAGAATACTTACATATCTTGCATCTAAAAATTAAAAAAATGCAAGAGATGAAATTCTGGCCCAGTTAAATACAAGGGATGTTCTGTGGTTGACTTCAGTAGGCTAAGAAAATGCATGTATCCTGTAGTGTTAGGACATGCCAGAAGGCAACGCCTTTCTTACTGTGCCCTTGCAAGCACATGGTTGGCAGCTAGAGAAATGTAGCACATGCTACACTGTGACCTCAGTGATGCTCTCAGAGCTTGCACGCAAAGTCTAACACCGTACCCAGAGTGTTACTGCGAGATTGGATTGTAACCCACACAGGTTCAACTTCCAGCATGTCAGAAACAAGGAGGTTTGGGCTTCAATGCAGGCTATGTTTACCTATTCTGGTTGCTAAGCCAGTGACACTAAGATCCATGCAAGTGTCTTCACTGTAGCTGCCACTCACAGATAAGCTGGGGCAGGTCACCTCCTGAATGCCGTGCCGCTGAAGCCTAACAGACATAGCCACATTCCCTGGCAACAAGTGGTTAAAAAAAAAATAAAAAAAGCCTTTTGACACTAAGATGTGACAAAGCTCGTAATCACAGTTAAAATCAGGTGAAGCACTATGGGGAAAAAACCTCTTTAGAGAATAAACCCTGAAACTCTATTACAGAATGCACATATATATTCCTTACCCTGGGACTGTGACTTCTTGATTAGCACTGGCCACTGTGTGTGCTCTGCCCGGCTGCCAGTGCCCGTAACAAGCAGAGCTGGACTGCTAGGGGGGGTACGGCAATGCGCAAGCGCTCTGGCTGCTCGTGGGGAGATTTCTTTGTTCTAAAGCTCACCTGCATTTTCCTTTCTTCAGAAGGGCATCTTGAAGAAGTCTTTTAAAGTGCTTTCAGTGGAACTGCTTTTAAGAAACATCATTTAACTTACAGCAAAATCAACATTAATAAAGTCATAAAACAATTCACTAATTTCATATTTGTTCCTTCAGAGAAAAAATAATTCTAGATTGAAAAACAACTTTGCACAAAACCACAATTCTTAAGATGAACTGCAGAATAAACTCAGGAAAGAACTGAACAGGAATAGTTAAGCGACCTCTAGATATTGGTTTCATAGGCAATTGTTCCACAGAGAATCCGTGGTGTTCATAAACATAACTGTGAATGCAGGGTTTGTTACAAGTGTGTTTTATACAAGACATGTCAAAAATGCTATCAATATGCATGGATGGATAGAAGGTATAAATTAAATATTTCAAAAAAGGATCAGAGAGTTCTCTTCCAGAGCTACACCAGAAACTGAAGTCAGCTGGAAAATGAGTTCTACTGTCCTTGGAATTTCTAAGCTATCAGGTGAGACGGGCATTTTAAGGCAAATAAGATGCTAAGAAGGCAGCCTGTTTATATTTGAGATAGTCCATTTTGCCAAGACAAAAACGATGTTAATTATCTATATCCAAATGCGTTTTTTAGTTTAGAACCATGGTTCTTTCTCCAAACGAAAGCCAAATGTAGATAATGCCTGAAGACTGGTTTGGTTGTTATGCTCCTCAAACACAAAGAGGAAAACTCTAATGTCACTCTGGTTGGATTTTACTTAAAGTTACAGACTACAGTATCTTCATGTAACAGGACACAATGTGTCTTTTACTGTACATTTCTCATCTTGAATTAATTTGCACACTTTCCATAGCCAACAGACAAGGAAATTCCCAACAAAAACTATAGTATATGAAGCATAGGACTATCCTATGTTTTATTAACTAAGGAAACCGAACAATACTAAAAGTAAACCCATTCTAAAGTAGCACACCCCTAGGTGGAACAGAAGGGACAAAAATCTCTGTGAAGCTTGCCAAGACTTACTACACATGAAGTCTTTTTTATTTTGTAATATATATAGAATAACGTATTCAAGTTCAAATTTTCTCTCAAAGAGCTTTTGGATGTCATAGCGAATAGAGAAAGATATTCTAGAATCTGTGGTCTTCTAAACTCCACCCATCATTTGGGGAAAGAAGGAATAAAAGTAGTTCAACTCATACTTTCCTAATTTTATCACTAGGATCTAAACACTTCGTGAGGCGCTTCAGGTTTCTATAAATCAACCCAGGAAAATGTAAGAAGTACTCTCCACAGGGCGCATGATCATCTCCACCGTGCTTGCCACAAGGAACTACTCCATGGAAAGTTAGGGCTTTATTTACTTTACACAAAATGTCTCTTACAAATTATCCAGTTTAGGATTTAAAAGCTGTTCTGCCTTGATATCTGAAATGAAAAATCAGGTGTCAGCTCCTGGCCAACATAATCATCCTTTTCTTTTTTTAAAGTATTGCAGCAGGCTATACAAATTTGTTCTAAGGACTGCCAACTTAAAGTAGAGTAATTGCCTGATAGTGGTGATATTTGCAGGTCCTTCACAGAGTTCAGAATTTGCTTCTCCAGTGATGAGGTAATAAGGATGACTGAGGCATGTGCTGGCCAATTTGTTGGTATACTAGCACCGGTTGATGTACTTTGAAACAGCATCTGAATGTTCACGGAAGCCTCTCTCCAGAGGGCATGTAAAGAGACTCATACTTGATGAACATCCTAATTTCTTTCCATCTGATGCTGAATGAACTTGTCCTTTCTGGTCTCTCAAATTTGGCAATATCTTTTTCTTCTTTTGGATTCAGAATGCATTGATATTTTCTACACCATGATATCTCATATAGGTTTGGATGAAATATGAAGTGGGACTCTAAGGTTCAAATGTTCAGTGACTCACATTGGAAACAAACATTGTGATGACTCCCTGGCTACACTTCCATTTTGGCACCGACCTGGTTTAGGCACCTACCTATTTTAATTCATTTAATAAGTGCCATGTCACCTTTATTTTTCAAACTTTTGCACCATTCTAAGCTGAAAGCTTTATAAAATAGATTAGCACTATTACTAAAACAATCTTGCAAAATAAGCTGATCTGATAAAAACTTATTTCTCTGAACCTCTGTTAAGCAATATTATCTACAGTACTATTGTTTCATCTCATATTAGAGTCATATAGGCCATTCCACTCTTTCTCCCATGTCTGAAGTCAAGTTGACAAGACCTGTAATTACTTGATTTATCTCATTTAATCTTTTAAACAATGGAAAACATAAGATTTCTTTCCCAGGCCTCTGGAACTTTCACAGTTTTCCAAGACTTATGTCTTATGTCAACAGTCCAAAATGCTCATAAGACTCATCTCCTAAAACATTTTGGAGAAATTTCTGTACCTGTTGATTTAGGTGACGTTGTTTAAAAATGCTCCTGAATAACCACAAGAATAGAAAACATTTCATCAGTCTGTCCCATGAATATATTATCTCTTTCCTAGTTATAGAATAGAAATATTTACTAGATGCATCTGCTCCCCCCCCAGGAGTAAGGATGTTACCTTTTCATCTAGTAATTGTATATAATTGCTTTGTTCCTTTAATCTTAATATATTACCATTCTCTAATGACCATAGACTTTTTTCTAGTTCTTTTGCTTCAATTATAAATTTTCTGCTAGTTCTACTGTTTTTCATTTTCATTTGCTGAATTGTTCCTCTTCTGGATTTAAATACTTCCCTCCTACCCCATATGTTTCTTTTTAGATCAGTATAAGATTTTCTTTCCTAACTTTGAGGTTTTAGGTTTAGGGATAAAAAAGTAAAATCTTGCCAACTACTTCCCAAGCATGATCAATATTTATATTTTTCCCTTATGACTTAACTCATAATCAATTACAGATTTATGAGCATTAGGTAGGATTTTGTTATACTCACATATATCTCAAGTAATCATTTCATAATCAGAACAACCACCAATAGTTAGTTCCAAGATCACTTCCTATATAAGCATTAAGATGAGGATTACTATGGATTTCACATGGAAGATGTAATGCTTATCAAGCCAGGAAATTGATATTTATAATTTATAATTTTTGAAAGAAATTCCAACATTTTCTGGCGCAGAAGTTTGTGTGTCTGAAGGTCACAAACATAAACATTTCACACTATGTTAAGCAGGTTTTTCTGGACACAATCTTTGTTTATGTTGGTGTTTGCCACAGATCCCCAAATCACACATATGCTGCAAGCAAGAGCACCTTGACAGCTAATCCGTGCATACTCAGGAGTATATTTTCCAGCTAATGAGGAATGTGGACCCCATTGTCAAATAGCGAGTGAGTTCTAATCATATAGATTTTATTACAAGCAAAGTTGAACACAGGCTCACAAATGACTGTTTCCAAATTGTGTTATCACCCAGACTCATAACAAAGAATCTCTTCTCACATATCATGATGCCTTAAGTAGTTTTGTTCCTAATACTTTGATTATCAATACTTATTTTCTCTGCCTCCCCACGCTCATTTTCTTGTAATTAGCTTAACTGGCATCTGATTAGCCTAGAAGGACAGTCCTTTAGAACAGGCATTTTCAAAATGCACATCACATATTAATCACTGCAAAATGATCTTCCTGTACTGGGGCGAAGAGAAGCCAGGACTGCTGTTGCACAGAAGTAACTCATTGGTGCAGGGCTAAGCCTGGGAGAGGACAACGTCCAGCTCTGAGGATAAAGGGGGTGTTTCTAGTCTTATATAAAAGCAGGAAAGAAAATATTGTATCTTGCACATCCCATCCACTGTCCCATTGCTGGCCATCAACATTGAACCGTGACTGGAAATAAATCCTCTCCCACACCCTAGGCAGACTCCCTCCAAAGTCTTCTGTTGTGCATAACTCACCTCCTTTTGTCAATTCCACAGAGCAGATAAGTTACTTACTGAAAATTTCTTAGGAAAACTATTAGAATGGGGGGTAAAATTATTTCACTGGCAGTTACAGCTGCCTAAAACCTTGAAAAATTAGGCCATTAACTTTGCTGGGTTTCAGTTAACCCATCCATGTAAAAACATTTTCCTATCTTTGTGAAATTTGTTAGTATTCATGAATCAAAAGTAATGGGTAAGCATAAATTATCATTACTTCAATTTCCTCTTTGAATTAGGGATAGTATCAAATTATCACAGACTTCAGATAAAGTAGATCATTCTTTTCTATCCAGACCATAGTCTAAGAACACCAGTTTTGTTTTGGTTTGTTTTTGAGACAACTGCCCTTGCTTTTAGAGCAAGGAAAAATTGACAAGGACATTCCTTTCCAAAGGCTGGTCCAAATGGAAATTCTCACTATTTTGAACACTTCTTATTTGTAACTAAAATTGGAATAAAGTGGATGATTTCTAATGACAGTCTACATTGTGTTATTCTTTCAGTAATAGTTGCTGCTGAACTACATCCATTTTATTACTACAATCTGTGTACCTTCCAGTGACCCACATGATATCTAGGTCTGTTGCAAGACATACAGCAATTCCAGATCTTATAAAAAAATGTAAATCTTCATTTTCACTCTGGAAACTCAGGTTCAGATTTGAATATTTCACAGAAATATGCACTTTCAACCATGGCTGCAGGCTAGTGTTCCCTTGTGTAAGTCATCCATTTTTAGAACTACATGTGCAATTATGCAGCTCAAGTCATGCAGAAGATCCATGGAATTTGTGCATATTGCTCATGCAAGGGCTTTCTATTTTCTTTTTTTTTTTTTGTTAAGGCATTTATTTGTACATAAATAGATCTGAAATGCAGATAAATAGCTGCGTTCAAATAATCAAGGACTGTAAAAGAGGCCATGTCAGAGGACATTTTCCTTGGGTGACTGAAAGTCAGTATGGAACATAAAACTAAATTACAGAAGGCTTGTATTAATCAGTAAATTGCAGTATTTCTTCAGTTACCAAGGCACTTGGCAAACATTTCTCACATTAGGCAATTAAAAAGGCAATAGCACTGTTGTCTGGCAACTTCGGAAGCACTTAACTTCAAAATTACAAATTAAAACAAAGACTAGAAATAAAACAATTATCTTTTGTTGCTTTTGACTTCTGGACTTGCAATCAGAAATCAGGGATGCATTGCATCAAGGCTGCCTGGGGGTCACTGAGGAAAATTATTTCAATTAACAATTGCATGCGAGGAGCTTAACACCTAAATGAAAAATGACATCAGAGCATTTGTTTATGAAATTGGGGGATCTAAACTGTTTAATAAGTATTACAGTCTCAACAAGTCCTCTTTAATGATATTTGAAGGAATAAAGCTGTGATGTAGCCCTGTGTCTAGCAGAGAGTACCCTGGCAATATTCAAACCAAATCAAATTTTCAAATGCAACGTGGACTATTCTGAATATCAGTAAGAGAAGGAATCCTGTGTTAATAACATCTTTGATAATTATTGATGTCAAGAATATGCTAAATATAAATAGACAAATGAGTGCAGGAAAATAACTCTGTGTTTTGTACAGCCTCTAACCTGAGCAGGTTTTGAAATTCTGGTAAGTCCTGCTTCCCTAGAAGTACCTGTGAAGGTCCCTGGCTTTGTCAGCTTTGCTTACAGAACCCCTCATCCAGTAACATGTTCATTCCCTTTTGATGATACCCAAGAGTTTCTGAAATGTGTTGGAATTCCCATAAATAATGACAATGTAGTTTCAGATGACTTGGAAAATTGTTTAGGATAATTACCCTCAAGAAGCTAGACATTTAACTGAATCTCTTGAGCAGGCTTTCTTGTTGATTTTATATGGAAACACTAATGTTAGTCTTAAACTCCATTACTTAGTTTAATTTTTAAAACTACTGATCACAGTGGGAGTACCTGGAGCTTGTTCAATTTGAACGTGGGTACAGTGATTAGAATGCATAAACTTAGCTGCCTGTTTTTGAAAATCTTGCACTTGAGTCTAAAATTTATCACATCACTCCTGAGAATTAGCTGTCTTCCAGCATTTTTACTAGTGCCTTCTCTTTCCTGCTGGCCTGAAAAAATGAGAACAGCAACCAATCTTTGTGACTAGCAGTTTTATCTTTGTATTAATTGGAAACTGAAAAAAACCCCAACCTTGTTTCCATCCTTCCCTCCTATCTTGCTTCTACTTGTAAAACCATTCTAGATCAAGTTTTGGGCCAAGAGTCCTGTTTTATCCTACCCAGGTTATCTTTCTTAAAAAACAGTTCAAACGAGTTGGCATGCTCAGTGGCCCAGGCCACCAGAACTTCCCAGAACACATTATAATTTATCCAACAGTTGGAGGAAGCCTGACAGGGGAGTCTACCATGAATCCAATTCATGTCTTCTGAATAGTTGATTGACTGAAGTTGTCACACAGAAAATCTCTCTCCTCCTGGAGCTGCTGCCTGGCTCAGGGAACTCAAGAGGATGGGCAGGTTGTGCAGCAAATGGGTACAAGTCAAGGAATGTGCATGGCTACTTCCACTATAAGCAGAGATTTTCTTCGTAGCTCCTGTATCTTTTCTGCAACAACATTAGCTCAAGAGACAGCTCTTGGAGAATTTTAATTTTCACTCTGATATTTTCCCAGTCCTGCCATCCACAGTACTTTATTTGCTTCCTATTCAGACTGAGCACTCAAAATCTCTTACTCCCAACTTTTTATCTCTTTCCAGCAGGAGACTCCTGTGGATGTCTTTCCCCTGGCTAGGTGCCATCTTCTTTTTTATAGGTTAACTGAAAGCCCTAACCTCAAGGTGACTTTTTTCCCTTCCATTTGTTTTTAGGCCTGTGTAATCCCAACCCAAGTCTAATAGGGAAATGTAAAACCGGATCTGAGCTGTTTTTAAGACAGTGTTGAGAGGTGGAGTTGGCAGGAATTCAATTTTGTGCTGAACAGCTCACTGTAGCTCAATAAAGACTTGTGTCTGTGTTTCTGTTTATATGGCTGGAGTAGAGCACAGAGTATGCTTTTTCATTTAAAATCATACATGGACACAAGACAAACACTTCTTAGCTTGTAGAAAGACAGGTCATAAAATGAACTCCCAGGAGATGTGGAAACCTATGTTATCAGTCCTTTTTTTCTACTGGAAGTAATGCACTGCAATGCAAATGTTGTTCATGGAAGTTATAGTTTCATGTCTTAGCAAATACATGCTTCCTCTTGATGACCTGGGGCATTTTCAGCAAATGCACTGAAAACACCTATTTCACACAGGAATCAGCCACACAACAAGAAAAAAAAAAAAAAAGGAAAAAAAAGATAAAACATAAATCAGTAGGGTCTACCTTACTCCAAAACAGTTTTCTGCATGTATGTGCGGGGAGAAAGGACAATTGGAAGTTATAAATCCAGGATAGTATCTATTTGAAAACCAGATTGTCATGCTCAATGTGCAAGACCCTGCATACTGCTGTATTCAATAAACACAAAAGAACTTTCAAAGTACATTCTGTGTCAGATTTCAACACTTGACACAGAGGAGCAAGAGTAATAGATGATTATGTTGTAGCCTCTTTTGCTATGGTCCAGTGCCACCTCGTGCTGCTCTGCCCCATGAAGTCATCTGCCCCAGTCACACTCTGACTTCTGCTAGGCAGGGTCATGTCAGAGTCATGCCAGCTGGCGACATCCAGACTGTGACCCTCAGTAGGTATTATACCTGGAATCAGAGTGACCATAACAGCAGCGACACATACACATATTTGTGTGTGTATGCATATATACATGTAAACATACATACACAAATACATATTTATATATATATTATTTATTAGTATATATTTAAAGAATTATAATACAGGGATTACAAACTTTGTTCTTATTAATAGGCATTTGCATCAAATCCTGCTAAAACTTGGGGCAGAAACACTGAAAAATGGCACGACTCCATGGCTTTTGCTAATAGTGCTTTAGGACAGCCTCCCAAAGACGTGCTGGCCTGGCAGGAAAAACCATGCCACACCTACAGAGGATTACACAGGTCATCCCAGGGAGCAAGCCCACTCAACACTTCTCAATTTGTCTTTGGAGCAGGTCATGCGGCGCAGCCCCCTCTGCTCTCATCCATGCTAAACAGGGACTCTGCTAAGAATTCCTGACACATGCATATCTGTCCTGAAACTACCCACAATAGGGATTAAAGAGATGTACAATTTAACCTCAATTCATAATCCCTCTTAAATCAGGAGCAAAATAAATCACTAAAAGCAATGACAGTACTGTTCTCAGTGCTCTGCATGTGACCCCAGCAGATCCCTTCGGAAGTACAGGAAAGCGCTGCATTCACCAAAGGAGCACGCTGTGTACCCCCTGAGTGTCGCGTGCTTTCCATGCTTCCAGGATGCAAACCAAGCTATGGTCAGCAATCAGCATTGAGTTGACTTCCTCAAAGAAATAAAGTATTTACTAGACCAAGTTAACTGAATACCAGATATATTCCCATTTGCTAGACAGGGCATGTTTCTCTGGAGATACTCTCAACAGCGTCAGCAACTGTTGCTTACTCACAGAGCCTATCCCTCTCTGCTTTTTCATTACTAGTATTAGTAGATTTTTGATTCCCCAATTCTGGGTGCCAGCTGTGTCAGGATGCTCTATAATCAGGATGCTCCATTTACTGGGCGAATTTACAGAAATAGTGTGGCAGTCATTTAACAGCTGAGATCACTGAAAAGCTGAACTTTGGGACTTCCGTCCTTTTGCGGACTTCTGAATATTTGCAGTTTACTGGAGATTTGTGGTCAGTTTATGTCCTTATTCAGGTCAGAGCCGGCAAAGCATGGGAATTTTTTTTGTTGTTTAAACAGTGAATTCCTTCTCCCTCTTTTGTGAGGAGGCAGGATTTCTGTACCATTCATCCAGACCAATACTGAGCCATAAAGTTATTCCAGTAACAGCATTTGTATCTAAACAAAATGAGGACCAGCCTGTTGTGCAGTGCACACACTGTGTACCACTCCCCATCATGTTAAAATGAGTTCACACTCTGACTCAGTCTCCATAGGTATCCCCTCTTTGCCTTTAATAAAGTGTATCGTCTCTTTGTGGGGGATAACTGGAATACTATTCCCTGCCAGAAACCTATGGCTCCAAAAAAAAAAAAAAAAAGCTTTTTAAGGAAGAGCCTAATCCCATTACAAGGTCTGATACAGCTGCAGGAGAGATAAATTGGGCAGCCATTTAAAAAATTTAGGTTGGTTATAATAGCCTAAGCTAATCTATTTCTTACTCACTGTATTTCCTAATTCCTTTCCTAACACATTGCCTACAGAATTTCATGCCAAATTATTATTTTTTAAACAACATTATATGTTAGCAATAACCGGGGTGTTCAGATCTGCGCTTTCGGAATATTTGAAGGCATGTTCAGAGATGAGGTTTTTCACCAAGTGTGTTGGATGGGGGATGGATGCAAAGTTTATATTGGTCAGATTTATTCATAGAAATAATTTCTCAGAAATTTAAGCTGATTTTTATAGTCTCTAGGAATTATTAAAAAAACCCCACCCAAACTCACAAAATCTCTCTCATTCCCTAAATCCACACTCAGATGGTCTAGCCAGTAGTCTGATCCAGCTGTGCTCTATTTTTACACTGAGTGATAGTAAATGGAAAGGAGCATTTGCATCACTTCGTGCTAGCTGCAATCGCACAGCTGTATCAGCTTTGACTTGGATGGGACGAGATGAAGAAGGTTTCTCATGTGCCACGGTGACTGCAAAAATGCTTTTCTAACACAACAGAACACTGTTATATAGGCACCTGTACAAAGGTGGCGTAAGATATTACCATTTAGATTCCGTGAGACTTTATGCCTGTTATGTTGAGTTCAGAGTGGCTGAACCCACAGCAATGGGTCTATATTGCCTTTGCTGTGCATATATTAGTGAAAAGACCATGGAATAAGAAGATACTTTTGGAATGTATTTTGTAAAAGCAGAGAAAGAACTATTTTTCTTTAATGCCACAATACATCCTTTCAGATTTATAAAACCTTTATAGGAAAAGTTTGCCAGAAAATGCAACTCCTTCTCCTGCTCAAAAATGGGAGTATTTTATTTTTTCCCCAGGAAATTTTTGGTTTATTTTGATCTCACTCTTTGCTATTTCGTTTCCAAGCAGAAACAGAACAAAAGTTATAATTAAAAGAAAATTCCCATTGAAAAAAAAAATTAATTACTACCTTTACCAGACAAAACTTCTGGTTTTGATTTAAATGCCAACTTTTTTTTGGCAAAAAGTTTTCAGGCAAAACATTCCAGACAGCTTGAAATTTGAAGATAATTCGAGAATTAGAAACATGACCACCTACCACATCTGCAAAAGCTACTTGTTTCAAACTTTTAAAATGTGAATGCCCATCCATGCAAATAAATGGACTTGCTCATGGGCAGACCTCTTTTTATCCCAGATAACATTGCCAAAAGCTACTTAACTGATAGATCGCAGGCTCTCGATAGGCCTATTTGTAACGCTGATGGAGCACTTCTGTGTAGGAAAGCTGGAGTCAGCCTTGCCATGCAAAGGTTTCAGGAGCTTTATTGCCTGTGAGCAGGGGCACACCATGAACAGCCTGGAAGAGAGACTCACTGCCCCTTGGCTCTAGGATTTTTCTCGCATTCATGCTCAGGTTTTACTTTTAATGCAGTCTACATACTAAGGAGCAGCAGATCAACCTTCTGTAAATATTGCTTCTACCATGTTTAAATCAAAATACATATTTTCACAGAGATGTAAAATACAGTTTAACCAGCATCTACAGTCTTCCATTTCAGTAGATGCATTTTAGTCTCCAAAATCATGGAAAATAATTGCCAATGTCTACTGCAGTGCAGATGCATTGGGTTGGATTACAGTAAAATACATTTCATTTCTTTCATTTCTTTGTTCTGCCCTAGTGCCATTTAACTGTCTCCTTCTTTACACATATCCACACTGCTTTTATATATCCTTCATCTTATAAAGTGTGCTTCACCAACAGGCTAAGTAAACATTTACAGTGATATATAACGCTTACTGACAACGTCAAGCCAAATAGACTGTGATCCAAGAACAGGCTTGATTTCCCTCAGTCTCCTCTCCTCAGGCAAAAGCTTGAGTGAATAGATGAGCCCTGTTCTGCACCTTGAAGGTCAAAAGAATAGCTTTGACAAACCAACAGGGAAACAAATTCTGGGGCTGACAGACTTCCTCCAAGAACCGTCCGCCTCCAGCATCCCAATAACTGAACTTAAAGATTGCTGAGAAAATAACCCATTTATTATCTATTATCACAGCACAGAATAAGACAAAATCACTGACGCCCAGATAATCGTCATGCAAACTGCAGACCCATAGCTTCTAACCAGCATTTCAAATTAGGCTAGTTGCAGGTTTGGCATTTGAGAGCAGTTTCTTGTTACTGTTACAGGGTTTTCGTGCAATTGTACAGACTTGAATGCTCTGCCTATTATGGTTTTTAACCCTTTCAATACTTTTAAGATATTTAAATATCAACTTGAATTAGCAAGTTGTAATAAACCATCCCCCACATACTATCCAGCTGCTTCCCATTTTTCTTAGTTTAACATCCATTTTTAACTCTTCCTTCCCTCAAAAAAGCATCAAATTCTGTCTCGATGACTTCTCACCCTGCCTCTGCTTTCTAATTGATTTTACAGAACCAACAATAGTTTGTCCAATGGACTACACGAACTGTGCTGTGAGGTTCTTTGGAGGAAGCTGCAGCTCCCCATTCTGGCACAGCGGCAGATGCTCACCAGCCCCATGCAGGCAGAGGGACTGATCCTAGCGAACACGCGCTGTGCGACTACGTGGCTCCTGGGAGCACAGTTACACGCTTTAGTCTATCGCACAATGAGCTAAGCAGTTGAGACATTGTGTAGTTGTGCTGCACACGGAGCCCCAATGCCACTTCTGTGGTCACTCCTCTCCCACATCCTGCAAGCCTAGGCTGACTTCTGAGGCCCTCATGCCAGAGGAGGTATTAAAGCAAGAGTGCAGCAAAGAAAAGCTGACATAATGCCTTCCAGGAAAGTGATGAAAGAAGGAGGAAATGAATGTTTGGCTTTTTGTCCTCTTTTCTTCTTAAAGACCCTCATACATAATATTAATATTATTATTTAAAACTGTTTAAAAGACAGTGCATCTGCACCTTCTTCCTTCGTGGGTTTCAGGAGTCAGGGATTCTTTGGGGGAAAAAACCCCACAAAACCAACCAAGAAACATTTAAAAGTCTTTCAGGAAGATATTCCCCTATTCCCAATCCCCACCTCTCTCTTCATTTGCATGCCACAATCTTAGTGTCTTACGTCACTTTGCAAGTCTAAATAGACCAGGACCCTGCTGTTGATGCCAATCACAACCATCCTGGGCATGTATGTTCTAGAGCTCTTTGTTCAAAGAAAACTCCAGGGTACCAAAGCACAGAGTATCAGCCTTATTCCTGGTTCAGGCAGTGTTTGCACAGCCTCCCTCATGCAACACCAGCAGGAGGGTGAGAACCACGTGCAGTTACTGAGGGCACCCCCGGCCAGGAGGCACCGAGCTGCTGCCAAGGAGGGAGAGGGTTGCTGTGCCTGCCTGGTGGGCTCTCATCAACAGCAACCCTCTCCACTGCTCAGTCCTCTAACCAGAGGGAAATGAGCTTTTGCAGTTTGTCTATTTAGTCACATCTCTGAACCTTTTAGCAATTCTACTGCTGGTCATAACCTACACTTTGAGATACCCTATGCTAACCCCTACTCCTGCTCTTTGTTGAGAACCCTTAAACAAGCACTCCTCTCTCGGTATTTTTTTTGTTAATGAGGGAAAAATAATATAGTCCTGTACATAAAGTCACTGAGAAGATACTATTTTGAGTGTTGTCATATTTTCACTCACTGCTTAAAACAATGGAGACTAACCTGAGATTTTTCTGCAATATAACTGCATGTACTTTATGCAATTCATGTCTAGTCTTTGATTTACTTAATTAAGTTTATTTCTGTGTCCTCCATTTTAGTGATTTTTCCCTAAGGTCCTAGAATATGGGTAAATAATTTTAGTATGAAAGATGCTACCCATACTTCTATAAATCATTTCCACATTGCCAGCTAGCTAGCAACGAATGAGAGGGGAGATGTCTGCTATAAATTTAATGTAGTTGATTATTTTCAAGCAGATGGACAGAGCAACAAATACCGTAGCAGACATCCACCTAACCTGCCTGTTGTAAGTATTGCATTTCTGCAACTCAACTTTATTTAAATGCTAGCTAATTTTGGTGTTCTCAGTACATGCCAGAATGCAATGCACCAATCATTCCAGGACAACCATTAATCTAATCTTTGGTCAAGGAGAGAATGTTGACTTTCAGCTAGGAATCATGCTGGCATTACAGATAACATGTTTGTAAAATGAGAGGGAACCATGTCCTTGTATCTTTGTCAATGAATCCTGCAGCTTTATATTTACTATGGTCTTGAAACCTATGTTCAGTCTCTTTTGTGAATCGCCTTCCTAATTTCTCTTCTTTCTTAGGAAAAAAAGCTTTATCTTCTCCACTGACTTGTAGATTATTTTTTCCCCAGAAACTCTGTGAGAGAAAATACCTCTTCAATGCACTTGGGACATCACATATGTGATGTTACCTAAATAACTGACCCATTTCTTAATGGCTTTGCTTTTAAATGATGTTGACTTTTTCTATTTGTTTAAAACTTTAGTTAGGAAAACTTTCAAAGAGGTTTCGAGATAGTGTTTAAAACCTGGGTTGCTTTGAAAGTCTAATTGCAAGTTGCTTCTTCAGTCTTGGATTATTTGATCGTCATGACAGAAGGGCAATTTTTGCACAGTCCCAGCATATTGCAGGGTTAAGAGAAACTCACTTTGCACCACAGTAGCAATTCTGGGTTGAATGCATGGAGGCATGATTGGTATTTCCTTCAAATTCACCCCCATGAAGCTCAGTAAGGTGGATTTACTCCCTCCTTACCATGCTGGCAGGAGGCATACAAGCTTGCCAGAACAGGCTGGTATGGCACATCTCTTCCTCCTTGTAAGGCACATGCAGGAAAATCGCAGTAGCATTTTGGTCAAGTCTGCACTCTAAAACTATTAGTGAAGCTACATAGCATCTGCTTTTTCACAGTATTTACTGCATTCTTGACAATGATATTTAAAAAAAAATAATTCTTGGGTCTCTCCATAGCCAAGATAAAGGAAAACAAGATTTAGAGTTAAGCCAAACTTGGTTTGTTTGGGTTTTTTGAAGTTAACTTTAAAATGCCATCACCAGCAGATAATTTGTGTTCTGGCTTCATTTGTATTTTTATTTATAAGTAGTATAGAATACCACTTGGCATTATAAAGGTGACAGTCAACAAGCCACACTGAGTGGTTTGAAATTTCTGTGACATCTTTTCCCACATAAAAAAAAGAGGAATTTTGCTGTCTTATTGTCCTGTTTACCTACTGAACATGAGAAAGGCCTTCTAGAGCTGAAAAGAATTAATGCAGTATTGTGTTCACTCCAGCAACCCAACTAGTAAAACCTGCATAAGCTACAAAGTTAAACTGTAGACAACTCTAAGCTGTCTAAAGAAGACCTAATGGGGATGATCTCTGCAACTGCTGTTATACTGAGTATCGTTTGTTAGAGGCAGAAACACCCTGCAACACCATCAGTCTCTCTCAGGCGCTACAGACAACTCGTTGCACATCTTTTTTGCGTCACCTGGAAATTGCAGGGGTTCCTGTAGTGTTAACATGCGTATGCCTTCCCACACTACTCCTTCACTATTGCAGCCTCTTCAGCCCTGCACAGTACAGATAACGGTATCGTTTGGGGAAATGCTAGATCCTCTGCGTTTGGTAGCTAGACTGACACGAAGCTGTAGGAAACCCAGCACCGACACAGCTGTCCCTTAAAGTGTCTAGTTCCCATGTAACCGAATATAGGTACTTAAAAACACAACTGGAGGGGTGAACGGAATCCTCAGTTTTTCTTTTCTTCTTCAGGGCTGTTTTCAGACAGCTTTTCACATGTATACTGTCGTGGGGGAGGGCAGTCCCTCCCTGCGTCGAGAGGCCACGGCTTCCCTCAGCCCCCAGCCACCACATCAGGAAGGATTAGCTTCACTCCCCCGCAATGCAGCATCTCAGAGCGCAGTCGTCCCGCTCACCTCCCTCCACACAGCCTCACCTTCTCTGCCCTTTCGAGTCCATTTTCCAATGACAGGTTTCTTCCTGTTGTCGTGCTGACCCTTGATCTGCAGCGGTAATGGTGCAAACAGACCAGTCAACGTCTGACAAATTTAGTGATGGGCCTGGGGGACGGTTTGCTTTTTGGAAAGAGTTTTCTGATACAGCTGCTTGAATATTGCTGTGAAAGCCATGCGACCTTCTACTTCCACACATTTCTGGTGGAAAAGAGGTATACTATTTTCTGTTCTGGCTAAAAATAACCTACAATACTTACAACGTTAATCACGGTGTCAAGCGTTAGGACTTGGAAGAAAACAAAATCATAGGCACACTGAGATAACAAGCAGTCAGTAGTATATCATATCATTCATTGTTTTTCTGACTCCAAAGCTCTGTCTCCCACTTTACAGAAATATTGTCTAGTTCATTTATTTAATTTCTTAGCACTATCCACGTACCATCTAGCTTTCATTTCTCACCCATCAAAATTACTGATAAAACACAATACACCAACTGATTTTTTTAAATCAGCTTTTTGAGTTGAATGCTTTAAATATTTCAAAATAAAGTACACGAGAAATAAAAGACTTTAGCTTTATAGTATCATAATCCTGCTACAGGTTAGGAGGCTTTGCAGGTCAGTTTCCCAAAGTAAGAAAAAGACAAATTCAGCTTATTTTTGTACTTTTTTTCCTTTCCCCTTCTATTTTAGGCCATACGCAGAAGGAGACACATTGTACATCAAGTAAAAATTGAGCTCTGGTAAATGTTCACAATAGTCATCATCACTCAAAATTTCAGTTTAAGGGAAATTCTACTGTGTGAGCACATCTGAAAAAATGAATAAAGATAACATTGTTTAAAACTCAAAACAGGAAGTCAAAACTTGTAGTACAAAATGATGTAGTATAAACACAAACTATACATGCTGATGATTTGAAAGAGGTAAAATTATGATTTATTTTTATGAACTCTTTGCAATGCAATAATGTCATCGACATAGGGTATGGAATCTTCCTACATTAGTTCCTATATTTAGACCAGCTATGTCCTGCCAGTATTTGCCACAAGTACATTGTAAAATATCATTATAATTTGCCATGTTATGACCTTTTTAATTACAGAACTTCTGTAATTTTAAAACTGCTATGAGTAACCGAACACATTTTAAAATTATCCACAATTTATTGCAAAGAAAATAAAAACAGATCAAGGTCTCAATTTCCTAATATTATAGATAATTTGAAATTTTTCAGTAAAGTAAGAAGCTACAAGAACTTCTACCCATCTCCTTGAGTTGTTTGTACTTTTACATTTATTCTTCTAGTGCATAAAACACGTATAAAGTTTCTTTCTTCTAATAGTAGCAGTAATAAAATGTTAGCAATCCTTAGGGATCCCTGAGGCTGGGGAAGGTGGAGGGTCCTTCTCCCACATCCCACAAGCTCCGTGGCACACCCTGTACTGGTGTTCACATGCAGGTAACAGCTGTACTTGGCAACATTATGCTTAATTTTGCATTTCAAGCTCAGGCTGTGGTGCAGCCCCCATGGTGCTTAGGATGAGGAAGAGGAATACAGCATCTCCTCTTCCTGAGACCCACACACACGAGTTCTCTGCCCTGGAGCGGAGGGCTAACCCACGGCCCCCTGCCTAGCCCTGCTGCCTGCCCCTGAGCAGCAGGAAATCGGTCACTCTCCACTCCGGCGGGTTTTCTTTCTAAAGTTCATGCAAGATACAAAGCAATTCTACTCCAGATTTTAGCAATATGGCAAATATGAGTATAAACAAAAGTAAGGTTCAGAGGGAAAAAAAGAGACCAGATACTTAAAATAACCACAGATTTAAAAAGAAGGGAGCAAAGACAAATGTGTCAAAATAATAGTAATTTACAACTCCTGAGTGTTCATAATTGCTATGAATCAGAGAGAGGTATTTTGACAGAAGAAAATCAGAAGTACTGTAACATGGGTAAAATTCCTCCATCAGCTATGAGACTGTTAACTTGTATTAACTCATTTTGTTGAATATTACTCATACCATGCTAACTCTCATGATTTAAACTCATGTCATACCACAGAAGACCGTGGTAAAAAAATTAACATTTAAAATACACAAAACCAGAAATTGCAGTTTTAATCAAGGTAAAAAATTAATTTCAGTAGGTGTTCAGTTTGAATAAGTTCTGCAGATTTGGATCTGCAAACTTGTATGGTGGTAAAACAAAGTTAGATGCTGTAGCTAATATAAGATGTTTAAGTATTATTTTGTGTACTAAATTAAAAAAAAAATAAAAAAAATCAGACAACCAAATTAAATCCAAACCAAAACAAAAAATCAAACAGAAAACCCCTAGTCTAAGAGGAGTTTCACCTCTTTTGACTTAATAGAGCAGAACTATAGAGCATGAACTGAGTTTCTGGAAAGCAGGAAAACTACTTCATTTTTAATCTGTAGCTTTTCCAGAGCAGAGAAAGGCAAAGGCAAAATACTCAGGGTTACAGATGGCAAGTGACTGGAAAGGACTGTGAAAAGGAATCTTTGGCATCTGAGATGATGGAAATAGCTAAGGAGAAAAGGAAGCAGAGGTCAGAGGAAGCATTTTGAGTAAGATGGTCCCTTTCCTTCAAGGCTAAAGCAAATGTTCTTGTGAAAATGAGAAACAAATATGTTCATTTGTCCTCTCAATGGCAGAAAACGTCATCTTTGCAATTCATTGATCTCTGATAAATTCTTATCTGACTTCTATGAGGAGGGGGACCAGAATGCTTCACAAAAGATGATCTCTTTACCTTCAGAATATTTTAGTGAAATAGGGCATTCATGCTCATTTCACAGATGGAGAAGACAGCGAAACTAAATTACTGACCGAATGGGACACAACTAATCCCTGGGAAAGCACAAAATGGAGCCCACACCCCAGATTATATCGCTAACCACTGCAGAGCCATCCTTTCAAGCTGAATTATGCCACCAATTAAATAACATCACAATGAAAAATAGATTACATATGCAGTTTTGGAGGTTACTTGGCTCTGCCTTTGTTTTTTTAATATACCAAACATCTCATTAGCATGCAGGACAGTTTGGTGGGGTTTTGTGACTGGCAGGGGAAAGTATTGGCTTGCTGATGGACAGCTGAGGGTTTCAGTATACATCTTCATACCATGAAAATTATGTACAACTTTGGTTATACAATCTAAAAAATAAACCACCAATTCTTCCCAACATGCATAAGCAGGCTGTATTCTTGTTCATGAAAGTGAGAGTTAAGATGGTTGCCTAAAATATTTTACAACACGGTCTGCTCAAGAGATGCCCAGAATGTTTAGTCCAACACTGACAACAATCTGATCAGTCTCTCATCTTTCTGTAAGGTGTAAGGGCAGCCAGGAGGCTAACTGAAGAACGCTTTTGTCCTACTAGTCCTTAAAAATTAAAGGGGATTTTTTAAAAAAATTTGATACCCATCTTCTTAAACTATTAATTTAAAAAGAAGTCTAGGCAGAACCAATGCACCAGAATAAAAAAAAAAAAAAAACCCAACAAAACACCAACAAAAAACAGAATTAAAAAAAAAGAAAATAATCACTCTCAAAGAAAGTGTATAATTTATTCAACATATAAATATACAAAACAAGTCAAAAAGCATGAACAGACAACTGTGCATACTGCCAACAGAATATCTCGACATACCATACATACATCTTCAGTATCTTGAGGACTCATATGACAAAGGCACTGTAGCCAAATGAAAAAGAACAAATGTATAATTCATAAGGAATGACTTTTTAACACACTAGAGCTTTTGGCTGTCTAAAAATAGAACTGTGAAACATCAGAAGCAATAGTATTGTCTCTAAAACTACAATCATGTTTTATTTTTCTAATATTGTCCTCAGTAAAACCTATGATTTGGAGCTCATTCCTGTGTTTTGTAGTCACTTTTTCTCCTATTGATTTATGTATCTTTACTGGAAGGCATAACCTTATTCTTACCTTTACTTTGCTCTATGTAAATGATTTAGAAAGGAGAATATTTACTAGTAGGTTTAAAGCATTCCTTTGAGTTATGACTTTTTTTTTTTTTATATGGCACATTTTTGACATGAGATCACAAAATGCAGGAAAACATATTTTACACAGTCAAATCTTTCTCCCATGGTACACCATGAATATAAGACAGGGCAACAGTTGGGAATTAATATAACATAAAGACTTTCTAATCTGACCTTCAGTTGTCCTTTGGATCCCCTTTTTCACATTTCCCCACCTTTGCCTTTTTTTTTTTTTTCTATTCAATGTAAACATAGAATCATGGAATGGTTTAGGTTGGAAGGGACCTTAACGATCATCTAGTTCCAACCCCCCTGCCACAGGCAGGGACACCTTCCACTAGACCAGGTTGCCCAAAGCCCCATCCAACCTGGCCTTAAATGCTCTGTTACATAAGTGATTTGCAATGTTACTAAAAGAAATCCATCTTCTTAAAAGTTTGTGCAAAAATTAGAGGAATTAAGTGCTAAATAACTGAACAAAGCTGAACAACAGGAGCAAAGATCAGAAAGGAAATAGATATACACACAGTCTGGTAAAATAAAAATGCAGTACTTGCAAGAACAATTATAAAGTTTTTTTTTTCCTTTACGTTCAAAGGTAGCTTTGAAAATGAAAATAAATCTCATCTAGCTTACAAGAAAACAGCTCTTACAGGAGATTAGGCACAACTACACAACTAATGTTAAATACTAGAGACTTCCATCTTTACGTTAATACACAGAATCCAAACCTGCTACAGCCCAATGGACATACAGTAGCTCAACCCCAGAACTGTCAGGCTATATTATTTTCAGTACAGCAATTATTTCAGTGACCTACTTTTTCTGTGACCAGTTTCCTACTCTAGGCAAGAATCAAAGCATAAAGCAGGAAAGTTTTTATTAATATTATCAAATATTCCCCCTCTGTTTTAGACTCCACATTTGAGTCAACAGAAATGAAATCTGATGTGGACATTTTTGGTGAAATTCTATTGCAAATCAAAGAGGGTAACACAGTCAGTAGTTTCCCCTGTAAGAAATGCATTTTTATGTTGATTCCTCCTCTAGCTTTTCCAGTGATTAAATGATGAATGGAGAGGCCAGGGTGGGGAGCCGTGCACATAGTTTTGCCAGCTGAGGACCCATAACATAGGAAACATTGTTGTGTGACAATGTAGCTCATTAGTTTCATTTTAAGATGTACCTTCAGTTTGAGGAGGAAGACAATTAATAGTGGTATCATCATTTAAATGTCATGTCCTTATTAACATAGGTTTACATTTCCCTGTTATTCTCTGGTTTCTTCCTTGCTTCAGGGAAAAAAAAAATACAATACTAGTGCCATATAAGTAGCAGCTTGTCTCCCAGTTGTACAGGATCACTTGCACTAGGGATATATTTGGGCAAGACAAGGGATATGTTTCAGAAAGGCTCTATCCTTTTGTATAATGTAAGGGGTGAGATTCAGTCCTAGAGGACCTGCTTCCTACCACCTGCTGGTGAGCATAACCCATTCATAGGAGCAGCTGTAATACTCAAACATTCTTCGCTTTCCAGTATGAAAACTAAGGGCCAATCTTGTCCCTAATTAAATATTTTGCATGTATCATCAATAGGAGTTTTAGTTTTCATTATATATTTTTCTATGTAGAAAGAAGCCTCCTTCACAGCTGCCTGTAACCATTTCACCATCAAAGCTGTCACTACTTTTAAACTTGCCAAGGGCTACCTTCTCTGAGCTCTATTGTCACTGACTCATCAAATCTGAAATGATGTCTCTGACCTTTGAATCAGTTGTCTTATTTCTCTTTTGACATCAATGACAACTAGAGAAAAAACGTAGATGAAACAGAAAATAACAGTGAAAGCAAGCTGACAGTGCCAATTCTATCCAGGAAAGCATCAGTTTTTAAAGATGTTGAATGTTCCCCACGAAATAAGAATGCTCTCAGCAGTTGCTGCTTCTCTGGAATTCAGTTGTTAGGCTCTAAATGTTTTGAATAAAAAATTTAAAAAGCAGAGGAATACCTGCAGCTGTCTGCAGTGACTTTCAGCAAATCCAGAAGAGTCAAAGTCCTTGCATAAGACCCAGTTTTACATAAGTCTCAAATCTCTCATATACAGCGAGGCCAGGGAAGGAAACCTCACAGGGCACCTGGGAACAACCAGTCCTTTTCAGCTGTCTCTCACCAGCGTTGTATTCACTATACCTAGGTAACTGCAACTCTCAAAAATCAGGCTGTGAGGATGCCTCCCCAGGCAAAGTGATTTGATCTGTCCGTGTCCAATGTAAATCCCCTTTTAGATCAGTTAAAAGGTATAAAAAATGATGCAAGTTATATACCATAGTGCAACATATAATTAGCTTCGCACAAAGCCCGAAGTTTGAAACTTGAATGCTAATAAATGCTAAGCTGGTAAATCCTTATTTGGGGTCATCCAGCCTGAAATGCTGTGCTGAGCTTTAAACACAGTCAAAATTCACCCAAGCTATTGATCTGTATGATGAATCTCATTTAGGAACCATGGCTCCCTTTATGAATCCTTTTGCGCTCTCACAGGCAAATGGAAGACTTGACTTTCCCACATTTAACAGCTAATATTATCCAGGAAGGAAGGCAGCTCTTGCATTTGCTCATGTCAGTTCTGAATAATTCTTACTCCAATGACTGTCCTGATCTTTGGTCTCCTTGCAGTGTTTCTGAAACGAGGACATCACCCCTCCTTTCTTTTTTTTTTTTTTTCTTTCTCCCCACTCTGTTCTCGCTGGCAGAGATTATCAGAAGAAGGTAGTAAACATTTCAACAGAAAATAAAATGTAAAACTCAAGGGACAGCGTTACACTGAACTGTCAATTACAGTAAAACTTGCGTATGTAACAAATCTCAGCAAGACAAATGCATTCTAACATACTGGCAAAATTTGGGTGCTGGGGAAGAAAAAAAAAAAGCACATTGGTGATATGAAATGCATCAAGGGAAAAAGAGAGAAATGCCAGAGGAGGAAATAATTGCTCCTACTTCTGTGACTTCTTTAATAAATGACCTATTTCTAGTTTGAAGCTGAATTCCCCCAAAGAACTACCATCCTTTCAGAATTTGTACCACAAAATTCAGGCTGTAGATTAATATGATATTATTGACAATATTAGAGAGAGAAATGTCCTTTAAAATAATCATAGATATTAATTCACTGATGATTATTAAATTTAGAAAATTAATGCAAAGTTGTAGAACAATCTATTAAAATCACTCTCACTGCATGATGATGTCGCAGAATATGTAATTCGTGTACAGAAACGAAAAGTTTAGTAATGAATGAAGCACTTGTGCTCCAAGCTAAATTGGGTGCCAGTGCATTCACACAATGTGGGGTAAAATCCTAAAAGATAATTACTTGCTCCAAACAGAAACTTTTCTTGCTCCCTTTTCTAGTCAGTCTCAAATTTGTCTTTTGAAGTTTCATGTCTGTGCTTGCTTTGGGAATTACTTTAATGTCTGTTCCAGCCACAGGGTTCTTCCTTCTAAATACCCATTTTCAATAAATATTTTTGAATAAAGGTGCTTTATGATTCTCACCCACCTGCTTATTGGCATTGAATCATATTTTACTTGATTTATTTCTTGCAATGCCCTTTTAGTAAAATGAATGTCTGTAGTTGTTTCTAACAGGAGCTTTAGGATAGGCTTTGATGGAAAGAGTAATCTAATTATAACTCTCATTTTCAATGCAATAAACTATACAGTGATAATATTTTCTCCTCATACGGTATAAGGAGAGAGGAGTGACTATAGTTTTGCACAAAGCCTAAACCAGTCTGTAGTTCAAAAAGAAAATCACAAACCAAAATTGAATACTCCACTTGATTTAATTCTCCTCCATTTAAAACTTCTCAATACTCAAATCAATCATACTGCATATGTATCATCTCTGAATTTAATACTAGCGACTTCAGAAAATGTCCGTCAGGCTAAAAATCAATGTGGTACCATAAGCACTATGTAACATCTCATGTTACTGAACAGAAAAAAAAAAAAAGCAGCACGTGTTCTATACACATAGGGGATAGTACGGATATTTATGATGCATTACTGAATAGAGTTTACTCTTGCATGACTGGATTTTCAAAATATATTCTTCAAAACATTACAGAATACAAGTCCATGGTTTCCATAAGCACCATGAACTCTTCCCTTGCCCATTTTCTGACTTATCTGACTGTTAGGCATTAAGTACTGAGAGAATTCGTAGTGTGTCCATCTAGTCACAAGAATCCCACGCCAGAAAAAACAATCACAGATAACCATCTCAATAAAAAGAAAAGCCAAACGTTTGGAGATTACATTATACTCACTCAATAATGTGTTTCATCCAAGGTGAAACTGTGTGTTATTACGTAGGCAGGCTGAGATTTTCAAATCTGTATTAAGGCCGTGTACACCAGTTTCTTGAGAACAAGGCATTCAAACCTCTTGAGCATTAAAAATGTTATTCACTTTATGAAGAATTAGGGCAAACATTGGTTGCCAGAGCTAGTTAGCATCGCTAAAATCATTGCAGTTCTGAATGTCAGTAACATTCTGTTCTCTACGTGTGAAAGGAAAAATTCCTATAGGAAGACTCTATTTTGTTTGAAACATCCAGATAATTCCAATAAAAATTCTTCAATGTAATCTTTCTGAATTATGCAAAAAAAATAACATCTACTTACCAAATCAGTTTGTTGGAATGCGAAACAAACATTTCAAGTTCAAATATTTTTGGTAAAACAGGTTTCCAAACATATAAATGCATTCAGAGATTCTGTGGAGACAATACAGAGGCAACATCAATGTTTTTGCAGGGTCTGTTGTTTAGAAGTGTTACAATATTTTACAGCGTATCATAGATATTAGCCCTATGACAACTTTGAAAACCTCCCTTTTTTTTAAAAAAAAAAAAAGGAATTTCAGTACGGATTTTCTATTTCAGATAGAGTCAGTCTGTCACTTTTAGGAAGACCATGTCCTGGAAAATGTGCAAATTTTTTTTTTTTTTTTTTTAAACAAGAGAACAAGAATTTTCTATTCAGTTACAATAATCGCTTTCCAGCTAGCACATTCATCAAACAATGAGCAATTCACTAGGGTAACATAAGCAGGAGCTCACTTGTATATATTCATATTGTCTTCTGCCTGAAAAGAGTTAAATAGAGCATATAAATGATGAATACAGAGCATCTTGGGATACAAAACAACTAAAATGGGTTAATTAGTGAAAAACGTGCATCAGACTATAAGGCTGAACTGCAAATATTATGGTATTTTAAACCTATTATATCTGCTGATAGCATTCAGCATTATGGATAATATCAAAATAAGAGATGTTAATTTTCAAATGGAGTTGTGTGGAACATATTAAGGAGTAAGAAATATTCATTGTTCAAGTAATAGTTCAGACGCATTCACATTAAACATACATTAGCAAATACATTTCTTTGACATGCTCATATATAAGCATAATATGTAAGTGACCTAGAAAATACAGACATCATATAATCAATGACAAAAATACTGAGACAGATAAGCCCCGAGATCTTTGATCAAATATATTCTTTGGCAAATAAACAAAACATGTTATCCTGACAGAAAATATTCTTTGGAGTATCAGAACTGTGAATCCCCCAAGCAACGCCCTCAGAGGTGCTCTGTGGCAGGCTTGCTGTCACCATTCGATGGGTGAGAAGATACTGATCTGGCTAACGGTACCCCCTTAACTCCAGTCCCCTGTGCAGGGGGATACTCCAGTCCCTGTCTGATGTTGCCTCTTGCCAGCTTTCTCAGCAAAGAGCGTATATCCCTTTGTGCTTTGTTGTGTTACAGAGACCTGGCCTGACTGCTGTCATTCTGACAAACAAGAAACACACTCTCGGGTTGGTATAAAGATGTGTTTTACGCAGAGGAGTAATGACCTGATTCCTCTCTATTCAAGTGCTGGCAAGGTGTGTTAGGATTTTAAAGACTTTTTTCTTTATCTAAAAGGGTCCTCCCCAGTGCTGTTGCTGCTAAATTTGTCTACGCTGTTCTTTCCACCAAATTAGTGAGATTTGCAGGTTGGCTGAAATGATTACTAATATGCCATTGGTCTTTAATTCAAAAGGCTCTGAATTTTCTCCTATGTCTCTCTGTTCAGTTTGCTGAGTACATCTGTGGGCTTCTGAAGGAAGAGACATCGGAACATTTCTTTAGAAGGCATAAATCTCCTCAAAGGTCTGTAGTTGAAGAGACTCATGAGAGCCCAAAATACACTAGCTCAAGATAAGAACAGTCATTTGGTTAAAACAATCTTCTGGAATTGAGAAAATTTGCAGTCATAATACTGTTTCATAAAGTCTTTGGAATATAATGCATCATGACGTAGTTGTGTGGCTATCCATGACCTGTGATCACCCTGTTAAATTTATCTTCTGTACAATGCGCTCATACAGAACCCTAAACAGGAGAGAAGTGCAACGCTGATAGAACATGAACTTGTCAACAGAGCAGTAAAGTTTGCTACAGTTAAAACATAAGACTTAGTGTTTTCAGTATTTAAGAATTACGTGTGATTTTTAATAATAACACTAAAGTAAAACCGTTAAGTTCTCCTTTTAATGCATGCATTTTTAAAGTAAAAACCACATAACAATTCCAAACACGTAGACAGGGTCTTTTTTTATATGGATGTTCTCAATTTGCGTTAGGCAATTGACATTTTAAATACGGGTTGGAAGAGGATATACATCAGGGTATGCAGATAGAAATGTTAAAATACATATTTTATTTTGACAAGTAAAAGCTCTGTCAGAAGGTCTTTGATTCACAAAGCTGGAATACATTCATAGTTTTGAAATATGATCCTCTATCATATTCACTTCTTAGACAGGTTAATGTCTTAAATACAAACAAATGCACATCAGACAGAATCCTAGCCTGATGTGCTTGAGGGGCTGTAAGAATAATAAGAAAAAAACCCTATTATTAAGTAGATTTAGCATGAAAGGGAGTGATTTTTTTTTTTCAATTTTTACCTATTTGTCTGAAAAATGAACTCTGATGTTACTGTAATACAAGGTGTCTAATAACAAATACATTCAAATTAACACTTTTTTCATGTAAAGGTGCTGTCTAAATATTTCCTATTGTCCAAATATAATGAAATAGTGATATTCCAAACAAATATAGTTCAGCACAACCCAAATAAATTCATCTCACAAAGAAAATAATTATGGTTTATACTAAACTATTTCCATTGGAGAAACCAGATTGCAGCTGACACTCAGTATGAAGCCTTTTAAAGAGAAATACTAAATCACTGCATCTTCTGGAAACCCCATCTTTCCAGCGTTAACAGTATTTCAAATCCTTTTTATTAAATACTGTAATTGCAGATTTATTTATTTTTTACTCCTTATTTTTAGTCATCTTGTAAATCATCCAGATAGATCCAATATGTAACTAAGACTAAGTACGTATAAAATACATTGAAATTAAGAATATATCAGAAGTCTGGCTTTTTTTTCTCCTCCTCTTCTGTAAGTAAACACCTATCCTTTCCAACCACGGAGTATCTGAGGCTTGCTGGAGCCGCTGTCCCTGTGCCAGAGCTGCTGGGGCTGGTTGTCAGAGGTGGTGTTTTAGGGAGGGCTGTTATCCCCAGAGCTGTTGCTTGGCTGGAAACATCAGATGTCACATGGATACCATGGCTGTCTAGAAGTCAAAACTAGGCAGGCAAAGAAGCAGGAGGATATGAACTGTAGTGTGAACATACAGTGGCTTCACCTCTGGGAGATGGGATGGCAATAGTAGGTTATTTCTGCAGCCACTGGAGGACAGAAAATTCCCATGTGCATTCAGGAGGATTGTTGGATGTAGAGCCCTGTTAAGACCCTGCAGCTAGATCCTGTCCCTGGCCACACACACGTGTCTCAGTGTTATTTCTTGGGCAATTCTCATACCAAATACAGTGTATATTGAAAATTTTCTGGTGGTATATATGACAAATGAATAATTATTTTGCTGTGCAGCTACACAGGAGTCTCACACCTGCATAGTAAAACTCCTCCCAGCACTGTAGCACACGTGGCTGTTGGCATGATCCAATTGCACAGCCAGGAAACGGGCGTTGCATTTCTCCGTACATGGTCAGCTCAGGACATAAGGAGCACCAGTCTTTTTGAGTTAGTTTTTTTTCTATTTTGCTATCACTCCATATAGTCGTCATCTTTATCTCTTAGGGTGTTTGTCCCCACTTTCTTGGTCCAGTAAAACTAGTTTAGGTTGTTAACCTGATCCTCATTGAACAGCTATCCTGCTGGGACTGAAACAGCTCCCTGCTTTCCCCTGTTGGTGACTGAGCCTATGAAGCAGCCACTGATATTGCAGAACAGGACAGCCCTCTACAACAGCTCACAGACTGTATATAGGCATAACAAGAAGGTTTTTGTATTTCCTTGTATCTCAGAGATGCCCCAAATATTACCAGAAACAGATCTTTTCAGATAGGTCACTGCTTCTCTAGGAGTTAACCAAGTCTTTGTGGCATGGATAAAAACTTTATCACACAATAAAAGAGATAAATAACAATAGCCTTATCTTATTCTTGGCTAGAGACTTCCTTCAAGTATCTGCTCTTATATTACAATTCCAAATGAAGGAAAAACAAAGCAGCCTACATAAATTGTCTACTAGAAACACTGCAATTAAAAATATGACCAGGAATAACCCTGAATTTGAAAAATAACTGTGAAGCTTGCCTTATTAAAATCAAATGTCTTAGCCACAACCACAAAGTAACAGTCTGGATTTTCATCATAAAATTTCTATTCCATTAAAAAAATATTTTCCATATTAAGAACAATTGATTTGCTGCAACCAAATTTCAGTAAGTCTCTTATTAAAAGAAAATGCAAGAATCAATTAAATGCTAAGAAAAATGAGAGAGAAAAAAAGAAAACAAGATGAAACGTTAGCAGATGCACACTCCAGAGTTTAGACTTTTCTTGTAGATAATTAATATGCTCACATTATTTAATTGAAACATCATGTATCCTGCCACATGTTGTTCCTTAAGCAGTCAACACATATGGACTATGCTTGCAGGATATAAAAATTCTTGGGAATCATGGACTTTATAGCGAGATGAAAATGACAGATGCATTTTTAAGTCAGGAAGGACATATAGCATCGGGGAATTAGCAATGATCACTTTAATTAAAAGCATGGCCATATGATATGTTTACATTGTGCAAAAGTATTATGAAACATATTTAGATAAAAGTTTGTGTTCTCAGTTTTTATACTTTGTCAGATTGCTTATAAACTCTAATTCCAATAAAATACATCGTAAAACCTTGCAACCACTATGACAAACAGCCTTGTAAGTGGCTGGGTAATTCCATTATTCTCTCTCAATTTTAACTGCCCCATTAGTGGTGGTGCAATCCAATAAGCTAGGGGAGCAAGGTAGTAGGTCAAACATTTTGGTTCAGCTTATTCTAAACAGAGTGCCAATCGGAGGGGGGGGGGGGGTCCCAGGATTGTGTTCCAGTAATTACCATGTCTGAAGAAAAAAAGGACTACATTTTTTCTTAGATTTCATAACACATTCTACTAATTACAGTATGTTTTCATCATACCTATATCAGAAATATGGACCCTTGTCTTGGTGCACAGCTACCTCAAGACAAACGCACTGCCAGCGTATATGCAGTAGTATGACTTGAACCTACATGCGATGAAGATGACTAATAGGCATCTCCTCTACTCCTCCCCATGTGCCTTGAGCATGTGACCACCATTCACAACGGTGGGATATAAGCACAAGCTTCCAAGTGGGAAAACGTGTTTCTGCCTTTGGTATTCCACACAATTGGGCCTGTTTACTAAATGCTGTTGCTTAATACTAAACCATCTTTCAGAAAGTTCTATTACATTCACCATGTGAAGACAGGTTAAATAAGTGCAAGTCAATGATCACATTTTATCTTGGAGAGGGAAGGACTTGGTGTTTGATACTAAATTTACAATAGAAAATCAGTGGTCTATCTTCTTCCTCTTTCTAGGAAATTGTTTGTTTGTCTAGACATGCTAAGGATTTCTCTGTCCAGTTTCATCACACACTGTTACATACAACAATTAAACACACTTGACAAATTTTGAAGGATCTGAGTATGTCCTGATGGTTTCTAATTTTGCCTAGTAATTTTATAATAAACTGTAGAGAGCCTTTTGTCTGTCCTTTGTGTTCAGTGAAGTCACATCAAAGGAAAGAACAGATCATTTACATCCATTTGGAAGCTACTCACTATATGCCTGGACAAAAGATACCACAGCACTGCTAAACACCCTCTCCTCTACCCCCTGTTCATTAAAAGGAAAACTTGTATACATATAAAATCAAGCTTCAGGAAATGCACAGGCAGCCCATGCTCTCTTTGTTCATCTCTACTCAAAGTCTGCAGCTTCTAGAAGCCCTCACACCAATCACCATGGTTTGTGCTCCCAAGCATCTGCCCAGCCACTTCATCTCTGGGCTATGGCAAGGATTTTATATTAAAGCCATAAGACGCAGCTATGAGACTGATACCTTTGATAAGCTGACTGATCACCTTTGTGCTGCATCTGGACTCACACCGAGGTCACCAAGCTCACAAGGTCCTTCTCGACTGTGCTTGCAACTGCACAGGAGAGAAGGATGAAAGTTTTGGGAGAAATCTCTCTTAGGAAGAAGTTTAACAAGAAAGGAGCAGATTTGATGCGATGCCATTTTCCATGTTCTAATGAAGTTCTTTGTTCAGTGCTAGGAAAAAGATGACTACTTTTCACAGGGGAATATTTCTCTGTCTAAAGTAGTACTGATTTTAGAGCCTCCACTGGTGGAACAAGGCGGCTATGGTAACCTCTGGTGATCTTCAAGTCCTAAGTACTCCGCCTGGTATGGATGAATCAACTCCACATCTAGATGTAACTTAAATATCTCAACAAATTAAAAGTAAAACTGAGCTAGTTCATAGTGAATCTTTTGGTGAGCCAAAATCAAAACTTCAGTTAAAGACAAGAAGTTTCTAATTCTCTTAGCCGTAAAGGTTACATTCAAAGTTTCAAAGAAACAGTGGAAGCAATAGCTCTGAGAGGAATTAATTGTGTCCATTCACCAAAAGGAAGAATTAACTTCAAATCCATTTGATCAGCTGAAATATTGATGCTAAAAGAAACTTAGAAATGTTACCGTTCACAAGATCTGCACACATTTTTGTTGTTATAATTTTCTAATGTACTGAAAAGAATTTGGAGAAGTTCCAACATAATGTTTATTTTTTGATCTAATTCCAAAATAAAATACAAGCAATATAATGTTCAGCACTTGAGGACTCAAGCTCAAATAGACCATTCTGAGGACAACAGCTACAGTAACAGAGTAAGATGTTTGAAATGCACATTCTCTCTTCAGAGTCATATACAGGATGTAGGCACTGGAGGTTGCAAATGGTGTTTTCTAGTAATAAGCATGAAGGGAAACCAGATACTTCTTGTCCATCTTTCACATCAGCTCACTGTCATCACTGCTGAATCACTGACACCAACTACAAAGTTGAGACATAATTTTGGGGAATGTGAACATAGATATATCCTCTGATTCAAAAAATAATCTCATTAAAAAACCCTTCCAAATATCAACAAACAGTGATGTCCTTACGGTAAGCCGTATCATTCTCTGCCTGGAATCCATTTTACACCTACAGTCACAAGTTTAGGAGTCCATCTACCTATTCACTGTTTTTGGTGGTTTTCATCCCCAAATTATTAATAAAGCTTGGTCTTTGTCAGTCTATGTCTGATAGATTAGATGTATTTAAAACTTCAAATTCTATTTCACATCATTTCAAGTTATACTTCTCTACAGTCCTAGATACACACACAGAGTATACAGATTCAGAACATGTGACTATTTCCCAATATATTCATCTTGTTAAGAAAAGAAGTCTTATAAGATAAAGGTCCACTGAACATTTTAAAATTATTTCATCTCCCTCTACAAATATATTAACTTATTTAGGTCTAAATGATACTTAAATTTCCAATAATAGAAAAATCTTTTGATAAAAAGGGTCTTTTTCCTTATTTCCATTTTTAGAAAGGGGAAGAGTTTTCTCTCTATTAGATGAATTCTGATCCTTCATTCTTATTCATACTGAAAACAAAGTTTGATAAAGCAGGATTTTAGAATTTTGTTCAGGAAGGAAATTTTGATACATTGTATTTTAAGATATTGTTGAAACTAAATTTTTAGCAACAGTAGAAGTTATATTTGAAATATGAATACAAATAAAAATGAAATTATGACACAAATGTGAAATAAAAATATTGACTCACTGTTAAAATGTATTTTCTAACTGCAAACAGTTCCATCAAAATGGATTTATTCTTCTTTCCTATATAAACACATTGTCTTTCTGCTTTCCTGTATAGTGTTTTTACATTCTGCATCTTCCAGTTGTTAAAGGAATTAAAGAATACAAGGTACCTTATCACTATTCACTTTTCTTTAAACACACATTATTCCATAAACAGTTTCCCTACATAATAAGAGTGTTATACCTAACAGTCTTTAATGAGCTGTAGTAAGTACTTTCAGAACAGCTGAAGTCTTCCAGAGATAAAGAAAATTTCATACATCTGTAAGTAAAATCATTCAATGTTTACATAATAAAAATGAGGTAGGGTCATTTTCTGATGTAGGAACACATATCAGTATAATAGCAATCTAAAGAATTAAAAATTGTAATTTCAATGTAGACATAAAATATGTATCCATGTAATTTTCAAAAAATGTAAATAAGTATTATGCTAAAGCTGATTAAAATAGACCAAAATAAATCTCACTCACTATTACTATAATCAACTGTCACTTCCCTGTAATTCTCTCTTTGAATCCTAAAACATAAATTAGAAAGGTCTTGAGAATTAAGAATAACCTATGACCAGAAGTGTTTAATATTTCAAAAAGTTTCAGAAAATGGTATAACATTTCCCCTAAATACCAAACAGAAACAAGTATGACTATGTATACCCAGAAAGTAAGGCATGTCGTCTTTAAAAGCCAGCAACCATAACAATAAAATGAGCTCTTCTAAAATAGCAACGACTTAAACTGTGAGCTTTTTTGGCACTGAGCACATGAGAAAAAAATGAAGCTCCAGCCATGCTAGCAGCAATAAGTTTTCACAATTTGGAAATGTAGTCATCAGCTCTACTGAAAAACAGCCACCGAATCAGGCTGTGCAGAACGGCGCCTTTGTTGCACTTGGTATGCACTGACAAAAGACTAATTCTTCGCATTGTTAGGAGGACTGACTGCTTCGGAACAAGCCACCACTATTCAAACTTGTCAGAACAAGCTTGGAGAAAACTAGATAAGAGCACTCAAGTGATCTGTACACAGAGACAATTGAACTGGAAGTGAAGTTACATACACGAATGATCTATTGTGTGGTGCAGCTTTAATTGTCTGAAACAATTCCTCCGTCTTGTTTGTAGCAATGATATTCCATTTACTAAAGGTCTTATTTGACGGATGTTTCAGGGCATACAGCCTGCATGCTAGTGGTCTTTAACAAATAGTATGCTGGCAACATGTGTTGACAGGTACCTCGCATATGGTATGGAAATATTAATTTCTGAAATATGCAAGCTTGTTTGAATTTAGTTTAATTTTAAATGCAGTAATTTATGATTTTAAATAACTGTGCCACACAATAATCCCTGTACAACACATGATATTCAGGAATGGCTACAGATGGAGCTTTCCCATACAAAAAATAGATCATTATGAACTGCACCTGTTTCTACCAGCCGGACAATCTTGCACTGTAATTCTTATGTTGCACTAATAATTATCAGATTAGTATTTAACTGTTCTTACCCAACAGTTGGTATAAACTGGGGCACACACATCCCTTGAGATTTGAGCCAGCAACAACCTAAGCACATGTGTTACTGCACGCATACTCGTACTCTCACCAGGATGTCAAACAAACTTTGAGCATAAAAGAGAAAGGTATGTTCATACAAGGAGGAGCCACCTTTGTACCTCTGAAGCACTGGCTGGAAGAGGCTTTCAGGGAAAGCGAGGTTTCTCAAAGTGTAAACTAGAAGCGGAGATTTTTACTCAAGTGACAGAAAGAAGTGAAATGGGAGAACTGTTTTCATACTGATGCTGTGAATTGAGATTAGAAATTAGGATTTAGAAACAAAGCACAATGACATGCACACAATCAGCCAAATGTACCATCCTAGATAAGCATAGGTGAAAATGAACATACAAGATCAGATGAACAGAAGTGGTCTTTTGAGGGGACAACTTTCCAATAAGAGGGCTCCAAAATGCACAATCAGAAATACTAATACTAAATAAATACGCTGCTTCTAGTATTTTCTATAGTTTAATTCACTTCAGTAAAAATAATGGGTGTCCAATCCCATACAATATTTTCTGATATCAAATCATTACCAGTTCTTACTTCTCAGCAAGTACTAGCTTAATTAGTTTTATATTATATGTATATATACATAATAATTTCTACAATTGGATCAAATAATAGCTTTCAAAATACTTCAGTGCTTATTTTCATGCCTGGAAAAAGACTAGAAATGTCACTTGACCATCTGAAATGTTACATTGGTAAACTTTTGTAAATAAATGCATAATACTGTATTATGGCCAAGTGGGCAAAGAGTCCTGCACACAGAAGGGTGAAATAATCAAATCTGCTATAAAGTACATCGTGTTTGATGTTTATACCCCAGCCTTCAGAGATAACATCAGACACTTTCAGAAAGTTTTGTTGGGTTTCTTCTCAAGTTCTTGAGGAATTCTCGTTTTAGCTATGAAAGGGTAATTTCCTTACACAGTATTTCTTAGCACTTTTCTTACATGGTAGGTTGATGACGTAAATGCTGGGAGAACAGCAGGATTAGGTGAATACATGTTTTCCTCATTATAGCTCTTTTCACAGTATTGTAGATGAACTAGTGTATTTTTAAAGGTAAATAATGCTCTTCATGCATAGAATTCTACATTCATAGGTGAGGTGTGTTTTACAGAGATCCAATTGCAATAATACAAGTTGAGGCAGGGGTATGTATCCTAATTTTTAAGGTGAATCTTCACCCAAATTTAATACTAATGTGATTAGATTTTTTTTTAAATTCTCATCTTATGTTTCATGCCATTTTCCTTTTGTGATTCTAATTTGCTTTTATTGTGGGAACATAGTAACTGACAGCCTATTCATGAATTAGGTCCTGCATACTGTTTGCGACAGCTGTAGACTTGAATCATCCCCTGTGTGAGTAAAACACAAATTTCCTCGACGGGCATCAAACTGTGTTCAACCTAAACGTGAGTGAGATGACTGTTAAAACTATAGCCCCCAAGCCTTCAGCAAACATAAAGCCTGTCATGTGAAATTCAATGTGGATCTTAATGTGTGGTGTTCTATTGAGCTACTGTACTTGATTTGAAACCAAATTTAGGTATCGGAGAATAAAATTATAATCACGAAGCCTTAAGGGGAAAAGAGAGAACACAAGAATAAAGCAATTTTTTTTCTTAATGTAGTGGTAGCGAAGAACCTTTCTATATCATAGAATCATAGAATGGTTTGGGTTGGAAGGGACCTCAAAGATCATCTAGTTCCAACCCCCCTGCCACGGGCAGGGACACCTTCCACTAGACCAGGTAGCCCAGACAAAGATGTTGTCTTTTTTTTTGTTTTTTCCATAAAAGTCTACGACCAATTTTATTCCTGATATTATTCAGCTGCTCTTGTTCTTACTCCTCCTATAGTCCTAACTGACATTGCTAGCATTTATCATCTTTGAAAAAAATGGTGTCTTGGTTCATATGTGAAATGAATAGGCTTAGGCAGGAAAGAAGAAAAAAAAACCTACCTGATTTTAGTCATAGTGGACAAAAACCTCAGGGATCAAAAAGTCTACTGTAAGGCAGACTGAAAAAGTGTGCACACACAAGAAACCCGAGTCGACTTTCTGAAGAAAGCTGAAGGGTTCCAGAACATCACTCGAACCTGAGATACAGTATACAAACTTAAGATATGATATAAACTTCCATTGTTTTATGTCTATATTAAAGTGCACAAAAGCTTTGTAAAAGTTTATTGAGGCTGAAGAAGTATCAGTGCTTTTACAGGAAAGCTTCCTCATTCCTTCCAATAAAGGGAGAGAAGTTATGTGCTTTAGTACCACCCCCAGCAAGCAGATAGACGTTTTCTTTAAATCAGCCATTGCTGTTAGGTGCTGGACAGAACTATGTGCTACTTAGGTTTCCAATATTCTCAGCTTTCATAACTCTGATTCATTTACTCAGAGCCACTATAAATTGAGATCTGGATGCACTGCAACCTCCTCAAAGGTTGTGGGGAAAAAGAAATTAAAAACTCTACAAAAATTTTAAGTATATTTCAGGTTTGTTTGGTATTCATATGCTTTTAAAATTTTTAAGATGCAAACCTATACTATCATTTACGCTACACCTATAGTTACAAAATGTATTAATAATTCTGCAGAATTATTTTCAGCCCAGCAAATTTAAGACACATGGGGATACCTGGCAGCATAGCAAAGGGACCAATGTAAGAAGCAGGGAGAGTGAAATGGGAGATAAGGGCAGAGGGGTTTAGTGATGTGGGATGTAAATCCATTGGATTTACAGGGTCCATAAAACTGGACTCTGCTCTTCATAGAAAAACTTGTTTGGGTAAGCCACATTCTGGATGGCATAGCTTCAAATAAGGAAACACGTATAAATCCTATAAAATGCATTGAACCACACTAGATCTATGCTAGCTACAACTGTGCTCCAAAGCTATTTCCGTCAAAGCTCAAGAATCACTATCTTTAGAACTGGAAAGCAGTCACAGCCTATTGTACAACTAGAGTTGGTTGATGTTTCAGTTCAATCCCTTTCAAATCTTAGCATTTGGCCTTTGTTTCTAGAGTGGGTAAGCTGAAATCCAAGATAGTGAGAGCTTCTCACACTGGGAAAGTCTGGATTCAGAACTGACCTAGTGGGGTCTTGGGCTTACGTAGTTTGCGAGCTGCTGTGGAGAGGACATAATATTATTTAAGACAAGGATCACAGAATAGTACCACTGTTCTTTTCCAGTGCCACTGAAAGGCTAATTGTTTAAGATAGTGATGAAAAAAATTCCTGTCTGAATGTAAATCATTGAGTTATATAGCAACTCATATGGGAGCCAAGAGGATTAAAGCCTGGGAACTGCCACACTGAAATACAGACCTGAACTGATTCGAGTAAAAGAGCAACTCCTTTATCTAGCAACTCCATCACCCTCTGTCAGACAGTGCGTTCGGAATGTTTCCCCTTCACACTTCTGCAGGATGCTGTATCCCCTTCAGACCCAAAGAGCATTACTAGTAAGTTAGTCTGAATCAAAGTTCTCAAGCTGCCAAATCACGTTCGCTCTCTGAGTATACACATGGAAACTCCTGTCTCAGTCTTCTGCTTAAAAATACACCAATGCTATGGTTTATATAAGGCTGGGATTAAGAGAGTTGGATAAAACAGCAACACATCCATCAGAAACTGAAATTAAGCCTCTTTGAACATCTTAAGCAGAAAGGAAGTGGGTCACTCAATTATCTATGCTTAAAATTAGGCATTTAACTTATTTCAGCTTATATCAAATTCTTTAGATCATTCATGGGAATTCACCAATCATTCAAGTTAAATATCTGAAGTAATGAGAACTAGGCATCTAGAGACAGACATGTATCAGACGCACATTGGTTAATAAACAGGTTTTGATTTAACAAAGATGCATGAAACTTTTTAAGGGTAAGTTCAAATTACCAATGTTTTGAGGAGAAAGGAGTAAAACATAACACACTTGTTTTGCTCAGACCTATGCAGGTATCAGTGAGAGGAGAAGAACGGGCTCTGTGAGGAGGGCTGGGCTGTGCAGCACCACCATGTTCTCCTTACCACGTGTTAAGGTGTAACAGAGAAACAGGAATGAAAAGTGTCAGGTATAAAAAGGTGCTCAACTTCAGTGTTAATGCTACAAAAATGTTGTTAATAAAGGCCTAATATATGGCCTTACTACATGCTTCCTTAAATTTCAGAGTAGCTTAGAAAGACTGAAGCCAGGCTAATAGATACCAGTTTCAATGAAGTAAAGCATCAATTAAGACAAGCCAATATTATTAACATATGTATGATTAATAACCACCTCGATAATTGATTTGGTCAAGCATTATTTATTCAGGAACAGGCTGCTCTCAGAAATATTCACGAAGGAAAATACATACTAAAATATCTCAAATTTGCAGTTAACATTTATTTTTAGCTTTTTATTACAAGTGTATTTTGGGAAATGTTTAATGAGGAGACTGTAGTAACAAGTGTTTTTGGATTCTGGTTTTTGTTTCATTCAACCATAACGGAAGCCAGCTGCTGATGTTAGATGTGGATTGGCTTTGAACTTCACCAAAACACAGACGTACCCTTTCTACATTTCTTTCTAGTCCCACACCTCATGGTCACAGTGACCAAAATCCAGAGACTCATGTGCCTGACTTAACTGCTCAGAGGGAAGCGGTACAGAGCACACGAGAGGCAGCTCTCTGCAGACACAGAGCATTTCTCTAAACCCACAGTTTTTTAGTATACCCTGTGAGGGTGGTGACAAGATGGTTCAAAAGGACATTTGTATTAAGCTTGTATTTCCCCTTGCTTCAGCAATCTCACTGATTGCTGCAGGATCTAGCAGCTTTTCTTTCCATCAGTTACTCTCCCCTACTACTTTCCCCAAGGTGACATATTAGCTAACTTCTGGGGTATTTTTCTGAGGAAATGTAGCTGTAGCTGGAAATAGAAACAGAACGCTTTGGCTGATATAAAAATCTCTGAAGCTCGTGTGATGCTTGGCTCAAGCACTTACAGATTGCCAGATTGCAGCCAGGAAGGCATTCCCCCGCAGGGCTGCCTGGCAGAAGTGCCTGGGCTGTGGGTCTCCCTGCTAGCACAGACCCTGCCTCACATCTGAGGCTCACCTGGAAATTTCATTTCCCAAGTTCCCTGCTACTGTGCTGCCCTGTGATACCAGCAGAGTTTCTGAGGTCTCCTGCCTTCTTCCTGTGGCACACTGTAATTGTGACCATAGATCTTTTATCATGGGTTTAAGCTTGTTACAGGGTATTAGAAGTGCTGTGCAGCCTCTGGGAGGAGGAGCAGCAGATGTCCTCCGGGCCTGCCTGGATTAACTGCTTGTTGCACAACTGTCAGTCTGACAGCCCAGTTGGTCCTTCTCATGCTCTCATTTCTAACCTGTAAACCATGAACCCACCCTAGTTGCAAGATAAAAAAAAAATATTCACAATTTTTGGTTGATTTTTTAATGCCTTTTGTTTTGTGTTGGCACTAATGTCTATAGACCCACTTTCTTTTTTTTTTCCTCCTGCACAGCAGTTGTCTTCAGAGACAAGTCAGAAGCAAAACTGAGCTTAAAGCACCCCCCAACTCTCAGGCAACTCATTCTATTCAAACAGATGGCTTAAAAACAATGGTTTAAAATGCCTTATTAACCAATGTAAAACAACCTTTTTAAAGGGAAGAGCAACATTTCATAGCATTACACATATCTCTTGCAGAAGCACAGAAATTGAAGACGGAATCCCATCACATAAATTATTCATTACCTGCCAAGGCAGTTTCCTGTAATGTAAATTAGTTGAAAAGTTAAAAAGGTTTTAAAGTTAGAAAAGTTTAGAAGTTAGAAAGGTTTTAAATACTTGTAAATGGATGTCAGAAGTCAAGCTTTCCCTAGCTTCTCAGCAAGATAAACCATATGGATATTAAAGCACTATTCTAGTCTCCCTGTTTATGTTTCTGTCTTGGACTGTTTTCTTTTGCTAAAATATAGTCTTCACTCTGAATAACTAAGATTAATTTTGGTTGCTTTTCTCATAACAATATAAATGAAATATTTGTGTGGGATAGATTTACGCTGCTTTCTAAAAGGAGGGGTAGTTTGGACATAGAACCTGAATACAGGAGTTGGAAAAAATACAAACTGGATTGCACTTTCCTATTTGTGATAAAAAGACACACATCATCGGTAAACCAGACATGCAGTTTCCTGTTTGTTTCATTTCAGAGAACAAAGAGGTTGAGAAACATATTTGTATATATAACAACGCAATGTTAGTCATTTTCTATCATTTAATATTTTCAAGTCACATGACAATACAACAGCAAAAAAAAGAAGCTTGTACATTTTAATAGTCAGTCAGAAGAAATGATACTGATCTGCTGTTTCCTTGCTACCTGCACCCTTTGTATACATATCCATAACTTTAGCTCCATCTTTATAACATGCATTTCTGCACTGCAAAGACCATTTGCTTAATAAAATTTAAGTATCTGTCCAGTGATGTTCAGACATCATGTACACAGTGGCCAAAGAAATTCAATTCAGGTAGCACCATTACAAAAGATTAAATCACAGGTTTGCTAGTGGTCTGTGAAATTTTGTGTATTAAGAACGTTTCTGAAAAATTTCTGAGTGTAGATTTTGAAACTGTGCTGTAAAGAATCCATTCCTTAGATTAACTACTAACAGTCTAAGAACAAAGCACAAATTAATTATTTGGCAAATATCACTTAGGGGTGTATTCTTAGGTTGACCAAATTAATCCCTATACATGCTACTGATAAACAATGTACACTTTAGGTACTATTCTTTCAGCAGAGGCCATGTCTGCTGCACAGCAGGACAGGCTGCATAAGGATTTCCATTCTAGATGCCAAAAAGTTTCAGAAAATAATGTCCTTGAGGCCAATATTCATTTCAATTAGTGAAAAAAACCCAGAATTTTCAGGGCAAGGGGAAGAAAAAAATATTATTCCAGTCCTTTAAAACTTTGAAGCTGCACAGCTTTTTAGCAGCTCATTATCTAGTGAGTGAGAAATCCCAAGCAATATGTAAGAGTCAGCTTCTGCCTGATCTGTACCTCGGTGTGTAACTAAGGAGATTGTTTTTGGAAGAGTCTATGCAAAGGGCAGAGCAAACACTGTCGGACTTCTTCATGAATGTTATAGCCAAATATGCTCCTCCCTCATTTTCCATGCAGGGAAACCAAGTTTGATCTACCTGTCTAGCTTGATCTATATGAGCTGGAATCAAACCCCTGTCTGATACCCTGTAAAACCTGGAAAATAAAGGATGAGAGAAGAGCTGGCAGTATTGCACGTTTCTCCCATTAGATATTTCACATTCTGGTGAAGGCAAGGCTGCATGGTTGCCCCTCTGCGTGACTACGTGGTTTGTCAACATTAAGCAAAGTACAAGGCGCACCTTCTCAAGCAGTACAGCAGGTGACCACCTAGTGTCTTCCCACACCCTTCGCTCTTCTGCTCTCACCAGGAATTGGAACTTTTCCCTCCTTCAATTTATGCAGGATGATACCAGGGTTTATTTCATTTTTTTCCTCCAACTCTTTACTGTTCTATTTAGAATAGCAACACAGAGACTGTATGTCTGATATTAATTATAGAGTAGAATTTAATGCCCTTCCCAGACTTGTTACGTGACTTATCATGAAAGAGAATTTTATGTTTGCAGTCTTGTGAAGATTGAAGAAAACTGTAGATTAGGTCAAATAGAAGGTTTGTTTTAGATAACTTCTGTCATTACTTCCCAGCATCAGGGAGCATGCTCAAATACATCCAGGAAATTCCCTTGAATTCTCACTAGGGTAAAGAGGACTCTCCATGCGAATGCAACAGTTGAAACATATAGAAGATGTTTGATGCCTGTTAGAAAAGACAGCAGGTCTCTTTCTGGATTTTTCTTTTCAGGCTATTTATAATTCAAATCTACTTTCTGTATTCACTTCTTAAAAACAGAGGCTCTAGCAAAAGGAAACAACACATTAGGAAAAGGCACTGTGCTACATAATCAGTTTTCAGCTGAGACTTCATTTACCATACTGAACTAGTTTCACACAGTAAGACAACCTTATGACCAAACAAGACAAAAGAAAATCCCTCGTGGGGATGTAGCACTGATCAAGGGAACTTCTTTTGCCAGGAAAGACAGTTTCATCATGGCAGTTAGGGGTTTTCTGACTAGAAAGAAAATTGTGTTGGACAAACAATTCTGCTAGAATTGCATATACCACATTGTTATGACAGGGACTTCAATTTATTTTGTACTATGCTGCAGTGTAGCTCTATATAACAAAAGAAAATATGGGATATACTCATATTCTAGTACTGAAAGGAAATGACATATTTACATGAAACCCTTTTCAAGTTATATATATTTTTTATTCTCCTTTGATAAACTAATGCTATAAATTATCCTTTTAATTGAGAAAGTCTTTCAGTCCTTTCTCTTAAAATGCTAAATTTAAATAGATCCAGACACAAAGACCCACAAAAATCTAAGTGATACCAAGCTTTGTGACAGAATCCTCCTTCACAGCATTCCTCCAGTAGAAGACAGACACATGTTGAGGGTTTATCATTTCAGACTGCTTCAACCTTTGCTGCAAATTTTAGTAAATATGCAGTCAAGTTACTAAAGCTTGGGAGCAGAGAGGATGACACCATGCCGAATAGGAGAAACTTTCTCTTTCTAATCTTAACAGAAACACTAGCCTGTGCCACAAAATAAACCAGAACATACATATTTTATTGTAGGTCTGATATTGTTTCTGTAGCTATATCACAACAATGAACTCTGTATTTCTCTCATCACAGCATATTATCATGCTGGTCCTAGCTCTTGGAAAAAGGGAAACGCAGAACACACATGTGAAATAAAAGAAAACACATATGGTTTAGATTAAGCCAATCTCAAGATGTTAAATCCCAGACCTGCTCCATAGAAGAGTAAAATGGGTATTAGCACCATATGATAATTATTCAGTTTAGGACTAGACTGTAAATTGTAACATGGTGTTTTTCCTAGATAATGCATCTTAATTTGGTTCCATGTTACTTCTGAGAGACACTGTCTCAACATTTATTCAGAGTTACATTCACTGCACTAGTAAGTAGTGCAACTATTTTTCTGGCAGCCTGCTGCTCCCTCCTTTTATCCAATGCTGAGTGAGATCATTGCTCCCATTTGTTGAGAGTCAAGCAGTGAGCTACTTATGTCTCTTGACCTTAAATATTTATTGGGCTACGGAAGAAGTTGATTCTATAGACACCTTTGGTTTGGGTATTCAATTGTGATGTGGAAGGTTTAAATATTTGACTTTTTCCCAGAAATATTTCTATTTTAAATTTACTTTGACCTAGCTATTCTTCTACTTTACTATAGCTGAAAAATGAAACATAAGATTCTCATACCTTTTCTTACCATATGGATATCCACCCACAGAAATGAAAAATATTTACCCTTATTATTGAAATTCTTCTGATAGCTTTTTATCTTTTGATTCAGACTGTAAGCTGGCTAGATCACTAACTAATCTTCCTAAAATAGTTTTGAAAACATACATACATACGTATCTCTTAAGAACATATGTTGAAGTAACAAATAGACATGCCTAATTAGAATTACATTATTTGCAAGAAATATCATTAAGCAATTCTCTATTACAGTCAAGAGAGAAAAGGAAACAATAGGACTACATAAAGTCTAATGTTTTCCCCTAACTAGGTCCAGTTGAGTATGATTGGCAAGAAATCAGGACTTACTAGGTTTACAGCATTTTTTGATGTTCCCTAATTTGTTTTTATTACACACCAAAATAAAACAGACCTTTCACAATCAATTTAAAATACAGGAAGATTAAGAGAAGCGGTTCACTTATTTTCTGGATCAAAGCTTGGACCTTAACTTGTGTCACAACATGTCAGGTAATTAACCCAAATATCTGGGTCTTCTGGGCTCCTCTGTTCCCCCTCTCATTTCCAGCATAACTTTCAACAAAGTCAAGAGCTTCCCCGGAGGAGATTTATTTTCAAGTAACCAAGACTTTTGCACGGGGGAATGTTTAGTTAAAATACTTCTGACATAGAACGGTTCAGTTTGGAAAGGAGCTCTGAAGTTCTTCTAGTCCAACTCCCTGCTCAAAGCAAGGCCAACTTACAGCAGCTTGATATATCATTGGTTTAAATATAGATGCAGATAACCTTTTTACAGACTTTTCCCTTCCTTAGCTATGTCCGATAATTGTGTACACTAGCTGTAATGATCAGAAATTCTCTGGTGACTAACAGTAGATAATTTCAAGCCAGCATCTATGTAATACTGATTTTTGTATCAGATACCTGCTTCATTTTATTCCCTAAAATGTATCCGCTAAAAGGAGACTGTCCATAGGTCTTACACAGAAGCACACACTAACAATTTACTCAGACCATATATAGGTTATGTGATTTCCAGAAAAATCAAACTGTATTTGTACCAATGGAAAAATCAGTAGAAGATATGAAGAGATTATTTTTCAGGTAGCACTATATCACAGGTTTCCCCACTTAGTTTATTCGAATTATTGGTGGACATCTGCACTTTTTAATTGCTCAGCAACTCTCCAACTGCTCCATCAGGGCACTGTGTTCAAAGGGGTCTGTGTAAGAGGACACACTGGTGAAATTAGCCACAGCCCAATGTTGCACACTTATCTTATAGCACAGAGCTGGCCCAACGTTTGGTCAGTGCTCTACAACATTTTTACTCCACAATACTTATATAGGATTAAAATAAATTCAATCTTTCAAAAATTCACCATTTGTACTGGAAACATTCAGAATTTTAGTGAGGTGTATGTATTTCCCAATAGATCCAAGCATGAACAGGGAACAACCACAAAACAAATTGCACCGTACAGTTTATGAACAGTTTACAAATGCTACAAGAAAACTCTTTATCCTATCCATTCAGTGAAATCAAGGAATAATAAATATATGTGCAGAAATAAACTCCTTTCCAAAGCAGGCCCTTTTATGTTATTTTTTTGTTTAAAGACTAATTAACCAGTTCTTTAATGCTATCTGAAGTCACTTTAACAAATGAGTATCAGCAGTTCAAACTGAATACTCTTCCTGACAGCCTAGCTACTCAGACTTTGAGATTTAAACATGACCTGCACAGAATTAAAAAAAAAAAAAAAATTATAAAGCTTCAACTACTAAAGTGTTGTCATTGTTGTTTTAAATGACAAATTAGTGGGATGGAATTCAAGACACTTAATTATCACATTAGTTAGCCAGATGGTTTATTTGAAGTCCCAGCAGATGAGTATCTGATTTTTGCTTTAAGTTGGGCTCAACGAGTTAGCAAAGGCAAAAGACAGCAACAGTATGTGACTCTTTCTTTTGCTTGCTTTAATAAATAAATTTTTGCCTGCTTATCCCCCTGAGCAATGTTTCAAAAAAGAGTCTATAAAAATAGTGGTAGCCAAAGCAATACCAATGTCCCACAACTCTTCAGATATCTTTGGTCACTTAACAGTCTTTTTACCTCTCTGACACAAACTTTCCACTAACTTTTTCAAAGAAAGGGATTTAGAAGCAAACTTCCATAAAAATTGAGGCTTTTTTCTAAATCTGAAAAATATTTTAAATAGTCTGCACCACCTTTTTTCTCTCCCTTAAATGTTTTGGCAACAAATAAGATTCCTTGTTGGATGACTTCAAGGGTGGTGGGGAGGAGAGGAGTCATGCATCAATAATCACAGAATAAGAACTGGTGGTATGACTTGGCTTAACTATGCTGTTTCAGCAGTTAGCTCTCTAGTGGCTTGTTCAAATGGTCTCAGCACATTCACAAGAGTTTCCATTAGTGTCTGCTCCAGACGTGAGAAGAATCCATCAATTTCATTTTCAAAATGTCATAGCATATAATAACTGCCTTTGCTCAAATAGCTTCTCTTAATAGAGAATGTTGAATTCTGTCTGGTAACTGCATCCTGAATAAGTTTGTCTTGGGCAACAAGTCATTATTCTTGGAAGAGTTTCAGAAGTTTTTTGGCTTTCACAAGCTTCCTGAACTATGGACAGATACCATCTGCTCTTATAAGAATATACATCTCTAGTGTATCGTCATATTCATGCATGAAGAATATAGACACAGAAGGGCAACATCTTTAATCCCATCCCCACTGTGAAAGTAAGTGGCAAAAGTCTTGGTACTTGTTTTCTTTTAGTGGTTGAATTAGAGGAGTTGAAACATTAACAGCACAGCAATTCATTGCCTCTAAAATATTTCTCAGATGACCCTTTGAGAACAGAAGTAGCACCTGATGCACCTACTTAGGTGCAGTCCCTGACAAGGCTCTCTGTTCTAAAGTTCTAATACTGGTATCATAAATGGGAACAGGGTGTCTGGCAAACAAGGAAACCAAAGATATTTTACATGCAACCATAAACAGAGTAGCCTCTGTAAGGTGATATTTTCAAGTAAAGAAATACCACAATCTGCCTTTCCTTAGTGGAGATGCGAGGAACAGAAATATTAAATGACTTGTTCAAAATGACATAGGCATCTGTGGCACAGAAGAGAGTCATTCTGCCTTTCCCATGTTTCAGGTCACATACCTTTTGGATATCTGCCCAATGAAGTTAAACCCCTTGTTTTACGTATTGCTCCGATGTAGTAATTGGTGGAACTTGAGAAAAAAACCCAACAAACCAAACCAACCAACCTCAAAAATTCAAATCCCAATGATTTTCAATGAAACTAAAATTTTTTAGCAATGAAATACAAGTACTTTGAGGTGTTGCCCAAGAGGATCAGCACATGGAAATATTAACACGAGTAAAACATTAACTAGGATTTCCAGTAAAGGCAGCCCAGTCAATTCAATTCTTCGTATCAAATAACAACATCTGTACTACGGTAGGTGTATACTACCCCCATCACTTTTTTACTTCACACAGAATGCAGGTTGTCAGCATGAGAGAATTTGTGGGTCAGGACATTAAAGTTAAGGTAACGCATACCAAATACATCATCTATGTATTTTTAGAATTCTGGGGTTGCCTGCATAGCAGAAAGGTTGCTTTTCCTAAGATTATACTTGAAGAGGCTAGATATCATGGAGAAGAACTGTAAACTATACCATGGCCTTTCTCTCAACCTGGGGTCCTTCTTTTCAGTTGACATACAGGTGCTCAGTTTTGCCTGGTCATGACAAAGTTTTTTGGATCATCATCACCCTTCAGAAGTTTTTTTCTGAATGGTTGCACCATGGTCTCCCCCCACAAAGAACAATATCCCTGTAAAAGCAATATTCTCTAAAACACACACGTACACCACTTACTATGACCAGAGTTTGGGAATGACCAAAGTAATCTACATTAAAACTGTAGAGTATTTGTAAACAAAATTCCCTGTAAGGCTCCTGTCTATTAATGTCTTGAGATCTTAATTCCAAAGATGGTCAAAATAATCCTGTCTGGCACTGTTAGGTTTCCCTTTCTCATTCAGGCCCCCCCAACTCCTAGGTGTAGCCCAGTTTACAAGTCTGCACCTCTCAATATGTGTGAACTATCATGTCTCTCTACCTTCTTAGGAAATTATGCAGATTACTCCTAGCATGCAGACTACTCCTAGATAAAATCTATAACTGTTAAATTAGAAACACGCATCAATACAGGATGTCACAAGTATCTCAAAACCAACTATTATAAATTAAGTTATGGAAATACACAACACAAAGAAATCTGACGTTTGCACTATAGAAGGAGCATGAAAAAAATCCATTCTTTTTAATATTTGAGGCTGCTATAAACCTTAGAAGGAACTAGTTTTTGGAGAATATTTTTGCACTGTGTTTTTGCTTCAGAATGTCTCTATAGACATGTCACCCCAGCACAGCTCGGTTTTGCTGTCACTGGAGAGGAGAAGCTCTCCTGTGTGCTTGACACCTTGATTCGGGTCTCCTCGAGAACAATGGGACATGGCTTCTAATTGAGGGAGCAAGGGGGGAGACAGACTGTTCTTTATAGAAGAATGACACTTTAAGCTGTTATCAGGGGGAAAAAAAAAAATTAAATCCTAAAAAAAGTGATGACCAAAGATAGGACTGCAAGTCTTGCCATCATACACACACAAACACACATTCACTACACAAGACAATTTACTAAACACTGCTTCAAAATATACAGACAAAAAAAACCCAATAGTGACCACCCTTGCCTTGGAAAGGGCAAAAACAGAGATGAAATATCTTGCCTATGATGATGTAACAGGTCAGTAACAGAAGTAGAACTATGAAACGTGCCATCAGTTAAGTGAATCATGTACTACTCTTGTAAACTATCATATTGCTTCCCTTAAATCTTACTTGAAAGAAAAATATTGGCTTAAAGCACATGCTGGTCTGCTTTGTCTCCAAATACATACTTCAAAGAAAAGTTGCAAATATTTATTCCAAGGGTGCTAGTGGGCAATCTTTTAGAAGCGAAATAGCTACCAACAATATGTCATGTGAAATAAGTGTTCAAGTTACTTAATGGCAGAAAACTGGACATTTATATGGGAAAAACAGTCTCTAGTTTTGGAGACAGACTAGGGGAAGCAGGGGAAGAAAGAGCAACTCTGAGCTGTCAGATAGCTGAATGACTTGAAGTCACAGGGAAATCTTGCCCAGCCCTTAATGCAAAATGTAATAGCTGAAAGAGAAAAGAAATCATATAACTGGGTGAAGGAGAGTTAATTACAGTCATAAATGGTTTTAAATGTCATTTTTGTAGAGTTTTGCTGGCTGTTATTTATTGGCAAACAGGTTGGTAATAAATTATGGAGCTATATTCCGTTTCAAAAATCAAAGATCCACTATTTTTCTTTCATCTTTTGTGATTTTCTTTTCAAAGCTTGAAGGCCATCATGTATAAATTTGATTACGTATTTGCAATTTATTGTTTCCCTACTGGTAAACCCATCTTTTCTGTGAAAACACTGAGCCTTTGTGAGAGCTGTTAAATAAGTGCAGCTAATCAGTCCTTTTTCTGGAAGGACTCTCTCAGCTCGAAATGAGGTATAAGATCTGTGGCTTTCAAGTTCTACTCTCTAAATTGTTCTTCCGCAACAGCTGGAGAAAATGCTTTCAAGAGTTTTCTGCTTCTTCCTGTGTGGTGATGCAGCTTTCCTCTAACGACTATTTCCCATCAATACCCACAGACACCTACCTTCTTAACCACTGGTTTAACGGTTTCTTACCACTTCCACCTTTCCGAAAAAAAAAAAAAAAAAAGAAAAAAAAAAAGGCTCGTTTGGGAGAAGGTTTACAAATATCTGCACACCAGGCTGTTGAAGGAGATGATATCTCAAAGAACTTAAAATTAGGTGTACAAATCTTGTCTAAAGAAAATAAACCAAACCAGCCCTGAATGTGTGCAGGCAGCAGACGTGACCAAAACGATCAGTAAATACTCTCTCCCATGCTAAGACTACAATGGTCTTTAACCCAAATGAAAACTTCACAGAAAAATAAGTGACCTTTTTCCATGCAGTATAACTGTTATAAGATTCTGAATTATCCTATAATCTTTTGAATTACAAGAAACTTTGAAAAGTAAATCTTTCTTAAAAACAGCAAAACACATGAAAGCTCTACTTTTTCCAAGAGCCACTATCTACTGACAGGTATGTGCTGACTTTTCTGGGAAATTTAATGTTTCCTTCATTTTCCAGAGGACTCTGGAGATCCACCCAACTGACTCCTTAAACTCATGCTGCATTAACGGAAGTATATTTTAACCTTATTAGGGTAAAACTTTCACCTACATATTTATTCAAAATTGCAGTGAAATATTTAACTAACTGGTGTTTCCTTTAGATAGCAACTAGTATCACAACAGCCCAGCAAATCAGTGTGTTTTAATGTTGACATATACTCTAAATTATTACAAATATTGTATGCTCTCTCTCACGCATCTAGTTTACTTGTTTGTTATAAAGAAAAGAATAAGGACAGTGGCAGCAGAAGAGCCGGTACATGACACAGTCCGATAACTGTTCATATAGACCACTATCTCATGGAGCATGCACAAACTTCATTTAGGGTAAAAGATGATTACATGATTCAAAAATTCTAAACTGTCATCTGTTTTTAGACCTGGTTCTAATGAAAATACAAACCAGTTTCCATACAGAATGCTAAAGATTGCACACCCCCCACCCCCCCAAAAAAAAGAGAAGTGCTTTTATTTAAATCAAAACATGCCAACTGAAAGTGATGACAAAATGTCACAGAAATGCCTTTATACAATCAGTCGGTCAATAGCTAATCCAAAAAAGAATATAATATAAAGTCATTGCTGATATCCTCTGATCTCATAAAACACAGGTTGTTGACATCACTAAGAGAATGTTAAGCAGATAGTCTGTAAGGACTAAAGTTAAAAAGTGCTGAAGAAGTATTTACTGAGTAGTGAGGATACTGTCTGCAATCAAGGGGAAAACAAACATTAAAATACCTATTTTAAAACTTTTTTCCAGCTGAAAATAGAAGGCTGTTCACAACCAGAGGATTTCACTCAGTCAAATTAATCATACAGAGGAGTGGATTAAATTTAGATTAAGAAGAAATTCTTATTATCCAGAAAGGTCAGTTCTGAGGCATTCATGAACAAGACAGCAAAATGAATGATCAGGGTTTATAGAGAATCATCTGATCCATGAATCTACATCCAAATGGCCCAGTGCTCTGGCACTAAAAACATGCCCAGCCCAGAACCTCAGCTACAGTTTGTGTGGCAGCCGGGGGCACTATCAAGGTTGGTCTCTGTGGGTCTTACAGACTCAAAGGGGAAAAAGGGCACTTTAATCAGTTCATGTTTGTTAGCGTCGCTTGATTATGGAATGTTTGTGCCACTGCTCAAGCACAACAGTCAGCATCTCCTCTTCCTCCAACAAACCACATTACAAATGTGTCAATAATAAGATTGATAACACTGTTGCTGTTACTAATACTACTAAATGTGTTAATTTGCATGGGTTTTTAACGTAAAATGCAGCAAAACTTTTAAAGCAATATGTCTTAACATTAGAATGAGATGCTGCAAATTCATTTTGTCTGGCTAGAGCATGGATTCAAATTTATTAATTCCATTTTTGTAAGTGGTTCTGTATTAAAGGAATACAGGAAAAATAAAGAATAGAATTTATAAAGAAAGAGGACAGGACCAAAAGTTAGGTGAACAGTTCAAACCTAAGTGGAAATTCCCAGTTAATTTCATTTGTAGAAAGCTTTTTATGGTCCAAGAATGAGAACCATTTGGGCTTGCTTGGCTGCTACAGCAGTTCAGAAAGGTGTGTGGGATACTGATTTGGGAGAGTTAGTAAAAGAGAAAGGACTAAAGAACTTACTGTAGAAGGAGAAAAAAAAAAAAAAAAAAAAGAAGAAAGAAAAGTACCCAGAATCTCTCACCAAAAAAAGATGCAACAAAGACAATAACATAAGTAGGTGACTATTTTTATTTCCTCTATTTATTTAGGAGGGTATCTCAAAGAAAAATTCTGAAATCCCAAGTTTGTATTTTGAATTGTTATCTTGAAAAAATCTAAAGATGATTATCAATAATGTTTTTATACCTTTTAGTGAAAATAGCTTTACTTCTACTTCCAATGCATAATTATAATGTTTTTAGTAGGATGTCAAGATTGTTCAGCTACTGTAATGCTTGTGTTAAAACATCGGACAAGGTCATCCTATGGTTTATGTTTTCTTTTCACTTTTCTAATTCAAAAAACATCTCATTGTTTTTATGGAAGAACTTCAAATGAGATTTTTAGTAGAACTGACACAGAATTTTTCCATTGCAAAAATCTATTTTCTGCATTTACTACTTTCAAAAAAGCAGTTACTTAATATTTGCCAGTTTTATACTTTTACACTAACTAAAGCTATGGATATGACCTAAATTCAATGTAAAGTTTTAATTTAGACCCTAAGAACGTATTTAAATCTTTTGCTTTAATTAGAAATTTTATTTTATAATCTTTTTCAGTTAATGAGATCATTTGCCAGTTTTAAAAACCATAAGGACCATAAAGACTATTTTCTTGCAAAAATCTTAAAATTACCACATTTTAATTAAACTGTGTATGCAAGTCGACTTGTAAAGAAACAGCCATTTTATACATTTTAGTTTCATTTTTAAAACAACGAACCTGTAAACCACTAAAAGTAGAAATAGCTCATTGTTTCGTTGTAGAAACCATACGGTTGTAACAAAACAAGAATCAGGCTTCAACACGCACACTCAACATAAGTAAATATATGCCCTTATCAGACCATAAGTATTTGATTGTTTATTTTTATACATCGCTAAGAGCTTGTTTGGAAATTTCTCATACATGAATATGCATATACTTGTCAGTGCAGACAATAAACACCAGCTTGTTAGCTATCACACTCTTCCTCTCCCTCCATGAGAAAACGTGCACAGAAACAAACGTACCCTTTCCTCTCTGCAGCTCGCCAATGACATGCCACAGCACACTTCGTCAGAGCACAGAATCTAGCTTTCATTCTGCATTTCCAGACTTTGTGTAAACTCATTTTGCAATACTAGAGTTTAGATTTTATAAACAATATTCATACAAAAAACGTTAAGATCATAAGAATGTAAATCAACTGTTTCTCATTTCTGTGCCAGCAACTGCAAGAAGATGAGGAGCTTTCACTGATGCTCCTTTCAGGCCTCATTCACTGCTCCCAGGCACTGTTATTCACCATTTATCCCTGCTTTCATGGGTAACAATAGCATCAGCTGATAATGTTCTAAACCAATGGAGTCTTATTTCACTCACTTAGGGGTGGCTTAAAGTCTTAACTGGTGGGGTTTTTTTTGTTTTGAACTGAGAAAGTGGGGTAGAGGGAAGGCTGGATGTTATTATTCACATCCTTTCTTTTGTATACGTAATGGAGCATTAGCAGAGACTGATGCATGCATTTTTTGAAAGTAAAAAAATTAACATACATAATCCAAGGAGACAACACAATATCTTGAATAGCATCCATTCACACAGAAAACTGAGTAAAAATAATCTGCCTATACTGTAGATATTCTATACCTCCATCTGTATCTGGTCTTGCTATAGATGACTGATACACTGGCTCCTGTTGCACTTCTCCAAAATCTCACGTCACAGAGAAAAAGTTACTGTTTGCTTGTCTTTCAGCTGTCTCACCAAAACATCCTGCAGACAGCTCCATACCTTCAACATCACTAGGAGATGCCTGACAACGCCACTGCAGTTTTAAGGTGATTTGTCCAAACGGTACCAGAAGGAACATCCATAAACAAGGTGTGCAGCTGCCCAAGGTACAGGTGCTAATACATCTCTCGTAAGCCTAGTCTCCACTAGGATATAAACATGACAAATTACAAAATAACTAGCCATTAAGCTTCCTCTGAATGCATAATTTACAGTTGAAGAATTCAGCCTTTGGTCATTCACACTGGCAGCTGCTACTTTCAGCCCTCACTGTATGAATCAAGTCAGGACTGAAATGTCTCATGTTACTGCCTGCCACCACGAGAAGGACTCAAATCCAGAGGCACGAAATTCCTAATAAGGAGGGTCACAAGAGTTTCTGCTATTCTACCATATATTTTACATTAAATTTTCTACCTCTATTTATTTATCTTTGGCCAGACAAGAGGTCCCTGGTAACATTTCACTAATTCTCGCTGGTCACCAGGTTGGCATATACAGCTGACAAAATACATAGTTGCTTTTTTTTTTTTCCTTCCCTCACCCCCCACTTTTAAACATAGACCAAAAAATATTACCTTTATATTACACAAGCAATTCCTTTCCTGCACAGTTTAGGCCCTCCATCAGTTTTTTTCACCACACTTTTAAAGCCACTTCAACATTAAGGAGCTCCATAACTGCATGGCAACTGGCTGGCTGCCAGCTAGCTGCAAAACGAATGCCCCTTGTATTGACATTAGAGGTTCCTTGATCATGTTCAATAAAGCACCTTTGATGTTAGCACTGTTAGCTAATATCATCTTACAGGGTCTTGAGGGAGGAGCTTATCGAGTCTGTAAGACAGATCATAAAGCCAGAAAGGACCCTCTAGTGTTAGAATAAAACTAAACTTGTGTCTCATGAGGTAAAAATAGTATTTATAGGTGAAAAAATGTCAAAATACACACATCATCTATCATTCACCATTTTTTTTGCGTAACATTTGGTGAACCACAGATCCCACCTTGTCTAACAAATACCAAGTTGTTTTCTCTTGTTATCCAGCCTTAACAGAGAAGTCCCCACAGGATACCTAACAATCAGCCATGCTTGGGTGTCTTTCTGTCACCCCATACCCTTCTGACTGTCACCCCATATCCTCCTGACCTTCCTTTGCTACAGCCAGGCAGCTGCTTCTCTCTTCCCCTTTCTGGCATGCTCTCAGAGCAAAGTCTGTCACCCTGCCCACAACGTGGGACTTCAACACTTGGCAGGCACAAAGCAAAACTTCTAGTGCTCTAGCACTGTGGGCTGTCTGGTTTAGCAACACCTCTTTAAATACATGAAATTGTAAAAGCAGAGATACTGACAGGCCTCCCAAAGGTTTCCAAAACAAAAGAGACACTGGCCCAGGGGAAAAAAAAAAAAAAAAACCAAAAAGATGAAATACACAGTGCCTCATTTCAGCATCCTCAGTGCTGGGGAATGACCTCTGGCAGGGTTGAAATCTTTCCACATCCTTTACTGAAATATGGAAGGTAATCTAGGTTTTGGTTGTGGTGGTTTCAGCTTTTTCTTCCTCTTGCTTCATTAGCTTGTGTGCCCAGCCCTGCAGTGGAAATCATCTCCACTGACAGCTTGGGGAAGTCATCTTTTCCTCTCATCTTTAGTTTTCTAGTTTTTTAGTCTGCTGCAGGAAATCCCCCAAGGGGGGGATTCTTGTCCTCTTTTTCAGCTATTGCAAAATTTCACCTTTCCCAGCCCTCTAGACCTGGAACAGCATCTGGCTAAGTGTTATGACCTAGAAGATCCCTTCCAGTACTAAGCTGGAGAAAACAACTTCCCTAACATACTAGCCATCTCGTTTCAGTCTGGGCGAGGTCTGTTTATAAGCAGGTAAAATGACCCTACTAGAGGAAGCCGACGTGTTGTGGTATCAGGCCTGCCTCCAGTGTTGGCTATCAACAGATGCTAGTGAAGCGTGTAAGTACCGGGTAGTCACACAACAATAGTTTTTCTATTACACTCTTCTAGCTTGCAATAACCAGAGGTTTATTAGCTCACAGATCTCTCAAAACTTCTCTTCCTTCCATTTTTAATAACAGGGGGAAAAGGCAGAAAAAGACCATCACAGGTTGCTTACATGAGAAAATAAGGTATCTTATTTCATTTTTGTAAAACCACAGACACAAATGGAGATCATCTTCATTATGTATTAAATGCTGGATTATGCTCTCATATTGGCCTGACATATTCAGCAAGGCACAGTCATTCTATGTCATTATACCTCGCCCTATATGAAATAGTTGACATTATTCTATTCCTTGGGCCAGCTCCTCACTCCTCCTCCTCCTCTGTCTCCCCAGCTCAAGGACTGCTGCCTCTTCACTCCCACCACCCGTCCACGTTCAGTGATCTTTTCACCTTAGGCTCACAGCACCTTGTGCACACGCAGGTCTGCCACACCTCCTGCTCCGGGAGCACTGATAGCACAACACTCTCCACTTCTGAGCACCAGTGAGAAAAAGTCTCAGACTGCAAGCTCTGAAATACAACTCACTCTATCTTATGTCACAGTCAAAGACACTAGAAATGGACTTTCAAGAACAAAAATATTTCCTTATACATCTGCAGAGCAGGAGGAACACCTGTATATTTACCAGCTTTCTAGATGAGATGTTTAGCCTAATTGATTTGATGCCATAAGGCAGATATTGTAAACTAAGTAACAGATGTATACACTTCCTTCAGACATGAACTGTTCAGGTAATCACATTGCATTGAACCAATATACAAACACTATCTCATGAAGTAATCTTAGCAGAGAGGAATTTCCCAGTACCACAGCCTCCAAAAGAAACAGTGTCTCTCATTCCTGCATTTTTGTATCATTGTGCTCCTTTTCTAGCTACATTCTTCAGGTGAACATGTTTTGGGGAGTTATTTTACAATCACTTCAAGAAGATTATCTTAAAATGTCATGTTTTTCATTGAAATAGAAAATTGCAGAATAACATAATCAGAATAAACTATGACCATGCTATGATTAAAAATGTTTTAGCAGAAAAAAATTCCCATGAGTAAAACTTCTAATTTGTGAAAGAACTGATTAGCTACTCCACAAAGAAGTTAAAAGTGTAAGATCACCCAAATGTTTTATACCATGACTATAACTCTGTTGCTTTTTAACAGTGTGCATTCATTAAATCATTAAAAGCTGTCAGTTCTTATTAAAATTCATTTGTATCTTTTTTATTTTTAAACAAAGTAATAAAATTGAGATATAAAAGCAAGTTTCTTTAGAAGAGGAGGAAAGGAGACATTAAGAGTAGCCAGCAAATTATATAGGTGAAAAGAAAAACAAATAGTACACCCAGCAGTGTTATCTCAACTGTATAAATTATTTTTAACCACCCTTTCCAAATATTCACTTTAGATGTGGCTACTCGAGAGGAATGAATTCAGTTGAATGTTCTCAATAATTCAATACTTGAGTGTTATTTTTTTTAAAAAAATAATCTTCCTAGACTGCGTCCATGTCCCCTTCGCAATCACTTCCACGAAAACGTCTACAAGCCTTATAAGCACAAATGGTCATGGAAGGCAAGTTTAAAGGCACACATGTAAGTATTCAAGGAAAGTATTCAAATTCAGGCAAAAATATCTGCAGCATAAGTACTTATCCACTTGAAGAACAGAAGCATCGTCACATAGATTAGCTGACCATCCTAATTCCAACAGCACACACCAACTGCTCGCACAGAACACCTGATGGTTAATTCAGACAGACAAGATATTGCTTCCTAACAACTCAAATACTCCCCAAATAATCAATATATTTTGGTAAGCAATTTTCTGAGCATTAGAAAACACAGTTGGTAGGGAGGATAGCCCTTAGAAGAAGGGAGAGAGGGTTGTTGAGCTGTGGTGGAAAAAAAGGGGTGAAGAACAGGAACCCCTGGAATTGTAATTTTCACTATATTTAAGAACAGGTACAGAGTGATAAAAAGGGGGAAACCCCATGACAATATCAAATTGATGGGACCTGCAATAATCATTAATGATTTTAACTGTACAAAATAATTGTGTCTCTAATAGTTGGACCCTTTTCTAGAGGAAATTCAGGGTAAATAAATTTCATAGCTTAAAGAACATTGGTTACTACTCCTAATTGTGAAAGCTCATTAGAGATCCGAATGAACAGTTGAAATGTCCATAGAACCCAAAAGAAAGGTACTTGCAAAGACACCCAGTTTCCAGGTGAGTCAGTGTGAGAAGAGAGTTTGAAAGAGTTGAAGTCCTGATACTTCTAAATAACCTAATAGATTCGAGTTGACCCAAAATAGAGAAACCAGTGTGCTTTCAACATTGAATGAATAAAATTTGATCTTTTAAAAATGCTTTAAAAGTTTCCTGCATTTGCTCATTTCTAAATCTGATTTCTAGTATATACTGAGCTAATATTTTAATAATGCTGTCTTTACACATCTGAGCTCCACTGCTGCTAAGACAGAAAGAAAACAAAAGGATCCTCCTCATGTTAGCTAGGATTTGGATAAAGGGTTAAGAGCAGAAAATTCCAAAATGTTAGTAAAATGAGATAACCACATTTTAAGCATTACTCTTCCAGGAAATTCAGAGGTGTCTCTAGCTTATATGAGACTTGTCTTTCATTACAGGTATTACATATCGAAGATAAGATGCCTACTTTCATTTTCCTATTAAAATCTTTACAATTTATATTTATTTATATATTTTTTCTTTCATTTTCTTTCAATAATCCTCTAAAATCAAAGGGGCACTAGTGATTTTGCACATTGCTTACATCTGACAAGCATTCATCCACAAAAAATAAATGGTATTTATTTGAAAACTGGATATATTAGAGAAAGTTTTAACAACTAGAAAGATTTGCAGTATGGATATTTAGTTCTTTGCACTTTGGTGAACCAGTGAAGATCCTTTTTATAGTTACAAGTTAATATGATAGTCACATTTATGTTTACAGAGTGCACTTAAATATTAAATACTAAATAATGTTATTAATGGAATTTTAAAAGGTAGCACACTTGTGTTCATTAATATAACTGCATTAAAGGTGAGGATTTTTGCTTCTTCAGTGCAAGACGACTTTTTGGTTCACATAATAAGAAATTGAAGCCAAACAACCTGGGTTTTCTTTTCAAACCTACCACATGTTTTTCTAAAATAACAAATTTAACCTTCAAAGATGCATACGGCATAAAAGAGGCAGTCAACTGGTAGTTTACTTTGCTTTTTATAGGCACATTACACTCTATTTTCACCGAACAAGGCCACAGATGCTATTTTAAATCTGATGACTCTGGCCTTTTTAGTGTAAACCCTCCGCCCCTCCCTGCCTCCTCCCCAAATCCTCAGACTGTCTGGTGACTCGAACAAAGTCTTGCTTTTTCTGCGCAAGCGTCTCTCTCCTAAGTCAACAGCTATATACTGATCCAAGCACCGCAGCCCAGCCTATACCCTGGTGAAGGTAGCTTGTCATTTCCTGTCACAGGATACCCTTCTAAATTACCCTTTCTTTTTAAGAGTTCAGCAAATCATGTTTTAAGAAATGACCATTTGTATTTCCTTTTTGATTTAACATGTTAAAAATAAACACCAGCCATCCTTCTTGTTAAATCCAGAGCCAGATGAGGGTATTGTAGATCAAAAATAAACACAAAATTATTTCTTCTCCCAGCTATAACAACTTACATTTGAAGTTACAAAAGAAAGCAATCTTTAGGCTGGATATTTTAAAAGATGCATAGAAAAGTAGAAAAGGTATTTGAAGAAATTGCAGCAAACCATTTCCCCTACTTTTAAGACTTTATGTTGGAGCATGCATTCTTGATTGATAAAAAACAAATGTCCACAAGAATGCTTAATATACCTCAGATTTAAGCTTTAGTAATCTGAAAGGTGTTGAAAGTAAAAGCAGTTAAAGTTACAGGCTTTCACACCAAGATGTTTGGCCTTGGAGTTCACAAGGTTTTAGACTCAGATGAGGAATTGCCACATATGCTGTACAGTTTTCACAATTCTCATCTCAGAGGAAAAGTTACCGCCTCAAATTCCATGCGATGAAATTGAGAATGGAACTCTGTGAAAAATGGGTCTCTCAAGTGGCCAAACCAAAACCTTTTAAGCAATAATAGATTTAGGTCAAATTTTATTTGCAAATTAACTAACCTTTATTCAAATTTCATTTTGATTATGGACAGTTTCAAACTATAAATGTATTTTTTTTTAAGCCTAAAGTTTGAAAATATTTACTTTTCCAAAAAGCTCATTTTCTTACAGCGAATCAGCTATTCTTTCACATTTTCCTTGACAGTGAAGTCAGGATACCTCTTGATTCACCTTATTACCACTTCACAGGTCAGTAGCAATGCCAGCGTGCTGGAAGACAGCTACGTACTGTTGTACCCAGCTGGGCAGATTCAACTGCAGGGAAGTGGGCTGGACTTGCCAGGGTACGGGCTCGTCCGCATCACATGGGTCAGTGTGCAAACACTGATTTAGGACACATGCTCACCCAGAAAAAAACATTTTATACAAATCTAAAAACATTGGCATGGCAAATTGAGAACTGCAGCGCAACGTCCATATCTCTACAGCTCTGGCCATGCAAATACACCAACATATGTTTAGCCTCTTCCATGTGAGTAATCCTGTTTATTTCCAAAGTTAAGTATATGCAGATTCTGTTTCACCGATTTCCATACACACTTCATTTTATGTCTGTCGAGATAATTTTAGAAATATTTCAGGTTTAAATCAAAGTCATTAGTAATCATCCACCCAAAATTACAGCTTTAAAATATTTATGTTCTGAGGATTAAAACAAAAACACAAAGTGTTCAAAGTTCTCCCATTTCTTAACTCTAACCAATGCTGCAAAAATAGTAATATTCAAAGGTCTTTTTTTGTCTACTAGCATCCCTCATTTCCGAACTTTATTTTTTTACATCTGTTTTATATCGACCTTTCACTACACTTGAGACTCAAATGTGGTGGTGGGACTATACAAATGGTCATTCTTCCTTCTCTAAATCATAAGGCAAAGTATTGACTCTACTTTTCTTCTTCTGTAGCCTTTATTCCCTTTTTGGTGGAAAAAAGGACAATAAAAGTTCAAACCCCCTATACAATCTACTTTAGCATAACAGCATCAACGTGTAAAGTAAAATGTCTCCTGCCAATACAAATATATGCATACATTTTAAAACAGGGATATTCCGCACAGTCCCTAACGTACCTCATTAGTTCATCTAACTTTTTTTGTTAAGCCTGCTTTAGTATTTTGGTCAAATGTCTGAGGTCTCTAACAAGGTGTCCCATCACAAGAGTGATTTTTTTTTCTTAAAATTGTTGAAGGTTATTAAACATTAATCTGAGTGTAGAAGACTCCCTGTTTTAAAGAAGCACACAGACAATTTTCCAAAAGTAAGCAAGAGCATGGCTTTGCCACATGTTGATTAAGGTTAAGGAAATCTGCGAATGTCCTAAAATCAGACCCTGACTACAGTTGTGTTTTCCACCTTTACTGAATCTATCTAGGTCTCACATGACAGATTTTCATTACATTGGCTATTCCTTCGTTATTAATGAATGTTCTGGTTTTATCCCCTCTCTTGTATATAAGAGGCTCATGAACTTGCAGAGACTGCTTTTCTTCTCTGAGGTAACCAAGGTCATTATTAGCACACTCAAGGGAGTAATACAGTGCCCTGTGTACTTACTGCCTTTGCTTGTGTTTGGTAGTGTTGAGGTTTCAGTAAAAGCATTATTGCCGCAACAGTAAATTCAGCATAGGAAAATGTGATCATTGGTGTTTCTTTTCATTACAAAGTGAAAGAAAAGCTTTAGGGTAAAATATAGCTTTTCCATTAAGCTCCTTTTCCAACTATACAAAAATGATGCTATAAAAACTACAGTGGCTTTTGCTAATTCAGTGGCTGTTAATTTACAATCAGATCAAAAGGTAAGATTACGTGTTTGAACTTTCTCATTCCCCACTGCTGTATTTTAACTAATTCCATCAAACAAAATGTCAGCCTTACTTTCTTTAAACAAAACTCATAACTTGCTAAAAGAAAAGTTGAGTAGTTTTCTATTTGGATCCAAAGTACAATGAGGTCAGTAAAAATACTCTCATTAAGTTTAAACAGGCTCTGGCTCAGGCATTTGTATGGTAATAACTGGACAACCAAGAAAGATGGATGTCTTTTATAAAGCTAGGAGCATTTTTACATCAGCTTTTGCCATTTATCATGTTAACATATGGATATCAATGACTTGGAATATAAACAAGAGCCATTACAGTATTTCACTGAAGGGACTAATAGCTATTGAAGTTCTTAATTGATTTGATGAGGGGCCTGCTTTTTTTAAACTCAGGAAACCTAAACAGATGAAAATCCTGTTGTAATATATAAGGATGAATATGGACTTAAACTCAGAGTAATTGCAAAGACACATTCATAAATGCCTTGTATTTCACCTTTATCTTTAACTACACAAAACCCGAATGTTCAGCCCATTGTTTCTGTCGTTCCTCTTCCATGTTTTCAGCTTTTCTTCTACACCAGAAGTCAAGTGCTAATTCCAATATGGGTTAATAAGTGAAAAATCATAACTTTGGGTTTTTTTGAAAATTAATGTCAAACAAAATCAATTTGGATTACAGTCAATTTTAAAATATTTGAAGATCTAGCTTTGATCCTGAGCATACTTTAGCTTTAGTTTTCTTACTTTCTTCAAGTAAGAATTTCATAACAATGTTTTAGTTAAGTAAAAACTTGAGGTGGTCCTTAATTTTAGATCATGAAAAAAGCCTTTGACTTTAATAAAAGCCCACATGCAATTAAGAAAATTACTGTGCATTACATATCCTAGACTGCTCATCACCAAGTTTCATCCTAGTACTGCATGTCCGCAGTAAGCCACTTACCCATGTTAGCATGTCAGGTTACTGTTGGTTATTTTTCTTTCCTCATGCATGCAAATATGTAATTAGTACTTTAAAATTAGTGCAATCTCTAGTCATAAACATGTAACATTTACCACTCTTATTTTAAAGCCAAAGCAGCTGTCAATGCAATGTTAATGAATGCCTTCCAGTGTGGCTAAAATAATTTCTGAAACTATGGAATGTGCATTAATGGGTATCACTGTGGTTGGCATAAGACAGCTACAGAAGCCAACTAGTGTGAGCAGAGGCTTGGACTACAATAACTAGCAGCATTTACCATAGACTAATTCACCTGCTGCTAGCCACATATCAATAAAAATCATTAACACGGTAGCTAGACTCTTAAATCCATAGTGATTCTGCGTAATCCTCTCTTGCACTGCCAGCAGTGTACAAAATAAATAAATAAAAAGCTTACCATGCTTACTGCTAGTCAGATGAAAAAGGATGCAAAGGAGTCAAAGAGCAGAATCAAAAAGCCTTAGACTTCAGGAAATTACCTACAATTTGCAAAAGTGAACTTGTATTTCGATCATGTTTTAGAATTATTGTTAAGGAAAAAAACAAGCTGGCAGTGTGCTCCTCTTTGAAGAGGTCCCAGAAAGCACATAAACACTTGCTCGAGTCTTCACTCATTACTATCCAGATTTCCCTTTCCTGTCATGTTCATTTTGTACCTCTCCTCCGTTTTTCAGGCCTCCCACTTGTCCTCTTTTATGGCTGTAAACCCTCAATGTCCTGACATTGTCTTCCTAGTCATCACCCTTTTCTACTGAGAGGTTTCTCATTACCTCTAAGGCTCACTCTTTGCATAGACAGCTTCTGCGCCATCCCCCCCACCCCAGTGCCAGCCAACTGTGCTAAATCCAGACATTCCAGATGCCACAGATACTTGTCCATTACATTATCTCTCTTCAGCCCATCTGCTAAAATCAAATTTGCTGGATCGGGGACTAAAGAAATGCTTCCCCTTCCCCGGCCTCTAGTAGCACTAAGCCAGCTTAGGGTCAGTAATAACAGCAGAACTTTGAACTCAGGACTTTCAGTTTTGCCTGAAGATGACCAACTCAACAAATTAAAATTAAATGAATGAGCTCTCCTGTCATGTTAAATACATTGTTGAAAAATATTTCCAAAACCTCATCTATCCACTATTTAGGCCCTAAAAGGCCTAACATTCAAGCCCTAGAATGGAATCAGAACTTGTTAACAAATAAATAGTAGCGGTATTTATCAATGCAGTCATCTTTGTAGTCCTCAATAATCACACTGCTATTTTGTATACACATGCACTGTATACCATCTGCTGATGTTTATTTTAATTCACCAGGAAAGGCCTGTGTTTAAGTTGGAATTTAAGTGACAGAATCAGAACAAAAGGAAAAGGGCAGCAGAATAAACTGAATAAATTCCAAATATGACTTGTAAAGGCAGACAATATAAAAGCTATAATCTTAGTTTAATCCCCACACTTTTTAAACACAGTAATTACTAGACATCTGCTGGTAACACAGCCTTGCTATTGGATAACCTTAATTACCCTGTAATATTTCCTGACACTCCCCAAAATATGCCCTATGGATAATAATTCATTCACGGTTCAGCCCCATTATTAGCCACTAATTCAAACAATCAAGACAAAGACAACGAACAGATGACCTTGAACAATTACCCACTCACTGAACAGAATTTATTTCATGCTTTTCAAAGACTTTACTGCTTTTTCCTGGCTTCACGAGCAGCACTCAAAAATTAACAAAATGCAAGCAAGAAAAGAGCTGCAGAATAAAAGGAGCTTTGCTGGGGTACCACAGTTCCCTTAATCATCATTTGCTTGCATTAACAATGTAATGGTTACTGCAATATATTTCATTTCCTAAGGTTAAATAGAAACCTAGACAGATTAGGTGAAAAACCCAATACAATTGTTTTATTAGACTGGATTTGTAAGCTGTTCAATTATCTTCCAGAAAGGTATTGGGAAACTTGGAATTAAAAAAAAAAAAAAAAAAAAAAAAAGAATTAAATGCACATAGGTAAAATGAATGGAACTCATGCAACTGTTGCAGAAGCAGATACAATATCGTTGACTTCAGTGCTGAAGCAGATGTTGGCAAATGTCTGAGGCTTCTCTGTGGGCTGCTCAGGAAATATTTCAAGCCACAGATCACACTTGATCCTCATTTGTGCTGCCATAACCTGATGCCCTTCTTTCTGATTGTATAGGTAAAATCAAGTGCCTAAGATGGACAATTACGGCCCAATAAATCTATTCTCTACTACTTTGGATGATTGTCTTGTTTATTTTGAAAAATTATTGTTGTAATGAACATGAAAGGGAATATGGCTTTTTAAATTATTATCATACTCAGTTTTTGAACATTTTGTCTTCAGAGTAGAGTAAGGAGAAGGTAAACTGAGAAGTGTAAAAAGTTGGTATTTTCCTCTGTATTCTCAGTTCGTTCTCTCTTTGAGAGTCTAGGAGGTCTCTTACAATCACATCTGAAAGTCAGAATGTTCGGGTTCAGCTGCAAATAGGACTAGAATTACTGAATTGGTAGGAAAATAAGGTTGAAGCAAAATATAGGAAAAAAAGAAAATGTAAAAGAAAAGTCAAAGTCAAAATGAAATCATTATTTTCTGACATGGTTCTGAGAATGACATTGTAATTGTAGGAGTATAGCTGAATTTCTTAAACACCTGTAAAAGTGAATGGCAGAAAGAAGACATTATAAATAAAAGCATAGAGAGACAGATGCTACAAAATTTGCCCATGCCAAAATCAGAACTATGATAAAAATAGCTTCTAAACCCTATTTATTTACTTATTTTTATGCACTAATCACCATGGCTTTAAAGGTGAGAGTTTTTTTTAATTTCAAGTTCCTAAAAATGACCAATCTTTTGAAGTTTAGGGCAGGATAGTTAGTCCTAGTTGCAGCCAAACAATCAGAAAGCCCCAGGTAAAAAGACAACTGTAGTTTTCCTTGGTCTTAAAAGGTATGCAGTCTGCAAATATAAAGCACTCCAGGAAAGGTAGAGTGGAAAACGATTTTCCTCTCCAATGGAAAGCACGAGACTGCAGTATCTTCAAAGAAAAATATTTGTGTCAACATAGCTGTATAGACTACTTGAGGCTTCTTGTTGAAGTTATGCTCTCTGAGCATGCTTTTCTTATCAAGAGTACCTAATAAAACTCCTAAGATTTAAAAGGCCACCTCCCAGAAATGAGGTATATGTGATGAAATTTCTCTTTAGTTCCAAGCAGACTTCTTTTTTTTCTTTTCCACTACCCATCTGAATGTCCTCTTCAAGGATGGCATTGAAGTGTTAGCACATCTCCCTGTAATGTTGCACTTTTCTAGCGTATTAACTGCAAGAGTGACTCCTTCATGAAATCCTTACTTCAGGATCGGACGTCTTTCCAAAAGATACATTTGGAAGCATTTTCAGCAGCAATATAGTGGATTAAATTTGGTATAGTCTCTTCTGGCCTCAGAATTCATTGATTACATCAACATTCCTCCTCAACTTCTTTTCTTTTGGTCATTACATGATCCACAATCCAACATTTGAGATTTTCCTTAGGAAATAGATTTTTATATCTAGAACTTCTCCAGAAATGGACATTTGACATTTGCTTTCCCAGATCAAGAGCAGCCTCTCAGGTCATAATCGAGCATCTAGGACACAAATACGGTATCAAGCCTTTGTAAGAACAGTGTGCTCTGTTCATTTTTCAAAAATCACACATGTAATGGATTATCAACATAAAATATTTTCCTGTGGATAAGCCAACAAAATAATCTCTTGGCCACAGGTCAGGAATGGCCTTTTCTAATGCATAAATATTCAAATTATTATTTTTGAGGGGAAAGTTTGAAGTACACTTGTTATTAATTTCTATACAGACCAAATTAATGCAACTTGCCTGAAGCTCATGTCCTTGTTCATTCAGGAACTGAAATGTCATGTACAGCAAGATAGTCTTTTCTTCTAATTAATGTGGTCATGAAACAAATGAAACACAATATGCAAATAAGAGCTATGATGATTAAATAAAATGCTGTCCCTCCAGGAACAAAACACTCAAAATAAACTAGTTTCATATAGTTGGTTTTGAAAGGCCCATCTGTTAAAACTGAAAGTATTTTGCTTAAATTACATCTGGTTACTAATAGGTACTGTGTTTCAATTATTTCAGGGAAACTTAAGAGACAAAATTTTTTGCTAGAATTCAGGTCCAGAATGAACTGCATGATTAGGTTCTCATGTGTTTAATCTTAGATTTTGGGCCAAGCTCAAAATTAAATTCACATTTCTTTTCACATCTGAAAAGCCTCTTAGAAAGTCAATATGAATCTAGGTAATTTCTCTTTACGTTACACAGCCAAAAGACGTATTGAAGAATATAAAAATCTCATTTTTAACCTCTTAATCTTATGATTGCTACAGAATGCCATAAAGCCAACACAAAACAACCAAACATATTTACAGAGTGAAGGGTCCTTACAAAAATATCATTCTAAGAAAAATTACCGGTTTGCATCAGTGGTTCCATTATCATTTAGCATGTTTGACCTAATCTCCTGGAGCACACAATAGCAAAAGTCTTACATGATTATTTTAGAAAATACCTATTTATTAAATGAATGTTAGAAATAAGTCAGAAAAGTCACCAGATTCACTAACAAGAATTCCAGTCCAAGCATTTTATGTTTTTAAACATATTCCATGCCAGTGATCCCTTTCGAGATGAAAATAAGACAATGGAGGAGGTGACCATTTCCTCCAGAAAATCCAGAGAGCCAAGGTACTTGCCTGACATGTAGGAAACCAGCATTTCCTGGAATGAATCAGGTACAAGATGACCTGGCACGCAACTTTCTCCATCATAAGCAAGCATTCTGATCACCAAACTGTGTTCTTAATTAGTGGTCCATCTGGACACAAAGATCTTTCCCAGTACAAACTCCATCAAAACTATTATACTCCCATGAGAAGTTTTAATGTCAAGTTACTGGTATTTTTCAGTAACAAGTATTTCTGCTGAACTTGATTTTTTCAAACGAGAACATAAAGTTTAAAGCCCCTTGGAAAGTTACAGATACAGAAAGCGATAGATAAATCATCATCTGTATAGGCAAAGATGATACTCTGACAGAGTAGAACTTTCAGATGCAAGAGAGATGTCCAGACTCAGAAAGGACTTTGAGTGCAGCAAGTTTTTTTTCTTTTCAGATGCACTGTTAAGCAATCAAACCTACTAAGGCCTAACCCACGCAACTCAATGGAAGAGCTGAACTTCAGTTGCTACCACCTCCTTTTAATTTCTTGGGGTGTTTTCCCAGCTCCCCCTTCACATGAAAGCTTTTTTCTTTCTTAGACTGAATGTTTTTTCCTGCTTATGTTTTCTCTTTCCTTCCTGGAGTCATGACTGTCTACTTTTATCTTCAATGTAATCAATTCCTAGTCTATACCTAAGACTTTGACTACAATGTATTTTTGAATGGAAATAACCAAACCTGCCTGCTTTTTTGCTTCTCCCTGCTTCTGATACCTCCTCTGTGCTGCCCAATTCCTTCTTCCTCTTTTCTTAGCTTAATCTCTACTTTTATATCCTGCAAAATTCATTTGCTATATCATGTGTACCTTTATTCCTTATTATCTTTCTCTCCTTATTTTCAAATTTGTTTTAGATTGCAAAGTTTTAAGGATTCCCCCCCCCAATATTTTAATTCCTTAGCTTTATAATGAAGCAAAATATCTTTGGTGGTTTGAAATTAGCAAAGATCATCCCACCTTCCGAGTGGTGGATAGCAGCTTGAATCATACAAGCTTTTCTCTCTGAAGCGGAGTGCTAAATTCCTGAAGCACATTTAGAACTTGTATCCTTAGTTTTGCCACAGATGTATTATATCGGTCTTTTTTCTCGTTTCCTATTTGATGCGAAATGACCCGTATACTGAACGTTTGTAATTTTTTAACCTACTGTAGTCTGACTTGAAACATTTCTTCTTGATGATTTTTACATCTGTTCACTGCAATATAACCTGTACCACTGCAAGGGACAGAAATCATCATTGTCGCATTTTTATTTCATATATTTTCTATTTGAAGTAGAAATTATAACCATGTGTAAGAAGCCACTGTTGGTATAAGGAGGCAGTTTTAGCAAAAATGATGGGTTTTCCATTGCTATGTTGCCCACTGAGGCTCAAACATTGTCTGGCAACTATCCTCAAGGGCAATTGTCTGGCCAACTTAGCAGTGGGCCCCCTGCCATCCTAACAGATGGGCACCAAGTGTAAGTAGCCATAAGACCATATAAGTGCATTTAGTGTGAAACTTGGGGCATAATTCCCAGCCTTGATCACCATATGGCTTTTCCATACCGAGTTTGTGATAAATGGGATGTACGGTGCTAACCTACCTTTGAACATGAACAGCATTAAGGAAAATAATAACAAGAATATCTCCCACCATGTGATAAGCAGGGGCTAAGTTTGGAACTAGCAGGAGCAATAAAAGAGTAGGATTATCATACACTGTCTTCCCCACACTTTTATTTCTGTTGATCCACTAAGCTTTCCATGACAAACTCAACATCTGAAAAGCAAAGCAATTAGCAGCTTCACTCCCTCCATACCCCCTTACAGAGAAAGAGAATGCAAAATTATGAAAGTCAGTGCCTTCAAGAGAAAACCTTGAATTGATTCACTTAGTCTTGTAATTGAACTGAATCTAAATTTCATAGTAACTTCAATATTGAATTCTGCAGGACAGTTTTACAAGAGGCTCACAATTTCATAGAATCATTTACCATACATGTATTAATGCTTTTACTCTGTATTCTTATTGGATATGGAAAGCATTTCACACCCCCTCAGCACATGTTGTTTCAGACAACTGCCATATCTGATCTAACGCTCAAGGAAAAAGGAAAGTCAGCAGAACCTATGAGTATATTTTTAGCCACCATCTTTATTCTAAGTAATTCCAAGTAGTGCATACCTCAGTACCTGTGGGTTTTAGTTATTGCAGTAAACTTCATTGGAGATTGTTAACAGAAAGGATTGAAAAACAAAAAGTACTGAAACAGGGATTTAGCTCCAGGAATGTGAATCTTTTAAAAATTCATACATTGGCTTTGATTATTTTTAGACAGTGCATCTGAGTTTTAGTTATTGTCAACACGAAAAGATGCTGTTTGTGACCTTCGAAGACTGAAAATAATCCAATTTTATCAAGTCTTGAGAAAAGTATGAGAACTCTGATGAAACATTCAACTAGATTTAAGAGTTTAAGTGGTAGGCAATCATACAAAAACCAAATTATCTGGCTGTGTTCTTGCCTTTTCTTGCTAGCATACTTAAGGTTGGAGTTCATGGTTGATTTACACCATTCTAAAACCATGCTAGCAAAAGGAAAAGTCCCAATTCTCCTACCCCCAAGCTACATAGTTTAAGGTATTTAAGGAACCATTGTCTTAGATAAAAAAAGAGAGGGGCTTAATCTGGCATAGACTAATACAGATTTTGCTGGAAACAGTTACAGCTGTGCAGCTGAAGGTCTAACACAATATATCTCTCTAGGTTCAGTTCCTAGATCTGAAAGAGCAACACCTTTCATGAATACTCATTTGGATTGACTTGCTTTCCAACAGTATTCAAATAACCAAGTCTGCTGGCATGAACACTCACAGAAAACAAATGTCAAAGTTGTTTATGTGAGCTTTTCTTGAAGCACAATTTAAATCTGGCCCTCCAAGAATTTCAGTTGAAACATTTATCTTATTAGGAAGCGAGATAACTGACAGGCAGTATTTCATCAGAATCCTGAAGCAACCATAATAGAGAATCATACACAGTCATGCTTTTGCTTGACATATATGAACCCTTTCTCTATTATCTTCCTACTACCTGAAAACAGAAGAGTTAAATTAATGCCTATTTATGTATGAGGTTACTTAGGCTACCAATAGCTTTTTTCATACATGGTTACAAATGATTAGAGCTCTGTACATTAATTTCCTTTTAAGAACATTGGATCTTTGCATTTTCTTTTTAACTATTAACATATACACCTGAAGCTGAATCAGGTTATGTTTCAAAAGTCAGGGAATTAAACTAGGCAACATTAAATAATATATTTTTGCAGATTTATGCTTCACAGGAGGCTTCAAATGCTTATTCAATAGTTGAACAGGTGAGAGACACAAACCGAACTTATCAATAGAACATGTCCTAGTCAGCACTGGAGTATAATTAATAATGCAAATTCCCTTGGAAATACAGAATCTACCACAAGTATTAGGAAATCATATTCAGAACAGAGAGAATGTCTTTGTGCTTGAAATGTGGCTATATTGAGAAACTAGCCTAAAAGTTGCACACCTTCCTGTTTATTATGTTTCAGAAACTTCCAGGTTCGATTCATTCGGTTTATCTGAAAAATATTTTTCTCAGTTGTCAGCTCTGCAAGACTGACCTTAAATATGAGACCCAAATCAAGGGCTCCTCCGGATGAGTGCAACTATGAAGGTAGCACTAAAAATCACACTTGGAATCATTATTACTCTCCTTTCATGATACAAATTAGTCCATAATCTGTCCATTGCGAAGACTTAAATATGCCAAATTCGTAACGCAGGAAGAACAAAAGAAAAAGGACTCGAGTAAGATGAAACTAGCCATAAACAATGCAAAAATAAACAGCAAGACATGCTTTAATAGACAGTTATCCTATAAAAGCAGAAATACTGTACGTCTGATAGAACTGAAGTTACAAAAAAGTTACCTCTTTTAGTCACGAAGAGAGATACACATTTTTACAACATAACTAACCTGCAGAACTCACTACCTACAAGTGATTAGACACACAGTTTCATTTTTTTTAATGGCTCCGCTGAGCTAGTGAAATTAAAGAGGGTCTTGACAACAAGAGAAAAGTGCTCATCAGCCCGCTGCTCCATGCCATAAATCACAAGCTTGGGTGAGGACTAGGCTGTGCATAAATTTCCCCAGTGGACAGCTGACTTGAGGAAGTTTCTGACGTTGGCAATTATAAGAGCAGTGAAAGCCACACGCTCCTCGGCTACACTTACAGGGTTTCAGTTTCTTCACGTTCTCCACTTCGCTGAGGTGTGCAGCCTCGCTGCCAGCACAGGCTGTGATACAGAGCGACCCAGGGGGGACAACAGCCCTCCATCTGCACCCTGTTGGTCATCTGCAAACCAGCACAGCGCAAAGGCAGCTCTCCAACGCCTATGTGGCCTCGGGGCTCCAAAGCAGAACAAAAGTTACAGTCCTACTACAGAAGCAAATGATAAAGTATCGCACGCATCTTGAAAGGAAATCAATTCTATTTTGCAGCAAATACATTCAGAATATAACCACATTTACAGAATTAAGAAGCAACCAACCCTTTTAGAGAAAGCAATACATCTTTGATTGAAATTGCATTGCATTCAAATCTATTAAACACATTTACAAAGTTATGGTCATTGTAAAAGTCTCAAAAATGCCTTATTTCTGCTGCGTTTGCTGGTGTGGTTTCGATCCTTGTCAGCCAAAACAGAAACGCGTTGCAATCTAAGCTTTCAACTGCTGGGATCCAGTCAGATAACGCTGCCTCTGTCTCCTCAGTTTGTTCTCTCTCACGTCACAGCTGTACCGAGGGGCTCCTGAGCGCGACTTGCCGGACCCCCGCCAGCCGGCGGCTGCAGAGCGGTGGGGCTGGCCGAGGCTGTGCTTGCCGGCCGATGGCGGTGCTGGGCCTGAGGCTCTCCCTCCTGCTGCTGCCCCTCTCCCGGCATCAGCAGTTCAGAGCAGCACAGCATCCCTGAGCCACGCCAATGCCCAAAATGCTGTAGGATGCTGCTACTCCTCCGCAGGTCCTCTGATAGAAAACACAGTTCAACTCTCATCAGCCTTTGCAAGCCCAAAACACATTCATAATGGAAAGAATAGGGGGATTCTAATTTTACAGCATTTTGCTTGTTGTTTGCTTGTTTTACGGTACTCATCTCAAGTCACGGTTTTATGTAGAGTATTGAATAACTTGGTGGTACATAGTCATTTAAAACAGGAATGAAACTTTCTAAAGCCCTTTTGAAAAATTAATTTAAGAAAAAAATTTCCTTATTGGCTACCTTATAATAAATAGGAGATATTTTAAAATGTGTCCAGATTTTTCTCTAATAACTCTTGCTGTAAAGTATTAACATTAAAGACACTGAATTCAGAAATGAATGCAATAGAAATAAGGGGTTTTTTAAATTGCATTTCAATTCTAGTTGTTCTTCTCCCCAAAATATTTTATTTTCTAAGGTATCAATCATTTGTTCAAAATTGCAAACTGGACAGTGTAGTACCCCTTTCAGATTCCACTTTTATAATCCACAGAATCTTTGTGTTTAATCTTTTGTTAGACCCTAAACTTCTTTGATGCATGCACATTATTTTCTAGTGATTGCCACCAGATGAAAAGGGTGTTAATCCTCTGCTAATTAACAACTTGTTGAGGTCAACAGGGGTCAGCACTTTACATTTTTGGATTTAGTGAATTTTTGGTTCATTGGAACTTCTTGTTCTCATCAGTTCAGCTATTCCATCATTTTTTTTCTTATGTATTTTGTTCCATGTCAGTGATAGCACCCTCTTGCACTCTTAGCCCGCTAAGAACATACTAAAAGCTTTTGGTTTGACATTGGATTTGGTTTGCTTGTATTTTCTGAGTAGCCATACTACCTACTCTACAACTACTTTGATTACAAAGTCTATTGCTTCATGCACTTTAGGTGTTTTGTCTTGTCAGGAAATGGAGTTTCCACTGCTTTTGATAGACTACATGTTTTGTTGCACACAGCATTCGTCAATAAAAATATAATACAGTACTTCCACAAAATCATTAACAGATTATACAAGGTATGAGATTTTTTCCTATTGGTAGAAAAAAAAATATTTGAAGAAGGTCTTGTCACTTTTACTTATTCGGTAAGTAATATTTATTTATATAAATATTTCTTCATTACCTTATTAATCTGAAAACCAGCTTAATTAACTCCAGACAATTTTAATTTCTTTCACCATTACCTTCACTGAGTGCAATGGCTTACATCGTTGAAATTCTATTAATCAGATTTCAAGAACAGATTTGTTTCTCTTTTCACCAAATATCAAGAATAAAAAATGGTAGCTTTCTTTAGGGAAATGATACATGCCAAAAACGTTCTTATCTAAGAAACATTAACAAGATCCACCTTATTTTTTTTCATAGCATGTCAGTGAATCGTGCTTATTTTCTAAATTATCGTATAACAACCTTTCAGAGTACTGGTGAAATATAACTATGCTGCCCTATCTGTGTATTTTCTTAAAAAGGTTCTACAATCTGAAAAGTAGATGGGCAAGACTGTAGGTGTTTTGTTTTGCATTTAGTTCCCACAAAGTTGAAAAAGTGCGTGAGAAAAGGTATCATAGAAACAGGTTAATAAAACTTGATGGGGTTGGGAGAAAAATGAAGAAAAAAAAATGGAAGTGCATCAAAGTAGTCTATATCAATAGAGTAATTAAGAAACAGGTCTAGCCTTAGTAATCTTGCCAGTGAGTTCCACAATTTTATCACACATTGTGTGAAAAAAAGCACTTCCTAGTGAAAGAATTTGATTTTTCTATCTTCAGATTAGGTTGAAGACCTCTCTCATCCCTTGTGAGAGAGACAAGGGACACAGGCATTCCCAGTTTCTCTCCTCTACAAGCTTCAGTATTTTTTTTTTCCTTGTGACCCATTTTAATTCTTCTGCTTTCTTAAATAATTTGTCCTAATCTTTGCAGTCTCCTTCACCCAAACCCCCTGATTTTACTTGACTGTTTTCACAACTATTTGAACACCCATATTTCTAAAATACCCTAACAAGGATGAGGAAATTCTCTTTGGAAACACCATTTCTTAGTCTAGCTTAAAATTAAAAGAAACTGCTTAGAAAGAAAAAAAAAAAACAACAACAACAAAAAAACAACCCACACCAAAACCCACAAAACAAAACCAGCACAGCTCTGTAGCTGTCACTCATAGTTAGAATTCCTTCAAAAATTCTTAAAAAAAATACAAAAACATCTAAAACTGAAGTGCAGACCTAGCCACACGCCTGTGTAGACACTGTGAGTAATTACATGTTATGTAAACGGTACCTCACAGACAGCACTGTATAGATGATAGACCATTAAGACAGTTTAAAGAGGAGTGATCTTATCCTTTTGAATCTTGATTAAAGGCAAGAAATAATTGTATAAATTGCTTGCTTTAAAATGATTTTGTTATATGAAGCTCAGTAAAATCTTAGCACAACAGAGGTGATTCATGATCCAGTATCTGCCTTTTTTTTTCCTGACAAACGAAACACCTCCAGGGTGCTGAAGTTCTGCGGCTGTTATTCAGCCACTTGAATGATGGGGGGGACAAAGGTTTCCCTGAGGTACCCTTACATCATTACTGAGCACACACCTTCGGCTCCTGTTACAGCAAGGCACTGCATAGCTCCATAATAATTTTTGAATGGTTACTTTGACTGTTGAAGCAACTTCTGAGATTCCGTTATAGGTAGATATACGTTAAAATGAAAATAGCCGAAGAAAGAACACTTCTCTGTCTTTTCAGTATTCTCCTTCCAGAACTTCAGTAAAGAAATTCTCCTTTTTATTATTAACATCGGGTTTTATGCATTCTGCTATTCATTTGTAGTAATAGATTTTCATGCAGATAAACTAGTAATTCACTTGAAAGTCAATTCTTTCCTCAGCCTATTAACCAAGTAAGGAATTTCAGTGTAAATATCAGCATTAAAACAATGCTATAATTTCAGCATTTGAAGTTTCATTACTTGACAAATTAAAGTATTTAGATAAAGTTAAATTAGGCCACAAGAAAATACATTTTTTTAAAAAGACGATGACCTAAATGGTGAATTGTGACAGCAGCCAAGTAAATAACTTAACAAGAAAAAGCTTTGCAGAATATTGATTTAATGCATCACTTAAGCAACAGAATATCTCAAACCCACATTATCCATGCTCTATTTCCCTGTACCTTGGACAGTTTATCTATTCACCTCTCTCAAAGGAACAAGCACATATTTCTACATGAATTGTTTGTTTATGATATACAGGTTTTAACAGTATAATAAAATTCATCTTCAGTATAATTCTATTTTTGTGGAAGATACTCGTTTATAGAAATGTTAGCATATCAGAATTAAAAAGCTACAGAAATTTAACCAAGATACAGTATACATTAATCATCTTTCTCTGTGAAAATGCGTCACTGCAAAATAAGGATTTTCACTATGTCAAAGGACTGTAAACTGCATTTCAACTTCTTTGCACAGAGTTTCTAAAAAGCATTAAAAGATTGATAAAAACTAATACAAAATTACATTGATTTTAATTTATGGCTTAAAATATTACATTCAGGACAAAGACTGTAAAGGCAGTGCTGTCTCACAAAAGGAGGGACAAAGAGCAGAATAAAGTACTCATTTTCATTTTTGTGTTATTTTCTTAAGAAATAAGTGAAAGAATGTATTTTTTTTATAACAGTCTGTTTTATTACCCAAAGTACAATCTAGTGCTGTAAAGACTATGTCAGTCAAAATTAGCCTTTATCAGTGTTACGCCATTTAAAAAATGCATGAATGACAGCTTGATGGCTAGAGAGGCATCTGATCGGAATTCTCTGATTTCCTTTCTGTGACTACGGAGCTGGAGCTACTGCTGCCTGACTCCACGTCACCCAGCTGCCACGTTGGGTTCTGCACGTAGACGGGACTGTTTTCACAGCATACACTTAAATAGTTCTACCCAAGTCCTACACGAATGATGAATATTATGAGTAAGGCCCTTTCCTACATCCTGCCCTGAGGAAGCATTTAAACCACCTTTTGTCCAATGGTTTTGGTTTTCCCTGATTAAGCACTCAGTTTTATGGAAAATGGGCTAAGAGGATACAGTTACTCAGCAGGTGGTATAGGAATTGCACAGAGTAACGGAAGGCCAAAGGAAACTATGATTTTCATGGCATTTTGCAAAAGCTTGGACAGTCACAACATCGTCCCCAGAACAGGGTTTGAATCACGATTTATTCATAACATCTTCAGTAATTTCCATCACTGTTTCCTAGGCTCAAAGATATCTCACTAGAAACTAGCAAAGAATACTCCTTTTTAGCAACACCCATTTCACCAGTAGAAAAACTGTTTTAAATGTTCAAGTCTCTTCTCAGTCTTAGAGGGGGCGACCACAAGGTCTTACTGATTTCCCTCCTTCCCTCCATGCTGTGGTAAAAAGCTCCCAAGCTATTTGTAGTCTACCCTTTGTAATATCTGCAAAGCAGATTTAAGGAATTACAGAAGTTCCCTCCTGGCCAGTTTTATTTATCTTTTACAGCTAAAGGATGCTCTAAGAGCATCGTTGGAGTCTATTTGACCACCCTTAGCAATCTCGCCAGCTGAGCTAGGCAGGGAATAAGACTCATCTGTTCACCTCATGTTGATTTGTCATTTGACATCTGTGTCAGAGCAACACCCTGTAAGAGCAGACACTTTGATGCCACTGCAGCTTTATCTCTGTCAGAACTAGAGCTGGGTGAACTATTTACTGTGAATAATTTATTCAGCAGATTTCACCCTTTCTTCAGTTTAAGAGTTCTCTATACATGTCCTAATTAAAAGAGATAATTGGCTTAATACTCAAGCACTTCATTCTTACTTGTTCCCTTTGTCCAGAGGTGTCCTGAATAAAGGCAGGGGTGAAATCCTGGTGCCACTTAAGACACTGAAACCTACTCTCCTCCTTGATTTCTCTAAGGTCAGGATCTCAGTCAAGGTCCCTCAAGCAAGAAATATCCAGTTTAGATTGTGATATGCCACAAATGAGGTCCATAATTAGACAGTGAGAAGGAACAAAAGACACAGAGTAAGGGACACAGTAATAGGATATTCTGATACCATTATGATGGCTCTATTAAAAAAACAAACAAACCACCAACAAAAAAACCAACCAAAAACACACCACCACAACAGAGATTACTTAAAGTAGGGAGACATTTAGAAGGGCTCAGGGTAGGATTTTATTCCTCTGCAAGGATCAGGCAAATATGTGAACATACTTGGGTGACTGCAATTATTTGAACAAGTGCAGTTTGCAGACTTTCCCCCTCTGCTCCTCCTGCTTTCTTCCCCTCTGCCTATACCTTGCTCTTTAACCAAGATCAAAACCCTCCTGGTAAAGGAATTCTTTGGTCTTTAGTGTGTAAGAAATTCATTAATCAATATAGAATATATAATACAATATATAATTAAAGATAAAATGTCATTACTAGAGTAGCAGTTCTATTCAACTATATAATAATCTGTTTCTGAAAGCATCTCTACCTTGCATGCACCTCGCAAGTATCAGTGCCTGAAGGCAGTATTGAACTATATTCTCTGAAAAGTCTAGTGTTTTGCTTGCAATTTCAAACTCCTATCTTCAACATTCAGTCACTAAACTATGCTGCTTAAATTATTAAATCCTTTTAATTTAAATTTTCATAAGCTACCAGAGGAAAAAATGCACATCCTTAAAGTAACAGGTCTGGCTTCTTACAAGTAAAACTATAGCGTATTGCTTTTATGCAGTATTAACTTCCTTAAGAAAAGAACAAAATAAATTATTTCATTAAGGAGTAAAATGTGGAGGGCAGATGGTTTGAAAAAAATCCTTTTGAAACTGTCTTGGTTTAGGACCACCCAAAATTGGAACAGAAATGGAGCAAACTACCTACTATCTTAATCCCTAAAAGACTGAGATATCAGACAAGAATTATGAATCAAAAAATGGGAGATCTCTTTAGATCAAAGTTATTGAAAAAGAAGAAGAATAATCTCCAAGATTTATTATATTAGTCCCCAAACAATACATTACTTTGAAAATAGTTATAATATATTTTAGCTTTAATATATTTTCATTGAAAAAGAAGTTGCAACTGCTAATGACTTGTTTCCTTGAGATGCTTTAATCTCACCAATACTACTGCACTTCTGTTGCAGACAGTGCTGCAGGGGTGGGGTAATGGAGGGAATGTTCTGTTTATTTTTGTTATATATGGTGTGAAATACTTAAACATTCACCTATTTCCTCTGTGAAAAGACAAATTATTTATCCCAGGGAATGATATATTCAATAAAAAAAAAATTCAAAATTAGATTACATGGCTTTTACATCAAAAGACTTCTATATTTGAAATGTGATACTATCATTCTTCACTAAATACTGGATTGCACACAATTTTGATGCATTTCATATTTTGAAACCAATAGAATATCTTACAGCAGAAGGAAATTAGAATATAAAGTGCCAGTTGCAGACTTCTGTAAGGAAATGGCAGTTTGACAGATAATTTATAAAATACATATGATTATACATTATTATAGGTTAACTGGGGATGAAAGAACTCACCAGAAAAAGCTACGTAGCCTTACAAGAGTAGTCTGAGGGGGAAAAAGACCTGTTATGGTCACCAAGTCAGACTGCACCTACAAAGTCCTTCATTTTTTTGGTGAAAATCAGGCCAGCTGAGTTTCATGCCTGTGCATTTTAGGGAAAATAATTTGTTTATACTGCAAGGAGTCATGGAAACAAGTGACCAAAGAGAAGGGATAAAAACAGGAGGATTCAACATAAATTGACGAAATCACCCAGGGAGAAAACAAAACAAAACACCAACATAATTTAAAAGAAATCACCAGACTTTCTGGAATATGCAGATGTGATATAAACATTGTTCACGTATCTTTCATTTCAATAGTACCTTAACGGTTACAAGGGATTTTATATATTTTAAACTTGAGGTATATCAACTGAAAAGCATGGTTGGTTCTAGCTTTGTTGATCAAATCTTTCTGGACATCATAGTTCTGTGGCACTCTAAATATAGCCCAGCTTTAAAACATTTGTATCACTCAATTTCATCTGAACAATATTGCAGTTACCAACGCACTATTTATGTAACATTCTGGTTAATGTAGAAATTTTCTCCTATAAATATGGTTGTTAACATATTATTTTAATTTCACTTCTATAAACCTTGTAAAAATTTTAGAATCTATTAGCTGAAAATCCTAGATTTTTTCCTAATGTTATCAGTTCATCTGAATGAGTTGTTGATGAGATCTGAATTCCTCACCAACAGACCTGTAACCAAAATCAGGTTTATAAGTATGAAACAACTAATAGCTCAAAGTATGCATGAATTTCAGTACATAGAGGTCAAGAACCTACTGAATCTGAAATGGTTTTTGTAGCGGTTAAATTGCAGCCAGATTATCTAAGCTATCCACCAAAACTTGACCCTAAACAGAAAGAAGGTCTGCAGAGAAAACGGGAATAAGTTTCTCTGACTTTCACTAGTAATGGCATACCAGCTTCCTCTCTGCCTGCTGAAAATCTTCCCAGTATCTCATGTGGTTTCATTCGCTTTATCTACATAAATAGCTAGAGGAGACACAGGAATGAGAAAAGACTCGGTTGGAGAAAAAATACAAACAAAACAAACTCAGAACAGCCCCACAGAATCAGTTATGATATTAACAGCTTTGCTGATGTTTTTTCTTTACGTAAATGTGTCCTAGTTTCAGCTGGGATTGAGGTGTTTGGGGTTTTTTTGTAGTAGCTGGTATAGTTCTGTGTTTTGGATAGATTCTGCAACCTGGCCAGCTGGTTCATGTACAGCACAGATGACTTGCTCAGACAGCTCTTCAGCAAGTTTCACCCCTCCTGGTGCAGGAGATGAGAACAAACTTTCCTTCACAGCCCTCCTGTACCAGATGCATTTGAAAAACTCCTCGTGTTAGCTTAGGGCTGTTCTTAACTAGGGTATAAAACCATTTCCAGAATATGTGAACACCGTGCCAGTGATGTGCGTGTTTCCAGGCTCTGGCAATTCCTCTCTGTGAAACGGCCTTTAGGTGCCCTTTGTCCACTTGCCTGCCCTCAAAGTTTTTCAATGACTTTGCTGTTTCTCTGCCCTTTTCCAGCTTCTCTGGTATCTCCTGGGGTTTTTTGACTGATTTTTTCTTTTCTTATGCATTACCAACACTGAGGGATTTTACTAGCAGTGACTAATATAAGATTTAAACTTTAGCAGATACCACCTACTGCTGAATTATAAAAAGCAAAGGTGTATAGAACAGCAAGAATTCTCTGGCAAAGTTGCAAGCAAATACACAGTCTGTACAGTAAAGTTCAATTATTTTCCACAGAAAGAAAAATGGCTTAAAAGTGCTGGGCAACATGAAATCTACATCATACATGCAATAGAATTGCATTTGATTCTCTAAGGGAACAGTTAAAATGTTTTCAGAAGTATCCATTTATATAATGCAACACATCAACAAGCAAACTGCTTAAGTGCCTTTATTCTAAGTGTTTCTGAAAGAAATTTATCTTTTTGATTTTTGTCTTTCTAAATGTATCACACATTGCTAAAAAGAAGTCAAGGTACAAATCTCCTCCTCCCCCCAAATAGTCATTGAGCTTACATTTACACAAGAAAAAAAATCACTAGCTGTTTTATAAAGTTGTCTGGGAATGTACCCCATACGAGAGGAACGAGGCCATCCTACATTTTCCCCCTCACACCATATGCTCTCTAATAATTCCAAAGAATGAAAAAGAGCTATTTTAGTGACTACAATTTCTAACTTACTTTAGTCATCTCTCTTCTTTCTTAGAGTTCCTGGCCAAGGCATAGCAAAAATTCTTAGGAACAGGACCTCTGTTAGGCAGGAGTTAAGTGTCTTTACCAATCTTTGCTAGATCAGGGGGAAAAAAGCCCAAAACCAGAAAGAGAAGTCCATTCTGTCAATGGATGGAGTCACAGAGGACCACATAGCAGTAACTGTATGGTCTCCAGACTCTGAAAGCCCTGTTTGTACAGCAACATTTGTTTCACATCCCAAGCATCATCACAATGACAGAATTTGCAAAGTAATGTTATTTTCCACACTGTCATAATTTTAGGATGCTCTCATACTTTGTCTCTTACAGTTATGAATTCTTCTCTAGTAACCAATAACAGAGAAAGAAGCAGGTTATTATTCAAAGAGAGTGAATATGATGTAGCCTAAGTCTTCATTTTGATTTCTTTTCAATGGAAATGATATGGAAAACAAGAGGCCCATCAAAATACATGAATACATGTAAAGATGCACTTACTTCTCTCTCTGCAGACAACAGTGATGCTAAGTATTAATTTGGTCTCTGAAATACTATCAGAGTCACAAAAAAGTCTGCTTGTATCACCTGTCTGATTCATTGCTCAGGAAGTGCAGGTAAATAATCATTGTTCCAGATTCCCTAAGTTTTCCTGAAATTCACCCATGATTTGTTTGAGGAAAGAGCTAAATAATACTAAATGAATTCAGATGTTTATTCCCTCTCTTTAAATAGCTTTTCAGTATTTTACAATCAGGAACTGACATTCATGAAAAAGATGTATTTAAGACAAGACCATGTACTGGTCTTAAAACCAAAGAGTTTACTGCTCTCTGGAGTAAGGTTTCTTTTACTAGTATTTCTTCCCACTTTAATCAAATTAAACAACAGCAAAAAAAGTAACCAAAATCATGAAGACCACCAGCGCTGTGAAAAAAAGAAAATGTCTCCCAGGGTTTTCAGTTCTCTCCCCTCAGTGTTCTGGAGTCCAGATGTGGAAAGCCCAGTGAAGCCGAAAACATTTTTGGAGGGAATAGAGAAAGTTTTGATGCTACTGCTGTAGCTTTATTTTATCCAAATCAAACAATTATATTTCTGCATGAAGATTAAAAAACCAAACACCACCACACCCCACCTTTTATATATTATTACTAAACATTATTTTTAAGTGAGCCTGCTATAGAAAAATAAATGCTCTGCATCTTCTTAGCACTTACAAGCAAAGAAGGCCTTACAAGGCCTTCTTAACTCAGAGTAGAGCATATAGTGTATTCATCATCTTTGAAATCTTCTCTCTCAGGTGAGTAAGTACATTTTTAAAAATATATATTTTCCTGCTCACATATTGAGCAAACACGTATTGATTTGCTGCAGCAATACCAGGTCACAGGCTACAGAGGAAGGTTCCCATATCTTATGCAGCTACACCTGGAATATGGTGTTCAGCTAAGTGATGACAAGAGTGGCCAGTGAGGTGATGATAAAAGTCTATTAATAGCTTAAGAGAGTGAACTCCAAAGAGGACGAAGCATTGTTTTAAGGTGGTCTGAACAAGCTTGACTGGTGGAAACAAAAAGATGTCCAGACACCCAGAGCCAGGCATAAACTGCTGAATAGGAGCTCATACTTAGTACAAACGCCAGCAGCGCAGTCTGTCTGTGCTTGGCCTTGTGCACACCACAGGCATATCATGAATTTACTATTCCAGAATAATTATGCTGGTAAATTTCCAAGTATAGTTAGGCCCTTCAACTGCTAAATTAGGCTCTAAGTTCAACAGTCCACCAACAGGAGCCACATGTTCAGGGTATTTAGAGCTACACTAGACAAAGCCCTGGAAACACAGAAGAGGAAATAAACCTGCCTAGAGAGGAGGACGGACACAAACCCTGACAAATCTGTCATACCTCTACTTTCTGTGGTTCTAGGAAAATGTGCATGTGGGATTTGGGAAAGGTCTTTTTAATAAGGGTTAATTGGAGAAGTATGTCACACATGACTGAGTACCGTTTCAAATTACTGCTCATGCTGGCATAACTAAATCAGGCAAATGACAGAACACCAAAATAGGGAATAGTCAATTTTCTTCCCTCCTATTTAATTTTTATAGTTTCATTATTCTCAAAATGACCAAATATCAGTAATTATAGATTTTATAGAGTTTGTTGTTACTTTCAAAATATTATTATGAACACATCATCATATTCCCCAGAGATCAAATACTTCTGTAAAACCTATTTTCTGTTGTCACTTGAATAATTAGTCTAGGCTTTGGAACTGCTGGATTCATTTGTCTGACTTATGTGATGCAAAAGCTCAAACTAAGATGATCCTGATACAGACCTTTCTGATCTTAAAAAAAAGAAATCTAGAAAAGAAAAAACAACCACGTTTTAGCCAGCCAGAATAGACTTATTCCTGTAAAAATCATTGTACAGTCTGTAACACTGTGTTACTCTAAAAGTCAAGTCCCAACCCCTGAACCTGAAGAAAGTCACTTCAGTTTCTCTGCACTGCCCAAGTTAACTGCAAGCATTTCCTGACACACAGAATGCAGGCAGAAAAAGGAAAAACGTCGACTTGAGAAAAGCACAGCTTCCAATCCCCACCCACCAGCTTCAGTCAAAGGGATGACTTCAGTCCCTTTCTTAACTAATCCTGCCACTGTAAAATCCTACAGTCATTCTTCCACACATAAAGGGAAAACGGACTCACTAGGAGGACCTAGACTCTTTCAGCTTGAACTGTTAACCAATGGTGGAAATGCAAGAATGCTGAAGTTGTGCCTTCGGAGCCAATAGAGTGGATTTGTGTGTCCCACATGACTGTGTTTCCCCTGTCTCTCACATGGGCAGTATTTAGTTCAATTCAGAACTGCAGATAGTATAGCGTGCAGAGCAGCAATGGGATGTCTGAGCACAAGTGGCTGACTTCCAGGCGTCTTCAGGAAGCACATTTGCACATTTCTCCTGAATTAAACTGGGATTCTGCACCCTTGACATCCTCCTACTCTCCTTGTCTCTGCAGAAGGCGACAGCGACCTGCACAGCACAACAAAACTGTGAGTACACAGTCTATTTATTTTTAATTTCACCCGGAAAAGCAAATCTCTTAAAATCGTCAAAATGTTACGTGCACTGAATCGATGGTTACTTTTTCTTATGAGATGAACAAGTACCTAAAGTGCTGTTCAAATTCAGAAATATTTCTTGCATGCTTCAATAAAAGAAAAAAAAAAAGAAAAGAAAAAAGAGAGAGTTATCCTCCAGGGCAGCGCCTGCACACACGCTGCATGCCACACTGCTTCCTGACATAGCCAGCGTACTGCTTTGTTCATAAAGAAAAACAAAGACAAAAAGCCCTACACATGTACGTTGTTCACTTTTATTTGTACTCTGTGTCTAATCAGGCCTGATCTGTCCCCAAGGGGAAAAAATAAAGGCAAACTTTAACTCCGCCAGCAAGGGCAGCCCAGACTTTCCAGACATCTGACAGTTATTATAATTAGCTATGAAAGACAGCGAAGACACTTTGGGGCAAATAGCTCTTACATTTGGAACAATGAAGTCGAGCAAGGTTCCCATCCCACCCCTTCCACGGGGGGAGGGGGAGAGGCGAGCCAACGGGGGGAGTGTTAGAAAAGGGTTATGGCTGGACTGAGAACACAAAACTAGTGTAATATCTGGACTCACTCAGCACGAGGAGAGGCTTTTTGATAAGCAACTTTAACTACATCTAGATTGCGGCTTGCATTCACTCAGATTCCTGGTGGGGTGGGAAAGGGTGTGGGGCTCTTCGCAGCATAACGTCAGAAGGTCGGAGTGGAGGGGGCAGTGGGGACCAAGGGGGCAGAAAGAAGAGAATATCCATATTCAGAGACATTGCATTTGCTTCCCTGAGCTTTCCTGGCCAGATCTCCCTAAGCTCAAGTTGCTTTCTGGGCAAGATTTATGAGGGTCCTCAAACAGAAGCAACAGACAAAGCAGAGCTTTTTTTTTCCTTCTTCTCCAGAAAAGAAACTGAACGCAAATGGATAACTATAAGCAGCAGCACTGATTTATATTTTTGTTCTTCCCCCCCCACACCCCGACATGTTCACAAGACCTTTAATAAGATCTCCCCCCCACACTGCCTGCACGCTCCTTCCCACCCCCTCCCCTACCAAAAGTTAGATTCTGAAAACTACGATCAGAAGGGAAAAAGCAAAGACAATAGAAATCTGACTCAGTCCTGGCTGGGCTGGATCTCTAATAAAGCATGAAGTGAAAACAGTTTCTAAGTGAAAGATGAGCAGACTTCTTTTAAAAAAAAAATTAAGTGCAATAAGGAGAAATTGTTGAAAGACTCCAGACGCTACTAATTATGGCTTAAATAAATCTTCCTGGACAGATGTTTGCTTGCTCCCACTGCGGGAAAAGGAACATTAAAAGAAGCCTTTTTTGAAAAAGGATTTGACATTCATTTTTTACATATGCTTTTATTTTATTTTTTTTTAAATACACCATTTTATTCTTTGTCTGGCCTCCTGTTATCTCCCCCTCCCCCACCCGCCGCCCACTGTGAGCCGAGACACCTGAAGGCTAGACATAATGATCAACAGAGCCCTGCGCTGCGCCGCGCTCGCCTGCCTGGATTCCAGCCACATTTTTTTTTTCCTTCCCCTCCACAATCAAGGAGCCTGCACGCAATGCACGGCAAGCCCCTTGCTCTGCTATGTGCAGATCAGACAGAAGTCTAAACCGTGCTGCAGAAAGATTTAAGACAAACACAAGCCTTTCCTCCTTATGTCGGCCAGGCTCGGTTTCAACTTCATTGCGATTTGCAAAAAATGCGAAATAAGAAACTTTGTAAACATATACATGCATTATTGTACAAAACATGCGCATACGTGCACACACTTTCCAACAGGGTGTAACTAGGGGCATCCACCGTTTCCCATTTTACAGTGGTTTCTACTCTAGCTTTACAGTCAATGCAGTATTTTATGTTAAGTTCATGCATCACTTACGTAATTGCCATGTACCTCTCAAATACTCTGTAAAGATTTTGTATACGTAAACAATATACTACATAAAGGCAAATAACTAGTGTACATAGACCTATATCTGAAAGGCAAACTGAAATACTTGAACATGTTTGGGTTTATGGAGATTACGAAGATGTCCTAGGCAGTTTTGTGGCAGTTTTAAACAAGGCAGTAGCGAAATGCTTTGTGAGTAGGTTGCCTTCAAACGGAAGAAGGGGAGCGTGGCGGGGGACTATTTTAGTTAGCTGGCCTCACAACCCCCGGCCTTCCTGCTGCCACAGCCCAGAGAAACACCGACTGGCCCAGTGTCATCCTGCCAGAAAGTTGGTCTTGGGAACGCTGTCCTCCCCAAAATAGTTGCTCTCCGTTTGGTGTGGCTATGGGGTGGGGTTAGCAGAGACATCCAGGGAAAAAGGAGATTCAAAGTACTTATTCTGTTTAATTTTTAAACGTATGCCGTGCAGGCCTGTTCTCTAAGAGTTCTTTGGAATTGCATTGTCTTCTGGTACAAATTATGGTATGATACACATGGCGATTAATTTTTGCTTTTCAGTATGGACTTCGTGTGAAAAAGACTTAAAAATACCTTTTTGTACGCACATGCACGTACACACATGTACACTGCTTTTAATTTACTCCCTGAAAAGGCTTAAACTATATTTTAGTCACACTAACAGGTATCTTAATAGAAAGATAGGAATTCTTTTAGCTTTGTTCTTTAGTATTGCTAATAAACACTATTGAAAAAGGAACCCAGCATAGGTATCCCATCAATTTAGTCTTAAAAAACCCCTTCCTTTCCAAATAGCAGCAGAGACATACAAACAAAAGGTTGCATGTAGTGGCAACAATATCCACAGGCAAGGTAAAGATTCTAGAAAAGATATTTCAGAGAAATTGAGAGAATTGAGAGCTTCAGTCAAATTTGTATTCTTGTTTTTGTTTCTTTTTGTTTCAAAACAAGGGATTTAACACTTTTCCAAAGGAATGTTTTATAAACATTCTATGAAATATACAGGCTAACTCAACACACTGGTCAGATACGAGAAAAACATACTTGTAAATTACATGTATATACACAAGTTCACTACTATTAAGGGCTAATTTCCTTTCTACTTTTTCTGACATTTAATGCTTGAAAAATAAAATTTGTCACTTATGTTTCACAAACATATTTCAAAATAATGCCTGCAGCTACATTTTGAAGCACTGACTTTTATTTTCTTAAGGTAACGACAATAAGCAATCATATTTTTATCTGTTTCCTGAAGACTGAAATCCTACGCAAATCAATTTCTCTAAATTTCAGAAGTGATTTACACACTACCTTGTATTAGAAGGGATATTGCAACTGGCAATTTATATACTCTTTGTCAATGCAAAAGTAATGACTAAACACAGAAGAATTAAGCACGAAACCTGAGCATATGAATACAGGGCCCTTGTCTCCATGTTTAGTTCCACGCTCTCCCCTTCTCCCAGTAAGGCCTCTTGGGGCTTGTGGATGCTGGGTGTTCAGCAGCTCTGACTAAGGGAAAGTCGAAGGGAGCTACAAACGCCTGGCTTTTTTGCAAATATGGCATTATCCTCCAACTGTTGTTGTCCAGGCACCTGAAATGTGGAGCTATGTGGTTTAGCTTTTTACGCAAAGAGCTTATTTATCTAAATGTGAAAAATTCTGACCTGTGTTTTTTTGCTGACTTCTTTAAACTTTTAATAGTTGATGTTGAAACAAAGCAATCATGGAAACTCATGCATATTTATGACTCCATTCCTTAAAAATTTGATGTCTATTACAGCTCATCTCTTAGCCTATGGCCTCCAACTGGTCGTGCAGACTCCATGGGGCTACTTGCACAAACTTCAAGTTCTAATTTCTTTTTTTAAACTCTCCTCTCCCCTCTTACCCCCGTGCTTCCTCTGTGGCATCTACTTGTTTGAGCCCTTCCTAGTTCAAGCAGAAGTGCAAGTTTCAGTAATAAGAATAAAGTGCTCAGGATTACTTCCAAAACTTTCAAAAGATTGGCTGTTTCACTTATACCTTCCCACGGCAGAAGTAACTTGACAGCCTACCAGAAACATAGGCAGTCTCAATAAGGTAATGGGGTCAAATGAGCTCATGCCTTACAGATAGGAAGAGAACTGCACATTGCATTTTTATAGATAAAAAGCACAGAGTGTTTTAATGTAAACAGATTTCTGTTTGATATTTTGGCAAACTGTTGCAAAGACCAAACTACGGCTGAGCCAAAATGACTTTCGGCATGGTACAGTTAGACCAGATGGCCACGTGTTCTTTTCTTATTTAGATGAGACTTTTCCTTTCAATAACATCTTTCTTCCTGACCTGCTTAAAAATTCCAGCGAATGAAATCAGCACAGGATTTTCAATTCTAATTGACCATGTGCAGAGGAAGGGCCAGTGGAGAAATCAGTAGGGCCATTGTAAGGCGCACTGCATCAATCTCCCCTTTGTCCTGAATCTTTTCTAGCATGAGCTAAAATAATTAAGAATATTTAATTTATATTATTTGTACAGCAGCAAATCTAGTCGCATTCAGGCAAAAATCATTGCAAGTTCCTCTTTTACAAACGTGTGCAACAAGGAATACGTATGCCTATCACACACCAGACAAACAGGTACTCAGCATCATTTAGTTACCAAATATTTAAGTAAAATAAAAACCCTCAAGCAAAGAGTGAACAAAAAAAGAAAAGGTGTGGGTGAATTAAAGCATGAACTGCTTTGCCTTTTCTAATGAAGTCAGAAAATGTGAGGGATACGGTACTTCTCAAATTAAAAAAAAATAATTAAAAACACCAGAAAAATATAATTTTCCACTGTCCAAAATACTAACCCTTAAAACATCTGTAATCTTCAATTGCTATTAATTTGCCTACATAGATTTTACATACACTGCACATACCCCACCCACGCTATGTGGGTTGGTGATCATAGTCTCACTTGTGTCTGTGTGATCTACGTGCAAAGTACAGATTGTAAATACTGCATACATCACACACAAATGTTATCTACAGAAATATGCACATAGATGACATCATTACAGTCTCACCTGCTCTTTTATTTGGATTTAGTGAGATATCTCTGAGTAATATAACAATAATTATCAAGGTTTAGCAAGTAGAGCATGCAAAAGATGCACAAGGTCCTGCCCATACGTTTACATAACCCATAGATAAGGTAAGTGGGTAAAATGAATCCCTTAAAAGAAAAGAGGGCGGAGGGGAAGACCAATTGAAAGCAATACAGAGCAAGTTTGGTTGGGTTTTTTTGTTGTATTTTGTTTGTTTGTTTGGGTTTTGGTGGTTTGTTGTTTTTTGGGGTTTTTTTTTGTTTTGTTGTTTTTTTGGGTTTTTTTTATGCAAGGGAAAAAATTAGCAACAGATTTATTATTCCTGTGCTATTTTTTACAAACTCCCTCTACTATTCAGAGTTAAATTTAACATGACACTTGAGTGGTTGATGGTTTCAGATTATCACTATAAGCTTGAATCAAGAAACAAGCAAACAGCTCTGGAAAATAATTTCTGAAATATAATTATGAAAATGGTTTCAATAAGATATCCTTCTTTTCTTCCATTGAATCAGGTTTTCATTAAAACCTCAATCACATTTTAAATGTAAAGTGAAAAGCAATCCAGCAGAAAAATGCAGTGGGCAGCATGGCCGCTACTATATGTCAAGCATGCAGTCCGAGTAACATGTGCGTGAAGAAACATGCCTGAGAACATAAAACAAAGCACAGACTTCAGGACTGGCCAGGCAGACATGGTAAAAGGTCTGGTTTCAGCTCTCCAGCAAGATGCTTTGTAGCCTTGGGCAAATCATTTAACTGCCTTGCTTCTCATCTACGTCATATTAGTAGAAGTCAAGTTTTGAATTTGTGATTATTATTGCAAGGTCGGCATTGAGATACCACAGCAAAGGGTACTGGAGATACCTCAGATGTTTGAAAAGACTATAAAATTCCAGACAGAACAATAGTCTTTGCTGTTATTAAATCAGGTCATTTTTGCTGTGGTATTTCTATACCTAGACAAGATACAAAGCCTGTTTCTCTAGAGGTTCTAGCTTAATTTTATTTTTTTATGTACTTGAACATTTTTTTTTTTTGCTAACATGCAACAAAACATCAGAATATGGGATAAATGGAAGATACTACTCCATCTGTAATGATGTGCTATTCTCAACATAAAGTGCTGTCATGCAGGACCTAACACTAAAATGCTGACTCCTGTAGAGTCAGAGCTTATTTAACTGACTGTCCCACAGTACCAGCGAGGCTAACTGTAGGCTAAAATGCTGCATTGCCTGACCAGGAGCACCAACCCCAAGCCCTAGACATTTACTGCCTCCAGTATTTGTGCACCAAGGATCTGATCTCATGATGGCATTGAGCATATTCTTACTCCTAAAGCCTGAAGTGGTGAAGAACCACTTCCACGCTCAAAGTTCAGCACATGCTTAAAGCACCATGCTGAAATAGGTCTTTAATTTCTACAGAACCCTTTGCCATGAGAAGTAAATACCTTTGCTGGGTTCTGCCCCCTTCGCTGGCGGTCATGAAATTCTGCTCCGTTTCACCTTTCTGCTGTTTCTGTTGACAATTCTTTGATTCCCACCACTGAACAGACTGAGTTAGAAACATTTGGGCAACAACTCTAAAAATCACTGCACAGGAACAGAAATCAGTGGGCCTGCAGATCACGAGATTTCACAGAAGATTTTTTCAGGCCGCCATTTTGTGACTGACTGAAATGATGGTGCCACACACATGGAACTGAAAACTTTGGATTCCCTCCATGAGCAAGTATGAGGGATCTCTGTGCAAAAGAAAAACAATAATTTTCTGCTGAATGTTTCTATTAATCAATATTTATGCACAGTACGAAAGAAATATTCAGACTTTCAGCTATCTTCTGGCAGTGCTGTTCAGGAATTGTAAAAGTTAATTAAGAAAAGGACAATGGTGCAGATCTGCTGGCCGTCTCTGTGGGTTTGCAGAAGGGTTGGGGTAGCAAGAAGTGAGAGGGAAATATCCTGCGTGGAAGTACAGCCTCGTGCATTGCTCAGAACAAGGAGAGGAAGTCAGCAAAACGTGCGCGGTTATGTGCAATCGATGGGCTGTATTTCACCAGCCTATTTTTACTGTCAAGGCTCCAGACTGTATTAGGAGTCTATCCAGTCTCTTCAGCCATGGGATGTGGATAATGGGATCAGATAAAATGATTAAAATCAGTTTGGTCTCATTACTTCAGCTAGTAAGCATAATAGATGCAAAACTGAAAGACTTAATTGTATGATAAAAGTGCAAACACCTCTGTTTTACTTCTACATTTTTCCAGTTTAGAGAAATAATTGATGAAGGGTTTTATTTGTTTGATAAAAAACCCCCACAATGGCAAGCAAGATGATTTTCTTGCAGGATCCAAGTTGAAACTGGTTTCATCCATCCAAACAAATAAGCTCAGTAGAAGTTGTAAAACCAACTGTTATACTACATCCCATGAAATATTTTACATAAAGTCTCTGGTTCAGAAGCTTCAGAAAAAAGCATGCATTTGAGTTGTTTAGAGTTTGATAACTGCCTTTTTTTTTTTTTAAATAAAAATCTGATAATTTCCCATAATGTCTTATCCATACACGGAGTTTGTGCTACTGTTTTCAAATATTATTTTTTAGTTCATTTGAAACCACTTTTCTAAGAGAATAATTTGCAAAATAGAGGATTTAAAAAGATGAGAAGTCTAGTGAATGACAGCAGTGAAGAAAAGCAGTTCTCAAGGTTGATTAAAAGACGTAGAAAGGGTTAAAATTTCAGATCTTTATGTAAGAATTAAAAATGAAAGGAGAGTTAAAAAGGGGGAGAAGCAGGGGGAAGAGCTAAGCTGCTGGTGACTTGAGTGTATTTATGGATTACTATGTCCTGAAAAGAAGAAAACCAGAGTTGTAAGATGACACTGCAGGGGTTGTCTGGACTTTTCACCGAGTGTAAAGTCTGTTTAGTCAGTGTCTTAATGCCTAATGCTGACCTTTGCCCTCTTCACTCCTCCCTGCTCCAGGTGCAACATTTTTTGCAAGTGCTTTAACATTATTGGAAAGTTTGCGCAGGTTTCACACACCGCAAAGTGCACAGAGCATTTTACACAACAACATCCATTACACACACCCAATATCAAGGCTTAGCACGTGTTTTTTATCCTAAGACCACACAATAATTTGTTTTACACATTTTCCCTTATTAGTTGTTACTGCATTAAATTAATAAAAACAAAAGCTTCTTTGTAAGGATATTCCATTTGCATAATTCTGCACAACAAGATACCAGATTAAGTTTAAACTCATGTCGCATACTCCCCAGCACTGTGAATTATAGCAGGAGTACGCAACGTATGCCGGCAACGCTATTGATCTCTCTCAAATTAATTCTCTTTGCTATGGAAATGGGAGACAAAAACAGAAGCCATTGCTAGAAAACAGCCAAGGCACTTCACATGATTTTGCTCAGAAACAAATTGATTTCTTGTACCGTTATTAATTATATTGGGACTGATATAAATTTTAAAGAAAAACACAAGAGTTTTACAGACTAATAATAAAAAAGCTAAACTATATAAGGCCCATATAATTTCAATTTTGATTTACAAAAAGAAGGAGTGTAATAAAATGTATATTAAATATGTGATGCTGTAAATTCTACAGTTGTCAGTGATGCAGATAATATAAAAGATGGCACACACATATGTAATGTTTATTTGTCTCTGCCTTATATTTAGTAGATGGTTGCTAAGATTTTTGAGGGCTTGCAATTTGACTTTGCTGAGAAGGCACAAGCTGGGTTCCATCATCTTCAAGACCATTACAGTTTTCATATTGTTTCTGAAAAGCCTCCCATGGGTGTTTCCTGCCACTGTGGGCAAGGAACCCATTTTCCCCATTCATGTTATTCTGCAGGACTGACAGCTTCTTCAGGTGTGGACCTGGCATTTGAGATCCATAAGTTTTCTACCTTATGATACCATCTTACTAAAATTCACTCTCTACAACTGCAGTATAAAGCTTACTGGAAATACAAGACTGTCCAGTACATGTTTCCTGCACTTTGTGATCTATACCAGCTAGCCTAAAGAAAAAATTATAAATTACAATTTAGACATTTTAAAAGCTTTAAATAACTGACTGACTTCCCCAAGATTCTTTCCTCTGAGCTATGCAGCAAAACATTCATTAAGCTGAAGGAAAGAGGAAAAGGATTGGTTTAGAAGAGGCAAATAGCAGCAGGCAGTCTTCGAGGAGAACCTTACCAGTCAGAACTATCTAGCCAAAATAACCCAAGATAACACTTCTTCTAGGTAGAGAATTACTTCAAGGTGAGACTTGCATAAAAAGAGATCTGATGAGGGTTCACATTTAGGGAACTTCCATGACAGAGATGTGTTTGGATCTGGACTAAAGCATTTATCTTACTGGATTATCTTTCAGATATGGCAAGCAGCCTGCAGTATACTGTGTGTTTCTAAAAGAATATTTTGTGGTTTCCCTATGACATCTATATATAAATTAGTTTAGGCCATCTTCATTACCTACATAGTTTCAGGGAGTTTGGTTTTGGAGTTTGTTTTTTTTTTTTTTCTTTAAAACAAAACATGGATCTTACTGTACTAGTTTTTTCTAGGAGTAGGCACAGGTCAAGGGATCAAAATATTCTGGGAAGTGTCCTGAAACAGTTTTCTTATGTTCTTTGATTTTATTTGTAACATTTGGACTATGAGAGAATCAGGAAAATAAATGAAAAGTTGTTTATTGCATGAGAGACTATTTCTAGAGCTGGGCAGCTTTATCTCAGCACAAAGAGTGCTCCTGTTCACAGTGCAGCTGCTAACAACTCATCAGCTCTCCTTGTTTAAGAGTAGGGTACAATTAGAAAGTCAAAACTTTAAAGCAACCTGAAATGTTATTATTGTAGTAAGCTATGCAACTGGATTTGATTTCTAGCCAGACTGTATCCCTTTGCTCCTGACACTGTTTACAAGACATATTTAGTGCAGGTGGTACTCTCCTTAATTTCACTGAAGGTCAAGTGTACTTGTCATAATTATATTTTTTGCACAGCTGAGAATTCAGCTACTTCTGAAGACTGAAAACAGACATTGTTTCTGTGAAGGAAACATAGTACTGAAGAGTTGGACTTGAAATAAACAGAATGAAGTAATTTTACACACTGTTTTCTTCTACTATCTCATCAAGATCATCACTTTTGAGGTTGCTGTGTATCAGTGGAAGCAGCCATTTGCAAGTATCAAATTGAATAAAGCTGAAATTAGTCAAGTTTCTAATTTAAGAAGAGAAAAAAAATAGATAACCAAAGATACAAATTCATTTTATTTCCTGCTATTTTGGAATATCAAAATCATGTCTTTCAGAGAAGACTCATATAAAGCTTATTCTCTGTAAGTTCTAAACTGATTTGTTACAAATGTTACACATCCTACCAAATCTGCAGAAAAAACAGCATGGTAGGACACTATTCTTGTGTCTTGATTCATTTACTCTTATGAATTATCAGTTCCTTCTACATGCAAAGTCACCTAAAATACAGGAAACTGTCCGTTAAACCTGCTTTTTCTGTGAATACATATTTCCCTCACCCTTTAACTTACAATGATTCCTAACGCTTTTGCTACACATTTACCTGAAGGAAATTAAAGCAAACCATATTTGAGTTGTGCTTGGGTTTAAAGTTCTTTTCCATGTCAGTTGAAACAAGCCATAACAAAAAGAAAAAACCACACACACAGGTGTCTCCTTCTGTAATTCTTATATAATACTTCAGTCTCACGTAACACTCTAAAACCAGTTTTCTCACAGTAAATAACTCCTAACATATCATAGACACAGAAGGAAGTCGTCCTTTCTTCGAGATCCTGTGCACCATCAGGATCAGAGCTCAGGTGTGCTCCAGAGCATCAGCTCACAAAATTCTAAAAGTAGAGACAGATTCCCCTTGTGAAATCCATTCACTGGTGAGCTGCTCCTTACCCATCTCTTCTCCCTTCCAACCTGCTTCTTTAAACCACTGTGCCCTGAATCATTGCATTCCTCTGGCAAAGAGTGTGTAAGATGCAAAGATGTAAAAATTAGAATGTGTTGTCATAAATATGAAAAGTTATTCTACATGAGATTTTTTTATTTTACTTAAAAGCATAAATACAAGTAAAATAGTGCCTTTTGTGGGGCAGTCCATTTTCAAAAGGTACATAAATATTTTTATTAAATTGACAGAAGAAAGATTAGGAATTCAAATCTAAATTCTCATTACTGGTGGAAACCTCAAATTGCCAGCTTGCAATCTGATTAGTCTCTCTTTCACAATTTTCTTACTTGCAAAATTAGAGGTTTCCTCAAAATGCAGAATAGTATGATAAAGCAAGAATTTTCTCATGAAATTTTAGTAAGTCAAAACATGGGACAACTTTACTTCAATCTGTGGGATTCATCTGACATTTTGTTTCTAAATCCAAGCTTTCTCTTTCCTCACCTTGTTGGCAACACGTGTACTTTATTTTTCAGTTGTATTTGTTTATTAAGTTTTACTATTTTATGGTTAAATCCACATTTCAATTCTATAAAACACATTGTTAAAAAAAAGGAAAAAAGATCCCTCTAACCAACATCCTCTGCCAGTTTTGTACATATATTCAGGGAATAAAGTTTACGTAACTTCATTTAGAGTCATTCATCATGACTATTCTATCAGAACCAGTATTCTAGCTGAATTTTTCAAGCTCAGTGACAAAATTTGGGCAACAATGTTTTCCACAAAAAAAAAATTAAAATCTATCAGTCACATTAAGGAAGTGAAACCTGAGTGACTTAAAAAGCTGATAAAGTTCATGTCCTTTTCAAAGAGGAATTAAGAAGCTTTTTGCTGAAAGACTGGTTTAAATTTGTACAATACAATAATTCCTGAACTTTAAGCAATAGATGAAAGGAAACAGGGTGTAACACTGTGCATCAAGTCCATTGATATATTTCTTGGTTGCATAACTGACTTGGTTCCCCAAGGGAGATGACAACACACCTGACCCATGCAGGTCATTTTATAGCGACTAGCACAAGTGATCACATTTACCATCATCCCAGCACACTTCAATGGGTTAGGACTCCATCATGTGTTTCCAACCCACCCCCGATGGAAGGAGACTGATGCCTTGCATACACAGATTATGAGAACATCAAGGCCACTGAAGTCACCAGAGGAACTTGGCTAAATTCACAAACTTATTATTGTATTAAGACCTAGCTCTCTACTCTGTTCTCCTCCAATGCCTCTCTGCTGTGTAACACATGATGTGGTGCCTACGTCCTGTCCTTTTCTTCCCTTCTTTGGGATCTATACAGAACAGACAGCAATGATTTCCTGCTGGATGCCCTCAGAATTCACTGTATGGTTTGGACATTGCAAAGGGAGAACAGACAGTCAAGAAAATTTGAGACTTTTATGGGAGAGGGGGTTGTGGCCTTTGGCTACAAGATCTTAATGAGCTTCCTTCTCCTTTTTTCCATAGTGCTCTACAACAGGAGGTGGCAAGCATAATGAAGACTAGAATTGTGCATCCCTCCTTGCCAAAGATTTGTCATCCAGTATTTTTAAATTTAGAAACTTAACTTGGCTGGCATTTCTTCTACTGCATAAATGTAAAATAAGTGAGGTTAACATAGCATGAAAGAGAAATGTGGGGGAGACCTACTTCTCAATTGTTCTGTTTGAAAACTCATACTTTATTTCATGACAAGAAATAAGATTCACTGAAAAAGGCATTCATTATATGAGAATATTTTTGAATGAAGACCTTCTTGTATTGTTTTCCATTTCCTTAAGAAGGCCTCAGACTGTACCAGCTGTCTAAACATATTTAGAGTCTCTCCACACTACTGCAAGCCCACTGTAGTGGAATTTGCGTAAGGGTCAAAGGTAGCATAACTGAAGAGGTTTTGTTTTGGTTTATTTTTTAAGACACAAGAATATAGCCATGCATTTTTTGCAAACATAGCTACGCATATAGCTGGCACACTATAGAAACAGTTGTTAATCTAATTTAGAGATACAACCTTTCTGAGTGACTGCTATTTGGTAAACTTTTTTAATTTAGTGCTACATTCTGCAGCTTGCTTTTGACTTACCTACTTTGTTCTCTACTGCCCTCTTTTTCCTTTTTTTCCCCCCTATTTTACTTTTACTTACTCAGTTAAGTTGTGGGAAAAAAACAAAACATTTTGGATCAGATGGTACATCCACATCTGAAGCTAGGATCTGAGATCAGATCAAGCTTACCTAAAAGTAGATAATCAATTACTGAATAACCAATAGAGCATATTTATCACTTGAATCAAATGCTCAAAATTTTACAGTTAATATCTTTTCTGAAATTGCTGTTTGGAGAATCCCTCCCCCATCCTCCAGGAAAGACATCTGGCTAGCACTGAATGGAGTTTAGTGTTTGAACATCCCATCTGGTTTCATCATGTTAACATATGATTCCAAGTCATTCAAGAAGTATGAACAATGGATATTGTATTCCATATAGTGCCATGTGGATTTAATCTTTAAAAGATGGTGGCACTGTAGAACTCAACCTTTTAGTTAAAAGTCAAAACATTTCATGTACTGAAAACTTATTTCCCATAGCCTCAGAAAAGTCTCACATTTTACCCAAGTCTAAGAATGACAAGCAGACAATGTCTCCCTCACACAGTGCCATTCCCATTCTTACCTATCATAATACCTATCTTGATAAATCAAGAACATATTTCCTAAACATGGCAGTAAAAAGCAATGTTAAGACAGACTTTTTCATGAGAATACTCATTATTTTCATCCTCAAATTACTTCCAGATTGCTTAAAAACAAACACAGAAGTTTGCTATGAGGCAAATGGAAGTTGGGCACCTTTGCCTTCCAGAGCTGATAACTCTCCCTTTCACTGAGATTAACAAAATCTACAAAGTCTCTCTTCAAAACAAACGGTAAGTGTTTTCTTCAACAGACCAGCACTAATCTGTATCGGTGATGCTGAAAGAATGTCTTATTTCTCTCACTCCCCTTGAATAAAAATTCAAATTTCAGTTAATAACATTTCTTATTCAAACACTACTTTTACATTCATTTCTTCACAAGGATGATTGACCCTTTGTCCTGTGACACTGATCTTCACAGGTATTTTCTGTATTTATTAAAGGATCCCTAGTAGAAACAAATATTCAATAAGTGGCTTGTTATGAAAAGTTAATAGAACTGATTTCAGACTGAAAGAATCATAGAAACTTCAAATGTAAGCAGGTATTAAAGTATTTTCTATCTGTACTTTAAGCTGCCTAATAAAAATTAGATTGCTTCATTTGAGCACTTGGGAAAGTGAGTGGATTTTACCTGCTAGGGCAAGAAGATGAGGAAGTAAATACAGAGATTTGGGAAAGAAACATCTTTGTAGTGAAATGAAGCAGGGCAAACATGCTTCAAAATTTACACCGCATGTGTGATCATGTCATTTTTAAATCAGATTGCTGAATCTCAACTAACATTATATTTTTGGAGTTAAGATTCTAAAAGAATTGATTTCTCATCAGAAATCCCTGGAACTGGATCAGGAAGAGCGACTAGTTTCTCTTCAAACCTGTGAAGCCACAGAGCTGTGTAACAAAACATTATCAAATTGGCTGATGAGAAAAGACAAGAGAATTTTGTGGAGGCTGATAAAGGAGATTAAATTACACAATCCAACTTTTTCTGAACTCTGTTGAAATGTATCCTTTCTTTAGTGTCACCATAATTACCAGCCAGCTCACAGGGTGAAGTTAGATAAAAGTGGACAAGAAAAGCAAAGTGGATTGCATGACTTCAGGATTTTCACACCAACACCTATATCAAAAGCATTTAAGAGGCTACAGATGATGCTTAAAAGATCACCTTGCGTTGTCTGGAAAGTTTGTTTACTCACTGTAAACTGTTTCAGTCGACAAAACTTGTCTAGAGGATCAGGATTACCGTATCTGGAAACAGAAGGGACAAAGGAGGAGGAAATGTGCTCCAGTTTACTTTATGAAAGTGAATGAGTTCCTTGTGGGGGAACTGGATAAGTTCACAGCAAAGCTGGGTTGAAGGTTAGCTGTATCAGAGATTTTATTTAAACCTATGGAGATCATATAGACTGTTAAACCAGTGGATTATAAGAATTCAGCAGTGTCATCTCTAGCTGATTACAGCAGGGAAGCTACTGAACCCCGAAATTCATGATAAGAACTATTAAAAGCAAGATTGGAATAGAGATGATCACACTTTGTTTTTAATATAGTGTCCCACTGTTCCTATCATCTCTAACTATGAAATCATTAATATATTAGTGACAATGTTCATCGACGACCACCTTCGTTTTACAGAACTAAGAGAATTGTTTGTTTCATTTGGCAATACTTCCATCAACTCTTTTCAAGTAATTCTAGTTGAGTACTCATTCAGCACAGATTTATGCAAGCTGTAGCAGACAGCCTGTGTCAAAGTCTTCAGAGTCTGTTCATCTAATTCAAGTACTCTGTCTAGAAAGGCATTGCTTTCGAGTATGCAAAACGTATTCATTCAGTTCCTTATGGTCTCCAAAATACGCAATACTTTTCTGTCTGTAATTATTAACATAGAAAGTGTTAGGTATCTCCCTGCATCATCTGTAGCACCTGAATTACTACAAGTCCTTGTCATGCACTAAACAGAAAAAGGGACACAGAAAAAAGAACTTCAGGAAACCAAAGTCCTAAGCTGAATCTGCCTGAAAGCACTTTTAAAAGGTTTTAGCTTTCTGTGGCCTTAAGACATGAAAAGCATGCAAGATCCTTGCTTAAAAAGAACTGAAAAAATCCTGTCTTCTAGAATTTATGCATTTAGTTAAATCTTGTTGATTCCATATAAGCATTTTGCACAACTTTTTACAGTGGAAACATTTGACTTCAGACAAGATCTAGAGTTATACTTGGTTCCACTCATGATCGGTTTCACTTAAGATGCAGCAAGAGTTTCCAAAGGAGACAGAATTCATTCAAATGCTTTACTGCAAGTTAGACCACGCTGGCCTGGCTAGATGTCACAAACTTGGAGCCGAATGATCCTCAAGAAGATTGGCAATGCATCCGTTTAAGAGGGCAGTAATACAGTACCTGATAGAACACGTTACTACATCAGTTGTTCTCTGATTTGCAAGAAAGTGTGGGATGTTAATGGTAATTTTTTAGTTCTTGAATGGAGTAAGGAGTATTTTTTTTAGAACACTGTATTCAATCATCTCGCTCCTACCTATGATGTTTAATTTCATAAAAAATAGAATGCCTTCACAATTACTATTCTACATTAGAGGAGAAGAGTATCTCGGAAGTTTAAGTTTCAGCGTTAAGAGAAAAATAAGTGGATTTATTGAATGTATCTACCCTTGCTGGTTATCTACATAGAGCTACCACCATTAACTGAAATTAATGGGTGGTCCTAATATGAAGCCTTGCAAGGAAGTCTGGGTTCTAACTTGGACTTTGATTATTTGTAACTTAAATCTCTTCTCCCTTCATTAATGCAACTAAGATATTTGTACACTGTAGACATTTGAAATCTCAGACTCTCCCTCTCGCTAATACAATCTTGTTTTCCACACATAAATGGCAAGCTGCCAGTTAGGAAAGTACATGTGCTGCAATGCAAAGGAAAATAAGTAGATATGTCTGTATGTATTAACTACAAGTCAGAGTATTGTCTAGTGCAGCTGGAGTGAAAAACACTCCGAAGAAGCTAATTACAACTCCAGTCTTTATTATTTTAAGCAAAAGCTGTTGTGAGCTAGAGTTACATTCCTCACTACATCTTATTTCTTGATTTTAAATCTTACTTTGTTTTTCTTCTTCTACTGATTCAAACTCTTGAAAATAAAATTGTGTCAAAGCTATTAAAACAACAACAAAGTTATAACAAGGCAATTTATCAAACTATAGAACAATGAACCAAATTCTCTTCATTCATTCCATTACCTCTATGGGTGAGACTTTTAGTTGCTTTTAGCCATATGTAGAACACAATTCCAACAGACACCAGAATTTCATTAGAATAGCTAATAAAAAAAACCCTATTAGTATTGATTGAAACATTTTTACAAAGCTTCCTTTTCCCCTTCTTGGGAAAGGAAAGAACAAATTACTGGGTAAAGCCAGCAGGAGACCCAGGTTTATCTGGGCTCCTGTTGCAGATTCATAATGATGTAATATGAGAAACTCCTCTTCACTTATTCCCTGACTGCCAGGCTGTGGGAAAGTATATTAAGATTATATCCCTTTATTCAATTCTACTATAAAACAATGCAAATTGAGACTATTTTGGACACTACTATACAGTAACAAAGAAACCTAAGCAATTCTATATGGTATATTATACACACAGTTGTATGTCACCCTCAAAACCTGGCAGTAGTAATCTAGGTCAGGATACTAATGAAAACATATTAAGTTAACAGAACTTTAAAAAAACCCATATGTTCTCTATCTCTATTTTCTGTCCAGGTACTGTATCTTGACCACCTACAATGTCACCATATTTGTTGAGCCTGTTAAAAATATAACCATAATTACATTTTATTCATCCACCTCCCTAGTTAAGAATGAGAAATGAATTTTTGTGGGCTCTGTAATCTCCACATGACTGTGCTGCATTCTGTCCTCATGAAATGCCTGGCATCTTCTTGTGCCCCACTACTCAGCATAAGCTGCTTTTCTGTAATTCATAGACCACTTCTGTACAGGACTGTTGCCATTTTTCATTTGCAAAAGCAAGTATATGAAGTGATAGAACTTTCAGAAATGGAAAAAAATGTGCCCTACTTTTAACTTAACAGAAAGTGGCAATTCATCTTATAGCCTTGTCAGTGCACTTGTTAGTAATGTGACATGATGTGTCATGTAGGTTGAAGTGAATTTGTTTGCCTCAAGGATCAAGTGCCACTTCTCACCAAAAACGTAAGAAGCTTTCACTTCATGTTTGACTCCTAATTCACAAGTAGTGCAGTCTATGAATATCAGCTTTTCTGTCAAGCTGGAAGATGATGATTCATGAAGTTAAACTTCAGGATTGTACCATTGTTAAAGAAAACTCCTTCAGAAAACATTTCTAAGGATTAAAAGGGAATTTAGAGTCAAAACCAGACACATTGACTCCAAAATAGCTGTTTCCCATTCAGCAGCAAATCAACTATTTTAGACAGATCTCTTCATTCTTCCTAAATTTCACTGAAATTTAATGCAGAACAGAACTAGTTTTGAACTCAAAGTTTTGTGGGCTGGAAAAAGTGAGTTTTCTGCTTACCTGTGGTCATGAAATATTTATCAGTTTGCCAGTTTGTTTTTTTTTTTTAAAGCAATGAATGGTATACAGTGATTCATTTTTATATGTGAAGGACTTCATATAAATTAGCAATCTGGCATTCAGTGGTCACATGTATTCAACATATTGAGTCACATTACTGTATCTCACCCTCATACAAGCATAACAGCAACATGACCTCCCACTAAGTTACTTAGTGTTTCATGTAGTAGGCCAGAAGTACCTCAAAGTTGCTTGGCATAATTAACAACCCAAGATAGAACTAAATGTGCAATTTGTGGGGAACTTTTGCAAGAAATCCTATGTGGAACAGTCCTACTGCATGATTTCTAGTAAAAAGCTTTCAGTCCATTTCGGATAAGTGCAACTACTGATGTAAACTTTTCAAATGAACTATCTAGTAAAACCATTTAATAAAACATAAGAATGCACTAACCAGTCTTCCAGATAAAGTATGTAATTTTAATAGTAGAATCCCAGATCCAAATCCACTTTTTTTCGGCATTTTAAGAGAATTGCAATTGTTAAGACGTATGCACATTTATTCAGGGGAGGGGAAGGATGACTTTTGGACTTTGATTAATGTAATTTTGGGGAGGGAAAGAGGAAAAGAAATGACTTAGCTCTATAATTAAAATAATTCTTTTGTTGCCAGAAGATTCTGGCATCACAAAATAGGCAATACCTGGAACAAACCAGACAAGATAAAGGTCTTCTCAGCCTCTGCTTATGACCAGAGCTAAGCAAATGCATAGTTGACAAAAGGCACTCAACATTTTCCCAGGTCTTTGAAGCCTTCATCATAGTATTATAGATAACAAGGCTTAAGAGATGCTACTCTTGTTCAAAAGCATCTTCAACAATTATCGAAATTATGGCAGGCTGCCATTTTCCAAGTCATGGAACTGTGCTCTTTGAATGTCAGGCATTGCAGGGGACTTCTCACAGAAAAACCCCGGGTGTCACAGGAATTCGGCTGAATAGCCTAGCTATTACCACAGCCTTCACCTACCATTTTAAATCTTTTTAAGAGGGCTACGTATACACTTGGGAAAAAAAAAAAACAAACAAACAAATGGGGAATGCTTGAGAGGATCTGTAAAGATTCATCTGTTTGAGGTGTGGAATGAAGAAGAAAATTCTAGTAAGTACGAAACCTATACATATTTTAGGTTATCTTAATATTTAAGACGAATCCCTTAAAAGAAATTTCTCACTGCGAATCATGTACTGGACTTGCTTTCATTGGTTTTTAACACTAGAAAGTTGCCTTAGAAGATAAAAAAAAATGCTGGTTGTTTATCACAGAATTATAAAAAAAGAATATTGTCCAACAAATGATATAGTTATTTCTTTACAAAGACAAAACCCATTAAATTAGAAAGGTTTCTATGATTAAAAGAGAGCTATGCAAATATTTAACAAATATATATCTTCCTCTATCATGTGCAAACCAAGCATACTGCACTATGCTTGGGAATAAAAGATAGAGATTGACTAAAATTCAAGTCATTCTGATAATTTAGGTTGATTTTTTATGACATAGATTTGTATAGAAGGTGCTCTGTGCATTTGAAGGCAGAACGAACAGTGTAACAATTTTAAAGAAATAATCACTAAATAGATATATTTACATATTTAAGAGGAAAAATGCTATTAACAGTCAAAGTAGAAAAGGAACACGGCAGATCTCGGTGCACTAAGAACTACTTGCATTTGCAGAGAGAAATTTTGTCTAGAAGCGTGTAAAATGCAGAGTGTCATGCTCTTCTGCAACATCAGAACTCAGTGTCAGGAGGTACAATGTGTTTGCTGGATACCGAATTATTTAAAACTTTTTTTCTAGTTAAAAGAATTAAAATTAACTGTTAAAACCTCTTCGATCAATAAACGTCAATACAGCAGGCTATAATATCTGCAGTGACAGTAACATTTGCCAGGGCACGCACTGTTCTGCCACCATTATCAGAGCAACTTGTGACAGATGAACATAACTACAGGCCAAATTCTTTCAACCAAGATTCAGTTTACAACAATATATACCTCCATAGGTTTTTGTTTCCCTCCCAACTATGACCTTATTGCAGGTGAAGAGCAGATTTAAATTCTGGAAGTGAAACAAGATGAAGAAGAAACACTAAAGAGTATTTCATGTCCTAACTTGAAGGCATGGAGCAATTGCATGGTAATGTCCATATATGATAATTAAATTAGTAAAATGAAGGTATTATATACCATATTACTCAAAAACAAGACTCATTGCATGCACCAAAATATTATTTGACATAGTGTGAAGAAAATTATTTACTAAAAATTTCTTGTTGAATAGTATGATTTATGTATTCATGAAACAAGTTTGCTATATCAGTCCCACTTCCTATACTAACTTTACTCAAGGAAAAAGTATTGTATAGAGCTAGGGGAAAAAAGTGTAATGGCTGTGGTTTTCCTATTTAACAAAACTCCCTTCCTGTATCATAAATGAAGGCTTCTACTACACCTATGTCAAGCATACAAGCTAGCAAAAGATGTGAACTTTCAAAAAAGAAAAAAGAAAGAAAAAGTGCTGGTTACTTACAAAAGAGAATAGAACTTGCTGTTTCTGAGAATGGAAAATTATCCCCATTCAGAAAAAAACAACAGTGGAAGAGGAAAGTATCTGTGACCTTTATTCTGTTTCCCTAGAAGCTTTACTATAAAAACAAAAAATCCACTTATTTAACTGGTCACATTATATATTTAGGTTACCAGGGAGTAATAATGCTTCTGGAAAGAAGCAGCCCAAGATAGTTATAAAAACCTTTATGATAACATTTAAGCAAACAAAAATCCAGTTTCATCATCACATATTCCCATCTCGTGGCATTTTAAAAAAATACGGGTAATTGTGTTTAAAGGAGTAAGAACATACACATTGATTTGATGAGTCTGAGCTTAAAGTAGTGCATCAAGAAATAATAATAGCAGCAGATATTCCCTTACTCCTCTGCTGCCAAAAAGATGTAACTCCTTACTACACATTATTACTTCCTCCTCTGATTGACCACGGTGCCTGTCAGCTGAGTCTCTGATGGTTGAAACGATTATTGAAAGTACTGCTGTACGTAAAGCAAAAGTCTTTCCTTCCACAATCAGCATTTGGAGTGTAGGCATTTCTCTCTCTCTTTTTTTTTTTTGACACTACTACTGACTGTCATGGTAGAGAGCACAGTGAGGACTCCCAGGGCATTGCCCCTCCTTCTCAACCCCTTCTAGGTTGTATGACAGAGAGAAAGACTTCAGAGAGCCAGGAGCCTTCTCTGCTCTATAGCATCAGCCAGCTCTCTTTGCTGAAACAAACGCAGTAATAAGCATCTGCCACTTTTAAAACATTACTGTTTTCTGTCAATATTTTTAATGTTAAGGTATCTTACGTTCCATATTTTAGAAGCAAGAAACCAAAGGTTTAAAGCATTTCTTAATTGAATCTCTAAAGTGAACACCTTTGAAAATTAAATGCCTGAACTCACAGATCCTATTGGCAAATCACAGTTTTTATTACCTGCTGGTAGCCCAGAACAGTTTTCCTTTTGCACTGCTTACTGTCAGTCTGGAGAGCTCCTGCACACAGTAGGGTGAACTTTCCAAGACCTGGCCAATATTAGTTGTGGTAAAAGAAACATTTCAGGCAAATTCTTTAAGTCATAATCCATCTGCATGCATCTACTTTTACACATTCATAGTAATTTACAGCATTTTTGCCTATAAAATCATAATTTCATTTAAAAGGAGCATGAATGGGAATGCCTTCCTCAAATTGTGTGCCAAAACTAGGTTATTGCTTAAAAGAAGCAAGTAGAGCTTCCCAACTTCTGTGAATTCAAGGGATTTGTAAAACAGTTCATGCCCTAATGCGAAGCACTATAAAAATAAACTCTTAGAATACTTAAATAATAGTCTGAAATATAATTAGAAACTTTAATATTTGAATTTGAATGCAAATGCATTTCCCTTCACTTTTCTTATAGTTAGGTGTGCTATAAGGAGCCTACCACTGAATCAGAAATAAGCTTCTCTCTACCCTTAAGTTAGACAATCAAAATATTTTAAGAAACTGGAGAAGGAATGCATCAGGTCCAATCATAAACACACACAAAAAAATATGCTGAAAGTAATTAAAAATCCTAGAGGACAAAAAGAAATATTGTGTTAAAAGGTGTGGTATAATCAAGGTACCTACACAGTTACTTTGAACCTTGTGGCTTTAACAGAGTGGGCTTTGGATAATACTTTAAACAAAACAGACTTCATCTTTTTGGAGAAAGGCACAAGGTGATACTTCCAATACCACGTAACAAACAGGAAATCTAGACAATATCCTGGAAACTGCTAGTTATCAAGAGGGTTTCACTTGGAAACTGTACATATAAGGTTTAAGATAACAGAATTCTGCTACCAGTACTCAATCCTGCAAGGACTGTAGTTCTTCATGAGCATCTTTTAGATTAAACTGGTTCCGTATCAGGAACCTTATTTTGCACTATTCTACTATTTACTATACTTGTGTGTATTTAATCTATCTACATGTACCAGTGCACACAATACCAGCAATGTATAATCTGACAATTCAAAGAATTCAAATTGTCCAATGATGGATCACCTTTCTTTCTAGAAGAAACACTCTAGACATGAAAATTTCCTTCTTAGTTATGCAAAATGCACATCAAAAGCTGAATACAAAGATTAAGCTTGATATGAAAATTATCTCTGGGATACGCAATTGAAGATACTCAATTTGTTTATTAAAGAGGCTTGTATATTGTTTTATTTTTAATTAGAGAAATTTCTAACCCTAGATCTATTATGTGCAGCATATAAACACCTGATTTTCAAAGGTCCCAAATAAATGAAAAGTTCACACAATTTTCTTCAAAGCTTTGCTATGTAATGTAACCTTTTTCTTTTTTTTTTTTTTTTTTATAAAGAAAATGTACCTTGTCCACAATAAACTCCCCTGAGGAATTGACTAGTTATTACAGTTCTGAGCTAAGGGAAAAAACTGGACATAATACCTTATAGTTACTCTGAAAAAACACCTTCAACAGTTGTCTTTTTGACTTTTCTTATTACAATAGTCATTTGAAGTGACATCTGAGATATTTATTTGCAGTAAGAACCCAAGCAATTGTGTCGAGTAGCACCATATTCCATAAGCTGTCTCATTTAAAAGCTGCAAGTCTAGCTGGATAGTGGTGTGTATGATTCAAGGTGACAGAACTCAGTACTTAGCAGGGGACAGAAACACATTGAGAAAAATAACAAAAGTCTGATTATGAACTATGGAAATATTTAATCTCATTGCGTTGAACGGAAGAAGGCTATGCTTAAACTTAGCTACATGTGCTCAAATCTCTCATTTAGTCAGTCAAGAATGAAAGAAAATCTGCTAGTAAATGTTTTAACCTGACAAGGTGTGGTAAATACTGTGTCTTTGGATATAGTCTGTTGCTTTCATAGTATTAGCAACAGTCAGTGGAAAAAATAAAGTTATTGGATACGATGTTGGGATATCTTCTTTGAATTTACTGAATTCCTTCCAAAATGCCTTATGGACAGACTATTTAGTATTCATCGCCATGCTCCTGTACAGCAACGGCTGTTAATCTTTTAAAACGTACAGAAAAGGAAAAACATTAGCTCTACAAACAGGCTTATTTTGGCCTATCTTGTCATTTTTAGTAGATGAGCTGTTGGGCTTTCTACAGGAAAAAAAAAATAATTGTAGTAGTTAACTGTAAATTAAATAGGTAAAGTAGGAATTTACTGTCTAGTGTATCTAAGTATCAGCAAAACAAATTCACTTTTCTTCTCTTTTCAAGGTCAGCACTAAGATGACATACAGTCTGTATTACACAGTTGTATCATATAGTCGACATGCCAGACGATGAACCCATAATTCAACAAGCTCAGACTTCAGGTCCAGCACAAACACGGAGTTAAATGTGCTTTCCAGTACTTCTGAATATTGCATTCAGTCACTGCTGCTCCCTAGGAAAACAACCGCCCCTCCAACCACACACGCAGAAACCTCCTCCTTTTCCTCCCCCTTCAACCCCCCCCCCTCCCCCCCCCCCTGCAGTGTAACCCAAAAACCAAAGCAAGTCATAAGCATGGCAGGCAAGGGCAAGACTGAATTTTTGTCATTGCAATGTGGAGTTACTGAAATGACCTTAACAGCTCAGTGAGATAAATCGCACTGTGCTGGTTTTACACTGGTACAGAAGAGATGAGTATCTTAACTCCCCTTTTGCTGTTTAATTGATTTTAACTAGAGTAATTGGGGAGGGGGAGGGAAGAGTTTCCAACTACTTTCTGAAAAAGTATCTTTGAAGGGAAAATACAATCTTCAAAAAGGAAGAAAATTAAAAGCTTTTCCTCAAGTTTCCTTTCACTTCTTATCTTCCTAAGATACATATATACAGTTTGTTCCAGGAAATGTCTGAAATGCCTTCTGGTAGCTTTTAAATAAACATGAAAACCTCCTTTTGAGTTCAAAGAGTTTCAAATAATGATGGAGGATGAGTTCTTGGTCTATAACACAGATGTAAACAAAGACCAGGAATCACTCTCAATAATTAAAACGCATTATCATGACTTTTGGACTTCAAGTCTAATTCAGTTATGCGATAGCAGACTAGAGCAAAGCTCTAATGCGCTTCTACAGCAATCTTTTCCTGTACACTAAAAACAGACCTCAGCTACGTTTCTCAGCCAGGAGCTAATGTTTCTGGGTACATGTTACTGTTGCAGTTTCATTTGTCAGTAAAGCCTTATTTACTTGCTTCCTGTTATTAATTATGGGAAACAGGATCTCTTCAAACTGTAGGAGAGGCTCTTTTAACTCCTGTCTAGACTTTTCAAGACAAAATATTGATGAGCCCTTTAATGTTTGTGCAGAGACACAAACTGAGCGAAAAAAAACCATCGTTACCTCAAACAGCTTAAGACTCCTTATCACACATTCACAAAAAAAAATCCTTTAAATCACTCGGGCTCACATCCTTATTGTTAGTCACTGAAGTAAGGTTTTCTTTCATAGTTGGATACCTTCTTCATCTGTCACACTGATTAATTAACAGCTCACAGTATGAGCCCTGAGCTTAAATAGCCTACTGAAACGAGGAGGAGAGATCAACATTAATATTCCATAAAAAGCTGAAGAGGAAAAATGCTTTCTTTAGTATGAAGGGATCTGTCTTCTAATAAAAAAAATTAACTCATTTCTGTTTGGTTACATTACACAAGGAGATGAAAGCACACGATCTGTGAAGGAAGATTGCCCTGGAAGATTAGGACAAAAGTTAAGGAAGACTTTAACTGTTTTAAATTAAGCTGTTGGTTGGAAACAACCAGGTCTTGAACACCAGTGAAATAATTTTCATCACCTTTAAAAAAAGCCAGTTTATCAACACACAATAAACAAGTCTATAAACACAGTACTGTTGCCTGTACAGATATATGGGAGAAAGGCATGCAATTACATGAAATGGAGAGTTGCTAAAACCTTAAACCTACAGCTGTTTTTAGCCGAAACATTTGTAGTTTTTCCTCACACACACACCTTTCCCAAACTGTTACAGTCCAGCAATTATTTAAGGAGTTTGACTTTCAACAGCTACAAGCTCTCCCCCTTTTCTAAGCCCCTCCAGTACTGCTGAGTGGACAAAAATTACAGATGCAAGAAAAGCTGACAAATGAGTGCAAGGCCCCTCCTCTCCAGTGCCTCGACAGTCTGAGCTCCTGCCAAAACATGCCTGAAAGCTAGTGAGGAGACAAAGACACAAAGATTCCATTTTCTCAGGGAAAATAGATTTCATGTAGAAACTAACGGGGAGAAGAATAGCACGCTGGCCTGTGTGTTGTTTCAAAAGCAGAGCAGGAATGAATGTTTCAAGAAAAAATGAAATCATATTTGATTATTCAGTAAGCTCAACAAATGCTGTTTAACACATGGCTCTTTTTAAACTGCAAAGTGCTACGGGGGGTGGGAGGGGGGAAGCTTCCATAAAGCTGGAAAAACATTTTCAGTCATGGAGAACCTTCAGTTCAACACTATCCAAGCTAAGAGTTCACCACTGTTACTCTAAATCATCTCCTAATAGTGCTGTAGTACGCATGCAACCAAAACAAAGTAAATCCAGCTTTTTTAACTCAAATCTGTTTGAATGTGTTTACTATTAAAAGATTCTTCCCCCCCCAGGGTGTCATTAATGAAGTTGCAATGAGTTTAAAGTCCTGGCACCTAAGCACTTCCAAGTTTGCAAGCTTTTCATAGCAAGTTTACTACTTCTGGCTCGTTATGCTATCATGACTGGCACTCACCACTGAGCTGGAATGGGTCTGCCTGTGAGCGGGGTGATCAGCAGCGAGGTGAAGACAGGCAAGCAGAGCGGAAGAAAAAGCAAGAACTTGATTTCTCTTTGAAACTAGTCAGAAAGTTGGGAAAAAACTGCAATTGATGGTGAGAAGGTTTGAGACAACTCAAGTTTCTCACTAATTTAAAAATAAAAAGGATACTTACAAGAACAGCATATAAGATTAAAACCTATCAATTATTTTAAGTGTGATTCCAACCCATTAAGACTCAGTGGCAAAAGTAGCTACTGTTAAAAATAACATGAGCTCCCACCAGACTGGGAATTTGGGAAGTAGAGGTGTAAAATGGAGGCTTAGTCATCAGTAAGGTTTTCAAAGTGTTCCCAGCTCTGATAAGAATGCTATGTGTTGATGAGCAGTAATTACTAACTCTCTGCTTATAATAGCCCTTTTTTCTTTTGTGAAGCTGCTTTTACATGTCTGGTGGCAGAACCACCCAAATTCAGCCAAAGTCTTCCGGCAGAAACACTAACACTGTATGAACAGAACATAGAAAACATTATGTAACGAAAATACTAAAAAATGTGATTAATGCCCTGAATTGACAGGTTTGTGATTGAGGATAAAATACAAGTGCTGAGAGCTCTCTACAAGAGGACTCCCGGGGCTCCCTGTCCTGCAGAGAACACCGCAGGCAGCAAGCCCAGCTCTCTCCCCTCTCCTCTCCCTTCAGCCCAGCCACGCACCATGGCATCTCCCCTGCCCACCCAGACCCAGGCCACGAGGATGCAGCACAGTTCTCACTCTGAACACACATGCTGCCTCACAGCCCTCGCTCTTCCCTTCTGTCTGCTCCTGAAGACTGCCCTGGTGGTATGCTTAAGAAAGGAAGGGGTGGTAATCCTTTGACTAATAAAACCACTTCAGGAGATCAACACTCATCATTATACAGGGATTAAGATAGTCAAGAACAATATATGAAAAAACAAAGATTGTGCTGAGAAACAAGCCTATTCTGCTTATTCCATCTGAGGTGATGGACAGGGAACACAAGAACAAACGTGAACATTACACATTTAGTTACAAGTTTACATTTATTTTCCATTAAATTTCTTCACATCCTTTTGTCCGATCCCACTATCCTCCCACTTGCTAAGTCCAGGCATTTTCTAAGTTTCCATAGGCAGGCTATCTAAATGCTTTTTGTTCTTTTTATGCATTTTAGCATCCAACCATCACTCAGCGCCTCCTTATCTCATGTTCCTGCTGCCACAAAATCCTCTCACCTGCTCTGATAAAATGAGATCCTCCCCATGCACAGCTATTCCTATTTGGTCACCATTTTCAACCAGACCACACCACCATCATTTTCATTTTGTCAGCACAAAGAGATACTAAATGTTGGCTCACTACAGTGATGTGAAGAACATCTGCATCTACCAGTTTGATCTTCTTACTGATACTTTTTTTTCTTAAAATTCTCATAAAGTGGATCCTAACCTCCTCCTGCACTCCACCCATAGAAAGTAGAACTGCTGCACTTTAACACATAGATCAAGAGTGATTTGATTGCCTGATTTCCAGAAATACTGCAAGACGAGACTTAGTTCTGGGGTCAGACTCTGGAAGGACTACTAACAGTAGAGCTATATTAAAAAAAAGCTGCAGTTATTGACTAGGTGAAAGATACAGACCAGAGAATGAAATAAGAAACAAGATTTGCGAATAAAGAGTGTGCTGGTTTTGGCTGGGATGGAGTTAATTTTCTTTATAGTAGCTGGTATGGGGCTGTGTTTTGGATTTGTGCTGAAAACAGTGTTGATGACACAGGGATGTTTTTGTTACTGCTGAGCAGTGCTTACACAGAGCCAAGGCCCTTTCTGCTTCTCACATCACCCCACCAGTGAGGAGGCTGGGGGTGCACAAGGAGTTGGGAGGGGACACAGCCAGGACAGCTGACCCCAACTGACCAGAGGGATATTCCATACCATATGATGTCATGCTCAGCATATAAAGCTGGGGGGGGGAGGGGAGAAGGGGGGGACATTGGGAGTGATGGCTTTTGTCTTCCCAAGTAACCATTACATGTGGTGGAGCCCTGCTTTCCTGGGGATGGTTGAACACCTGCCTGCTGATGGGAAGTGGGGAATGAATTCCTGGTTTAATTTTGCTTATGCATGCACAACTTTTGCTTTATCTATTAAACTGTCTTTATCATCTCAACCCATGAGTTTTCTCACTTTTACTCTTCTGATTGTCTCCCCCATCACACCGAGAGGGGCTGAGCAAGTGGCTGTGTGGTGTTTAGTTGCTGGCTGGGGTTAAACCACGATGAAGTTACAGACATGCTTTCTCTTATACAGCTGGCAAACTCATTCTTCAGACTAACATTACAAAGGAATCTTTTGAGAGAAAACTCAAGGCATATCAGATTATAGAAACACTGCAGCAGTTGAAAAATAGTATCACTTGATTTCACATATATAGTGGCCCGTTCCCTCACTCAGTTAACACTATTCCTATCTGAATGCTTTCAAAGATTACTTGCAGATCAAATCCTAGAATTTCAACCTACAAAAGCTATTGAAAGTCAAAATGAAATTTTGCATCTTTGTCTAATGCCTGTCATTGCAACTGAGTTCATTTTAATGACCGCATGTCCAGCCAATACATGGCACAGGTTTTGAAAAGGAAGGAGACTTATGTTTTAGTTGGCACTGGTACAGCATAGGTCTTTAGCATAAGATTTATTAGCATTAATGGGTATTATGTAATTAAAGCACTGTGCTTTAATTCCCTGAGGGGTGGCAGGGTTTTTTCATGTCCTATAAAATAGACAAATAACAAATGTGAGATTTTTTTTCAAAGCTATTCAAAGAATTCAAACTTGTGTGTTCTTCCAATAATAGTAATGCAGAAGGTGAGGCTGAACAAGATGGATCTGAAATTCTCAAAATGTCTTCCATAAAACCGTATGAAGGTTAATACTACAGACCAGTCTTTTTAAGCATATGCTGTATAATTACAGTATTTTGCAGACAAACTCTTCAAAAAGTAATCATTACACCATAGAAAAGAATAAAATTTAAGAGATTTCTTTTTGAATTTAATATACCATACTTACTTGATACTAGATTTATTCAGATGAGTCCAATTTAATAAAGTGGCTTTAACAAGCAACTCAAATATTTGTTACTTGAGCCCTGGCATTTTCAATCCTGAATGCCAAGAATTTAAAAGGCTTTGGGAATCCCATCACCTAACCCACTGCACTTCAGGGAGAGGACATAGTCATTTTTGTAGTTCCTCGGGTGCCTTTGAACATAGCAGGCTAAGGATGGAAAGATTTTCAGAGCTATTGAAAAACTGCAGGATTTTTGCAGATTTCATCAGGATTGGTGCATGGGACCAATAAAGATCAGACTATTACCTACACCCATATTTGAGTATTTAAATGGCATTATTTTTATTTAATATAGAAAATTAATTCAAAGCTACACTACAGAAAGAGACCGACACACACATGCTAATATTTGAGTTTTCAGAGAAGGATTTTATCAACACTTATCTGCAGCACTGAAAAATCAGCCTAAAGCTCATTTTATGGCAATTTTTTATTGTTTTACATGTCTGAATAATCTCACAAGAACAACAAACCAGAACAGCATGAAACAAAATACCATAGACTTATGTACTTATGTTAAAATTATTGAAAATAAGACTTACTCATAGTATTGTGTCTCAGTTTAATATTCTGAATAATCTAATTTCACTCAGAGCTAACTTGAAGCACAACATATTTTACCTGAAAATCCAAATAAAAGAATTGGTACAAAACCACTCAGACCTTTATAGTGGCACTAGCAATTTTTCCTTGGGGAATGTCGAGACCAATTATCAACTGATCTATTGAGCATATCCTGAGCTATCACACAAAGTCTTTTATTTCTTTGTCTTCTAGACAAATCTCCAGAGCTGCAGACAAGCAAATGAAGTGAACTGAGGGCAATTTGACCAACATCATCTGTGTCGATTCCCCAGAAGTCGATGAAACAAGTTATCGGGTCTCCAAGGTACATCCCGGAGATTAGTTGGTTGTGCCATACAATTAGTAAATGATTAAAACAAGATGTTTTCTTTGATTACATTAAGATATTTGCAGCAGTGAGAGCCATTACCTTCTACAGAAGAGTGTACCTTCCCAAATTATGTTCTTTATTAGCACTTCATTAACAATGTGCCAGCTCAGCCAAATAATCAGGCAGCACAGTGGTCTCAGGTACAAGAAAAAGATTGTTATGAAACTCCACCTGCCTCATTTGGGCAAATCAGGTACATCTGAACCACAGATAGCACAAATATTTGAATACTAATTTTCATCTCACACTTTTTGTGTATTTCATGCCAAAATCATAAGCCTTCTTCAGAGCAATCAACAAACCAGTATAGAGACTAAATCAGACAGACAAGTTTTTAAATGGCTAAACATTTTTCTTTCCATAAGAACAGGACCCCAGGTAAACAATACCTTCTAATACAGCACATGAAAATCTCAATTATGGAAATCATTATTCTGTGCACTATGTGCCATTTTATATTCCCAGCAGGATGTTTTTCATCTCATCAAGAGTTTCCAAGGCTGTTTAGAGTTTCTGTATACACAAAACATATTTAAGGCCCCCTCCCCCCCCAAAGATTTGCTAATTAAAAAAGCCTAGTCAAGTGGTCAGACAGACTGGAACTTGAGGATTATAGGTAAGAGGGCTAAAATGAAGGCTTGGAAGCTATAATTTCTCTTTCTGTGGTAGCAGCAGAAGCAGCTGTTATAGACCAGGCAAATTAAAGATGTGGCTAAGCCAGCAGTCCGGAAACAAGACATTGCAAAAACATAACAGCAAGTCATCCGCACCCCACTTTTAAAAAAGTGCTGACCATTTCTTTTTCTCTCTCTTCCTGTTATTCTTATCTGTCACAAATATCTTCCAGCTGGTACCCTTCCAGCCCTTGCTCACCAGTTTTAATTTCCCACCCCCGTCTTGGGGAGTTAATGGTAATTCCTGGGACCATGGACAAGTGCGCCATAGTGGGAGTTGTCAGCAAACAAGAAATGACACTTCTAAAAGAAGAGCAGGTGAAATAACAGAGTTGCAGTTCTACTCATTTTTTTTGCATATGAGTTGTTCATCAGACATATAAAAACAATCTTCCCATACTGAACAATATTTACCATTCCTTGAGAGCAGTTTCATCTGCTCAGTGAAACCAGCATCTAGACACAGAAAATTCTCTGATTAAAAATTAGGCAGACTGCCACCACATTTTTCAGATACATTAAGTGTCATAATTGACTATTTTCAGGAAAAAACCCTTTTCTTCAGTTTCTAGTCTTTTTACCCTGAATCTTTTAAAAATAAGTTAAAAATCATTATGCCATGAACTAATGAGGCTGTATATTGTTTTTCATATCAGAAAGCAATGAAGGATCTCTGAATTATTGCAAGAATAACTTAAAGAAGTAAACAAAACCACCCCAAAACAACCCTTTGTCTTTCCTCAACAGCAGATATGGACTTCCTATTAGAAGTAAAAGAAACATTAGTTGCCTTGCTTAGACAGCTTTTAGGTCAGTGTTGCCAACCTAGAATTTGTCTCAATTTATATTAGCATAAACTTGTGGACTATTTTTGATCTCGTTTTATGTGTCATGAATATCACCGTATCTATTTCTCCTATGTTTATTTGTACGCAAACCCATCATTTCAGATTTGTGGCAAATGCATTTTTTTAAGTGCTGCCATTTCAGCACTACTCTAGCAATATTATTAACATTGCTGCATTGAAACATCATATCTGATTTGAGGCACACAAGCTCTTTGCAAACAATTATTCATTAAAAACATTTAAAAAAATGTTTATGAGATTCATACCACAAATCTTTAACAGACACACAATTGATACAGGCAAACTAAGTGCCTCATTTCTTATCAGAAATTAATTTTAGATGGCATAGGGCCTTTGTCTGATGCCTTTACCCAAAACAAATCAATTCCCATTTTGCATTTTAATACAAGCCTAAGAATATGAGAGAAGAGCAAAAGAATTCTAAAGGTTAAAACCCATATTCAGTACAGTCATCATGTGTGTGTCGTCCCCCCCGTTAGAGTGGGTATTTGAGGTGGTTCTTTACATCTCCTCCCACACAGTTTCTCTGCTTCACATGCAGAAGCCAGCTGCTGGTTCTTTCAAGTCTAGTGGTTAGTTGACATTTACCATTAGTTTATAGTTTCCATCCTATCTTTGCAAGGAGATGAGCTAAAAAATTACTTTAAGAGAGTGAAGATTAAATTTTCATATTTCTAATTCCCCCGAAACTGGAGGGGCCTATAGACAAGGCTTTTTGGTGTGGCATAAGGAAAGGACAAAAACACAATGCTGTGTGCCAGCACAAAGAACAGGACCAATGAGTTCTAGCTTTACTGTTACTGTTCTTTTCCCTGGAAAAGACCTCATTGCAACTCTTGACCAGCAGTGCTGATTTTATTTCCTTTTCAATCTCAGTCTCTACAAAAGCAGTGTAGAGCATCGATTACATTTCTGACTTGACAAACTTGACAGCATTATTTAGCAAGTGCCATAAAAAGAAAAAAAAAAAAGGAGTCCTGCATATATACCTATGATAGTGATTTGATGGTACAGATGGGAGAAACAAGTAAGAGGTCTAGGACGCGCCACAGAAAACACTTTACTGTTCCAGAGCAAGGAGAACATTAAACACAGCTGAGACCTATACAAAGGAAGATATCAAGTCGTGCAAACACAGCATAGCGCACCAATGCGAAAGACTGCCGCTACGGTAACTCTCCCCTCCATACGCACACTATGATACAGCCCTAACATCTGACTTAGTTCCCAGATAAGCACACTGATACAGGTCTGTTTAAGGTTTGTCTTTCTGAAATTTATATTGAAAAGAAACTCAATTATGAATTTTAAAGATATGAAATTCTCATATGAAAGTACAGATACAAAATAGTAGTGTCATGGCCATTATTTCAACAGTGGAATACACTTTCTAAAATTATTTTCAGATTAATAGGTATTTTGAACTGATAATAAAATATAGTTAGAGATGGCACTCCTTTAGGGCAAGTTCATACATGAAGGAATGAGGAAAACTGAGGTGGATCTGATAAGCAAAATTCCCACCCAAATCCGGAAGTAAAAAAGCCATACCTATAGTTGTTAACAGCCCACTAAAACCCTCAGTAAAACTGAGCTCAGAAGTCAGTCAGCCGACTGGTAATACTGTGTTTATTTAATGGACTTTTACAGAGCAGAAATCCAGAGTATGTAGCCTTTTATCTGATGATATTTACTAACAAAGAGCTTTAAAAGAAGTAACATTAACAGGATTGCCGTAGATATGAAAAAAACCCAAAACCTTGTAACATGCAATTACAGGATGGCTTCAAACTTGATCTGATGTGTTTAGGAGCCGCAGAAGAAAACCATCTGAGACAGCTCAGAAAAGAGAGTGCCAGAAAAGACCATACAGTTTTTTTTCCTAGGTCAGGACATTTGAAGACATCCATGACTGAACATGATTTCTTTTTCCTAAATCAAGACTTCCATGACTGATCATAGAGGCAGTTATAAAAATCATACTGGCTCACAACATCTGCAGGAACTCAGTAGTGCAGCTGTTCACTGCACACGTTAAACAGGCAGCACTAAAAACTGTAAAAACAGGTCAAAGCAACCCCAAAAAGGACCTGAAATGAAGAATTTCACATAGATAACTGGAATAAAGCGTAGAAAAAACTGTTTCTCCAGGTCAGCACGCTGAAAGCATTAAGAGAAAAGCAGTTTGCAGCAATCCACATACAATAGGTCTTGAGCATTACTTCCTTTTATTGTGTATTGCACTTACCGGGCACTAGATTTTTCTAAACAGTATCCAAAGCATACTTTCAAGTCCAGCCAACAAACATCTGAATGTCACAGCAGCCTTTCAAGAAAAAGTCAGAGTGCTGTGAGTTTTTAAAGACAGACTGAAATATTTCAAAGAGATCAAATATACCCCAATGCTACCTCGTCTTGTTTCCTTGAATTAAAAATGAAGAGCAGTTTATCTGGAAAGCAGACTAACTAAAAATTATCGTTTCTAAAGAATAAGGGAGAAAAGCACCAATCTTTAAACAAGGTGGAAACCCATCTGGAGATGGACAGCAATGTCTGTTTCTTTTGGCAAAGTAATGATTCAGAAGCACAGCCCAAAACACATTTAAGTGATGAACATTAAAATATTAAGTACTAAAAATGAGGTGCATCCTATGCTAGCATGATCCAACCATCACCTTTCTTTCCCCACTGATAGAAGCATTAAAAAATCAGACATACCTGTGTTCAAGTACATAAAATAATCTATACTATTTTAGCACACACTCTGAACTTTTTGAAAGACGCTTTACTGATCCAGTTAGAATTTGTACTTCAAAAGAGATGCTGTAATAATCAGCCATAAAATTAAGCTAAGGTTTTGCATGTTTTTGTATAAATGGAAGAGAGAGATTGAGATCAGATTATTTTTTATTCTTCCATAAAGAGTCACTTTGGCTTTATGAACAGAATTTTTCTCCTCACACATTTTTCTGTTTGGTTTTGTATTTTTTTTAAAGCAGCCCTCACACTGTCAACCTTAGTTCTAGGTTTCACTATGTGTAAACCAAGTGAAATATTAAGTATATATACAAGTGTGCAGGCAGCAAGATGCTTCTTTGCAAGTCTCAGTGGAATAAATGCAAGAATTTTCTTTTGCTCCTAACAGAGCTCTTCAGCCACCGCTACAGCACCTTTCTCTCCATACATGTACAGTTATTTCACTTCATTGCTAAGGGCAAACTCTATATCATTATTATAGTTTTCTTCTTTACTAGACAACATGAACAATGGATCTATGCATTACTGTTAAGACTGATCAGAAAATAATATCTCTCTCAGATAAAGAAGTTTTGAAATTTTTATTTTGTATTAGACTAAAGATAGGTATGTCTAAATTATTTTAATTCCCTTTTGGGGAAAGGAGGTCATACCAAAGGAAAGAGGAGGAGAAAAAATAAGCAGCATGATCACTTTCCAGATAGATAGTAGTCTGATCATTAAGACTTTCACAGAGAGTATCAGAAACCCAGGTTTCCAGGCCCTTCAACAACAACAGAGCTCCGACATTCCAGAGGCGCACCAAAAACACCAGGCTATCAACCATTCTGGGGCAGCGAGGGGTCTTTTTTCTTCTCCTCACGCAAAAGGCCTTCCCAGAAAAATGTCCATTGAAAAATATATTTCTTCAAAACACCTTGCATTTTCCCCACGGGGGGGAGGGGGGGAAGATTAAATTTTCAGCGAGATGTAGTTACAGTTTTGTATACATCTGCAATTGCAGGGAAAAACTAACAGAATGAGAAAAAACATTCTTTTTATAAAGTTCTAGTAATACCCTTAATCATATTACAAGCTTACCTTTAATCATACTACAATGCATTACATTAATTTGTTAATTTAACACAGTTGGACTTTTAGATCAGAGAAGAGAGAAGATTGTGATCCAACAAAAGCATGTTATAAAAACACTGCTGTTCAAAACAGGCCAAGCATTTTCTTGTGCTTGAACCCTAACAAAGGGGGCTTTCCTTGAAGCAGTTATTAGGTGTTTTGTCTCCATTTTTCTTACCTTTTTTAATGCTAAAATACCAGTTCTACTGCTTTGTTAAATGCACTCTAATCTCTTCTTACTCCTGCTAACAGCAATTTTCTTAGGACACTTTAGTATTAGTAATACTTGCGATAGGATTGCTTTCTCTCAAGTTTGCATTTTACAGAAGACCACAAGCTTCAGATCACCACTGTGTGGAAGAAACACACTGGGCCAACCTCTCATGTCGATATTACACAAAGCACAGCCCAGTTTGGCATTCTTTCTACTCTGAAGGAGTCTCATGTCAGGTAGTGAAAGTTAACTCACTTATTTCTTTGCTGTTGAATGATTTTTTTTCCCCAGCATTCCCCCTTTAAGCACAAATTACATTTTAAGATTCTGGAGAGATACCTGCTGCTGCCAAAGGGCCACATAAGACGCAGCCGTTCCACTGCACTATGGGGAAAGAAGGGGTCTGGTTACAGGGACCCCCACACTTTTCCTTTCTCACACAGCCAAGTAAACTCCATTAAAATTGATGCAGTATGCAGAAAACAGCAGAGAGGACTAATTGAGTTTAAAAGCTATACAGTTGCAGTCTCATTTAGGAAATGCCTCCAGGCTTGCTTGAGCATTTAGTAATAAACCTAGACCACAAAGTGTTCAACTCAACATGCCCAGAAGGGAGAGAAGATCCTTTTCTCCATACTCCTAAGCCCATGTTAGCCCCTCCAGTCTTTCTCCAACAAAGTAGGATTCTAGGAATCTGGGAATCATCATCTCCATTTTTCTTAGCCTGAAGGCAGATCTGTATACTGTTGACAGTTACTATAATCTTGATCACAAATTTATATTACAATAATACATTTTGCTACATCGTGTAAAAAAATTAAAAGAGCCATTTTCAGGCTAAGCAGATTAGGAAAATAGAAGTGGCCACACAGGGTTTGGGACCAGTAAAGAAAGTCATGTTTGGCATCTCTTTTCTGCCACAAGTGGCAGTTGTAACTAGTACCTGAGAAGCTTTCCGCCCATGATCAACTGCTCACTAGGGCATTAAAAATCATTTAAATTATCTGCAGTGATGATTTAAAACAAGATAATCCACAACCAGAATATCCACAGCATTTAATGGAATACTTAGGTGTGGAAGAAATCCAGGATCAGCCCTCAGTCAAGTCACAAACACATTCAAGAAATTTGAACCTATGCACATTCAACCATGGTAGAAGATACTCTGAAATAACACCAAAAAGATGGGAACAACCACAACCAAACTGCCTTTCACATTCTTTGTTTTTACTGAATCTGAAGGTTTATTAAGCTTTTAGTGTCCTATAAAAACAGCCCCATGAAACAGTTGGAGAAACACCAGAGCTGAACATCTAGAAACACTTCCATAGATGGATTTTTCTTCTTCCCCTCTATATACACACTGTAATCATGACTAGAGCAAGCAAGTAGCATGATGAAAGTGAAGGGTCTAGAGAATAAATCCTATGGGGAGCAGCTGAGGGAACTGGGGTTGTGTACCCTGGAGGTAAGGAGGCTGAGGGGAGACCTTATTGCTCTCTACAACTACCTGAAAGGAGGTCCTAGCAAGGTGGGAGTTGGTCTCTTCTCCCAAGTAAGAAACGATAGAATGAGAGGAAATGGCCTCAAGTTGTGCCAGGGAGGTTTAGATTGGATATTAGGAAAAATTTCTTCACTGAAAGGGTTGTCAAGCATTGGAATAGGCTGCCCAGGGAAGTGGTTGAGTCACCATCCCTGAATGTATTAAAAACATTTGTAGATGTGGTGCTTAGGGACACAGTTTAGTGGTGGATTTGGCAGTGCTAGGTTTATGCTGTAGGTTTAATGATCTTAAAGGTTTTTTCCCCAAACTAAATGATTCTATGAATGGCAGGTTCAAATCATTGGCTACGTTACCTTATGATACTTTAGATACTAATTGCCCCCTTACATGGGATTCAAGATGCCATTATTATATCCTCAAATCTAAGCGTTTCTTGCACTTACTTGAGCAATACGAATGCATTTAAAGACCACAGTCCATAATAAAGTTTCCTTCATACTGCATATACACATCACCACAGGCACAGTGAAAATATTTCAACAGATACAGCATTATCGGATAGCCAAATCTTATCCTTGCTGTCCAACAATTACAGCACCACTCCATACAGCAAAACAGGAACATCTGGAATTCTGCTCTCATGAGGGCAGCTGGGACTGCACTGCTACATCAGGAAGTGAACTGCACTTGCCTTGGGGTTTTAATTGTTACAGAGTGCTCTCAGGGCTTTTAGCAGAAAGTAACAACCATTTTTGTTACTGAAAGAATTACTTGTGTGCAAGGCATTTATTAGAAAAAAGTTTTCCAAGTGCATAATATGCTTGTATGACATGGAGAAATTGTATATGTTCACTCTATACTTAAAATCCAGTTGAGCATGAAGAATAGTTCCCTTTCATTTCAGAAATTATGTCTTAAGTAGAAAAATGGTGTTATACCTGAGACTGATTTTACCAAACCTGCCACTAAGAAGAGTTTTTTCATTAACTCATGTTCTGATCTTATTTAAAAAACAGGTGAGGAAAATGTTAGCCATACCTTTTCTCAAGTGTTGTTTTTGTTTCATGTTATTCCTCACAGAGGGTTTGTGGCAATGAGTGCAAGAAAAATTACTCAGTTCTCTTCTCTGCCACAAAAAAGTTTTGCTGAAGTGACCACTTGCCACCTTGATCCATATCAGGTAAATGAAGGCAGGTGAAATTAACTTCTTACCATAACAGCCGTCACATCCTCTCTAGCTTTTTCCAACACCCCGGCACATGCACCCCTTTACACATTTTTCTCTTTATGCAAGTAAATCACAGGACTCACTGAATATTGCATTACCGCTCATTTGGCTTCACAAATTTCCACAGGACTGTAGGCAATAAATACTACTCCAATACTATCTGTGTTAAGTACATGCACACCATCCTAGCATCTCCAAATGCTCTCAACTAAGTTGTTAGTTAATCCTTGAGCTTTTTAGTTTCTTTGTATTTATTTTTCCATTTTTTTTAGCAACTGATTAATTTTTCTGCTGATTATGCTTTTACAATGGTTTTCAGAGTACAGAAAAAGAGGAAATGCAACATTACTTTGAAGACCATAAATCCTTCTTCCATTCAGAGTCTTTGAAGCAATATCAGTAATAATACTACAGTTAAGTACCAGTACATCTTCATGAAGTATATATTTTCTGATCTTGAGGGCACAAGCTATGCTGATAAGGAAACCAGAATACTGCTTCTGTGCTATTTAAGCTGATAGTTTCAAATCTGTTCATAACTTAATATGGGCAAACATATGACCATTTCTGAAATGTTCTACTCAATATTTTTAATTTCAAAGTTTCTTCTGTTCTTAAAAATCATTGATATTTATGCCCAATCCCTCTGAGCATTATGAAGAACATTAAGGCCAACTAAATGGGAGAACGTGACAAATATGCTCAAATTTTTCTAGTATTTCCCCTAAATTTCCTGCTAGAACATGTTGCAACTTTAAAACCTGAAGATTATGGCTATAATATCAAAAAAACACTGGACTTTTCTCCCAAAGTCTGTGACCCCTCACAGGTATTAGCAATTTGGTTTGTGAATAGCTGTTACAATACCCTTAAGCTCTTCCTGACTCTGACTATTCTTACAAACACTTCCACTAACTGGAAGGAGATTCTAGCAAAGGTGATTCAGCTCTAGGTAAATTCTAGTTTTCTATAAGTTTCAAGAACAAGGGGAAAGAATTCTTAGTTTGCCAGGACAAGACGTTGTGACAAGAGTGCCAAGAAAGAAATCATTATTTTTTAAAAGACAAGCAAATTTTTAAGAATTTTGAAGGTAGATAGTCCCCTTCAACACTATTTTCAGCAATTGACATATCTGAATTCTGCACTTACAGTAGAGGCATTTCCTGTCATTTGTCTTGCATGGAAAGACATAATAAAAATTAAAGAAACAAAAAAGTTTACCCAAAATTCACACTTGTAGGTTGCACATCATAAACCACGTGTGTGCACAGAGACATACACAAGTGTTTGCAAAACACTGAATTTAGAAAGTTCAGCACAAAAAGTCAGATGCCTCTAGTTATTTGAACTACTAGGTTTTTTCGATAGTGGGTACACAAGAGGTTGTTTTAATGACTTTGATTAGCCATAGTGAGAAAGTACAGTCACACTAAGCCAAAGGATTTCATAAGTAATTATTCCTTTGAGATAGCAGGGAAAGAAATGTACAGCAGGAATAGAAAATAAAAGAAATCTCATTTCTGTTTGCATTTCTGTTGCACTATTAAGCAGAAAGACAAATTGTAAGAGAAAAAGAGGTATTGGTATATTGGCAGAGCAGTGAAAGAAGAAACTAGCAACAAATATAAGCAAAGGAAATAAAGGCAAGGCAAGTTCTCAATACTTGCACCCCAAGATCCAGAATTTTGATATTTTACCATTATTTGGAAGCATCATGAAGTAAGAAAGAAAACAATGACCTCTACAAGACAGAAGCTAGAAGTGGTACAGTTCTCCAACATACCCCAAGATTATCTGTTGCATTTGCTGTTAAAAGTCGAGAAAACTTAACCTTCCACATTTTATAATTTACAGGCATAATTTCTAGTTAAAATTCTTGGACTGTCTGACAAAATTTAGAGCCACTAAACACTTCGAAGAACACCTGTCTAAACTAAAAAGTACTGATTGTGGTAGCCATGCATAGTTGTTTAAGTGAAATCTTTCTTTGCAAATATTCAGAAGGAAATAAGCACAGGCAATTGCTTTCACTTGGCCAATGTACCTTTTAGCATTATATTGACTGTTCCGATCAAGATTCCTTCCAAAACCAAAGCAGTCATAAGATTGCTTTTTGCACATTCTAGTATACTGGCTTTTGGCAGAACCCAAGTTGTTACATGAATGCACAGGATCAGTAGAAAGCTATTTTGATGATCAGATTTGAAAGACTCTGCTTCAAAGAGGTAGCAAGACATGACAGATATTAGATAAAGATACTTCTAAATAACTCAAAGTTTCTAAATTAATGCAGTAGCTTTATTTTTCTTCATTTATCTTTACCTTCAGTATAAAGTAGATCTATGTCATTTTCTAGCAGAGAAATATGTATGAATTTTAGGTATGATTTTTTAGTGAGAAAAGGCATACATACATGCACACACTTACCACTTAGAATGTGAGGCTTGTACTTTAGACACAGCTTTTCTGAACCCCCCCAACCTATCCCTTTGGCAACTATTACTGTCTAGTTTTGATTTAGTCACAGAAGTTGGATTCAAACTTTGTCAGTACTGCATGAATATTTTGAAGAGCCAAAACTGGAAATATCTAGTATATATGTGCTATAGTACCAGACCTTTATACTATGAACCAGTTTAAAGGAAAAAAAAAGCCTAAGTGCAATTTACAAAGGCTTCATTCTTTTGTTTGCATTCTATCAGTATAAAGAAATAGTGCAACTATTACAACAGTTTTCTGGTAGAAGTGGCAGAGCACTTTAATGCTGTGTAAGTGGAACAGGTTTATTTCTCCTCTTTTGAAATATGTCCTTAAAAAAGCTTCGCAATTAACATTGTACACATCTTGTGAGGTTCTCAAAGATCAGGAACTGTTTCTGGAAACACTCCAATTTGGCAAACAATTACAGCATACATTATGCTAAGGTGCATTAAATGTTTGACTTCTGTGAGGGTACAGAAACATGGGCTTACCAACAGTTAAGTTCAATAAGCAAACCAAAGTCAGTTATAATTTAAAATGGGGGTTAAAAAAAGAAAAAAGGAGAGCGAGGAAAAGGACAACAAGTCTAAAAGGCAGAGAACATTACAACAGCCAAGTGAAAACAAACAAGATATTATAATCAGGACACAGTCACAGGACTATGTGTAACTCTTACAGCTAAACACCAATAGCTTTGGTGACATTAGTTCTGTGTGCTACTTTAGTAAAAGTATAAAGAAGCATATTCAAAAGCCAACGAGCACAAAGAAAACATAGTCATGACTATTCACAATAGTGAATTCTGTACTGAATGTGTGAACAGGACATGAGTTGGGCAAAATACAAGCAGTCTCCCTTTGCCTGCGATCTTTGTAGTGACACAAGCCAAGCAATCTAAACAGAAAATGTCTGTCTGTGATAGGAGGAGGGGCAAAACCCCAAAAAACCAAAAACTGCTTTACTCATGGAAGAATGGTAACTTTGGACAACATTTAGCGCCACAAGTTCAAAGGGCTATTTTATCTGCATTGTAAGTACAGACTCAGAGATTTTACAGTATTCCTGTCTCCATGCTATTGCTTTTTGTGCCATTAATGGCATTTAAATTATAGACCTGCTGTAGCCATGTAGTCAAAACACCACATCACCCGATGAGACACTGTATTATAATGTCAGTGTGTCTGTGTTTTAACTGGTCTTTCATATACTGTACTTCTCGTCAATCACCCTCTTTCTCTGCCAAAGAATAGATACACAAGACAAGGCTATCTTTAGACTTCACTGAAATTTCTCACTCAGATGGCTGCAATACTTCATTCATCACATGGCCAATACTCCTGTATGTATCAATGAGATTTTTAGATGTGCAAAGAGTACAGAGCTAGATAAAAACCAGTCACAGAGAATTTAAAATTGAAACATAGGATATGGTTATGGACTCAGAAATAACGTGCTTTAAACTAACTTCTAAACTAGATCAGGTGGGATTTTTTGTGTCTTTTGGTTCTTAAATATTAGTTATTTTTTGTTTCCATTTTCAGTAAAACATTCCAGATGTACTGAAACACTATTTTCCAAAAGCAGGTATTTATTGACCTGTACATATGTACAGTTATTCACAATAACAAATATTGATTAAATAAGAATTTGCTCTGACAACAACTTAGAAGAAAAAACATTCAAATTTCTAAAAAATTGTGTGACAAAATCTGAGACATTTCTTCTAAATTATTCTAACAAATAAGTTAAACTAGTCATACAAAATTACTAACAGAGCTAGGTACTGGATCCAGATTTTTGGCCTGCATTTAAAACTTTTTTTCATCTCAAAAGCCTGAATAAAGCTGTTTCAAGGTCACAAAACAGCCTTTTTTTTGGGGGGGTGGGGTCTGCTCCTATAAGCTGATCTGCTGCTTGCAGCCCTCAAACAGCAAACACCACTTAAAATGAAAGGATTTATTTGTCTAGGGAAGACTTTTCAAGATTTCATGGCTTCCTATTTTCTGCAATGTGAAGTGCATGCCATTCATCAGTCTGAACACTCAGACCCTCAAGTTAGTGTTTCAAAGTATTCAGACTAAGAAAAAAATTTCACATTATTAAGTTACAGTCAGCTAATTTTATTCTGTGTTGGCTTATTTCTTATTTCTAATGCCATATGCAAAATAACAATGATTTTTGCTTATTAAAGGCATAGTCTCAACTCAGAAGATCTAAATATCAGGTATCCATGAAGTTTTTTGAGCATGTTCTAAACTTGCCAAGATTATCTAGGGCAACTGAATATATTCAACAGTTCAACTAAACTTTTAAAATTGTTTCCACTGGGTGGGGGGAAGGAGAAAAAAAATCAGCCAAAAATTTTCTTTTGAAATGTTGAAATTATTTTATTTAACTACATGAAAATGAGTATTTTATATTTTAAGAGTGACCTAGCTTCTTTACTTCTTTTATTTTTCCTCTCCCATGTATTTCCCCACTGTGCTCCATTTTAAATGTCACCCAAAGCTACAATGATTTGGCATTGGATAGCAGAGTATGAAAGCAAAACAAAACTCCTCCCAGCTATTCACTCACCCCTTCTCTCAGTCAAACAACTACAACAAAAACCCCACCACAGTATCGACACTGGACAAAGTTATGCACACATATGAAGAACCAAAATGTATTTTTTTTTTCTAAAGTGTCAATAGTCAAAAAAACATGTTTATTATTCCTGACCTTTAGAATAAAAGGCTCGGAGCATCCTTCAGATATACAAGTTCTTCTCAGAGCTGACAAAAACATGTAGAAATAGATCTACTTCAAAGTCTTGAGCTGTCTGAAATACCTGTATCAATGGTGCTGCCTCTGAAGCAGTTCCATCAAGCCTCATCGATATATACTCAGAACGACTGAAATCAGAGAGAATCCTGGAATAAGTGAGGTCAAAAGGGACCTCAGTAGCTCACCTAGTCCAACGACCTGCTCAAATCAGAGCAAAAGCTGGCATTACCAGGTGCTGGGTGCCTTGTCCCATCATCTTTTAAATATCACCAAGAATGCAGATACCAGCCTCTGCTGACATATCAGTAACAATCTGAGGCAAAACTTTAAACATTTTATTTAATAACAACAACTCTACACATAGGCTTACATCATCAGCCAATGACTAGGGTGGAAGAACATCTACATTTTAGCTATAGCATTTAGCTGTTTTGTGACTTATGGTCTCCTTCGTAAAAAGAAATAGCTGTGGTATGTCAGATACTACCTCATGGTAACTCTTGGTAAATGCTCTCAATTTAGTCTAGACCACTACGTAATGGTGTATTAAATGACTTAGTAATTATCACTGAATCTAGCCATGGATGATCCTTTGAAGATACTTTTAGTTTTTACATAGTTTTAGTCTGCATTCATCAATGCCTTACTAAATCTTAGTTTCTTTTAAATTAACGTCATTCACTAGAACTGCCTCAAAGGCTCTTCAGAAGTTGGTGCAGTCAGCCTGGACTGGATTCATTCCAAGTAATGATGGTTTGTTCTGATGATTTGATCTGAAAATCCTCCTTGCACAGAAGTAATTAGCCTTTCCTAAATTCAACTCTAAAAGTCAGCATAAATATTCCCATTTAATTTAATTGAGAGCAAAGTAAAGTAACATTAGGCCCTTCTGAAAACCTACTCTGAAGACATACTGTTTAACCCAAAGTTACCACTGTTAAGTGAATATGACAAAGCTCTAAAATTATTAAAACATACTAGGTTTGATTACTTAAGAACTGGAGATATTCTGCAAAGAGCTCACCTCCTTTAATTGGTTCAATAAAAATATTTATCACTGGCCTTTAAGTAAGGGTAAAAATAGTAGGTAATCTCTTCAGACATCTGCTTGAAAAGATGTGGTATTACATGGCAAAGATTTAATTCATGTTTGACCACTAGCTGACTGTAATTTGTGTTTCAGGTGTAAAATGAAAGAGCTTGCTGGGGAAACACTAGAATACCTTCCCCTCTGTCCCTGCTCTGAACTGGGAAATCAGGTCCATTTTCAAGCTTACCAATGTCCCTGTTGACCTCATCAATAGAAATTCACTGATTATGACAGAATAGGGAAACAATGGCATTTAACACAAATCAAAACAAAATGAGAATGACCTCTACCCTCCATATCCCTTCTTACAAATCTCAACTTAGACTATCTATTTCCATGATTGTCAGGGATATTAATGATTAAATACATTCCATTTTATGCCTTGTTATATACTTATTTTCATATCTTCCTTTTAAAATCCAAGAAATAGACCATTTATTATTCAATTTAGGATGTATCAAAATAAAATAGGTATACCACTTTTCTAATACATGCATTCTTTAATACTTGTATAGAAAGACACAAAAATTAAATGTTTAAGTCAGTATATTTTCAAGCAGATATTATTTATGGAGTGCTGATGGAAACAAGCCCTTTCAAAAACAATGCAAAAATATTTTGGTTTGCTTCTCAACTATGTAGAAAGTTTTTGCTCTGGGAAGCCCAGCAAACAGTCAAAAATATTTGTTGCTGTAAAGTCCTTTTTCACTCTTTGCCATCAAAAAAGTCTATTATGCCTGTGTCTCAAAGATGCCCCTTTATTCAGACCTGCTTACATTTAGTAACGTTCACGGTGACTAAATTTTGAATTTCCTGTTAAAATATCCCTATGTGTTCATTTGTTTTAAGTATTTCAGACATATTTCCCAGTTTTCTCCAAATAAATTCCTTGGCTTCTGCCATTTTTCAACTGGCATGCAAGAGTAGCACAACTGTTTGTAATAGCTAATTTATATATTCAAAACTCCAGACACATATATAATCATTCCTTGCATAGTCAAATAGCAAGCACCTATATTCAGAGACATGTGGTGGGACTGAAGGAGACAATGAAACAGAAACTATCTGTCCACTCTAGGCTTTTCACTGCTTATCATCACTCAAATGCATAGGACTGTAGAGAAACTTATAGCAGCACTACCGTACCTATAATTTTAAATACTATTGTAGATTTAATATGAAAATCAAACAAATTAGAATAAAATTTAAGCTACCACAGTAGAATTTCCATATCCATTTAATAATTACTTTTTTAATCAGACAATTTGCTATAGATGCTCTCTAGAGTGAACATGAATTAGCATAATCTATGAACTATTTTGCTGAGCTCGTCCAGTGACCTCTTTTTAAGCTGCAACTTTTGACACACATTTTTAATCATGTGCCTGGCAGTTAAAACATTATCAGTTTTCATTAAGTACCAATGTCTGATTTGAAAGAAATCTGGAGAGCCATACTTCAGTCGCATTTCCAACCCCAAACAACTTCCCAAACCCAAAGAAACATCTGTGCCTACATTCTGGTCCTGAAAAAGAAATGCCGCTATTGCCTGATCTAGGACAAGCTTTCTGATATTTTGTTTTTCCTCCCAAATATAAGAAAATCAGGAAACAATGTGAATACAGTATGACAAAAAAGCCCAACCTAAACAGAATCACATCTCAAGTGAATATCCATGACAAGTTTAACAAGAAATTATATAAACAGTGCACTGAGTTATCTTCAGTTTGTAATTACCAACTTGTCATAAGCCGCAGACACATAACCCCTTGCGATGCAATCTAGATTGCCACAGTTCACAACAAAGATATCTCCCGAGGCTATTATTTCCCTCTTTCCCTTCTTGCAGTGCATCTTTGCAACATATTTCTGAGTTTTATCATTAGAGTCCAGCTAGAAGCATGCTTCTGTTGCCAGCTAGGCTTGCCCCATAAACTCTTCCTCCCCCATGAAGGGAAAATTTAGGACAGTGTTGCAGTGGTGGGAGAAGCAGCAGGGAAGGTGAAGGGACAAAATACACAATCAAAAACAGTAGCTCTACCAGACCTGTATTAGGCAGCATCCATCTTAGTCAACTACACCTCATCATAAGCTATTGCACGCCACACCTCTCACAAGAAGAGACATGTTTTCCATGTTTCTGCACTGTCTCATTTTACATAAGCAACAGTTGCTCTCCTTCATTGTCTCAAATTAAGGAGTGAAAAAGCAAATGAAAGAAAGATTCATACTATAGCACATTTTTACAATTCGTTTTTCCAAGTATCAAAGGCATCTAGAGAGAATTAACTAGATTATTTTCAGTTATCTGATCTTCTGAATATTAAACAAAAAACATCAGCATAAAGTTTCAGTAATAAAGCAGTCTAACAACATACTCAAGCAGGTGAACACAGATAACAAAGCTCAAACCACACAGTTAACTCCTTCCAAAGTCAATTAAAAAGGAAAATCCCCATCTAAAAAGGAAAATTTCCCTTTTTAAGACAGACTCTAGTTGGCATACTCAGAGTAGAAGAAAACTGCATAGCACTTTTTAGGTTCAACTTTGCAGATAAGCAAGGCTTAAGACTCCCATACATTGAAGGTGGATCATAACATTATCAAAATAAAGGTTATCAAAGGTTTGTTGCTTTTTTTTTTAAACACACAGGAGAAACTGCCTTAAAGGTTGTAGGCTGCTCCCACTAGTAATTCACCATATTAATAATCTTAAAGCAAGAAATCTCTCTCAGAGCTGTTTCCCATGATTTTAACTCCAAAAAAGGACTTGTAAGATATAACAAGCATTCCGTTTTCATCTGGGCCATTCAACTACTTGCTGGCAGAGTAATAAATAGAAATAAACTCTGCTGTTTGATACATATGAATATTATTTTCTTTTATCTTCTCAGGTTTACTTTCAGCATGGCTTAGCTAAAAAGCTAATTTGCATATTAAAATCCTTCTCAGACCCTCAAATTCATATGCTAACATTTTCAGCTATCAAAGTCATATCCATAAATACTGGATTTGCACATTAGATATTTAGAATTAGCAGCTGAAACTAAACCCTTTGATAATGGAAACAGACTTTGTGGCTCTAGTTTACCTGCTAAACCTCTTCCTGTAGAACTATCCAGCTGGAGAAATCACGTCCCATGTACAGATTTCTTGGCTGTGCCATGTCACGCATCACCCAGCAGCTGTCACTTCAGCAGAAGGAGCAATATCAAGATAGGCCTAAGAAGAAAGGAACATCCAGCGAAGAATATATCAGCCTCTTAGTTAAGGACAAGAAGAGTCAAGTAAAACCCACAATCATTACATACATTTCCTAACCGGGAGGGGAGGGAGGAGGGGAAGTCCTGAAAATAGGTTAAAGCAACCAAATGACTGAAGTTATAGAAGTAATAAGTGTTGAAGTTATCTTCCAAGCATCTAAGCTCAAAATATCTGTAGAGATTTATATCTAGGCAGCTATATATATTGCTTAAATAACTATGCACATAAGAGGAACCTCAGAAGTCAGCAGGTTGAAGAGAGTGGTTCTAAATTAGACAGGGGAATAGTGAGAGTCACAGGTCTAGAAGTGCAGTCTTTAAACTTTGGATTTAATGTTGCTGCCATTACAGCAATATATCCAGGAACTCTCTCCTGGAGTTTGGCCCTGAAAACACTCCCCTCCCAACTGACAAAGGAGCAGGCACTTTTACTGCCTCCCCCTCAAGGAATAGCTTACCCACCCAGGGCATGGAAGACCTAGATTCAGTTTCCAGCTTTACCAATGCGATTTTGAACCTAAATCCCTCCCCTCTACCTACAACTGGATATTCCGATTGAGATGCTCTCAGATGCCTCCTCAGTAAGCTTCCACAATTTGCAAAGAGCAATTAAATATTCAAATGGAAGTAGAGAATATGCTCAGCTACAGCCTGGTAATTGAGACACCAACTTCCCTCGTCTTTAGGATTTGCTCCAATAAGAGCAGAAAGCACAGGGGAAGGGAACCGCATGCTCCTTCAGTCTGTTGTGCAAGACATGCTGAAGTGAGGTCAGCAGGGCACTTCTGCAGAGGAGTGCTCAGCGCCAGCCTGGCCTAAGCAACGGGAAGTTCATCTGGCAGATATTTTGGTGGCTGGGGGTTTGGGCACCTCCATAGTGAGACAAGCACTTGTTTTGAGGATTCATATTTTGAATTTAGGTACTATAAGCTAGTTAAGAACCTAAGGCAGTTGTGGAACACATTTAAGCAAAATAATGAAGCTTGATTGGGTTTACACTGGGCCAATTTTATAATGATCATTTTAACTGCCCACTAAAAATTATTTGCATATTATAATTCATTTTATTTTTTCTTATACAATCAAATGGCTTAGTATTTTTGGAGAGATCCCTGATTCTATAAAACCTGGTGTTGTGGTCTAAGCCAGCAGGCAGCTAAAACAACCACACAGCCATTTGCTCACTCCCTGCTCCCCCAGTGGGATGGGGGAGAGAATCAAAAAGAAAAAAGGTAAAATTCATAGGTTGAGATAAAGACAGCTTAATAGGACAGAAAAGGAAGATAATAATAATAAAAGATTATACAAAACAAGTGGTGCACAGCACAATTGTTCACTACCCAGAACCAATGCTCAACTAGCTCCTGAGCTGTACCACCTCCCAGCCAACTCCTCCAGTTATATATGGAGTATAACATCATATGGTATAGAATATACCTTTGGCCAGTTTGGGTCCACTGTCCTGTGTACCCTCCCAGCCTTGTGGGCACCCCCCACCTCCTTATTGGCAGGGCAGTATGAGAAGCTGAAAAGTCCTTGACTGCTCAGCAACAACTAAAACATCAGCTTGTTATCAACGTGATTGTCATCCTAAATCCAAAACACAGCACTATACCAGCTGCTAGTAAGAAAATTAACTATATTCCTGCCGAAAGCAGGACAGCCGAAACCACCTTGAACTTTGCATATTAGCTTCAGCATTACTTTTTCTGATTTTAGTTTTATTATTACACCATTTTCAGTATGCTGTGTACAGACATCACCTGGGTCGTGAAAGCTGGGGGCAGCTAAACTGCTTTATAGGTACTCTGGTGGTTGGTATTCTGTACACATGCAAGGCAGTTAGATGTTTATATTTAGACTTGATTGGCAGCAAAATACTTTGCTTAAAATAGAAGATTTTCTAAATTCACTAAACTTAAGTCTTGGCAAGTGATAGAACTAAATGACAAATACCACTAGTAGCTGAGCATAAAGGCATTCTGTGCAATAAGATACCAAAAGGAAACAAAATAGGACCTTAGTACCATCTGAGACCAGACACCAGTTTAACTCCTTAACCATGCAGGGTGGCAAGGCATTTGTTATGTAACAGCAACTTCAGACAACATTTTTAAATCCTGCCATCTTTTCACTGAAGAACAGAAGATTAGACTTCTACAGACTCTGAGAGACAGGGAGTGGAGCCAGCAGCAATATTTAGCACAGAGTGACTGATTTCTGGCACCATCTAGCTTCTCTGCATCAGGAATCTGGCAGCCTGGTAGGTGCTTTTCAAAGACACTGATTGAATAGTTGATACTAGTGCTATACAAAGGCTCAAAACAGCACAAGAAAGAATACATCCTAAGCCCCAAAACTACAATAATTTTTTTTTTTTTTAATAAAGTCAATGGGGAAAAATTCCTGGGCAGAATGCCAAAGACATTGTTAATCATTCAGCTTCTAACTATGCATCTCTGACAAACTTCTAATATATACCAAGTATTTTAGGCACAAAGAAGCCATAATGCAAGAAATACTGTTAGTTCTTAATTTTCATGAGAGACAGTATAGTCTGCAAAGTACAGATTTTTTTTGACCAATAAAACTATCCCTATTTCCACTCAGAATTATAAAACTCTGAGTCTTTGTAATTATATGGTGAATTTGTACTCATTCACTACACTTATAAGGAATTTTGAACTCTAGAAACTCCAATTCATCACCGCCAGCTCTGTATGAAAAACTGCTGATCATTTGAGAAAAGCAGCCATGTTTTGTTGCTGAATGTCAAAATGGAATCAATTGATGATATGTACAAGCTTTGAATGCTTGTACACTGTAAGATTTTGCAGAAACGTATTTACTCATCAGCATAAAGACATGTTTACAGACGTACACCTTGGGAAACCAGAAAAAATGACAAATAAGGTTGGTTTATGTCCTCAATAGAGGAGGAAAGGGTAGGGAAAGAGAAAAAAAATATTACTATACCAGGCAGGCAAGCATACTTTCTCAAATTCTGAACCTTTTTTCCAATTCACATAGTGAAACTTTCTTTCCATTTGTCTGAAATCACCTGGAATGTGCTATAGGAGCTAATCCCTTCATATTTGTTTTAATCAGCACAGGCCCATTCAGAGTGAGGATTCTCAAATGCATGACCAACCCAACCCACTTCCCTAGTTACTTGGTCTTTTCAACTACATGTATGCACAGCTACTGAAATAGAAAGTTAGCTACATTTACACACAACTAATACATACAAGCTTCCCAATGGAAAGACTAGAACATAGTGAAATGCTTTTTCCTATAATCCACTTAAAGTGGTATTTCTCTGCCTCTCCCTCAGTGTCTCAGCTCAACATACATTGTCTGTATAGACACGTTTTCTCTGTAAAGAGGTCTAGGGTTATTCCGCTGTTGATTCATTCATGATCAGCCTTTGTGTTTTGTGATTTCATCCAAAAACTGAAGTGTAAATGCAAGGGAGACATAGCTGCCTATTTGTTTGAATTGTATTTCAAAAGACTTTCCTTTAAAAAAAAGTCTCACATTCTCTTCTCCTGAAATATTTAGGGTTTTTTAGACTACTCATTTTCCATTTCTAATTATACAAGACTACGAAGGACACAAAGTTTGAAGCTACTCTCAAAGTTAGGACCTGTTATTTGAAGATACATTAAGCTCATTGAACAGTTACAGATTAAAATGGAAGAGCAAGTAAAACAAAATTGGGTAATAGGAACAAACCAGAGAACGTGTTCCTAAAAGGGAAAAGAAAATTGAGACATCTGTCAACAGCCTGTATCTTTGATGTCTGTCAATAGTTTTATACTGAGTTATACGTTATTCAGTTACAATTACTAAAAAGCGTGTCTACATAGTTTAGATGAGCCACAGGTACTAGAACTAAAGAATCTTAGGTTATTGCATAGCGTTCATCTGAAAGATACGATGCATTGAATTTAACACATTTCTATGCTATTCTTGCACGCAGATTGCCCTTTTCAGCGCTGCACAAAAGGAAGCACTGGAATTTATAGCAGAAATTCCACTGAATGTCAAGGAATGGGATCTTTCAAAATCTGTGGTCTTTTTGAAATTCCCTGCATGCAGTTTCAGGGTAGCATGTTTTAAAAAACCTGGAAGGTAATTTTCTAGAAAGTAGTAAAGAACTTTCACTAACCCCTCTCCCTTCTTCTTTCCTAACAAGCTCTTATGTACATCTATCCTGAAGTAGAGTGGCTTGCACGTATGTAAACACACACACACATACACACAAACTCTTGGCTACCTATGTTTGTGCTGATTTGTTTTAGTGGCAGCATGCCTAACCTGAAATTTTCTGCCCCATAGCTCCAAGAAAAACGCTATCATGGGTTTGATTGAAGGTGCTACAACATTGCTCACATCCTCTTTCTAGAAAGCAGCTCTGCTGTTTTCTTCCACATAAAGTTAGATTTCCTGGCATGCATATATGCAAACCTCCCACCCAAAAATGTCAGACATGACCTTCCTCTCTACTGTATTCTCATGTGCCAATAAAATAAGTTGCAAACTTAGCAAAAAAAAAAAAAGAAAAACCCCACATCCAGCAAGTACTGGGTTTACGTGAATATTTTCAGAAGACACTTATACTATGCAGGTAATCCAATATAATCAGACAGCTGAAAGATTCTCATTCTAACCTTCAGGTACTCAAAATAGGTGCTTGAGAGCAGGTATTGGAAAGACAAAACAACAGAGGAGAGGGGAAGTGTTAAAAGTGTTATAGGAATGAAGTAATGTTACCCTTATTTTTGATATTCAGGAGGAGTTTGTCATGACTACAGTAGCCCACTCCCTTTTTGCACTGAATAATTCCCAACATTTCTGTATCACCACATCTCAGATACACATATTGAAGACTTAACTCTCTAATCTTGCAAGTGTGGGTAGAGAAAAGGAAAGGGAGAGCAAGAAATACCATTAAGCTTCCCCTCCCCTTTGCCCTCACATTACTGAACGATATTTCTCTTTCTCCAAATACTTGAGGAATTCACTTCCTCTGCAATAGAGGGAGGAGAAGACTGAAAGGAGACAACTGATTTGTATATGCATCGTAAGTTATTTATTTTATAATTTAAAAATATTTTTATAGGGTTATTTCTCAGATATCAGGGGTGAAGTTGCAGTTCAAGAGAAAAATGTGACCAGGATTTGTCACTCTGTTCTTGCCTCATTAAAGGGATTTTTATATTTTAGAGAGGAATCTAGATTTCAGAAACCATTTGTCTTAAGTTTCCTTCCAGGTTTTGCCCTAGAAGTGGGGCAAATTGCTAAGTATTTTAGCTGCTCTTTAGTCTCCTTCCTCACTTCACTGCATCTTACACTATATTAGCAGTGCCATGAACAGCTTATGACAATAATACTGAGCTTTTATGCAAGACACTCAGACTAGACCCTCATATGCCAGTTAAGCATGATCCACATTTCACAACAAGAAAAATAAGTTTCAGACATGAACAGACTGGTTATATCCTTTCTTTGGTCATATTATATTCTTCCTTCCATCCTATTCATTAATTTATTTCTTCTTTAGTCTCATGTTCTGTCTTCCTCAGCCTTAAGGGACAGTATTTTGAACCTTAAACCAGTTGCAATCAGTGGGATGAGGTCAGCAATCACATCCATGGGACTGGCAAGATTAGAACATATTTATCCCAAGTCCAAGTGCAGTGCCCTATTCAGACAGCTATGCTGCCTGCTAGTTATCAGGTTGAATTAAAAACAAAAGTTATATTAAAAGACAGCAGGATCATTATTTCTCCCTTCTGCCTCCCTCCTCAAGTGCCTGAGGTCGTTTTCCACAACAAAAATGAAAGCCCTTCTTGGAAGTGTTTTTGTGCTAAACAGCAGTGGTTAATTTCTTGCAACTAATTAGTTATTCAAGTGAAAGTATAATGATCCTCCAACATGATTGAAAGTGCTTCAAGTGAGTTTCCTGCTAACAGCACACTTCTAGAAAAGACGCAATAAATCAGCAGGGTTATGGAAATTTTTAAACAAAGCGTCTACGACAGGAACCCATTAAAGATATAGCCATGTAATATTTATGTACCTAGCTGACTCGTGCTTTTAACCTAGCGCTTTCAGCTATAGCTTTTTAGCACCTGGGTCATATTCACTAAGAATGAAATTCACCCTATCTGCTAAAAGCCAGCATAATGTCTCTACATTAGGTGTTCCGAGTAGAGAGTTACCATAGGACTTAAGTGGTAGAGCCTTCCCACCAAATAGAATTTCATCCAGATTTTTCTAAAGATAAATACAAACAGATCATCTTTAAACAGCACAGAAATTACAATCTGTGAGCCTCAAACTCCCTGATTACCCTTAGCAAGAAAATCAGTAGGAACCTAAACAAGAAAGGTTTTATAAATCCAATGAAGTATTGATACAGAAACAAAACATCTCAGAATAACCAGTGTCATGCCTATGGTTGTTCAGATTATGATTTGTTGATTAAGAGTGGCTACTGAGATGGTAACAGCAGATCTCCAGAGATTTTTAGAGAAGGTGCTGACTACATAAAATGCCATCCACTTACTCCAAAGAACTATTAATTCGTTACAGGTTGGTTTAAATGTATTAGCTACTCCAGAAATGTAAGACCCAGTTGTGTAGAAATATATTTTGATTATGCTTGAGCTTTCTGGATGTTAGAGATGTACAAATCTGAATCCCTTAAAATCTCCAAAAAGAAGAGACATTTCCTTTTCTTCCATCAAACTATGTCGACATGTGCGTCTACCTGTATTTTTAAAACAGACAAGTGCACATGAAGCAAAGGGAATGGTTTAATAATCTCTACTTCCTTTGGCTATACATGCTTTCCCCCATCCCATTCACTCATTTACTTCATTCCCACAGTTTTAAGAGACAGAACTTGGATTCAAAAGCCAGCTTCAGTCAAGGTCTCGAACATTGCTTTATTTCCTGGCCTACCCTTCCTTACTGCAGCAGATGGCTGTGAAAAAGGAAATCTCACTGCTGGAAGAGGGAGACTTCAGGAAGGAGTGTAGGAACTGTAGTTTCCTGGGACTCTGGGAGGGAGGAGGAAGCAAGAGTTATAAGAAATTAGCAGAAGGGGATTGAAGGGCAGAGAAAAGGAGACCAAACATTACTCCCCCTTCCCAATAAAATCATCTTTGCTCTCACCATAGGTTTTTGGGCCAATGACCACTTTCAACTTGCACTTTGTGTTGGGAAAATAAATTAGGAGTCCAGCTTAATTTTGTCAATAGAAAGTTTAAAGTGGTCACTGGAGCACAAAGTGCTTTTCAAAGGGCAGCTGAGCTCAACAGGGACAAGGAAGAGGATGTTGAGAGCACCACAAAAATACAGGCAGATTAAAAACATTAAGGGTGCACCATTTTTCAATAATAAAGATAAGGCTTTTATAACAGTTCCTGCAATCTTGTATCTATTTATTGTGGGCTATTTCTCTTTAGAAGAATATATATTACTTAAAAATACACCTTTGCCAGTGTAGAAAATAAGTAGTTTGTGTGTGTTGGTCTTCACAAAAAAAGAACAGAAAATGGTTAATGAGCAAGTCATCTGCTCCTTGACTACATGGGATTATGCTTCACATTCATGCTGTAAATCAGTGGTTCCAGTACAAGTAATTGTACTGCAATGGGTTTTGCTATGCTAAATATTTAAACTGCGTGCCCAGTCCTTCAAAGTCTGAGCTTATTCTGTGTTCAGAGCTTTGTAGGGTTGAGTCAACAGCATATTTGTTTTGAATGGTTGTTCCTAGATAACAGTAACAGAAATCCAAAACTCGTTTACATCATTTAACATGCCCAAAAGCTTAGCTTGAGACACTGAAACACACAAAAAATCAAGCAGAAAAATGCAATTCTTTAGAATGGTCTCTGCTGTTGAAAATAAGAAGTTTCATCATCAAAAGGCAAAAAGAATGTTTTGCCAACTCTGGACCAAGTACCATTTTGTTTTTCAACTGGAGCAATAACTGGCATAAGATTTCAAGAAATTTCCTCTTCTCCCTGAAGACAGCCACAAGCCTTTCTACCACCCCAGATTGCATGTTGTAGTGATTGCAAGATAGGCATGCCTTGTGGGTCCTAAGCAGTAGCCTTTATTTATCAGAGCACACAGAATGTGTGATAGAGGGTTAAAACAAAGAAAATCAGGCAATTCCATGAATCCTGTGAAAACTATGTTCCCATCTGAGCTGTACCTTCATCTCTAATAGACAGACATTTCATCAGCTGTTTAGCAAGTGGCCCTCTACTATTTTCTTAACTTGTATTGATATCTTAAAAACGACATTTCACCAGCATTTACAGACACCCATGGAGTGTTCAACATAGACCACAAATGCAGTTTGAGAGTAACTTCTGTAAAATATAGTAATATTTTTTAGAAACAAAGATGAAGCATAATCTCTCATCTGTTTCAAATTACACATGAAAAATACTGAGTATGTTAGCACAAATAGATTTACATGCAGAAATTTCAAAGGAAACAATGCAAGAATGCCAAAATACAATTACAGCAAAGGAAATAATGCAAACAGGCAATGATTTACTATCCTTATGTCTTCAGAATCACAGTTCTAACTTAATGCTGTCTGCCTGTAGTTAGCATTCAATACTGTGTAATAAACACGGTATTTGAAGAAACATACTTTTTTTCATATTTACATGCTACCTAGAAAGCTCCTAATACTTAATCTGGAAGCAGACACGGAACCCAAAAAGGTGCCTCTTTTCCAGTGAGGACACGATTTCCTCTCTAAGGGCCTGGGGCAGTGTGCTTCAAATGCTAATAGCTTGAGTTGTGTGCAATAGCCCTATATTGTTTATATAGCACTTCACATGTTCAAAGCACTATGAGATATCAGCCATCACTACACTTTTATGAGGCTGTAAGTATTACCCACTAAACATTAGGGTTCAAATGACTTGCTCTTGATCAAAAGAAACTTTGTGCAGCAGGACCATAATTATTTGAATTTGCTAATTCTCGCAGTCCATTCCTATAGTGACTCAGAAAGAATAGGGGGATGGGATATTAAAGCCAGTTGCTACTGCACTCTGCTCTGGCAGTGAGATACAGACGCACGGAGAATCCCTAAGCTAACTTGCACTCAAACGGCACCTTCTCTGGTAACTTCTAAAGAATAATTAAAAATCAAAAGCACAAATTAAAGTTTTTTTTAAAAGCCCCAAACATGTTTTCATGAATATATGTATTTCACATAGTCACTGTGAAGAACCCAAAAGACAACACACAAACTGTACTGAAATACTCCAGAAATACTAAGATGGGGATCCCCATTCATTCTGAAGCAGTTTGGTTTTTTAAAACCAAGAGGATTAGTAGGCAAGTTAAAGTAATCAGCCCATTTTCTGCACGTAAAGAACTGCAATCTATTGTCTAATACTTAACTACAGTAGGACTCTAACTTTTAGAAAATATAGAATATTTTACTCTGCATTTTTATACATACTTTCATTCTACAAAATTCAATTGCTATGATGACATTTATAAGTCTAGCTTCGAAATATTGAGTCTCCATGCCTGTAAAATATATACAGAGACAAAGAAGATGCAGAAAAACAACAAATGAATCCACAGTCTCAGTACATAATGACCACCAAATAAATGCTTGACAAATGCTAAACAGGATACATCCTCAAAATTCTTCTCTTTATAGCTGAAAACACTTCATGTAAAAATACTGCGGTTGAAGACAGAATAAGAAAACTCTTATCCTTCGCCTTTCCATCCAGCACCCATCCTATCATACAATACTGTTTTTCCCACATCTTACATTTTAACTTGTACGCAGTCTTGGTTTCCACACATACCATATGTTTTCTGAGCACAGCTTCACAATTATTGGCCTTAGAATCTTGCCTGCATGATCACATGGGAAATAGATCATACTACTAAGACAAAAACGTAAACCTCTACACACAATCCAGATTCATCAAATAAGAAAAGGATGCCTGGTTAAGGCTATCAGAGGAAGGGGGAGGGTAAAAAATTCCCTTCAAAGGCAGTAATGAGCACAGAGAATTACAAACAGAACCTCTTGTGTTTTAGCTGAGTTGATCACATTGCTCTTAATCTTTACCCATTGTATTGTACAACTTCCATTCGACATTTTTTGGGTACAGGCCACACAGAACTCTATGCCAGACTGTTTGTAATTTCTACTGTTTTGACTTATATTGTCTGAAAAGTTAAATTATTGAAATATTTGCTAAAATATTAAAGTTTAAGCATAATGTCAGTAGGTGAGCATTACTTCACGGATATTAATGTAAAAAGCAGTTACCATACTCCATCTACTGATCTAAAGAACAGATGTTCACATATGATTTATGGACACAGAAATATGTGCGTATCTTCCATAAATAGTAATGTGTTCCAGTAACAGAGTGGAGAATTGTCATCCAAAAAGGCTGGGAAACTGCAAGCAGTATTAGAATTTATTCACCAATTTCTTGGCTTTAAATAAAAAGCAAAGTTATAGGTCCAGTGCCGCAATCCAGTATGTTGGAAAAGCCTTTCAGTTTCAAACAGGACTAACAACATGAAATAATAAAGTGCAGAGTCAGACTCAATAGCTCAGATCTAAAAGTCTGTTTAGAACACATAAATGTAACTATGATTTGTTAAATAAGAGTAACAATTTATGTTGATTGAGGTACAATAAGTCTAAAGCAAAAAGCCAATATTGCCTTATTTTTACATTGCAATTTTGTTTGGAAGTGTCTAATACCAAAATTTAACAAAATACTAATCAGGTAAAATTCTAATGGGCAAGGCATAGTTTTAAACTCTGCAATTAAATTATTTCTGAAAGTGCAATCAAATGTTTGATTTGACTAATAACATTGCTGCTCCTCACACTTGTTCTGTTCCTAAATTAGCTTGGCTAATCAGCATCCCACCTCATAGCCTGTGTTGTGGACATGTAATATGATCTGATGGGTTTAATTTCAAGATCACAGTCAATTTTTGGACAGCAGACTTACTAAAAAACTTAGTCAAAGGCTACAAACACATGAACTAGCGTACTTGGAGATGTCCTGGTTTCTCAGCCGTAGAACTCTGATAGGACTCAATGAACTACAGATTGCTCTGTGATGCCTACACACGTCAAACAAGTTTTGATTTAGTGTAAAAACCAGTCTTGTGGTTATTTTTTCACCTCGAAAAGTGTTTTCTGGTGTGCCAAGATATTTCCCCCCTTCTTATTTCATGAGCAAGAACCAGAACAATTCTGCATAACTCTAGATTTCTTCATACCATAGTGGACAAAAAAGCAGCCATGTAGAATGCAGAATTTAAACAAGGCAATCACAATTTTCCCTCCTGTCTCTGGCTGGCATGCACTAGTGCTTCAAGATTGTTATGCAGCTGCTACTTCTCTCCAGAGATAGCTGTACTACAGCAAATGGTGAACTACTCCAAAACTTTTTTTCCCCAGCAGAGGTTTACAAAGATGTTTCCATAGGTTGAAGGCCACATGAAAGCATTGTGATTGTCTAGTTTGATTTCTTGAAAAACATTGGCCTTTGAATTACTGCATTAGTAATTAGGAGCCGATGCTAGACTCCAGTGAACTGCAGAAACAACTGTGTGGAATACAGGGAGTCTTAGATTACAATGAAGATTACTGGATTCTGTTCTTGCAGTTTTTAAGACCACAGAAGACATGAACACTTTTCATTTTGTCAGAAAAAGGACTTCCTCTTGATAGCTGCACAGAGTTTTTACTTTCAGCACATAACTCAGTCATCCAAAAATAAATTGAATCTCTAATAACTACAGTCAGCTGGATTTAGTTCCTTTTGGTGGAAGCACAGCAATGTCAATACTTACTGAGATTTAGTATTACTGCTAATTTATTGCAGGTAAAGTGTCAATACAACATGGAAATTTGTCACTTGAGAAAGGTTTAATAAAAAAGATGAACAGACAACACAAAATAGAAAAGGTGATACAAACTGATAACTGATAATTCTACTTCACTTTTTTCCAGATGAGCATCCAGGTGCCAGCTGGTGTAAACGCAGATGCCACTGACGTCAATGGAGCTGTGTCAGTTTACACTAGCTGAGAATCTGATCCCAAGTGCATTAGTGCCATTTTTAGACACTGCCACTGGAATTCACTTTTGCAACACAATTAAAGATACATACATGCATTGCATTTTTTTTTCCTATCCCCAAGTGTATAACTGGAAGCCTGTTGACAGACTGTGGGAGAGGGCAAGTGGGAGGTAGAAGTGGCCAGCAACTGTAGCTATGAGATAACTTTGCAATATGAGTATTAATGCTATTGTTCTGTTGTCTTCCTTTTATATAAATATTTGCCTACAAAAAGTCTTAACTCCACCTTCCAGTAACAATTCAATAACAGCAAAAGAAAAAAGATGCTATAAACCATGCACAGTATCTGTCACAAATATATTAACATACTATTTTAATCAGTGTACAATCTGAATAGACTGGTTTAATGCATTGTTAGGGAAGTTAACTAAAATCATAAGAAACCCCCCAAACTTGAGATCTGTATATTCACCTAAGTATTTGTTTCTGAGTGAGCTCACTGCTGTACAAGCAGTAAGATTGTTAAAAGTAGTAAAACGTGAAGTAGCCTGCAAGCCAAACCTGACATCTATCATTTAGATCTCATTGATCATATATGTGGGGGAGGGAAAAGGAAGAAAGGAAGAGGTGGGGCAATAAGCAGTGCAGAGTAGTACCTCAGAGCTCCAGCCATCATTTCTAAGTAGGAAGAGGAAGCTTTTATTATTGTTTTACATATGGCAGCTGTTAAACATGAGTGTACTATGTAGCAGTTGCCAGTATTAACCAGTACAATGAAATTGAACTTTAGTCTTGAATCAAGCTATCAAGGTCAAAATGGAAAAGCTAATTAGAAACAAAGATGCAGTTCACATAGCATTGAAGTAATTTTCTGTTTGTGCAGCACAACACCCATATCTTCAATTTAGGTCAGGCCATCAAGAGGAGGAAAAGAACTGAAGATGAGATGCTCTACTTCACACAGTTGCCCTCTGGAAGGACTGGCAAAGGCAGTCACTTAAATTAAGTACAGGTCATCAGACAAGATATCTAATCTATTCCTAAGACAAGCAGCTCTAGCAGTCCAAATCCCTATGGCCTTTACAGCGACACAACGAACTACTTCCTCATGTACCTCTGTCAATTCATGTTAGGTTCCAATTTTTTTAAAGTGATATTTCATGTACACCATGACCCTATTGCTCATAGCAAGGAAAGTGCTTTGGTTTATTTATGACCTACTAACCTTAAATAAAAAACCATACATCCAATCTGAATGTTCACATAAGCCTGCAGATCTCAAATAAAACTTAAAATAAAGCTGGCATTTGTAACAGCTAGCTAAGCCCAGTAATGGATTTAAAAAAAAAAATGAAAACCAGATGAGAGAAGATGAAAGCATTTTTACCCTGCATAACCTGCACACATCAGGAATCAGGGCTGGAGCTCAGGAATACTTTTTTTGTGCTTTTGTACTTACAAGTTTCAGCCCGTTTCAACAGAGGCTAGGTATCCAGGGAAATACTGAGGTTTTTCCATTATTGGGGGGTGGGGAGAGAATAATAACAACCTGTGAAAATAATTCCTTCTAAGATGCAATGCACCCAGCCGCAAGCTCTACATAGCTCCTCTCCTTCCCTTACATCCCATCTGAACTGCCAGGTATCAGCCAGGCAAGACCCCGTGTTGAAATATGAAGTGACAGATGGAAGCAGGGAATAAGAGCCTAGAAATAAGTACTGAAAGAAATGGCATACAGAAAGAAAGCTTATAATAGGACGGATGTTAAACATGAGTGACCCTAAACCATAAAGTCTATTCATTTGGCTAGAACAATGTTGAACAGATGCAGATGCACAGAAGACTGAGTTGGAGAGCCTTATTCTCTCATCACTCATGCTGGTGTAAGGAACTCATTTTATAACATCCATGGAATTAAACTGTGGAAAGCCCGGTACAAATAAATGGCAAAAATAATAATCAAACTTCAGACCTAAAGTATTGGCAGGAAATATCCCCTGCTGCTGTATCAGCAAAAAAAAAAAAAGTGTTGACTGCCACATCTTGCTAGAATTCAGGTATATTCATAATCACAATGGCCTTCTTAAACAACACACATCTGATCTATCAAAGGAGAAAAGTAGTTGATTCCATTCTTGTCTAGTTCCTCAATAGGTTATATAAATTACTCTGTCCTTTAGATATATTTGATAGAAAATACATTTGAGTTAAATGAAGTAATAACTACCACTATATGCAGAGGAATTAGTTGAAAAACAGCTAGGACAATGTCCTTGTCATGCCATTTGTTTAAAAAATATACGCAGGCAGCACACTTAGGACCTGCAGTCTTTAGGTGCTGGTTCCCTTTATGCAAGTAAAAACTAATTTAAGAAAAAAACCAACATTTATAAAGGTTTTTAAAATAATCAGAAATGGATGAGAGACTATAAGACAACTTTTACCAAAGGACAAGGTAAACAGCAACTCATAGAAGCCAATGAATCAGTCACATAATTTCAGTGCAGCAGAAATGAGAAAAGAGTGGACCTAGCAAAAAAGAATTCAGATCAGCTGAGCTGCAAGATCACCTTCTGCAGGAAAACTCTTCTCAGAAATGCAAATAAGGTAAAATTCCTAGGTTACCATGTTTTGCCTTGCGATCCAATCTCTAAACCCCTACCCCTACAACACAAAAATTGCAAACCTACAAATATTTTTTTTAATTGTTATTTAAATATTTAGGACAATTGAGTTGGCAAGCTCAGAAGACTGGAAAAAAGCATTGTGCTACTGTATAAATTTAAGAATAAGCACTTTATTGTCTGATGATCAATTTTTGGATATGGATAGCATGCTTCCACCTAAAAATATATGAAAAAAATTTTGGTCATCAAGCCTTGATGTACATTTGCCTTTTTTCCTCCTGAAAACTATAACAACAGGTTCTGGATGTATGACAGTTTGTAAGGAAAAAAGGCCTGTCTCTCTAAGACATTTATTGAGACATTAAGCCTTCTTAAAAGAAAATGTAGTTTTCATTAATCCTAAGCAAGTTTAAATCCAATTGAACCATGTCAGCAGAAGAAATTTTACTCAATTGGGCAATCTATAATTGGCAAGACTGATTCATAAAATTGTTAGCCAACTTTGTTCATATATGGGATCTTGTGTTTTTGTTTGCCATGAAGTTCAGTTTTGTGAAATGACATTAATCCGCTTGTGCTTGGATCTTCAACCTATATTGTTAAAGCCTGAATAAGTGAAATTTCTTTTCTTTTCATAGAAAGAAGTTTGGAAAACTGCCTGCTCCTTGTACAGAGGCTGAAATAGGATAGGCAGAGAAAAGTGTTGGTGTCGGTAAGAGAAAAATGACTGAAGTTGCATCATCTGTATGATTAAAATCATTGTGTGAATTTTGATTTTCCCCCCCCTCCTTTCAGACATTTGAGGATGCTGTCAAGTCAATGGAGTTCTGTTGTAGTGGTTGCTTCAGTGAACATTCAACGCTGTCGGTGAGTTTGGAATTAAAGTGAAAACCATCGACCGTTGATTGTACCCTCCAGCTAACCATCCTCCTCCTTACTTCATGCTTTCAGGCCTTAACACCGGAGATAGCCATCTAACCACCACATGATGTTTCTCCCTCACCCTGCCAAGCTTTACCAAAAAAGGTCACAATCAACATTCATTGCTGTCGGTGGGTTTAACTATGTGGACAAGCTCACTGAACAATGAATGCAACTGTGGCCCCACATTTTACAGTTGCCATTGAGAGGAACATCAGCTCTGAAAGCAGTAGCAAGAAGCAAACTCTTCTTATAGGCTACATTTGTCTGGTAAAAAAAATAGTTGGGGATATTGACTTTTTGCTTGCTTGTTTAAGTGTGTTTAACTTAACAGACTAGAAAAAAAATTGCTGCCTTTTTCTGGAATATTGTCCTCCCAGGGTTCAGCATCACTGAAAGCATAAGAATTCTTATTCTGTGTGTATGTGGAAGTAAATAATAATACAGGGAATTTTGTGTATATCCACTCCTAAGGACTCTGAGCATAATAGGAAAGAATATTTAAATCTCATTTTAACTAGTCATTATGGAATGGGTCAAAAACTATTCTATAATTGTCCTGACAAATACAGATGGGAGCCAGAGTTCAAAAATACAGACAAAATATTATATCAAATAAAAGATTAATTTTTCATGAAATTGATTTTAAGCACCTAAATACTATTAGACGGCAAATACTACATTTGCCTTTTTTAGTGATCTGAAAGATGATAAACATATATCCAGTAATAATAATGGAATTGTAAAACTGTAAAATTCTGTAAACTTTGGGTACCTATGTCACACTCAGTATTGCTGAAAGTAATAAGAAAATAAAAGTGTAAATAAAGCTCACAAATTTGTCCTTATTTCTTTACAACCCCTTATTGACGTGGTCAGACATACAGAAGGACCAGTCATCCAAGGTAAGTTCAGCCTTTAGACTTAGGGCAACTCAGATACTCTGCAGTAAGAATTGCTTCTAAAAGTTAGGTAATTGCACAGTGTTCATATTGTTCCTCCTCATAATGGGGGGATCTATTAACAATACTTTAGTCTGATTATTTACAGATTCCTCAGCACATCAGTTACACAACAGTTGTTTTGTATACTGTGCTTGCTTGTTTTATCCATGCTTCACCATATAGCAACTGAACAGGATACAAGCAAGGCTACCATGGCAGGATGCATCTGTAGCTCCTCCTGAACTTTGTTACCAGTCTACCTAAATGATAAAAAATATATTTCAATCATGAAAGAGATCAGTCCTCAATCATATGCAAGACTGACATTTATAAGAAAAAAAAATCAGTTCCTCAAAGACAACCACCCTAACGACTTAAATCCTGAAATTGTTTGGACATTATATAAAGTTGATGTTTGGGAAGATTTTATTTTTTCATTGCAATATTTACCCGAGAAGAACCCACAGAGTCTATTGCTCACTGAACAATATTGTGGTCAGACAGCAGAGCTAAGTATTAAAAGGAAGGGCTGCTATGGATATATGGCTTCTCAGCAACTGTTCAGAGATAAGCCTGTATTTAAGTTTACTCATTTCTACAAAAATGGGAACTTGAATTACTACTGACTTACCTATTGCAAATAGATAAAAATCTTACTAAAAGCATGAGTAAAAGGTATATTATATATCTAGAAGGAGAAACTCAAATTAAATTGTAGCTAGTATGTTCTTACAACAACATGCTGTTCCTTATTGGAACCTAAAATCAGGTCTTGTTTCTGCAATACATTTATTAATGCTAGTTATAGTTTTGTTATGTATTTTTAACAGAGAAAATACCAAAATAGAAGATTCTGGAATTTGGCAACTCTGGAAAGAACCAGTGTCCTGGAGTTTTCTGTATATATATGTTTTCTATGCTAACTGATAATGTCTGAACAATTAGCCTTGGGGGGGACAGGCTCCAGTACAGGGAAAAGAGAGTTATATCCTCTTTGTGGTTTAACCTGACAGGCAGCTAAAACAGCCACAGCTGTTTGCTTACTACCCACCCCACCCCCCCAGTGGTACAGGGGACAGAATTGGGGGAAAAACAGTAAAACTCATGGGTTGAGAAAGACAGCTTAATATGACAGAAAGGGAAGATAATAATAGAATATGCAAAACAACTGAGCACAATTGCTCACCCATGTCCACCTAGTTCCTGAGCTATGGTCCAAACCCCTGGCCAGCTTCCCCCAAGTTATACACTGCGCATGACATCATATGGTATGGAATATACTTTTGGCCAGTTTCAGTCAGCTGTCACAGCTGTGTCCCCTCCCAGCTTCTTGTGCACCCCCAGCCTACTCACTGGTGTGGTGGGGTGAGAAGCAGAAAAGGCCTTGGCTTGGTATAAACACTGCTCAGCAACAACTAAAAGCATCAGTGTGTTATCAACATGATTCTCATCTGAAATCCAAAACATAGCACTATACCAGCTATTAGGAAGAAAATTAACTCTATCCCAGCTGAAACCAGGACAATTCTTTTCTAAAGGCAGTACTTTTCCTCAGAAATTGGGTGAAAACCAATTTCTATCATAATTTTTTCATGCTCTCACTAAATATTAAACAGCAACAATTCATACCATACTAGAAAAGGGTGCAGAAAATTCAGCCAGCATTGACCTAGGCACAGATAATCAATCCACACCCATTACAAATATAAAACAAATATTTTCACCTGGACTGCAAGTTTCTACTGGTTTCTGAAGAACAGACTCTGCAGCAATGATCTCTTAATGGTGCCTAGTATAAAATTTATCAGTGATTTTAGTGACATCATGTTTTCACATAGAGATAAAAATTTCTTAGTGTACAGATATATGATATTTCATACAACTTATCCAAAAGAAAATTTCTACAGACTAGCAATTTACAGAATGTTCATTGGCAAAACAATACCATTATTCCACACCCCACAGGAGATGCTGGCTCACAGAAGTCTTTCCTTACACCATATAGCCACAGAACAATCCCATTTTGGTAATGGTAGTTGTGAAATACTGTGGAAAGGTTTCATGGTTATCTTCATGGATTTTTGTTAATATGATACATATGTACTCAGTGCAATGCCCACAGGCCACGGAGACATTCTAGAAAATTGGTCCTCAGTGTCATTGTAAATAATTCACTCTCAGCAATATTTTTAGGTCATGCATATCAAAGTTGCAGTAAACGCAATGGACCTTGACATAATAGGAGCACTAGTTTTACAGCAGTGGAGGAGTAGAAGGAATATAATATACTTTCCATAGAGGAGAGATCAGTTGCTGTTCCCCAGTGCACACAATACTGTGCTTCAAGACAGCAGAGGTGGTACTAAGGGCTCGTTATAAGGTCTGTAGTTGTTGGGGTTTTACTTACCTCTAGATGTTCAGGTTTCTTTCCTGACTTCTGGCATAAGATGGGTCAACACATCTAACCCAACAGTTTCTGCATCAAGTCTATAACTTCTGTTTATCAAGTACAGAAAGACATTTGTGTTTACCTCTAAAACTACAAGTCAAAGAATTCCTATGATAGAAATAGCTTGAGATATTCAGGACCATGTTAGGATGAATACATTAGACTCGCTTTTTGGCACAGACTAACACCACCACACTAATATCTCTTGCTTTACAGATGAAATGACACACAGTAAGTTAAAGAGTTAAATATAGAAGTAGTCTATAATTGAACTGGAAGCAGTATCTAGATGATCATGGACTCTGATCATGGGTCTTTATGGAAGAAAGAATGATCTTGTAATCCTGACTTTTCCCTAACGTGAACACCATGTTTTTCTTGCTGACCACCCTCTTTTCTTTTGATGTTTATCTTTGCTACTTGTCAAAATTATAATGAAAACTATTTTTAAAGCACTTGCATGGTGACACCCACTCCTAATTTTTATATCTTGCCCTTTCTTTTATTTAGGTTTAATTTTGTCCTAATTTTTTGTCTTCCTATGCATCCTCCTTAAGTGCAAGTGCCAGAAACGCAGACCACATTCCAAATAGCCCAGCCAAGGCTAGCTGAAATAGTCTGATGTCTCCTTATTTTACAAGCAATCACTGCTCCTTTTCAGCCAAAAATAGCATTTGTAATGGCACCACACAGTTAACACATTTAAATTTATCTAACATTATTCCGTAGATACATAAGCGCTCACAAGTTCTTTCCTATGTTTAAATAATTATTTCATCCCCTTGTAATGCAGCACTTGCAATTTTTTGAAATTAGAGAATTTTTTTCAAAATATAGCTGCTTCCCCCCTCCCCCCCAAAAGAAAATCACTAATGTTTTGAAACTTAGAAACCATGGAAGCATGTAGTAGTGGGAATGAAGTTTGAATACAAGTGGAAGCCTATAATGATTTAGTAAAAAATATTTAAACTTGCCATTGTATTTCATTTCCCTCACATTATTTTAATTTTAAATGTACAGGCTGTGAAAAGGGCAATGGAAAGAAAAAAATACAAAAGCAGCAAGTTTTTCATGCGCTTAAAGTGTTCCCTCATATATGAGGTGTATCTTCAAGGTTCATAGACATAAGAGTACCATTAAAACATTTGCCATTTGTCACTACGGGGAGATATTGCAGATACTGTCATATAATATAGGCAAACAATTTCTGGAATGCAATTATAAAAGTTAACTACTATCTAATAAGGAATGTATTAGAAGTAAAAGGATAACACTATTTTACATTATTGCATCCTCATTCTTCGCTCATGTAGTAAGCATAATGGTTAGCTTCCCCCCTCCTGCTGTCTGCATCCAAAGTGTATTTACAAGCTCACTATTTTACATTGCCATTAGAGATGTCACTTGCATCCAAAGTGTATTTACAAGCTCAGTATTTTACATTGCCATTAGAGATGTCACTTCATAGAAGTAATCACAAATTGAATACACAAATATGTCTGACAAGTACATGTAAGATAAGGTTTATGTTTGAGTTTAGGAAGTATTGATCTGAGGAAGAAACAGGACAAGTATTCAAGTTACACAGCTTCCAAATATGACTTATCAAAAAACTGATAGCCCAGTTTCTATATCTGCTGGTTATGAGACTGCCTTCACATTGTCACTAGAATACAAAAAAAATAGTTTCCTCCTCCTTGGTTTGGATCTGAACTGATACCAAAAATTTAGGGAAAGCTTCAAGTGCAGAAAAATCTAATCCATGCAAGCCATGAATTACAATAGAAACTTTGTCTATATTTCACAGTAAATCAGAAATAAGCCCCCTAGCTCTGCAGCTAACCTAAGTCCATGATACACATTCTGATCTTTCCTTTTTGTTTCATGAGATACAGCTGCTTCCAAGCTAGCCCTAAAAATTTTGATGATGTTTTAAGATAGGTTAAAGTGGCTTTGTTAAGTTTGCAAATAGATTATCATGATACCTGACAATACAAGTTATTGTGTTGTAGGGGTTTTTTGTGGTTTGTTTGTGTCATTGTTTTCTCAATTAGAAAAGTCATGCTTGGTCTTTATGATGAAAAAAACAAGTCTAAAATGGACCAGACAGCACAATTCTAGGATACCAGTGTTCAGAAGGTTCAGGTAGCAGGTCAGGCAAAGAGGCAAGATAGCTGGAAAGTAGCATTCACCCAGCCATTAAGGTAGTGGAAGTTTCATTTTGCACTCAAGATAAACTACAATATGCATAAACTACTTATCTACAGTACAGTATCACCTATGGGTAACAGCAAGTTACACTAATAATCATTCTATTAAGCTAATTGATTGCATGGATCTAGTATTTAGTGATTAAACAGTTAAAATATTTTAGCATAGGCATTTTGAAACAATGAAACAAAAAGAAATAAAAAAATATCAATTTTAGCTAGTGAGATCTGAGTCCAGGTGGTTGCCCTCAAAAGTCAACATCACCATCTGACATCTAAAACATTCCTAATTATCATAAAGTACATCCCGTGCTAATTACTGTGTTTGCCTCAAAATAATGAGCCATGATAAGCCTAGAGTTCATGACAATAGATTTACATTTAAATGCCATCCAGTTCACTGTCTCAGTATCAATATGCCACTGGTTACCACACTGACAGACACGATGAAATTACTGCCTCCATTGTCCCACAGACTAGGGAAGCCACAAACTGCTAGAGGGATACCAAAACTAAACAAACTTTCAGACAGACATTCAGGATGTAACCTTAGAAGACAACAGGGAAAAAAAGACAGTACTTTAAAGACAGGAGCCAGCTGTGACCTACAGAATACCTTAAAGGAAGTCTTTGTAGCATCTCCAGGAAGACCCCTGTACATCCCTAAAACAATTGCGGGAGATCGTTCCAGAAGTTCACATAGATTGTGGTCTGCTAACTAATGAATTCAGATTCTCTGCTGGTTTTAGTCAACATACTTTTATTGATTTCAGTGGAATTATGCCAATTTGTACAAGCTGAGAATTTGGCAAGCCAACACACAAGAGAAATGTAAAAGTAGTATGGTCCCACGCATCCTACACTAAATAAAAATGCAGTCAGAGGTAGATGTCACTCTTGGGGGAGGGGGGAAGAGAGAAACAAAAGAACATGTACTTGAAAAACACATGTTCCCACCTACAGAGAGAGCATTTCTGCCCACAGAAAAACTGTGGGTGGCCCTGGACACACAGCACTTGGACACCCAACTACTCCATTTGTGCAGATTACTGCTTTGCAGGTACAAATAAGGAGCTTCGGAACACAACAGGCAGGAGAGTATTTTGGGGCAGAAATGTCACACCCACATTATGATAATCTGGCCTTTGCCACCACATGACAGTCTCCCTTGCTTCATGAAGCTTGAGGTACGTGGGTGGGAAAGAGCTCATGGCATATTTTTGTCTGACAATGGCTCCCACAGCACAAGTGTACATACTTTGAAGCAACGGCAGCTTGTTTCCTCTGTCCCTTTGCATTGTGCGCTTTACATTATTTCCCATTATTTTGACACAGAGCTAGTAAAACTAAGCCATTCACTGGTTGCATTTGAGAAAAAAGCTGAAGCAAAACATTATCACATGATTTAAAATATCTTCTGTCACAATATCCAGGAGCTTCTTTATTTGGGGTACCTATTGGCACTCCTCTCTGACCTAGAACTATGAATTGACATCAGATTTGTATCAGCCTTTACAAGAGGTGATTTATGTTCTGCAAGATTTTAGACATTGCTTGTAACTGCTGACTGGAAGTGCCTTCTGGAACCAGGTGACGTGCATCAAGAGTAAGATAACTAAACCACAGGTCTGTTCAAAGTTAATACCACAAACTGACTGTTAAGAGTCAATTCTTAAAGTACCTAAAAACATTCCCTTCTTCCCCTCTCTCCATTACTATACCACCCATCCCATCAATGCCTTTGTGGATGCAGACAGGCACCTAAGACACTTCATACTTTAAAAAACCCCCAAATATTACATTTCCTTCCTCCTTATAGAGACTGTTATCTGTCTGGGAACATGACTTCTACTTTAAACTTTGTACTGACATTTTGGGGGCAGTACTGTATCTATTGCTAATTAGTCAGGGGCATTGCTCAGGAGTAATTCAAGTCTGAGACATGCATACCTGCACAGACATTTTTTTGCTAGAACTTAGGTACATACCTTTCCAGCTGGTTTTGATCAGTCATGATGTCTAGCACTAATGGTTCCCCTTTACTTAGATGAGGTACCTAAGCTATATTTTCCTGAAAGAGAAGTCTTCCTGCCTCATTTTCTATGAGGACACTATCAGATTAGCTCAGGATATCCACAATAAAATTATTTGCCAGGAGAATACACTAGCCTTTGCTGAAGTGAAACTGAAAGGTAACTCAATAAAGTGCCTACAAATAATAGACCATGTTTTAAGGACACTTTGCAGCCATTAAAATTAAACAGACTATTCTTCTGCTGTCTTTCTATCACAAATGAACTGGTATAGGTTACATCTACAAAGAAATTCTGACTTGGATCCCAGATCAATAAGATTACATTAGCAACTTGCTTGCTTTCTTGCTTTGCTTGAGCTCACAAGACACTCATGTCACTATCCTCCTCATAACAGGAAGAGTCACAGTTTTAACTTTATTGTTCAATGAGTTAGGAAGGCCTGTTGGTATCTCTGCATTGCACGTAAACAAGACTGGTAGGTTCCTGAAATGACTGCTGCTTATGCACCTTTATCATTATCAGAAACTGTAACAGTTAGTGTTAAAATGAACACAGAGCATGCATACTTACAAGCCCAGAATACTGCAGTATGTGCTTAAGCTCTACTTTCACTGTAAGATTGTTGGCTGCTACATTTTATCAGCTCTTAAAATAAGGTTGCTCACTAACTGCTTTCCAAGCTTTCACATATGTATCATTTCCATCAGCTTCAAGCGTAAATTTGCAAGCAATGGGAACACACACACGCGTGCAGTCTGATGGAATCTGCGTAGAAGGTAAAGCTGTCACCAGATGGCATTTTTAAGTTTTGTGCAGCCAGATATTCAGAAGCAGCATCTGAATTTTGAATGCTTTACTTTTTTTTTTTAAAAACTCCCAAAACACAGCATTTGGCCCTAGAAATAACTTTTGTGATATTTTGTGGATAAACCTCTAACAGCTCATTTTGCATGACTACATACCTAGACTGTAAGAGCCCTAAATTAGTACTTGGGTAAAGACCGCTCAAAAATTCAGTCCATAATGTCAGTAAATAAACTTTTTATGAATATAATTTTGAGTCAGCCCTAACAGTAGCAAAAATAAGTAGGTTGCATGTTCCTTTCCTGCAGGGAAACATTGCCAAAAATATATAACTGTCACTTTTCATCTTCAGAATAATGTTAGCTACTGAAAAAAAGATTCACAATGAGCAATTATGTCTTCAGCTTTCATGTCATTTTACATCATTCCACTATCAGCCATGCTCAAAAGCTTAGAGGCAACATTCTAGGTCAGTGACTTTTGCAGACAGTGTATTTGCTGTTTGGTAATTTAATTACGTACACTTTGAATAACCAGATTCTGAAACAGACAGCCACTTACAAACACATGACCAAATGTATCCTTGACACTGGATGAGGAAAATTATACATGTTAGCAATCATTAACTATCACTGAGGATTATAAATTTAAGGATTATGATATTAAGAATAAGTGGATCAGCAAATCACTGCAGAGAAAAATCTTTAAGATGTAGCTAAAAGCCAGACTGAAGGACTGACCTACTTTTCATCACCAAGTTTTATTTATAGGCATATAGATTTTTTTCTTATGATTATCAAAATAACTTCTACCACGAAAGCTCTCAACTATTAATAAAACTAAATAGAGAATGAAATACTGCAGTGGGTGCTCAGCTTTAAAGCAGGTTTTAGCCTGCATTCATGCAAATAGCCATTAGCACTGTTTCGGATAAAACTTTAAACAGCAAAATAGAGAAAATTTTCACTTTATTTAGAAATTTTTGTGGATACATTAAGATATTAACTCTTAAGACTTAAAAGTGGAATTTTAAAAAACTATTTCCTATCAAACATGGCTCAGAGGCATCTACTGTGTAAAAAGTATATTGGTTTGCTATTTTTTCAAGCCTTGCATTTGGAAGTGAACATTTAAAAAGCCAGAAAAAGATCTGATGGGTGCTATAAGATATGTTCTTTATAAGAACAGTTCTCATAACTTTTCAAGGGACAAATAGATCTTTTAAAAAAGCCACAAACTAAGCAATTTAGAGAGGTATTGTAAGAAAAAAATCATTTGGCCTTCATTTTGTTTGTGTTTAAGGAGTGATGTTAATGGATCAAGGTATGCAAACAATAACAGAGCACAGAAAGAACGCTACTTCACACTGGAGTCTGGCAAGTCACATGAGTGGTTCCACAGCAGAGGTTATTGGGGTTCTGCTGTTTTGAGCATACTTTCTCCAGCCCACCCACAAGGTTCAGCTCAGAGTGTTGTTAGCTTAATTCCCCTACTACCTTGCCCACAATCAGCAGTCAAGTGGAAGCCCTCAGTTTGAGACAGCCAAGCAAAAAGGTCCAATTTTAAAATCCTACTTCGTCTTTTCTTCTGGACACTGACCAACTGGCCTTTTATTTCAAGATAGACACAAGCTACAAGGCACAATCAACAGTCACAGATTATTAAAATATCCTCTCCACCTAACCGCATCTGCAGACCACGGTAAAGACATTAAAGCTAAGATGACACAATATGATTATAGAATTGCCATAGTTACTTGTAAAGTACTGAGCTGGAAAATCAGTCTTATGTTTGCAGGTATTGCTTTGGCTGAAACACATGGAAAAACTGGCTTCAAGAATGAGGAAAACTCAACCCACCACATGTATATTTCTGACTATTATAAAACATGAGACTGAACAAGGGGTTTCTGTGTCCCTTCCTGTGCCATGGGTAGAGGTTTGCAGTGGTGTCACACTCAGCTGCCAGCAGGTGTTGCAATGGGGAGCTGTGTAAAGCGTCTATTCACTAAACTCTGTCGCTTCAGTTATGTGCTTTTTATGGCAAGGAAAACAGAGAAAACAAGGAGGCTGTTATGCTTTAACTTCAAAGGCTTCATACCCCCAAACTTCAGCTCCATACCTCAGGTCATGCAGCCCAGAAAAGAAACAGCATAGTCTCAGGTAAAGATATTTTTCTGCTCCAATAACCTAGACTCTGTAGTGCTTACAAAAGAGATTAGATTTTTTTTAAAAAAATCTCAGTATAGGCACAGTGATAGCAAAAGGTCATCTGACATTTGTCATTTAACTGACAAGTTGTATTCTTAAGCTTTCCAAGTTCACATGAAGGTTTTTTTTCTGAAAGGTCATAGAGGAATCGTAAGTTTATCCATAAGTGCTGCAAGAATCAATGCACAAGTTAGGAGACATTGATCTTCCCAGTTTACAGTTCCTCTTGGAGTTATCATTCTCCAGTTGCACCAATTTCCTCTTCATCAGGGGTAAAGCTTTTATGAGATCCCTAAAGCCTGCGTGCAATATTTATTCTGTTAGTCTAATTAAAGGTATTACTATGTACATAGTTACTGGATCTGTCCCCAATGGCACTTCACATCATAAATAACAGATGTGAAATGTACTCCTATTGGGACAAGCACTAATATCAATTCTTCTTATGCTATCTCTTTAACCCTTACATCACCTCACCATTCTTTAGGTTTTTTTTTTTTCTGGGGAGGAAAATATCATTAAGACAATATTAGTTTGGGCTAATGAAATTTACTAAATCTTCATGATACGAAGAAATAATCATTTTGAGATGTATTCACTTTACCATGATTGTCAATTTAAAATGATTCTTAGTTACACAACGTGTAAGACAACACTACCAAGTTTCTGATGTTTAATTGCAAGGGACTGGCCCAAGATAAAATTACAACTTTAAACATGCATTCAAAAGTTCAAAAGGCTTTAACATTAGTCCGTGAAAGATTTGGGAAGAAAACTAACAGTTTGGTCTTCCACTCCAAACTTTATAGATTTGGATTAATCCACCTACATTAGAATATGTAAGTATATACTCTTTCAGTGGGAAAGAGGGAACTATACAGTTGAATTCTCTTTTCATATCCATACCAATGATACATAAGAAGAACAAATCGTGTGTGCTTAAAACATTAATTCAGCTGCCTAAGAGACCAAGGCAGTTGCCTGATATCTCTAAGCTGCAGATCATCAACTGCAACATGTATGCCTGGCTATACTTGTCACAAGGGTTCAACAGTGTTAATGATGCACGGTCCAATACAACAATTATGTCAGCAACAAAAAAATCTAACAGTTTTCCCCTTTATTCTGTACATATATAATGTATATAGTTATGTTTTCATGTAAAAATTCTATGTCACCCTACATTTTTAAAAGCATATGACATTTTGAAACCATAAGGGAATTTAAGAAGTCACATCAAGTCCATCTCAGTTCTCATGCTATGATTAAGCCTGTTCTATCTTTCTGAGAATAAGTTTTTCTCTTCCTATATGGAGGAAGTTTTTTATATCTTAAGACATTCCCATCAGTTTTCTTGTCTTATGCCAAAGCACTCCTTACAAATACATGGTGACTCTCATTCTCCTCATCTCAAAAGTTTTTAGAAAGCTGGACCATTTATTCCAATATTAATTCAAGGAATTTAACTTAAGGCAGCAGACCAGCAATTCTGTAAATCCTCTTAACCTGTTCCCAATTCTTAAAGATGGGAAAGATTGTTTTTCTTTCTAGCCATCATCTGTCCTCCACAAAGCTTTTAGATCTTTCCTTGGAAGCACATCTTTCAGGCATTTTTTCAGGAAAAAAATTGGAACAGAAACTAGGGAGTTTTACAGATGATTGACACTCTAAGTACAGGACACTTGGCAGTAAAAGAAAAATTAGTTGAGCAGAAGTATACCAGAACTGAAGAAAAACTTGTAGACAAAAATACCTGACCCAGTTTCTCACTACAGACCAACAGTAAAATGGAAGAAGTGACATTTAGTGCAGTGCAAGCCTGAAGGCAGGCATCAATGCTGGTCTTAGGTAGTCTTGCTTTCGGACAGCATGGATGCAAGTGACTTGGGTACTGTGGACACCAATGACAGTAGGTTGACAGTGGGGATTAGGTCAGGTAGGAAGGGTAGAAGGACAACGCATGATCAGGATGAAGGAAGTGTGGCACTGATAGATAAAAAGAGCATTTCATAGACAGATTCCAGTGAAGAAAAATTTGGAAAGGTTGTGTGAAATGAAATCTTAAAAAAAGCCATGAGACACAGAATACAGAAGCGTCAGATGGTGTCTCAGTATGGATCAAAATATAATTCAGCAAGAGGAGGGGAGACATTTTGCAGGAATGAGGAAAACAAGTCAACAAGCATATCAAAAAGGAGCATGGAGGGACATGCAATAAGTGACATGCAGCTGTTGTTCCCCTCTTCTTGCTCACTTCCATATTTGATAACAGCCCTTTGCAATCATTAATCCCTTTGATAGTTTAAAAAAAGATGACATACTGACATCCAGCTGGGCTTACCTCTGCATGGATAGTTCTACAAAACTAGATATCCAACTTCTCCAGACCACCTCATATTCTAAGTTAGTGATCTGGCTGAGCTGTCTTGCTGTGACTCTACAAGTCAGAGGCTGGAATGGAGTTCATTGCGAAGACAGGTTTATATTGGATCAGACTGCCAATATCTAGCATGTCATTGGCCTTATTCCCTTACAGCTGACGAGGTCTGTCCTACTCCCCCTGAATATTATTTGGTAATGTAGCATGTAGAAGAATCTTTGCTAGCTCACTTTCAAAATAAGCTTTCCTATTTCTAGTATTGCAATAAGATCTGAGAGTTAGAAGGATCAAAAATATAATTAAAGTTTGCTTGTATAACTACTGGTTCCCCCCCTCCTTTGTGGCTATTTTTCAAATTGAAGGGTTTAGTTGTTTTGAAGCAAAATAGTGTCTCAGAAATGCATTGTGAATTCTGGTAAATAAATATTAGTCCTTTTGTAGCCAGACCCAGAATAAGATCCTTAAACATTTCATTGCTCTTTATTTATTGAAATGTTTTGTTTCTGGGTGGATTTTTTGAAGATGAACATCCCATTCCTGCCAGCACGCTCAGACAGCTATGCCCATGCACAGCTCCTGATTCAATGTCTCATAGTGCAGTTGTCTGCACTGCCACATCAAAACAAATAATCCAAATTTTGGTTCCCTCAATTTGGTTAATATTTTCTCATTTCTTTTAAGAAATAAGTATCTCTTTGGACTGTGACTGTAGTAATTATTGATGTTCACAAGGTAGACTTCTCTTATAGCAACTCTTTACTTTGTGCTTTTTTTTAAACGCACAAGAGGATTGGCCTCATCCAGAAAGCATACCCTGTGAAATTCCATTGGCTTTAGACAGCAAGTTGCAGGAGCACCTGGCTAAATTCTTTCATCTTTTTGAAATCCTATTTTGAAGTTGCTCTGTCCTATGACATTAGTAGCCAGACTGCTGTTGCTTTCTGCTTCAAAACTTAGCAAGAACATAGGAACACATGAACAATGAAGACATTTGTGATATTCTTGCAAGTGGCAAAAACTGTTTTCCAGGAGTTAATTTTTTTTCATCTCATTCTTCTTTTCTTTGTGCCAACTTTTTTTTTTCCCCAGACTGTTAGAGTTCATAAAAAAATCTTCTGGCTTCCAGCAAACTTATGTTCTACTTTCAAATAGAAAGGCATAAATGTGTTGAGCCAAAACCATGGTATTCACTGCTATTTGAAACAATCTGTGTAGCTCTTTTACATCCCTATTTGCAGAGTCCCCTACAAAATTCAGTATAGTAACCACAGCACTAACCTTTCCAACTGTCCACATACATCATCCTCTAGGTAAACAGAGTAATATATAGCATCAGTCTGTGGAATCTTTTATAGCTGGGATCAAAATAGCTCCACAAACTAGCATGTGCTAATATTGCCTTTATCATCTAACCAAGTGAGATTCCAAAATTAGAATTACAGTGGGTATTTCTGCTGATCTGAAACATTTAACATCTTCTCTCATCAAAAATTCTATTTGAAATAAAAATGAATGCTTCCAAATCTAGTACTGTACACAATGTACGGAAGAGACAGTAATTTGGTATCTCAATAAATTTTTAAAAAGAATATTGAGGCAAAAACCTCACCTCCCACCAATGAGGCATTGGGGAAAATTAAAATAAGGTTGTATGACAGCTTCACTTTTTGTACCATTTGATATGGACAGACCTGACATTCAGTGCAACTCAAGCTTAGATGTCATTCTTCTCTCAGATTACAGTCTTGAGGAACATACAACAGCAGTTAAACATGCAATAAACAAGTCAAAACATTCAGCATAACAACTGACCTTCCCTGCCCCCTCAAATAAAATAATGAATTAACCATAAAATATATTTGCTCAGAAGAACAAGGCTTTTGTGATTTCCAGTCAAATTGCATGATCAACATGAATCAAAACAGGGAAAAAATTGGAAGCTCAGAATAATTTGTTTCAGTATATTCAAGCAAAAGCATTGAATGTTTTTCATACAAAAAATAACCTCTCTTTTAATATATATTAAACAAATATAAAATTCTTCCTAAGTTAAAACATTAATTTTGGACCATATACTTACACTCACCGAAAAGAAACTGATGGGGAAAGCTAACCCCCACCTTCTCCCATCTGGTTTGGTTTGTCCTGAAACCATTTCCCCTCTCTTCCTTTCAAATGCATTAATTCAATCATTGAACTGAAAAAGTCCAGCTTTATTTAACATCTGTGCTTTGATGCATATATATAACTGGAAGATTGCAAAGCCTTTTGCTGAGCGGTATTTAATTATATTGCAAGGAACATCTTTAAATTTGTTAGGCTTTTATTAGATGTTGTCAGGGGTCATCCACTAAACTGGTTGGCTGGGGACAGAATCCGTACTAATTTTCTCTGGACACCACTAAAGAGAAAATTTGGCTGTGGACAAACCATCACTTCAAGGAACCTGCTGCACAATAAATTCAGATAAAACTGAGTCACTTTCTTGCTCCCTTTACTCCTTCCACTGCAGTAGGCTTTACTGCTGTCATCATAAGGGGTCCTTGCTGCCACCATGACAATTCGAAGCCCCAAATTGTCCCTTTTTGACCCAAAGATACATGCAGTACCCCCAAAAGCACAAGAACCAACATCCACATTAAAAGGCAGAACTATTCTTACTTAGACAAATGTTGTATGGTAAAAGCTGTTTCATTGGATCCAAAGGCTACAACTGAGGAAAGGGACGCAGATGTCTGTTTCCTTTATAAACATTATATACAAGCACAGAACCATGAGCAAAAAGATGGTGTCAATGCAGAAAGAATTTCCTGCAATGCTTCAACTTTCCTTTACACTGAGGCATTACCAGAATCTATGTATTTTTGGTGTACACACAAAAATAGTATTTACTCATAAGAGTCCAAGAACAACATACAGGAAAGGCAATGACAACCAAAATGTGAAGATTTAATGATAAATTATGGCACTCCATGACCCCCCTCCCCCCCATTACAACTCTTTCCCTTTCCCCTCCAAAAATTTCCAGGCATGTTGAGAAGCAAGTCTCTCCTTCCTGTGTGAATCTTTATTCAAAATCTGAGGAGCCTGTTCAAACTACACAGCATCTGTTAACTGTGTTGTGGATCTTCAGGTTTGAGGGGAGGTTGCACTGCACAAGGTGATATAGAGAAGCATTTTTATTCACTTGCAGCTTGTCCAAAATTAATTTGGTTTCTATATTTTCCAGTTTTAAGAAGTTAGAAAAAATGGGGTCCCTAAGAGTAAGCTAAGCTTTTATTCACAAGAAGCCTCACAAAGCTATTTGCAGGCAACTAACGTTCTACTGCGTAAGATAAAGAATGAAATGGTGCGATAATGAAAGGTGGCAAATTGAGAAATATTTTTCAGGGTAATTTCAACTACCATGGTGGTCAGAGACACACAGAAAACTTGCTGTAAGTTTGTTCAGTTACTTTTTGGGCTGGGATTTTCAATGTTTTAGGAGTGAAAACTGAATACACAGCTCTTTTAGTCACCTTTGAAAAATCCAAGTAATAATAAAGCAAACAAGCAAGATCTAGATAAACTCGGTCCGTTATTTTAGCTCTGAGGATTCCGTATTTGCTTTTTTCCACTCAGGTAATTGCTCAGGTACTAGAAACCTGGCAAGATGACCTGCTCACTTTCCATTATAAAGGCAAAAATACCCTATTCAGTCTCATTCCAGAGCTGTTACCCTTACTCTAAAAATGGAAATTGAAATGAGATCAGTAATACTTCTTTCATCACTGCTTCTGGAAAATGTTTTTTCCTGATGTGTAATACCCAATTCAATATTCCATCTGAATGCTTTTGATATGAAAATGCCAAAATGATAGCACATATGAGCATAGAACAGCTAAATCTGCACAGCAGAAGACAGGAGAGAGCACGAACTGGCATCAGAAGCCTGGACTGGAATTCACATCTTGGATTATGCAGCTTGCTAGATTTGAGTGTGGGGTTTGGTTGGGGGTTTTTGTTGAGGTTTTTTTTTTAGGGGGAGTAGGATTTAAGATTAAAAAGTCAATGAACATGGGAATCTAGGTACAGATTCTTTGGCAAATCAAAGCACACAATGCTTCAAAAGAAAATAAACCAAAAGCAGGCTTAATTCCTTAACAGATCCCAAAAAATAAGATGTACAAAAACTGACATAAGTGAGACAAAAAAGTTTTCTGAAACCTGAGTTGCAATGCAGAATTTATTATGCATATTTGTTGTATATTATCTCATTACAGTAGCTGTAATGTTCTCTAAACTTACACAGAATAAGATTTTTAATCTTAGAACACTGTTTTTATTCATTGCTGAGACTTAAGAGTGGCCCCAGGTATAAGTGAGCATGCCTGTACTGGTTTCAGCAGAGCCAACCTCATCATCTGAGATTTTGCCCCTCGTGACTGAGCAAGCCAGCACCCAAACACCCTGGGCATTCAGGGAAGTTAAGGGCCTGAGTTTGCAGTTTAGGCCTCCTTCTTTAACTTGCAAGGAAAAAAAAAGCATTATTAAGGAACCACAACAAGCAGTGACCTTATGAAAGTAGAGATCAAAAGAACCTGATACAGGATGTTGCTAACTGGCATCCTTTTGCTCTGTCACAGCCCCTGCACAAAACAGGAAAGGGCTGTGCAGATCCACTGCTGGAAGACCTCCATTTCAGTCCATGAGCGATACCACTAGCACTTTAACACATTTGGGTTTGCTAGCCTTCCAGTCAGCTCACAAACTGCAAAAGATGATAAAGCTGCCAGCTTGCATTCTAGAGAAAAATGTCAAAGCTTTTTAACAAGAAGCCACACAACCTTGTAACATGGACAGTATTGTTATGAACTTCAAACATGTAACGGATCTATTAAAAAGAGCAAATATCATATTCAGAACATTAATTATTTTAAAGACAGAGTAATTGTGCCACATACTATTCTTAAGCCTATATTTTAACATGTCATTGGAGGAGAAAAATATTCCTGAATAGTCTTTCCCTATAGAAGTTGCTGAAAAATGCACATGCTAAGCAAATTGAAAAGAGGAAATACAGGAAAGTTTAAGTGTCAGCTACAGCTGACAGCTATGCAAGATTCAGAAAAAAGTTTAATTCTTAAGTTGAATTAATCATGTTAGGTTCAATAGAGTATGGAAATTAAAGTCTGAAGTCTCAAAATCATACTTAATGCTGCATAAGGCTTCCTATTAAAAAATAAATTACTAATCTTTGATAAGTCTAAGAACTTCCGAAGCACAGAATACGACCCTGTTAAAACACAAATAAATACTGATCACCCAGCTTTCAAGTATTATCTAAATACATGGTGTGTTGAACTGGTTGAGTGGGAAGCCAGCTCTTTATTGAATTGCCCACCAGGCTTTAAATGGACATTATTTAAAGTAAATCAAAGAATAAATTAGGTTAAGTCAAAGTACTGCTGATTATTATCAACCCCAGATATTAGATTAAGCAACATTCCAATAAACTTTTATTCAAGAGCTCACAAGTTCCTCATCACTCATCAGGCATGCAGAGTTAGGTGCTAATTAAGAAAGTCCTCACTCACACAACAAGAGCTGTTACAACTTAAAAAAAAAAGGTCTTTAAAAAGAAAGAATTCTCACTTGGTATCTTTAAGCAGCTGTTAAAGACAAGGTCCCATTTCTAAATCTGTATTCTCAACAGCTCTCAAACAGCAATTGGTACTTCATATCATATACTAGAAAACTTCACCCCTTAAAGCAATCTTTCACACATTGCTTCTATGCTTATCTATAAATATAATGAGCAATCAGCTCCCACAGTGGTGCCTTGCTGTCTGTCTAGAACTACTCTTCTATTGTAAAATTTTCAGACAGTGCTTTTGCCCATTAATAAACAGTCAAGCTTGCCTCTTGACTAGTTTAATCTCAGAATATCTAAACTACACACAAACCCATATATCTTTATGAGCAAATATTTGGCACAGAAGCAAACTTTATTAAAGATCTGAATTTCAAGCTACAAATCAGAAACTGACTTTTTGATGGCCTTTCTTTATATATATAGTACAAAGTACACCATTAATAAACAAACATATGCCCTAAATTCCCAGAGTCAGCTTTATAGCAAAGCTGTCTTTATGAACATAATGTTAGATCTCTCTCAAAAAATACACTTGCTTAGTAAAGAAAACTGTGCTGCAGATTACATCTGCACCCATATTATCAGAATACGCATATATAAATTAAAGACTACTGTAAATGCTTATTCACAGGGGTGCCTTGTGATACAACAATTTCATATCAGCGTAGCCATATGCCCAATAGAAACATAGCTGTGGATCTCTTATTTCTCTTGAGCTTGTCTGTCCACGTTCTAAATCCGATACCTGCTTTAAATTGGTTTGACTCTAGCCCACTAGGGCTTAAGGAAGAGGCCTTTCAAGTTTTAACCATTGAAGCACTTACCATAGCACCAGGAACATGGAGGGCATATTAAATAGTTACAATGCCAGATATGGACACAATCCTGTGAGTCAGAAGCTGGGACCAGCTACAGGAAGATGCTAATGGGCAGTCAAAGACAAAGTCTCTGGATTCAAGCAGGGCAGACATTCAATGCAGCTTTCCACTTCTTGCAGATGCATTTAGGAGAGGCACCACCTGTTTCCCCAGATGTTTACATGCTCCTTTAGAAGATAACTAATCAACCAGCTAATCAACCCTGATTGTGTTATGAGAATTTTACAATTAATGGATACTCCACATGGAAAACAACCCCCAAACTTACTGTATTTCATTTATCCACAGTAGTCCCATAAATTTGTAAAAATTACAATTGCATCCATGCTTCAAACAAAGTATCCTGATGAAGCATGGAATGGGCCAAACTGGAGTAAAGCTGTTGAAACTTTTTCAGGAAAGCTATGCTTTATGTAAGTTATTGTGCAGCTTGGCCTTCTTTTTTCCAAAGGGATTTCTCAGCACCAAGCAAGGCAGTGCTCCGTTGGCTTTACAGGGACTACAGTTACGTATTATACACTATTCTAGTCACACTGCCTGAACTCAGTGACATCATTCAAGTTACATAGCTGCCCATTTTCTTCGTTCCTGCTATTAAAGGCAAACTAAGTATGTGATATAATGAAGTGAAAACTGTGGCACATTACTAACATAAGCAGAAATACTTAAAGAAAATACAAAAAAAATATCAGCTAAACAAATCTTAGATGCATATACTTAGGTTTACTATAAGTACTTTCATTAAAGCATCACTTAGGCCCAAGCTGAGAATATTCTGTAGCTTAGGAATCCATACAAGTATGTCTCCCCTGTATAATGAAGTAAGCAACTTAAAAAAACAGATACATCAAGAGCCAGTTGATATATGGGTACTTGCAGTTCATAGACATTTGCTAGCTTGTATTTGAGATCACCTGAACTGATCTAAATCTATTGTTTTCCTTTGTAGCAAACAACAACATGGAATATCTAATTGGTATTTGGTTTAGGATATTTTTGTATGTGTTCACACATTGGTTTAACTTCCTGACTAAATTTTTTTGGCCATCCTTTAAGGCTCTAGAACACTGAGACAAACTGAATGCGTACCATTTTAGCTACACAGATTTTTCTATGTTTGTGTTTATAACCAGTTTCTAGTTGAAGGGAAACTTAGAATAGTTACAGAAGAAGTGTGCCCTTTCTGTCCCCAAATCATGCTGTCACAAGTATCAGAACGCTCAAGTTACATATTTGATTTTTTTTATTTGTCCCCTCTTTTTTCAGAACCCTTTTCTGTCCCTCTTCAGGTACTGAGTCCTGTTCTTTTCCTTTAATTTCTCCTAAGTAGGAAACAAATTTATTTGCTTTTGCATTTCAGCCAGACTTTTAAAGCCATCACCACCAAACTGGGCTCAGCACCAACTACAAGTAGATTCCCATGAACAGAAATTTTTTTTCAAGCGCCACAGATTTAACACACACACAGGCTATTTGTCTTGCATATTACATGGAATAAGGCTTTTTCTGTAATGTCTATTTCATATACTATTTACTATTTGTTTCCATAGCATACACACAATATTTGATGCCCAGAGCATAAATTATTGCAGTATTCTCAGAATCCAAATTCACTGCCTATCTCTTAACTAATATGTTGCTTTTGCTTCTCTAATTTGTATAACAATCATTTTATGACTGAATTCTTCTACAATAAAAAGTGATCTTCCTGGAAAAATAAAAAGGAGTGGATAAACACCACCTTATTGAAGTTGTTGATTATTTTTAAGACTAGGTTCTCAAACTTCACTTTATGTTGGCCTTAGTCTTGATGTATAGAATATCAGAGAGAGAATTTAACTCTACAAAGTGGAATACACTCGCCTCCCCCTCCCCTTAATCCAAGCAACTACCAATAACTATTTCAGGTGCAGCTCTGATGGAACATGAATACAAGCTATGCATTTACTTCACCTTGTTTTGTCTATGCTGCAGAGGTAAATGATAAAAGTTTTGCAATCCAAGTAGACCTTCTGGTCCTACTGGTAAGGAAACAGAAAGAAAGGAAAATCTTCCTGGTACCAAGAAAGACAAATTACATATACAATGGGACTGTCAACATTACACATTTTCCAGAAGGAAAGGCACACCACTGAAGACTTCTCCTCCCTAAAAAGTATGAAACACCTTCATCTACTTTTCAGAGGCTAATTTGGTATAGGAAGAATATCTTCCCAGGATATCCATGATCTGTGACAACATCAGAAAAACAAATCTTTGCAAGACAACCAGTGATACCAAGAACACATACAAGAGATAAGAGCACCATTCAAACTTCCCTCATGAATGTTTGTTAGGAATCACATCGCCCCACCAGTAGGGCACAACTTCATCAAAACCTTTCCCTAGTTTCCCTACACATACCATTTCAGGGCCCAAACCTCTCTACATCACAGCACACATGCGTAGCCACAGCGTCCTCAAACTACAAAGGCAGCTGAGTGAAACAAAGAGCCTGGAAACAGCGGGGCAGAAACTGCACTTACATAACGAAGTTTTCACAACCAAACATGACTACAGCAAGAGCAACATTACTGTAAACGTGAAGCAAGAGCCTTTAAAATCTCCAACCCCAAGCCACCTCAGACAAGAAAGAAATCTTCCCTTCCCCTTGCTCCCACCACCCACACAGCTACTCCAGCAGCAGATCAGAGCTGTAAGGGATATTTGGCATAAAAAAACCCCACCTGAGGACATTGCCCTTTCCTGAGGTGCTGCCTGATCACCTTCCCCAGAAGATTTGGTGCTGGCTGGAGACTGGCTCTATATAGCTTCTGCTGAGGGGAAGGTGCTGGGCCTGGGTGGGGGCCGGACCCGGTGCTGCCCCTCAGCCCAGACCAGGTGCAGCCCCTCAGTGCAGACCCAGGTGCAGCCCCTCAGGGCCCAGGTGCCGTGCATCAGCCCGGGCGGGGTGGCTGCAGAGCTGCTGCGCCCGCAGGCCTGCACTGTGTTGCAAACCTTTGCTGAAGCTACTTCTCTGGCTTCCTTGCATGTGGGATAAGGGCTGGAGGGAGTTCCTCTCAGTGCTATAGCACTGAGTGACAAAGCTGTAAAGAGCACTGGGCAGGTGTGCTCGGTGCTGCTGGTGAGGGCTCTCTGAGGGGTCGCTTTCAGTGGCGGGAAGTGCCTCAGTGCCAGGCTCATGGCGTGGGTTTGGATGAGCATGGGTGCTCTGAAATGCCTCCCTGGGCTGGAGCGATCGGGGCAGCAGGCAGTTAGGGTGTGCTGTGTGAGCTCTTCCCTCCCCACAGCGGCTGCAGGGAGGTGGCCTCTGTCAGCACCTGGGCACAGGGTGGTTGTGAGGGGGAAACAGAGAGTGCAATTAGGCCATTTTCCTGAAGTGCCTAAGCACAAACTGTCTGCAGGGACCAGCTGAGCCACCAGGCTCCGAAACATACAGCCAGCTGGGAGGGAAAATGCCCAAAACAGGCCTCCGGTGAAGCTGCTTGCTCTGCCAGCCTTTGGGATGGATCTGTGCATGTACCTAACTGGGGACATCTCACCGAAGGGCTGGGAGCCGGGCGCTGCCTCTGCAGGATGGCTTACTCCTCAGAGACCGAGTAAAACAGACATTGGGGTTGTTTCTCCCCCGATTGACCACAAGGGGTTTGATATTTTTTAAAGGCAATTACAAAGCCTAATGTCTTCTATACTGCAAATTGTTGAAATGCTGTATCGCCACCTGTGCTCCTCCTGCAACTTCTGCTGGTTTCATCACCCTTCAGCTAGCTCTTATGTAGTGGCCAGCTAATGCTAGCTAATGAGCATGCTTTTTCACAAGGAGACTTCACTTCTGATACAAAACAGCAAAAAAAATAAATTACACAGTAGTCTATGGGTATAAGTGAGGTGTTAAAAGTTTTCAGAGCACTTTTTGATTTGTGCAGACAAAGAATTTCACTTCCTAAAGTCATGCCTATCAGGTTTTTTGTGTGGTGTGATCAATCTTTTGAGTTGCACCAATTTGCAATTACGTACGTAAAGAATCTGCTTTGCCTGGCAGCTCCGTCCTACTGTGACTTTAAAAAGTATCAATTCAAAATTTTTTGAGCACTGCAAAGAATTCGGAATGTTTCTGCTTCTAATACTGGGCATCTGTCTAGAAAACATATCAATCATATGATCACAAACAGCTGTTGCATTAGACTTTTAATCAGCCCTGATTTTCAAAAGAGACAAAGAATGTTGGAAGGGATGATGGAAAGTTATTGCAGAGAATGCCCTACTTGAGAACTCCAAAATCCAATTTTAGGGAGACAGAACTTTACTAAGCACTGTAAAAACTCGTCATGTATAACATATTATATTACAGAGAGTATAGCTATCTGATATAAATAGAAATAAACTACTCAGACACAGTGCACGTACAAGCAAAAGTGTAAAAAGTGCTCCGGGCAGGTATTTTGTTATTAAATATAAAAGGTACGTATCACTAGCTTGCACAGATTGCAAAGAATAAAGCTGTTGCCCAGCAGTCCATTTCCTCTTCAAGTTCCATAAATCCCGTTAATGAGGGGTTATGAAGCCCTGTTGGAGATACAACATATCCCTTTGCTTAGAAAATGTTGATATCCAACAATGGCCAATTTCTCCTGTCAGTAATGTTAGTGTAAATCTGCGTTAGCTCTGTTGGATTCAGGAGACATTACAGGGTAGCTGCTCACTCATTTTTAATAGAACATGCCAATTTGAAATAGTAACGTGACTACTCCATGTTATCTGTCTGCCATAAAAACACAAGACTGAAGAAAAGAAAGGCTACATCTATAGTTGTTTTGTTTTTTAAAAAATCCCAAACTCCTGACATAACTATTACAAATAGCTTCATAAAGTACTAGAAGGGATATATCATACAATCCCTTTAAAATACTTCTGAGTCCAGAGCCTTAGGGCATCCTAAACACATGCACACTGGGAACATCAGGCATGGCGTTTGCTCTGCAGGCAGCCTGCATAAGCTTTTCTGGTCTTTGACATGATCCTGACTCCTGCCTGACTTAAATGCTGCCTGCTGACCCCTTTTTGCCCAGGAGCATGGGCTGGGTGTCCTGCCAGCCCTCTCCTGGACTACCTGCTTGGGAGCTGCCGTCTCTTTTTGAGGGATAAATCCTGGAGTTAAGGTCCTAGGGCAAACAGTCAACAGACAAAACACTGAACAGCAAGTGTTAGAAACTTCCTGGCAATAGCTAAAAGCTTTTACTTTTACTAGGGCCATGTACTTTTGCTTTCCTTACTCATAGGCAGGTGAGGGTTCTCCTTTGTTTTGGGCTGCCTGGGCTGCTTGAAAGGGCACACTGTGCCATTACAAACTCTGCCTCCCTTTTGCCTCCTTTTCCAGCTGGTTATTCTTGCTCTGCCCAATGGCAGTTCAAGCTCAAAAATTCGTGGAAAACTCATGGGAATGAACATTCCTTTATCCTTCAGAAGTTTTTCACACAGGTCCTAAATAATATGCATTTCCAAAGTGTTCCCAGACACATTTTAATTAACACTATAAATCAGATTCATAAATCAATAAAACTTGTAGAACTACATAAGTGTGGAGTACAGAATGATTGTAAAAACACCAACCAACCCCACACCAAAATGAAAAAAAAAAAAAAAAACAAAAAACCAAAACCGAACAACCAAACAAAAAAAACCCACCCCAAACGAACCACCACCATTCAAGCCTGATTAACATGGAGCTGCATTACCTGATCTGCCTGGCTGGCCAGAATTCTGGTACCAGCACCAGTGATTTGCAGAGTATTTTCTGGGAAAAGCACTCCAGATATTTCAGATGTGATTTGGGGACCTTCCATTTTCAAGGTCTGAGTGTCACCATTTTCACTGGCCTTCATTCCCTGCTTTGTGAATGGGTCAGCAGTTTATAATTATCAGCAAAAATACTTCTTTAGTGTACAAGAAAACATGTTTCAAAAATCAGTAGCATGAACTTCACATCTTTAGATGCCAGAGGTGCAGCTGGGAGTGGCACTGCCTGTTGAAAAGAAAGCAGCCAAACTGAGCACCATTTTAACCTTTTTATAATAAACATTGCCAATAATAAGTCAACAGGTAAAGTATACATCCTTGAACCCTGTCTTAATGTTTGGCATCAAAAGTTCTACCTTTTCTCTTCAATCCTTAACTAATATTCAGAGAGAACTTCCAGGTGAAAAAAAAGAGACAAAGAAAAAAAAAATCAAACATGAAACAAATGAATGCTTTACTAGAAGATACCTAAAAGTTTTTAAATGCACAAAGATCTAGTCACCTTTATGTCATGTGCCTAAATGTTCTACCACAGATCATTGGCCACTAACTGAAAGGAGCAGAGTAGTAAAGGTGACAAAAATTCTTGAGTCATGCTTAATTCCCACTTCTCTTCTGCAAAACAGCCCCAGTGAAATAAAAAAGTAATTTCCTCAGGCATTGATCAATAACATTCAGGAAATAAAATCCTATCATCTCGTTGGTTCCATTACAGTAAGAAACTGATCCATAAATGAAAAAAACCGTAACACTCAGAAAAGAAAAATAATAGGAGAGTGTGTGGGGGGGTTGCCAGTGCAATTACCATTATTCTAAAATATATCAAAAGAAAAGCAAATACAGGAAGATAGGAATTGCCATACCAAACCAGATCCAAGATCCACTGTCCAAGAGAAAAAGCTTGACATGGAAAGCAAAAAAATGCTGCACTAGGAAAGTATGAGATGATCTTTCCAGTATCTCCATTCCTGGTTCTTTTTCTCAAATCATATCACTTGATTTGAACCCCGTCATATCTGGAAGTCATTTATGTTTTCCCTGCTAATGGGCATTATTTCGCACGTGTACCCCAACTGACCTTCACTTCTGCTTACAGTCCCCTGTTCCTTTTGACATTTAAGTCTCCATATTCAGCAAGAAATTAGAAATGCTTTTTTAGCTGTTAGTACTCACTAATAGTCATCTTGGAAATTTGTTGCCAACACTGCGAAACAGATGTCTCTGACAGCCTCTTAATTTAGGTGTGTTCTCAAGAAAAGCATGTTCCAACAGCTCTTTCCCTCTCCACAGTTCCTGCCTGCCCACATTAATGACATGAATGAGCACTCCTGTTAACATGGCTCCCCATTAGTGTTGCTTCTCATAAAAATGTTTGGGTTTTTCTTATTTTCTTTTTTAACACAGGATGTGTACAGCACATTTTTGCACAGAAAAGTGTGGACATTATCAGCTGCTTTCTGAGCTACCTAAATCTTACCTTGTATTTCTCCAGGGATGCCTGGTTGAGATCTTCAGCCTTGGATTTTTACTCTATTAACTGAATTGAAATGGACATGTAAATTTAATGGATAGCTCTGAAAGTCCTGATTCCTACTCTGTACTCACTCTTCCAAACTACTGCAGCATCTAGCCCTGAGTACTCTGTACTACAGCAGCACCTGCGTGGCATGTATAGCTGTACAGAAGTCTCACCTATGAAACACAGGCTTTCTTGTAGGATCAAGATGTAACTGTACTATGTGAAGGATATGGGCAGGGATTAGCCTGCCAGAGCAAATCCTCGTTACTGATTCCATCAGTTCGTGGTACGTGTATATAAAGCACTTTCTCTTAAGCACATGTATGTCCTGCTTCTCTCTGAGTCCCGTAAAAACAAGACACATAACAGTATTTTTTTTCTAAAATGCTTGTTTGTTCCCCATTACTGACGATAATTTCACAGTCTTTCAACGCTTTTTTGTCTCACAATAACTTAACACTATTTCAAAGTTTTATATTCCTCGCTTTCCGAAGAGGAAAAGAGACACTTTGTGTCTTATTTCCCAGAGTGACTTGCCCAGAATCGCGGAGGAAGGCTATGGCAGAGGAAGGAGTCAGGCTTCCATCAGTGTTCCCTGGTGAGCACGCAGGGAGCCAGGTGAGCCTTCTTTCCTCCAAGCTGGCGTTACGGTGCTCGGCAGTAACGGGTCTGATCCAAGAGAACCCCGTTAGATGAAAGGCTCACGTTACCTGGAAAGGTCTTAACGTCAGATTATGTTCCCAATTCCTTTCTCCTGGAAGCTAATGCATGTGGGTTTATATGCTGAACTCTTACTTAGCTATTTAGACTTCAGAAAGTAAATACAGACATACTGTTAGGCAAACATTCATTTAAAGCATTCTACTAAAGTAAAATCTAATTATTATAGATTAGTGAGCGTATGGATCGATCTTAGAGGAGATCTCTACTTTGATACATATCTATGTGTTCCTACTTCTATTTCCATTCTTAATATTTGTACGTGCATATGAGATGGGAAAGGGAACTGCTTTACTACAACTTAACTTTTTTTGCTGAATTCATAGAGAATGGCTTCTCAGGCAATCAGACTCATACTCTTGCTTCTCTTGAAGCTGTACCAAAGAGGAAAAGCACAGGAGCAAAATTATTTATTTTAGATACAGCCTTGTGCATGTGTCTTTGAGACAACTGATCTAATAAACGGTGTGATCTGGCACCCATTTAAGTCAGTACAATTTTCTCAGCACTGACAGCACTTCTGTATTGCTCCAAATAAACTATATATACTAAACCACTCAGGTACCTAGCACTATAACTGCTCTGTCTTTGCAGTCTGCCCAGGCGAATCTGTCCTGCCTCTCAGCCAGGCTAATTAATTCTGATGAGACTGCTGGAATAACATCGCTACGCTGCGTCTGATTCATGGCTCCAAGCTCACTGGTTCAGCAGTAGCTGAGGAGCTCCTGCGCTGCGCCCCACTGTGGGACACCTTCAGATACCTGCATTTCAGTGAACATACGTTGTACACAGACTCTTCAGAACATTCAAGCTTTTGGCAGTTTTACCCTAGTTATATGGGAGATAAAAAGAAACTGCATACCAATGTGTGAGTCATCACTTCCATTTTCCTCTCGAAGAGATAATTTCAGGTACATCCAGGAGGCCGTGAAAGGTTTGGCACCTAATACCATGTTCTCCTTGTCCAAGGCAACAAAGATTAAATAAGACTCTGCTTTATTTATGCAGAAAAAGCACAGTCTATTTGCTTTAGTAATACGTTCTTGTTAGTTTTTTAATTTGGGGGTAAATGCTAGTGAAATTTAGTGCTCATAAAAATGAGAGATTAATCCTGACCAGAGCAAGGTTTGGTGCAAGCAGACCCTGTGTAAACTCCCACACATGTCTCTGTCAATGCACCTCAGTCAGGAGTGGCAGTGAAACGTGGCTGCTGTCCCAGTACTGGACCTCTTCTGAGGGGATGGTGCCAAATCTGCTGAAAAGCTCAATGGTTTGCTTGATTGCAAATAGGTTTCAAGCCCACCAGAACAGCACATTTAATTACACTTCCCTGTTGCTTATTTCTGACACTGTAACAGGTACTTGTGTGTCCTCCAACTCTGCTCGTGTAATTGGCCCTATCCAAAAATAAACCATGAGGTAGCAGAAGTTGTATCTGTGATGATGGTTTTCAGGATTTTTGTTTTTTATTACATGCCAATTTTTAATCTACTGGACTGAATCTTGATATAACAAAAACCACTTCTAAGAGAAAATTCATGTTGCCTCTTGCTTTGATCTTTTACATGCACAAAAAAAATCCCAAGAAAAAACTGTTGCAGAGGAAGAGAGCATTGAAAAAGAAACAGGTGTAAGACTCTGAAAAACAGTATAACCAGGTCAGTAGGAATTTCCCACTTGCTGTTCAAATTGCGTGCCTGTTTGCCAAGGAATCAAGACTAACCACATACAGTTTCCCCACTATATACTGCTGGCAGGGATCTTATCGCTGAACCAAATTAGCAGGAAAGTATCTTCTTAGATTGCCGTTGGCTGGGGACAAACTTAACAGTGGGCTCCAGGTAAAACTTAAACCAGATTATTATTTGTACCTTTTTTTGCTTAAAGAAGCAGAATTGGAAAGTTAATACTGAGTCCACCACAAACGTATCCTGTGCTGTTCTCCACTTGCAGGGCAGCAGAATCCAAGAACTGAATTGTTTCAAGGCAGAGTAGTGTGCCAAGTGCACATTTTTATGTAGATGACCTCTGTTTTCCCCATGTTTTTGGGGAGAAGAGAGAGCTTATTACAGGAGGGAAACTTTCTGCGCAGAGGCAGTATTTGTGAGCGTCAGTATCTCTGGTACTGAAGGGCAAAAAAAAATATATTGAATGTAATCTATTCATACTTGCTTCTTTTATTTAAGACCCAACTTACTGCACAGCAAAATCATTGGAAATAATCCCACTAATTTCAGTTGATACAGGACAGAGTCCTGGCTCAGAAGAATGGTGTGATCATATTGACGTCACCGGCCACTTTTAAGCAACATTGCAAAAGCAGTTTGTCCATGGAACTGCTTTCCCCATGCTCATAATGTGCTTTGTGGAGGAAAAACCCACACTGGGAAAACTGAGGGAAGGCTGTAACTCAGGGAATTGCTTACACATTATCCTATTGGGTCAAAAATTTTGTTTTGCAAGAGAATGTGAAATGCATTGGGCTTAAAAAACTCTTGGCTTATATAACTGATGCCAAAGGGCAGTCTATTCATTAGCCAAGACATAAAAGTAAAAAGGCTGCTCCAAGGCCTTGAGGCAGCACAGTTTCTTGAGCTGCGCTTCGTAACAGCTGCCCTCCAAAGTCTGGTTAACGTCATCAGAAATGCTCTTTAAGTGAGGACTAAGACGACACACTTTCTATCACAGCATCCCCTCTTTGGACAGAAAAAGACATCCTCAGTTTGCAGAGCTCTCCTTTCCAGTGCTGAACTCCGACACACTGGGCTCGTCCTTTTCCTCAAAGTAATCACGGCAGGAAAATTCGCTCTTTTCTTCTCTAATAATACCTTCTGCTCTCCTTAGTCCTTGATAAACAATGGATGCTCAGATATTTGTTATAACAAATGCTGGCCCTGAATAGCTCAGTCTTCTATGAGGAAGCTGCCTTGATCATTCGAGGATCAGGGTGCAGCCTTAGAGAATATTCAGTGTACTTCAGTTTTAGAGGACAACAAGTAGGGAACCAGTACGAGGGATCAAAGGGAGTGAACGTTTTCCTTCCTATCACAGGATTTTATTAATTTGCCATAGAAATGATTAGCACACACCACATTTTTTTTCCCCTTAAATGCTGCTAGAAAATTATATAATTGGCTAAAAATCTTCATTGCTAAATCTGGTGTGCCCTTTCCCAGTTCAGAAGTCCAGCAGACCAGCTGGACACCTGCATTTATTTCTTGCATATAGCCCACTTCCCTGAGGTGGAAGCATATCCCACTCTAGCTTCTGGGCTGGTTTACTCGTGCTACCTCCTAACATGCCTTTACATGTGATCTCTGCCTGTGACCCACTTCAGAGGAGCCATCGGCACACAGCTGTAGCTGTTCAGAGCAGTTACCATCACACGGTCACTCGTTTGTGTTTGTGATGTCTCTCAGCCAAGAGTGTCAGGTTGCAGGGGAGAGTACTGGCTGGGATGTCTACTGTAGATCAAGCTCTTGCCAAGGAAACCTGAATAAACCTTATAAATATATTCTCCCCTTCCTATTTATCTTAGATTTTTGAAGTTATAACTATTTAATTTCTCAAACTTGATTTATTGAAGTATTTACCTTGGATGCTGTTGTATTTGATGGTTTTGAGCAAAGAAACAACTAATTCATAATGACAGTTGGATAAAAAAATCGCAGCACCAGGAATTAAACTAAACAAACTCTTGATTTATTTATATTTTTAGCTACAAGCAAAAGCTTGAAGTTAAGTAATAGAGTGCTAGATGCAATTTAAAAAAAATGTAATGCAGAAAGGAACCAAAGCAAAAGAAAATTCCATAAATATAAGGAAAGACATACCCACCTGCTCCATCGAAACACTCTGGAAGAGAAAAGGGAGGAGAGATTGAAATGGCTGTTGAATAGCATTCATTTGATGACTCCTGAGCATTTCTTTATGAAAAGAGCATGCGTGTATGGGGCCATCTCAGTTCAAGCTGCCTCGCTCCTTCCCCAACAGCGCCTCCTGCTAGAAGCGTCCTGTCACGCAGCTAGCACCACTGCTGGCTTCACGCCTGCTCCGGTTTGGTTTAATGAACGTCCTCATGACGAAGAGGAGCCTACAGGAAGCCTACGGAGTGTATGCACCAAAGGAGATATTTACAAGTACACAGAACCTGGCCAATGGGCCCCGATATCTACATTCTACATTCATCTTGTCCGTTTTGTAGATATCTACAATCTACATCCATTTTGTCCATTTGTATGTACGGCAAGCAGTTTAACTTGCAGAGCGCTGCTATTGCCCTAACAGTGAAACAGCCTTTTCCCATATGAATAGGGCTGAGACCACCGTTCCACACACGTCGTCAGTCCCTAATTGTGCCTGTTGCCTGTGTTAGACTAGCACTGTGGCCTGGGCTTCAAGGTCTTTACAACTCAGAATGGCTAAGACCAAAAAATTACTGTAGCCAAAACTTAACCACCTGTTTGTACTGTAGCCTGTCATGGGTTGTGGTGTTGTCTGGATACACGCATCTATTGGGACAAGGAACCTTTTCCTCCTTGATTGGGCATAGGTGAGAAAAAAGGTGGAGTAACTGGTATCTGAACTCTCTCATTTGTTAAAAACAAAAAGAGAGAGAGCTCTCTCAGAAAACAACAGCAATTACACAGCCCATTATATAGCTTTGAGAGATTAGAAAACGAGATGCAGTGCTTGTTAATACATTTCTGTGCAACAGTGCAGCGTTCATGACTTCAAGAAGTACTGACTTAGGAATTCAAAATTAGCAAGCTTGAAACTGTGACTCTCACAAAACACTGTCAGAAACCTGTTCTTGCAAGATGGAAATGTCAAGAACAAGTTATCTGGTTTGTGGCTGGTTTTTTCCTATCTTCAGACAAATTTTAAAAATAAAAATTCAGTTGACCAGATGACAAGAGGATTCACTTAGGATGCAGAAGATGCAGATGTAGCTCACAGACTAGAAATGGGCCTTGAGTGAAAATATACATGAGCATCCTATCTGTAGGTCAATGAACTCAGCTAAGCTGCTTTTCTCTCACCTCTATATATTTAACTCAACTCTAAATCCTGCACAGATCATCATAAACTAATAATTTTTAGCAATAACATTTCAAGTTTTTGTCCAAAAATTCAGTTGACACTCGGCCTGTGGCATTGACTTTACAAGAGTCAATGGTTTTCCTATCATCTAAACATATAAGACCTAAAATATCATCAGGCTTCAGAAACAATAAAGCAGAGCCCGTGGAATCATGCACCATGATACAACAGCTCAGCTGTTGAGGTGCCATGCAGATATCTTCTACCTTACCAACCTGGTATGAGATGTTCATGAACCAATATGTCCCAGGCTCCAACAAATGCCACGCTATGACAAGTAATCAACCTCCACAGCGTCTATTAGGTGGGATAGGCACCTTACGCAGCCAGCAACACCAAAGCAGAGTCCAAGACCATGAGCAAAGAAGATGCGACCAGTGGTGTTAAGGTAAGGAGCTCTGCCTAGACTTGCTGTGCTGTAGGTCTACCTGCACCTGGTCATGCTCTTGGCTGAGCCTGACTCACCACCGTGACTCCTTGGCTTCAGACCTGCTTCATCGCTTTGCACTTGCCTGGTGAGCAGTGGACTGCTCTCTGCTGCTGGTTACTGTCACCAGACCTGGAATAATTTATTAATGCCATTTAAGAAATTGAATTCCTGTTCTGTGAGAATTTTATTTATGCTAAATCAATACATGAAGTCAGAATTTCATTTTATTGCTGAATAGAAATTATATTAAGAAAACAGCATAGGAAAAGGAAACACTTAATGATACTGAACGGTTCTAGTCTTGAAGTGGTTTCACTGACATAATGCTATATTAAAAATAATATATTTAAATATTTCAGAAAAGAGCAGGAGTAAAAGGAAGTACAGTGCTAAACTTAGAACAAGATATTGTTTTTCTCAAAATGACATATTAACATTAGTAAAATAGGGTGAAAATGATTCATTATTTTTCTTTAAAAAAAAAAAATAATCAAAATTGACACTCCATCTTCCAGTGGTAACTTTCTATTGTCTCTTTTTTTATCATTTTTCTCTGGAATTGAAGAACACGCACATTGCCTTCTATTGCAACATCAGGAGAGCTGACATATAATTTTTAGTAGCCACTAATGCCAACACTGATTTAGTCTGTGACAACATGAGCGCTCTGTATGCATGCAGTCTTCTCTACCTCAGCTGTAGTTCATTTTTTGCAAATTCATTTTTGAAAAATCACTCTTCTGTAGCCCATCAGCCCCATAATCCAATAGTGTCTCAGTGCTGCATTGCCCCACAAAAAAAGTTAGTACAGGCCCACCACGTCATCCCCGTTTCTCCTATTTTCCTTTTTTTAAGCCGAGCAGCTGCCAAGTCACAACTCATCAATTTCTGGTTGGGAATGTGATCTCACACTTAAGGCCGTGAATGATGTGCGCACCGAAACTATCAAGGCAACGTACGTAGATTTTGGCTAAAGCGCACACACACTCTCTGAACTAGTGCTTGGTCTTGGCTAGAGGCAATCTCTGCCATGCTGCATAAGCAAATGCCATCTTCGGTCCCTCAGATGGCTGCAGGTGACTGAAGCGGAGCGTGCGGGAAGCCTTCAGGAGCGCTGGGACCAGGGCGGAAGGCGTTGGAAGAGTCCCAGCGCAGCCTGGCGGGTGAGCGCTGACAATACACCGCTCCGCCCCGCGGGCTCCGTGGAGCATACCGCCGTGTGCGAGTGAGCTCTGGGCCCCGGCTAACTGCCAGGCGAGGTCAGGCTCTCACCAGGCTTCATCTCCAAAACCAAAAATTTGACACGGAACGCTAAAACTGGTCCAAAGTAAACCTCCTGTTTATTTTTTCCCCTGTACGTTAGACAGGCACACTTACGACGACGTTAGTACTGCCAGCCACGGTGGTGTGCAGCTGTGGGATTTGAGAGACAACCCAGCTGTAAATAGCTATGTGCCTATTCCTCTGAAAAACGTTTATTATGTTAATTTCAAAAACTCAGTAACATTATGCATTGCTGATGCTGACTATCCTGAGTCTGAGGACATGACTAATAAAACCCTGTTTTTCCCTAGGGTTAAAACAATGAGACTAATATTTTACAATAACTTGTACTACCCTTTCTAAATTATTTTTTCTTTTTTGTCCCTAGAAAGGAGATCTTTTGTACTTAGTAATTTTGTGAGCATCATCTTCCTTTCATTTGCATTGAAAAGAAAGATTGACTTACAAAGCTTTTGTATAAAACTTTATTTCTGTGTTGTCGTACCTTTAAAATTATTGGATTCTGTTGTTCTTCAGAAGACTTACGCTTTTTCTGAAGTAGAGCTGAGGCATATAGAAATGTGCTGTACTCTGTAACTGAAACTTTACTTTCCTTCTATTTTGGTTTTCCCTAGTCTAAAACACAGCACGCTGGTTCTTGGCAAATGGTTGCTCTATGTATGGAAAATAGCTGTGGTACAGCTGTGTGGAGCCCTCGGGGAACTTCTGATACTCTTTTAAGAGGCAATCTGGAGAATGTACAGTGTCAAAAAAATTGGGCCTTTACAAAAGCAAGATGCCTGTCGAAGAGATAAGCATTGCTACTGGAGAGTTTGTCTGAGGAATGTTAAATAAGGGATATCATTTCCAGCTTAATGAGACACCTGTCTTGAGCCACTGTTCTTTCTTACTCTCTTTGCCGTCTCACACAAACAAATGGCTGGTGACGTCAGAATTTTACTTCCCTCTGCGGCTCCTAGCCTCCACACAGCCATGTGTCACAGACTCGCTATCTGGCCCTGCTTCTGCCTCTCGTACATGACTTCACTTCGGTTTCCAGTTCTGCAGCAAAGCTCGAAGCCCACTGCTTGCTCCGCTCCTCCGGCAAACCCCCCGCAGGGCACAATGTCCCGGCGGCCGGCGGAAGTGGCGAGAGGTGGTGCAGAGGCAGGTGGGGACCCTCCCGGCCTGGTCCAGCCCCTCGGGCTCCTGCGTGTGGCCGCCAGCTCCTTCCCAGTGGATCAGTTTGGAGCAGGGGGAACAAAGTGCCCCCTTCCCCAGGGGGGAGCGAACTCACTGCCGCTGTGGGCTCTGACCGCGCCACGCGCTCAGAGGCGGACAGTCGCTGGTGAGTCCATGGACGCTGGCTGCACGTATGGGTGGGAAAAGGAGCAGGCACAAGCATAGCCCACGAGAGCCCAAACGCAGCTGGGGTGCGGGAAAGCGGCAGGGCTTCTATCATCTCCATGAACGGCATCCCTGACCGCCACGGCTCTGTGCGCTGGGCTTTTTTTGTGTTGTGCGGCATTTATCTTGAGAATCACGATGTGACTGATATTCATAATGCAGAGTCTCTGAAAAAGGCTTTAACATAACTACCTTGTTCATTACAGAGCACAAGAAACATATAAAAATCTAAACAAAAGCGAACACACAGTTCACCGCCCGCCACTGCAGTTACCTGACCAAGCAGATTCTCGTGCAGACTCTGGGGTCCTTCCTCTCCCCCGTCTTCCCGCTCTGGACTCCGCTAACACAGCACTGCCACTTTGCCATACCCACTTCTCTGTCAGCTTGTACCCAGCAAACTGCAGGAGAAATCCGGTCCCCTGGGCCACACAAACCCTTTACCACCCTCGCTTGTTGCTCAGAGTCCTCTCCCAGCTGATCTGCTGCTTAGTTGTTTTCATCCTGGACTTCAGGTCATCAAACACTTTCGAACAACACCTCCCTCTTACCTTGAGGCAGTGGTTAGCAGTCTTTGAGCAGCTTAGCTCTACTTGAGAAAATAAACGTTTTGCATCTTACTTTGCGTGTTTATTTCTCAGCTTTTAGGCTGTGCCAAGACTCCAGCTACAACGTTGTTCTTGCCCTAACAAAGCCAGAGCAGTTTCCTAGCAGGTCTTACTGGCTTGGGCTTCAGGCCCCACCTGCAATGTGCTTCACTGTGGTCCTGGGAGACATAAAATTAAGCCTACAAGTGAATAAGCCAAGTGACTATGGAGCATCCAGCATAACGACCTTCTGCTACAAGCTCTGAGTCACCACCTCACGGATTTTTGAAATTCAAATAACAATAGTGAAGGCAAAAAACCATCTCTGGTACATAAATGTAGAGTTCCTAGAAGCAATCAGAACTTCTAAGCTGTGTTAAGACAGGCTCCCTCAATTGTTACACTGGGATTTAATGAGATTTAATTGCACAAAGTGTTATTTAATTTGAAAATAATTAAAAGCCAAGAGCTCAGTTCATCCCCTTGTGACTACAAGGAACTTTACTCCAAGAGTGGTTTACACTAGGCACAGGAGGGCAGTTTTAATGTAAAGCTCCATTTCTCTGATTGGGCTAATGAAGACATGCATGAGGCAAAATTTAACATAGTTCAGGACTTTTCTTTCAAAATACATGCACAAATCAAGTGCTAACCTGGCCCGCATTTTTTTTTTTTAATACACTGTCAAAAGAACATTGAAATCATTCTATCAAACAATTTAAGCAAAACACAATCCTCCAGCCCAGGTGCAGCAGGAGCTTAAAAAGCTGCAAAACCATTTTTCAAGGAATTGAAGTGTATGAGTGCCCTCAGATTTACACACAATGAAAATTTGGGCCTAGTTTTTGATTTGGGAAACATTGTCAGTTATTCCTAAAAGCGTGACTAGTCTCTGTCCCCACACTTTTAAAATAGGTAGCTGCACTGACCTCTTTATGTTACTACCTGGACTAGCTAGAGAGGCTTTACAGTGGCCAAATCTCTGAAGAAGAAAAAGAAATTAATTGTTCTCTCTCATCCCACGAGCACCAGTGAGTCGATCTGCATCCAAGGCTCGTTATCCTTTTGACCTTCAGAGATATGCTAAATTTGTAATTTTGACATGTTCCTCTAAAAATTGCCAACAGGCTTTGGGCCTACAAATTTTTTAGATTATCTTTGCGTTTAGTCTCAAGAGCTTTTTCTCCACAGGTGACTCCCTCCGCTTTGTTGGTTTATCACCTAGCAGACCTTCTGTGAAAAGGCAGTTCAGCGGACAGCCAAGGGGAATCCCACCGTGGCTGTTCGCTGCCACTTCTTCAAGCCGGATTGCCAGGAAGCACTTGTCTGAGCTGATAATTGTGCATGACATATTTGATCTAGAGTAACAGCAAAATTAAATTAATGTTTTAACCAAGTGTGACTGTACATGTTGTTTACATGGCTCTCTCAGTATTTTCCATTACGGTTTGTACAGGTAGATCAGGAATATGCAGTGATAAACCAGGAGCACTGAATCTGTTGAGTGACTGTTCCTTTAATGACTTCAAGCAAAAGAAAAATGAAGTTTCCTTCCTCTGTAATGAGAGAATCATGACACTTACCTGGGTTCACCTGCAGTTTTATAAGAATTAAATTATGTGTTTTCCTACTGAAATTTGTAAACTTTATCCATGTATGGGATAGCACAAGTTTTTGTGCATTTAGAAGAAAATGATCAGTTTGCAGAGTCCAACAGAAGAAAATATTTTCCACCTTGTCAACTATTAATTATCTTTTTTATTTGTTCTAAAAACAGTAGGCTAAAATCCAGCGAGAAATAGTAAAAACATCACAACTGTAACATACAAAATCTCATAATGAAAAAAAAATTCTGTACCAATTAAAATCTACAAGGTTGGAGGAAAAGCATCTAAGTATTTTCCAATTCTGAAAACAGGTCAGATGCATTCATGGAAGCAGTCCCTTTAAATAATAGTAAGCATAAGAAATAGCTGTGCAAGCATGCAGTATTTTAAGCTTTAAGAGTAAACAGAACGTGTCTTCTATCAGAATCGTTGCAATCATTCAAATGCCATTCTCCAAACTCTTCTTTGAGTATAACACTGAAATCTCAGATTAATATACGTGGAGCAACAAGGACACCTTGAGGCAAGTTAGAAAAATGCAAAAATTTCTATTCCACATGGATACGGGAGGACTTACAGATTCTCCACAAGCCTGAATTCCTTGGAATCGCCACATGATGTAAATAAGCTCTTAAACCTGTTTGGCAAAGTCCCACAAGTTCCACAGAGTATTACTAAAGCAGTGCTTGGTCAGCACTCCTGAAATGCTAGAATATATGCTTACCAATTAGGTTAATTTACTTGCTAATAGTTTTGAAGACAGACCTGTTTATGCAACACACTAATCTTGTTCTGAGTTGCTTTTCTCCTTGTTACAGAAGTAAAAAAAATTCCTTCCCACTGCTCAGCATAGTATTACACTGTACATATTTTTAAAAGAAAAAGTATTAAAATAGTGAAAAGCTTTTAGAAGAAGTATTAAATGCAAATCTACACAAAAATTAAACTTTCACAGTTCGTTGTCACTCTCTAAAAGTTTCAAGTATTCTTTTAAATTTGTACCTTTGAAAAACTGATACAACAGTAAACATTTTCCAAAACAAAGTGGGAAGTGGAAGAAATCTTATACTTCTTGTTTGGTCTAAGATTTTTTTTTGCACATGAAAAAGCACTTTTTTTTTTAATATCGCCTCTAAGTTAGAACTGGAGTTGTGGGGCCATTTGTAGAGCTTTCTGTTGCCTTAGTGCTATCTGCAGCCTTAGAATCATCACATACTTCAGAAACCTCATTTTCCTGTGGCGTTGATGGAGTAAGATCAATAGTGATCAGATCAGTTTCCTGATCTGTTTTTTCTACTTCACTGCAAAATTCAACTTTATCTTCCTGCTGGCTGTTCTTCTTTATTTGTCCATTCTGTGCAGGGTAGGTACTGGCAATGGTGTCATACAGAAATTGGTAATGTTCCTTAAATATAAAGAGAAGAAGTTAGTACAAATGGAATGCTCAGAGCCCAAGAATAAACCTATTCTTTCTCTGTGTTCTTAAATTTCAGAAATCTAACATGTAGTTCAACATGCAAGACTGCATATGAAGCAGCTTCCACAGTTTTTGGCATACAAGTCTTGCTTCTATGGTCTATTCTGATTTCATGTGTACGTAATGTCTCTGTAAGCTGCCTGCATCAGACGTTCCGAGTCACTCGGTACCCTCTTCGTTCACAAAGTCCCCAAAATAGGTTTTTTAGAGTACTTAAGTTGTAAACAAGATGTATTGTAATGAGTCTAGGAAACTCATCTAATAACCTGCTCCATATCAATGACACCTAGATCTGGTTTGTTAGTAACTGCACAGTGTATACCACAAAGACACAATTCCTCTGGAGTGATTTAAACATAACAAGCTGATGGCTGCTAGTCTGTGAAATGGAGTTAGCCTCCTAACTCTGCAGAAGGTAAGGGACGCTGTGCACATACATCCCTGAAGCAACTGCAGAAACATCGATTTATGCTATTTGTAATTTTACAATATGCACCCTTCCACAACAGTGTTATGGAATTGCAGCTGTGGACATCTCACAGACTCCTTCATTCTTATCAGTAACGGCCAATTCCCAGATAGTGGTGAGTGGCTCTGAATGTCCTGATTAGAATTAGCATTCCCTATGCAGAAATGATGCATAAGGTTACGAGGATATTAGTGACCATGATAAGTAATCTCATATTTGTTTCTGGTAATTCATAAGATTTACTTACAAAGGTGGAGACCACTCCCAGCCTGGTGCGACGAAGAGCTTTTACTACTTGGAAAACATCTATTACTTCTTCTATTTCTGCACATTCCAAGAGGGTCATTAAAGCACAAAATACACCAGTCTGCTGTGATCCATCACTAGAAGGTGATGTAAAATGTACATGTAAATTTAAGATGTAAAATCAGCAAGTCCTCTGACTAAATGTTAGATCTATTCCAAAGTCTACATAGTGAATTACATTCCCAAAACATTTTCACTCGACTGAAATTGTTACAATTAAGAATATCTGTAGGACACACACAAGACATAGTTTATCTAGAGGCTACCTGGATCTTATGTGGCCACTTAAGGGGTAAGAGAGAAATCAGAAGCTTCAGACTTAGTCTCAACAATTGTTAGCAGGATTATCCTGTTTTAGACAGTACGCGAGGCTGTTCCTGGAAATGGCCCCAAAAAAGAGGGAGCGAGAGGTGAACCTAAAAGCTCTGCTGGATCCTCATTATTAGTATGCTACAAGAGCACTCTGACCTATCATTTCTTCTCAGGATATGTGTACTAGGCAAGAGCAGCTAGCTCTGACCACCTACTCCATGCCCACGCTTGCCAAAGAGAAGTGTGCTCACTTTTCAGCACTACAAAACGTCAAGCTTGAGCAATTCAGGGAATCTTCTCAGGAGACCTGAATCTCCAGACACATGGAAAGCCTTGTGGGAAAAGGTAGGCATCCCAAAACTGTGGTTGCTATGTATATCCAGAACTTAGGTTAAGGTATGTGCTGAATTCAGACCTACCGGCAGTGGACAACGAGCGGGACATTGCGGCTACTCCTGTGGTCCTCAGTGACTGGTCTGGCTGGGACTTTTTGTTTAAGGTTAAGAATCATGCTGACTAAATCTTTGGGCTTTTCCGGAACATCCAAGCCACTCCACTTGTGATACTGATACTGATACACCTTCTGTGTTTCTTTCGTCTGAAAAACAGCAGCGGAGTAGTTGTCAATGTTCAGGTTAAAATAAAGATTTACGTAGTACACATATTGCAGATGATTTACAAAAGAAAAATTATATTCCTCAGGAATTGCATGGTGATGTGAGTTCCACCTCGTGAATATGAAGTAGGTAGACATCCAAGCTTTGCTCAAAGTACAAAAGACAGCTGACCTCCTGAGACTCCACTATTGCCTCCTCAGTGATTCAATAAATGGGAAATTTGAGCTAATTTATAGTATTTATCATGATTGGCTGCTGGTCTGGATGAGAAAAATATTTCCATTTCTTAGAGCAGCGGGAACTGTCCTTTCTCTTTCTTTAGGCTAAGCTTCTAACAGGGAAACAAATTTAAAACTTCCTTTTGGAATTTGCAAAGAAATTTTTACCTTCAGATTTGTAACATCAAATGCACGTATGGTATAGCTAGGACATAAGTTGACATCTGTCATTTGAACTTCTATGCCATCATATGTTTGTTTTCCTTCTCCCCAGTACTGTGCACAGAGTTCCTAAAATGGATAAAAGTACAAGTCAGTGCTTACCATTCAAACCTCCTTTTATCTTATCTTCCACATGCACTTTTGACTTTAAAGTAGGAGGAGTGTCACTGTATTTTAAAATACAGCATTATACACTCTTCCCCTCAAAAATTCATTAGAAAATAAATTAAGAAGGTAAATAACAGAACAAATTGTACTGGAGATCCAAATTCCTCATCCTATGAAACACGCTTAACTGGAGGAAGGGAAGGAGAAAGTGCAGTGCAGTGTTTTCTTTGCATATAGAGGACCCTTATTATGCCAGTGTGAAGATGATGCCCTCACTTGATCTCCTTCTTTCAGCTCTGTCAGCATAACAATGACTTTGACTTTTCTTTGGAAGACCATTTGCCAGAAGTCAGAGATAGTTTCCTGCAGTGGTCCCTGTGTTGCAATCATGGCTTTCGGACCCCAGTAACCCTATAAAAGAAAGTTTTAATATTTTTTTCTTAAATTCATTTGAAATGTGATTGTCAAGCAATAGAACTCATTGTCATTCAAAGAATACCCAGTGAAATAAACTAATGAACCCTTTTGTTTATAGGGAAAATATGCCTATCGCAGTAAGCAATGGTCTTACAGGAATTCTGTGAGACAAATGACATTAAACTCAATCCTCCTAACGACAGTATCACTTCCAGATTGACGACAAGGTATACTCATGCTGCAGTAGGTGAGACCTCACCCTGCCCTTTCCTGCAAAGCGTATTTTTAAGGGCTAAAACATTTCATTCTACACAGCTGATTAATTTGACCACTAAGAAATTGAATTTATACCACACAAAGTTGTTGCACCAGTCAGTTCACACCAAGCTACCCGAAAGTAAAAATACATTTACTCTGAACAGATATCCTAAATGTGCAGCATTTTAAAGGATTCAGATAAATTGAATTTAGCTAGTAATTCCATTAAAATCAGTTATTTCATTAGTGACCAATTACTGCTCTCCTTCTTTCGGAGGTATATACGATACCAAAAAACTGATGGCCCTGATTTTCACTAGTAGAGTTTTCTATATATGTGAAGAACTGTACTCACATTTCACTAACAGGGAAAATATTAATATGGATCAACTTGTACATAGGCAGATGCCCACAAATAGAAATACACGTTATCATGAGGCCAGGCTGAAAGCTAGTGGTTTTAAACATAATGCACACACAAAAAAAGTGTTTCTATCTTTAGTCTCACTATTTGAGATTACACAATCTAAGACCATGTAAGGGAAAAAGATTCATCTTATTACTGCAGCAAAATGTAGAAGATTTTGATGATTAAAACTATAAATGGATTTGCCAATCAACTGTCAGATCTTTCTCCCTTATTCAGGTAAATCCTATTCTACTTGTGAAGCTGGTTTTGGCCTTGACTCTGTGTAAGCACTACTCAACAATAACAAAACCATCTCTGAATTATCAACGCTGTTTTAAGCACAAATCCAAGCCATAGCCCCATACTAGCTACTATGAAGAAAATTAAGTCTATCCCAGCCAAAACTAGCATAGAAGCCAGTAAGAGAATGAGAGCTCAAGCTAGAATATGGTTTTAGCTGAAAGCCTGTGAAATACTTATAGTGGATCCTCTAAATACATACAGTTATGAAGGAAGCATTGATGTATTTGCTTGATTCCTCACAGTCGCTGTCCTCATCTGAGGAATCATCTGAATCATGTTCACCCTCCTTACTGCATTCGTCTTCGTGCCTGATGGGCACTCGGTTAAAGTCATCTGCATGAGACAAAGTGTCACCATCGCCCCACACTGCTGCTCAGGTACAGCATTAGAGGGGGGCTGTCCCTGCATGTGCAGGGGGGAAAACAGATAGAAGAAAGCCAGTCCTTTCACAACAGACTGCAGAACAAAGGCCACTTTATTTTAATAAACCTAAACACTCCCAATAATCCACATTTTTAAAAACTCCTCTCTTCTTTTTCAAAACACTATGAGAAGTTTCTAATTTTACAGTGTTGATAAAATTAATGAATCAAATATATCTCAGTAAGATAATTTATGGTCCTCTTTTTTTTCAAAATTTAGTAGATTTTCTTAGAGAAAATAACAGAAAAAAATAAGAGGAGGTTCGTGGAACATACTTACATGGAATTATGTTGGCATTCCTATTTTTGCTTTTATTTTCCTCACGATTCCCAGTGTTCTGTGTCCGCCACCCCTTATAGGAAGGTAATCTCTAAAGAAAGAGGATGTTTGGTATTATGCCTGATTAAAATCCTGGGATCATTATCCCCTCTGGACACCCACATCCAGTCTTCATCTCCCCGTGCCTCACTTCTTACTCTAATTCTTTAAACTCTGCTTATATCTGGACTATAGTTTAAAAATGCCCGCTATACCATGTACAATAGCACAGGAAATCATGCACAGAGACGCAAGTAATTGTGCTATGCTCCCCATCTTTGTTAAAAATGTTAACATCAAAAGCAGGAATAAAATTTCATTAATTTGCAGCTTTTTTCAAGAAGGTAAAGAAACTGTTTCTGTGCCAGGGAAATAAAATAGCACAGAAGTGATCTATTCTGTATGGTGTCTCTATCTCATAACTATTGTGCAAAGCACTTCCTAATGTGAGAGGTAAGGGTACTAGAATGCAATGCTTATTTACCTGAAACTCTACCTCCAGCAGAGAAGGATCAGTCGGAGGATCTTTTCTTTTCAGAGCGTTAAGATGGGAGTGCAGTTCTGAGAGACTGACCTCTGTTTCTCCATACTGATTGTATTCCACTAGCGCTTGATGGATAAAGATGTACTGTGACTGGTGTTTCCCATTTGAAGGGTTTAAAAATGAAGTTATTCAAGAGTGGAAAAAAAAAAATCGTATCACTTTTTAAAACCATTATAAGAAACTATCACTCCCATGATGTTATTAGTGTTAATAATCTTAGGGATTAACATTATATAGACATTAAGTACAAGTATTAAAAATCAGAGTGGCTTCCAAATTAGACATTTTGGAGCACATTTAGTGTGTTGCATGAAAAGTATTCTGCAAATAAATGTAATGTCATTCAAGAAATATGCAATTGAGATTTGAAAGATCTGCAAAACACTTAAACATGTTAAAAACATGCATTGCATCAGTCTGTAACTTTTGTCGTACTCTCAACTCAACTGAAAATCCCACCTAGACAGACAGCTTTTAGAATTTGAAAATTAAGTTTGACTATGCAAGCTCAGTTTTGCATTTGTGAATTGTATGCAAAAAGCTGATTATCAAATATAAAATGTTCTTCTTGGCTTCTTTTTTTAAAGCCTAAACTTAAAAATTTGAAGTTTGAAGTTCTTGAAATTTTTGAAGCTCAATGGTTTTCAGAGCTATATGTTCTATCAATAGCTTCAGCTGAACTGTAGCAGTACCCAAAACTGAGCAGGCACTTCTGAGAAATACTGATGAAGCCCTAGCAAAGGAGAGTTCTAAGTGACAGGAGGTTTAACAAGATACCTCTACTTGAACCATGAGGCATCGCTGCCGACGCAGCTTCACAACATAGCCGTAAACATCCACTCTGCCTTCTGCATCCAGCCCCTCCAGCATGGCATCAATTCCTATATATGTCCCGGTCCGCCCAACACCAGCACTGCAAAGTACAAAGGGATTCGGTTATCTAGAGGAAATGGCATCTCTCAGTCCCACTCTGAGAGGGGAGCAATCAGTGAGAGAGCAAAAGTCTAACAGTGGGATATGAAGCAACTGAAAACAGTTCTTGTTGTAAATTAATTAGCAACGCAAACAATGACGAGTTTGTATTTTAAATATCTTTAATGAAAGTAAGGCCAATATCGCCAAACATGGTTCTTATAGCCAGAGTAGCTCGACATTTATCTGGCTGCTCTCCAAAAGTCCAAGAGTCTATGTATCCCCAGATTTTTATCGACCTCAATGTCCTTCAGAAAACAGGCCTTTTATGCACCTCTTGTGCCTAACTCTTAAGTAATCAAGTCACAAAATTGGGGATCAGCCAAATACCTTTGCCAGCTCCCTTTTCTGAATAGCTTCACTTCATATTCATTTAACATTAACATAATTTTAAAAAAATAATATATATTTACCTGCAATGAACCACTATTGGACCACTAAAAAAGTTGCTGAGAGCATTAACTCTGCGTCGGAGTTTGAGAAGGAGATGCGGATCCTCAGGGACTCCATGGTCTGGCCAGCTTGTGAACTGAATATGAGTGACATCTCTTCCAGGTGTCCTTTCTCTTCCCTAGACAAAGTGAAGTGTGGGGGGAGTTTAATATATATATACACACACCCACAAAGCCAAAATGAAATGCAGATGTACAAAGCAGAAGAAAAGTAAGGGCAACAGTCATCGAATGTTGAAACAGAAATTTCAAACAGCGTGCTGTAATGTTATAATCCAAATGCTCTCTCAAGGTTATGACATTTTTCATATTCAATTTTAATTAAAAAATATCCACGAATCAGGAATACACGACTCCAACAGAGGACAAGCAGGAGGTTCAAAGTGTTGCTAAGAATACTTTTTTATCAGGTTAGCCTATGATCCAGATTATAATATGTTTCCCACTCTATTCATAAACAACTTGGCCAGTGTATAGCTCTGACTGCTTCAAGTGGTACAGATTGGTAATTCTCTTATGCCTCCTAGGAGTAGCTTGCTGAGGGTACAACAGGTTTTAAAATAAAATAAATAAAAATAAAATAAAATAAAATAAATAAAATAAAATAAAATAAAATAAAATTAAATTAAATTAAATTAAATTAAAATAAAATACTAAGCTGTAACTCAGACTTCTACCGTTTAGAAGTAGATACAAGAAAATCTATGATTTTCAGTGAGACTGGCTCTCTTAAATCACTTGATTAAAGCTTAAAGTCTTGAGTCCTACTTTCATATGCTGCTGCTAGATTAAAAGAGAGGACACATTTTGATAACCATGTTTATAAAACAAAATGAGGAAGATATCTCAATGGCATTCTTTTACTGGACAAGATTTAGTATGGCTATATGCACATTTCCCCAGTAATTAACTCCCAAATTCTTACTCAAAGTTGAATTATCCAGTTGTGGCACAGTTATTCATACAGTTATTTACCATTGTTTCAGTAATTATACATCCCTTTTCCACCAGAACTGCAAAAGTCTCCACTTTATTGCCAGGGATCACTCTTAAATTGCACAACCAATGTCAGTTTTATCTATATTAATATGACGTCAGAGAAAGAGAGAGCAGACAGCTCTAAAACTATCAGTCCTCAACCTGCAGCAATCTCTCATTGCTAATATCAGATTGTTCTGGTCACAGAGCAATGTCTTTGATAATAGTTGAACATCCTGATATTCTCATTGTCTTCACACTAAGTTACAAAGTTCATTTAATCAGACCACTTCCTCAGTGAATTTTAATGCAACATGAGACAGCAGAATAGGAATTTCCAGCTGTAATCATGGATCAAGATAGGTGGAGTCTGTTGCTCAACTGTTTTGCTGAAGATCTGTCAGCAGATTGACTCTTTGAGTCTCAATGCTTTTAGCTATGACTTACGCTCCATTTACCCTCACTGAAACGTTTTTGCAAAGGGCCTGAGAGGAACATTTAGCCTTAGATGGCAAATTTTGTTCTCAATTATGCACGGAGCAACTAATGTGATTTCAGATGTATAAAAGAGAGCAATTAACCAGCCTCAATGATTCCACATGTAGCCAAATGGTAATTTTAAAACACTTATGTTTATAAATGCCCTTGAGATTACCAGAATTTGTAACTGACCCACTGTACAATTATCACAAGGGTAGATAATGGTGCTCTATGAGTCACATTGATTTTACTTGCAGAAGGTTATGCTGAGATACACATAAACCAGTACATTTTCTGTGTTAAAGAACGATCTAAATATCTAAGGAAACCACAGTGTATTAAGCTTTCCATACTTAACAGCATATTAAAAGTTTACTCTAAAATGTAGATTCCAGAATACTAAGGAAAATACATTTTTAAGTTGGGAAATATATGCCTAACTCATATTGCTTGTAAGGAATGACACCTACATCTGAGTAGTTTTCTCTTAGACTGTATGTTGCTTAGTGAAAAACAACAGAGCATCTTCAACTGATAGCTGACTCTTCTCTTAAAAGGATCTCTCAACAATATCTACAGATCCTAAATAGACACTCTAATGCCAGTCAGTCTTACACTTTTGAAGCAACTTACATTGGTGATGTGCAGTTTCTGAATGACATAGTCTGGACACGTTTTACTTTCACTGATCTTCACAATGATGTCCCCATATGTTGCAGAGCCATTCTCCATTGACGGCCAGTACTGGGCACATTTGTTCTGTGAAGATATGAAGTTAGGTGAGCAGCATGACAGAAAAGTGGCAGAGAGCTGAAAGCTAGAAGAAAGTCTAATTTAAAATAGAGGGCAATTCAGTATAGTTTTTCCAACTTCTTACAGGTCTTGTCCTCTCCTGAAAAGGCTGTCACTGCTTAGGATGTCAGTGCTAAATAATTCTAAATATCCAACAATTCAGGTCTCTGAACTGAAGTTTATGCCCATGGAATTTAACTTGGATGGAAAGATGGATGGAAGATGGAAGGATGGACGGATATTTCTCACCCTTTTTCCTTCCTCACAGCGAGTCACCATGACAATAATTGTTGCCTTCTGTTCCCAGATCATTCTCCAGAAATCATCCGTGGTTTCATCCTTGGGGCCTAGCAGGAGATATTTTAAGGGAGTTTTTCAAAGGGTGCAGCTGCATAAAAACCCCCACTTGCCTTCTTGACATGTTTAGCCATGCAGTCTAAAAAGCTAACCAGAGATCACACAACTAACAACTGCACACTTGATTTCATTATCACTGCTGCCATTAGGCTACAACGTTTTAAAAGTCTCATATATATCTTCAGTGCATAGCTGTGAAATCTGAAAACATTTGGTGTAAAATTTTACATCATGAGAAATCTGCCTTTGAAGTGCAGTTTTTTTCATCTTCACAAAATCCCCAAATTCACAAAACTCATTGGCAACTTTTTCATATTAAATTTCAAAATTTTTCAAGATTTCAATTTTTCTTTAAATTTACTAATACTTTTTTTACTACTCTCTAACAAAAAAAATGGGTGAAAAAAGAAAGTATGTTCTGTTAAGGTTAAAGATTACCTTGTGCAGCAATGTATTTTCTTGGTTCTTTGAAGCCCTGTAAAGAGTACAACATTATCAACATTTAGAAAGGAAGCATGAACAATTCAAAAGATTTGCAACTTTAAAAAGAAATTCAATATGCAAATGCAGAAGTCCAGTAATACCGAACACATTACAAAGATGGAAAGAACTCTACTGGAAATCCTCAAAAGTGTTTGATGCATGAAATATACAGACTACAGAATTTCTTCAATAGTGTCTAAGACTTTTTTTAAGTAGAAGTCACTTACATCAATATAACTTGCATTGATATAGTCTGATCCTGGGTATCCTGGGATCTCTGATAGCTCAACACGGTTATGATCATCTATTTAAATCATTTAAAAAAAAATAATTATATTATCTCAAGGCACTGAGAAAACAACTATTTATAAAACATGCAAAAATTTGAACAAATACTCACATGGAAGGATATCAATGTAACGGTTTTTGTTCTGATTATGGCTTTTTTTGGCCTCCTTTATTGAAAATTTAGTGAAAACTCTAGGAATACTCTGTAAAATACAATGTTTCATTTATTAGGTAAGCATATATTTAAAATAGCTTCTACTTACAATCAAATATGCATATGGAAGAAATTTGGTACTTCTGAGTCTGGAAGGTAACATTCTGTTTCATACAATACAACTTCATATATTTCTTATATCTAAAATAAACAAATTTATTTTCCCTTAATATAAATAATATATATCTCCACAATTACATATTATTTGTATCCTCATGGCTATGCAGTAAGAGAGAGTATTAAAAACATTCATTAAAAGGTACTTTAGAATGAGAAGTATTTGGACTGTGTATTTTATACTTCTGCTGAAAAACACCTTCAGAAAAAAAAAAAGTATCATCATCTTATAATGAGGAGAGCTTGGTAGCAAAATTAACTGAAGCCTATTTGACCTTAGATGAGAATTCACTCAATGTTCTAGACTTTAATTTATTTATTTATAACCAGTGCATATACGTCAAACATGCTCTTGAACAAAATTCTTCCAACCACCTGTCTACAAATCTGTGGTATATTTTGAGTCAATGACAAACCTGAAATTCATCCAAGAAAAGTCTTCCTTCGTCAGCAATCTTCCTCTTGTATGTGTCCAGCAATTGCTCTGAAGGTATTGGCTCTATGTTCAGAAGTTGCCTGTCATCATCTTTAACTGTGCAAATATGTCAAACATTTATTGTTACTGACTTTGAAAATGTAAATTCTGTTTCAGTAAATGTGATTCTCAAATTGTCAGATAAATTAACTAAAGGATAAACTCTTTATTTTAACTAAGCATGTTTATTTTTCAAAAAAATGGTGCTGCCTGAGCCAGCTGTGAGCAAACAGGCCCTGGGAATAACCTGTTCAGCTCCGCCGCCTGACTGGAGACACCTCAGGAGGTGGCCATGTGCAGGGACATTGCAGTAAGAGCGCTTTTGTACAAAGTGGCGATTGTCACCTTCAGGTCACAGCAACAGCCCCAACACCCACAATAGTTACACGGCCTTGCCCTCTACTTCAGTTCTGATCATTTATTGTCAGTGGTAAAATGGATTACTGCACAAACAACCTACACATGTAACAACATGTATGGCCTACTTTTCCACATTTTCTCCAACTTATTCTCTCAGTTGTAATAATCTGTAATATAATTTGAATTATAAAGCAACTATTTAATAAGTTTAAACATCTCTAACTAGACACTAATTTTTCATTTACATTGAAAAGTTTTTTTTTAACAACTATGTATCTAAGCAAATGGATTTGAATATCAACACACTATTACTTCTCATTTAATGGAGTTAATTTCTGTGGGCTTGAATGTCATCAATTAGTTTTTATTTGAAGCTTTCTGGTTTTGACTGATTCTGTTTTTCTTCACAGGCTTTGTAATCTTATGCAAAGGTTGCACATAATGTTCGATTTCAGTCTTTGGGATTTGAAAGCTTTCAAAATTTTGCAGTAAAAGCAACTGGCTTATGTTTAAATTCTTGCTTTGAAAAAGGTGCGCAGGGAAGGGAAACTCTGGGTGAAGATATATTTGATTTTGGACTTATTCTCGGGGTCAAACATATCACATCCATTGTCTGGGATAACAAAACTGGGTTTGTAATTAAATAATAAATAAGTGTTTTTCAAATACTGATAAACTTTCAGTTCATTGAAGTATAAATACTTCTACTATGTATTTATGGAAGTGGGTTTTTTTTTTCCAAGCGAGGTGTTATCATGTTGGTATCCACAATCTATGTATACAACCTAGAATGTAAACAATCCAAAGGTGGTGGCAAGATTTGACTAATTTTATTTCCCCTTGCTAAATATATAGAGATACTCACCTGCAACAAGGTTCACTCCTTCTGAAGAATTGCTGTAAGAAGCAAAAGCATCTGTAAAAGCTTTGACTAGTAAGACATATATACGATAATGAGTTAAATAAAAGCAGTTTTGTGTGTGAACACCAAGACTGTTCATAACCAGCAGGCCGCACTGCAAGCTCTCTGTGAAACAAGAGTGCTGCCACTGGCACTTACAGGCCCTGCGCAGAGCTGGTTGAGATCCTTGTCTTCCTACTCTGAGCACTACTGAGGGGGAGAAACAAGGGAACCACATCAAACAGCTTTACCACTTGCATAATTTTGTCCATGTCACCTGCAGCAAACATGTCTTTAATTTCTTCACTGGAGTTACTACTCACACCATCTTTGTTTCTCTTGCTAAATAAGTGACAAAAAACTAACACATACATAAAATGTAATGAAATTAAGTTTAAATGCTAAGCAGCCAAAAACAAGCCGGACTCTCTGGAGCTGTACAAGCAAAAATTACTTTTGCTTTAGGCTTATTGCTAAGCATAAAAGTTTGCATCTGAGCAAGAGCAGCTCTCTGTCCCCTAAGGGGAAGAACAGTGGGGAGAAAGGGATTGGAAGGTGAGTCCCCAAGTCCTGCTGTTGCCAGAGGGCTGAGATGTTTCTGAAGAAATTGCACTAACTCCTCTGTCTCTACCAGCAGCGAATGTCCCCTCACACATTGCACCACCTCCCTTCACAGCAGTAGCAGCAGCCAGCATGGCTTTCCAGGGCTCTGGCACAGTCAGGGAAGGCAATGACTGGTCTATCGCCACCCGCTGTCCTACAGAACTGCCAAGTCACCTAGAGATGACTGTAATAAAGAAAACCTCCCTGAGATATTGTTTTGGGTGAATAAGCATTTGAAAGGGTTCCAAGAAAGTGTGTATTATTTTCATTACTTTGAACTTAAATCATGAAGGAAAGGTTTTCCAGACATTTGTGAATATTTTTTCACAAAACTAGCGACAAAACATTTTGTTCTAGCAGATCAGTTCATCTGTGCCCTGAAAAAGGGTATAGCTGAGAGATTTTTCATCTATTTCATTGCATTTGCATTGTCAGACAAACCACCAAAAATTGAGTTTCTTTTGAAAGGATTAAAAGGTAAAAGGATGTCTTTTCCCACTTTTAATGAAATATCAAACTGGTAATATTTTTACACTACCCGTTGGGAAATCCCGCGGAAAAACAGAAAGCCTCGTTCCCCATTTATATGAAAGGGAGAGAAACATGAAGCTCACCTCAGCTTTTTCTTGTGAAGGTCATAGATTTTGTACAGAACCAGTAGTAAAGCAACTGATGTCACAATGATCAGGAACACCAAGAATATAATCAGGGCTTTAGAATTATCTAGCAACAGAAAAGAATACATTTATTATTTCTTGAATACATAACTAATGGCATTTAAAATTTCAAATTTTTTCCTTTTTTTTTTTAAACTTCGTACCACCAGGGCTCATTGTTTGTCGTTTTGGTTTTTGGGGGGATTTTTTTGTGAAAAGAACTAAACAATTATTTTAAGTGTCTAGTTTAAGTTTGTTATTCCAAAGTGCCAGAAAAACTTAAGATCACAGAAAAGGAGGGAATTTTATTTCTTCATTAAGAAAACTTTTGCTTAAATGCTCCATGTGCACCTGTCAAAATGCTACAACTCACTCCCTCGTTTGGCATTACCATGGTCTCCTGCTCGGTGTGACCTGTACACCTGAGCAGCGGAGCTCTCAGCTGCTCCTGATCTGGGAGTTGGAAATCCCTGACAAGTCAGAGATGTTCAGGATCTGAACACAGGAAAATAATCCTAAAGTGAATAACATTAGATAGAGAAATTAATTTCTAGTCGCATTTGAATGTTTTCTGAAGAAACCAAAGCTGTGTAATATTTCTGAATTATGGTTAATGACTTGTCAACATGATCTGTTACATTAATGCTGAATGAGGATATTATTAAATGCAGATGAATTATTAACTATAAAAACAGGCAGTTTGGATTTTTAATTAAGAGCAATTGTAACAGAATTCACAATTTACAGTATTACTTTATACTGTGCTAAAGTCTAAAATTAAAAATGCCGCATATATTTACTTACATCTGGTTTTTATACTCCTCTTTACTGGGTGCCCTCTATATTTTCCATTATACACTACGATCTGCATGCAGTGGATGAGAATAATAGTGATGTTAAGAAATAACAAATAAAAATTCCTGCATACATTTTTTTTAAAAACAAAGCACAATGGTTATTTGAAATACATCCATCTATTTTCAGTGAATCAATCTCATTGACAGCAGGATGTACCACCAATCTTTGCATAGCCATTTGTAGTACAACTCAGGTTTCCACCTAAGTAACAGCAAGATCTAGATCCAAAACCAGTTAGTGAAATAGGAGACACATTTTACAAAATCAAAATCAGATGTATCTCAAGGAAAAAATAAAATTTGTTTCTTATCAAATCAAAATTAGATCTCTCAAATCTGAAAAATAACCATGCAATATGTAATAAAACATCATTACTTTGTTTGCTTCAGCAGTAAATATACAAATAGCCAACTGAATTGGATATTTTTAATACAAGTTCCTGTATGGGAAGTAATAGATTAAAGGTTAAATTATAGAAGCCAAAATAAACTTTTAAATAAGCTGCTTTCTTGCAACATTAACTTTTGGGTACTTTAACTGGTGTTAAAATACTAACTTTGTTTAAATGTGTTTATATGTCATAATATATTTTACATTTATCCAATCTTTTAAATTTCTGTAATAGAACTTCCTATTAGATCGAATAGGCATCTTGAAGTTTGTACGTCAAATATTTCACACTCTTCTCATGAAGAAAAACTAATCTTACAGTTAAAGTTAAAGATTTAATACTAAACAGTGGAGAATACTAGCAGGATTGAATAACAGTGATTTTAACAGTAATATTGTCCTGCTGCAAATCATCCAAAAGGGGGAGGAGAAGGGCTTTCATCATCATTTCTGACTGCAGACTGAGTTCTTACTGAGTCTACCCGATCCCTTCAGAGAAACCTCTCCTGGAGAGTTAGAGGACTGTGCCCTAGCTCCCACCCTCTCCTCTAAAAGGCCGGGGTTGGTGGTTTCTGAATTCTGCAGCTGGGAAGAAAGCCATGGTAGGTGGCAACATCCAGAGGTGGCAGAGAAAAGAAGCAAGAAGCTTCTCAAACAGCAAAAGCCAGAAACCTAGTGCAGCAGTCAGGGTCAAAACATCACTAAACCAAAAAGTATGCTGGGTAGGCTCCTGTTTATTCCCCGAGCAAGTCAGCGTGCAGATAGAAGGGAATCATGACGTCTGCCAACTCTCACAGGTGATCTGGATGATCACTGGTTTTTCACTTGAGCCTTCAATAACTTGTCCCAGAATCCTTTCATTGCTAGTTAAGGCCATAAGGCTTTCTCTGTTTTTCTAGTAAGAACTGGACAAAATAAGTTTGAAGCAGCAGCCAGGGTTTAGAGCCAAGCAGAAGCCAATTTCTTCTGTAAGGCAAACTGTTCACTGCCAAGTGGCGTACAAAAAGCTTACAAGAGCCCAGGGGTCTTTTACTACGGGAACAATGCGAGCATCTTTTGCTCCTACAGGACCTCATCTGTATTTTCTGAATCTAAAGCTTTCTGAGCAGAATCTGTCAGAAAAATACAAAGCATCGGAACAAAACCTAGACTACTCAAGTTCTCTGACACGCATTTCCTCAGGAAGAGACAGGGAAAAGAGGACAAGATTGCAGAAAAAGAGTGAAACTGGTTCCTAAAAGTAATAAAACTCTGTCATTCCTACTGGTTATTTTCTTACCTAAACTTTATGGAGAGAAGCTATCAGGATATAAAAAAATATTCCTACTGGCCACATTAAGGGGATCACACAACACAATTGGATTTGCAAGCAACAAATGCCAAAAAGGTTAAATGCCTGAAAGAAGAGAAAATAGCAGGAGGCCTTCAGGAAAGTGAAGCCTGTAAACAGAGGATGATGTATTTTGTCTGGAAACAAGGACTGGCTTGCAAAAGGCTGATGTAAGGACACGTAAAAGGATCTGAACTGCTTTACATTTACTCCCTGTAGCAACAAAAATCTTCACAGCGAAAAGTTCTGAACAATTGATTTCTGAGCAATTATCTCAAGACTTAAATCCCATATTTATCCTCTGATTGAAATGACTGTCACACATTCATTAAATGAAATATATTTTAAACACTGAAATATCAGTTAGACTTAAACTATTTTAAAACTTATGCAAACCCCGAATTTTTCTCTGTCCCAAGTAAAAACAATCTATTCAGCCTGTATTTTTCCTGCTGTCAGAACCCATGTGGAATAGCACACAAGGGACTGATAGGCTAGGCATGTATGGATCTTAGTTCCGAACTAATAGCTACTTCTTTACACCTGTGGCCTACACGATCCATCCTCTGCCACCATATTTGCCTTTTTTCCTAAAACCAAGTATAATATGCTTAAACACTGAAAATATAGCAATAATTGATATATTTAATTTAATAAGCCTACTTACCGAAAATGTATAGTTTGTCAAGTAGGAGAGATTTTCTTTTTCAAATTTACAGTCGTTACGGGAGATATTTTCATTTTCCCAAGTCAATTCAAATGTAAGTTTTGGTCCATACACTTTTTGATGTTTGCAGTCAATTTGGACAGCATTATCAGCTGTCAATGTTGCATTAACATTAGTCACTGGGTCTGGTGCTGTTCACAAAAGAAATGTTACTGATTTTAGTCTCATCATTTCAACAGCTGTATGTGTTCATGCCTGTTTGTTATCTTCTCTCTTAATAATTTCACACATTTTCTTCCTTAAAAATTTCAGTCCCAATTTAAGATAAATAAAATGAATTTTCAATTAACCACAGGCTTATCCGAACTGGAAAATATGTGAAGTATAACTGAAAAGGCTGTGAAGATCAGAGCTCTACTGTCAGGCTGCAAAGATAATATGATAGCAACTCTCTCTTGCATCTGACATCACTTTCTCATTTGAGGAACATGGGACAATAGACAAGACAGAGGAACAAAGAGTTTTCTGTGTGAGCGTATGTTTCAAAACTCCTGTAAATGAAATTTCCTAGCAGGAGTTACTAGTATATTTTAATATTTGGAATAGTATCCTTTTGCTTAAAGTGTCACATTGTCTTAAAGCTGGCCTAAAACCATAAAAACTTTTTACTTCTTAATGATAAGGAATCTGTTGAGCTTAATCTGTGTTTTCTAACTCTAATTTTGTATGTCACAGCAAATGGGTTTCAGACTGGGGGCACAGTCCAAGAGACCTTTCATTGAGAGCTTATAAAACCTTTCAGAAAGTAAATAAACTTTTGCATAAGGCAGCTCCATTAGCCACATTTCAGTAGAAACCACCATGGAAATTTTCTTCAAAATCACTTCAATTTGCAAGTTAGCATATAAAAAAAAAAAAAAAGGCAGTTCCTTTTTTCTTCATATGAAGAACTAAGATGTGTGAGGCTTTATGAGCAGATTAAATATCCCGTGTGGGGAGTGGCAGGATATTTTACTTGACTGAGTGTGCAGTTATGACGTATCTGCTCATTTTTATCCACAGGGCAGATTTGTTAGATTCCTATTCAGTATACTACTGAAAGAGCTGTGAAAGGAGAAAGTATTTCTAGAGACAATGTGCTGAAGGTGAAAAAAGAATTTTATAAAAAAATGTCCTTTTTTTTCTGCTTCCAAGGAGTTGTGCTCTACTGATATATTCTCTTGTTCAAGAAGCCATAAACCTCTTGCACCATCTGCTTGATCTTGTTATCAACTGTTGTAACAGTTGGAGAAAGTTTAATAAATACTATTAATTCATGAAGGCAATCAACTTGTTATTTTCTCAAAAACTATGGGAACTGAGGTTTTTTCCCAGACCCATAAACTTATATTGTGGACCATAATCTTCACATGAGTTATTAAAATATGAGTGGAGCCCCAGAAAGTCGGGGCTCCAATATATAATATGCTCAAACTAAATTATCATAGAGAGAAAAATCATGATCATGCTCAAATTAGGGCTGTCTAAAAATTAAAGACATTTTGCAATTTGTTACAGTTATGTCTCAGATCAAACGGTTTACGTTATCAATCGATCAATCTATCAGCTTTTTTTTTTTCTATTGGGCTTCAGGTGATAATTTTGATCCCTGTATTCTTCCAACTATAAATTAAAATTCATTAGTTCAATGACCCAGAGTAATAGGGATACTCCAATGTTTTCAGGGATTGTCTATAAAACTGGATACAAAAGCTCTGTATATTCCACAGAGGGATAGGATTCAAATTCAAAACAATAGTCTGCCAGAAGCCCCTGTATTTCCCAAAGCTCTACAGAAACACATTTAATAAATACAGCAGTCAGATTTAATGTTTTTATATATATCTATTTCTACATACTTTTCAGGAGTGCTAAAAGCAACAAACATTTTAACTATTCCTGCTATTGGGGGGGGGAAGTCACCACTTTATCATCACATCACTAGCACAAAAATAATATTTTATTTTTCACTTAAAAAAATGTTTTGCTTATTCAGTGAAATTAAAGGATATATTAATTTAGTAGCTTACCAGGTATAAAACATCATAGTTTGACTATAGCCCTATCTCTATATTAGCTGAGTCTGGAGGTGGTGGAAATAGAGCTTAGAAAGTACTGGAAGAAATTAAATAAACATGGAATTTTTGGGGTGGTTTTAGCTGGTTTTTGTTTTGTTTTGTTTTTTTCTCTAAGAAGGAATTAAAACAGTATGAGGCCCTACATCTGAAGATTGAAAGGAAAAAAAAAACCAAACAACAAAATAGAAAGGACTGCATCTCTATTACAACTTGTCCGCATCAGGAAAATACCTGCAGTCTGTTGGGTTTTGGGGTTTTTTTAGCTTTTCTTGTAGTTCTATCAATTGAACATGTATGGCAAACAAAGAAGCAGAACCACCCAAAAAGGTGCACAGACCTTTCTGACAGCACAAGTGTTGGCACACATTTGGCTTTAACCTAAGGTGGAGTCTTAGAAGCCGACTGTGTACGTACGTGTACATCCAAACTAACCGAAACCTGGTACAGACATCAGTATTGGCATAGCCTGGGTAATGCAGGTCTGCTTTGAGCAAACAGGCAGCTACAGAACAGAAGGTACATTCTGCACGTCTTTGTAGCTTTCATGCCACAAAGAAAAAAACAAATGTTTATATAAGGTTATAAACAAAAATCTCTTTTTGTTTCATTTGAATATTTTCTTTAGATTGGGACATAATGCTTTCTAAAATCTTATCAGGGATTTTAAATGAATGCAGAATTTTTTAAAAATCTAATGCATATAAGAATACTAATAATAAATGCATATTTAAAAATAGATTAACATTAAGTAATTATAAAAGAAACACTAATGATATAAATGTCAATAAAATTCTTTCAACGTTAAATCGGTTTCTTGGCTAATAGTAACATATGTAAAATATAACGAAGCATCATAAGAAAGTACATATTCCCTGTGTTAGTATCAGCCTTGTTTGTAACAACAAACAAGAGACTTACCTGCTGGTGCTGTTTCAAAGCTATGTTGCACAGGTTTTCCTGTAAACATTATCTCACTATATTTGCTCTTTGTACGTGGAGTCACAGTTACAGAACCATTGGAAAAAGGTTCTAATCCAGAGAAAGTAACATTAGTTGTGTTGACAGTTCCTTTAAGACAAAATGAAAAATGAAATTAATTAAATTAATGAAATTTATGTTAGGAGAACAGGAACTCTTACACCTCATCAGAGCTACCTGAACCACTGTCATGTGTACTTCTATTTTAATTATCTTGTACTTGGTTGGTGTGTTTTGCCTACTAATACTAAGTGAAGGCTCAGGAAGAGGAAGAAAAATATTCCCCAATCAAAAAGGTAGAAATTTGAGGGTTTGGTCTGGTTTGTTTTTTACTTACATGTCATTTAAATAGGTGTAATTAAAAACTAACTTAAAGCACATTGATAAAGAGAGGCTGATACTTTCTTCTGTGTTCAGCTTGGGAAGGGATTAGTAGACAGATGTCAAAAGTCACTCTGCACAAGTCTGTTCTGGTATGACACGAGAGTGTCATAGTGGCAAGCAGGACAGAAAGGAATTGCATGAGAAGCAGCACAAGTGAAGCTATTACCCACACCACAGCTGGGGCTTTGATGGCTTGGGGAACTGGAGAGCAACGGCCTTTCCATGTTTTCTTCTGTTTGCTTCAGATGTGACCTCCCCATGCCCCCAGCATACTACGTTGGTCTCCTACACTGGCCAAGCCAGACCAAACACAAAAACTGGCGCATGGGGCTGCCACCATTCTGGGTAGTGGTCAGATTAGGGGCATGAAGAATGGGAGAGATTATTTGTATCTGTGGAGCACACGAGCACGACGGCCTTTGGTTCCTGTAGCAGTCCAGGTTTACAAAACATGCAGTATGTGAACAGAAAAAGAATGAATTAACCCAAGACTAGCTTAAATCTGACATATATTTCCTGGAATCATGTATCAGGCTCTTCATTTTCAAAACATCATTTTCCAGTCCTTGTTTTGAAGAAAAGCTCACACCTGGAAAACATGGTTCCAGTATAATGGATACAGACTTACCCACATAAATGGAAGGTGGCCTAAACCAGCATATCTGAAAGGAGTGACCATTTCGTAGAAGACAACCACCTGGCTTTACCTATCTAAACATGTATATGTTAACTGCCATACTTAGGACCCCTGACTTTTACATACATTGTTGTTACTCAGAAGGCAGGTCCCTGTCTTCTCAGAGAATATATTAACCAGCTATGGCAGCATTTTCTGAGACAGAGTATCATGCTACAAACTGATCAGAAAACTGGAGATCTTGTCATAACTTATTCTTAATACAAGAAGCATGAGAACTGAAGGGTGACAGACTTGTGTCCTGAAATGGTAAACTGAATAACCACATGGTTCAACTGGAACAACCTCAAAGGAAAGAAACTTAAACGTTTGTACCAACAAAACAAAACAAAAAAATCTACACGGTTTGCAGAGATTCTAATATGGTTTGACAGTGCATCACGCTTGGTGGTCTGTAAATATTAAAACATGCAATGAGTCATTCAGTACCAAAGGGGCATATACTTACTTGTGTCTGTGCCATTGCATGTCACTTCATAGTCATGTATAGGACCCTTTGAAATGTTGCTAGGTTGCTTCCATGAAACTGATGCTTCTGTGGCTTTAGCAGCTACTGAAATGTTTTCTACTGCTTCTGGATCTGTTGAAAAAGAAAAATAATGGAGAGGGAAGGAAATGTTTGAATGACAATGCAAAATATTCCTCTTTTTACCTACTTTGATTAAATTAAATTTCATTGGATCCTATAGCAAGATACCAACAATATGTAATATTTTTTGTAGTCTATTTTGTTCAAAGAAATTATACATAAGTATAAACTGAGTATATGTAAAAGCATCATATTAATTTCATAAATTTATTTAATTCAGGACAAAGTGAATAGAGCAATATCACATATTACTAAAATTGTCCAACATTTCCAAATATTATACATTGTTTTGATTTCTTTATAATTTTAACAGACTTTAAATATTTGGCCTGAATTTTTATTTGCAGGTTATTTGATTTAGGTTGATATCCTTTTTAATTCAGAAAAAAAGCTAAGCTGTTTCCAAGGACAATGTTTTGGAAAGGCACATCATTTTATCTGGAGACATTCTTTGCAATTATTCTATCACATCTTTCTTCAAATCACCTATTTAACACTTGTGTTGACTAGGCCTGCACTTTTTTTTTTTTCTTCATTCAAACTTCCTTACATTTGGCCATGTTCTCACCCTCAAAAGAAAAAAAAAGTCACAGTCTTTGAGAGAAGGAGAGGAAGGCATCTGACTGGAAGACTGAGACTGGGGCTGAGGAGGGAAAGGAAGACTGCAACTGCAGGCAAGAACCACAAGGGCAGGAGACCAGGCAGGAGGAGCTGGAGGAGAACCTGAGAGTGGCTGAGCATGCTGCTTAAAATACATCTTCAACCTCAGGAAACACAGATGGTGGGATTCATAGTACAGTTTTCCAGAAATATGTGGAACATAAACCAAAAATAATCATTACACTTACCACCATAATCTGTTTCTATGCTGAAGTTTTGGGTGGCAACCTCATTTTCAAAAACATTTATGGTACCATGGCAGTTGTACTTATGGTTGGGTGATAAACTGTTCAGGCATTGACAAGTTTTATTTAATATTGTAACCTTTTGTAAACCTATAGACACAAAAAGAGTTTTATCAATATTTTTCACAACTCCAAAAGTACATAGTATCATTTTAAGTGGGATTTTCTCTACCATATTTATTCAATATAACTGGTAATAAACTATCATAATATTCCAAACAGAAAAGCGTACAACCTCATCCAATACCTAGGTTTTAGGTTCTTTTATACTAACTTAGTTTGCATAGATCTTTACTTTTCATCAGTAAAGCTCACGTGATTTGACTTTCTAATAAAACAGTTTTCCCACAGAAATCAAAACATTTCATGGGAATCTGGCAGAACTCTTGAGCAGCTTCTTAGCTTTTCAACTCCCCGAAATGTGAAATCCCCAGCCGTGGACATTCCTCATGCATTTTTCTGGGTCACATGAGGACACTCAGCATCCATATCTTCCCTAACACACCAGCTGCCTTTGAGCCAGTGTCTCCTAAGCCTGGCCAGCTCCAAGAGCAGAGAGCCTGGACTCTCACCATCCAGGAGCCTGCAGAGCCAACTGCCTGGGTAGTCTGCAAAGGATCAGCTCACAGCAGACCCACAGATCACATGATTTCCAAACTCTCAACTCACCTTCAGATGATCAAGCAGGACCTCAAAATCTTCACAAGTCTGCAATTTGTGAAGCTGGTAAACTCAGGAATTAAGCTCTCTGGGTTTGAACTTTCCCCAGATCTGCAGTGCATGGGGGCGGTAGTCCCCAACCTGGTAATCCCAGAAATTCTGAACAAATCCTCAAACTGGCACAATTAATTTAAATCTGCCAGTGTCTCATCAAAAGACTTCATCAACATTGCTTTTAAAAATAAAGAAATAAATAATCAACTTTTAAAATATCTTTGAAATGTCTTACCTTGACAGCTCACAGTCACATTAGCACAGGCAAATGACTCTTCCCAACATACCGTTGCAGATGTGTTGCTTGTATCCACAACGTTGAAAGTATTATTGCTGCCAGCTGAAAAGGATTCATATTATATGTCACAGTGACATTGACTATATTGATTCTTTAAATAGCAATTTGTTCTTTTATATTTGTTGACTTGTTCTGCAATATGAAGATACAATTTGCACAGAATAATATACAAAGAATTTAACAAGAAATGTAAAGTAAAAATTGAAAAAGCCTACGTGAGATAAAGACAATGTTGGCGTTCAAATAATAAATGAAACTTTTAATCCAAAAATCTCTTTAGTGAACAAAACATCCAGCATAAATAGTAGCTTTCAAGTGCTGGCTGGTCTTGCTATTGCTAACCATGCTGCATATGGCCAGGGTGGTTAAAGTTCCCTTTTTTACTTTACAATGAGAAAAATTATATTTTTTTACATCCTACTTTAAGAAATTACTGAGAAGTTTTAAGGTGCCACTTCAAAATGCAGAATCTCTTGCAAACCAAGCACAAAGTATGAAAACCTTCTGTCCGATTCTCTGAAAAGAGACAGGAATAGACTAAAAAATCCAGGAAAGGTGAATTATTGCATGTGGGGAAAAAAAAAAACCCAACAACCAACAAAGAAAAGCACCAAACGCAAACAAACAAACCCCACTAAACCACTTCTATACCTACCAGGCAGAATAGTAAATTTTTTGTATGTGCAATTTTCAACTTCAATTGTATATCTCATGCATCTCTGAAGGTTTACTGTATAGGTGTCACAATTTGTAAATGAAAATAACTTCTTGTTAGCCTCCAAAATAGAATATCTTCTAGTTTTTGTGAGATTTCTCAGTATAACTTCAGCCGTGTTATTCTTTTTGTATACGCTTCCTATGCTGTGTTCAACACTATCATCTAAAGGAAAAAGATAAAATAGCAAACAATGATTTTATGACAATTTAAAAAAAAAAAAAAGTTTTATGGCACTCCCAGCACCATATGTGTTTTAAGAATCAGAAATATAGCAAAATTAGCTGCTCCTTATTCTTTTTTTTTATTTTTTATTTATATTTTACTTTACAAAATTGCTTAGTCAAAACAGAAGGTATCCTTAGGAAAATATTCTTTTAAATAATTCTCTAGTTAGGAAAACTAAAAAATTAAAAATATGAACATTCCATAACATTCCAGAACCAGATTTGTTTTTAAAATTTCAGTTCAAAGTGAAATACTTTGTTTTGACACATTGAATCATTTGTTTGAACAGAAATTTCAAATTTTCTTATTCAAAACATTTCATAACCATCTCATAAATTATTATTATTGTCTATTCCTGAAAATTAGAGGGGAGAGCTCTCTAATTCTGAAGAGAGATAAACTAGTGTCCAAACTTTAGTTTTACTTTAGTTATGAATTGCAGTTTGCAGATTGTGATTATCAGCAGGGTGGGGAGAAGTTAGAGAAGGCCTCATGGAATAAAGGCAGGTATTTTTTGCAGCCATGATACCAACAGCCTAGTGCAGGGCAATTTAAAAGATAAGATGACCAGAAATGTTAATAACTGTAATCCTACTCTTCCAGAATTGGAAGACAGTTTATAAAATAACCTGAGATGCTGATCAATTTTACTGATCAGTTTTCTGTATTTGAGTTTACTGATTTGGTCAAATTTCAGGACTGAGAAAAATAAGGGGTTTGGTTCTTACCACAAGGTTCTTGAGATGCCACTGTGGGAGTTGCTGTAAGAAAAGAAAACAAAATGAAGGTGTAGCTCAGCAGGTTTGGATTTTTTTCACAGAGCACTGGAGGAGGGTGACGGGTACTGCCCAAAACTCTTCATTCAATACAATAATTGTATTCAGCACTCCACTTACATTTGAAAAAGGGAAGAAAACATCAGCTACGTATAACCCCATTTTTAAACTAGTTATTTTAGGGATCACGTGTCTTTCATCATTTTCCAATGACATCACTGACTACAAATCAAACTGGTTATTAATAATATTTCTGCATACTAAGTTACACAAGAATATTCCAAAATCACACATTCCCATAGTGGTATGATAAGGTATAGCAGTTTCCCAGGATACCTATCCTGTAGAATGGCTAACTGAACAGTATCCAACGTCGCTAAAGAAACAAAATTTACCTACTTTTTGCACAGCTGCTCTTACCTTTGGAAAGAGATTTATGCAACAGTACAGGTCATTTTACAGTTATTTTTACACTAAAACACCCAAAAGAAATTATGAGCTGGTACTTAGAAAACCTGTACGGAAGCTTGAGCAAAGAACTTCATCCTGAAAACAATTACTTAATATATACTAAGGTATAAGTATTACCCAAAGAGACTGATATCTAGTTTTTTCACAAAAGACAGACCCTAGATTTGTATCCCTCCAGGCTGGGAGTTATCTGGCTGAGTAGTGCCCCTAATGAGAGGGCAAACTGAAAGGGTCCAGTGGAGAGTTACCAAGACAGTTCAGGGCAGAAGACCCACGAGTAAAAGCTAAGCTCAGTCTGTCAAAGAGCTGACAGGAGCCTACAGCTATGTGAAGGGCAGTTATAAAGATGGTAAGAGTCCAACTCCTGGATGTACTTTGCTCAAGCACACATATATTTTACTGACCTGAGTAATTCTTTACAGCCCAATTGCAATAACAATGCGTGTAAGTGCTTGCAGTATTAGATCCCAAGAAAATGTTAATGCTGAGTGAAACAAAAGGGAAGCCACCAAAAAAACAGAGCAGCAAACAGATCTGTGGATGTATTCATACTTTTTTTGCTGCTTGGGCAAATTTCTGTGAATATCAAGAGGAGTACTGACACAGTAATTGACAGATTTGCCCTCCTACTATGCCACTGTGTGGAAATAATTTCTATTTTTCACTTGCTTGACAAGTAGCAAATCTGGTATCTTAAAATAGTATTAAGATTCCTAAGAAGACTTTTTAGGTTTAATGCAGTTGTATGCCTAATTTGTATGCTTAATTTTGATAAAAGAAATTCAAAACTGATTCCCTCATTCTAACATATTTTCTGTACTTGCAGTATCATAATTGTGATAACTGTGTGCAAGTTTGTCACCTATTGTGGGATTGGAGATGATCCCAGTGCTTGCTGGCATGCTGTCTGGTGAGATGGTGCTGTGCAAGGATGTTGAATTGTAATCATCTGTAAGGAAGTAAACAGCATATCAGCATTAAAAAGTAAAACTCATTATTTCATATGGCTATGTCATCAGAAATGTCTTGTACTACAGCCCTTGTCCGCTTTTTTTTCCTTCCAGGATTTTTGTAATTTAGAGAAGAGCGTTGAAAGAAAAATCATGTTAATATATCCAATAAAACAGATTTAAATAGAAAGCAAGCTTTTAGGAATATACCATTTACTAATGAATTTTGCAATGTACAAGGACAATTTTTTTTTTAATTTTTTTTGTTATTATTTAGGCATAATCCGGGATGGAGCCAACATAAAAATGGCATTAATAACTGAACTGGGAAAAGCTAAAACATTTTGCTGTGTTCTTACAGTAAAACACAATTATGAATAGTGCTTGTGCTCTTTCAGAAGCAAGCACTCCAGTACTGTTCATTTGCCAGATCTCATACCTTGCTCACTATGTTACTTACTATATCTCAGTATTTATCTCCCTGCTTATAAACCACTGACAGGTTTCTACATTCTCTTTTAGGTCCATTCTTATTGCTCTTGCTTTGGTAACAGCCTCGTTGACAGTAGCTGGCATTTTGATACTACTGTGATGACTACAAACTTGACCATCAGATACCGACCAGATCCCGGAAATAATTCTGGTATTGCCACTACACCACATTGCAGATTACCTTTTCTATTTGATGAATCATAAGCTGGAAAAGGCTACCCTGAGGCTAAATTATATAGTTTTCCCCTACAGTTCGGAGAGCAGTGAGTGGCATCTAAAGGAAGCCAGCAAACCTGATGAAGCATTCTTGAAGGCAATGGGAGTGCGTGTGGTGAGGGCGGCAGAGCTGCTGCGTGGTGGGTTGCTGAGTCCCGTGGCAGGGACAGAGCCTGCGTGCGTGGAGAAGTATGTGCTGTCTGCAGGAGAGACACCTGTGGTGAGAGGTACAGCAGTTTCATTAATGCTTCAGAGGCTGCCCGGTTAAGGTGGGACACAAAGCTGCACACGACACAGGACTGCTGTGCCAGAGCGTTCTCGTACTGAGGCACTCTCACTTTGTTAGTAAACAAAGGCACACCGAACACTTAAAATGTTAGGGGTCCAACAGATGTCAGCTGAACATCCAGTAAGTATAATCCTTTCTGGCGCTGACTGCACCTCTTTCATGCTGTGTTTTAAAATATACTCAAATTTATGACTCAAAACCAGACTTGTCTGATATTCTTGCCTCTTAAGACAGCATATTTCATTTCATTGGGCTGAATGAAAAGGCGTTACACATTCTGTGAGATAACTGTGCACAGGAAAAGGAAAGAAGAAATGATCAGAAAAAAACATCAATGCAGTTCTGTCATGTAAATTAAAAGTTTCTTACCAGATGCAGTCGTTGCTGAATCAAATCCTTAAAAACAGAAAGACAAAGTGTAAATAAAACTTTCAAGGAATTAAACCCAATCATACATCAAAAATATAAAAAGAAACATTCTTTCCTCCCAGCTATCAGCTGAGCTTTCCTCAGAGAATTACACATTCTTAAATAATATTTAGTGGCATGTAGCAACAACCAGACCCCCAAAATATCAAGCATATGGTATGTGGACTGATATTGTCCACACTAAAAATCACTTTTCCTTGAGCCAGGAGTGCGTGCTGTGCAGCCCGAGGGGTGGAGACAGTATCAGGAAGACTGTGCTGAACGTCAGGTCAGCTGGAACAGGAGAAGAGCAGCAATGCCACGGTCCCAAATTCACCATTACCTTCAGTGGTGCCTGGAGGTGAGAGTGATGTGGAGCGTGCAGGTGGAGGTGACACAGGGGAAGGAGAGCTGGCGTTCGCCAGATTTGCATCTCCTGCTGCACAGTGGGGAAAAAATATCATCAGGTGAGTAATGCACGAAAGCGAGAGGCTCTTTGCAAGCAGAAAGGCTGCAGCTGCTCTCTGAATTATATTTTTCCCTCCAGCACTGGCAAAAAGAACAAGTTTGCATTGTTCTCCACGTCCTGCACAGTCAGTGCAACACATCTGCTTAGATTTATTTCAAGAGGATTGTTTGCGATTAGGTCTGCAAGACCACTAATTACAAATTCCCACCAATTTGTCTGGGATGCCTTTGTGGCAAAGAGATTTGGTCATCCTTTAGCAAGGTGTGGGGAATGCACTCATTTCAGGTGTTTGAAAACACCAGCTGAAGAGGGTGAATTACTGTGCAGCTTGCAAAAAGCCCAGACTGATTGGGGTGATTTTGGTTTGTGGTGGTTTTGGTTTGTGGTGTTGACCCAGGAAGGACCCTCTTCCCCCAGTCATCACACACTGCCACGGTGCCCGAGCAGCTCTACATGAACGGCAGGAAAGTGCCACTGTGACAGCTCAGCATGAAACTCTCATCTGAGAGCTCAAGGGGAAGGGATGTCCATAAGGAAAACATAAACTCCTAACAACAGTATGGTATAGCTTGAATTCTAATCGCTTTCTTGGAAAAGTGTGTTTCAAATCCCCATCCTTGATTTAATTAAAATAAAAAAACTAAGTATGTCCTCATTACATTAAAAAATAGTGCTGTAATATAATTGCCCTCAGACAGCAAAAATGACCAGATTGCTTTAACGGCGATGCAGTTAACCAATGTATGATAGAAGTAGATGCCAGTTCAGCTAAAACAGAAGAGCAGCAGCAATGCCACAGTCCTGAATTCACTGTTACCTTCAGTGGTGCCTGGAGGTGAGAGTGATGTGGAGCGTGCAGGTGGAGGTGACACAGGGGAAGGAGAGCTGGCGTTCGCCATATTTGCATCTCCTGCTGCACAGTGGGGAAAAAATATCATCAGGTGAGTAATGCACGAAAGCGAGAGGCTCTTTGCAAGCAGAAAGGCTGCAGCTGCTCTCTGAATTATATTTTTCCCTCCAGCACTGGCAAAAAGAACAAGTTTGCATTGTTCTCCACGTCCTGCACAGTCAGTGCAACACATCTGCTTAGATTTATTTCAAGAGGATTGTTTGCGATTAGGTCTGCAAGACCACTAATTACAAATTCCCACCAATTTGTCTGGGATGCCTTTGTGGCAAAGAGATTTGGTCATCCTTTAGCAAGGTGTGGGGAATGCACTCATTTCAGGTGTTTGAAAACACCAGCTGAAGAGGGTGAATTACTGTGCAGCTTGCAAAAAGCCCAGACCGATTGGGGTGATTTTGGTTTGTGGTGTTGACCCAGGAAGGACCCTCTTCCCCCAGTCATCACACACTGCCACGGTGCCCGAGCAGCTCTACATGAACGGCAGGAAAGTGCCACTGTGACAGCTCAGCATGAAACTCTCATCTGAGAGCTCAAGGGGAAGGGATGTCCATAAGGAAAACATAAACTCCTAACAACAGTATGGTATAGCTTGAATTCTAATCGCTTTCTTGGAAAAGTGTGTTTCAAATCCCCATCTTTGATTTAATTAAAATAAAAAAACTAAGTATGTCCTCATCACATTAAAAAATGGTGCTGTAATATAATTGCCCTCAGACAGCAAAAATGACCAGATTGCTTTAACAGCGATGCAGTTAACCAATGTATGATAGAAGTAGATGCCAGTTCAGCTAAAACAGAAGAGCAGCAGCAATGCCACAGTCCTGAATTCACTGTTACCTTCAGTGGTGCCTGGAGGTGAGAGTGATGTGGAGCGTGCAGGTGGAGGTGACACAGGGGAAGGAGAGCTGGCGTTCGCCATATTTTCATCTCCTGTTGTACAGTGGGGAAAAGATATCACCAGGTGAGCAATGCATGGAGGTGAGTAGTTCATCTATAGTAGAAAAAGGCCAATGGTTTGTATGGCTTTCTCTGAACCATGTTTCTCAGGACAGATTTGACTGGAGGATATTTAAACGTTTTCAGGTTTAACAATGTGTTTTGCAATACCAAAAGCTAAAACCCTCAAAGTTTTTCACATCATCACACAGCAGCGTATACAAGTATCAGCAATATCAACAAATAGAGGGTGACTTTTTGCTGAATGCAGAGTGACTTTATTGCTAAGAAGAGATACCGGCACTAATTCTGCTGCCAAGAAAAAAACCTACCTCTCTCTAATCCTCGCTATACAAGAGCTGAAAAGCCAAGCCTTGGCACTCCTGAAAGCTGTTTACTTTCCTTAATATTAATTTCTAAATGGCAGTGCCCTTCCTGGACCATCCTACTAATATTTAAGAATCTCTCCAAATAACTCTTATCTCCAGGTTATAAATTACATCCTGACTTGAGCTGGGAGCTATGATCTTTCCACACCTATAAAAACAAGCCTCATTTTTACACTCTGCTTTGAAATCCTGACCCAAAACATTTTGTATTTGTGTAATGTAAAATTTCTCTTGTGAGAAAGAGACAAAAACAAATAACAATGGCTGGAACCATGAGTTTGTTCTCATCACAATCTTTTACTCATTTTGAGGATTAGAAGCTTCCACTTTGACATAAGAATATTGAAAGCCATCTTGAAAGCATGCCTGTTCCCTCAGGACATCTGTTTCTAACACAGCCTGCTATCCTTTCAGTAAGGAACAAACTTCCACTTGATCACAAATTCCTTGCTGTGACTGTCCGGAAACTTTCATCAGCCCATTCGGCTCTTCTTTTCTCTCCCTTTTTCTACTAATTCTTTCCCACTATATTTCTTTCCTGGATTTTTTTTTTTTTTTTTGGCATGTTTGTTTTTCAGATAGTACTTCACTGTTTATAATTTCCATGTTACTTTAGCTTCCCTACATGGTACTTCACAACTGTTATAGCTCTACTCCTTTGAAAATAAACTTCTTCAACCTTTAAAACAAAAATCCAAGCTTATGTGAAAATCTGCAATAGTTATGAAGGATATATGCTCTGTTGTCCTGTTCAAGTGCCAGGGTCAAAACCATGTCTCTCATCTCTGACACAAAACAACATAGGCAGATCTACAGATCTACACAGATCCACATTCACTTAAACAACTGTTTCCAAGAAAAGAATAAAAGGAGTTACAGAAAAAGTCCTAAATTAAACTCTGCTCAGAAATTACTGTAACATTTAGAGATACTTTTCAAGGTATTTACCGATCTCTAATGCAAACATGATGGAGACAAAAACATATGCTTCAAGATTCCTTCCTCCAAGCGAAGTAAGATAATAGGAGCAAAAGAGGGCTCATAAGGTTGTCACAGTGGTTTATTTCTGGTTGCCTCATTCACCTCCTTAAGATTCCTGTGAAAGTCATTTTCCCCATCCTCTCCCTTGTAAAGTTAGGAATAATTATACTAGCTTAAATATAGCATGAGGCTTATCGCTCACTCATGGTGACAGATGCTAAATGTTACACACAGTCAGAGAACTCGAGGTTGGAAGTGACCTCAAGAGATTGTCTAGTCCAACTGCCCTGCTCAGGCCAGCATCAGAGCAGATCGCTTCTTAAAATAGTTTGGAAAATAATAGTCCTAGATCGCCCTTTTTTCCCTCCAAATAAGCACTGGCATTTTAACAGAATTTCATGGCAGTTTTATGTTGTTCTAAGCATTTTAAAGGTGTCTTGCTCTTCTATCATTCTATTCTATTGTATGGTTTATTATAGCAATGGAATAGGACACAGTTGAAAAGAATTCAATAGGTGGCACCAGAACACTAAAAAACTCCTCGCAGCAGAGCAGATACCTTTCCCCATATAATCTTACTGAGATACTTACTTGAAGGAAATTACAGGAGGATCCCAACACACCAGACTGTGTTACTCCAATACTAATAGGCATATTGCTACAATTAATTTATTCTTCCCAAAATGTCCCACAGCTAACAAATACGTCTGAGCTAACCTCAGGTTAACAAAGTTAACCCAAAAGTCAAAACTGTCTGCTCATGTTTATATTCTAAAACATATCTCTGGAATCTTGCAGGCTGAAATCTAAGAGTATCTTTAAAACTTAATAAGGATGTCCAACCCCCCAAAAACATGCTTTGCAGTATGAAAACCTGATGATTACCAAACTAAGCAAGTTGGTCTGATTTAAACAGGAACTATCCCAAACCTTTTCTTAAATCTTAAACTGCATCCAGCCATAAGACATTTTTAGGATAATATGCATAGGATATGCTCAGATAACCCAAATGGAAGAATTAAAGTGTACAAAGAGTTCCTACTACTGAAGGATCTTTTCTAAGCTTCCCTTTTCCTTCTCTTGATTTGGCCACCAGTTGGTTCCTGCTGATTTACCTGAAAGATTCGCAACCCATCAGTAACATTTGAGTGGATTTGACCTTAGTGGGGTGCCCTGCAAAAAGATACACTGGCACATCCCATGGGGAGACGGGAGCTTGGCTAACTGCTTACGTTCCCCGTCCTCTCTGGCTACCAGCTGGCAGACAGAGTGCAGCTGCTGCTTGCAAGAAAGGTTTTAGATGGAATGACAGGCTGTTAACAAAATACACCTAAAATGGATAAGCTGACCACCCTTTCTCCTGAAAGCTCAAAGACATATAGGCCCTGGGAGTGAAACATGGGACTACTGTATTTTGAAGAAACCTTTTATGTTCAACAAGAAGAGTAAATGGAAAAACTGTGAAAGAAACCAGGCCACAAAAAAAAAGCCAAACACTTCAAACCCCAAGGACAGCAGGCTGTACAGGTCACATCTGGAGGTACAGAAGCTGCTATATTGTCGCTGCAGTAGTGACTCTGCACTTGCTGCAGTGACCTGTGGTCACATCCATATAAGAAGTTACTGCTCACTGCTGTCCTCTCAGGAAAGACAGAATAAAGTGAAAATGCTTTCCACTTGGCAGGACCAAATGACTCAACAGTAGACAACTCAGACCTAAGATATGTTAAAAGACACTGTGTTCCAAGTAAGTCCAGGGTCTGATCTTCTCGAGCAGAAGGAAGCACCAGCACACATTTCCTGTGCACATGTGTTATTAAAGAAAACTCCAACTGATAAGATGGAGATACTGTTGAATCTGCATTAAGAGCCTAAAAACATTATCATGTTTAGATGGGCAAAAATAAATTAGTTGATGACAGGGAACATGCCTTTTAACTCCATTCTGCTGCTTAATTTGCACAGTGGGTAAAATGGACTTGGTTTTATACTTGTACTGGGCCGGGCAGGGGACTGCGCGGGCATGCCAGTACCTCAGGCTGCCCCTCTGAGCACAGGAGTGCTGCAGTATTGCATTCCTTGACACACACAGCATAGAGAAACGTGGAAAGGAAGATCCCTTTCTGCTAATAGTGCATTTGGCGTTTTATCTAGCGTGGTACCATACCAGTTGGCTCTTCACATCCAGCTGTACTCTGCATCTCTTTGCCAGACCTGGGGGGGAGCAGAGGAAGTAACCCTTCCTCTCAGCCTCATGTCTGCAAAACCATTGGCAGCCAGGTTTTTCTGCCAGGAAAAATGCTTAGTGATTCTGCAGAGCTGCCACCATTTTCCCAGGATCTCTCCACCCTTCGGCACATTGGACAGACCACAGCAATCCCCACCAAGCGGCACTTTACACAAAGCAGCTAGCGTAGGTAGGTCCAGATTCCATCTTGCCTCTTTTTACAGCTGAACGGCACCGCTTCAGCAGGGTCAGGGCTCTTCACGTCTGCACAGAAAGCAACAGGATGTGGTCTACTTGTTCAGATGGAGTAAAGCTCTTTGAGGGGGTCTTCTAGCAAACAGCACAGACATTAGTCAGCTCCACTGCAAGCCAAAACTAAATTGCAAAAAAAAGAACAGTTCCTGGTGGGAGGTGAAGGGTGAGTAAGGCAAGGAGCCTTACAAAATGCTGCCAGCCGCCCTTCTTTGATTTATTTTTAAACTTCAAGTGGGATAGGATGTAATTCACACCTACTTTAAGGCTCCCTCGTGCTGCCAGAACCAGCTAAAGGGATCTTAAAGTAAATGAGCATCAGGGCCAGAGATGTTACTGCTTCTTTTTGCTGCAAACATGAAATAAAGGTATCTATTGCTTTATAAATATACTTTATAAATAAATCTGGACAGACCTATGAATAGGCTAGCAAACACTTAAACATCTGAGTAATTCTATACCACAGAGGACCCCTCAAATTTTATAGGTAGGATCATGTGTGCTGAAGTGCTTTCATAATCACAGACTGCAGAATTACCCTTTATTTTTTATCACTAACTCTAGGGAAAAAAAACAAAACAAAACAAACAAACAAACCCTGTTCCCAGTTACTGGACAAACTGCTGCTGTTTGAAAATTGATTAAAAGAATGCCATATAAAGTTCACATTAAAAATATGTGAAATTTTGTGTGCTCTGAGCCAAAAAACAAATTACTCATCTGAGCTGAACATGTAGAAACTTCTCAGGTAACTGGGACATTTCGGAGGCTCCTAAAAAACACGCCTACAGTTTCGGTCATTGAAGATGCAGCCATGAAATCACTTCAAAGTAATCCATAAACTAATTGGTACAAATTTTCATAGCCCTACAGCAATCATAGGCATGCTATATATTTACTATAGCTGACAATTAAAACTAAAAAATATTAGAATTTCTATTCCCACAGGTAATATTTACAATATTTCTTTTCACCAGAAATTAGGGATAAAAAGTTGAAACTGTAAATTTTAATTTAACAGAAATTCTAAAATGTCTTGATTGAAAAATGCCAATTTTTTCCTTTTGGCATCAGGATGTAACTTTCATTCTGACTCTCCAAAATTATAATTAAAATTGCTTCCATTTGAATTTCCATCGAATTTCTCAAAATACGTCCTTTTATACAAGTTCACCAACAATTGCCCCCTCCCCCCCTCCCATAGTGGCTCCTTAACACATTGCAATCATCGCCCAAGAGCCTGATCCTGACACTCTTTCCCACTACCTTTAATCTGTGGTGAAAGTATACATCTGGGGAACCAAAGGCTTTTTCGTTCCCAAGACACCTAGCAGTGCTCAGACCTGAATTGCACTGTGGAAGGCGTAGTCTTCCTGCAAACCACATCGCAGGAATAAGCACAGGCCTACACTACAGCTAAATATGATAGGATGTGGTTTTATTTTTTAATGAAAATTGACCTTTGAAATGAATGCTTGTTATTGGTTCCCAACATCTATGACCCTCTCCCTGCTATCCAGCTTCCAGGACTCACTCACTCTCCTTCTCAATTTCAGAGTCAACTATAACTATTAAGCAGCATTTACAGCATTGGAGAAGGCAAGAAAATTCAAATTAACCAGAAATCAAGTACAAGGGCAGCAGCCAGAAGAAAGAGATGGAATTAAGAAGAATTTATAGCTGGCAGGTACAAGGAGGAACACAATGTTGCAGGCCCAGGAAAGAAGAGGAAGTACAAACATCAAAGTTTGTCAACATTCATTAGCTAAAGCAAATGAATACCAAGCATAACTTCTGCTAACATACAGACACTGTCCTAAGGAACGAATAAGAAGAGAAGCACAAGAAAAATACTGTTTTGGGGTTTTTTTCTCAACTAACCTGAAATCAAATGAAATATTTCTGACAATTGAAAAAAATTAATTTTCTGATTCTGTTTTTGCAAAATAAATTTAAGAGTGTAATTTTTCCAGAGAAAAATAAAACCACAGAGAAAACCATAAATTTCCATCAAGAAATCTTAATTTTGTGGTAACAACATTTGTTATCGATGACACCTAGAATTTCTCAAAACCATGAACCTGAAGTAGAACAAAAACTAAAAGCAGCAACTCAAATACTTTTTGCCATGTACACAGTTCTTGCAAACTTAAAATAAATATCCGGGAATATTGTGTATTTAGCAGGCAGAAGGAAGGTATTTCTATCAATTGCATTGCACTTTAAATGACATCCTCAGTCTTCATAAGAGGATTTTAACTACAGTAACCCACTACAGTTCCACTACAGCTAACGACGCCTTTGCTGCTCTGTGGTTTCTCTCATGCTGTTTACTTCTGTTTTTCTTCTACAGAACCCTGCTCAAAAGGAAGAGGGTGCAGCATACTGTGGTTTAGAGCTTAAGTGCTTCCAAATGGTGAAGAAACTGAGTTACCATAGCACCCACATGCTCAAGCAATCAGACCTGTCTTAGTGCTAAACCACAGCTTCTCTAGTGCAATCATGAAATTTCCCTATTAAACTCCTTTTACCAAATTTGCATTCGCAATTATTTTTAGTTGTACAGGTTCATTAATATGATACAGTGGGGGGTGGCAATCTTTGCGATACAGTCCAGGCTGCTTTGCAGGTAGTACTTGTCACCGTGTGAATGGTCTGAAAGAGGGGAGAACATCAAACCTGATGTAACAGTTACTTCAACTGTGAAATGCTGGCTACTATCCACAGTCATAAAGAAACACCTATACATGAGGAATGGAAGATTGGCTGTGATATTTGCTTGGCAATTTTGTGCTACACGCAAAAGAAAATCTCTGTTAATGTTTGCTTTGCCTTTTGTATATTTTCAGTATTTGTGCACGTAGAAAGTCAAGAGCCAGACTCATGCTGATACCATGCTAAACTTGCCTCTTGTCAAGGGCCAGTCCCTAACTGTAGTGATGACTTTTCTAGCCCTGCTGTATCTTCCTTGATCTTCCTTTCCGACATCTACCATGAGCAGAAAAAACACTTGCTCCATATTGCTCTGCTTAATGACAGCGACAGGCTGGTTCTGGATTTGCTGAATGCATATTGTTTATGGCAAGCAGGAGGAGGAAAGAACATGCAACTATTACAGTGTCCTCTCAATTCCTACTCCCATGGTTTTGCAGTTGCCACCTCTGTTAGTCCTGGGGAGCTACTGAGCACAGCTGAAGGCAGCTCAGTTCTCAGGAGTTTTGACCAGAAAAGGAGGCTGCAGCTGAGAACTGACTGACTATTAGTAAGAGTGTGAGGTAGGGGCAAACTTCCCCATCTCAGACTACCTCATTGGACCAGGGTTTATTTAAATATCTGACTTACTTCTCTATCTACCTCTGAGTTCCTTCAAGATAAAAGCATTATCTGGTATTGTAGATCTCTTCCTGACTGCACATTACTTTTTACATAATCTTGCCAGCAATAGAAAATGGTTCTCTGCACTGCAAAACAGAAACAACTTGGAAATACTTCTCTAAGCTACCTGTAATCAGCTCAAATGTCAAACCATAAACAGTTTAGTACTGTGTGAATAGCAGCACTTTAGCCACTGATAATACAAAGCCTGTTGAAATCAGAAATATCTTCTGTTTGGTAGAGATCTATTAGCATGAAGTCCTTCAATCAACAGCTCTGTACCTGCTGGGAGCATTATGTCAGCAGGGACTCTAATCAGTGATTTTCAAAAAGATGCAGCCAGTGATTTTTAAAAAGAAATGAACATTTCCTTCAAGAAATGACATCTGTCTACGAGCTTTTCCTTTTCATAATAATATTTTTCTCTGATCCGTTGCTATGTTAAAGTGCCAAACAAAAATAGCTAACTGGCCTGGGGGAGCTGAGGGAGGAGTACAGATAACAGAGATAAAGGGTTGATACTCAGGTGCTCTGAACTTCTGTGTCTCCAACTGACATCACCCAGATTTGCAAATACTTAGCTTTCCTACAAAATAGGATCAAAGCACAATCAGAAATGGAAGGAAAACACATAGGCTCTGAGAAGAGACCATAACATTTCCTTTAATCTTTTTTTTTTTTTTGTAACTTCAGATTCACATTGCATTCTGAGCCAGTAAAGAGTTTTAGATAGAAGTCTGATTTTCACAGTGAGGTTGCTTTCTCTTAATTGAATTTTATTTATAATGCAGACATATCAGTATTCCTTAATCCCAACCATAACTCCTTGGTGCTATGTTCTGAGTATGCTGTATAAGACAACTTATGCCTGGAAAGGCTTCAGTCAGACAAGATGGAGAAAAGGAGAGGAACATTTCCAATGTTACAAAGGGACTATTAAGATTAAAAAAACAAACAAACAATCCAGCCAACCACAAAACTTGAGACAGGCATTCACAAATTCTTAGAAAAAGTCTGTGCTACAAACAGGATCCCCAAAACAACAATCTAGTGCTGTGTAAATTCACAAATCCATCTTTTTACTGTCACAAATGGCTAGTCCCTAACAAACCACTTTGCAGATTTTTTTTTTTTTTTTAAATGAAAAAGGATATATAAAGGTACCGCAAGAGTGCCACGTCTTCACCTTGGCCAAGGGCTGAGGGCAGGGCAAGCAGGGCTGAGTGGCAGCAAATAGCCCCATGCCAGTGAGACCAGAATGTGGCGAACCATGGAGCAACAACCCACCAGAGTGCAACACTCAGTACTGCTGCACAGGTGTAGTGGGGTGTTCGGACACTCTGGCAGCACCTGGCTATGGAGACCCTCGGGAGTAGGGGCTGGGGACAGAAACAGCCCAGAGCCCCACAAGTCTTTCCAAAGCTTCAGGCACAGAATACCTCTGGTTTAGTGGCACAGGTAAATGCACAGGTGGTAGCTGCACTGTTCCCACAGGGCAGTTCTTCCCATTACCTAGGTGAAGCTCCCAGTAATTCAGTATTGCTGCAAAAATTTCACATAATGCCCTGAATACAACATTTCTCACACTTGCAGGAGATGCCAAGTGGCTCACAGGAGTGGTGATCTGAGGACTGCAGTGATGTTTGCTGCTGCTGAAGCATCCCTGCTACAGAGTCCAAGGCTGAGGCTGGGGGGTGTCAGCTGCTCTCTTTGATAAGAACAGGTCCTGTGGTTCAGATGAGCACATTGGAGTCAGAGTGAGGATCTGGCTTTATCTGCTCACGAGAATGACGCGACTGTTTAATTGAATTCTCCGATAATTGTGCAGTTCAGGCTTAAAGAAAACTAGCTGCTTTATTCCACAGCAGAATAATGTATCTCCAGTGCACAGCACTGGGTTTTACTGTGCTTGGTTACTCTGTCTGCACAGCCCCAGCCTTTGAAAGATTCTTAACTACAGCAGAAAGGCACAAATCAGAATAAAGATGTGGCACAAAAAATTCATTTTCGAGCAATCTGTCATTTGTATTTCTACAGCTTCTTGCTCCAAGCTGAACAGCACCCTCAGGAGTCCCTGTGCTGTGCGAGCCAAAGTCCCAGCCTCACATCTCCAAGCAGCAATGCTCTAAACTATCCTGCTAGTCTCAGTCATCTCCTATGACCTAGATTTCTTCCAGCATTAAGAGAAGATCCTAACCAGCACTGGCTGATAGACATCTAGCTTCTGTTTCTTAAAAGGACAGAGACTACAGAGGAAAAAATTCAGCCAGCTCAGTGGAGAACTGTTCCCATACCAACTCTGCCTGCTGGGCAGCTTCCTCGCCCTCCTGGGGCTGCCAGCTGCAGCCAGCAAACTCTCTTTGTTTCAAGGGAGAGTGATTTTACTTGGTTACTATCCTGACCTTTTTTTTTTTTCCTCCAGACATTCAGTCCAGAAACGATCAGAATTTAATATAATTCATCAAATATGCTCCTGAATAACATTTTTGTTGTTTGCAAAATATTGCGACAAACATTATTCACTGATCAACAGCTAAATCCACTGAATACTTGTTAGGGTACAATTTAAAACACAGTAAAGTATACACAGAAATGCTGACAGGAAGCATCATATAAGGGTCAAATTCTACCAGCATAACTCATGCAAAAATAATTTGAAAAGTAAATCATTCAATGAAGCATATCACAATATATTTTAGAAAAACTGCCCGTTAAAAATTATTTATATATATTTCCTATCTTAACTAATACAGAATTACTCATTCTTATTGAAAAGCAGAAATTACCAGTATTTAAATTAATCAAAATTTCCTATGTTTGATATATAATCTGAAATCCATCTTGTACTAAGCCAGCATGAGGAAAGTTGGGACTGTGACCAAGTCCTACCCAGGGATTCCACATTTTACTACTGTGTGAGTGCTCAGACATATCCTCCATCTCTGTGCCTCTGTAACATCCTGTGCAAAGTGCAGATAATGGCGCTATGCTACTAAACTGGCATATTGCAATTAGAAATTCATTAAAAATTACGAAGTTTGCAGAGAAGGGATCTGAAAGTGCCATATAAAAATACACTCACATCCATCTGATTGCATGTACTTGAGCTCCCCAGAGTGCTGTGCATGCACACACAAAAACCTCTCGCTATCTCAAAATCTGGATCGCAAAACCTGGGCTCTGCCCCTTCAGGGAAGCTGAGCCAGCACTGTCGAGAAGGGACCTGTACTTCATGTCACGCCAGAAGCAGCAATGAACAGATTTCAGAAGAGAGCTGAGCATGCACAACTCCTCTAGAATTCAATAAAAACTTGGAGTGAAAGTGGTTTCTAAATCCCCTTTCCTTCTAGATTTTTCTGTTGAAAATCAGATGATCGATTTTGGTGCCCGAGTCTGGGCAGTTACCTGTATTTTAAACGTGTCCTTTTTTTTCGCTATTTGCTATTTTCATTATAACAAGCATGAGATGTGAATCTTGACTTTAACTAACAATCTATCTGACAATCATAAGCAAAAAGAGGGGAAAACAGTTCATCTGATTTTGCTTTAAATCCTTTGCTTTAAATCCTGTGCTGATCATTCTCTTCTAAAAGACAGTGTATGCTGAACGTTTCAGGAGATGAAAATAAAGGCTGAGAATGGAAGGACTCCACCCTGCTCACAGAGGTTGCGGTATCCCATATTCCAGCAAAGAACCTGCAAAATCTAAAGCTCATGTTCCTCAGGATTTGAACAAGACTAATTTCAGTATCACCTTAAATAATTCAAGAAAAAAGGAACATAAACAGTCTATGCTTCCATCTTCTGTATGTGCCAAGTAATTTTCATTAGCATTTCATAAATACTTTCCTTTTTTCCATTTTTTTATTATAATTTTTTATTTTAAAAAGATTAAGTGAGCAGTCTGGGAAAGAAAAGCAAAATCAAAGATACTACATAAAGATGCTAAACACAAATTTATTTAGGAAAAGGGTTTTATGGGCTTTTCAAAATATAGGGACCCAGGGAAAGTCCTCAGGCCAAAGCTAAGAGAACATCCAATTTCATGCTCCAAATAATTTTACACTCTTTGTATAGGCACAACAATGCACAAGCCAGGAAATTCAGCACATCTGTAAACATTTCTGATGTCTAATAACAAGAAAGATGTATATAGTGGCATTACACATCTTATGACAATAGCAAGAACAACTCCCACTTGGAAGTGGGAGGTCAGAAACCCGATTTGATCTATAATACAAGTATCAGTTTGTATAAGCACATACATGTAGATGGAGCAGTTTGGAAGTAGCATTCGTAATGCCTTCTGTGAGGACAGATGGAAAAGTTGAAGCAGAAAGACACAGTACGTGCAAATGTGGGTAAGATTTTATTCTTTCAAAGTCTATACTTTAACAGCGTTTGGTTGAAATGCTGATGAATTTATGACTGCATGACCTGGTAAAATTAACTTTTTAACTAAGGAATATATCAGAAATTTTTCAGTGTAGATTAAGACACTTGGAGATATTATTTAGCACCTATACAGCATTTCATACATCTGCCACACAAATTTGATAATATCAACAAACATCAAAAAAAAGACAAAAAGTTATCGTAGGTATTCAAGGAAGCACTTCCGCACACAAATTCATCATTAACTTCAGTAGGAATAAAGCCCATAGTTTGAATTAAGATGATGTTGTGAATCAGGATTGCTACAGAGTCCAGCGTGTAAGTACGTAACAGATCCCCAATATCACCACAGGAACAAACAGAAGTAGGAAGTGGGGACTGACAAGGCTTAATTCAGCATTCAGCTCTGCTGACTTGGGAAAGCACGTGAGCCTTTTCTCTGCCTGCCACTTGATGCATGTAGACCAGCTCCACTATGGACTCACCTGCACAACCTATGGCACCCACCGCCAAACTGTGTCCATTTGTCTGTTTTTATAACACTTCATACTGCAAACTGAAAATTACAAGGCAGTTTCATTCATACTGAAATTATGAAAGACAATTTATAATGGTGCCCAATATTAGCAAGTCAATTGAGATCACTACACCCAAACACTCAAACAGGCTGCAACATTTCAGTTAGGATTTTCAAGACTACCGTCACATCCAGAAACTTTGAAAAATCTATAAAAAAAGTAAAATTCTAGCATCTGGATTCCCATTTTGCTGGACAAGATTGTTTTGTAGGAAATTCCATGGTCAAGAATGCATGGTGCTCTGCCCATTGTAACATCTGCTGCAAAATCAATTGATTGTGCATTGTTAACACAATGTGATGTCTGTCTTTCCTTTTGGAAATAAATTATGTTCTTTATGTACATTTACATAACCAAGACCCAAAGAAATTAAGGGCAGACCAACAGCATCTGTAGCGATGACAGTATAAAGCAATCTGAAATAGTGTAGTGAAAAATAAGGCAGGAAACCACCAGCCTTCTTTAGGTTGACAGGGCCAAAGAAAATCTTTACAAAGATTAGTAAACTCCCAAGAAAATAAGGAACACAGTGACCAGGGAATGGAACTCCTTACCCAGGACATAATGTGTTTCTGTTAGGGGATGAGCAGGCAGTCCTCTAGGGCCACAGCAGACGGTGTAAAAGACTATTGAATTAAAAGGTGTCAATTCATTTTGGCAGATGTCTGGCACACGTAGCTGCCCCAAAGGAATATGGTTCTCTGATGAATTGAAACGGAACTTTTACAAAAGCATTCTCTAAAGAATGCAAGAATGGCACTCATGTCCCCAGCATCTCCTACACAGAGCTGACATCCCCCCTGCTCAACGCCCCCTGTCATGGGTGATTAGGAAACTGGCTGTAGCAGAGGAGCTGGCTCTGCAGAGGTGAGCGGCTGATGGCTGCGTGGGATCCCGCTGCACTTGGTATCATGGGGATCTTCTCACATTAGACCAATTACAGTCTATTTGACCGTGGCTTTCTCCCTGTGAACAAGGGTGTGCATTACAGGAGGAATGTGGGCCTCTTGACAGAGCATCTGCTCTCCGGCCAGGTGCTTTTACTTGCGCAAAGGTACACAATGCTAAAATGGCTTGATCGCCAAGCATCAAGTCTTTCAGTTTTAAGTTACTGGCAGTTGCTAATGAAAGTAATCTTTTACCTCATCAATGTTGATGAGCTTTGGCATTACTCTACTAAGTGTGGTTGTAAAAATCCTGCTTCTGCAGCTATTTGTGCTACTGCTTGTTCATGGGCCTCTCTGTCTTGCTTTGCTGTACCCTGCAGTCATGTCCTCTTTGGCTATGAGTCATTACAGTTAATCAGCCACATGGTCAAACTCCTGTTTCAGTATAAATCAACTTCTGTTTAGATTTGAGTGGCTTAACCATGGGAGGGTTCCCGTTGTCTTAAGTTTCTGCCTTTGGAGCTTAAATGGACAAAACTAAGAGGTCAATGTTGGTGTTTATCCATTAGTCAGCTTGAAGTTTTGCTTACTCTTCATATGCTGGTTTGGCAGAGATATAGAGATATCACATAAACTAAATAAAACCCACTGCAATCCACCACCTCACTAGGAAGGGGCAGAAGAATTATTTGAACACTTAAAAGTAACATTTTTGTTAAATATGTTTGGTCTCTAGTAGTAACTTCATCCAAGAAAGCGTCTACATGTGTTCCTTCCCGGGCTCTGCATTAATGCTGACACAACAGCTTATGATGCAGTGCTGATACATTAATGTGCTGAGAGGAGTTTGGGGCCAGCTTCAGGTCCTGCAGGGCTCCACTGCTTTCTGCACATGCACCAGACAATGCTACTCTCTGCTGGGAAGCCTAAAATTGCCAAAGCCATATGTGATTGGCTGCTTCTTGCCTTTTTTTTTTTTTCTTTGCCTTTTTTTTTTTGCCTTACCCCCCCATCCCCCATCGAATGGTTAGATGTTCCTGATTCTCTGCTTATTCTGAAGCAGCTTCAGCAGCCTACCTCTAAACTGCAATGGTCTCATGTTCAAGGGGCTGACCTCTTCCTGCCTGGCTCTATTCATTATCTCATCATCTGCTTACGTCACACCCCAGGAAACTGGTCCATGACTCTGATGATGCCTCCACAGCACAAATATCCCCATATAAAAGATGTGCCCAGTCTCCATAGCCTAAACACTGACCCATTCTTACACCAGAGTTTCACTATGAACTTGCAGTTGCTTCAGAATTGGCACCTAGGTTGCCTGTTTTGGGATGCCTTGACAGTTTTGCTATCTCTCTGCCAACTTGATCAGAAATTCTGAGATTCAGAGGTGAAAAGATCAAAGAGATAGGTTCAGCCTTCTACAGAGATAGCAATTTAGACCTGCTTGCCCAGCAAGTGACCATGGCACTATGTTTATCTTCCTAGTCTTGACCAGATTTCACTGGGGGAATACTGTTTGACTTCAGGTAAACTAGCAAGCTTAAAGAAAAATTATGTTTCTTTTCAGATGATGACCTACTCATTTCAGAGGAATTTCCAAAATAGACCCTGTCAGCCCTGTTTAATAATTTATTGCTAAAGATCAATGAAAATTTAAGTTCCTACCATTATTCCTGCCAAACACAAGAATAAAAAGAAAATGTCTAGTTCCACCTAATCTATAAATTTATCTGAAATGCATACGTACTCCAGAAATAGAACACAGTTGATTTTTTTTAATAATTTAAGGCTGCATATTCAACATTTTTTAAACAAGGATACAGACACAGGGACTAACAGCAAGTAACGATTATAGATGTACAAGAAGAGTTGCATTAGCTACGAATTATGGGAATGTAAGCATGTTCACCTCCAAAACTAATATGGTAGACAAGTAGCCAGAGTTGGTTTTTGCTCCTCCTCTGAAACTACCAGGAAGAGGCTGAGTTGCATCAGCAGATGATGTATCTCATAGGGCACGCTTTCAACGTACACAGTATAAGGGAAATCAAACATTATTTTTCAAGCATTTTGGTGTTTTAACAGTGTTTGGAACTAATGGACTTCTTTCAATTTCCTGGTAAATGGCAGCCTGCAAGAACTATACGGTGTCACAGGATGTGGGCGCCTTAATTTTATCTCCATTTTGCAGAGCACTGGTCTGTACTTAGCAAACCAGCTCTCAGCTTGCATTGTAAGCAAGCGCCTTCCCGTTCCCATGGCAAGGCTGCCTGCCAACCCGCAAATGAGCAAACTTCCTCACTGAGGTAAGGTAAAGAGTAATAAGTACAGAAATGTTAACACTTCGGCCTACACCGTTTGAAAGAGAATTTGAAAAACTAAACTACCAGAAAGTGTAGTCGCCCTAATGACTCATCTTTCATTTTTAGCATGCTTCTTTAGCTACAAAGCACTACACAAGCAGCTTCTACAATGACACAAGCCTCATGATACATCACAGTATGAGACAGTTATTATCTAAGAAATGAGACTGCTTGTAGGTTACCTTCCATGAGCACTTCCACTCACACTTTACCTTCCCCTGTACGCAGAAAATCCACTGACTGTCTTGGATTAGGATGTTCTGAGTTGCCCAGTACAAACATCCAACATACTTTTTTCCTGTTATAGTTCTGCTATTGCTATTTCAAGTATTCTTTAATTACTGAAGGTTCATTGATCTAAAGTTCAAAGAACCACCCTTAAAAAGATGATTACTGTAGTACACTGACTAACTCCACCATAGCAACTTATGCTTAGGGAGTTCGTTTTTATTGTTATTGTAAGTTCATATTCATAAGTAAGTCCTTCGAAAATTTTGGGTGAATCCGACATCATTCAGCTCTGAAGCTTACTTCCTGAGGACAACATTCACAAGTTTTATGCCGACTACTTTCCTAAAAGAAAATCTAGCATCCAAAAAAAAAGAAGAAAAAAAAAAGGCAACAGGTCCCATTTCTTCTCTTCCTCACTGCTCACAGAAGCCAACACCCTGTGTTGTTATACTGCTGTGCCCCCTTTCCCACACCACTGATAGATTGTAGCCAACCATGGTTTCTAACATTGCCTCCTACTTTCAAGCAGTGAACAGGAATCCCTCTGGGGCAGACTGCATGAAAACTTTGTAAAAGGGTGGCTTTAGTCTTCTGTTTGATTGCTCCTATTACTTTTTAACAATCCATCACAGCCACCAAGTTATTCACAGCTTTTCTCACACATGGGAATAATTTGTTAATTTATTATGGTTTATGTTATTTCCTGAATTAATTTCTTCTTCATTTTGCTAATAATTACTTTGAATTTTATGTATGGCAGTTGATATCCTTAGTTAGCATCACTTCAGATGGATTTCAAGCTTCAGAAGAACACATCTAGTACCTAAACAAACATTCATAACCCAACTTTTTTTCTTTTCCTCTGACTTTACTACTCCCTCTCCATTAGGCTCAGGCACACACCTGCACAGTATGTTAACATAATTTCCTTAGAGGTTCTAGGATTTCAGTTTATTCTAAAATGCTTTCTCTTAGAGCTAACTTCCAAACAACACTTGTCCCAGAGAACACTAGCGCTCATATTCTACAGAAATAGCACTGAGGATTTCAGAGGAGATGTAACTTTTACTCCTCTGTTTAAATTATACCTAGAAGATAGCATATTTATTTGCAAGATGTTACGTTTATATAACATCCTCACATCTCTCACTTTCTAATACCAAGTGTGCATAGATTTTTATAAGACTAACTCCAAATACCTAGTTATAAGCCAGGAGCTCTTCATGGTAAACCTCTATCAAGGCCTTAAACCGTGCAAGGAGTATTTTGCTTAGGTACACTGGGAGCTTGATACAACTGAGTGAATTAACTTTGTTTCTTTGTATGCCAGTTTTCCAGTTTAACTTGGTGGTATTTGCAGTGAGACTCTATGAATGTGTGCCTTGTCCTCACAAAGAAGAATACAAATGATTACTGTGCACTTCCAAAGCACTGGGAATGAAATGGAGAAGGATTTTTTCAGATGAACTTTAAAATTGACAGAGGTAAAAAAAATTACTGCATCTGTTACCTATGCTTTTCTTAAAGCAGAATATATTCTCTGTAAAAAAGTGTCAAGTTACTACATGACATTAAACCAAGTCTGTATTTATATAAAAAGTGGTGACTCACTGCAACGAGAGCAATGCAATCACTGGAAAAATTATACATTGCCTAACAGGTTTGCACACAGTATGATAAGAGGCATCCAAGTGGCCTCGGCTTTCATTCTTAATGCATCAATAGAAATGGATGACTATATACCAACAAACCTGAAAAACTTCCAGGATTACAGGTCTAAATCATGCATACCAGACACCAAAGGGGAAGCACCTCCATCTGCCATACTCTTTTATTTCATAGCTTGCATTATTAAGCTTTTGAAAAAGATTCCTATCAATATAGTTTCTTTAATTTAAATATATATAAAAAAATTATTTCTGTCTGCGTAACAGTATTATGAGAATTAGAGAACAGCAAAAATTGGTTGATTTCAATAAAGTTGCGCTGATCATCAGATCATAAGTGCCATTGAAATTAAAGGTTCCTAATCTATATAAAGAAATACAGAAAGTTCATTCTGATTAACTACTAGTCTGCTGACAGTACAAAGCTAGTGCAATGGACCTGGATGTGTCCTTGAAATGCCTGTGGCCTTGAAAGCCAAGAGACTGGCAGGAATTGGGTTTTGCAAAAGATGAACAACCCTTGCATCTCCAGAGAATCCTTTGAATCCCCCCAGATCTGGAGAATCTGTACTATATGATGTTTAAACCTGTTTGTTTTGTTTGTGTTTTTTTTTTCCTGTAGCATGAAGACAACAACTATCCAAGTTGAGAAACTCTAAGGAATCTTTTCGACTTCCTCCGTTTTCCTCGCAGCAAGGCTCCACCTATGAAAAAGGCAAGAGCTGGGCTGGTGCTCACCAATTTGATCATTACGTTAACGAATGCATCAAAAGCAATATTAAAAACATGCACTGGTAATATTGTTAACACTGGACAGTAACACATATTAAATCTAATTATTTTTAGCAAAGAATCAAAGAACTGAAATTCAGAAAGCATTTCAGATATTATAACAACAGCAGACATATGAAAAGCCAGTGTACCATAATGAGCAGAGAGATGAAGCTAGGATCTATTTGCAATCAAACTGGTTTCTTCTCCAGCAACTGCATTGTGAAGCTTCTAGATGGAATCTGCGGACAAGAAACCAACATCCAACACTTCAAATACTCAGAATCACGCACTGTCAGTCATTCCCAGCGTTCTTCATTATGAGTGAAATCTCCTGTCTCAGTATCAAAGTAGTCATAGGGATTTGGTTTTGAGTTTGTTTTTGAGCTAAAATCTTTGAACCCCTTTTTGTTCTCAAATGTTGCATTACAATGACTTTCATGACAGATCATTTCCCTAATGATCACATTTCCTGTAGTGAGACTTCTCATCTGCCTCTATGACTGCATCAATACTGCAACGACATGCACTCTGCAACACCTTCCATCTCCACTGAAAACGCTATTATATGTGCACAGATTGAAACAGGACTCAAAGAGATGTGTCACTCTGACCCTAAGACATAGATTAGGAGTCTGCATCACCAGCCCAGCTGAACTGGTTTGATTTTGGGTTTAGTTTTCTTTTATAAGGAGAGTAGATGGTAACTTTTCTAGAAATCTGCCACACTAAAACCTATCATTGCAGTCCTGATCATGTTAATTCTCATTTACATTTGCCTCCTGCAGTACCACAATAATTCCAGATCATAAAATTAAATGCAGCTGCTAAACGTACTGGACCCTGCTGCAAAGTTACTAGTCCATTATTGTTATTTCCCTGCTCTTGATTTACTCTTGCTCATGCTGCAGAACATCTGAAAGGTGCCACCCTTTGGTCTTACCAACTGCCCAAGCAACCCTTTTATTTGTGCTTCAATTTGATACCCCTGCCTGGAATTAGGCAGAAATTTTCTTTTGAGGTTGACAGAAATCTTCTCCCAGGAAGACGGATTAATACCCTCAGTCTTCCTCCAGTAGTCTCTAGTGAATATCAGATTATGTTCTTGTGTCCACCCTTTATGAAATAACAGTCACAAACAACTTAAAAGTTTCAATTAAAAAATCCTCCTCCTTGTGTCTGCATTTCCTCTCCTTTTTTTGTTTCTTACTCAGTAAAAACTCCAGAGTTTTTGTTTTTGTCAAACAGCTTTCCAAGTGACCTTTTAGAAGCGACCTCTCTGGATCTGTTTCCATTTAACCCGGGAATAATGATTTTTCTTTGCTAAAGTGTTTTCAGCTCTGTGTAATGGCAAGATATTTATGAAGGTGCATTGAAGTCCATTTATGAAGTAGAAATATCAGCTCTACAAGGTGACAATTTGCTATGATGAACAGGTGTCCCAAGGCTCTTTTCTTTCGCATTTCCTTTAATAACTAATGTTTAGCAGCACTTACTGAAATAAATATGTGGTCAGACTTTTGCAAATACATACTTTTCCCTCTAACAACACAAATATTTTGCAATATGAAAAATGTTTCATGTTTGTTTTAAGGAAATGACTTTTTTTTTTGGTCTCACCTAGAAGATAAAAATGACAATCACTGACATTATGTTTCACTCAAAATCACATATATGTGTATGAAATAATCAAGGTTCAGGTACATTCCTGAATGCAGAAATCTATTCTAAACCCTTTGGCATTTAGGAAGAGTTATTGTATTTCTACTACCACATGCTATAAAGAACTGTCATCCCATTAATGGTTTGGGAATCCTGAATGGTGGCTATATGCTGGCTAAGAGATCAAGCCTTATGCGTCTAGCCTGGTAGTGATGTGTTTTACTTTCACTACAAAGAATCCCACTGAAGTTGGCTCAAATTTACACTAGTGAATAACTCTTTGCTTTCTTGAAGGCACAGATTTACAAGGGGAATATTTCTCACAATGAGAACAATCAGCCATTGGAATAATCTCCCCAGGGAAGTGGTGGATTCCCCAACTGTAGGCACTTAATATTCAGTTGGACAGGGTGCTGGGCCACCTTGTCTAGACAGTGCTTTTGTCTAGACAGAGCTTTTGTCAAGAAAGGTTGGATCAGATGATCACTGAGGTCCCTTCCAATCTAGTATTCTATGATTCTATGATTTAAATAAGTAAAATTAGTAAAATCTTAGTAACATTTATTTTAAAGACAAGCTATTTTTTCCTCAGGCAAAACTCTCTCAAACATAGTTTGAAAGCTTCTTGAGATAACAATTTTCTGAAGGGACACTATAATCATTTCAGTAGTGCAGTTCTAGCCATTATTAATATATGAATGAAATGCCTTCCTGACTGGAAAAGGAATGTATTTTTCTTAATTAGACATCGCTTCTTCCCCTCTACATTCGTTGTGCACAATATGCTTACCCACTAGAGAAGAGAACTGTTCTCAGTGACTTTTCTGAGCAAGAATTCCTCCCCTCCTCCCCTTTAAGAATTGCCTTTAAACTTTGTTATAAATGGAAGAATTATAGTGTTCTGCCTACACTTCCTGGAAACTCAGCCTAGGCCTGTGTGTCTGCTTTTATCAAAATATCCATCAAAGGTCAGGTAATTTTCCATACTCATCTAGAGACAAAGATGCTACCCTACCTATCTTGATGAATCAGTTTAAGAGCGTTAGTTCTTCTCCCTCAAAATGAATCACATACAATCACTAAGAAAATTGAAGGACATCATTTCCATGACTATAAGCATGCTCAGAATTTCAATCTCAGCAGATTCCACAGCTTCTTCCACTGTGGACCCCCAATCCAGCTCTTCCCTGGCTTTGGAGTTGGTGTCAGGAGACAAGGGACCAAGAAGGAAATCAGTTGGTAGTGACTAACTAGTCAGCAGAGCTAAGCTCTGCACTAGTTCTGGTAGCTATCATAAAATATGATATCAATTAGGGAGCACAGGATATCAAGTGCTTGTTATAAAAAAAAAAAAAAAAAAAAAAACCAAACACAAAACCAACCCCCAAAAAAACAAAACAAAAAACCCCCACCACCAAAAAAACAAGCCAACAAAAAAAACCACCAAGGCTTGCTTTATGCTACCATTATTGAAGAAATGCTGAAGATAAGCCATCAGGTTTTCATCCTCTTTAAACTAACATGTAAAATGGCGATTGTGCCTGCAGTACTTGTTTACTCCTTATATAGGAAAGAAACCATACCGTTTGTTTTAGCATCAGGACTACAGTTACTACTACAAGTTATCAATGTGTCAGCACATTCATTGTAAGCCGTTTTAAAGGTCAAAATTTTCAAAATATAAAAGGAATTTAGGAGCCTAAGTAATTCTCAAGACCACCACTATACCCATTAAAAAAAAAAAAGTCATCTTCTCTAGCAACAAAGAAACTTGACTGAAATCAGTTTGTGCTGCAAGGATCCTAATGTGGCCCAAAGAGACCAAAATATTTTCTTTTATTACTTATTTCTTAGCTTGGCATTACAGCAGTAACACAAAGTTTGCTTGACAACTTAGAAAGACAAAATAGTCAACAAGTGACTTTTCTTTTTCCTCCTCAAGCACCTCTTACACCTGAGCAAAGATATCGAGTATTTCTATACAATACTTTGCACTTTAATTTCCTACCAACATCCACTTCACAAGTGTTGGTACTGATTAAGGACATAAAAATAAAGGCTACAGCTCAAAACAAATATAATGCAATGTTTTTTCGGTAGGATCTTCCTCCTACTTCAATCTCAATTGTATGCTACATTAAACGGGAATTTTACTGCCCTTCGTCCAAACTGAAACTTAACGCGTTCTGAGAATTGCAATTCCACATTTCCTGACATCACACAAATCTAGGGGAGTTTGTTATAAATGTTATCAATACTCATGTGATCTACTTTAAAATGTTTCACTCCTTTTTGCAAGAAGCATGAATGCCTCATAAATCAACATTTAAAGCCCTTGGTCAAATAAATAACAAGAAATGCAATGTCCGTTTTGATACCAGTAATTGAAAACAGTACAAAAATAACAACACTAACACAGTACAAGTCACTTTCATGGTCATAAATATGATAGAAACAATTGTAATCCTCAGAAATAAGTAGGAAAGACAGCTACCAACAGGTCACCCTTGGTCAAGAGGTGCAGCAATGTGGCAGGTTTGGCACTACACTATTGCAAAGAACTAAATATTTAACTCACTCAGGTGTTTTAATCAAAAAAACCCAAAAGAAAACAAAAAAACCACACCAAAAACATATAAAACACATCAACACACAACAAACCAGAATTTCAGTATTAGTTCAATTCTGTTCCAAGTATTAGAAGAGTAACTATGAGAAAGCTCGATTTGCTTTGTTTACAACATTGCCAGAACTTCAGCACAGAATTACACCTGGAAAGTCACAGGTACATGTGACTTTCACAATGTACAATGACTATTTTATAATAAAATCATACGCACGTAAACTATTCAAAAAGATATTGTCGGAGGAGCAAAGAGTTGGCAAATGTCAATTTGTATCGCCAGTGCAAAGCCCTAGTTCTTTTCCTTTCCTCATTCTTAACATTCACCAAGATCTTTCATTTTGTGATCGCAGACTGCTCTTTTCTTTCAGCACAGAAACACTCCAGAGCATGTGGTGAAGACACCTTTTGCCTTCAGAGCTAAGTGTGTGCACAAGCCATGGAGTAAGTGAGGCAGGGGACCACAAAAAAGAAAGAGATCTCACAGCTAAGTAGTAAAATGCTGGTTTATATTCCAGCTCTTGTCACAGAATTCTTGTGTGATGCTACAAAAATCTATTTATACCAAATTTTCCAAACAGCAGTCACTAATAATTGGTCTGCATTTAACAGGTTTTTATCTTAATTATAGCAACCTGATTCACAGAAGTGGTGGCCTTTCAAAACTGCAAATTAACTGCAGTAAGGGGTGCTTTAAAGAGTATGGTGCTTGTCTCAGATTAAGCTTTCTGAATCAATAGATTGGTTTTCTCTTTGGATCATTTTGTCATCACAAATATGAAAATCTGTATGTGTGTAGCACTTAGCTACAGAAGATGAGCACCATCATCAAAAAGCTTAAGAAGAAATTGATATTTCTAGCTGCAGAAAGTTTTTAATAGTAAACCCATAAATATGGCCTGAACTATACATTGACCAACACAGATATAATAATACACTTAATGTATTTTCATTCTCTACACAGAGAAGAGAATCCTGTAGTGGAAAAATGGTACATGACAGTAAAAACTGCCATAAGATAGAGAGACATGGCTGCTCCCGAAAACTGGGTACTTAGCTTTGCAACCTTCATGTCACTCTGTACATGTGATTTCTTAGATTTTAAAAACATCCTGCATCCTGACAAAAAAAAATAAAATCAGAAACTCTATGAAAGGGCACAATTCTGCTCACTCCAGGCTTTATCAGCAGGACTGGGATGTGTGTATCTTCTTGCTCAGATCTGCCCCTTAGGGTTAAGAGAGTACTGATACCATTAGGACATTTTCATCTTCTGCGTAGACGACTTTCATCAATGAGCTCTGCAGATCACCGATAGCACAGGAGTGGTGAAACTCAGAGACTTTGGCTGCTACCTCAGGCCTTGCAGTATGACGTAGAGGCTTTCTATCAGTTTTTCATATCTTTCTGTGTCCCCTTCCTTTCAGCTGCTCTGTTCACCACTGCCATCTCAATCCCAGCATCCAGTCTCTTCTCTTAAACCAGTTTCATCATCCTTCCTCTGATGCTTTGGGGTAGCAACAGCTGTGTACCATCCCATCCTGACTCCTTGTCCCACAACATTGATGTCCCCTCGTTTGGCTTCATATCTGATCAGAACTTCTTTCTGAATGTTAATTCTTATAACTACAGAAAATTTCACTAAAAAGATGCCGATTGCATCCACTGACACTGTAAAGATCTGCCATCAGCCATAAAATAGAAGATTTATCACTCTATCAATCATTGCAGTGCTTTTCAAAGACTACAGTGAAGATCTTAAGTGAGTTTCTTAAAAAGATGTAGTGTTACATACCTGTTTCCTGCTACCTATGGTTGCTTGTTGCCACAAGGACAAGCTGACATAACAGATAGAGCTCAGATTTTACAGAAGGACAATATTATAAAACAGTTATTACATCGACTTCATTTAAGACTCTACTCACAGCTGTATCTTATAATCAAATACTGTCATACCAAACACAGCCATTCCAAACCCTTAGCATTTCACAACAAAATCTTTTCACTCAAACTTGCAGCCATCTAGAACCCAAATGTCCTTATGACCCTGAACTACAACTCAGCAAATGAATCACAACCAATTAAAAAAAACCCAAAACCACCTCTTTAGAGTTCAATAAATATTTCAAAAAATATTCTATACTGTAATATGGATCCATATCACACTTGAATTAATTGCAGGCAATTCCCAGAGCATGTGTCTACAGAGTTCACAACCTGATAGTCAGGAAACATGTCATCCTCTGTAACCCTGAAGATAAGTTCTGTATTTCTTTCTGTTGCTTTTTTTTCAAGAGAAAAGAGGTTGTTGTAATTTTTTTTTTCAGTCTAAATAAATCTGTTAGGTCAATCACAGGTCAAAATTAATTTATTATTGTTATTATTTACGAGCACTTAGATATGAGAATGCTGAATGCAACATAAAAATTTTCTGAACTGAAGAGAATGTGGTCCCTCTCTTTCATATACAGATGCTGTTCATGTTAGCTTATTTCCTGCAGACAGAGTATCTGCTACAAGAATTGAGAATCAGAGGGGTGAGATTATATGCTCTCCCATAGAAGAGACCGAATGTGTGTGTGTTTGTAACACATCATCTACACATTCTGTTGTTTGTTTACTGTATTTCACTCACTGGTGAGAGAATGCAATATGTTAATGAAAGGATTAAACAGCTGGAGAAAATAATAATTGCAAATAAATATAGTACCTTTGTACGTGACCTGAATTTTTATTGTTTCTATATAGCAAGAGAGGAGCTTTGGAGGTAAGTTTTTACCTGCAGCAGTTTTATCATTAAGAGTTATCTTCCAAGAATATGTGCATCAGTTGTTGTCACGTAAAGAAGTTATAAGAGCACAATGTGAGACCTGTAATGCATGGACCTATTTAGGAGAGTTTATTCTGGATCCAGGGAATAATTTATTCAGTTGTATGCTGCTTTGAATAAGATGTTGTATGTGCCTTTCTCAGAAAAGGAAATAAATAGCGCAGGGGATTATGCAAGCCCTTTGGCTGGGCACGTATGCTACTATTACTTTCTCCCTTATCTGTCTTTCCTCTTCCTTTTTAAGAAATATCCATGCTGTCCAGAATCAGATCATAAACCCTTTGAGGACAGGATCATATTTCATCCTACATTTGTACAGCACCTGGCCCAACAAGAATGCTTGATCGTGACTGCGGCCATTAGCCCTGCTGTACACACGTCAGTCACACACACACACACACAGGAGCAGCTCCTTCCTAACTTCCCAAGTATTCAGTATTCACAGCTTCAGAAGAAGTTTCAGAAAAGATTAACTTGCAGCTGCACACTCCAATTTTTCACATTGTCTCAGTGACCAATACATGGAGGTCTTCTGAAAATCTCATAATTTTCTTCTATGAAAAAATAGTTCTCAAGTGTTTTGGAGCTTACAGTCAAAACTGTGGGGTGTCTCCTCCAGACAGCTTTCTCAGGGCAGCTAACACGAAAGCAGAACTTTGCAGAGTTTGAAGAAACCCAGTAAGTTAAAAAAAAAAAAAAATTACTTTATTTTCCTGTTCTAATATAAAGCCAAAGAAAAATCAACAACATACAGTAAAAAACACAAAGATAAAATAAATCCTGTAAGACACTTGAAAGCCGTTTTAGACTTTCCACTGACGTCACCATCGAGGTGAGACTTAGGTGAGCGGCAATTCTGTTGCGAAGAGAAACAGAGAGCATGGACTGCAGACAGAGCAGCCAAAAATGGCGTATCTGACATGCTCTGTCATTAAAATGTTTTCATTGCTTGGCGAAGAGTGTTTTTTAGAAGCTGTGGTTTGCAAACAATCCTTCCCTTGCCATTTAAGGCACATTCCTGCAATGATGACGCACTTGTTAACATCTCTGGAGCAGAATCACTTCCACGTTGTAAATGGCTATCTTCCCAACATTAACAGAAAAACTTAAACCAGCTACTGCACCCCAACACTTGTCTGTTTATTCAGGGTGGTGCAAAACTGCTTCTTAGCAGGCCCATGAGCCCAGCATTAATCAGAGCAGGAACACAAATGCAGTTGTTGCTTTTTTATTAGCTTTTGGAATAACCTGATCCTCAAATCTTGGAATCTTTGTGGGACCTTTTCTCCTGAACTCTTCTGTAATTTCTAATGAAATTAATACATCCTGTGTTGATTCAAAAGGCATCTGTAGGCGAGATTTCCATAAACAGTATGCCTCTATAAATACTATTTTACTACATATTAAAACTTACCTATTTTATCACTTCAAAATCCTCATGTCCAAACTGGCCAATCTTCGGAAAAGTATAAGGCGCTCAATTCAGGAGGCCAAACATCACTGGATTTCATGTAAGTTTCAACTCCAAGTATTACAAAATCTCTAAGTATTACAAAACCTTGATCCATTAATATCAAGGATAAATAACTCTTTAGATATCTCACATTCATTTCCTTGAACTGCCTCCCTCATATTCAGCACCATTCCACTGTAAACCTTTTAAACTGTAAGTTGACACTGGCTTAAGCTGTTATTTTTTCCCAAAGTTTTCTAAGAGTGAGAGTGAGTGTATTGGGCAGCTCTCAGAAACATTTAGTTCTAAGTCATTTGATTAGCAGACTAGGACAGCAAAATCAGAAATGCTGCTAAGTTGTACTAACACATCTTTCTTACTGCTGTTTCACATCTTTCCCTCAAACCTCAACCACATTTCATACTTCAGACTAACACACTAGACTGCAGGTGTGTGGAGGGTGTAGAAAAGTCAGCTCTGTTGAGGCAGCACAGTTGAGCACAGAAGCATTAATGAAACTGCAAACAATGCCAAGTATTTTCGTTTACTTATTGGGCAGTCTCAAGTATCATAAACATTATCCTTCCACTCACACACACAGATACATGGCACAGGCACGCACACTCACACACGTTATTTGGGGATGAGGGAACTTGTATACAGCTTACAAGAGACCTAGGACAATAATCTCTCACTGCCATCAGGGACCAAGTAAAGAAAATTACACATAATTTTAAAAATACGTTTCATTATCTTTTAAATTCTTCTCAAGAAAGAGTAACATGAATAAAGAAATCCTCCAGATACTCTATCCAAAACTCATTAAAACCAAAAGATTTCTCTAAGGTATATATGCATGTGATTCTGGATTCATTTTAGACATCGGAGGTCTACCTCAAGAAGATTAACTGCTGCAGTAGCAACATTGGTCATCTTTCCTTCTATTACGCAACCTTATGATTTTAAGTCATATGCTGACAGAGTCAACTTGGCCTGCATTTCTCTAGAATGGTTGGTTTACATTTATAAATGCTACCACTGAGACTCCTAAAACACCTAATTAACTAGACAGGCTCACTATTGTATTTACCCCTAAGCGTGGAGGATGCTTTGTAACATGAAGCCTTTTGCAACTATGGTCCATTTAGCACACCTCATCTCATCTGCAGACACTGGAAGTAAAAAGTTGGCAGTTCTGTTCTTGTGTCTCACAAGGATTCATTGACCAACTTCAGTTATTTCACCCAACACTGGTTAAAATGCAGACTACAGTTGATGTGATCATGTTTTAGAGAATTTCAGATTTGCTGAAGTTAAGCACAGTATGGGTTGTTCTTACTCAGCATGAAAGAATCGACTCCCCATTGACAACACCTGCTCTTTAGAACTGAGAACAAGGTAGGAATTCATGCTCAAGTCATTTGTTTCATACTTTTCATTTTCTTTGCTCAGATACACTATGCAAAATACTCCAATGTACAATCAGTCTCTTCAGATTAATTTGTGGTAGTTTTCTGGTTGCAAGAGACAAACATCCCTCAGAATATTTAAGGAATTATGACTATACATTTTGCAACAAGGTAGGCATTACTGTCTTCAACTTAACAGATGATGAAACTGAGATCTGGAGAAATGAAAATGACTTAACACTCACGCCATGAGTTTCTGAGACAGCCTAGACTGCAGCTGACTTCTGTCTCTTAGATCTTATTCTAGAAGCTTGACTACGCTCTGACATTTATCTTACCCCTTTTTTCACCTACGTATGTCCTAACTCACAAGCATCCAGAAACAGTTCAAGGACTAATACCACCTTAAATATTCCATTTACAGCTTCTGCAATGTATATGATTACCTGGAAAGGCTTTACTAGCCATATATTTTTGTACCATCTCAGCTGTACTACATTTCCCTGAGTGTAAAATCTTTCAGCTCATATAGAACATATGTGCTTCATTTAACAAACTGCTATTTCCTTATATATTGTACAGAAAGCTTCATTGTATGGCTTCATTTTTCTATTAGACAGCTAGTTTGATTATTTCTCTTTTTGTAAGGAAAAGAATGTATTTTAAAAGGCAATTAAAAATATTGCTTCATGGAGTCCACATTTTTGCAACAGCAAAAGAAGTCATTCATGCACAGCAAAAGATACCGCTAGAGCTCTGTGCAGGTCGGTGGGATTATGAGTGAAGAACTGACAGATTGTAAGAGAAGTCTTTGAAACTAGAGAATAGAAACCTAAGCAAGCAGGCTAGCTGAGGAGGCACTGACACAGAGGGAATAACTGGAAGAACAGTACTGCAAAGTAGTGGTATAAAGGGAAAGAAAAGAAGCGGATCCTGTTAGCTATACAACAGTATGGATAATACAAGCTGGCACTGAAGTGCTCACAGCTAGTTTCTAAAATCCTGGCACTGAAGGCCCCAAACTGCTTTACTTGAAAGGGAAGGAAGCCTGGAAATAGATAAAATGCTGTAACAGTTACTGAAACACCAGTGAACAAGATCTGTTTGCAAGTGTATGGATATCCTGGAAATACATCAGGACACGCAGTACAACAGTCTGGGAGAACAGTAAAGTTGCAGGGGAAAAAAACCAGCTTTCACAACTGTACCTGTTATTTTAATTTTGATATTTACAGGGGGAAGTCAGAGTTTTGCCACTTTAAAACTGTTACCATTTTTTGCACAGAAGTGCTTCAGGGCCCGAACTGAGCTTTGAAGAGAGTAAACTATTCCCCTCAAAATATTTTGGATGTTCTGTACTTCATAAGTTTGCCTGAAAGAAATAACTGCTTGATTTCTAGTTATGCATGATTAAAGATGAATAAACGTGAACAACAGACATCTCTGCACGATGCGGAAAGCAGCAGAGCTCAGGGACAATGGCTGTCTCCCTCCCCAGCAGGGCTGGCAGTCATGGTCCCAGCAGCCAGCTCAAAGGACACGTCTGTCCCAAGCAGGGCACAGATGTCCAGGCCAGCCCTAAGCTGTTACATTCCTTTAACGCACACCTTCTTGCTAGGGTTTGAAAGGAGCTCACTCACAGCCACCAAGAGCTGAACTCATGCTAGCAAGCCTTGCCCAGCACATGACACTTTCCTGCAGCGCCTCTCATTCCTCTGATGGCTAAGGTGCCATCTCTGCAGCCACCCCCACGCTGCGCTCCCCTGTTGGTCCTCACTCCCTGGCAGCACAGGAGGAACAGCCACCCAAATGAAGGGGGATGACAATGGCAAGACTCAGGGCAAGTCTGTGCTGCAAAACACGGGGTAATGCAGAGACACTCAAGCTCTAAATGAGGTAGTTGAATGGGTACGAAGAGAAGTCAAGCCATGACATTGTGGGTTTCTTGGCTCTGCCTTCCTGGTGGGCCAGAAGTATGCTTATGAATATTAACTCTTAAAACTAGATCAAGAATGTAAACAGAGGACTGAACATTTTCATGGCCTGCTGCTCTCTCTTCCTTACTCCCAGCATGGTACAATATATACCACAATGCAGCTGCACAGCAACAGAAAACAGGATCATTTTCATACCCTATATACAATGCATTCACAATTTCAGTGTGGAGACTGCCTACTTGTCTAATGCATACACATGCTCCCAGGGAGGCAGGCAGTTTTGCAGATAAGTCACAGGAGTCAGAAAAACAGAGCTTGATTCCTCAGACTAGAAACACTTTAAAAAGTCACTTCATCTTGTTTCGTCCCCTCACTTCTTCTGCCTTATCTGATTATATATGCAATGTTTCTAACCCACTCACTGTTGATTTGTTCTTCAGAACCTAAATATATAAACGTAAGTTCACCAAATTAAAACTAAAACTAAAGGAAGTGGTTCCAACATATCACGCCACCCTGAGCTGGATTTTCTTTCAAACTAGTCTCTGCATGGTAATTTTGTGGCTTTAGGTCTATACTGGTAGAACATTCTCAGCACATCAATATACTGATGTGAGTGAATACAGAATGACCAGCAAATGTCTTTTCCATACTATGCAAGAAAGACCCATTAGTCCAGAACCAATGCCTCTTGCCCTATCTGCAGTGGTAATCAATATACCACATCAACAACCCAGCCATCTGCTCATTATGTTTGCGCAGGTCTAGGTGAATGGGTAAAGAAAATTACATGTTTGGTCCAAATCAGTAGCTAATTCTAGTCGAGAAACCAGGTAGCTATGCTAGTGTGCTGCTGTGCTCTGATTAACAAGTGTCCTGCTGGTGGCTTAGGTACAACACTGTAACGAAACTGATGGCTTCCAGCTTAGAACTGGCTTGCATCTGGTCAGCCCAGAGAGCAAGCAGAACTAACTACCTGCACGCCTGTGCGTACACAGACTTTCTGTCTCAGTTAATTTTGAATAAAATACTGGGACTGTGCAAGATGTGAATAGCAGGCAATTTCTTCCAAATTATTAAGAGGTCCTTGAGTACAGGACTCTGGTGTATGTATTTCAGAAAGCCTTAAGTGCATCACTAGGAAAAAAAAAAAAAAGATACAGTCCTAAACAGAACCTGCAGCGGGGCATCCGTAAGAGGAAAGCATCAGAGGTGGTGCACTAAAGCCTTCACTTTCTTCTACCTTAATACCTTTCCCTCCTGCCAGAGCAATTCCCCTTATCTTTTATCATGATAAGAATAAGCCAATATTACTAAGTTCTGCTACTTAAAAATTAGGTCTGCCGGACTCTTTCCAAAGAGATAGACCAATCTGCGAAAAAGCTTTTCACAGGAAGTCAAAGCCATAGGGTGAGCTATACTGATGAAGAAAACATAACGCTTCCAGGTGGAAAGAAACCTCCACAGCTGTTGGGCATGGAGACTGCACAGCCCCAGATTTTGTGTGCCTGCTGAAGCTTGGTACTTTTAACTTGGAAAATAAAAAAGTCACACCCAAAACTAACAAGCAATTATTTAGTTTCCTGAAATAAAGGAAGTGGCTCAGAAGTGGGTGAAGGCTTTTGAAAGCTGTCAAATTGCTAATACTTTTGTGGAGGGTGGGGGAGAAACTTGAATTAATGATCTAATGGAAAAATGTACTTGTCCTGTAAGCATTTCTTTTCCTTTTTTCCTAAATGGAAGCAAAGTTTTTTTTCTTTTTTTTTATTAAAGCGAGCTATTCCATGTAGGTAGAGATGAAAGACTAACAAATAGTGCACAAAACACTGATGAATTTAGTGGGATGTTTCAGCAATGCAAATCTTTACAAGGATAGACTGAACTCCAAGTTTGGTGTTTATTGGTATCATATATTTGTATATATATTTTACATTCACAAATACCATTATTCCTCTATTTCTTACCAGGATAACCAGCTGGACATATGCCTTTTATGTGGGTGCTTTACATAGTGAAAAGGCCTTTATGCAGGCTCTAGATATTCCAAACTTTGTTTTTTGTTTTAATGTATTTTGATGCTCTCCTGCTAGGTCTTCAAAATCACTAGGTACAATAGGCTCTTGCAGAATAACAATAACAGCAATAGCAAAACAAGTCCCAAAGCCCACCCAACACTTATTCACAAGTGCCTGAAAATTGTTCTTGCCATAAAACCGAAGCCTACATCAACTTTTCCAAATATTGCTCCTCCATTAACAAACTCCTCCCTAGAAGACTTCAGAGTTGCCCATAGCTACGACACAGAGTAATCTACACAGCAAAGATGAAGTATAAAGGTTCTGTCATTCTGACAGAAGAATCAATCTCTGTGCCAAACTACACGGTGAAAACAAGGTCTGTGAGGTTGAGTACTTGATACTACAGACTGTTAATTGCTTTAAGTGTATTAGAGAAGAGTTAAAACTTATCATTTCTTTGAGGCTCCTCTGTTTAGTAAAAGTACGTAGAGAGGAACTGGCTCAGCTAGACTACCGTATGTGGACAGAGAAAATAACTATTACTTGAAATAAAATACTGCTACCCCTTTTTCTGTCTTCTGGCCCTCTCTGTTAGCTAACACATCAACTGACTGGAGGTGGCTGACAGAGCAGACAGTAATCTGCCCTTTCTGGAGAAAAGGGAGCAGTGGGAAGTCTTAGAAAGACTTATAAAATGGAAGGTAGGACAGCAGATTAAAAAAAAAAAAAGACAGGAAAAGCAAGAGATTTTGTTCTTTTCCTCTACGGTACAGCATTCCCTTGTTTTCTTATAATATCCAACAGCTACCAACCGGATTTATTCAGTGCTGCCTCTCTTCAGAGATTTTGACGGACAAGAGAACTAATGCTCAGGCTTCAAATGCTCTTCTTAGCTGGTTATCAACTAAAGGCAGATCATTTTCTTGCTTACAGTAGTATAAACCTGGAGTTACTATAGTGACATGATGATAGAAGCATACATAAATTCAATGTATGTGAAAAGAGGTTTCAGCCCTGCATATAATTTGCTGCCGTTTCAGAATATATGTTTCAAGCCACTTTTCAGGTAAACGTTACTTTAGAGAAAAGCCTTTGTGTCTGCCATCAGCTATTCCAAATTACATTAACTAGCTAAACTGATGGAAGGTACATACACATAAAACACTGTATGTTCTTTTCAAGAAAATATTTTCTTAAACATAGATCCATTTTTCTCATTATATAAAGTATTAGCTCAAAATTAATTGCCTTTCTTGCTACTCACATTATCTGTCACATCTAGCATGATTTGCAAGATCAACCTCCTGGGCTCTATCTTTCTCTTAGAAAATTTTAAAAAGTCAAGTGACAATAAAAAAATTCGAAGGCTCTTTAAGAAGCAGGTTTTATAAAATAAATCATTTATATTTTATAAAATTAATATAAAATAAGTAATTTCTCAATGGTAGAGATTAACTTACAATGTTTAGATTTTTTTACTAACTCCACTGCAACAAAAATCAAAATTTGAGGAACTGTAAGGAGATTCTGAGATCAGGGAGTGGCTAAAATGAGAAGATTTTTTCTTGAAGGATTTAAACACAGAAAACAAAGTACTGCACAGTGAGATGAAACCAAAGATTGCATTGACCAGGTTCACATAAGAGATCTAAATGTATTTTTCAAATACAACTACAAATCTTTTTTTAAATGGTTCATAAAACTCTCACATATGACCATACGGAAGACATTTTAGCCTTGTACATCATGCGTCAATCTTCCTGATCTAGGTTCTGACACCATTGCATACAACTGTATTCTTGTTTCCGAACAAAGATGTTATTTCTCCACTTTGCAAAGCTTTTCATTTGTTTAACTTCTAAAGAGGCCATTATGGGACCAAAACAAGAGAAAGAAATATCAATTGCTACCTACCTTTGACCAAAGCATCCTGTCTCAGAAATGCAACGCCAAATGCTAAGAGTTTAAGCCACAAAAACATGGTTATTTCTGGAAATCAGGTGTATCCTTGTGAAACAGCATATGTGTCTGTCTGGAAAGCAAAATAAACGTTATCTGTCTGCAAAAGAATTTCTCAGCAAAACTTGAACCAAAAAGGAGAATAACTAGGCACATACATTGCACTGCCTGCTTATCTGTGAAGGAGTGACTTCCTCTGTTACCCCAAACTAACCACTCTCAAACTCGCTATACAGTTCAGTGATGTCAGAGACAACTACTTCTTCAAAAAAAATTCTTTCAGTTTCCAGGAAGTCAAGAGGGTTTTTCTTAACTTGCTGCAGTAATGCTCAGCTTCCTTAATTCAAACAAAATAGATTATTTTCAGCCATTTCTTTCTTCTGAGGAGCTAAACAAGACTTAACTTTTCAAAGGACTGGATTAAACAAACAGTCATTCTTTCTCTTCATATTCACTTTTCTATTGCATACATTCACTGAGTCCCTTCTATGTTATGGATGCTTCTCGACATTTCTGTTGAGAGAAAGAGAAACCCCAACCATCAGTCAACAAAACCCTTATAGCAGCAACAGGGCATTCATAAAAAGATGTACCGTGAAGTGACCGCTGATTCAATGAAAACCCTTTAAACATGGGATATATTCCTGAATCTTTCTGCAAGGATGCGATTCTAGGTATGACAGTAATACACAACAAAAATGGATAGAGGCAGTCTAATTTTGTTTTCTGTAATGTTCAGCTCCTAAAGAGATAGCTCAATGCAATTCTTTACCACAATAGTGCCAGAGGATTGTGGTCACTTTCCTAGAACTGATGCAAAGTACACCAAAGACATTTTCCCTCACTGCATGCACCGAGATAGTTCTCAACAACTTGATAACAAATGTCCATTATATAGTATATTACAAAGTGAATAAATGTTAGGATTGCTTCTCTTATTGGAGGTTTCAAAGGTTTTAAAAGAACCAGCACAAGACAGATAAAGAAGCGAAGAGAATATATTTGTGTTTATTCTTTGTAAGTCCTTCAGAGGAAAAAGTTAACACAGGAAAAAGTTGCACAGATTCACATAATAATTCACAGATGACATGAGTGAATCAAACTCCTCGTAAGATTAAACCCAGCTTCTACATGTCTGACTGAGTCAAGTCTTATAACACAGGCCAAAATCTTAGCTTCCATTAAGCAGTATGCCTCTATACAAACCGGCTGTAAGAATAATTATATCGCAAACATGTTCAGAACAAAACTGACATAGTGATATCACTCTGACACTCCAGAGACTCCAACTTTGATATACAATAACTTCATCATCCTGGAGTTGCCACAAATTGAATTTGGACTATAGCCGTACATAGTCTGCAGCACTGACATCTTAGTCCCAGTTATCCTAGACAAAACTAGGTTAACAGGAGGGCTGAAGTGTGCCATCTGATGAATAGAGTGCGTGATATCCTGTGGAGAATTTCATGTAAAGGCTCTCAACGAGGACCAGGTTCCATTTCTACCTGACCTACCCCAGCAGTTTTATACAACCTCCACTCAGCTTTTCAAGCTGTGTCCCCAAGACACAGTGGACTTTTTCTGTGATATTTACGTAGCCTACATAGCACTTAAATATTGCAACATATCATATATATTATTTAGTGATAACATCTCACACTCTAGCTATCATACTATTCACATATAATATCATTACACTCATTTAACAGTTGAGAAACCATAAACCATCAACTTAAAATTACTGACCAAAGTTACAAATGAGACTCACGGAGGATTCAGAGATTCAAACCATGTATTGTAAGTCTCAGCAAAGTGCTAAAAGGAAAAATCTGTCTTTCTGAGAGCAGATCCTTCAATCAGCAAATTATTTCAGTGCCCATTTTCTGGCAACGAACCATTGCTCTGTAACCGAGAGAGAACAAACACCTTCACAGAAATTACATAGTGTCTTTGATTTCAGATTAGTCTCAGATATTTTAATATTCCATCTGCTTACAGTGCATTTGAAATACAAATCTCAGTAGTCTATTTGACATTTGTCTATATGGACGACTGAGGAAGAAATAAAGGATATTGTGGTACCAAAACACTGGCTTTTCAAAGACTTTAAGAAGCCTATATTTTTACTGAGAGATGCCATGTGCCTTTTAGTCACTAAGTCCTCAAAACAGCTGCAGACCTGGCCTAAGAAGGAGGAAGGAAGTGCATGACAAGAAGCAAACTCTCTCAAGATTTCTCCCCTCATAATAAGCCTTTGAAAGCAGGTAATTATCAACTACATACACAAAGGTGGACGCTACACAAAAGCAAGTTCAGATTTAAGCAAAAAAACCAGAATCAGCCAAAGGGAATCAGTATACTGTGCTAGCATTTACATTAGTCAGAAAAACCTAAATGTCGGAGGATATAAAGCTGTGTATATATTAGAGAACTTCAGAACTGACAGAGTAATCTCAGCTCTATTGATTAAAAAAGGAGGGCAATTTAATTCCTCTCAGCCACAGGGAAGATCAGGAAATGGTTGCTGTAGACTTGTTGAGTGGAAAACCTGGTCCATAAAAGCAGTTGCTCCAGAAAAATAAAGAGAAGATGGTTTGAAAGGGAAATTGCTACAGTGTAGGGCTGGCTGATGGCCAGGATATAAGCTCTTCTGTTTCACTCTTCTGTCAAGGAGAGATTGTTTGGTTTTGCTAGCTAAGATCACCGCATTGTGAGCAAGTCAAAGAACAGACTACAAAGTATTGAAATTTCGGTTCTAGTATGGTTCATACCTGTGCTGAAAGCAATACTATAAAGATACTATAGTAGGATTTTACACTCATCTTCTTATATTGAGCTCCATATCACATAGGTTCAGACTGCAGCTTTCTATAAATTAATTTATTATGGCTACACCAACGTATTTACATCCCATATATTATTTCCTATTCGTGGCTCAGCCAGAATTAATCACAAATGCGTTTAAGGCTATTAGAACACATAAAGTCGTTTCCCAAAGATAAACTGCAGTTTTCTTCCCAAGGATAAACCCCCAAACCATGATTATGTCAGTATGTAACTATAGTGGTATACTGCACCTGCGCTGGAAAGAATCAAAGTCAGAACCATCAATTTGTACTATTAAGGATTTCTAAAATAACATTAAAAAATGTGTAGATGCTTAAGTTACCCATCTCTTTCAAAGTCTCTCTCTTTGGTAAGTTATGAAGAAAAACCCTGTAAGAAGAAAATCTTTCCTTGTCTCATTCACCTATCTTGCAATACAATAGATTTGTTAAATTACCATAAACACGTCTCCATATTCTGTGCAGTTAAACATCAGTTCAAAGGGCAATTATATCACAACTACAATAAAATTCTAAATATATGAAGTGCCAATAACAATCACTTTTCCTTTCAATTTACATCTGAAGCCTTTGGAAATGATCACAAATGCATGCCTCCTGCTTCATATCAAAAATTTAAAGAACAGAGCCCTTGAAGTTAGAGAAAAGAAAGGGAATTCAAAGTAGAAAGAATTAAAGCAGTACACCCTTGTAAATATTGTTATGAAGCAATTCACATAATTTTACATGAAAATACATTGAAATCATGATCATAAAATAATTAGATTAATTCTGTACTAAAGTGGTTTGACATAAATGTTTGTTATATGACACTAGTTATGCCATTTGAAAATATTTCTATCCTGAAGCTATCATATATTTGCAGATAAATTAGCCATCCCAGATCTGTTCTAAACCTTTAAACTAAAAAAAAAAAAAAAACCCCACAAAAAACCACAAACAAAAACCCCACAAAACTGGAAAAGCAAACAACAAATGAAACTAACTCACAAGAAATAATAAACATAAAATGAATTGCATTTCAGAACTAGTTAATAATTTACAGAAATACATGCAGGCTATATTCAGCTTCAACACCTAAAATACATCACAACTGAGTTTGATTGACAATCACCAAAAAATGTTTGGCTCTACTGCAAGAGTGAAATTAAGTCTCAAAGAAACATACTATTAGATTCTGTATATTCAGATACTCTCCCCTTGAAATAGATTTCTGAAACTGATGATGTAAGGAGGGAGAAAAATCAAATTATTCTATGGAAAGATGCAATGAAAATTCCCACTGTTTTTTATTTGCATTGATTTACAGATGATCCAGATGTCCCACACGACAAAAATAATTGATGAATAAGCAGATGATGATAAAGATTATATCAACCCTCATTCCCAATTCTCTTTCTCTCCCACCTCTGTAGTCCTTGGCTAGGTTTAATAAATGCTCACAGCATTTGATATGAGCCCTTGAACCAAGAGTGCCCCTCTGGCAGGGAAGTATTTCCCTTCTAACCACATATCCAATGTTCTTGGCAGAGTGACTTGAGTTAGATGGAAAGAGGAGCCCAGACACAGATGGACCTTTCAGTGCCAGCCCTATACTGTTTCCCTAAATGGGGGGAAGAGGAGGCCCTGTTCCTGCTCCCAGGGCTACATCTTAGCCCTAGGCCTAGCCTATTGTCCCCCCGGTTAAGCCAGGAGAGATGTCTGGTTGTCTTGCTGCTAACGAGACCGCAGCATCGGAGCAAGGAGTTATGATCCTCAAAGCACCACACATGCCCATCTTTCTGCACAATCTCTCATAACACATTGGGCAAAAATGCTGTAGTTACTCAGTAATGATCCTAGATAGTGCAAAAAGCTCTGCTCAGATCCCAAACAATCTTAGCACTTGCTGAGAGAGACCAAGATCTCTAATAGCCTCCACAGCCACTGCCAACTTCCTTTCTGCCAGGAGGTGTTTCTGTAACTCTGTTTTCTAAGTTGTGCTGCACAAAGGCATCAGATTACAGAGTGTACTGGGCATGGTGTGATCCTCAAACATTGCTACACAAAGCATTTCACATTTTTTACTTCTGAAGGCATCATTACTTAGCAGTGGTCCTGCTTGGCCAGGTCTTATCACACTGTCTAGGCAAAAGTAAGGCAGAGGAAGAGAAATTTCAGCTGAACTTGCTTGATTCTGTAGTTAAGCTGATTTCCTTTCCTAGGGTATTTCACTGACTTTCAGCCAAAACCAAATGGACAGCCTGGGCTGTATGTGCTTTTGCAGGAGCTCACAGGGAATGAAGTCACCCATGAAGGCAATTGTACTCAAGTAGGAAACCTGCAAAAAGGGGGCACAGCATTTTCAGTACATCTAAGAAAGCAGAAGGATGAGCAACAACTGGAGAGTAAAATGGTAACCGTGTAGGCCAGATAAACATAAGCACTTCTCCATAGCTTGCTGCTCTACAGTAGCTTTACTAGAAGGTGGTTCAGGGTGTGTGGCATCTTGCTCTTGTAGGACGGACTCCCGCTGTATTTCCTCACTGCAAGTAAGAGCGGTGGGTAGGGAGTGGGAGAGAAAGAGAGAGGGAGAGATGGAGGGAGAGAGAGAGAAAACAAACACATGCATATGACACCTCTGCCCTGAACAACTCCATCATATGCTAATGCTGCTAAAAAAATCCCTTACTATTCTTTACGGAGAAGCCAAGGAGCTAGTTCCTCTTCCAATGAAGGGTAGAAGAAAGTAGAGAACAGCCATAAAAAACACCACTATCTACCCTAGAGGCAGGTAGAACACAAACTCTTCATTCATGTAAGTGATTTTGAAAGGTCTTGAAAGAATAAAGCGCAGAGCATGTAATTAAATAAAAATGAAACTCTCTACATACTCCATACATTGCTTGGATTTAAAGTTACGCAGACTTTCTTTGTTTTGCATAACTTTCCTTGCACGGAAGTCAGCTCATATGGCTCCTCAGCTCAGTTACACTAATATTCAGCATAGCTCACATCAGAATCATGCAGTTCCACAGAATCTGAAGGCACACACCTTAGCAAACACTAATGGACACAGGATAAATTAATCCCAAGGGCAACTCTTTTAAATCAAGGGAGCAACCGCCATAATGGATTTCTTCCAGTAAAATTAATTCGACAGCCTTACTGTGAAAACATTGTTCATGCTAGAGAATATATGTTATAATACTCTTGATTTTTTGTGGAATATTTGCTAAGTAATCTATTTTACACGTACTTTTTCAGTCTTGTTTGCAATTGCCAAGAACTATTTCTTGAAGAAAGAAAATATTTTTACTTAATATGCCATATTGGATCAAATTATTTTAAGGTCGAGAGTAAACAACACAGCTATTTGTGCAGGCATACTGCTATGCTGCTATCAACCCTCAGGCAATGATGATTTGACACAGATTCATGGAATTATAGAATCATTTAGGTTGGAAAAGATCTTTAAGATCATCAAGTCCAACTGTTAACCTAGCACTGCCAACTCCACCACGAAACCATGTCCCTAAGCGCCACATCTACACGTCTTTTAAATATCTCCAGGACTCAACCGCTTCCCTGGGCAGCCTGTTCCAATGCTTGACAACCCTTTTGGTGAAGAACGTTTTCCTTGTATCCAATTTAAACCTGTTTCCTCTTGTCCTATCACTTGTTACTTGGGAGAAGAGACCAACATCCACCTGGCTACAACCTCCTTTCAGGCAGTTGTAGAGAGCAATAAGGTCTTCCCCTCAGCCTCCTTTTCTCCAGGCTAAAGAACCCCAGCTCCCTCAGCTGCTCCTCATAAGACCTGTTGTCCAGACCCTTCACCAGCTTTGTTGCCCTTCTTTGGACACACTCCAGCACCTCAATGTCTTTCTTGTAGTGAGGGGCCCAAAACTGAACACAGTATTTGAGATGCGGCCTCACCAGTGCTAAGTACAGGGGCATAATCACTTCCCTAGTCCTGCTGGCTGCACTATTTCTGATATAAGCCAGGATGCCGTTGGCCGCCTTGGCCACCTGGGCACGCTGCTGGCTCATATTCAGTTGGCTATCGACCAATACCCCCAGGTCCTTTTCCACTGGGCAGCTTTCCAGCCACTCTTACCCAAGCCTGTAGCATTGCCTGGGGTTGTTGTGACCCAAGTACAGGACCTGGCACTTGACCTTGTTGAATCTCATACAATTGGCCTCAGCCCATCGATCCAACCTGTCCAGATCCCTCTACAGAGCCTTCCCACCCTCAAGCAGATCAACACTCCCACCCAACTTGATGCCATCTGCAAACTTATTGAGGGTGCACTTGATGCCCTTCTCCAGATCATTGATAAAGATGTTAAACAGAACTGGCCCCAGTACTGAGCCCTGGGGAACACCACTTGTGACTGGCTGCCAACTGGATTTAACTCCATTCACCACAACTCTTTGGGCCTGGCCATCCAGCCAGGTTTTTACTCAGCAAAGAGTAAGCCCATCCAAGCCATGATCAGCCAGTTTCTCCAGGAGAAGGCTGTGGAAAACAGTGTCAAAGGCTTTAGTGAAGTCCAGGTAGACAACATCCAGAGCCTTTCCCTCAATCCACATCTTCACTTCATATGTTGCCTACATGATCTATGCTGTACCTGCTCAGGACAGAGATTGTATTTTGGTATCCCTGAGGCACTATTCACAATCTGGACCAAAATGAGCTATTAGTCTATGATAAGCTCTCAGAAGTGTCAAGCAGTTCTTTCTTACACATAAAATCATTCCAGGATAACACTAGGCACAGTTATTGTGAAATGGGTGTTCTTGAATAGCTCTGTTTAACATGCCCCTTAGAATTTGCTGCCCTTAGATAGTGGCAACATACCCATAAATACTGAGTCAGATTTGTGCTGAACATCTGCTCCTCCTCCTGGTTTTGAATGAGTGCTGGATGCTGAGAACAGCTCAGGATTTAGCTCCGTATACAGTATTCAAAAATTGCACAATGAATGAGTTCATTTCACATTTTGAAACATCAACTAAACATTTCTACCCATAGCATCTTTTCTTCATATCCTTCCATCATCTAGTTTGAAAGGGAAAATGACAGGGACAACATTTATTTGAATATTTGCTACACATGGACCACTCCTCCTTATTCAGAAGAGCCCTTCAACAATGGCAGATTGTCTAAACTTAGTCCAACTCTCTTTTTTTTTTTTCCCCCAGTTTCATTTCTCCTAGTACTAACCTCTAGATTCTTATAGACACTCATATGACTTTGTCTCAGCAAATAAACCACCACAGCTTTAAAAAGCAGTGAGCTGAATGCCAGGCAGGGAGCTGTGCTCTGTGCAATCACACAAACTCAGGAGGAGTACTGCAGCTGGAGGTACTAAACAAGCTCCCTTGTGCAGGATCCCCGCCTACTACCTTCACCAAATCCACCCTGCCTTTAGCAAAACTGATTACTTGCTTGCTGATGGCTTCCCATTCGCTAATCTGTGTCTGCTAGTGAATTTTCCCAAATTATATGCAAAATTATACACTATATGACACTCCGCAGTAAATGCTCTCTTACCTGCACTATACAGAAAGTCATAGTTGTGCCATATTTGCAGAAGGCCTGACAGAACATGAGTCAAAGCAATAGTAGCACCAGCCAACACAAAGGAGCCCACACAGAAAAAGAAGAAAATGCCTACAGAAACAATCTGTGCCAAAGTATTTCCATTCTGGTTTCAAAATTACATTCACGTACTTCATTGCAGTTCACGGGGCATCCCCTTATCTCTTGGGTACTGTTTTCTGTGTGCTCTGTAGCATACTTAAAGACATGCCCATTTATTCTGAAGCTAGTACACCCAAACAGGGTGGGGATTATTTTTTTTTTTAGCTCAACTTCAGCTGAAGCAAGCCAGGACTAGTGTCAGGGTAGGCTACTGAACCTGTGTTTTGCGCTGTCTTTTCACAATATGATACTTCTGAGCTAACTGCTGGTTAGTCTGTGTTGCAAATGAGTAGACCAGCTTGCTTCCTGTGAGTTCTCTGTCCATTTTTCAGTTTTTCCCAAGTAGGTATCTTTTGTGATGTTAACTTACATATTACTTTCTTCTAGCACTGTGTTCTGCTTCCACACAGACTTCTTCCCACCTAGAATGCCAGATTCATTGTCATACACTATTAGCTATGCTCTGCAAGCCCTCCCAGTGTTTTGCTATCTGTCAGATGACAGTGCTTATGTCCAAGAGTATTTGTGTTCATTTTTCCAATAAGATACAGGATAATTTTAGACCAAATGCTCTCCTAACATCCGAAGTATGATTATTTTTTGGATGGAAATATATTCCCACAGCTGATTGCAGTTGTTATGGTACAGAAGCACAAAAATGTCTTTAGGCAAGGTATTTACAAGCATAAACCACAAATATTTACCTAGAAGGCTGGTCTGCTTACAGTGATGCTGTTGGTCATCTTCTGATAGCCCGTCTCTTACCTGTCTCTGCATTTTGACATGATTTTTCTCTCTGGGGTTGTCCAAATGGGTTAGACAGACATCTCTAAAGATAAGCATGTGGCAAGCATTACTTCTTCCTCAGTGGCTTGTCAAGAAACTACTGTTATAAAGCTAAAACAGTCCAGAAGATTTCTATAATCTTAACTCATCACTCATCATATCCATCTTTGAATTTGAAACATTAGGAAATCAGACTGATCCCATAGACTTACCTTGCACATCAGGGTCTATGTCACATCTCCCTTCCTCAGTTTCCCTGCCTGTAAGCTCTTCAATTTATATCTTTCACACAGCGCGCGCGCGCACACACACACACACTGTAAGCCATCTTAAAATGTGGCAAGTTCAAAATGCTGATACTCAGAGAAAGTCTGTCTAAAGATACACTGGTTGTCTTTGTTTATTCTCACACTATAAAAACAATAAAGTAATTAGCACAGGCAGTAAATTCAAAGCTTCTTTAAAGAAAAAGTGTTATCAAAACTGGAAGGAAACATTGACAAATAGTTCATTAAAAGCAGAGACAAACTTTTCTGATAAGTTTCTGTAGCATAAATAGACTTCTGTAACATTGAAAAATCTCATGAAGCTATATCCTGGGACATACACTTTTGAAATATATTTTTAAACTATTGTCCCAGAAACACTTTCTATTCAGTCTTGTGAAAGTTCATGTACCTTGCTTATTTGCTCCTTTAGTAGAAGTGCTAAAAAAGTCTGATATTACCACCCATATTACCACCTATCTTCCCTGACTGACACAAAAGGGGCGGGGGAAGGAATAAACCAACAAATTTTAGAATACAGATAAGAAATGGAGGAAGGGTTGGGAACAGAAGTAAAAAGTATGTGAGATGCATTGCAGTAGCATGGAAAGAAGGTTACTTGCTGCATGTTATACGTACTTCTTGGTCAAAATATTTGAAATTGATTAGTTGCCTGCAATAATAGTTATATAAAATCCAAATTTACCAAACTATCAGCCTTCTCATTTTCTTTGCTACCTCCATACCAATTTTATCCTTTCTTTTAATCAAGAAAGTTATTTGTCCTGGGACCTAGAAAACTCTTACTGCACATTAAAAAAGACAATGGATGAGGAAAAACTGAAGGCAATACTAGATTATTCAGGAAAAATGAGATTTGCAGTTAGGACCTACCAAATTTAAGATGGTCTGGATGATCTCTTTAGATCACATACTCATTTGGCCTTCGCCAAACTTCTGCAGTATTCAGAAAGTTCAGTGAAAATTGTCCTACTTGAATAGACTAGTGTCTAGACTGAATGAGAAGTGCAGAAGGTAAATCTGAGCAAAAGTGAGAGACTCAAGCATTTCAGTTTCATTAAAAAGATTAAAGTGAGTATTATATAAAGTAATTTATGCAATTTCAAATGCTTCTCTATCACTTCTTGTTAATGGGCATAATTCAAGTCAGCTAACAGAGGTGCAGAAATATTGAAAATATATACTTTTAAAGCAACAGCCAGATCAACAGTAGGCTCTTGTGTGAGACACAAATTGTGGCAGAGAGCCAAGTAAATACTTGAGTGATTTAAAGACAGGTAAGAGAAAAGACAGCACTGGGAAATTAAACACTCTGAAATAAAAAGATTTGTTTCATTATTTTTGCTTTATAGCTTATTTCTATTTCACTGTAGGATATTTTGCAATAAACACTCAGAGAAATTTAGCACAAATTGGCTATTTTAACTGTGTCAGAAAAGCACAAGAAACATATTGCTGGGGCCTTATAAACACATACAATATGTTTACTGCATACAATGCAATGGAATAGCTAGAAATAGCCATAAGAGGATGGTGGAGGAGGAGAAGGGAAAGCTTGTAATCTATCAGACTGAAACAACAGTCCATGCTGTGCTATTCCCCAAACACCTGGAATTCTCAGAGTATGTAAACAATGAATCACAACAGGAGTAAAACAGTATCAGATTCCTTTAGTTCAAGGAAAAAAACCCTTTCATGTCTCACAAAGAAATGCTGCAATTTCACAACAGCTAATTTTGTAATTTGTGCTCACGTGTACACTGCCAAAAAATCTAGTCACTGTCAAAAAAAAAAAAAGGCCTAGTATCGCTATTGTTTCTTCAGTTTGTTTTACAAAGTGATAAAGTGTTCGCAATATAAATTCTGGCATAGGAAAAATAGTTCATTTTTCCCACATCAAGCACAGTCTGACATACTAACTGAGGTAATGTGCTCTCCCCTTCCCCAGATCAGCATAAAATATTTGCACATCCTCTTTCTGCCTTATAGCAAGTGTTATTTCCTATGCTTAGTAAGTTAGGAAATATCACATAAGATGAAACTCCATGCAACAATTATTTAGCAAGACCCTCTATCTGTCTTCTCAAAAGAAGATCCTCTTTAGAGTTTATGAAATACTGGGTTAGAATAGAGGCATTATTTAAAACTGTTTTTTTTGCAAAACAAGAAAAATTTGTTAACTAAACATTGCCAGTTCCAGGAGCAAAGTCAGTCTATCAAGTCTGTAAACTGGTACACAAAAATTAAGGTTTTTCCTTCAGACAAAGGTATACTGAGAAAGATATCTGCCTCATTTCAGTTTGACATCCCAGCTTTATTTTCAGTTTGCTGACATTCAGTAAGTCATCCCGTGCTGATCAATGAAGACACATTCTGCAGGGGTGATGTTTCTGACAGATTTTACCCCCTCCTCCAGCACACTGTCATTTTAGGTGGAAGAGAACAACCACTATGGAAAAATACAGATTCACAAAGATGTTTTTCTAAGAAAAGCAATTAATCTGTTCATTTTCCTTTCCTTTCCTTCTTCTACTGTAAACAGGAACATAATTTAAAGACATATGTTAACAGCGAACAAAATAAGACCAGTCTGCCCTCCACTGTTTCTGACCCAGAAAATCCTTTGTTGTATTCCTTACCCTTGGAACCTTCCGTTCTCCAAGTTTCTCACAGTAGCCTGAAAAAATACCTACCAACATCTAAACTTTCTCACTACTGTTCACAGATAGCTTGCCACCTTAAATCATAAACCTTTAGGATCAGACTTACTCTTCCCTGAAGCTGGAAATAATATCTTTTGCATACTACTACAATTTTCAGACAGTGAGAGTGCCAAATACCAATCCTGTGGAAACCAAGCTCAAATCAAATCCTTGACTTTGGGGCGTTTGGGGCAAGGTGGAGAGTTCAGTCTTCATTCCATTTTGTTTGCATGAGGAACACAAGCAGGGTGAGAAAAGAGAAGTTCCAAAACGAGGTGGGAAGAGCTTTTCTCTGTTGTTTCCACAGTGGCCTCTGCTCTGCTTCAAGGGGTAACGGGAAGTAGAAAAAGTGTTTTTGAGAAAGTCTTGTTTTGATATATGTCCTGGCTCAATGTTGGAAAGTTGAAAACTTACATATTCTTTGAACAGCCATATAACCATGTGAACCTTCTGAAGATCATGCATCTTTACTTATTAACCTATTTTAAAGAGTTTTATGCTTTCATTAACATTTAAATTAAGGAAAAAAATAGTTTGCTTTGCATGATCTATAATAGTTAAATTGTTTAAAACCAGTTTTATCTACACCGATCTTCAAAACCTTTAAAATTGCTAATTGATCAAGTAAAAGCTCAAAAGGAAAAACAAAACCCAAAAGTCTTGTCAAATAGATTATTTGTTTTGAATCCAAACAAATACCCACTTAAACTACTTTACTGCTGATACTACTTTTTTATGCTGTGTTTATCAATGGTTTATATATTGGAAGCAAGTTTTGTTTAACTGCAACATTAGATACATTTAATGCCTTTGCTGTCAATTACACCACGAAAGATCAGCAGCAGTGTTTTCAAGACTGTCAGATTAAGACTATTAGGCCCCAAAAAGCTATAACTGAAGTTTATATAACTGAAAAACAATGAAAACTCCCAATTGCTGCTTTCTGGTTTTGCCTCAGCTTGGCCTGCGAAGTGATGCTGCTCTCAGCTTTCCAAGCCAGTTTCACTTTCTGGTTCCTGTATGATAATTACCAAGGCTCAGCAATGGGGAAGAGCTGCAAAATTCATAACTGAGAGCCTGAATAATACCTTCTTTACCACCTAAGTTAAATCCAGGCTACACTGGTGAAGCCACAATTTCGCTCATTGTGGTAGATCTCTTTGAAGACGTACTTTCTGGAGATCAGCTAAGGCATTTTGATGCAGCCCACTGCTGGTCCCTGAAGTTAAGAAATACTCTGGGAGCTTAAAACAGCAGTGTTGATATCCAGCCCCCTGCTCCCCAACCTCAGTTTAACATATTGAAACCTTTTATGTCAGTGCATGCCTGCTTACCTTTGGATTGTTTGGATGAAAAGACTGGTCCTTTGGGGACAATCTAATTAATATCTCGGATTTCATTTTGTACATCAGAGGTACCGAGCTCCTTGTCACCAGTCTGGCTTTGTATCTGAAGCGCCACAGGAGCCAGCACTTTCTTACTGTAAGTAGAAGAGTACAGTGACAGATAAATACTACCCAAATTCTCATCCAAGGACTACTTTAAAGATTCAACAAAACTTTTTCAGTCAGATGCTTCAGGTTCTTCTAAATTGATAAGCTGGTTTCTTAGCTCTTGTCACGATACATTGGATGATTTGTAGTTTGCACTGAACTAAAGCGTATATGACGCTGATTTCCAGGTCCTGCAGGACCAACGAACCCTGCTCTGGGGCAGTGGAGGGGTTGCAGAAGTGTGCTGAAATTTGAAGTTCTGTCCAGTCCAAGTGCTGAGAGCACATCTCTCACTCTGCCTGGCCCCCAGCTACTCTTTCAACTTGCTGATGGCTTCCAGTTGACAAAATAGGACTTGAACATGTTGTACAGAACAAAACGGTCCTTTTGATAGCTCTCCCTCATACCACTTTTCAGCAGTACATTCAAAGGGATGAGCATTATATCTCAGTATGTTTTGGCTAGCAGTTTAACCACACATTTCAATCTACCTATTGCATACATTGTTGCTCATATCTCCTCCTTCCCTTACCAGCTAATGAGGTGTGAGGTTGGGTTTTCTATGTTTAGACAGCCATAGCTGTTGCTTTATGGCCATTTCTGCAGCATTCTTTGGAATAATTTGAACATTTTTGTCTTTGGGAGACATACTATATTACTAGTGTGGAGACCTATGTTGTCCTTCTCCTAAGCTGGGGACAAGCACTGACAGCATCTTTTTTCACCGGATGTTCCCTAACCATCCTACTGTTCAGGGAAATGCACACTTTGATTAATCCAGCTCCGTACAGCACGTGTTCTGGATGAACAATGCAAATGTGTGTGGGAGGGAAGTGGGAGGAGGAGAGCAGAGGAGGAAAGTAGATCGTGAAGTAAGAAGTGGCAATCGCTCAGAGCACTGCAGATAAAAGCAAGATGCTGGTAATAATCTCAACAGAGAACGCATGAACGCTGGTACAATGTGCTTCACTATATCCAAGTCCACCTAGGTGTCAGGTTGTTGTGCTCTACAGGCATTTGGGAAGTCCCAAGGAGTGTTCCAAAGGGGCAATGATACACAGGATCCTCAGTGTGTGTGTAGGTGTATATAGCAATATGTACATGAGTATGTACACATGTCTGAAGTGGCAAAATAGCTGTCATTTTTAGCTGGAAGGGTTATCAGGCTAAGAGGATCCTTTACATGTTCCATGTTTGTGTAACATGTTTTGTGTTCCATGTTACACAAAAATCTTTGATCATATCCTGGTTTTAAGCAACTCATACTGCCCAGCTCAGCAAGGTTAATATTCACATTTGCTGCTAAAATTAACGTCAATAGCATTTAAAGGGTCACCCCTTGGAAGCTTTAAGCTCTAAGAACAAGAGAAAATACATATCTAGCAAGAGACCTGGTAACTTAGATTTATAGCTTGACCTTGAATGATGGGAAATGATTTTATAACATTCCAGATTTATGATTCTCCTTTCTAGAGACTCTGACTGTAAAAATGAGGCTGGACTTCAAGAAGCAAGTTCACTTCTGGTTTTCTTACCAACAAGATAGTGTCCTTGAGCTGTAGAAATCTTTTAACAATTCAACATAAGCCAGACAAACTTTCAAGTAATCTATGTGCTCCTTTAATTGTCTTACAGCTAAAGGCTTTAAATCCAAGATGAGGTATGTACTTCCTCATGTCCACAACTGCATACAATGAGCAAAAATTCTAGCTTTTATTATGAAGCTTTCTTGAGATTATGATATTCTTTTTCTCCATATCCAAACTTTAAAAGTACCTTTTCTCTTTCCAGATTTGTAGCCTACAAAACCTTTGCACAATAGCATATCAGAATTTTCAAAATTACATCAAACAAAATAGCCATTCTTAGCTACAGAAAGAACTTCAGAGGTAAATACTTTAAAACCTTATGGCTTCACTCCTGCATAATGTGTAAAACAGACCCCTTGTCCTGCAATCAATAAAATCTGCTAGAATAGGATTTCACTATAGAAAATTTAAATACCACAGTTATTCACTTGACAGCTTAAATTGATAATGACAGATATGCTTCCTCTATTTAGGAATCAAGACAAAAACCTACCTATATGTTATTGCATTGTTTTCTCTTGCAGAGTTTCTCATTTATCTTATTTATAAATAAGTATAGGGAATTGGAGCACATGAAGAAGAAGCAGAGAAGGAAAAAACTAAGTTTGTCGGTCTAGACCAAAAAAAAAACCACCCTAAAAAGGGATGTTATTGCTGTCTTCAACTACCTGGTTGGCAGTCATAGAGAAGGCAGAGTCAAACACTTCTCGAAGGTGAATAATGAAAAGACAAGGAACCACAGGCACCAATTGCATCAAGCAAAATTATGGCTCTATATTAAGAATCAAAATTTCACAAGCACAGTCATCCAGTGGAATGAGCTGCCCAGAGCAGCTGTGGAACATCTACTCTCAGAGTCAAAACTCAGTTAGAAAAGGCTGTGAGCAACTAACATTGAAACAAGTCCTGCACTAAGCAAGAGATACAGGCAGATGACGTCCGTGAGAGCTTTGCTAGCCTAGGTTATTCTGTAATTCTGTAACACCATTGCATAAATACAAACAAAAGAGTTTCACCAAGTGCTTGAGGAAGGGGACGAGGAGTTGGTTTCTGGGGAAAAAAAAAAAAAATTGTGTGTGGGACTAGGGTTTTTTTGTTTTTAACAGCTTCAAAAATTGAAAGTTTACTTTACAGTTACTTTCCCTTTCTTAGTTTCCAGAACTAACTATAACAACCTCAGATTTTATTTTTTTTCTTCAAAGCGTTGCTAGGAATAAATTTCAGATTATCAGAGGTTCCTTTTCTTATTTAGGGCCACTGACTGACCATAAGAAAAATGTATTGAGGCATTAGAGGTATTTGTTTGAAATACCTGATATTGAAATTCAAACAGTTCTTCAAGCAGAATTCCTAACGAGAAGGATTTGTGACAGGGAGTCTACAAGATTTACTTTGAAGAGAAAATGTGTGTTTAAGAGACCCACGAACCTTCAAAAGAACACCTCCTTCAAAAGGCCCCACCTCACAGCTATAAGGGATTTTTTCAGAAGTTAATATATTTACATAAAGTGGAAAGACTTGCAAACTGTACAAGGCAATTACTGGAAACAGTGGTGTAGTATTGAACAAAATGGTCCTGATTTGCCTTGTTTTTTCAAAGAAATCCATTCTTTCTTTCATCTACACTAAAACTATAGGCCAAATCCTGTAGTTCTTACTAAAAAAAAAAAAGTCATTTTACAGACCTCCTGCTGGTCTTCTGTACAAAGAAAATGAATACTCCAATGAGGTGAAGGGCAGAAAGAAAAGGAGCTTGAAAATACAGTCCATATGGAAAGCAAAACTGCTTTTTAAGTGCACCCAATAAACACTAGAGCTCTATTACAGTGTATTTGAGCAGCTTTGAAATTTTCACACTATTGCTGACATTTATATAACTATCTGTATGTGTCTATACAGACACATATATGCACACGTATACACACACATCTCATTCCACGTATAGCTATCCAGACTAAAGAGCCTACCCCTTCTTACTTTTAGTCATAACACACTGAAACCTACATGGCTCTTTGCTATCATTAGCTAATGATTCCCTGAGATAATGCTCCATAGTCTCTTATTGCTGCATGTTTCAAATCAACTTTGTGAACATATTAAAACTATATTTCAGGAAGAGAAGCGTAGGAAAAATGAAAGATACAGATAAGCAGTAGTGTGTAGTTAGACAATTCAAAGTGATCATTGCATTTATTTTTGGTTTTTCTTTTAAAAATATTTTTGCCCCTTCTGGTTTATGCACAAATACTTCTGCCTTCTGCATCCCACCTTTACGTTTCTGCTTATCCCTGGAACTAGCCCTGTGATGCTTCCGGGAGAGGGGGAGAGACTTCAAAATTATTTTTGCAGTACAGAGTAAGACTGGTAGAGCTTTTCATCAACATGTGTGTGCACATGCACACACAAACCATCACACTTCCACTGAGGATTCTTCTGTGATCCATAACTGTCAGTAAGGACTGAAAAAAAGTTTCACACTGCAAAACATGGTAGAACAAGTGTCTGGTATTTTTTGTACAGCAATTCTGTAGATTTCATCAAGGGAATCTCTTCCCACTACTGTAAACACAGTAGTATCATTCAGCCTACACACAATAATATATGTGAATCTGGCAATACTTTCCAATGTGGCAAGAACACCCAAAAAGTAAGGTAAAGCTACCCAATATCTGCATTCATTCCCATTCATCTCCTTTAGTAACTAGGAAATTTTAATTAAGTAAAAATTTGATTGTTTAAAACTATCTTAAATAATTTCAAAATATTACTAACCATCAATCAATCATCTTATCAATGCTCATAAATATCTAAAGGGTGGATGTCTAGAGGATTGGGCCAGACTCTTCTCAATAGTGCCCAGTGACCATACAAGGGGCAATGGGCACAAACTGGAACACGGGAAGTTCCATCTCAATATGAGGAAAAACTTCTTCACTCTGAGGGTGACAGAGCAGTGGAACAGGCTGCCCAGAGAGGTTGTGGAGTCTCCTTCTCTGGAGATATTCAAAACCCACCTGGACGCGATTCTGTGCAACCTGCTCTAGGTGATCCTGCTTTAGCAGGGGGGTTGGACTAGATGATCTCCAAAGGTCCCTTCTAAGCCCTACCACTCTGTCATTCTGTGATTCCCACTAAAACAATTATGTTAGCTGAAAGCTTCATACTGTTAAAATCATATTTCATATTTGAAAAGCAAAAATATAAGAATCCATTTTTCCATACATCATGCCCAGCATACAAATGCTATGAAAAAATCAAGGTTCTGTAGTTGCAAATATCTACATAGCTGACTAAGATTACATAGATAAATATCTCCTAATTATTCTCCACATAATTAACAAGTTAGCTCTGAAATGCTAGGGCTCTGAAGTTACATTATTTCTCATGGACACTTAGGTGGTGAATTCTGAGGATGGTTATGAATCAGTAACTGAATCCAGTTTTATTTTAATATCTAGAGTTTATAGATTTGCATATAGAGCTATAACTGAAAGCAGCTTGCAGAATTGTGCATGAAGTTTGTTTCGGGCACCTTAAATTTAATTTTTCTGAAAAGCCAGTCCTCCATAATTAATACTATACTTTCCATTTTTTTTGCCTTAAACTTCAGTTTGCTCTTTTGATTTTTGGATAGATAAATATAGATATTTCCTGCCTATTTGATATTTTGATATTTCCAGGGGTTTTTTTATTTCCAAAAACATAAGTATATCTTTCTGATACTGTTATTTTATCAATAATGATACCATGGATTATAATATAAAGACAGCAGAGGAACTTCAAGATACTACAAGCTATGCAGTAGGGGGAAGAAAAAAAAAAAAGGCTTTCAAAACTAATCTCTTAATCCTGGCATATGATTTAAGATAACAGTCCAACACAATAATCAAACTGTAGGGAGAGGAAAAGATAGGCAACATGATCCTTAAAATCAGTACCAATCATAGATAGAGACCTCGGCACACTCCATACTGAAACTGTTAGAAATTCTTTCCATTTTTATGGCATTTCACAGAAAACAAACAACAAGAACAAAAACCCCCACCTCTGGAATGAACAGTCTATGAAGAAGAAATTTTTTACTTTATTATTTCAGAAGTGAAGCAAAGGTTTTCATTTATGCCACTCGGGAGTGACCCTAACTGCCTTTCCCCCCCGCCACCCCAGTCATTCCATTCTTATGGGAATCTGAAACATTTCTGCTTTGAAACATTTGTTTTAATGTGAGGGTCTCCTCCAAACACAGAGCCTTCTGCCACTCACCTACTAAAACTCTGAGCATTGAGACTGCGCAATCACTGCAGTAAATGCAATGAAATCTTCCAGCCATTTCCCAATACTTCGACCTTCCTTTGCTCAAATTTCAAAGCCTACCACTTTAAGGTTTCTGTGCAGAGGCTGTGATTTAGTAACACTACTGAAAACCATAGGCCTGAAAGCATTTAACTGAGCTTTTGGTGATTTCATAGGAGGAAATACAGCCTCTCAGGCCTCGCCATTTGCCCACGTGGATATTGGTGCAAGCTAGAGAATGCTAGCTCTAGGAAGCATTTAGAGACTAGATGTATGAGGCAGTTTTCCCACTTTATGTCCCTTGAACAGACAGTGGAAATAAAACCACTCATTAAAGTAATGTAGGTACACTGCTCGTTCCCCAATGCTGCCTGCAGCTGTTAGACCACCTGAAAGGCATCATGCAGTAGAGGCAAGGACTGGGTCATCTCTGCATCCTTTCTGGACTAGGACACAGACAGGCTGTCCGTAGGCTATGTGGTAATGGTCCTGTCATGCCATAGCACCCATAGTTCTTGCCTCTGGGGACTGAGGATGCCTCTGCTGCACACCACTAATCTGCTGCTTCAGAGCTCAAGCAAGCTGCTGGTAGACGAGGAACTAAAGCATCTTCATCCTCAAATGCTGGTAGGATTCAATATGCTCAAATCATGTTCCTGTAGAGAACTCTGAAGGTTCCCCTTGCAAAATTATTCTTCAGGTCAGTTTTCTAAAATAAACATAGATTCTTTGACAAGGGAATGTGTTAACGTGTTATTAAGATTTGTGAGCCCAATAACAGAACAACATATATCTAGCCACAGGCATAACTATATTTTCACACAAACCTTTGGTTTGTTGGCAACAAGATTATCAGATACTGTCTGGGGAGGGGGAAAGTTCCCATAACCAAGTCATCCCTTTATATTTTTAATCTGCAAACTTCAAAACAGCAAAAATTTGTATAGAGGAAGTCAAAGTTACTGTAAAGCATCAGGTTTCTGAACTTCTTACCGCCAGCTCCCCTCCCACCCTTTAATTCACATACCTATTGACACAACTTTCTATGCTGTAGAGCCTTGTTATTTCTTCAGTATCATCACTGCTGTAATAACAAGTGTTTCACATACTGCAGAACTGCAAAAACAAATGTGAGAGGGTCAGAAGAAAACACTGATATCAAAAGTATTACAATGAGAGGAGATAATTCATGTTGGGAAATTACAGGAAATGATAGTATTCTACCTGTAATGCTTGAAAGTAGTCCCCAGCATAAAAACATATATTTTTTTTCTTTTCTGGAGCATATAGGACATAGTATGCCTATTATGAAAAAATACATCGACCTGTTGCTATTAGAGTCAATTTGCACCACATCCAAAAAGCTTCACACTGTAACACAATGCAGTTATTTGATGTACACAGGTGGGTGTTTCCTCCCATCCCCACTGCAGCTCACAAGCAGAAAGCCTTGTTTTTTCATCACCATTTCTATCCCTCTCCTTCCCAGGTGGGATTCATAAAAACACAGCTGTAACAGCGAGCGAAAGGGCTGGCAGTGCTACACATGCAGGTGGATGCAGAAGCCTGCCTGAAGGTCATACTGAACACAAGGCTCTGGACACCCAGCACTGAGAGGGAGCCACTGGCACCTACAAAATGCAGGCGCTGCTCTTCATACTATCACAGGTTATTTCACAAAGCCAGAGTAATTTTCGTTCTAAAAGCAAGGAGGGTTTGAGTTGCCAGAAAGAGGCAGAAAAAGAATAATTTCTGAGATTTTCAGTACTTTGGCATAAGGTGTTTCCCCTTCCTAGAAAAGGGGGAGAAGTGAAATGGACAGCTGAACTGCTGTAATATTCTGAATTCTAGGACACATATCCACAATCACCTCTGCTATTAAGACGAGGATCTCAGGTGGCTTGGAAGGAAAAGATCCAGTACAGAATAAAACCTATTACTGGTTGGGTCTTTACTAAGAATTTCAGTGGACTTAATTTAATTTCAAGAGGGTTTTGAGAGCCAATATTGTGTAGCCTTTTATCAAGGGTTACCTTATCATAAGCATGCAGCTTCTTTTTTTAATGTATCTTTTGAGGTTTTTCAAAGCAATGATTTTTCCTTTTGAGAGACTTCTATTATAGCCTGTGCCATGCTCTATGAGAGGAGGTTTAATCTGTGCTGCTTCTGCTGTCACCCATAGTGTCAAAAAAGAGCAATGCAAATATTCACAATATCCTCAGGCAGAAATACAGAGAATAGTTGCCTGCTTTCATAGTAGTCTAATTCCAATTCTTTCTCCAGGAGGTAATTCATCTTCTCAAAGATGAATTAGGCATCTGTTCAGTCCTATAATAATATGATCAATAATAATCAAATTATTGATAATAATTTGTCTGTATTGTCATTTCCAGTAGCTTCTGTCTGATGACAGACTTACTAGAGAAAACTTTTCATGTTAACATTAACTGCATGTTAATGATGTTCCATTTCATATTAAAAATGTAATTTTTTATTTTTTTTTAAAAGTCATCCCCCTTGCTCTTGTGATGACTTCAGAACAGCACAGATCGGTGGTCAGACATTCTCCTTTAAAATGCTGCGTGATACCAGAAATCTTGTGGTTCTCCACAAGGTCATAAAATACTCCCTGTGCGTAGACAAGGAACTTCCAAAATATTCTTACTGCACAATATTTTGTTCCTCTTTGTTCTTTGCATTTCCCAGGCAAAGTTTGACCCATAAAACTTCTGTGCAATAACCACAGAAATACAGAGCCAACGTCTCCGCACAGGAGCTGTGAAGGAGACGTACGAGGAGCAATTCCATGGTGGCCCCTGCTCCAAGATCCACCATTAAAAGCACAATTCCTGTCAGAAACACACCTTTTCAGTCTATTACACTCCCAGGACAATAATACACATCATCTTTGACCTATGTCTGGATCATCACTCCTGTTATTTTCCATCCCACACAGAGGACAATCTCAAACAACACTGGGCCAAAAAGCAAAGGTCAGAGCTGGGTCTCACCCTTCCTCAGAAAAGGTGTTACGAGGGCCCCAACTTCTCTGTAGCTGGTGATGAAGATGAACCACCTTCATCTTCCCATCCCGATCCCGCTACCTCAAACCAGGCTCCTAACCCCACATCTTGCTCCCTCACCTCACGCCTTCCTCCCCACGGGGTTAGCCCGGCAGCTACATGCCTGATGACCGGTCGGCCTAGCCACAGGCCTGTGGGAGGCACAAGTAGCGCAAGGAGAAAGGGGTGTTTGCTGGGCCCCAAGCTTTACTGTGGAATGGTCGTCTCCTGCAATTAACCGAGAGCAGATAATCTGCGTGGTGACCTTTGGATCCAGCGGTGATGGCTTCCTTCAATGTGCGATGCCCCGCACCCGTCCACAGCGCTGCTTCTCCGTCAGCTGTAAGCATTAGCTAGCTCTAACTCTCTGAGTGCAGTTCCCATGTTTTCCTTCACAAGTTCTGCCATAGTATTTGCATCTTAAAGAGTACTATATGCATAAAGTAATGCTTTAAAAATTATAGTACTGGATTAGAAACACTGATCGGTTGATGACACATCATGCCATTGCCCAAAACATTCACCAGAGCTGGCTTAGACAAAATAATCTGATGGAATTTTTGCAGTGGCAGCCCTGAAAATACAAGGAAAAAATCTATCAGGAAGGCCTTAGATACATCTCCTTGCTGGACAAAACACCAAAATTCCTCACGGTAGGACAATGCGAAGCGTGCTGTGCACAGACACGCTGGCCTTCTTCACGCCCTGCACGCAGCAGCATAAATCAACCAGCTTTTAAGGAAGCCTGACACTAGAAGCCAGGACACATTTAACACGCTATAACTGTGCTTAGTTTAGCTAAACTCTGAAATTACTTGCAAGTGAAGCATTTGAAAGAAAAGCAAAACTAATGGTGAATTTCAGCTTTTTCTCTCCAAGCCTGTAAGAGGAACAAATGCTTTACATAAAACACACACAGATCCTTATCAGCAGAATTGCTTTCTGCAAAGCAAAACCCAAACCCCGATGACCCCTATGAGTTAGTTATGGACTGACTAAAAAAAAAAAAAGCATTTACTGCACGAAGGCTTGACAAGAAAAGTCCTTCCCCCTCTAAGACAAGGAACTGCGTGACATGCAAGACTTGCCACATGAGGAGCAAGAGAAACAGAACAGAAATACCGGAGACATGATGTAAAGTGGTAAATAGGCTAAAATTAGTTAATGTTCCGATTTCTTTTATGAAGGGAGAGTAAGTTTTGTTTGGGTTTGGGGTTTTTTTGGTGCAGGTTTTTTTTCATTTGTTTTTGTTTTTAATTAAACCGAAAAATCCTAGAAGGCACTGGAAGGTGAAGAAATAAAGATTTTAAATCTCAATGCACAAACACATGCTTGTGTACATACACATGTACTAGCATAAGTATTTGTACACATTTCTTGTTTTAGGAACACTAATTCAAAAGCAGGTCTTACAAAATAAGGAGAAAAACACCCCCAACACCTTCATAATTGTATCAGGATTAATGTCAGGGACTACCTTAGCTAAGGCAACGTCTACTCTGGTCTTAAAGACAGATTGCCAGTATATTTGTCAGTTTTCCACCCCAGGTTTTGCGTCTTACCTTTCCAAATAATCACTGGCTTTATAAGGACTAGAAAAAAGAAAAAAAAACACCTCTCCTTCTTCCTATTGCAGTATTAATATTTTCACTAGAAGAAAGGAAATTCTTCTTACGCCTTTTATTCACTTTCAGGTTAAGTTGGTGTTGGTCAGAGCTGGAATAAAATACAATGAAATGACTGAGTAGAAAAGTAAGATTTTGTCAAAGGTCAGCAAATTCGGTTGAATGACCTTGAGCTATATACAAAGCAGCAGCACATAAGTACAGAGGACTACAGGTTCAGTTCCTCTAGGCTGCAAAGCTGAAATTTTTTTTTTTTTTTTGGTGGTATCTGTGTTGATCTTGATAAATCTAATTTCAGAGAGCACTGAAATTTTCTGATATACTACACTTGGTTTTCTTCAAGCGAATGTTGAGCTGTGACATGGATGTGAGTTGTTGGTTAGCCTACATAGTTCAAAATATACTTACATGACTCCCCACTTCCCCTCCCCGCCCGCCTGCACACATACACTAATGTGGCTGCAAACTGCTTTTGGGGAAGGCAGCATTGCTAAAAATCGAGAGAATGTAATAAGGGAAGAGGCATGTTCTTCATGCAGGAGGGTGGGAAAGAAGACAGCAAATAGCCGCACTGGGAAAAGGAAAAAGGGGAAACATAATTTGAAATGAAACATTGCATGCTGGGACAGAGTTAATTCCTTCATCACAGCCCGCATGTTGTGGGCTTGGAACTAAAATTGTATTGATAGCACAGCAGTGTTTTAGGTGTTGCTGAACAGTGCTTGCAAGGTGTCAAGGCCTTCTCTGTTCCTCACTCTGCACCCCCAGGGAGCAGGCTGGGGTGGGCAAGACGCTGGGAGGGGGCACAGCCAGGACAGCAACCTGGACTGACCAAAGGGATACTGCATGCCACGTAATGCCAGGCTCAGCAATAAAACTGGAGATTTAGTCTTTCCAAACTATTTGGAAGCTGAGTGGGCATTGGTCTGCTTGTGGGAGGTGGCAAGTGACTGCCTTTGCACCACTTTGCCTCCCCCTCCCCACACACACACACTTTTTAAACTGTTTTTATATTGACCTACAAGTTTTCTCACTTCAGCTCTTTTCATTCTCTCCCCCATGCCACTGTGGGGGAGTAAGCAATCTGCTGGGTGGGGGCTTACTTGCTGGCTGGGGTGAACACACCATACACTGAGAATAGGAAATAATCATAACCATACTGATGGTCAGGTTAGAAATTAACCTGGAAGTTTTAGAGACTATGGCGCTTTTTTTTTTTTTGCACTTTATTATTTACTTTACCTGAATTATCACATGGGTAGTGAAAATAAAAGGATACATATTTTTTCCTTAATTTTTCTCCTGAGAGTTGAAGAGATTTTTAGAAAAAAATAATTAAATACACAGCTCACACTGGCTTTCTCTAAATGCTAAACCAACTATAGCTGCAAACATAATTACTTATATCTAGACACATGCCAAATTTAGGAAAAAATATGAGTTAGTTTACAGGTAGGTGTTCAATATAGGGTAGACAGACTGCTATGCCAGTTGAAGCTGGGGCTGTGTTGACAGACTTGGCCAGCAGTCAATAAGTTCACCCAGACAGCATGGCAGCAACCTGCCTCTGGCAATATTTTAATATTTATTCCTCTTTGCTTGCCTATTTGTTCCCATATTTTTCAGGCCTCTGGGTGAAATTCATGCTGCCGAGGTCAACTGCACTGATGTCAACAGAGCGAGAACGTCACTGTCAGAAAACGCTGTAGCGAGAATCCTAGCAAGCAGACATAATTACAACTTCAGTACAAAGTGCTTAACTGTTTTAATGTAAGCAAACATGGTTGTTGAATTCAGAGAGAAAAGGCTGTGATTTTGAGAAACGTGATGGTTTTCACTATGCATACATTTAAATTTATGCACAAAGACCTCTTGACATTAACGCTGACAGGAGCACGCTACCCTTTCTCAATATGATGGATCTTACTCCCTTTGAAGGTGCTCCATTTTCATCAGAAAAGCAGTCCCCATCATGATGTAGGAAGCTATGCAGGTGTGCACCCTGCTTTTCCTTACTTAGGTCTTTCTAGAGCAACAAAACAAAAGGCACACGCCAACACACAAAAGCATCCGCGCCAGCTGCCCCGCCTGGTGTGCTGCTGATTTTAACACTTTATCACTGAATCAATGTCGCTGCTTTGAAGCTGTAGCCTGAACAAAGCATACTACTTAGTAGTCACAACAGCTTATTTGGAAAGAATATTTTTTTATTATAAAGTGATTAAAAAAAAGTGTGTGCTTTGGGAAATACAGCCATAGAGACAATGCATGGGAGACCTTCAACTTAAACACATTTCAGCAGAAACTCTGCCTGCTGCCCTCCTACATACAGGAGAGCTTGTGCACACTTAAACCACAATAAAAGGATGCCACAGCACTGTCTTTACTGCGCAGTGGCAGATAGACTGAGAAGTCGTTATATTCATGCTAGGTAAGGCTCAATCTGAGTAACAGCAAGCAGATTTTTTTTCCAAATAAAATAATCTGAACTACCTGGGGTGAACTTACCCACTGGCCCTGATCTTCCCGCTGCAGAGGGAAGGCAGCAGCTGCACAGCTTCCGTCTAAACCAGAAATTCCCAATTTAGAGTGTTTCTGCTGGTTAAGCTGTGGATGAGGAGGGGGAGCTCAGCAGGGTCTCTCATCCCTTGTGAGATGCTGAGAAGAAAAGGGAAGAGTCTTTAAAAAACCAAACCCAATACAAAAAACAACAACAAAACAAAAACCAAAACAAAGTTCTCTCTGCCCTCTCTCCCTCTGGTAACATGTCTCCTCCCCCCCATCACCAGTCACCACACCGGCTTCTCTTCTCTAATTAAATGAGTCTATGAATCTGTAACTGACTTGGAAAGAAAGTCAGTGGCTACGACACAGAGAACTTTCTTATTAGCTTGTGTGATGAAGTAGGAGCCTGTTTGGTCAGTTGATGGCTCAACCTACTTTATTTTAATGAATTATCCATGAAGTGGGATACACAGAGGTGCCATGTCAACATAGTCTGAGATCATCACCGTCATCATCAGACAAGCTTTGAAATTAGTTCTAAGTGGCAGTACTTTGTGTGGAGTCTAACAAAACGTGTATAACCACCAGCCAAAATAAATTACCATCTTCTCCCCTGCAGAGGCATACCCATACCTGCCTGATGCCGTCAGAAGTGCCAGCATAGCATGCCACCACACTGTATATGAACTAAAAGGAAAACTATAAACTGAGATTTTTTTTGTTCAAGAAAAACATTGAAATATGTGAACTGTGACATTTGCAGCTCAAATGATCTGCTTATGAAATATATGAATTTTTAACAATGGAAGAGCTTTGTAATCTGTTCAAGGGCAGATTTTTTTCCATACAAATTCATCATATAGAACTATTTTCTGTGAAATATTAATTTAAATTAACAGATTGTAAATATCAAAATTCAGATCATTACTGAGGCCCACATAACATACTTACAGCATTAAGAACTGCTCTGAAAAAAATCAAAGGGTCTGACCCCTGATGCTTTCAGCCAAGTCCAGAAACTCTGAAACAGTTTCATTTGCTAGCAGTTTTGTAACATTTCTCATAGCAATGACATTGGCTTGACAAAACCTTTGCCTGGAATATACTTTTGATGTCTGAGACAAGCCTGACATTTCCACTTGCTATTTAATTTTTAAGTAACTACTGCTTTAAAGTTCTGAGCCCAAGTTTCCTGCCCGAAGTAAACCAAATCTCTTCATTTTTTACTTTCATTTTCCACTTCTGCTTTTCTTTGCCAGTCAGATCATTTGGAACTGAGCCCCAGTGGCACAACGGGCTTCCTAACGCTACAGTTTCCACATTTTCCGTACAATTGATCATCACTTCCTCTTTTATGTCTGAATAAAATAAACTTCAAGGCTGTGCATTAAAATCTTCTAAATATAGTGCCATTTCAGCTCTCTTGCAGCTAGAGCACATCTCCAATTTCAGTGCTGGAGACATGGAGGCATCTCACATGGTTTCTGGATGAAGGAAGAAACTCTGCAACTAATACACTGTAAGAAATAGGCATTTTCCCAAGAGGGAGCCTGGGTGGAATTTGACTCCACAATATCACAAATCAGAAAACAAAACAACTTCCTTTTCCAAGTCTCAGTGCTACTGTCATTCAGAGCACAGCAGAAGACAGTAATAGGACATTCTCTCTCCATTTCCCCTCAAGCCTGCAGCTATTGGGGGGGGGCGGGCGGGAAGAAAAGACCCTTCATAACAACAGAATGCATGCCCTCCTAAGGACCAGGTAATAGCCTTACAGCAAGCAAGTAGCATGGTACAGCTGCCCTAGGAAGCCCCAGAAAAGAAAGGGCCCTACGGCAAAGGCCATTAGCAGAGAGCACCAAATAATTTTAATATATATATATGGTTTTTATTTTATAATATATATGCAGAAATCACATATATACACATATATGCATGTGTGTATAATAATAATAATGATATATAGTGCCAGGCAGAAAAACCCATTTACATCAGAAGGTGATCTCTGGTCCTGACACAGGTGTCCAAAGAACTTGCAATAAATATGCTTTACTCATGCTATGAGGTATTTAAAAACAAAAATCTATTTTAATTACGCATCTTGACATGTCCTCCTCCTGTGCAATGGCTGAAGTACCTTTGACAGTGGGTTTTGTTGTGGTTTTTTTTAGTAAGGATTGAAAATATGAACGTGCTGCTCATTTGTGCAGTAGCTCACAAGACACGCTTTCCTACCATAGGGAACGGGGTGTGCATCTGCAACCACGCTCACACGTTCGTTTGACTGGTGTGTGTGTGTGTGTGTGTGTGTGTTAGTAGGACTTGAAAGTAAGACCTAGACCACCAGTCACACCTTCTCAGTCTGTATCTTAGAGCTAATCCCACAGCTTCCCATCACAGCACTCATCTCACTCGTGGCAGATTAAAACGCAGAGCACATCTCAACCACCACGTGTTTTTTTAAACTTTAGTCCCTGATGAATTCATTTCTAATGAAGTTGTGTTTTAAGTGAAAAAACTCTAACGAGTAATGTTAAGAAGTAACCCCAAACAGAAGTCTACAACCAGTTCACTGTGTTTAACTAAAACTACTTGTTGACTACTTCTTCACATTCATAGGAAGTTTTATTAAAAGGAAATTCCAAGAAGCAATTATTTTTCCTCAGTTCCTCTGACAAGATGGATTCTGCTTCAGCAATAAAAGATTTAAAAAAAAAATCTCCATTAAACTAGAAGCCACTTGGAGTGCTCTTCTCTTCTTTTCCCAATGTGTTAATCAGACACTTCAGCTTTTCAGTGACCCTGAGGAGGGGAGAACATTCCTTTCAACCTCGCTGCTGTGTTTTTCTGATTACACTAGCAAGCCTTTTTGGCCAGCAGCAATCCAGGCAGAGCCGGCTGGTTTGGCGCAATCTGGAAGGCTGTTGTAATAACAGACAGAACAAAAAAAACACAAGGAAGAGCCTGGCGGCTGTATAAAACTCCCTCCGAGCTCCCGTCCCCACAGAAGTACACCAGCCTCAGCAATCAGCATGACCAGCCAGTCTCAGGGAATCCAGCAGCTTCTGCAGGCAGAAAAACGTGCTAAGGACAAACTGGAGGAAGCCAAAAAAAGTGAGTAGCTGGCCTGGTTTTACTGTAGTTTTCTACTGTAAGTTCTTCAGAATTACAGTGACTCACAGAAAGACAACATTATTTCACCTGGATACATCACAGCTGTGCTGCTCCTACTCTTTCTTCTCACTTGCATTAGTGCTGTGCCTTGACTGCAGCCAGGCATTTAACCAAACCTGAACATTCAGAGTTTGCTTAAAATTCTGTGTGCACATGTGGGCTTGTGTGGGTGCATGTGCACGTGCCTTATTACATTAAACAAGTTTTTCTTTGTTATATACATCCTGTCAGCTAGATTTATTCTTGCTTTATCTCAATGCCAATAACGTCATTACAGCCTTCCTTAGGTATTTAAACTAGAAGCCTACATGTCTCTCGTTGCCAGCTCTGGAGGATCAGACTCTAAACTCTCCATTTCTCTTTATAGGTCTTGTATAAATTTTTCCAGTGTTCCTCTTCACTTACAAAATCTAGTAACTTGCCTTCTAATCTCAGCTGGGCTTCAAAAAAATATATGAAAACAAAGGGAGACTTCAGCACAATGATAGTAATGAAAGTCATGGTACAATCACGAGAACTGTCAGTACTGTGATAGGTCATTCCTGTAAGTCTTATTACATGGTACAAGCAGTCAGCAAGTGATAAAATGTTCAATTTACAATAAACATCTTGTTTGCTAAATGCCTAAATGCCCAGGGCAAAGCATGTGTAGATATCAAACAATATTAATACATTCATATATTCTTATTCTAGTCAAATATAAGCAAAAAAAGTAGTAACAACAAATATAAAAATTAAAGTATCTACTAGAATAATTTCAGAGAAATAATTCTCCTGGCAGTCTTTCCATTATCTATTTCCTTCATTTTCTGCATTCATCTCACAGTGATTTAATGCAAAAATATGGTGACCTTATTCTCCTGAACATAGGTACCAACCACGAGTCACTGACCTGCATTAGCAGTGAAACATTAGTACTGTTTCATGGAGTTATCTTGATTTAGAAACCAGCAGTAGGAAACAACATTGTCCTGCAGGACTCAACTGAAATGTGTGAAGATGATGTCCTGTGCTGCAAGAGCATGATGAAGGAATATGTTTTGTTTTCCACAGAGACATAGAAGCTAAACAAAAATAATTTATGCAGTTCCTATATCCCTTCCACACAGAAACCAGCATTGCTGTGTGTTCATTAATCATTAGTGCAACATGTTGATTTATACAACAGCGCACAGAAAATAAGTAGGAAGGCAATACCCCTTCCCTGAGCACCCAGTCACCACCTGTGCCTTGCAGAAGCAACAGAGGGGAAAAGTAAAAAAATTCTCTCATCTTCATAAAAGAGAAGGCTTACAAAAAGGTGTTTGGGGTTGCTGCTCCCAGCCTGAAAGCGAGGAATAATTAAGTGATTTCACCTTTATCTAGCTAAACGAGGTGCTCTCAGTGGAATAGTTCTTCCCTTCTCACGTCGGGCAGAGGAAACGCACTGTTCCTGGGAGCAAGCAGCAAGATGGTGCGTGACCTGGAAAGGCAGGGCTCCGGTGGAGGGCCTGGGGGTTTGGTCTGAGCACAGGCTGCAGAATCAGGCCTCTAACTATGATAGCTTGATGTGGATCGCTCTTTACTTTTGGTTTTGGTTTTGTTTGGTTTGCTTTTGTTTTTACAACCAGAGAAATCAGATTGGCTTTTTCTAAAACAGCCAATTAAACAGGTTTCATAAATTAACAAACTCAAAAATGAAAAAGCAACATAAAAGTAATGACCAAAGACAAGTGTCTTGTGGAATCCAGACATGGTTACAGGTGCATTTACTCTGCAAAAAACACACTCCTCTCATCACCTCAGCCCCACACTGAGTGCTTGTGATAAGCACAGGGCTGCTCACAGATAAAGTATCTTCCAGACACCTCTGAGTCAGAAACTTGACTTAAACCACTGCCTACACCTACCAGTGCATTAGTGTAGAGGTAGGAGTTATTCAGCAGCTACAGAAAAACAGCTGTTAAGAATTTTGCTATCAGTAAAAATATTTATAGTAAAAATATTTCATCAGTATGACTTTCTTCTCTATTACTTTTAAAGCCAAACTTTTTTTGCTTTTATAAAAATTATGAAGGAAAATAAAAATTTCTCATACATAAAAATCTGGAGGAAAAAAAAGAAAAAAAAAAGATGGGAAGGGGGTAAAGAAGACAAAGCCAAACCCTTTGCAGTGATATCCATTGAAAGGGCAAGAGATAAACGGCAGAAATTTAAACATAAGAAAACAACTCTAACTGCGAGGTAGGTCAAACCCAGGAACAGGCTGCCCAGAGAGGCTGTGGAGTCTCTATTCTGAGACAGTCAAAACCCACTGGATGTGGCCCCGACCAAGCTGCCCTTGCAAAGCCTGCTCTGAGCAGGGGTTGGAGCAGACCTTGGAGGCCCCTTCCAACCTCAGCAGCTCTCTGCAATCCCAGGAAAAACCTTGAGCATTTCCAAGAGATTTTATTCCTAGGTGTAGCAAGGGCAAAAAGTTCAAATAACTGCTGATATGGCATGTTCATCTGTAGCCTAAAGACTTTGGTGGATCTTTTTGTTCATGTTAAATACTGCCAACAGTTTGTACTAGGGTGTGAACAGCGAAGGACTTGTTAATTTTAGACCTCATGGATCACATAAGTAAGGTCAGGCCTTAATGTTTCTGATTCAGGTTTTTCTAAGGACTACTCCACCACAGACACAGGTGTGCTAAACCAAGCATTATAGCTAATCTAACAGAATAATTATACTTAGAAAATCGTTATTATATTCAACAGTACAATAGGTTTGCAGTGAGGTTACAAAACAAAAATGTAAAAGTTTCCATATTGTCCTTAATGTCAATATTTTTCATAGCAACGTCACTACACCACCTTAGATACCTAACTATACCAGCATAACTTAAATACTGTGGGACAAAGATGTGTCTTCCCGTGAGTGATTCTGCAGTTAGATCAGCATAAAGGATCGCATAGTTTGAGTGTAAAAACGACGATAAAATGAAATACATGAAACGCAACCAATATACCCAGTACAATCAGTTAACCTGTGCACACACAACTAGGAGAAACAAGGCGAGGCCGTGCTGCTTCACCCCAGGAAATACCAGTCCAGATCCACCTGGTACCAGTTTAGATCAGCAGCTTCTGCTCAGGGCTTGGCACTCTGATCTGGGCTGCGAGTGAAACCAATGAACCAGTCCAGCGAGCGCTAGTGCGTCCCATCCCTGCTAAACTCTGGATATGACCTCCTTTGTCACCACAAACAGCCCTTGCACACCACCACTATACGAACGAGTCCGACTATTCTATCTGCACTGTAACGAGAGGAGAATGAAAGGCAGATCCTTCACAGGACGCAACCAGGAAGAGTCCTTTTCAAGGAAATGTGGTTAGCAAAACTACCCTTACGCAAACCCTTCAGTGTTTACAGTTGATACATAGCCAGATCAAAACGTAGCGTGAACACACATAATACTGTGTATAAACAGATAGTGGGCTTAGTTTTTGCTGACATATGCGCAGCTGTTTGTAATGCAAAATCCACTTTAGATAACTGAAAAATTAGAAAATAAAATTATATTCATAGACATGAAGCAAAGCAAAAATATAGGCTAAAGCTCCTCTGTACATGCTTTTTCATACTTCTTGCTGGATACCCTTTTATCCTGGCTTGCAATATCTTTACTGTATCATTGGCTGATGGCATTTATACGTGGCAAATTATGAATAGTTTGTTGGTAAATGCACACATGCAAGACTGAAACTATTAAATGGGTTAAGCACAAACCAAAACAGTCTGCAATCCTTTGGCCTTTTATACACAGCACTGCTTTATCTATCATTTTTGCTTTAAGCTTAATTTGGATCCCAGAAATAACTGAGCACTGTCAGAGCCAAGACATCAATTCCTGAAAATCCTTTTGGGTAAAACAAGGGAAGCAAATGTGTCATGAACACTGGGTTTAGCAAAACTTGTTTTCCTATAGATTTTTATATCTTGGCTTGAGTTTCTAGTGCCTAATAAAATGAAAACTCAGATGAAAGATTTCAGGAAATCAGATTAAAACCAAATGTTAATCAAAATAAGATATTGTAAACAGAATTATATCCATGGTGCTGTCTTGGATAATATCCAGGACATATTTTATCTACTGAAAAAGCTATACGTACTGATCAACTGCCTCTATTGTATTTTATTAAAAGTGCAAAATAACCTTCTCAAAATGAGCATCCCTAAATCCCATTTTGCAGACAATTTAACACTCTTGAAGACAACTGAAATGGTCCTATTTAAAGAAAATATGATTAATTTTTGGCAACTTCTTCATATGACATGATTTCTGTGCAGAAATTCAGCTAGAAGCCTAGATGATATGTTTGAAAACAGAAAGCCAATTTTAGCATGGCAGTTTTTGGAAAGTAAGATAACTCGGTATTTAGGCAAATTAGAATGCAACATTTTTGCTTTTTACTGTCTTTTTCTTGCACGATCTGAAAATCCCCAACCACCTAAAAAACCTCACCAGTTCTTTTGGGTCTAACGACATGTAGGTATTTCATTATCACAGAAATACCTAGAAAGAAGAATACAACCTTTCCCCATGCTAATAATGCCTTCCAAGGTTAGGTAAGAAAATCTAATACAGGGCTGACTTGTTATAGAAAGTTGGTTAAGGTTTGGCCAATTTAACACAATACCTAGAAATTTATAGGCTGTCAGCTACCGTCGTCATGGACAACGGTGGACAAGGAAACCAGGCATAGCACAGCTGCTTTGCTGCTCCCTGTCTTCAAGGGTGGGAAGGAGGGACAAAGGGGCAGCAGCAAACCTGGCCCCCACAGCATACCCTTTGGGGCAAAAGCCTCTTCAAACTTGGAGCTTTCTGTACCTCGCCCTTATGATCCTAGAGGAAATGCCGTAAGGACAGCTTGGTTTGCCCATCCTCCTGTATTTCTTGCCCTCTTTTTGCACTATCTTGGCTGTATTTCAATGCCCTGCCACCCTTCAGTGCGTAAGGTTTGATTTCAGCTCGGCTGTGCTCTGCAGAGAATCCTGTCCAGAAGATCAGTGAGACTTTGAAAAGGCAATCCCCTAATGCACAGCAAAGGTAGCAGACAAGTGGTTAATAACAGACTGATTAATTAATTTTGGTTTGTCTCTAGTGAAACAGCAGGTTAAGCTCTAGTTTCTGCTTAACTTAATCAGGTGCAGCATATGCACTGTCGCATATGTTGGCAGTTGCCGATTCTGTCCACAACATTGTTGAACTAGCAGTAATTTACTCACAGCTTTTCCACTTAATTAAATAGGAAGCAGCAGGTTCCTGCTGTGCCAATCCTAAAGGCATCATGGAAAAATGAAATGGCTGCCACCCTACAGTGACACCCTATGTATTGTGCTTACTCCAGTGCACTGTCAAGAGCTGACATGTACCTATATATATACTTTTTGGTTCACTAGCTACGTTGTCAGAGGCAAATGAACTGTTGTTTTACAGTTAATCTTTTTCCATTTTGTGCATTTTAAATGGATTTATTATCTATCCGGTGGCCAAATATGCAACATATTTACTACAGATGGCCCCCCAGATGGAATTTGAAATTAAAATCCCACTGATTTTGAAATAATTTAATTTGCTATAGAGATCCAGTTCCTCAGCTGGTGAAATTGGCAGAGCTTCATCGTAGTCTCTCCCCCCGACTTCCAGCTCCAGAGAATCACCCCCGAGCTCCACTCCTAGAGGAAAACTCTACAAAAGGCTCATCAGCTCCAAATTTGGAAAGGAGAATAAGGGAAACTTCAAAATACAGACCTAAATCTGGTTCCAAATTTTGTTGTCCAGATTGATACCAGGCTCTTACACAAATCTGTCTGTCCACACATACTGGTCCCAAGACTTCATACAGTGAGTGGCAGAAGCTGAGCGAATCAGCCCTTGTCAAACAAATACAAACTCTGGGAAAGTACACGTTAGGTTTTAAACTGCCTCTCTCCCCCTTTATACATAAGCACATGCCTCGGTGGCAGAAGGACCCTGAGAAATATAATGAACTACAGAAGAAAGCACTGCGCTGATGAACTGAGAGTCAGTAAAGCTATCTAGTTTCTCACCAGGTTATTTCTTCCTGTAAAGAGCCTTTATACAATCATGCACCCCAGGTCTCACAATAAGCACATCCACAAATCAAACAGTCCAGGAATCAAGACTTTAAAAGGAATTTCACATTACAGGCATCTCTGCTTCTACTCACCCATCTGCAGATAATGACTTCAGGAGGACCCATCAACTGGGCAAATAATTTACTGCTGGATCAGGCATTTTACCCAGGTTTTTGTTCAATCTCAGATGTATCAAAACCAACAGTCTTCCTCCCAAGATTCATCTTCCTCATTGTGTCACGCTCAGTGGAAGCAGATTGCTCTATGCCACACCTGATAAGGCTTCATAAACACAGCACAGGTGTGACCAATCCAAAGTAGCAGCCTGGAGAAAATAAACCAGAAATACTAATGCTCATCTTTCTAGCCTAGTTGGAGAACTTTCCTTAGGGTTTCAGAAAAGATACCATTTTCAACTTTCGTGCTTGAATTGAAAGATTTAAAAAAAAAAAAAAACAAAAACAAAACAAACCCAAAACTTACAAAAATATTCATATTGCTCAGTGATGTTAGGTAGGTGGTTACAATAAGTAAATAAATAAATGGATGTTTCACACGTCAGATCAAGATGCCTTTTTCAGTTGCCTAGCCTCCACTCCCTCATTCTTATGATATCCTGATCTAAGCAACTAAGCAAAAGCTTTTTCAGCCATTGAAGACATTTCTCCCGTTAAGAAAAGGGAGCAAGCTTATCCCCTCCCACTCCTAAAATTCTGGCTATACAGCAGAAAGAGACCCCCAAAATCAGCATGAGCCCAGGTGTCTCAGGTATAACAGATCAACTTTCAATGCAAGAGGCTTACAGCCCCACCAGTTAGAAAGTGACTTTTTCCTCACAAAGTAGCATAGCAGAGTCCTGTGGAGATCCACACAACTTTGCCAACTTTACACAAAACAGGCAGATAGAGATGCATCACTGTGGGGTGGTTACGACACGTTCAACACTTCATGTGACAACTTAAGCATCACATTGCCATCAAACCTTCCACTCCTATCCTTTACATAACATCCCTGCTAAACCCAGGAACCACCTTATGCCCAGTCCTGCGGTGACTTATGTGGGCTTGGTTTGACGAACCTTTAGCATTTCACCTAACACAAAGAAACTATTCACAGTGAACAAAATGAAGTATGTAAACAAGCCTGTTCAGGAGGAAGGCTCTAGTTTCCACTACAACCTAAAATGCCACCTTACAGATCCCCCTCCTGGAAAAAAGGCGGGGGGGGAAAGACTTTTTAATCACTTTCATATTTTCTATGCTTTGGTAGAGAATACCATTGACATCCTTTTAATCCCCCACTTCTGCATTTAACAAATGTTAAGGGAAAAGGGTGGGGGAGAAGAGGACAAAGCCTGGGGGTTGTAACTCAGTTTGGTAGTGGTTAAGACATATCTTGCAGTAACTTGGAAATCTGCCAGCTCTAAGTGGAATCCAGTTGGTGTGGGATGAAGGGATGCTGGCAACCAATCAATACAGCAAATCTTACAGAATAACGTCTTTTCCCATCAGTGACAACTAAAATCTGTTATCTGGCTGCTACTATTGCTGATGAAGGAAAGATAGATATTTATTTAAACACCAAGCTGTGATAAAAAAAAAAAGAAAAAGCATTTGTGTTATGAGAAAATGTGTAGTTGCAAAAAGACTTCTGTTGTTAGCAAACCAACAGGCTTTTCATTTAATGTGTGCTTTTGCACAGGGAGTTGGTCTCAGAAGATGGGTACTTGCACAACTAGCTTTCAGGCACAAAACACCCTACCTAAATCACTTTGACTCTTCTGACCATTCTTGTGCAAATAAAGCTGCTATTGACTTTGCTCAAAACTTTGTCCGTTTTACTATGCTGTGTAAAATACCTGGAATTTAAAGAGTTATCTTTTGTGATACAGCGACAAGTGTGAAGTAAAGCCCTGTTTCTTCCCCCATTAGGAAAGGGAAAGAGGCTGAAGCAGGCCAAGGAAGAAGCCATAGCTGAAATAGACCACTACCGGTTACAGAGGGAGAAGGAATTTAGGAACAAGCAAACAAACGTAAGAAACCTGCATATGTTCTTTTGTAGTGTTGATCTGCTCAACGGTAAAACAAATTGCTTCAAACAGTGTTACATGGAGACTTCTGCAAAACAACATGCTCATACTGATTAAACACAGAGATATCACCTATGATACATTATGCTTCATTTTGATTTCTTCACAGTCTTTGAATGCATTTGTAGAAGGTATTATGGACTTTCACCACTAAAATTGTCCAGATTCTGTATTTGGTTCATGCTTGTCTTTTGAAGACTTATCTCCCTTAAGGAAAAATACCTTTGAGTCCTCTTTCTTTAACTCCAAATAGACCTTATTCCTGTCTTGAAACTGGAGATTTTGGTAGGGTGGATGTTTCAGTAAAATCAAAGATTTAAAATATTTCTATTTCTGTTCCACTTTAGCTGACTTTTTTGACTGCATACAAGACTGTACCTTTCATGAACTGAAATCACCAAAACTTTGGAGTTTTTCCACTACGTTTTCATAGTAAAAATGGTCTGGGCAATATTTTCATATCTGAGTTATACCACATTTTATACACTTATGCCATCTTGCAGTTTTCTCTAGTGTTTTCATGAAGGTTCACACACTGTTCTCTTTTTCTTGGTGACCTTCCTCTAAGGTTTTTGTGCTTGTTTTTTCCCCTGCTTGTTTTGTGCAAAGGCAAGGAAAATACACGTGCAAAAGCAGCCACAAAAAAAGCCAAAGAGGTCAAATAAAAACTGCTTTACAAACCTGTCATTTCAGTCTCACTTCACATAAAACATTTTCCAGCAGAGATCACAAGCCCTAGGAACAGATATACACACACCAAGTCTCTAACATACACTGCCAGCCCCCCGACGCACTGTCACACAGCCAGGCCAGGTGGAATTGTCTCATATGTACAATTTCAGACGTTTACAGACACTAAATAAAGTAAAAACAACTCTAAAATTTGTTCACCTTTTCAGTCAAGCCAGACTTCTTAAGTCTGAAATAGCAGAAGGAAAAGACGTTGCTTTGGTGTGAACTCAATTTTTTCATCACAAACAAAATTCAAGCTGCAGGGAAAGGCCACTATTTGTCAACCGAACGTTTCACCCAAGCAGGACAGAGCACATATTGCTCCTCAAATGACAGCATGTTGTACAAGATCATTACAGTCCTCCTTCACGTTCCCTGGCCCCATTATGTCGAACATTTATCTACCTAGACAAATGTCATCATTATTAACCTGTGCCTGGAAGGCAGTCAGGAGTTTCAGCTAAGCCGGTGTAGAGGGATGTCAGATCACTGGCTCACGTATTCAGACACAAAGTGTTTTTAATTCTTTGTCACAGTCTCATTTAATGCTGTTCCTCCTCTTACTTTGTGTTGTTTATCCAAACTGGGGTAAGTTTTCTCGTAATATGAGATGTTCCACATTAGTCCAAAATGAACAGCAGCAGCAACATAAAATAATGATTCATTTGAGGTTAGAGTGACAATACACAAGATCTTTTTTCAAAATATACAAAATTTAAGCCCGATATCAAACCAATTTTGTGAGTGCTTGTGGTGTTTGTAAACAGAGTCTGATATCACTGAACTCTGGAGATGTGCAGCTTAGTTCTGAATTTTAGGGCTTCCAAGTCAGTGTAACATTTTAGCAACTTTGGAATGACATTAACATAAAACCAGTATGGGCAAAATAAGGGATAGATCTTCAAGGTCAGCAGAAATCAGAGTAAACAGAGCACTATCTGTATCCTGACAAGAAAAAAAGTCTTCAAATTCAGAAGCAGAAAAAAGGGAAAAAAGTACATAGAAGAGTAAGAACCTACTATCTTAAGTTACAGTATTAACATGAACTGAGAGAGCAGGCTCCCAGTCTACAGAGGCTCTTCTTAAAATTATAATACTTTTCCTGAGGTTTTTCCAAAAGTATTTGGTAGCTGGATAACATGCAACCACCTGGGATCTCTAGAAAGTTATTTTCCCCAGTGGAAAAAATCAGTTTCATAAATCTGGTCTAAGCTGCACAATCTTTCCCACACGAGACCCTTACAACTTGTCTAAAAGCTAAAATAAAATGGCAGCTAAAAATAGTTACTATAGGAAACTATAATCTTTTCCTGATATTTACAATTATGTCTATGTCCTGTATTTCTTCCAAATCAGAAAGTGTTTTACATCTGGATTACAGACAAACCTTACTACCTTGCCAGGTACTGATAAATAGAATTGTAAAGGTGATTGGTGCAAAAGATCTTAACTCAGCTGCTTTTCCTTCTTTTAAGGACTAAGTTGGGCTGAAATCACATGGAAAATAAAGCTAATGACTCCTCCTCTATTTCTGGTCATCGTCTAGGTATCCCACTGGCATCACAAGTTAGCTTCAGCTGCTAGTCCACCCCAGAGAACTATGGCAGGAATAAGAAGAATATGTTACTTATTCCTTTCTTACTCTGTCAGTGTGCAGAAATGTCTTCTGCTCTCCCCTGTAGGAATTCTTTAGCTGGAAACCAATTTCTCTGCTGGTATCTGAAGGACTTTTCCATAAGGGAAGAATTCAAGGGATGTTGGGGCAGTGGGGGAGGAGGAAGCAAAGTCACAGATTTGGAACGCGTGCATCTGCTTATAACATAACCTTGCTGAAATGTTCAGTGAGTCTAGAGTCAATTAAATTCTAAGCGAATGTCCTGATATTAACTGTGCCAGAAGCTGTCTGGTATTTCGCCAGATAAGAATATGTAACATTAAAAGACCTTGTCTGAGGCCTGTTGAGGGTTATACATCACTAACTGCTGAAGACATTTCAAGTACTCTGAAACTGTAATTATGCATTGTCAGGAAGGCTTTCCCATGTTTTGCTCCTTAGCCACGCTCACACTCATTCTCAGTGAGGCCAAATGAAGCACATTGGTGACAGAACTTAGCTGACTAGTCATTAAAATAGAAAACAAATTAAAATGAGCGATATAAAAGACCAAACATGTACAATGTTGTTCCCACAGTGAGCTAGGAAACTTTCATTACATGGGGAGATTCCCATTGCTAATGAGCATATGAAAGAGTTCCCTTTAATCCTGTGTTTATGTGTGCGATTCAACCTAGATCATACCCTTACTGTTAGGAAGCACTGTGACAGGTTTGCGTTATGTTTATGCTAGATGAAGAAGAAAAGTACAATTAACGTAGTCATATATAACCCTTTATTTTACTCAGAGGACTTCTGCTTTTCAGGTAATGGGCTCCCAAGGTAACCTCTCTGCTAAAATAGAAGAGCAAACAACAGAAACCGTTCGAAACCTCACTAGCAGCTACCACAAGAACATGGAGAGCATGATGAAAAAGCTTTTGAGCACAATATGCGACATCAACCCTGAAGTTCACCCAAACTTCAGACACGCAGTTTAAGATCCATTAAGATCCATGCTGGGGAAGGATGTTTGCAAAAAGTAGCCTTCTTTCTTGATAAGCATAAATATTTCCTCATTTATTGTTTCTGTACGTGTGAGAAAAAACAACACTAAAAGCCAAAAGCACACAGTTCCACATAGGCTTTTGATATGACAAGAATTACACAAGGTTTCACAAACATTTGTTGGAATATTGTTTCCCGTTGGTAGCTAAGCCCTTGTCATTTAGACAGGGGGCAAGTCAACAACAGCAGAATAAATGATTATTTGACACCAGCAGCTTTTCAGTGGGAGTCTTTATTCCTTTTCTCTTATGTTCTGTACTAGGATGTGGTGTTGCATAAAGTCTGTTTATCCCAATCTTCATTGTACTTCACGTCACATGAAAGAAAATCACAAAATCTTAAAATCAAGCATTTCTGGTTTCCTTGTGACACAGAGTGGACAGGTTACGGAACATATAGGAACTCTGTAGCTTTTGGTCAAAAAGAATAGGTCAAAACATTTGCAATTGTTGTATGCTAATTCAAAGCAAACCGTAGCTGACTTGCACAGAATTATGTTCGAAAGCCATACTCAGAATATTGTCCTGTTGTTTAACTATACCACAAACTGAGAACAGGAGTAATTAAATACGAAATTGCTTCGGTTCAAGGTGCAGACTAGCACATCCATCATTATCTGTACAGTTACACCCAAAGCACAGGAATCCATGGGCTCAAACTCTACACCTAGTTTAGTTACGCTAAATGGTACCTTAACCCACGGGTTGTTCACAGAAATCACGTCACTTAGAGCTCACTTCTGTTACCCTAAGTGACCTTGAGTAATACTCCCCTCTGCAATGGCAGAGATTTCCTTTAGAATAAATTCTGCTGAAGTTAGGAAAATACAATATGATCTGGTGCTTTCAAGGTGAAGCCCATTAAATCTGATTGGAGGCACTGATGAAGCGGGGGTCTGGCACACGCTTGCATCGTGAACCCCCTTAATGCCTTGTCTCCACTACAAAATTACACTGAATTAGAAAAGAAGCTTGAAAAATTGCAATGACTAGCAAACAATAGCCGTGACTTTGAGTCCACGTAGACACAGACAAATCATTCCAATTTCACAGCAGCTAGTCATAGGCAATCTCCTGTTCCAGCAAGGTTTACACAGCTGACATGCTGTCATGTGTAAAATGACCGTAAAGCTGTAGTCAACTTAATGTCAGCAAACATGACTCCTCAAGGCTGTGCCTGGATGCTACATAATCTCCCAGCCCTGATTGTTACAGTCTCCTGTGCTTGATTATATTCTCTGGGGACACAAGGATGCCGAGGAACAGGGAAGAGACTAGAAATCCTATTGACATCAGCTGAAAGGCTCATTTATTTAGGAGTGCTTTGAATCAAGCTGCGATAGGCTTTGACTTACTGAGGGGATGAAGGAGCTCCGGTCCCAGCGTACGCGCACGAGCCCACACACGCACCCTCCCACACGGCACAGACAGGATTGCCACATTGCCTAGGTGCACGCGCCTCCGGTTTGGGTCACGGCCACAGTCCCAGTGTAGTGCTCAACTGTAAAGCAGTATTTTCTGTGAATTTAAATAGTCACCAAAGTGGACATTAATCTCTCACAAGAGCTCACTGCAGTGTTCAGGACTGCTCTGCTTTCCCTTCTGGGCTACCTCAGCACCCTTTCCACTGGTTATCACTTCTAAACACACAGAAGTGTTGCAGGTTCGGGAGCAGAACTAAAGCAAGGGGGTTTCCATGGCCAGCTGTATGGGATGACAATAGACACCCCTGTACAGCGAGAGCAGAATTGCCGCAGTGTGGTGGGCAGCAAGCTAGAGAAGCAGTTTTTCAGATGGCCAGCAACCCAGATTATGTGAAATAAAGCTGTTTTTCTGCATCACCCTGCTTCTTTTTACGACATTCCCCCTTTCCCTCATTCTTGCTAAAATCTGTCTCCTGTCACCAACTGTTTCTCTTGCAAAGCTTCTGCCCCCCTTTCAAGACTACTCTCTACCCTTCTGATCCTAACGGCCACACTCACACCTCTTATTTAAACCTTCTTTAAAATACATTATCGCATGAATACACTCTCCTTGACAAAACCCCAAGCACAGGGTGGGGGATGCAGCTGTGCCGTCTCCCACGCAGTGACACTGTGCTGCAATCATGGCAGTGACCTGCCTGTGCCCTTGCTGTCACCTGCATACCTGAGACATAAATCGGGTCTTAAGTAATCAAACTTTCTGAACGTGATTATTTTATTGAACTGTGTCCATAATGAAGAGCTACCGCTTGTGAAAAAGGCATTAATTCCTTATGATTAGCTTTTTGATCTCGAGATATACATCTGAGAGCTTTGAGCACTCTGTGCATTTGGTCTCTTCTACGTTCATTCCTACTTCTGGACAGGGAAAGGGTGGTTATACCACCTCTTTTAGCTGTACAGAGGTAAAGGCCAAATTAGACCATGCAAATTGGCAAGATATTGGGGTTTCTTTTAAATGAAGACTGTAAAGTATCAGCTGCATCAATGGAATATTGAGGTGCCAAGAAAATGCCTGCTGAATTTACAAGAGCACAAAATACCTTGTATGTGACATTCGCATATTCAGGGTAACAGCAAATAGTCCTTCCACGCAAAAGAAAAAGGAATAATAGAAGCAAGGAGGTTTAATTTCCACATGCTCTCAAATGCATAAAAAAAGTAAGAGTGCTTTCTCTGTATTAGCAGTTACCCATCATGGATGATTACAAATGCCCCTTCAGTAAAACAAGCCCTCAAGGGTTAACCAAGGGGTTGAATGATGCCTGTAAAGGCCCTAACCACACACTCCCTTTCCCCCCATGACGTGCTTCTCACTGTGACTCACATTCCCAGCTTGTCCTCAGCCTGTCCCAGTGCCACCCCCGCCTGCTGCGCTCCTTGGCTGCCAGCTCCTGCCCTGCCACCCCCTGGGGAGCATCCCCGGGCCCCAGGGAGCCCCCAGCCCTCACACTGCTGCCTAGTATGTACCAATGCAAATAAAATGGCGACATTGCAAATATCACAACACAAGCAAATCTGAGAAATAGAAAGCCACATATACATAGCATGCATACCTTTGTAAGCCTTTTTTTCATAAATACCTGTGAAATCAGAGTCTTGGCAAACACCTGAAGAGCTCCAGTGAAGGTTTACATATCTCTGGCCACATTCTTCCCTCGGAAATGGTGGTTACCTCACCATGACACCACTTCAGACAGAGGGACTCTCTTTCACAGCAACAGTGATTAGCACTTTCAATATTTCAATTAGTATGTTACAATTATCAATAAATTGATAATCAATAAAATGAATGGAGCTGATTCAAGGTCTATGTCTGATCCCATCAAAATCAACTGAAAAAAGCCAGTGTGAGATACTAGGACTGAAACGAACTTGGGGAGTTTCCTAGATTGGCCCAGTTCTACACTAAGAGATATACTTGGAGGTCCATATAATCTGTAAAACGTAAGTCATTCTCATAAGTGATCATATGTAGGATATAAGCGTATGTGTGAAGCTCTTACAGAACAAACTATTTCAGTCTCTGACTTTGTAGTTCAAGGACTGTGAGCAATGTCTCCCTATAAGATGGGACGAGATGACCTGCCGTGGCAGAGCTCAGGAACCACAGCAGGACAGGTGACAACAGGCTGCCATGACGTACGATGGCTGGAGATGTGAACCTGCAGATACGTACTTTCACAAGCAGCCTTGCCCAGAAGCATCCATAACTGCAGACCAAGGAGGAAAGACGTCTGTGTGTAAGGATTTACCGAGCATCCCCACAGCAAGAGGCTGCGTTGAACTTCAGGCACGTGCCTAGGCAGGGTGACACTTCAGACTGAGTCTGGGGATGAAACATAAACATGTTTTAGGCTACTAAGCAATACCTTCCAACATTCGTAGTGGCATAGGCTATTAGCTATATTGACATGCGGGTCAATTAAAGGTATAGCTATTGTGAAATAGTAACAGTTCTTAAAAAAGAATGTCCCTTACTCCTATGGCCCACTTACTGGGAAGACATTACCTTCAACTGGAATTTCTCTTAACTAAATTGTATGAGAGCGTGCTGCATCTTTCAACTATGGATTTGTTTTTTCTCAAATAGTAGCATGCAGATTAATCAAATGTTATCTAGACACAATTCTTCTTCAGCCCCAGCCACTTGTTAGGTTCCTATTCTAGGATGTCCTCACCAAAAGACTAACCTGTGAGAATCATACCTGTGTGGCACCTCATTCTCACCTTCTCCATACCCTGGGGCAAAGAACATTCCCTGACTGTCCAATAACTGAACGGGGAGCCAAGTGCTACTGAAAATAAACATAAGGGGAGCAAAGGATACCAGGCAAAGATTTTGTGGTGACAGCAGCAATTCAGTTCTTCTACATTCCAGGAACTCACCACAGTCATGTGTTGACTAAGTAGGAAGCTTGAATGTTATGTAAAGTTATGTTCTGCTTCACATATGCAATGCATATACTTCAAAATCATTTTCTCCAGTTCGTCACGGAAATAGAGGAAATGCCTGTTACACAATACACAAGTGTCATATATTCCTGTCAGGTTCACAGCGACCTGTCCTTCACAGATTTGATTATTCCGCATTTTATGGTAGTATAAGGCACTTCAAACCCTGAGTCTTCCCCAAGGAATGTTAACGCTTGTTAGAAGTACATGGCCCAACCAGTATTACTACAAAACACTTGGAAAATGTTACATCGGAGTACTATTAATACACTCTATTGCACTTACAGGACATGACTGCATGCGGAAAATCTGATGACTTGCAAGCTTATTAACTTACTGAGATTCCTCGGTGCTTTTATGAAAGATAAGCCACAACTGAATTACCTGACCCAGGGTAATTCCTCAAAGTCCCTCTTGTCTCAGATATCTGATTTATTTACAGGTACATCAGACTCCAATATGCACCCAAATTTCCATATCACTTTTGAAATACAGAAATTCTGAGTTGAGCTGTGCTCCAAAAAGTGCCAGTTTGGTTAAAAAAAGCTTTCCATGAACTATCATGCCAGAAAAATTACTTCGATACTTGCTATTAAGTAGACTTTGCTTTAAGAAACACAGTATTTATAATTCAATTCACTTGTAACAAACCGAATAACATAAATATCAACATAAAAAAGATCAGCAATGTCAATATAACCTAATTTGTATAACCTTCTCTATATATTTCATGTAAATATTTATTTTACAATCCTGTGGCACTGATTTATTACAGAAAATAGACAGATAGATAAAAACAGATATATAACAAACATAATTTAACCATGCATCTGTCAATTTGGAGAGTAAATCTATCATTTTGTGGCAGTCCTCTTTCCATTCAGACTCATGGAAAATAGTGCAAATACATGCGCAATCCCATTGCTGGCAGCGGGATAATTCATACACATGCTTAATATTAAGCAAAGGGGAAGCATGGTGGCAGCTCAGAGAGCAGAAGCGAGACCTCCCAGCAAGGACAGGCTGCCAGGGCATCATCGCAGGGTGCTGGAAATTGCTCCTGCCGTGAATTCTGATCCACAAGTCTTCTCTGCACCCGGCAGCTGCCCTCTGCCTCGCGCCGGCACCGCTACTCTACTATCCCACTAACACACGCAGACTCTTTAATAACCTCAGGAGCTACTTTATAACCTACTTTATAACCCTGGCTCCCCATGCATCAGGAGCATGTATTTTACCTCTTACTTGTGGTTTCCCAGCTGTTAGCAGTAGTGAAGAACGTTTAATAAATGAAATAATGGCGTCTTATATGAGATTAACGCTTCTTAACAACATATCTACTAGTATTAGTTTCGAGGAAAAAACAACCAGCATTGTTTCCTTTTAACACTTAACTGCTCTGTCTGCATGTGCGATGGGAAGTGTTTCTCCTGCCAAACCTGTTCCGCATATTTTCCCTAATGGCTTTTCCATTCAGCTCAGGAGTAAGTAAATTAACATTCAGCACTTTTCTCTCTCTCTCTCTTTTTTTTTTTTTTTTTTTTTTTTTTTACAACCATTATTCTTCCATATCATTTCTTAAATACCCTTTGGAGTTACCTACAAGAGTGACACTGAGACAATAATTTACTCCAAGATAAAGCATCAGCAGAATCTTCACACATTTCCGTAACTACTCCAATTCCTACTAACATACACAATTTTTACTTACAGATACGTATGTATGTGAGCACAAGTATGTCCCATATGTATCCCTTATACTAAAAAAGTTTAAGTAATTTTTGTTACTCGTTCAGTTTCTGGTTTTGACCATAATTATCTACCCTCAAAAAAATAAAACTACTTCCTACCTGTTTGTGTCAAATTCAAGCCTGAAGCGTTCATCAGTTTCCATTTAATTACTGCTAAAAAGTAGCCAGTAGTCACCATAAAGGTTTTTAGACCTGACCTAGGAGAACGCTCTCCAAAGCAACTACAGGTTTCCTGGAAATATTCCTTCCAAACTTTTATGTAGAAAACTGTTGTGAGAAAAACATCTTAGACTTGATTGCCAGCTGCTGGGCATCACTGGAAGTCGGAGGATACCAACAGTGAAGCAATCAACTCAGTTTGGTGCAAATTTCCAAGCTCCACATCGGCGTATATCTCTGGCACTTGTTGCACTGTGTTGTTCCATAACATCCCAGCACTTCTGCTGCTCTGCTGATACTACTGCTCCTATCTGACACCAGATCCGGTAAGAAAAACACCTTGTGACAGAGGGAGTTGCTAGACTAGCAAGGCACGAGAATAAGGACGATGTGCGTGGTCATGTTTGTGCTAGGCTAGGTCTGCATGCAGCCACTTTGACTCCCAAAACAGCCTGCTGTCGAAGAAGCGGGCTGCAGAGTACACCAGAGAATTAAAGAGAATTTCAAAGCAGAAGCGTGTCTCCGTAAGACTGGCATGTTCTGAGAAAACTTTGCATGAAAAGTTTTTCAGTTGGCTCAAGCTTTAAATTGTGATGTTGTATTATTTTCAATGAGAGTAACTTTAAAAAGAGAACTTATTCTGAAGCACACTGCAATACCCCCTGGAATACTGGCTGCTTGGACAGAACAAATGGGTATGGCCATGTTCAAGGCAACATGAACATTTGTCACAGCTTTGATCTGTAGAGAATTTCAGTAATTCCACAATATAGCACGGTGCTTTAAAAATGTGATTCACTTGTTTGAGATGTGACTCGTTCAAGCACCAAGACCAATATTTATACTCTTTGGTGGTTAAGAAAGATGTCACATTCAGAAGAAAATATGTTCTACACAGAAGCATGTGGACTTGTCAGCAAACACTGAATGCAGTCATATATACTAATACGTTATTAATTGCTTTGTGGATAGAAAACTCTGATGCACTGCAGAATGAAAATATCTTCCCTCTCTTTGAGATGGTGAGCAAACTTGTATCCTAGACACAAACATGTACTCCAGCATTCCTCAAAATCTTGTGCAGCTTTTAGTTTAAAACTTGAGATTCATTCTCTAATACCAGGTGGAAAAAGATAAGATTAGATGTGTAGTAGTTAAGGCAGCACGTAATTAAAATTCAAAGCAGTAACAAAAGCTGCACTATGCTGTTTATAGGTGAGATGCAGGCATAAAGTTTAATGAGCCTCTTTGTTTTCTCACCCCCCTGCGACTTGTTCCAACTCTTTTAACTATTCTTTTGCCTTGTAAACTTTGGGTCCACGAGAGGTGAAGATCAGTTTGAAGGTGCATATAACATAACGAGCGTGTCTGAGTTTGTGTTTCACTGCCTTGCTTCCGCTCAGCTGCTCTTGTGAGGCTGGAACCTTGCAGAGTACTAACAGCAACCAAGTTCAGAAGTCAACCAATAAATTGGTGCTGCAGCAGTTCCAAATGCTTGCATAGGAAAAACATTAGTAGTACATGCACAAGCATTCGCTGACCTTATAGGCTACTACTGGAGTTCAGACTTCAGCGCATCTATAAAAGAGCTGGGAATTGAAAGAACAATCTTAACTCAGACCTATAAATGAAAGGAAGCACACTCCAGCAACATGGGTTTGTAGGAGATCCAGTTCTTGACCGAAAACCTGAGGATAATGCCCTAAGGAAATTGCTAAAGGTGCCATATCCAGCTCCTCTGCACTGCTTTCACCAGCCATTGGGGTACCCTACATTTTTGGCAGATTTGTTCTAGTACATCCATGAGGCAGAGAAGGTCTATTTTCCAAACATCACACAGAGGTGCTGCTGTGACTGAAGGACTTGAAGTCATCTCTCTGTAGTTCTGTATACTGAATTCATCTCCCTTTCACAGGATCCTTGCTCAAATTAAACATATCTACTACACCAAGGGAGTGTAGATGCTGCAGTAATTGGTTTGTTGGTTAGTCTCCTTGTAGCCACTGCTGTCATTGTGAAGAATGAAAAAGCCAAAACCAAACACCCCAAAGCTTTCCTGGCCTCTTACTTTCATCTGGTTGTTTTCTCTCACATCAAATGTAACCTACTTTTCTTTACTTCTAACGTGCATCCTAATTTATTCCCACCATAACTTCCTTAATTTCTACTTACTTTATGGATCCCGCTTCCATTATCCTCTATTTACATTTTCAAATCAGCATCTTCATGCTTTCTCCTTCTCTAACAGGAATTCCTCATAGACACACACCACTTCACCTCCATCACTTCATTTTCCTCCTCCAGACTCCTTTGCCACAAATCCTACCAAAAGAGCATGACATCCATAAAATGAAATGTGTTATGAGACTACTATTATACTACCAAATAATGTCTCAATAATTTATTGTTTTCTCATATCCCAATTCATCAGCTGCCATATTGTGCTACAAACTCCTGGAGATGGGAACCATCCTCCTCTCCAACCTCAGCCTCGAGTTCCACCCTCAGTGCAGTCCTGGTCCACGACTGCCGTGCTCAGGAGTTACCAAACACAAATTACTACTATTAAACAACAGAGTTGTGTTGTGCCGAGCCCTACACAAACTGAGGAACAGTGATCCCCGCCTCAAGCTGTTTTGCAAGGCTGCTGCAGATGTCTGGGTGCCGATGAATACATTCAGAGCATTGCCCACTATTGCACATGTGAATCTGACTTTGCCGAACTATCATGTAGTAAGTGTTCACAGCCTACTTACGTTGACACAGCTGTACCGAAACGCTTACAACTTGAACAAAATGTCTGCTAAAATCAGCTTAGACTTCAAAAGGGGGGCAGGCTGAGCTAGGGCATTAGCCTTTTTAAGTGAAAAGCAGTGGGTAATTCTGACCCATAAATCTTACATTTGGCAGAAAGCAAGAATATTCCTTGCGTTTATTCCTGGGGTGGGATTAAAAAGGCACATTATAAAACAAACAAACAAATCCCATTTGCATTGTTTTTACTGAAAGACTTTAATTTTAATTTAACAGCTCTGACCTGGATTAAAAATGATGACCCTCCAAATTCCAAACCTTCTTCATATAAATACCAGCTGCCCATTTACAGCATCATTTGAGCCAGTTCTTAACTTGTAGCTGGCTCCCCACCACCTGCCATTAACAGCTTGTGCAAAGCTGAACCTGATTGTACAAGGAGAGGAGGAAACCAAAGTTAATTCTTAACCAACCTATGATCTATCATGCCTAACTATAGCATGTCCCCCTCTAAGCATGGCACTCCTCTGCTGGTGGGCAGACTATCAGATATACAAAGAAAGGAAGGGTCTACTGCTTTGCAATTACTGCTGCCTAATCTTATTAAAATAACAATATCTATACAATAATTAGGTGTCGGAAATAACAGGTACTGCTCTAGTTATGCCCTCTTCTTTGACTCCCTATTTCAAGAGAAAGTGATCCAGTGGCCTCTAGTTCTGACCTTTGTCAAGTATTCCTGAGATCTGCAGCTCAGCTTTTCTAATCTTACCTTGACTCCTCTTTGGTGATCCCTCCCTTACAGACTTCCCAATTACCTCAATATTTGCAGTATTCCCTAAAGCACCACTACATGGAACACTATTAGCTCTTATCTATTTTATCTATTAATCTTAGGAACATTGGCAAGCTATTACGGGCAATCACTGAGTTTACAGAAAAAGGACAGAAAAGGGGCCACTGTAAAGTCGTATGTGGAAATTGCTTGCCATTTAGGATACATTTCATATTTTCTTCTAAAGGAAAAAGAACTAGATATTTCAGAAGCAAAACCATGTATCTCAATTAAGCCTTCCAGCTGTTTTGCATTTGGTGAAGTACTCATGTAATTTTTTTAAAGATGCTTCTACTTGCTTGTATTTTTCCCCACACTTTTTCTGTTGCTCACTCCTCAGAGTCCTTCAAAAGACAAGAGCCCCCTGGGGATGAAGATATCCTGGATCTCTAACTCCAGCCCCATACCCTGTTTTCCAGGTTGACTGCCAGGTTCTTAGGTTGCTGATGCTGTGCATCTGCCTGGGGATGGGAAACAGACTCCTGAAGAGCAAGAAGCTTCAGGAGAAATAGATAGCTCAGGAGAGAAGGAGCAGTCAGCACAGAAGAGACAGTAATAGGATGAGACAGTAGTTAAAGCTAGAGGAGAGATCTGCAGGAGCAAAGCTCATCCCCATTCACGCACCCTCAGTAGAACCAGCAAGTTATTTACAGATTTATTTATTTATTTTCTAATCAAAGCGTTTGAGGCTTTTTGAAATCTGAAATTTAGAAATATTGTCTGTAAAGACAGCCAAGATCAATTTTTTCCCTCTCACTGGTGGTTTGTTTGGTTGGTTTTTAAATTGCAGATTTGGCTTTGCAATCACATTGTATAAGATTGCTGATCCAGATAAAAGGGGAAAGAATTTGTCTGCTTCACAAACCAACTCAAAACAACATTTTGATCTGTTGGTTTTGGTTACTGCTATTTTTTTTAAACAGGAAAAAACCTCATAATCTTCCAATTTTCTAAAAAGCTCAAAATGTTTTGTGAAAACGATTTCTCATTTTGAGGGGCAGAGCAGTGGCAGAGGTGTACAAATGCTCTGAGCACAGGGAGGAGAAATCCTGGGGGTTCTGCTGTACATTTGGGGTGAGATTTCACAAGCACTGCCCTTATTCAGCCTCCTGCAGAGAGAGGCTAACTAAGTAGTCAGGGTGATTTAGAGGTGCTGAGCTCTGCTGGCAAAAAAAAAAAAAATCCCAGGTATTTGGTGTTTTCCATGTTTAAAGCTGCTGTTTAATCACAATTTTATTTTGAAATAGTGCAGAATGCTATCCCCGACTAGAACTCAGTGCTAATTCCACCTCTAATCAGTAGATGGCACCATGAATTCATCAAACAGGACGGAGACCAGAAAGAAGTATAAATTTATCCTAAAGAAAAAAAGAGAAAAAAGAGGAAAAAAGCATACACCCAACTTGACACACATAAAGCAGGAATTAAATTCAGAGGGTGTAACTTTCTCCCCATTGCACCTCTCCAAAAATAAATTCAGCTGTGGATCATGCTGTGTTACACCCCAACACTCAAACAGCAGCTATACCTAAAATGTCCCCAGCCTTGCCCTGTCACTGACCTACATTGTCTCATGACCTCCCGTGAGATTAAAAAAACCACCAGAAACAAAACAAAACACAAAAAAAGCACACCTCTGTCCTCCTCTTGCTCTGAACAGCATCTCTGGAGGAGAAGGCCTCCCCTGGCTGGAAGGAGGACCCAGGAGGAACCCACAGGAGCTCAGAGGAGAAGGTCCAGGCAGGGTTGCAGCTCCAGCCCCAGAGGTTGAGCTGGCATTTGTAAAGCCTCGCCTGGGGCTTCTGCTCCACAGAAAAACCCCTTCAGCTCTGAAGCTGAAGCTTGTGTGCAAATGCATGCAGGGGGTCCGTGAGTCCATCCCGCTAACCACAGGCTGTCGGCAACTTTAAGGCTGAGAGCAGACAGGTGGAGAAGAGTTTATGAGACTTTTTTTCTTCCAAATAGCAAAATTTCTACCTGGGATTCAAAGGTTGGTAGAGGCAGCCTCAGCCTCTCCCCCACCAGCGCCCTACATCCCTGACGGAGCTCGGCGTGAGCCAGCAGCTCCACAGCAGAGCCTTGCTGCCCGCAGCGCACGCTTGCCAGGAGGCGAGCTCTGTTCAAAGGAGCAGTTCAGCATATCTGGGTGTTTACTGTTCTCCTGGCCCAGCTGCGCTCATCCTAACCTGCACTGGTAGGATAACTATTTTGACAGGCGCGGAGCTGGCACCCACCCGGCACCTCTTCACACCCACCGGGCTCCCACAGGGCTTCGCTGGCGGGTGCGAAGTGCAGAGAGAAAGCGTGTTCCTGTGCGCACGCCAAGTGATGTGCAAGATGTGCTCACCCCCAGCAAAAATCTGCTGCCTTAAATATGGGCTCTCCATGCTCTTACATATGAACAGTGAGTGTGAAAATCCTGCCTGACCATCTGTTCCTTAAAGGTTTCTTCCTTTTGCTGCGTGTTAGAATTTCTCCCCAAATCTTCTTCAGCAGCACAAATCACATCAGTGACATTTATAGGTTAAGTAAATAGTATGCTGCTGACATCATCTAAGCACAGTAACAGGCATAGTCAGGTTGTGTATGGATAGCTTTAATGCTGTGGACTTCAAGCTCCATTTATCTTGCTCTCAATGAGCGGTAATTAAAATCTGCAGTAGCAGAAGCATTGCTCCGAGAAGCAATAGCTCTACCATGCGAAGCACAGAAATTTCTCCAACAGAAGAGAGAATTCAATCAACAGTTTCAACCAGGGCACAGAAGTGAAAACTCCGACATTTAAAATTTAGAGAGGAAGGCAGCACAACAGTAAAAAGATAAGCCTACCTTGCATTGTATGGAGTCATCTCATCTCAGGCCCAAGGAGGAGATGCTGTAAATTTTTGCCATCTCAGGCTCTGCATGTCCGGTTGTTGCAAAGTGATTTTTCTTCCTGGCCATTCCTTGTTATTTTCCCAGCCTGCCTAGCAGAAACAACTCAGGAATTACCAATACCATCGGCAGTGACACAATTGATTAAGCATGAGCAATACCAGCTTGGGTTTTGCATTCAGTCAGAGCTCTGTAATGGCAGCACAAGGGGCCTCGCTTGTTGAGCAAGAAGGGCTTTATGTCACTTGTCCCTGCAGCAAGGCACAAGGGAGCTTGATGGAGAAGGCAGCAAACATACTGTCAGAAGCCATATTCGCAGGGACAAGGCAGAACAGTGGAGATTAAATGACAGTGCAGAAACAAGGAATTAAATCATCCCCGAGGCTCAGATATTCCAGGCTTCCCCGTGACACCTGCTAGAGGCACAGGGGAGGACCTGGAGCAAGTCCCTGTGGAGGTCTCGCCGCCTGTACCAACAAATTGAGGGAAAACCTGCAGAAACTGGTTGCGGTTCTTCTAAAAATCATGGGCCACGCAACTTTGTGTCCAGCTGCACGCTCACTTTTCAGCCTGCTTTTCCAGTCTGAAATCTGGACTGGAAAACAACAGTAGGATTGCTTCGAGCCCAACTTTTTATTCTTTTTCTTTGCACGCAAGCATAACTCCTGCCTGCCCTCCCGCTGCGACAGCGTTAGTTCACTTGCAAGTAGTTGTAATAAGAAAGGAAAGTAATTGTTCACTATGCATTGAAGGAGGTTATGCAGGCCACTTACATGGCCTTATATTCTTATTTAAATTAAAATAATCTTATTTAGATTAAAAACATCAGGGCAGGAACGGTTGCAAACAATTAGCATAGTCCTGTTGCCAATGTCCCATTGCTAAAACCTCCGTGGATGCTCTCCATGGATACAGGGCTGTGGTCATGCAACAGCAAGACGCTAGCTTGTGTTTGCATGATATCAAGGACTATGGGGTCTTAGTGAAATTACCCTCACCAGTGCTAGAAATGATCCTTAAATGGTGCCAAAGTGTCTGTTTGTAATGTCTTCACCAAACCGGTCTCCTGTGCCTGCTTACAACAGAAGAGTAAGTTATGAAACAAGAGCCACCACCTGCTTGGTGGTCAATCTGAAATACAGCAACCCATGATTGCTGCTCTGCTCAAACAAAACAAAAAAAAAAAAAGGGAGTTGACTTTACACAATTCAATAGCAAGGAGAAAGTGGTGAGAGGCAATATTAACGAATTTACACAATTCATTCACGCTTGTTACCAATATGGGATTGTTTCTCTATACACTTTTCTCCTCGCTAAACAGGGCAATTTTCTACCAGCTTCAAGCTGGATAGAATCTTTTTTAAAACTAGCTGCTTAAAAGGAGAAAAATAAGCATGGCTAAGCAAAATTAACATTATTTGTGCCACGGTGTATTTAGTAGGATATCATTAGGAATTCCGTTTAGCCAGAAAAGATATGTTTAAGCTAGCGACCAAAATACACCTTTAAGATGCCCAGAGTGCGTGCCTGCTGCCCCTGCACGGCTGCTGCTCCTGCAGGGTAGCCGTGAAGCTGGCACCATCCTTCTGCTGTCCCTTGCCACCCCACCTCCCCTATCACAGAATGACATGCCTTTAGCACCAGTCTGTGGTTGTCATAACTGCCGGTATTTCCAGTTTTCTGCGTACCTGCAGCTGGTTGTTGCTCAGATAACTGTTATATTGCTACAGAGCAGCAATGACTGATCTTAAGCCCGAAGGAGTATTTTCACTGTAAGCACCACTGTTCAGCCCTTGTAAGTGGAGCCAAGTAATTCACGGAGAATTTTATTTGACAAACATAAACACAGTATGTGTGAATTTTCATTAATATTTCACATGAAGAAAACAAGGCCAAATTAATCAGATATGTATTGCAATTTAGCCATTACGTCTGGTGATAAGCAACGTGGCTCTTACACCAAACCCACACCTCTCTGCAATTCACTCAGTGTTTGAAATTAGCGAGGATATTTCTTTGCAAACAGCTTTTTTGCCCACCAGACCTTCTCTCAAGAGCTTACTTACATATTTTGATTTGTAGCTAAAGTCTGAAAAAGTTTTCCTTTAAGTCCTCCATCTCACATTCCCTGTTTCGCAACGCACGGTCCCTCCAGGGCCCTTCTCACCTCGCAGCCGCCGCAGCTGCCCATGCTTTTCTGGACCTCCCCTCACAGGACTCCACAAGACGCAGGAGGAAAGAAGTCACTTGGCAGCAGATCCTGACCTGACTGCATCCCACCAGCTGCAGATGATGATGGAAACAAATCCCACCAGCCGCGGCAGGCTTCACATCCGTCTGCTAGTGGAAAAAAATAAAATAAAAAAAAAAATCTTCAAAGTGTACCTGGGTTGTGGAGCAGCCAGAGGTTTGACATATATTCACACAACCGCAGGAGCTCTACCACAGGGTCGTACCAGAGCTTGGTGAATTCAGCCTGAAAGGCACGGACATTTTCAAAGTGCGCAGCCACGGAGCTGTGGTTAATCTTCTAAACTCTGCATTTTGTTGCAAAGAAGCATCTAATTCCTCAAATGTAGTGCTGAGCTAATGTCAGCATTAACCTAGAAAGCGTGTAGCTGTATAACAGCAATTTGACCTCAGGTTTCAGAAGCAAGCTGAAAATTCTGTACTAACAAAATGCACTTTATGACATAGTCCACACCTAGTTTTAGATGCCTCACAGACCCTTAATGGTTTGGAGGATTTTTTTCTTGGTGCAGGTTGTTTTCTGGGTTTGGTAATATTTCATTTACAGGAAGGTTGAAGACTGTATGCCAATATATGCACTTGCACCATATTTCTTTAAATATGTTCCAGGAAATGCCATACTCATGAACTGCTCTGTAATGTAATCCTTCAGACTGGAGCAATTCATAAGAACCCGAGAACAAAAAAGCTTTTTCAGCAGGTATAGTTAATCAGGAAGTGAGTACATGTCACATTAGCATCCCCTAAGGGTTTCTAGTACTCAACGGGAGTACGGTCGGTTTGTTGTTTTGCTGGGAAAGCTGTCACAGGACAGACGCCCTCATTAGAGCTCCATTTTCACGTTCTCTGGAGTTTGGAGCAGAAGCTTTGCCATCTCTGCTCCGAGACCTTTATTGGTTGTAACCCAGGACCGACGCAAAGGAAAATTCTCAGCCCTACAGTCCAAAAAGTTCACAGTGTAAGAAGCAATTCACGCTAAGGATAAACTGTGAAATGCATTCTTAAAAGTGTTTTATTATCCTTTTTTATTCGAGCCTGGTGCTGGAGGTAGACATCTTTCTTTGACACAAAGCCCCTTGTCCCACTACCAGTGTGAGAGCTCGAGGGAGAAAACTGCAAATTGGTTTCCAAGTCTATCTTATGAATGGTTTAACTATCAAAAGAGGAAATGTGATATTCAAATCAAATGGCTAAATTTTTCAGTATTAAAAGGTGATGGGGCGAGATCTGCTCTGATAGCACAGAATAAAGAACAAAATGCAAATATCTCAGTGCAGAGAAGCTATGCACGGTCCAGCGTCTGCTGAAGTCACGCATTTCTGCCTGCTGAATGTGGTAGGGGATAAGGCCACAGGGGAGCTCCTGGGGGACAGGAAACCAGGGGGCTGGGGCTGGCATTCCTCTCCTGGCACAGCTCGGGCAGCGTCCCAGGCTGCAGTGGGCGATGCACAAGGCGAGCAGCACCCTTGTTGCAGCATGCAACCCCCAGCATGCCACAACAAACTGCGGCTGCCCCACAGTCTCCAGTGAGATTGTGCACCAGGGAACATTCACCCAACACCATTGCATGAAGCTCCCAAAAAGCAGTAGTTTAAGGGACACGGCAGCTCTAAATATTTTGCTTTCCTTCCCGCTGCTGGAGCAGACTCAGAACAGGATAATGAATTACACGAGGCTGGCATGTAAGGCAATAACCCTCCAAACGTGGAGGCGCACACCTCTCTGGAGCCTGGCAGGTGTCAGCAGGATGCGATGCAGACACTCGGGCTGTACCTGTGCAGTATTGCTGCATACGGCAGCTAAGCGTGGTCTGTGCAGACACTGAAACCCAGTTTATCTCAAACTGTGTCCAACAATAAGGGAATATAAATATACTCACAATATACGTAAGCAAACCTACATTTGTTTACAATTAGCAGAGAAAGGTTTCTTACTGTTTCTCTTAAACTATTTTTGATTAGTACAGTTCTTATTGCTCACTCGAAAAAGCAGAAGGCTTTTATAGGTCTTTTGCTGTAGAAGTAAAACAAACGTTATCAGGTGACAGCATAACTCAACTGCACCAAAGGGAATGGTGCATTGCTAATTTACATGAGCAAAGGATCCAGCCTCCAGGGTCCTCTGTGTTTTCAAATTAAAATGGACACACTGCAACCTTTAGTCTAAAAGAGGGTAGCCTGGTGTAAAAAGTACTGAAAAAACACTGCTGGTTCAAAACCAGCTGTGCCTTTGTACCAGCTTTTTTGTAAAGCATATTGCATGTATTTTCTTGGCCTGATTCGTAAAACAATGCACCCAACCATACACAACACAGCGGGCATGAAATTCAGCCACGTGCTGCTTTGAGTGTGTCTGCATGTACCACTGCCCCAATAATCCAAATCTAAATGTCATCGGCACTGGGGGCAAGTCCGTGCTCTGAAACATGTCTGCTTACAGGAAATCTGTCCTACTCTGCTTGTCTAAGGGTTTGTCTACATAGGGGAGATTTACAGAGCCAGTTATACAGCTGTAACTGAGCATTAAACCTCTGTAGTCACAGTGATGCAACTCCCTAGTACCAAGGTACTCATCTGCAGTTCAGATTAAATTGCTTTGAATGCAATATAATTATTATACTTGCATAATCATAAAAGGAAATATCCCTTTGCAGACAGCTTCTAAGAAGTGAAAGGCTCTTCTGCCCTGGAAAAGACTAGGCAGATACAAATTATACAGCATCAGTTTTTTCTTTCTCTGGTTATTTGTGTCTCTGTTAACAGCCTGCCCATCAGGCAGTTTGGGCTAACGAAGGGGGCACGGGTTCAAGACAACTAGTGTCTCATCTCTGGTTTTCACATGTTGAGTGACACCAGGTAAGTCACCTGTTCTTCTTGCCTTCAGGTTTGTTGGTAAAACCAGCATTTTTTCTGGCAATTCTTTAGAGGAAAAGTGACAATTTAATACAGTCAGTGTTTAATTTTCCCAGCTCTGATACTTTGTCATCTTAACCTTGACTAAAATAAACCAAAACGTCTATTGCTCCAGAGCTCCTCATTACAACGGTCCCCACTCAAATGTGACTCCTCTGCTCAACATATTCAGTCCCAACACTTGCAAAAGGTTTGCATATTCAGAAACAACTATCCGAGCTCAAAACTGAGCTCTTCTGTGTGAATTTAACTGGTGTAATTCTCCAGAGACAGGTGAGGAAGAGCAAAGACACATTTGAATAAACTTCCTCTGAAGCCACAGAGGAAGGAGAAGTTCTTTGTTTTGGCATGGTGTTTTACCTGCAGTGCTACAGAGATGCACATGGTGACTGCCATCTCACATGTCCAAAAATAGGTCCTATGACACCATCTTGGCCTGCTAGATGGATGGGATACACAGCAGGTCCATTACCTGGTTTAAATGACCTTAGAGTCTATTTGCTGATAGGTCAGTGTTGGTCTAGTCTCAAAAACCACACTTGTGTATTTATAAGACTTATCACAATCAAAGAGCTGTGCTGTGCCACTGCTCCAGAGCATGACGGGCTGCTGCAGACACAGCTGCACCTCCCAGCCAGGCACTGGGTCACAGGAGCCCACGTGCCTCTGGAGACCCCAATACCGCATCTCTCACTCATTTACCAGCCTCTGCCACGGCTCCCCGTTCCAGTAAAGGCTTTACATGGTCTCTGTAGGCACCAGTCTGAGGTGCTTCTCTTTACGCCCTCTCTCAGGCTCCGTTAGCACTAAGCTGGTGCAGTGCAGCAGTCTGCTGGTCTGGAATGGGCCCCCTTGCCCAGGGCAGAAAAACAAAAATATGGTCAGCTACAAGGACAAGAAACCACTCTGATGTGCTGCCCTCCACTTCTTCAGCATACTGTGCAGGCCCTAACTAGCTGGCTTTCAAATTTAGGGGATCAATAATGTCATGTATTTGAGGGCTGGATGATGCCTGGACTGTCAAAATGACTCCAGGCTTCCTTTGGGGAAGCTAAGTCAGAGCTTCCTTTTCTGAGGCTGATTTTCTTTGCTTGCTTATCTGACAGGTAGGAGCTAGGGACAATCTTCCTTCTTATTTTCAGGTGCCTGCCAGCACACAGGGATGTGGGCACAGACTCTGAAGATTCCAGCAGGCACCCAGCCCCAGCAAGAAGCAGCAAAGCCAGCACCCCTGCCTCTCCAGGGCACCTATGAGACACGCTGGGCAGAGTGCTCCACAGTGGGGACAGGTCTGCCTGACTTCAAAGCCACGTCTCCACCACACTGGGGGCACCAGGCCATGCTGCAAGGGCCCCCGTCAAGAGCACGGCTGCCCTGTGCCCTCCACTTTGGGTCTGGATCCTGTGTGATGCCATACGTTGACTACGCACTGTGCCCTGCCCATGTGTTTCACATGAGTCCTGGCATGCAGGAAGCATTTCAGAGATAAAAAGTCATGAGCAATGTGAAGGCTAAACAGATAACGGCTTGACATAAAGGCTAAACAGATAACGGCTTGACATAAATGAGAGAAAGACAGCACCTCTTCAAACCCAACCTGCAAATAACTGAAAAAAGCCAGTGCTCCCAAGATACCCGTCTGAGATGATTCAGATTAAAAGCCAATGATGTGCCATTATACTCCTGAGCACACCTTGGGACATAATTTCGCTCCCCGCCCCCCCTCAGTATTTTTGAATAACAAAGTGTAAATCACATGAAAAAGTATGTGGGTCCTTCTCCATCTAACCAGCACAGGCCACAGTCAGGAGGCCAAAAGAGACAACACATCCTGCAAAACACCCATGAGAAATGAAACGTGGTGAATGTGCCAACGCGTCCCATTAGAAAGAATGGAGCAAGGTGGAAACGTGCTAGCACACAGTCAGTCAGGTCAGCCTTACTGTTCTCCAGATATAATATGATCTGGAAAGTGCTAAATTTCAACTGCCATCATAATCTTTCAGGAACATGAAACTATTGACTGTTGGGTTGGTTTTTTTTCATAACATGGAAAATTTCCATCCATACTGTTCTCCACAAAGCAGTAAGAATGAAAACAACTGGAAACTTCTCCCACAGGAACAGTTTTGGTTAAATAAACACTAAGGTGGAGATAGAGCTTGCGAGCTACTCATCAGTGAAGATTAACACTTGGACACTTTCTGCATTATCATATTTTTATGTTTTAACACAAAAGTCATCAATATCCTGAAATGCTTAAGCTAGCGTCTGTCTCAAATATTCACAGCTTAATAAAATATAGCTGTTATATGCTGCAAATATTCACTTTACATAATCAAATGATCAATTCATGATCTTGCAGGTACTAAAATGTGCACACACTTATCCGATAAACAGAAATTTAAAAAAATCCTACATTTCATCTATTAGCTGATGGACACATTTTAAAATCAGCATTCATTATTCTCAGAGTATCTAAATGTATGACTCAGGTATGCGTCACATCACAATCTAAGGACTAAGGTAAGTGTGCAACTTCATGCCTGTGAATGAAATGGCTCATATTTGCTAAACTAAACAAATATGCAAATCTTCAAAGGCATGGAGAATAATTTGAGACATTAAACTGTACAATGGGAAAAAAGATTGCACGAGCAAAGAGATGACGAAGACACATTAGATCAGCATGACATGGCTATCTCACCTTTGTGGTACTTTTAAAAGTACTAGATTTTCAGGTGATGCTGAATATTTACCTTCAGAGAAAAATCAAGCCCATCTGAAGATGCCAGACGAGAAGCCTGCCCTTGGAATAGACGGCTTGGTTTTCACTTCTACTGCACCAAGAGATGTTCTGCCTCACCTCAGCAAACCTGTAAAATACTATGATGGAAGGTGAATTATTCCAGGGCACGTAGATATCACAGCACCGGGAGCCAGATAAATAACTGGGAGAGAGTCATCAACCACAGTGTGAACAGTAGTTTCCTTTAGGGTTTTTCTTCAGCTTGTTTTAAATTTGGGCTTCCTTAATTTTTAATCTCTTGCTTGGAACCCAGCACTGAACAGGGAGAGGTGTGGGTCACCCAGGGCAGCATCTTGAGCTCCACTGCTACAAGTGGCTGTTCCAGGCAACAAGAAAAGTAAGAGATGAAGGGCATTGTGCACTTTTTAGGCGTAGGTTGTCAGTGAAGTTGCTATGCATGACACTTTTTTGGTACGGGCACTCGTTTCTAGGAAACACTTTGGTAAACAACTTTGAAGTCAAAATGAAAAATTACAGCCCGAGTGCTGTTTTTGCTTTTATCCACCGTACTTTCATGACTGTACTAGTCCATTTAAATGGCAAAGCAGTGCTGAATGCAAACAGCCTCCTTCTGCAGGCTGTCTCCACAGTTCAATTACCAGTGCTTTAACAGTGCTAATTAGCATTCCTCAGAGCTAGATCTCTTTGAGTGACAGGTAACCATGGAGAGTCACAATCCTGTAGGTGATCAGCAAGAGTCTGACTCTTCTTTTTAATTAAAAATTAGAAATGCCTTAAACAAAAATAATAATTCACCGATTTATGCTATTATCCCAGGGTTGCCAAGCTGGTGAGAATAACATTAGTGTTGTTAAAATGTAACAATTTTTAAATGAATAGACTAGGGCGATAGAAAGGAGAGCAAGTTTATTATCTGTAACAAGAGAATGTACTCGTAATGATGGTACAAAATAGTAGACTCTTCTCCAGAGAGTTGGCATGGAGACCAAAAATAGGACACTTTCCTGAATGTGGGATGGGATTGCCCCAATTTATTTTAGATTTTAATAAGACAGATAGATAAATACTAAGTCAGTTGCACAAATAGAAATTTCATAGGAATATCATTTCAGTAAAATTTAACCATGAGTTATATTGAGAGATAATATTGCATCTGGTCCAAGTGAGAGCCAAGACTGAAAATTGAATCGGCCAGATAATCAATTAGTGAAAACTGTTTTCAATGCAACTATGCCATTTCCCACCAGCTAACGATCTAGTTCTCTTTCCAGAAATGGACTCCAGTAGCAAAAAAAATCATAGTCATATTTTTGAAAACTGCAGTGGGTCCAAATCAGCAGTGTTGATTAATAACATTCAGATTAGGTTGTGTCAACAAATAAGGATGAAAATTTTTAAGCTGAGCTTGCCAAAGATAGGGGGAAGGATACACGCATATTTGTCATTATGAAATATTTTCCAAGACTAAGTCATTTCAACTCAGCAAGCTCATTACTTGTAGATTCTAATGACAATGATTGCATAAGACAACAAAAAGGAAACAGATGCCTGAGCAAAAATTATTCTAATAACAATGATCACAGTTCAGAACTCTAACCATTGTTCACAGGTAAAATCATGGCTGTTAATTGTGAAGCATCAAATACTTATTCAATGAGGTTTTTTTAAACCTTGCTCATATAGTTTTTTTTCTATATGCAAAAAAAATAATATCGTTAAATCAATATGGTTCTCTCTGCTATGGAGGTATTTATATCTTTAAGAGAGTATTCATGCTAGTAAAATTTAACTCTATATGGGAAGGAAGAAACTAAAGGTAATTGCATCCCTATCAAAACTTCTGTCGGATTGAGTAGGACTATTTCCTTCTCAAATCGGAATGGAAAACAAAAAAGTTAATTTCTACAAATGCAGGGAGGAACACTTTCTTAAAAATACAAATTAAAAAAAACCCAGATCGCTTTCCATCTTACCAATTATAAATGTATAGGAGGCACTAGTAACATAAATACCTATTTTTCAGCTCATTTATTAAATATTTTAAGCTTACAAATGGATGACAAAGTATCTATGTATAGTTGCCAGGATAGGAAAATAGCCAGGGCTAATCACAGTTTTACTCAAGTTTATAATACACCCAGATAAAGAAAAAAAAATTTAAGATAAAAAGTCTCTCTGACTCTAATATTATCTTTGCTTTTTTCCTTATTTACAAAAATATCAATCACTGAGATTTTTAACTCCACTGAATGCTCTGAACTTTTTATTTTGGAAGGAGAAATTTCACAAGCAGACGAATCAGGGAACTGGCTTTGTGCCGTCAGGAGACTTCAGAACTACCCAGCCCTGCAAGCTCGTACCAAGAGGAAATCCCAGCAGAGCTGGTAGCACCGAGCCGACGCGGTTTCAGCCAACCCTGATGATTCCCGGTAAATTCAGTTTGATTCCTTAGTAGTTACACACACATGTGCACGTATCCAAATGTTAAGGTCTTGTAATCTTCTTCTTACTGTCATATTTCAGGGAAATAATAAATCCAGATTAATAGTAATGCAATTTTGTTCCAAATTCGGTCTGCTTATGTACGCATGTAGAATGGTTCATTCAAATACTGTAAATTTAGTCACCAGCACTGACAGAAAATTCTTAATAAAAGACAATTAATTGGTGGAAAATAACTCTCAGAATAAAGGCAGCCTGCTTTTGAGACCAGGTTCTTCAGCTTTTTTTTTAAAGCTGTTCTGCTTTCCTTAATCTCTACTGCAACGCAAGGGGAAAGAGTCAGCTTACACAGGAACGGGGCAGGCAAAATAAACCCACCATTCTGTGGAATAACTGCTCTTGTCCTTGTTCTTGGAAAGAAACTCACTCTCTTATGGATCAGCTAAGATATCACCTACTTAAACAGAAAGCAGATTTAAGCAACTACAAAAATGACAAAGATTCCGGTCAGTAAGTTCCAAGTTTAAAGTTATCAGACTGCGTGCAGTGATTTGATTAGAAATAATCATTTTCCCAAATTCCAAAGAATTTAACAAAAAAAAGTGTTTAGTTCAGACTTATTTTAATTTAAAAAATAGAAAATTAAACTTTCTATAGTATTACTGTGCTGTTTAACAGTTTATATCCTGCTTGCTTCACTCACCTAAACAATCACATCCCAGGAAGTTTAGGTTTTCAAAGGTTAATTATCCTGTCCAAAGATCATTGAGTTTGCCTCAAGAACACTTTTGTTGGTAAACTGATAAAGTATCAACGTGTTTATATGCTACTAAAAGGCTATAATCCAGTCTTTGCAGCACCAAATCTCATTTGAAATACGAAATGAGCTCTCTGCTAACTCTTAGCTGAGGGATGAAGTTCACTGACAAAGGAAGCCGATACACACACTCACCCCCAAAACAGCTATCGTAATCTCTCAGCAAGGTCTCCTGATATGATAGTCTCCGTGCCTTGCCCTGTGACTGTGGAGCTGGAAGGGTGGCTAGCTGAGATCTCCTGGTTTCTTTTGCAAAATCTTTGAAAAAATCTTGATTGCTCTCATCCTTCCCAAAATCAATGCCAGCAATCAGATTGCCTTCAGTAGAACTTGTACCAAGACTTATCGTGCTCCTGTTACCAATTCTGTGATTGATTCCCATGGTTATTTCTGTATTAGTAAATATTTATAAAGTTATACATAAGCTATTATTTCTCCATTTCACTGACAGGACCTCCCTTGGCTATGAAAATTGAGTGGCATTTTTCTGAAACCACAACCATGCTCTGCTTCTCTTCTTTCAAGTCTTGCCTCAATCAGCTTAAAACCAAAATCACCCCAATCTATTCTGGTCTTTATATTAGTCCACTTGTAGGTAAGCATCATAGGGTAATATAAACAATATTTCCATTTTTTTCTTCAAGGGGTCCATAGCCCTTCACCAGCCTTTGACCACGGACATGTCTCCCAAAAGCACGAGTCTTCGCAGGTGGTGCTTTAACACGCTGCCCCTGTCCCTGCTGGGATAATCTCATCTTGCTTTCATCATTGCTTAACATTTCTAAATGTTTACAATTTGATACAACCCATTTTCTGAATCACATTATTAGGAGTACTATAAATCTGCTGTTCAGAACTCCCTCCGGATGACTGAATAATTATATAGCTGAAAACACTTCCTTCAAGATAAGAAGCAAAATGTATTGAAAATATTAAATTATTAAAGTGAAAAAATTGTTCTACTGAAAAACAGGGCATGACAAGAAAACCTATCTGATAGGAAGTTACAGAGCAAGTTTGTAATTTACCACTGAATTATACAATGAGTTTAATTCTATAATACGTGTCTCTTGCTGCAAAGCCCACGCTGGACAGAGTTCTCTCCCCATCTCCGGGGAGGCGTGCAGGCTGGGCCCTGCTGCAAGCACAGCACGCAGGGTGCTGGTGCTCTGTCTCCAGCCGGCGTGCCGCTCCTCTGCGGCTGACTACAGCACACCAGGAGATAAGCAGCAAAGGCTGAACTTTAACATATTGTGGAGCAAAGTGTTATAAACTGGTTCCTGTACACAAGCCCTACAGGCTCTGCACTGAGCCACGTATCAGACTGTCATCTTCCCTTAATCTAAATGACACTAAACTGTATTACCATCAACTCCAGAAGAGCCATCAGGTGTATCCTGCAGCCTGAGCTCAGAAGCAGGTACACTGTAGGTGGTGAGCAATGAATTTACCTTGCTCCTGAATCAAACACAGCCTAAGAGGTCAAAAGTTGAGTGTGGCACTCACTGTTATTTGTTTTCCTGTTATATTTTGTGTTAGGTCCATTTCTGAGTCATTTTATAAAGACAGCAAGCTGAGACTGGATTAACGATCTGCTCTCAGTCTCCTTTATGAATGCACGCATAGGAGTAGTATTGTTTACACACGGCTAAAATTTGTTTAAACACACATGGCACCAGGAAAGAGAATACGGAAGTCAGACATTCAAGAAAATAACTTTTGCATCTCTCTAAAAGAAGGTGTTGAAAAGCTGCTGGCAGTTGCAGAAGCCCTGCCTAGTTTGGCTACTCCTTTCAGACTCCGTGTCAAAATGGGCAATTTCAGTGCTGTCCAGCATAGATGCTGCCTCTTGACTTTCCCAGGAACAGAACAGGAATTGATAGCTAATGAAAGCGTACCATACTTTTTCCTTTGGCAGCAAAGAGGATGAAGCACATCCAAAAGCCTAGAAAAAGTAGGATGCATCTTTTTACTGCAAACAAGAAGAATTACTTGCAAAGAAAGGAGATAGTATCACAAGTTCATATATGGAGTTTAAAATGTACTTACGCAGGTAGCTGTGCACATGCTACAATAATTTCAAATGCACGGGGGCTAAATCTAACTTTCAGTGATGTTAAAAAGCTATTTCCTACTTATTTCAGCAGGCCATACGTGATTTTATATTCAACAGAACAGGACAGAATGTATTTCTCTCAGGTACAAACTGAGTATCTCGCAATGAAAGGATGCATTGTTTTGTTCTAACTAAAGAGAAATAGCTGATGAGTGAGTAAGAGCGTGATCTAACGCCTGTTGAAATCAATGGAAAGATTCTCATTGACTTCTCCAGGCTTTGGATCAAGCCTCAAAAGAGCAGCTATTTCTCTCTGATATAGCAAGGAATCAATTCCCTCTCCCAGTGGTACTCTAAATAATTCAATATTTTGCCTCAGATCATTTCCTAAGAAAAATGATGAGGATGTTGTTTAACCGGGTGATACCCTGAAGTGACAGAGTTTACAATGCATTCAGCCATGTAAAGTCTCCTGTGTTGTACGTGCCGCACAAAGACGGGCAGAGTCAAAGTGCCCCTCAGACACCGAGACTCCCTGCCCGCTCGACGGCCACAGGACAAACACAGTCACGTTTCTCCTCTCACTGGCCAGAAAGAGCTGTATGAATTTTGCTAAATCTTGAGGAATGCCTGCACCGCGACATTTCTTTAAAAAAGCAAAATTATGTTTTCTTTACAGTAAAAACACAACCTGTTTTGATACTCACAGAAGGGCAAAAATTGCAGTATAATTGTGTTGTTATTTACCAGCAGAAACGACGTTCCCCTCATTCTCCAATGCTTTTGCTTTATAGAGCAAAACACAACATGGAAATGATATCTTTTTGAGCTCTTTTGTTCCACATGAAAAATGAATTAGTAAAAAGCAAACCAACATTAGACTGAGGAACTCCCCCCCAAACCACAGCAAAACCTGACTGATTTTTTTCTTTCCTGCCATAGTCAGGTAGCTTTCTGTACACTAATCCCTTTCTCTTGTAAATTGGAGAAGTCTGTTATGAGTTGTTTACGGACGGTTGGAATAGGAGCCGCAGCACCCGTGCCGCCCCCCACGCACGGGGGCCGACAGGAGCACAGCCCCGCTCGCGGTCACTTTCTTTTGGCCGGTGGCAGAGCAGCGCTGGGAGGTGTTCTCCCCATTTGCACAGAAGGAGAGCAATTTGCAATAAGCCATTTTAAGGGTGGAAAAAAAATCCCACTTCTCCACTCCCACCAGGCAGCTACCTAGCAACAGCTGACAAATGCACAGGATGAAATTGGTACTGAGCTACGGCTCACGCGATTATCCCCCTTCCCTATCACTTCTGATTGAGTTACACCTGTGGGGAGCATCTCGCCAGCAGCACCTCCGATGAGTGCAGACGTGGCAGCTCTGGCACATTCGCTCTCTTCCATTCCAAACACAAAGCACAGCCACAGTCCGGTATTCCATCATCATCTATGTTGAAATACTAATCAGCAGCTGTCCAAGCACGCTCCTATTTTCCTCCCAACCTCTTTGCTGTGTGCACGTATGTGTACTCACGCTCTTGCTCACTGTCTATTTCAACTGAGCTGGATTACAGGCAGCAGCACCCGCTCCCAGGAGCGGGCGTTACCTCAGGTGCACTGTGGTGCCAGTCCCAAAAACTTGCCCTGACTCCTACGCAAAGCCTGGAAATCCTCACGTACAGAGAGAAACCTGCCGCCGAGTCCAGCTTCCCCTGCCAGGAACAGACAGGGGCTTCCCCTTGCTCAGGGCTGCTCAGCGATGTTTTCTGGAGATCAGCTAGGCATTCCTGCCAAAGCCCACCCAGCTGCTTGGCCGGGCCAGCTGGCTGCTGCTCACCACTGGCACAGCTGGGACAGCCGCGGGGCACGGCTGACTGCCCAAAAACACTCATGAAATCATCCTCATGGGTGGTACAAAATATACCCGCTGTCCTCTCAGAGACCAGGAAGCGTGTGGTCTTGGCAAGGCCAGAGACGGGATCCTCAGTATCCTTGCTCTGCCGTTTGCCTAACACCCCACATACAACCTGGGTTTTATTTTTTTCCCCTCCATTAAAGTACTTCTGCTCTAGTGTTTGAGAAGATTACATTTGCTAAACTGAGCTGCTACTCAAGCAAAGAGACTCAAAGTAGTTCTGACAGGTCCTTCAACTTTGTCAGAAACTGCTCTTTTGGTTTCTCAAGTTATTGGGATATTTAGGAATGATGCATTTCAAAGGCATGATAATAAACAGATAATGAAAAACAAACAATTTCCAAACTTTTAGTCAAAGAAAAATTTAGCTGTAGATAGATGGATGTATTCCAGCAATTTTCATTATTGCTTTTATATTATGGTCAGCTGAATCGCCTACTTGTCTGGAAAAGGCTTTTTAAAATGCAGCAATACACCATTAATTCTGTATCTATTAAGTATCTTTCCCAAACCTTCCAACTCAGATTCCTCCTCCAAACCCAATTTTTTGATTAAACCAATTTTTGATTAAACAATTTGTTACAATACCAAGGAGGATTTGGCAAGATACCATATTTAGGACTCATTGTACAAAACCCATGAACTGTCTCTTTGATTTTGATTTGTTGTGTATACCTCCAAAGATGAGTTAATATCAGCATCACTCGGGCACCTGAATTGCCATAACAATGCCTTGTGAGCTAACTACGACTAAAAGCAACAATTTGAATTCCGTGTTTTCAGTTGCTTTTTAAACTTAAGCAACATAGAGAAGAATAAATATAGTTAGAAGCTTTTTTATAGCACAAATCATTTAATCTATTTTACATATGAAATATTTTTCCTTTTTGCATGGAAATTTAGGCACTACGCACAGAAGACACACGCTTCTTCCCCACACACATGCACGAGCACCAGACTCGGTATTCACCTCCTTTCATTCTGCGTTAGATTCCACAGCTCGACTGTTGCGCCGAACAGACCATGATAAGCATCCGTGCGCATCACAACAGCCTTGTCGATAAGGCACAGAGTGATTCCTACGTGTGCCTTCGCCCTGAACCTCCAACCATTTTAAACAATAGGTTGAGACCCTGTCACAGTCCCATGAGTAAAAGGGAGAGACAGCACAAGAATTTCATAGTTATACATATCTCAGCACACAAAAAATTAGCTGCTAAAACACCACTTCCTTTTCTAATGAGCAATGAATAAAGTAAATTTGAGAGCTACTCTTTATTACAAGAAAATTAAAAATGCTTAGGGCATACAGAAAGCAAATACATTGGGGAAGATGTTGCATCCAGTTCTCAAATGTATTAACCCCTGACTGAAATGGGAGAGTAAACACTCAGCTTTTTCTTTAACCAACCCTGGGTTTGTGTTATTAAACGCTCCCCCCGTTGTCGATAAAAACTGGCGGTGCAGAGACCCCACACTACCCATCTTGCCTCTTTTCCACTCCGAGCATGGCTCTGTGCCGTTGGGAGGCTCCCAGCCGGATCCCACACTGTCAAGAGCATGTGTACACCGGCTCTGCTGTGAGACGCACAAAACCACATTGCAGCCCCTTTGATTCTGTACTTTCTGTCCCTGCCCAGATAACTTTTCAGAAGCTGACAGAGCCTTTACAATTTAATTGGTGTTGACACCTTTTGAAGCAATGCCTTGAGGCGCCGAGGGTCATTGTCTACTTTTTCCTGCTTTTCTGCGGCTGCCTCCATTTGGCTACCTTGCAGCCTGTGGTGCTATGGTGGCCCCTGCACTCTTCATTCATGTTTGTACTCGTACCAGGTCCCGTTACAAGGACCCTTGTTAAACGCCCAGCAGGCAGCACTGAATAGAGATTTTGACTATCTGGGATTTGAAGGCCTCTAGCAATAACGGAGAAAGCCCTGTAAACACAAAAGTATCCCAGTAGCAGTGGGGCGCTAACGCAATCACGCATTTATGCCACAGGACCTCAGGACCAAGCTCCTTACTGTCGATTCACTGGCTATTAAGCCTTGGTAATTAGGTGGTTTCCCGTGACTTTTCTTTCTTGGGATTCACCAACTATCATTTTCCATATGTCCCTTTTTCCCAGAGCGGCTATACACCCTCACACATTCAATAAGCCAGGCAGATGGTACCACATACCAGCCTCTGAGCAGCCAAAGACAATTCAAAACAAGAAAAAAGGCTCAGCCTGGCATTCCCAAAGCTGCTCAGGAAAACTGGATCCAAAATTCACGGAGATCCCACGGCCTCATGACAGCAAACACATCTCTCCAGGTTCAGCCCTGCAGCAGCCGCATCCCACAGCAGCACTTGCACAGAAGGCAAACAGGAGAGAGATACTACCAGTACTTTGAGAACCTTCTTTCACTTCAGAAACAGCTTTTAACATGCTTTTCAGTCACTTTTTCCAGATTTAAATAACTAAGGCTTTCAAGTTTCCTACTGAAAATGCAAAGGATTCACTCACTTTATTAAGTCCCAAATGTCAGTCAGCTTGGGGCCAGTCTCACAAGTCAAACATGATGGCTGGGCTTTGCATTTTCCAACCCTCTCTCTGCCACATTTTAGAGTCTGCTTTTCCACATTCATTCTGAATTCCAGCCATTCACCTATGAGGATCTAACAAATCAGACTTTTAATTCCAATACGATGCCACCAACTGCTCTCACTTCTTTGCCTGGGGGACGCTCGTCCCTGTGTCCATGATCACACCGACCCCTTGTTTCCACTGCGGAAACAGCAAGCAGAACCAGGCCCCTGCACACACCTGCAGCCCATGGAAACCAGGATCCGACTCCAGATCTTTACTCCTTGTTGCCTCTCTCCCCGCAGTCATGCCCACGAGCCTCTCACTCGCAGCCAGCTGTGGTCATCCTCCTTCCCTCTGTCCCCAGCCTGCCTGAAAGGTGGCTGCACCTCCAGGCTCTTTATTTGAACCAGCACCATACCCTATACATTTCCATTACTTCAATTAACATGTGACCATAAGAGCTGACAAGTCAGAATAAAAACAACTTTCCACACACTGACAGAGCTGCATTTGACCGTGATAAAGGACTTACCTTTCTCATGGTCTACAAAATCACTTTACATCTTTCCACGTGCTTCTCTGGCACGGCACATGGGGCTTTCTGGAAGTACAAAGTCCAACAAACAGGGCAAAAAAACCCCCTGTAGGTGCGTGAAAGAAAGGGGTGGTTCTGGAGAGGCCAGGCTGGCCTGGTTAAGAACAGACATGATAGAGAGTTTCACAGAAACCACCCCCGATGACAGGTATGCTGTTCCAATGAGCTAAATGTAAATAATGCCAGGAACAGCTTCCAGCTGCGACACGCTTCACACGGCTCTGCTGGCTCAGCTAGGAGAGGTTTCCCTTTGGCTGACAGAGGAAAATGCCATCTGCAGAGCACGACTGTCCCACCAACAGCATGAGCGGAGACAATTTGCTGCACAGACTTCGGGAGAAAGTCACGGAATGAGCGTTTATTACATCCAGCTAGGTGTCTGCTTCCTTGAAGACTAAAGTCAATCAAAAGGGCACTACAGTGGAGCTAAGAGCACACATTGGGGTAGAACCTTGCTTTTATTCTATTTTCATCATGTCATACAGAGTCTGCAGGAGGGCATGGCAGCTAGTAAATAAAAAGTAAAGAAGCTCCGCTAGACTAGCCACTCTCTATCATCTAAGTTCAGCTCAGATTGTTCCTTGCAACGATTAAACTAAAAATACAACTCTTTCCTCATGGAGGCAAGGGCTTTACAGAATGCATTGCAACTACAGGATACTATGTACATAAAGAACCACCTTATCTGGTCAGATGAGAAGCTGATGCTTTCTTCCATCATTGTGCCCTGCCTCTTCCTGAGTCCATGCAAACTTTTGATACCCGCTACTAGATACACCCCCATTCCAGAATCATGATGCTCATGTAGAATACCTGCTGTTTTCCTAACAAATCATATAAAATAGCACGAAGTACAGAAACTATTCCCACAGCTAGAACAGTTTTCTCACCTTGTACACTTGTCTTATTACAAAAGGCTATGGAGAAAACATTAGTTCTATTTCTGAAGTGTTTAATATTTTTTTTTTTAATTCTCCTGTATTCTCTTCAAGATGGGAGGATCATACCCTAATCAAGGACTTCTATGTACAGAATCTGCTGAGCCAAAAGAAGCCCCACGTCTCCTGTCCCTGACACACGTTATGTGGGAGCTCTCTCATGCACCTTTCATGCCCTGAACACAGGCAGGCAAGAAAGACTATCCCTGGTTTTTTAACAGCTAGCAAGGATAGATTATATTTAGGCACAGTCTACGTCCAGCAAGGCACAAAAGCTCCCCCAGCATCTGCTACTCAGGCCTGTGTCCTTGGGGCCAAATAGTCATGCTGATTACATGTTCCAAAATCTGCTTGTTTTAGGGAGACCAGGACTAAAAAAGTCAAACTTAGTATTTCTCTAAATTTAAAAGGGACTTTGTTCTTCTTTGGGTTGGATTTATATCTGTTGCAGTTGTCTTCCAGAAATTGACCTCTGATTTACAGCACACTGGAGATGAAACTGTCCATCTGACTCTAGTTATCAAAAAATAGCAATACTGATCCTATCGGGCGTCAGAGGGGCAATTACAAATGAGGGAAGGAGCCGCCCCAGCTGACTGGACACACTTCAAAATCCTTTCCTTTCTGCATCCCGCATTTGCTCTTTATTAAAGCAAAAAATAATAATGCAGTGTTTACTTAGTGCACAGGGTAGCTGTAAAATTTAATTAATCACTGTAGCTTAGCTTGCTGAGATTCTTAAATGAAAAGCCCTATAAAAATGTAAAGTTTCCCATAAAGAAAACCCCTCAAAATTGCCTAACTTCCTGCTTTCACATTGTACCTTATAGCACCAGTGGCTGGACACTGCCTACAGTCCTGATTCAACAAATTACTTGGAAGTAAGCATATACCTAAGCCAATGGACACCAAAGCATGCATTGATATGGTTGACTTGGGATGGACTTAAATTGGTGCCCTATAGACTGTCTGTTTCCATATTTCCCGTCCCCCACCGAGGGAGTTCAAATTACCAAAGGAGCCTTCCTTCCTCACTCCCAGATTTCCAAATGCAGCTCTAGTCAGAGTCAAAGTGTGAGCCCCTATTTAATAGTACCTTACTTCATGAATAACCTTAAGGGTCTGAATGAGTGGGCTTAGTGCATAGTACATTATTGTGAATAATAATTACATCTAGGATTGCTGATCTAGAAAAAGCAAGATTCCCCCCCGCCTCCTTCAAACAGCACTTGCCTGGTATTTGCCCCAAGGTGTAACACATGAATGCACACGGTGGTACAAAAGATGAATGCTGTATCTCAAGTGTTTCCTTTGTCTTCTGGGTAATTCAGTTTCATCATATGAATATATACTGTTACAAGCTGATAATCCCTACAGATCTCCTTTCTTCTAAATCAGATACGCTAGAAGAGAGCAAATACTCTTTTTTTTTTGCCCTAATTTACAGCTTAAGATTAGAACACAGGGATGGGATGAGCACAGAATGTTTCCTCCCCCCCTACAGATATTATTTTCACTCTTCCAATCTCAACAAAAAAACCCTCACGGGTTAATTTTTCAGTTACAGGGAAAAGCAGAAAGGGAAGAGTTCCCTTAGTGAGATACAATAACATGTGCAGGTTTTCTTGGATCAATTGCCAGCATTGACACCGTATCCTTCAGCTAGCAGTCTGTGATGAATGGTACCCAGTAGCATTGGAGAGAGCAACAGCAGCCAGGCAGCATGGGCGACTGCGTGCCCTCCTAACTGGCTGATGAATCGGGAAACTCAAGAGAGACTCGGAGTGTGGGAGCTGGAGTGGTAAATGTTTTCATCTTTCTCTTTTATGATCTTCCCTTTTCCATTTATATAGGACATTTTAGAGACTGAGCTTTGTTACAAACTATTAGCCCAAGGCAGTGGGTTGGGGAAGTGAGATTTCATGGAAAGACGGAGCACAAGAAAGTGTGAACAACTAGAACTACATGTGATATTAGTGGTTTGTTGTTGAAGGAATTTCTGTTTGGATTGTAGTTCAGACAGTTGCCTTGATGTACTGGAATGAAAATCAGCACCCAATGTCCCTAGAGAAAAACCACAGAACTGTCAAAAAACACTCTCCTTTTTATCTCCCAGAACCTTGAATTCAAAATGAAAAGTCCCCATTCACCCACTACACAAAAAATACAGCTCTGCAATCACAGTTCTGTGCAGTACCATGCTACAGAAAACAAGACAAGCAACTCCCCCCGCAAAAGCACCAAAGTGAGACACTGATGTATCCAACTGCCCAGATATACTCTGTCACACTCCGTGATACTGTAGAGCCTGACTTTAGGCAATACCGTCTCTGGTAATGGCCAAGAGCCAGGGAAGCATCCATTCAGATTGACCAGGTGTCGATCTAGGGCAATTCTACTGAATTCCATTTTTATTCCATATTTTCTTCCATGCAGTAGAGAAGAAAATGGTATTTGCTAAGCATATTGTGATCCATATGTAAGCAATGCTGTAATATGTATTGTGATCAGTTTTTTCACCTGTGTTGCAGCTTGAGCTCAGTCTGGAGTAAGCTCTCTAGCCATGGGCTAGTGCTTGCACCCCACTACGAGCTGGAAACGACACCATGTTTGTTGTGTACTTACAATAGTCAGCTTCAGCAGAGCTTGTGCATGAAGGTTGTGCAATGGCTTCCCAGAAAACAACAACAAAAAAAATGCACATGCACCTGGGTGCTCAGTCAAATAGCAATAGGCAGTCTACGAGTGCCAAGAATTTCTCTGATCTCTTAACGAGCTACAGCTCTTAACTACCAAGGTGAGAAAGCTGGAGCAATGAAAACAAGGTCTGTCCCAGGAGTGTGTGCTTGGGATGGCAACGTGAGAGGCTCCTAAAAACACACACACAGAAAAATCTGTATGGGGAGTCCATACAGGGAAAGAGATACCTGGGGACATCCCAGAAACACTTGATTTCTCTGATGATATGGCAACCTCACTCAAATGTTTCAATTTAAATGAAGATGAGTAGTGATGTAATGCTATGAGGTCCTGCATGGTATATGCTTGGGTTTACTGCCAACACGTCAAGGTGGAAACCACTGTGTACCTGAGTTAACTCCATGGGCACATCACAGAACTGCGTCAGATGGCTGAGAAGTCTTGCAGGAGCTCTACAACTGACCAAAATTAGAAGTACTGTCTATAGCTTGTTCAGATAACCCTTCTTGTCCCTTTAATTGTGAAAGGACTAGTTGAAGACTTCCTTCCTGTCAAATAAATGATTTGTTTTCCACTTGAAGGCAGACCAAACTGCCTACTGGGAGAGCCCTGCAATGGAAATGGCTGAGCAACAGAACTCCCAGTTGTGAGGAACTGAGGGCTTTAACTGAAGGGAAATGTTGTTTTCCTTATTAAATTAATCAGTTTACAAAATATGAGATCATAGAAGGAAAGAGGAGTTCCCCTTGTTAAATATTTACCATTAAATCTCTGCAGGGACTCCTACCCTAAGTCAGGAATTAAAGAACAAGAGAAATAAAGTCAGTTATTTCCTGCACCATGGTATACATGATGCCTGCAGGACGGGACAAAAATCTGCACTAAAGGTGGAACTGTCTTCTCCCTAAGTATACCTTTAATGAGTGTAGGTTCCTCTCCTCTTTTGCTCTCCTTCATTAATTTGTATTAAATTACATCATATGAAAACTTATGATCTTTGGACAAAGTTTTTAACACTAAGAAAAAATGTTCACATTTAAATACATGGCTTGATTTTCAAAAGCACAGGCTACAATTAATGGATTTACAAACCCAGCTTTATTTTCTATTAAAGTTATTTTTGCAATGCTTTTTAGTTTGCTTTTAGAGTATTTTGTAGAATGATTCCGAATTTTGTCTGCCCTTGCTTTTATGGGAGAGGGAAATTTTGAGTTAACCAAACAAAAGTGACTTCCAGGTCCTTCAAGCAGAGGGAACAGAACATGCATGTTCTACCAAAAAAAGAAAACCAAACTAAACCAAAACACCCACAAACAAAACCACAAAGAAAACCACCATTTTCACACTTAGGTAGAAAAATATAAAGGGGGAGGCGTCAGAAACTTAGGAGATATTGAATGATGGACACTTGAATGAGGGATTGCCACATTAGAGGCAATCTGACCTGCACAGTCAAAAATCATACAGGTGATTCACTATGTCCATGAGTATTAATGACATATCTTTCTATTCTACCTCAATATGAAAAAATAACAATAAAAAGTCTTCCTTGGTCTACCACACCCATTAGAACATTCTCCCAGCATCTTCCTAATGCTCAAAGCAAAGAGCCTGTCAGCCAACAGAGGAGCAGCAACGAGAAGAAGGAATCAAGACATCAGTGAAGACAACAGAGGATGACTACAAAATCCAACAGCTTGGCCTGACAAATTGCATGTCGGGCTGTGTTCAACACGCCAATATTCTGACTGGTGTGGGTCACCCTAAGCAAATGTCATATTTTGTTTACTTCTACAGGAAAATAGTGTAAAGAAGGAAGAAGTGTCTGAAGAGGCTGACAGAGGAACCCACCAAGAGTGACAAATGTTTTGGTTACAGTTGCAGGTCGCTCAGGCAACCATGGGAGATTCCAGGAATGCTTTCACCCATTTCTTGCACAGAACAAAGCCTAAACTTGTCTGGAATATGTTTAGGTTTCATATACTTCAGGCATACCTCATTTGTAAATAGCCTGTGTCACTTTTAATAGAAATAGTTGTTCTCAAAACAAGTCCAAATAAGGCTTTCAGAATTACTTCAGTCAGGAGAATCAACCCTCCCCATAATTCCAGTAGATGGTGAATTTCTGCAGCCTTCAGCCCTCAAAATCCCCAAAAGCAAGTCCCAGCGCTGTGGCATTAGAATGATGGAAGTAGCTGTCAATGGCTGAGTCCTGAATTATTCTGACAACCACAATGTATTGTACATAACACAAGCACAAGAATCAGTGCAGGACTTGACCCATCTCCACTCACCTGACTTTTGCCTGATGGTATCCTACCCACTGGTTCAGTGTGGGAACCAGGTAGAGTCCATTTCTCCATTAACTAACAAGAAGGCACCAGTGGGAGAGAAGAGGGGAAAACATTCTCGTTGACCTTGTGGATCTCTCTGGTACTGTGGCACAAAACCTGGAAAAGATGAGGGTCAAAACACAGCATCGAACTAATAGAATTTCCAGCCTTCAACTTCGGTCCTGCAAGGACCACCTTTTCACCTCCAGCCCTCTACGATTTCAGGCCAGAGCAGCCTGTTGTTGCCACTTGAGTGGTGCTACACGGAGTGAACAGAAATGCCTATTGAGCAAAGCCCATATGCAGAACAACCACTTGTCATCCTGGCCTAGAGACCCAACATGCTGTGGATGTGGAAAATGCAACAATGGCACCCTTGAAGGGCCTCAAAGGCTCATTCTTCCAAAGCAACGATGGGGCACACTGGAAAATTAGTACTCACTATACTTATTTTAACAAGCAAAAGATATCAGACTTGGCCCTGTCAGTACCGAATCTTTTTGAAGCACTTGGAGCTTCATTTTTCTGCTATATCTCAATAAAGTCAAACTTCCAGAATTAAGTGCCAAATTTGCATGGCAATGAAATATACAAACACATGTCTTTTCCTGTAAGTTAAGAAAGCTAAGATGATATAATAGAGAATCAATCACTGTTGAAAGTAAAACAGAAGGGCTAAATAAAAGGACTCCACCTGCTTTTAATTTGAACCCACAACACAAGGGAGAAGTTAAAACTCAAATAGGTATATACGTTCCTTTGAACGGCTAGGTCTGTGCCTGAACAAAAGAAAGAGGCTTTTCACTTACCTCCTGTGGTATCAAAGAGCCCATTAAAAACCAATAAAATATTATGAAGCTTTCTCCCTTTGTGAAAAAGTGCAATTAATATCCTTCAGCAGATGATTATTGATTTTTATAAAGCAATTTACAGGCTTCTAAAGTCATGATTATTCAACCCTCTGGGTGCCAGAAAGGAAGAGTTTTCAGAAGTAGGAATTGTATTCTCATTTCCACATCAGCACAGCCAGAATTTACAGACTTCTGATTTTTTTTTTTTTTTTTGCCCTCAGGATATTTTTGTTGTTGTTGATGTTGCAGTGCTCCGGCACAGGATTAACCCTTTTATTCCCTCCCACCTGAGACAGATCTTTTTCGTGACCTGTTCTTGAAGTATATCGCCTGTCAGATATTCATCCACTACTCACGGCTGGCGGGTTGGATGCTCAGCAGAGTAGACTTCATGTCAGAAAATCAGCAGCTGCTCATATATCACACTGGTCATTAGTAGAGGATCATTCTGGACCTTTGCCCACAGCACCTTGCTATGGCAAGAGAAAGGCTATAAAACCCTAGGCCCTGTCAGCTGTTGTCATTTAGGTGAGAATTTATCAGGTCTCAGAGTGCCCTCTGACTGGATTATTATGAATAATGAATGAAGCTTTATGCCACACTGAGGCATTAATAAGACTGGGATGACTGGGAGAAATTCAGTACAACATCATAGCAGTAACTTTCTGCGAGCAAGTACACAGCTGGTGGGCTCGCTGGATTTAGCTTATGTTAGATACTGCGGCTGAAATGAGGAGCTCAATTATTAAGCAAGTGGCATGATGCTTTTGGTTTAGCCTATGGGTGGTATTACTGACCTACTCGTGGAAAACTTGCAACAAAAGGCTTTCTACCCCCTAACAAAACTCATTTTCTGCTCTTAAGAAGCTGAATCGGTGAACCCTCCCGAAAACAAAACCAGTGAATGTTTATCTTCATATTTACATTCAATCCAACTTAAAAAAAAGGATATGTAAGAGCAACCAGTTAACAATAATCCCCTAACATCTCCTAACACAGGAGTCATCTAACCTGTTGGTGATACTCTGGGGATATTAGTCCAGATTACCGATTTTCTTCCTTATTTTTCCTCAGTTCATTCAATATGTATCCCTACGGCACACACATGAGAAACAGAGAAGGAAAGAGACAAAAAGGCAGCCACTGACCTAACCGGGGTGGGGGGGGGGGGGGGGGGGGAGGCAACAACAACAAAAAAAGCAGATGCACAGCAGAAACTATTGGCAATAATCAACCTCCTGGTGTGGCAGTTCCAGCTGCACTCCAGAGGACCGAGCCCACAGAGCTGACAAGCACTTGAGGCTGTCATTTATCTTGGTACCAGCTTCACTAGGAAAATTATTTTATAGGGCTGGACACACTTTTACAGACTCTGTAATCTCTTAGATGCATAATATCGTTAAAACCTTGGGCTCTTGCTATCTCATGTTACTGTGTCCTCAGCAAAAACAAAAACTGCATCATCTCTTTCAAATAAACATGTTCTCTCTGAACTAATTCTCTTTTTTTTTTTTTCCCCCCCTTTAATTTGGCATGCGTCTCCAGCAAATCAAGATCTTAGTTCTTCCAAATGGCCCAAAATAAGGAGGCAGAGAAGCAGGACCCAGCCTGAAAGGCACCAACTGGACACACCATGTCTTAGAAACAGAACTCTCTCAAACAGAAAGATATAATTCACGAAGAATATTTCAACTTATTACTCATGCACGAGCAGGCAGCGCTAGGACTTGACCTAACTCTCACATCAACCTCTCAATTGTTTTTACAGCAGAGTCACTGATGCACAGCCAAATTATGAACAGAGAGAAACTTTATCTTTTTAAAGGGGAATGTGTCTTTTTGGCAGGGGCCGGACATAGGAAATATGGTTCACTTTTCAGCTTACCTATACCATCAGAACTGGAAAAATGGAAGAGCATCATAAGCCACAACTAATGACAGACTGAAGGCAAAATACTGACCTGGTGGGCAGCCTTCGAGACCCAGACACTGGGACCAGGGACAAACTTGGGCACACGTTCACAGTGTGACCAGAATTTTACAAGCAATCATGTCAGAGAGGTTTAAGAAGCTTTACTCTAAAATATTAATCAAATTATCAACTTGGATACAATATTAATGTTACAAGTTTTTTAATATAGTCATAATGTAGCAGCCCTCAAAACAATTATTATGTAAATTAAAAGGCCTTGACTTGTCCCAACTCAGTTTCTGCTTTTTGGTCCTAATTGCTTGGACCTGACCCTCAGATAAGACTTGTTTTCCAGTACGTTCAAAACCTTTGATTATTTAAGAAAAATCTGACCAGGAAAAAGAGAGAAATATAAACTTCCAAAACCCCCAAACTTTTTTTTGAACAATACATAAGAAAAGTTCCTAGTACAGCAAATTTCATTGTCATAAAGGAAGCCAGTACAATCTCTAATTTGCAGTGACAATATGGCCCTTTTTCCATAGCTTTGCTACTTTTTTTGAGAAAAGGAAATAATAAAGAGATTGATGATGACAACCCCTTCATTCCTTTAGTATCTAGAAATAATGTAAACTGTTTCTTTTTCATTATTTCAGTGCTAGAGACCTCTAATGAAAGCAAAACAGTGTAATCTGGAACTCTGAAACCACGATGTGCAATTCCTACTGAAATAGAAAGATTCCTATAGATTTTTCCTTTCACTAGATTTAAAATATTTATCATTAACATCACTCACTGTATATTTTGTGGATAATATCTTCATACTTTTATTTCTTTGATCTAGAATGCCTCATATTTGCATCCTGCCACTTTTGTTATGTACAGAAAAGTTAAAGATGACAGTGTAGTCATGTATGTTTTTTTAACTTGCAGATCTATTCATATCAGTCTTTCTCACAATGAGTCAAGAATGTAAGTGATCTATGCTTGATTTCACATTGGTGAAAACATTTCAAAAGCTGATTTGAACGCTAGAAAACAAAACTGAGTTTTCTCTTTTTCTATTTAATAATCTTTATGACTTTAGATGGTTTTCATGATAGTAAGAAATGTTGTATGCTCACATTTCTTCTCTAAGGACCTACTCTTTCACTAAAAACAGACACAGTCCTATTTTGGATGAGCAGCAGCAAGACTGGGAGTAAAAAGCAGAGTCCCATAGTTAATTGAAGCATGATGGCTACGGGCTTGCGGGTTTTGTTTGGGGTTTTTAAGGGGTCTATGGGAAATTGGGTGAGAACAGGAACTAGCTGTTCACCTAACTTGAGTTTCCTGTCTGTGTCGCATAACCCTGCTGAGGCTAAGCCCTGTTCCTAACGCTGATGGTTGATAACATCTTGTTTCGGGAGATGTCTACTGAGAGTTTTCCTCCTGTTCCCCATTACTGCCTTCTCTGATGGAGCATCCCCGCATGGAGTTTGGGGACAGCAGTTGCTGCTTAGCCCATTTTGGACACGGTATTATCCAGGCCCCCACCCATGGGAGGGGTGCCCGACAAGTACCACAGGGCTGCAGAGGGGCTTAATCGTAGTCTCTACATGGTGATGCTCTGTACAGATAACATGAAAACTAACGCAGTGTCCCCCGATACCCCTCCTCTCACTGCATCTCCCTTCTGCCTCCCTTGGATCACAATCCATTCTGCTTTCCTAATATTTAATTTGTACTCTGCAACAAGTTATATCCATGTAATTATTTCCATTGACATACTTAGAAGGCAGGCCTGCAAAAGGCCCTGGGCACTAGCGCTGCCCGCACAGCACAAGGACTGTTTTGCAGGGGCGAATGCAGGACCCCGCTTTGCTGAGGGGATAGGCATGAGCTGGGACCTCACCATCACGCCCTGCTTTTCCGAGCTTGTTAAAAGATAAAAAGAAAAGTGGCACTTTGGATAGGAAGCATTTGCTTAGAGCGTATTTATAAATGAGGTTACATATCCTTAAAAGACATCGTCCTTTAAGTGGTAGTATAGGGCTTGGAGAAACCCACCCAGTCTTGGCAGAGTGAATCCTCCCCATGTCATAAGCAATACAGCAGAGGCAAATGTGTTTGTAGAACTGGCAAGAGATTAACTTTGGTTTCTTCTGTGTTTTTTAAATAACCATTTGATATTTCAGATGTCTTGCTGCAAAGGAACGTTGTCAGCGACACCTGAAATGTGAGAAATCAATGAAATAACTACACCATTTTTTTTTTCTTCCCTTTTTTCTTTTTAAAGTCACTGCACTATGGTAGGTGAGAGTTTACCCGTGCAGTCACTCCTGAGCGATCGTAACGTTTCAAGCTGTTCTCATGTTTAACAAATGATTACCACAATTCACTGGAAAATGATAGACGCAAATCTGCTCTGGGGGTCTCAATGTCCAGGACTTAGACAAAGCAGAACAGAGTGATTCTCGAGGAAAGAAGGGAAGAAAACCCGTAATTTGTGCATAATGGCTAAAAATACAGCTTTGGAGGCACTGGAATGATTTGTGAATTCGGTTGCATACTTCAGATAACTAAACACATACACAAAGTTGCCTCCTCTGCGCAGTGCTGAACCTTCACACAGGAACTCTCTCACCTTTCTTCTGGAGTGCCATTATAATGGAGCCAATACCTTTGGGAAAAAACCCTCTCAACAGAAACCCCCAGATCAGAGTTCATGCTCACAGAAAAAGTATGTCATGCAAACTGAGCAGGACCCCTCTCATTTATCTGAGCCACACAAGCTTTTAGAGTGTGCCTGTGAGCACCGGGGACAGCCGAGACAGCCATATATCCACATCCCTTTTGGAGGAAAGTATCCACTAGTGAAATTGTGACAGATTCAGGAAACAAACCTTCCCTCTCACCCTCCATCCCTCCACACAACTCATCCCATACCTTATGGCAGAGGCACTGCAATTTCCAGCTCATTCCAGGGTTAATTTTTGCCATCAGTAGGGTTCTGCATCCTTCCACAGGGAGCTCTATGAGTCTCCTTCCCTAATTTGGGCCAAAAGCAGTAATAGAGATTGAGTACAGCTGAGTTTCCCGTTGCATGTGTCTTTCAAGTCTTTATAGCAGAAAGCACAATTAGAAACTCTTATCCCAGAAGGAAAATGTACAAATCCCTATAGCTCCACTGCTGTGGAAGAGCTAAAAATCTGCATTTGGGCAGGGTTTTTTTGACCATTTGGAACTTTAATCTATTTTCTCCTGCTTGCTGGAGCTATTTCCCTTTTTTAATACTTTAAATGTTGGTTAAACTGAATTTCCATGAGCTCTGTTGTCAGGCACACATTCCAGTTTTTGCTTTGGATGAAAGCTACAGGCAGCCACACTTGCATCTCTCATTTTAAAATATGAGCCTGTTCATGCAGGGAGACAACGCTACATGTTTTAATTTTTAGGCTGCATAATCTAAGAACATTGGTATAATAATCTTTTCATTGTAATTATGCTAACAGACACGTCTAAGAACACAAACACTGCCTAACTAGCTCTATTTTATTATCAGCAATAATAAGTAGCAACCCATTCATTTTAAAAGTTGAGGTATACACTGTAAAGTTCGTAAGAACCTAGAGTCAATTAAAATAACAACAATTAGGGCATTTTATTGATTTTTCAGCTTCCTCCAGCTACCCTTTACCTGTAACAATTTTGTGGCATGTACCATACTGATTTGTAGCTTCCAAGGAAGATGATCATTTCCATTTAAAAACTGTGTTTACTTTACTATGATTGCACAAAACATGCTGCTTAAAATCTCTGGTTTACTACCATGTATGTCTTATCTATGCAATTTATTCTATTTTGTAAAGCTTAAAACCATTTCTCAAGCTTAAAATTTCTGAAAACTTGGATTAGGAGAGCCTGGGATAGGTGGAAGAAAAGAATAGTCTTAACCAGCCCATATTTTGTTTGTGCTAATTCAAGGTTCTCTTCTGGAGAACTTTTTTTTTCCTGAATTTATTTCCAACTACTTTTGTTTTCCTTGAGGGACCTTTGAAACACTATATTGCTACTTTTCATGTTTTTTATTTGCCCTCTGGAACAATAAAGGCTCAAAGGTTCATAAATATGCATTCTGTAAATGTATTATGCTGACAAAGTGTTGCTCAGATAGCTGCACTTGCCTTTAGGGAATGAATAAGTTTACAGCATGCTTAAACAACAGTGTAAGGGGAAAGAGAGAGAGGGAGAGAGCTGTGTCAGCGTGTGGGCTGAAAATGGAACAAAAGAGTTATCCTGAATGCACAGAGAAAATAGAAAATAAAGTCAGATAAGACACCACTGCGAGTACCTTGCAATAAGCAGGGGTGGGGATTTGAGGGCGTTACTGGTGATGTGCTTGAGAGGGCATCGCACCTTGTTTTCCAGGAAGGCTGCGCAGCCAAGACATCATAAAATATCAAGCTTCGTTTGCTAATTTTGGCACGTGAATCGGGATAACTCCTTTGTTCCTCCCAAAACACTCGGTTCCAGGCAGGGTCCTTGTCCCAGTTAATTCTCATCCCATCAGACACAGATCTAGTTCTGCTTCACTCCTCTCTTGCCTTGCTGGAAGCTTAGGGCTGATGCTTGTCAATAAGTACACTTTTGGCAGGAAGAAAACATTTAACGATTAAAAATACCATTTAAACACATACCTCCAAATTGGCATATTAATTACTGTTGATGTGACAGTAGGTCTTGACAGGTAAGCCTCAGGAACAGTCAAAGGAGGAGGGACGGAGCATACATTTCTATCTGAAATAAAAGCTGCTGACAACCCTTCCATCACATTCTTAACATCAGGCATTTCTTAAATACTGGAAGTTCACGTCCAGGTTTAGGAGCAGGGGCAGCAGGGAGGCACATCACAAATAGCAAAATGTCACATGTTGTACTGCACATCAAACTGCAATAAACCCAGAGAAAGCAGCATTTCACAGTGATGTTTCTCCACTTCAGAACAGCACTACAGAGCCGATCCAGCTCAGCCTGCTTCCCTCCCCACCTGACAGCATATGTAAATACACAGACATGCTACGCCTCTACTCTTCACAGAATGACAACTTCTGCAAAAAGTAGTGCCTTTACGTAAGGCTAAACAAACATGCCAGTACTGTGAGGCTACAGGTGATCTCTTCAACCTATAAATCTTAAATCCCTGACATTTTGTATGGATAAAATCCAAAGTAGCCAGCCAGTTGCTACCTCAAATTTTTTCACAGTCTTCAAGCTATTGGCTAAATGTCTCCTGAGCAAATATATTTTCCTACTTCATCATCTAGGCTTGTGTCTGGTTCTTTTCTTGGTGAGTGTTTCGGGATCATCTATCACATAAATCAATACTGGCTACTAATACTATTCTTTGTGGCCTGAGATTGTCTTCAAACTAATTTAGTCTTTCAAAAGTCTTATACCTTTCCTGGTCTCCTTCACTTCATTCTTCCATTTTATGTTACATCTCTCTTAGGTCAGGATTAATATCTAAAGCTTCTTGATATTTATTTCCTAATAACTTTTTCCATTCTTGCTTTGTTTCCTCTTCTCAACTGTGAGCAAAAGCAATTTCCATCTGAAGATTTAAAGGATGCTCTTTTAGCCAGGTAAACAATTAACAATGTTTGCAAAAGTAAAATATCAACAGACTAAGAAACCCCCTTCAAGTAATCTCTGGTATGTTGTATTACACTATTCTCAAAAACTACCCTCTAAGTTGAAACCAAGTTAAAAATCTAGTATGGACTACATACCATGAAGAAAAACTATATAGCTTCTAATGGAAAGTTGTTCTCTTCAGAGAAGGCAAGCCTTTGCAAAAATAATCAAGCTACGCCTCATCAAAAACTTCTCCAAATGCTGCAAAGAAAGCACTGCAAAATATATTTCCTGACAACAGACTCTCAAGATACACAAGTCTGCTTTGCTGTCTGGTGTTCAGCGAAGCCCCAGACACTGCTTAGGGCAAGTTTGGGTGTTGGAGAACATAGCGCCTTCATTTAGTCCTCTGATTATCCCTGACGCTTATGCACCAGGGAGAGCCTACATTCAACCTACTCCACGGTTCCCAAACTGGGGTGAATGATGCACATCCGCCTCAAAGCATGGAAAGGTAACTGTGCTAGATACAAAGGACTCGAAGGGAGTGGCGAAGGCTGTCTGAGAGGTTTGCCCCATGAACAAGGATGAAGGGGCAGTCAAATAATCACATCTTCTCCTGTGAAGATGTGAACCAATGTTCCGACTTTCCCCCTCTCGCCCAAAGCTTTCCACGTGAAGCAGCAAGGATCTAACAGCCTGTGAAACCTCAAGTTTTAGCCTGAATGGCTGAAACTCTGACAGGCATGTAGAGTTTGAAACAGAAAAGAAAAGATAATTATTTCACGAGTCCTCTCTATTCTTATAACTCCACTGCAGGCTGGCACGGCTCTGGCAGTACTCAGCCAAACCCCAAATCCTTGTTTTTTCATAATCCATATCTCAGGTCAATATATTGCTCCATGTCCACTGACACTTTTGTCATCCCAATTTTACTTTGCTGAGAAGCGCTTCATCTGCTTGAGCATACATTTATTTCCTTACAGCTCTTTTTTTCTTCAAGGGATCAAAATTGCAAACTTTCACGTACAGTATGTTCCTACATCTAAAACTGAAACATGCACCCAGTTATTTCTCAACTCTTTTCAGGCAGTGACTCTGGATTTAATGTAAAACAAACTCACCAAAAAAAAGCAGCCTACTTGCAGAGCACAGAATAAAAAAAAAAAAAAAAAAAGGATTTTCCTTGCCTAAGAGTGGAGCAGTCTCCCCCCCTTTCCCACCAGTGCAGGATCAGTAAATTTTCTAAAAAGTTTGTCGTAAAGTAATTAAGAGATTAACTTGCAAAAATAGAGCTGTGCATTCCAGGAGTGTATCTGGGGCAAAAGCATTACAAAACTCCCAGCAAATATATTATTATTAAGCATAACAGAGCTTTAATCTATGTTTTCAGAGCAAATCTCAACACCCGTTCAACTGGCAAATTGACTTAGTACCTCCTAAACTCTTGCGTAACATGACTTTGACCTAAAAGCTGCTGCTGTATTGAAAGGGCATCATATAGATGTACCACAGCAATGTAGGGGGCTTTTTCTGTAAGCCCTGAACTGTGTCAGACGCTTCCCCTGAGCTCCGTCTGCAGGCACAGACAACATCAGCCGAGCATCTTTGCGTGATTGTATGCAGTTTATTTCCCTGAAATGGCACTGATTGCAAATAAGGGAATGAAGTTAAATTGTTGGCCACTAGTTCAATTACACCCCTTGCTAGTAAAAGGAAACTTTCCTGGTATGGACCAGGCTAGGTTTTAAATTGAAATTGTATGCAATAAGTCTTTGACAATCAATTGAGGATGAGGGAAGGGGGAATATAATAATGCGACTGCCAGCCAGGTTGTTCGATCTGCAAGCATTCAACAGCAGAAGAAAGAGGAGAGTCCTAGAACGAAGAGGGGGAAAAAAGAAACAGGCTCCTGGGCTATTCAAGACAGACACAGACATACTGTGAGGGTTTCCAACAGAAAAATAACAGATCAAGACGGGGGATACAGATGCACACACGTTCTGCATCTCTCCCATAGATCTAGTTTAATAAAGCACAATTGATGATCGTTTTTTTCTTTTCTTTTTTTAATCTATTATTAGGTTTTTCAAGCGTATAAGTGTTTCTTAATCAAAAGAACAGTTCCATACAGCTCTTGACATCAAAAGAGAGCATTTCCAAAGCTATTACAGTATCAAAGTAATATTCTGTGCAGAATCTAAGGTGAACCATTGGAATAATCCTTCTGGGATAGAGATAAAAAAAAATGCTGCATTCAATGTTGCCCAGAAGCATCGAAAGCAATCTATCAAAAGGGTCATAAAAATATTGGGCCACACTTACTTGATGCATGTACTCACCACTACTATTATTTTCCTCCATTTTCTCTTTGTCTGGTTAGCTACTAATCTTACCTTTGTCTGAAAGTTCCTGCTGTATATATGAAAGTACCAGAGCTGATTAGTGAGTCACAGGAGGAAATGACCTCTGATGTGCTTCAAATCCATAAACCTTTTATATAGTTGAATCATATTATGAAAAAAAGTGTTAAGGCAAAAATAGCAGCATTGTAGCAGCACTAAGGTGAGGCTGCCTGATATTAGCAATCCTTTTCATGTGCCCTTAACAGATTTTCACTATGCCAAAGTCAGTTATTAGCGACTTCTCTTCTGCTTATTCAATGTGCATTTAATAGCAAACTATATTTAACTACAGCACTTTAGCTTGATAATCCATTTCGATAAAAGACTTTGGTCATCCAACCAACCATCAACTTAATGATATGCACTGTACAACACAGACTTCTCCCTTCACCTATGTGAGTGAAACACTGATTTATTTGCAGAAGGGATGGGCCGTTTGGCAGCAGCTCTGGTGAAGGGAACCAAAGGGGCAGGGGAAGAGAGGGAGAGAAGGTAAGGAGAAGTTACCAAACAGCAAGAACTGTTCCATCTGACAACACCAGTTAACTCACTCCTTGAACTTAACATCTGGTAACATTTTCATCATCTGCAAACTTGTAAAACGTTATGGTATTTTAGACAGCGGGAGTTCGTTTCCAAAAGAAATTTTAACAGTACAAAGAGACCACAAAATCCATTTCTTACTGGGCCATAGGGTTTTCTAATTCTTAACTCATAGCTTACTTCAACAATACCTTAGAAGTTCTCCATTGGCTTATAATTTTTTGAGAGCATTTTTAGCATTAGTTTTCAGCAGGCATAATATGCTTATATGGAAAGGTTGTCTCTTACATATCCTCATCATAAAGGGATAAACGTGGGTAGATATAGAGGAGATATTTTTTCCTTTGCTGCCTAATAAGGCCAGCATGGGAACCAGCGAAAACTTTGTTGCTACCAAAACACATCTAAAATTAATACCCACAGAGGAAGATGCAGTATTTTCTGGAGCTATGATTCCCACCTTCACATTCCTAGCATGCAGTGCGGAGGAACTGTGTCTCTGAGGGGGGCACAGAGGTATGCACATCCCCCTGCCACTACAGGAGAGGTTGGCAGCCGATGGCACAGGATGGTCTGCCCTCCAGTGCATGCAAAGGGCGGCCAAGGAAACAGAGCCAGTTAGAGACTATCACCTTCTAATAATTCCTTCTTCCCTGACATACTGCTACAGCTATATTAGAAACTGAACTTGGGGTTAAATGAAGCCAGCACACATTTATTAGTTTGATATTAAATGAGCTTTAAAGAAACTCCAGCATTGCCCATATGCAAGCAACATAAAGGGTTGCTCAGGCACAAAGACCCAACGCACCCATCGTGTGTACTGTAGGAACTGTTTGTAACCAAGCTTCACTTTAAGATACAAACAACAACAAAAAAATCCCTTTAAAATGGTTTCTCTTATGCATATGTATATTGCTGCATGATGGCTGTCCCCATATGTGGAATTAACACCTGCTCCTTCTGGGAGAGATTATTTTTAAATAGAAAAATATGTGATTAGGTGAGGATGCCTTAGTGAGTACTAAGTAGCTGGAGTGGCAGTAGGCACTGCATTTGCTACTCTCTTTAAATTAGCACCATTCCAAAGCATAAAACAATCACACGATCATAAGAAAAATGAAAGCCAAACCTGCTGTGACCCAAAATGCAATATTCTTGCCTCAGTCTATGATAAGATAACATGTAATAAACAGCAAACCTGGAATGAATGCTAGGCTTTTGTATATGTACTGCTGTAATTAAAACAGGGTTGAAGTACTTGCAAATACTACAGATTAAGAACTGTCAAGATTGGAGAAAATTGAGGAACTGCAAAATTCATTTATCAAAAGGAAAACAAATAGCTGATGATTTTTCACTATGGTGAAACACACGGTAATGCACTATAGGAAAAATAACAGAAAACATCATTTCTTTCCTTTCAAATTAAGTCCGTCCAAAAATTGGTTATAAATTAACTGTAGAAGTAGACATACCCGCAGACAGATCTTTAAAAATATTAAGCTCCCACATCAGATAAAGGAAGTTCCAAAATAAAGGAGCCAGACTGCATTTTAGCAATGCACAGGCAATCTGGAAGACGTTGATCCTGATCAACCTCACACACCAAACTCAGCATGCTGAATCTGAAAGTGAAGCAGTCAGGAGAAAAAGTTATACGTCACCTTTTGGAGCAACCTTTGTAAAGCTCACAGTCAAAACCATCCTTGGGAGGTTTATCTGTTTACTACACAAAGGATTTTCAGGAAACCCCCCTTCTGAACTGGGCCGCTCCTTTTTCTCAACATTACAACTGTATTTTCCTCAACCTGGGAGAGGTTAACAACCTCCACCACAACTGGGGATGGATCCTCTGCTGCAGATGGTAGGAACACCCAGAAGAGGAGCTACGCAGCTGAGCAGCTCACAGGATGAGAAAGAGCTGCTTCGGACCTGCAGTGAGCTTCCCGAGCGAGCTAAATTAGCTATGCTATTACTTTGCAGGATTTACTAAACTTGCGTTTGCCTCTTCACTCATGCTTGCTGCACACATACAGGGGAAGAGCATACTGCATATCTTTAGGGGTCAGTAAAGTAGTAACACAGGCTGCTCTTCCAGCTATCTTATTCTATTTGCACTGATGTTTTGTGATGGATTTAATAAAGCTTTTGTAGATCTCAAGCTTCAGGAAAAACAGATAATCTGAGGGAGCAATTTGCTAAATATTTGTCACCATACTGTCCTACAGGGATCAAAAATTGAGAACATGTTCATAGATAGCTGCCCCTTAAATCCATGCACGAGCATTTGTGCTTTTGAACAACCTGATGAGTTACTGAGGTATGCCTTTGTCTGAAACAAAGTGAATAATCCTGCATGGTCAAAAAACAATCACTATGAAATCACAGTGAACTGAGCAGTTCTTTATAGCAAGATATATGCTTATATACTTTGCATTTAGCATAGGCCATAACACTAAAGATCATTATTTATATCTTTACTACCTTTAATGGCTTCTTATTTGCACTACAGAAAGCAAGCAAGCAAGCATCTTAGAAGTGAAATTATACACAGAGCTATTTATTACAGGTAAAATGTTTCACGTACTCACTTAGAATACCTCAAATATGGTGTAGATAAAATAGCATGAGAAACTGAACTGCTCCAGGGACAAGATGGAAGGAGGCAGTTACAGGAAAAGATTTCTATCCTACGGAAAATGTCATTTTTTTCACCTGCATATTGGAGAGACTTGTATATTCTCTTATTTCCTCTGCCTCACTTGTCTGCAAGATGACAAGTGATGCCCAACTACTTTGGCATATCATATTGCATTGTGTCATTCCACCACCTGCCAACGCAATTTGTTAGAAACTGGGAAAAGAAAAAAAAAATATATACACTTTAGCCAAAAATAGAAACACTCATCTTGTATTAGTAAATAGACCAAGAAATATTGATCTACAAAAGTAAGCGAGCATGAGTAATATAAGTATCAGTCTCACAGGCAGATTGAAGGGTTTAAAGGCATTTCAGTATTTGTGTATTGATAGCCATGTGGAAGACAACATCCACCTCAGAACAAATATGATTCTGCAAAACACTGCTGCTCTTTATACTTTCCTTAAGGCTAGCATATCTGATGACAAAAGAAAAGCTAAAGAAACTAGAAGTTTTAATAAAAAAATGTTATGGAACTATAAGCAAACATGCAATTATCTTTGCTGGCAACAAGAAAAGGAAGTGTCATTTAAAAAAAAAATCACTGCCTGGATCCTCATTTGTTCTTAAAGTTTAGTGCTGAATCAAAGAGAAGTATATTTGTTCTACAACCACAGAAAAATCCTTTATTTTTATACAGTCCACATCTATCAACAAAACCCAAAATCATCGTTCAAAAAAACCCCTACTATTTGCTTTGCTCTGCAGCAAATATTAATGGACAAAATATAGACAGAGAAAACAGCAAGTTTACTAGTACTAGCCAAATTACAGTGATAATTTCAAAAGGTCCTATGCTTTGGGTAATTGTTTTGTTACTTGCAATGCTGCACAAGTACTTTTCTTAAGAGTGAGATCTGAACTCAAAATTTTTCCCTCAAAATCCTGCACACTGTGGCCTCTCAATTTTCTTAATAGCTGTTATCTGCAAATTATGTTTTTAATGCATCCTTTGTGATCCACATAAGTGACACACAACCTGCTCAGAGGCTCCTAGTCCAACTTCTGTGTCACTGGGACTGGAGAAAAGTAGTTCGTGATGTTACCAGATTCTCAGAATGGAAAAGGATTTTAATGTCCCACTAGGGAGATGGGGAAATAAGCCACAAAAGCAATCTCAACCTCAAATCACAGCAGAAGTACATAAGAAAGCAAGCATGAAATTACTAGGAGAATAAGAGAAGTACAAGGTTACCAAGCCAGATGCTGCAAAAAGGGTGGAACATCGAAAGATTCTCAAAGCACAGAAAAAAGACAAAAAAAAAATCACAGCACTGAGCAAAGCTAAGAGGTAAAAAGCAGAACTGAGACCTAAGCATAGTGTGAAATGCAGGATCCCACAGAAATTGGGAATGCTAAAAAAAGGCCAGAAGCACTGTAGGAACTAGCTACGCTCCAGAAAAAGAGCAGAAACCAGAGCTACAAATATACAAGAGGAGGGCAGAAGCTGTGAGGTTTGCATGCTGCTCCAAAGTTGCTGGACTCCTCCAAGACTCCTGCTCACTTACACAATTCACTGTGAAGTATTCTGCCTGGAAACATCTGTCTGGTACAGGATGGAAACCCCTACTGTGCAAGTTGCACGGCAAAATAAAATGGAAACAGAGACATAATTAAGGCCAACCTGCACACTCAGAGTGATTAAGGTAGTAAGTGTTCCATGTTTTTCCATACTGAGCAGTAGATCAGGCTTTTCAATAGCACTCAAGTGACTTTTTCAGATATCCAGTTTAAAAGCATCTACTATATCCACATCCACATAATAAACGTACATAGAAATACTCAAATCCCTTTATGGTGTCCAAAGATGGACATCCCTGGAGTTCAATAGAATAGATATTCCTATGCCATACATCTTTAAGACTTGTAGCTAGTTTAGCAATATTAAGAAGAGGTACTACCATGATAGAAATCATTCTTGCTCCATTCTTCTTTCTTAACTAGTAGGAAAAATAATTTGATTAACAGAAGTATGTATGGGCAGAGGTGTAGAGGAAGCATATAAGTAATGACATTGTGGTTTTTCGTAGAGTTCTGGATGCAGAGTTCTGGCACAAGTGGGTACTACAGCCATTGACTAACTCGTATAAAGACAACTCTGATAAGATACACTCACTTATTTTGCTAAGACTGGCAATACCCAGCATACAAGCGAGCTGAGCACCATGAGGTAAGCCACAGCATCAGTCATTCAGTAACAAATGCTAGCACATATCCAGTTCAGCCTTAACTCACTAAGCCGACGCTACCTTGGCTCACAACACACGGTATCGCCAGGTAAGAGTGTGATTCGAAGCTGCACGAGCAGACTAGTTGCCGTAAGGTGAGCTCATACCAGGGGCTCCCCCAGAATAGCTCGTTCAAGGGTCAATACCCTTGCAGACAAATGGTAACACCAAGAGTACACATGGACAAATCTACTGTACCTCAATGTTATCTGGGCTGACTGAGCTCAGAAGTACCACTTTTATTCATTTACAAACTAAACAAAATGCTACACAAATCAGAATAGCCAAAAATGCAGTGTTTGTTCATGCAATCATCTGTTAGAGCTTGATACCGTACTTATTTTTTATTTATAAGTCAACACGTTTGTCACATGACAATTGTATAAACCAATTTCAACTGAGGCATGTATATGGTTCCTATTTATGTCCTGCAGCAGAGCACAAGTGATTCTGATATACCTCCAGCAGTGCATGTTCATTGTAGGGTACACGTAAATTATTTTAAGGGAATAATACATCTCCAAGGACATTTTCATGGATTAGATGTCAGGAATGAAATATTGCATTTCAACTCAGTTAGGACCTTAAAGAATGAATATAAAGACAACTATTGAGAGGTCTGAAGAACACAATTGATTTCTTTGCAGTTTTAACTGAAGCACTTTATGCAGTCAAAGAATTTCTATTTCAGGTTTTCATTACATAAAATTATGTATGAAGTTATGTAAAGATGTAACACTGACCACATTTTAAGTTTATGAGAGAACTGCAGAATATCTGATTTAAAAGCAAGTTGTGTTTTAGCACTGCATTTTAAGCACAGAATTTTACACTCAATTACTGTGAAATAAATTACAATTATGATCTATAGTTCTTTTTGCAGTAGCTTGATGGTCCTATACAAAGTCAGAAATTAAAAATCAGAAGGAAATAAAGAGGCCAAATTCCAACAAGAGCCCCATAAAACAGGCAGAAGTTATATGTTTGGAAGGTACTTTGCTGCAGGCAAATGACTGACGGCATTCCAAATCGATGTGTGAGGCAACTTACTGCAAAAGTTTATTTAATTAGATAACAGGCTGTACTCAACACAGAGAATATTGTCCAAGAGATGCACCATGGGATTCTGATCATGATTCTGTGATTTGGGTACTACTCTAATAACAAAATCATACCATGTCTGAAATTTAAATTTCTTACAGAAAAAAAATATAAACCATTAATTGCAAAATATATGCAAAGTTCTCATAGCACACCATATTAGAATACCTAACTTGTTTTTATAAAAGCTTGCAGCAGTTTTGAGAGTTATTAATGCTGTTTAAAGAAAACATTCAAGACTGAAAACAACAATAAATGGGAAGAATATGGTATCTATGATAGTATGTTCCATTTTGTGGCTATTACCTGAACGTCATCTGCTTCTACCCATTTGGGACCATTGTCATCAACTTGTGCACTCTCAGAGAATGAAAAAATAAAGCAATTGTCAAACAAAATATAGTTTTATAAAAAGATTGCTTAGCATCATAAACATTTGATTACTAAACAGGCAGAACTGTTTTTTTAAAGTATTATAGCTCAAAACAATCACCACCCTTTTGTATCATAACAGCTGTAAAAGATGACAGTTTTCCAAATACTGCATTGGTGGAGTTTCACAAGGTCATCTTGGGATTTGTGACATGGTGAGGGACGGTCAAATGTTACAAGCAACAGAATGCCAACAATAGAGAAGGGTCAACTACATGATCCTTTGCCCTTCTAGCTGGAGCTGACAATTCACATTGAACTGCCCACTGCTTCTAAAATACTCCAGGCAAGTGGGTCATTTCTTCCAATTGGTTATCCCCAGAGAGAAGTAAGAGGTGGGGGAGGAAATACTGTGGCCCAGAGGCCCTGTGCCGGCTGGTGGATCAATGGCCAGTGTCAGCAGGCTTCTATTTAATGATGCTCGAACCAGCACAAGCCTCGCTAACGGCCATACTTACCACTGATACCCATACACAGGAAACAGGGTTCTGGAAAGACCAAATAATTATCTCATTTTGCAGTATGTGGATTTTATTTTTTTTTTAAAGGTGTACGCCTTGCATTTGATGTTCATAGGATCAGTCCTTAGATTTTAACAAAGAAAACATGTTCACGTTCACAACAGTGCAACATGACAACAAAGGACAGCTAGTAGCAAGTGTGACATGCTATGTGACTGCAGATCAACTTGCAAACATTTCCTATAAAGAAGCATGCAGTGTTTTGTAAGCCTTCTTAATATATATAAATGTATATAATTATTCCATATATATTAAACATTTTTTAATGATAATTTTAATGTGAGAAGTGTTTGGCAAACAAACCAAAAACCACAAAAAACCCAACAACAAAAACACACCACAGGAAAATACAAGACAGGGCACAACCCTTGTCCTATTTCTGCTCTTTTACAGGGACCGGGTTGTCGAAGTCATCTCCGTATCCATGTAAGCTCTGGAGTGGAAGAACTAAATTACAGAAACAAGATGACTGTACATGGTTCTTCAAATTAGTGACTTACTATCAGTATTGGATATTCCATGCAAACTACCTACAAAGACTCTCCCACCTGAGGCAGGATTTTTCAGCCAGACCATGAGGTAGTCCCCAAACACACAATACAGATCTCAGCTAAAGGAAAAAGGACAAGCAGCCTGTCCTTTGAATTCAGCCTAGTGTGTACTGCAGCTGAAGATCCTGTATTTCCAAAGCCTATCACACAGGCTACAGCATTAAAAACACTCTCCACAATAATAATGCTTTAAGACCCCTTTTTTCCCTACAAATTCGTTAAAAGTTTGTTGGTTTGTTTTTTTTTTTTTTAAGGTCCTCAAAGCTGTCTTACATCTGTCTAGCAGAGCTTCTGCCTTGGAGGAATTCCCTTCCAGCTACAGGTGGAAGCATGACAGCTGCTCAGACAGGACTTAAGCACAAGTCCTTCCTTGGGGCTTGATATCAGTGCAACTGCACTTGGCTCTTCCTATGCTTCTGAAAACACACTTTGAATTTCTCCTGTCCAGTGAGGAAAAAGTAGAGCAGGAAGAATTTTAGTCCTAACAGATCACACTGTGGAGAAATCATTCTCTAAAATAAATGTTTTCAAACAAGCAACAAAAATAATTTTTGCTAAGAATGCATATTGAATCCTGCAAAATTAAATTACCTTGTAAAGATAGTCTTCCACAAGAGTAAAAGCTCTGAATCACTTGCAGCTCCTTTTTTATTTTTTAACCTTTTGAATTATATTGACATTACAAATGAATGAAAATCAGAAGAAATTCTACCACGGTGGACTTGATGTACATCAGAGACGTGTGTTTACACAGTACCTCTAACTTTCCTGTTTCCCAGCATCAGAGGGTCTGACCTACGTGGCTGGTGCAGGGAAGCATGAGAAGAGAGCGGCATGTGCAGCTCTACCCCGTGCCAGTACTTGTTTGGAAGCGAACGCTACACAAGGCATGCTCGGTCACCATGTCCCCTCCGCCGCCTGTGCTGCACTAATGTGGGATGAGGCAGACAAAGGACCCCAGCTGCCAGACAGCCCAGACAGCTGCAATACCCCACAAGCAGGTCCAGGGAAACACATGCCTTGTAAAAACTCCAGAAATGATACACAGCCGCCTCCGCCACCCTGCCAGATTGGTAACTGTTAAATGATATTTTATAAGATCAGGAAAACATTCTTGGTTTAAGGGAATTGTCTCATCAGACTGAATTTCTCTCGATTTTGGATCTTCCAAGGATTTTTGCTTCCAAGAAGTTTGTGGTCAGAAGTTTCAAATTTCGAGTTCTCATGGGAGAATTTACTAAACCCAACTACTACTCTGAAAACTACACACATGCACAGAGAGGTCATTTTCCTCCTCAAATTTCAGTTTTGATAAATCTCTCTAGGCAAGTTCCTACCAGCAGATGAGAGTTTAAAAGTAGAGTTCCCATGATCACCAGTTACCCTGATACATGTTAGCCTCCTTCCCATCCCATCCCTGGTGGTAAGCTACCTTCCTCAAGGGAGGCTCCAGAAGGCAGAAACACAAAGTTATGTTCAGGATCCTGACTTCCCTGCTTCACCAAGGTGGACAGCACTGTGTCCTGCCAGGAAACATCTAGTAGATTTAAAAGGTAACAATCAAGAACGTTCAGGTCATAAACAGCACAAACTTGTAAATCAAGTTTTACTGCCAAAATTTTTATTTTACACTCAAGTAGTAAATGAATATAGTGTACACGTCATACAGGATACAGAAGTACTACATGAACATATTTATTTGTTTGCAACAACGGTTTCAGAAAATAAAACATCGTAAGTTCTCTGTTTCAGTATTTGACTTACCTTTATTGCAATACAAAGAACATTTGAGGAGTGGCAGGAGAACAAACAACAGCTATAATTTGTAACTGAGGAGCTTCTGACTGAACATAAGGAAAACAAGGTTTACAGTGAAGCTAACTAAGCATTGGAGCAGGCTGCCCAATCTCTATCCCCAGAGGTTTCCAAGATCCAACAGGCTGAAGCCCTGAGCCCTGGTCTGAATTCAGCATTGACTCTGCTCTCAGCAGGAGGTTGGACTAGAGACCTCTCACAAGGTCCTTTCCAACCTGAATGATTCTATGATTTGATTCAAGCACAATCAGCAGCCAAATTCAAACAAACTGATAAACATTTCCCTTCTTCCCCTCTCCCAACAAAATCTTACCAGAAAATACAATACTCAGCTTTAATGATCATCTTTACAACAGCCCAGCATGACTGAAATCAAAGAAACAACTGGCAAATGAAGTGTGCAGAAGAGTACCAACACCACACACTGAAAGGCAAACTAAGAGCCCTTGCATGATTTAAAATTATCTCTGTAACAGCAAACATACATTTTTAAATGTGTAAAGAGCAATAAACAACTGTTTAACAATCCTAAAGATCTTCCCAGTAATTTTTAAATGGGAGATTTCCTATTCTCACTGAGAAAGAACATGACAGGAACATAAGCAGGATAGCATCAACATTTGAGTTTCCAAGTTTCTACTAGCCCTCAATACACTGGCAGTGCCATGTTCCCAGGAAATGCCCCAGGGAAGCCAGAGAATGAAGAGCTAGGAGGTGGAGAGGAAGCAGGGAGCCCCAGAACATCTCTGCTCTATCTTGGGGACCATTTCTGTCCAGTTTGAGGCCTCTTTCTGTTGCTAGCATTTAAATGCAAAGCAAGCACAACTATCAGGAAGGCCTCAATGCACCTGATTTCTTATTTTTATTTCCGTATGGACAGAAGATTTCTATTAGACAAAGGTGTAAGGCCTCCACCCATCATTAAGGCAGTTCTAGAACAAATTAACTAATGGTATGACATGACACAAGCTGGCAACAAAGAATAAACATAAGATCTGAAGACTACTAAAAAAGTCTTTGTTTTGTGCCTACAAGCAACTGATCCACTAAAAGAAAAGAATTATTCTGGTGCAAATAAGCAGTGATTGACACACACCAAACAATCTCATATTCAGCTCTATATCCTACAGTCCCCAAAGTTCTTCGTTTCATGGAGAATTTTGCTTCTCAACCTCAACATACGTATAAGGATAATTATGAGCAAAGATCAGACAATTTGATCAACAGTGAATCTCTGCAAACACAGTCTTCCAAAAATGAAAGCCTGCTAAAACTGATAGTCAGATAGTGCACCGACACAGAAAGCCATGCACCCCACCATGCAGACAGACCTGAATTAGCTTTAAATGAGGGTAGTGTGGATAGAGAGTAGTACAGCACAACACTCAATTCTAGACCTAGAGGGTAAATAAGCTACCTCATTTGCAGCTGGCTCAACTGTACCTACACTACCCTGCAGCATAACAGAGCGTACCTTCAGTTAGGCAAGATACAGAGGGCAGCAAACCAGAGAAGCCAGTGTAAGGGTGGGACAGTAACAGAGAGGAGCATTGTGCCCAACACCCTGGATCCAGCCAGTGAAGCTCTTAAGCACATTCTTATTTCAAGCAATGGTAAAAGCACTGAAATCAAGTTGTTGTAACAAGAAAACCACTGTTAACTGTACATGCAGAAACAAGACAAGACAAAGTTACACAGAGGAAACACAAAGAAATGAGTGACAAAAACTTAGTTTTCTACTGCTTCAGATATAAAATCAAGGCCCAAATTCAAGCACTTTTGAAGTACTTGGAGGAACAGAATCTACTCCAGCTCTATTGTCCTGAAATAAGACCAAATCTGAGGGACTCAAGCGTCTAAAAAAAAAAAAAAACCGAACAAAACAAGTAGTAATTTGGTGGAGTTTCTTCTTCAGCACACAAAACAGCTAAAGCCCAAAGACAGGAGTGTAGTCCTGTCAATTCTGATACTTTGAAGGGAGAAAAGAAGTCAAAATGACACAGAGGTTAAAACAGTGAAGATAAAAGATAAAAAAGAACACAGATAATGAAGAGGGCTGGAATCTGATACTACTAACTTTGAGACATTTGATATGCAGGCATGGGAAAAGTGTCAGAGATAGAAAGGTTGTGGCCCTGGAAAACAGGCAAGTAAAATTGTCAGGGATGTTAGAAAATAGTCTAGAGGGAGTTAGGAATAAAAACTCTTATCTACGAATCTGAACAGGTCTGAGACTGTGGCTGGATACTCAAGGAATCATGTGGAGATAGAACTATGGGACAACCAAACTGGGGAAGGAAGCACTGGATTTTTGGGGTGTTCAAATTAAATTTTAAAGCCAAAAACTTGAAAACAAATTGGAGCAAGGATGTTTAGGTACATGAAATTAGGGGATGACAAATGAGGATAAAGGGCAAAGTATTAAAGAAGAGTAGCAGTTAGGGTGATGGGTGCCATCCCCTTCAAGACAGAAGAAAAAAACTTGGTTACTAGTGAAGGAAATGAAAGGGGGATTTACAGGAAGAAGTCATTCAATGAAAGGAGAAAGGAATCAAAGATACAGAAATAAAAGGGGCAAACTTATACAGTTAAACAGAGAAGCCCAGTTCAGAAACGGATTCTGAGAAGTGGAACAATTTTGAAAAAGATCTCATCATGTAAAAATCAGTATCAGTTTTGAAGACACATTTTGTATCAAGAATGAATGGAGAACTAAAATGAACAGCAAATCCACAAGCAAGCTCAACAACAGAAAAAAAAAGGTGGGATAGAAGTGGTTAAAAAGTCCATTTGGAAGGAAAATTAAGAGGTAAGACAGAGCTGAGTCCAAAGCTGTGTTGTGCTGACATACTCTTCAGAGACATTTGGAAAAGCAGGAATGGAAATTAAGAAATTACAAGAAAAAATGTCTGGGGAGAAGAATGGAAACAGGGCAATGTGAGAAGCAACCAAAGAAACCATGTATAGAGAAGCAGATAGAGATGAAAATAAAGACCAGAGAGTCAAAGGAAGTGAGGCCAATGAAGGAAGGAGGCAGCTGAGAAGAGTAAAGGAGTCAGAAAGGTTAATAGACTGGAGATCCCAAAAGGAGTGAGTGACAGGGTAGAGGAGAGAGAAAGACAGATAAGCTGAAAGAGAGCAGGTAGTGATCAGAGAAAGGGAATTTAGAAATGAGAGATAATAAAGTGAACAGTATTTAGTCAAGACAAGGTCATGGGAATGATTGAGGCAGTGAAAAAATCTGTTTAAAACTAGAAATCAAAGGTGTCGGGCTGGAAAAACAGAATGAAGAACAATGGGGTTAAGTACTTATCGGGGGGGGGACGACAAAACAGGCTTACACATGGTGAGGGATAAAATTTGAGAAGACAGAAACGAGTTGAGTTTAGCAAAGTCACAAACAAAGATGCAAACTAATGGCCAGTAGCAAAACTAGACACAGAGGACTTCAAATCAGGAAGATGGTAGAACAGACAACAGGACAGATGAAGCAGCAGCAGTGGACGACAGGAATCATAGGACTTCAGAAGTGAACTTGAAAGGGAAACGTTTTTTTAAAAACATCAACTGAAGAAGAAGGTTTGGGGAAGGGAATAAAGTTTGGAAAAGAACCTTAAAAATCTATAGTTGAGTCATGTTCAGAAACATAAGTAACACCCCACTGGGCGTGCCCAGTGCCTGTATTTCTCTCCTTGGGTGATCTTGGCAGAACGGTTTAGTTATTCACCTAGACCAAACCAGACATCAGAAATTAAGACGACCAGCACTGCCACTGGCTAGATGATGTGGGGATATGGCAGGCTTGGAAAAAATTTTTGACTGTTACAGAAGTATTAAAAGTGATGGAAAAGCAGTGATTTGAACTCTGCTATCCAACACCTTTACTTCCAGATTAAATTAACTCTCCACAAAGCAAGACTTGAAGGCTTTCATTGACTCTCCTTCACATCAACCTCCTGTTCCTAGAAGCTCAAATACCTGACACAGCATTCACCACCAGCATTCAAATTCAACCATTAAGATTCTCATCTCACTGTATAACAGCGAAGACGGACATTAAGTGGACAGATTGCGGAAAACAAACATCACTGTGATTTTGGGTCCCATTCAGAGATAGCGGAGAACCACTAGCATAAGAAGTGCTCCTCCATTTCCAAGCCTCTGTCAAGAATTTCACTCTATGGCTTTCTTAATCAGGAGCACGAATAAAACACCAGCCTTCTCAGACACTTCTAATACTGTATTTCATCTTCCAGTATATTGGCATGTTTTTAAAGTTTCTGCTCATTCCAAAAAGATGACATACGTCTATTGCTTGCTCATACAATTGGTAAACTGGATCATTAGAGTGCAACAGAAGAGGGTTGCATAAAAACACATTATTCCCTGCTACCAAACCAATGACATTCAGAAAGGGTAAGAAGTGAGCTGAGCATGTCATTTTTATATACCCTACTGATTACTATTTATTCACATGTGTATAGGAGGTTCACTCAAAATCACTGAAATTACATAAAACCCAGCCTAGCTATAAACAAGAGCTCACACGACTGGGGCCATAATGGGAACTCTTCATTATTTTTATGTTTTTCAGATATTTTCACATCAGTTTGAAAATAATTTTAGATTTGCTTTTAAATTTTAGATAAAAACACTCTTTTGGATTAATTATGACTATCTCTGATGTAGTATTTTTAGATAAATTCTTGACAAATAATACAAAAAAGATTTTTTTTAATGTACTGTCTTTTGTTACAGTCAAGAAAACTCACCTATAATCAACTACTGGAAGCAGTAAACTGTCCACAAGATAGGTACCATCTACTGTAACATATATATATATATATGTATCTGTAACAAGAAAAGTTTGAAAAAATATCATACAAACACTATCATTTTTACATTATATTTAATATATGTATGTTTTATTTCTATTAGACTACTGCACAGCAGGGGAGCTTTCAAGACAAGACAAAGATTTTATACGATCTCATTCAAAGCACAAAGTTCACTCATAAAGCAAGTTAATACTGTAGCATTACTGAAATAAAAGGAGGAGCTAGTCAGACATTTTGGTTAGAAATAAAACAGGTTTTCTTTAAAGAAAATAAACATGTAATGCCACAGCTTAAAATAAATAGTGCCAAATGCCACCATCAACAACATATGAAAAATAGAATGGTGTTTTATAAAAGAAAATATTTTATAAGTGTGTAGTCCACACGGGAGTGTTATAACAGACTTATTTTCATATGTTACTAGGTGTTTTACTTAGGGGATAGATTCTACAATCCCCAGTTATACAAGCAGTTCTACTAACCCATATGGGATTCTTAATTATAAAGTTTGGTACCAGAGTCATCTGTACCATTCATTTTACAGATTTTAAAATAGGAACAACTATTTTTTTTCCTCAGCACAAGATTTAGTCATAAATACTAAAAAAACAACAATAAAAATTTTAAATGCTTAAGCATGTGCATTTGCCAACTCTAACCCGATTTCTTCACACAATGTACCCTTCAGGGGGTGGGGGGGGGGGGCGGGGAGAGGCGGAGAACCCAACAATCTATTATTGGTTTCTTTCAGGAAGAGTTCAATACCTCATACGTAATATTAGATGCAAATAGCCTGACTGTGTTAGGGTTTAAGTGATTTTTAACTGTTCTAGTACGTTTCAGAAAAAAAATGGTTTGAGTGCTTGTGCATATTAAGAGCTAACCCTGGCAGCAAGTATTGCGCTGCCTTTTCCAATACAAACCATTTCATTCTATGACATATGAACTATTGTTATAGAACATAACCATCACTTTTAAAATTCAATGATCAGACAATAAATGAAAACAAATCCAGAGGTTGTTAGACACTAACCAAGGTTTCTCAAATGCTTCGTCCCTACAAATTGTTCCGCTGAAGTCCTACAGGATTAAGTATACACAGAAGCTAGAATGAAAACTAAGGATTCATCCTACAAAATCTGGAAACAAAAATAAAAAAAATGTATTAAGATAAGCTGATGATCTCGCACATATTATTTAAAAACTACTGTATTTTGCCAAACAATTTCCATAGTAATTGTAGTTTTAAAAAATGCAAAACCGGAAAAAACCCTGACCTAGCTTGAACATTTCATCCACAAACCCCCCAGCTGGATTTTTATTCTTTGAGCATTATAGCAAATCAAAAGTTAAAGCTGCAAAGGGAAATAAACAAAAAAAATCTGAGTGTGCAGGGAACTGACTGCATCTAGAACCTATGTGTGTATGTACATAGCGCTGCTTTTATTTGAACTAACTTCTTTTTACCCACATAAAGAAAAAGATTTAACTGACCGTTAACAGCTTCTTCGCAGTATCACTGATAATAATTATGTTTTGACAGTTCTGTATAAAAAGTTCAGTCTAGAAACTCAAGACATTTCAGTCCATTCTCTATTTTTACCACATTTAAAAAACAAGACAACTTCCTTCCTTAACAACAAAAATATTATTTAAGCATACCCAGAAAGGTACTAGGGTCTAACAAAAATATTCTGAATTTCCTTTTCAACTAATAAAGTATTTATAAGACATTTTGCACAGATATTTATTTCCCAAATGAAGGAGTGGCAACTTTCTCTTAAACATAAAAGCTAAAACTTACTTTTGCTAAATATAAAAGTAATTCTCAGGATACAGTATACAAAACCAGATATTCATGAGGAATACACTTTGTGTTATACTACACTATTGTATCTTTTCCAAAAGGTTTTCTGTATTTGAAAAAAAAAATAAAATTTAAATATACTGTAAGGCATTCAAATTATTTTAAACACAAAAAAATCTACAGACAGTGACATATACATAAACAGTTGGGAAGTTGTAACTTAAAGATTGCAGCTTTTAATCAGACCTTCTCATAAACGCTAGCCTCAAAAGAACCCTATTCGCTACAAGAAGCATCTGCATGGTTTTAAGACTTAACTATGCAGACTCCTATTGCCCCAGGGCAGTGCTGCACAAATCTATTGAAAACGATCAGATTGCAGAATCAACACCTTAAATTTTCCCAGAAAACCTCCAACAAATGTTTTATGTGCATTATGACAGAATAACAAAAGAAAAAGGGATGTTACAAAAATTTCAGCGTGACAATTTTCCTGAAACTATTTTCCCACCACATTTGGCAAGCAGAGAACTAATCCTATCTATTGCCTGTCTACTCTTACGCCAAGAACTGCAAACTACAATTCAATATAAAATACAATAACCTTCTATAATTATGTCCCTCTTAGAACAAAGATTAAAATAAACTGTGCTGATTCATACTTTCATAAATTACTAAAAAGGTGAGAGATTCAGACATTTTGCTTCTGAATAATAAGCCTAATATCTGTATCATGTGCAAAAGTGCAACTGTGTTTTAGAACTGAGGCCCAACTGAATACAATTTTGTTATTAAAGAAAATATACTTGAACCCACTTAACACGGAAAACAGTGGTTCTTGGTATCTTATATACTTTACATATTTAAATCTGTTGTAAAACTGCAAGTTAGTAAAAAATACAAAAAATAGAAATGAACAGAAAACAACAAAGCTTGTATATAAATTGGTTTACAATTCAAAGCACAACAGTAAGCTTCAAATAATTACATTTCAGTAATACACACAGAGGTGGGATGATTTGCTCAAAATACTTGGTTATTTCTGCTTTTGTCTTCATGATCTGATGTCTGTTTAGCTGCTCGCAGTGTGTGCATGCATACGTTTCGCTACATCATAGACATAGGTTATGTCTGGTCGCTTCTCTGGATCCGGGTTGATGCACATATTAACTAATTGTCGCAGCTAGGAAAGGAAAATAACATGTAAGAAAGCCAAGGATCCTGTCAATTAGTATTTATGCATTATCAAATTCAAATTAATAAGAGTGGCAAAAATTAGCCAAACATAGCAATTCTGCATAAACACATACACTCAACCCTCCCTCTCTCGACACACACTGCACAGTTTTATGCAAGCACATATGCAACATACTCCCGTGATTTTTACATTTTGTACTGTTGTCCAGAAAAACTGATGAGAAGACTTAAGTTTTAATCCTTTTAACATGCAACTTTAGACATGCATTTAGTCTCATAATAAGTCATTTGAATGAAAATTTCTGTGCTTTTGGAGGGCTACGCCAGCAAACCGCAGAAGGCTGAAGCTCACACCGAGAAGGAAAATTGGGACTGCTCGCTCATTCTCTCCTGATACGAGAGTTAGCCAGCAATAAATGGCATTGCTGCATGACAGGTTCCAACAAACAAAAGGCAGCAACTCTCCTTACAACGCACACTTAACCTGCAGAACCTCCTCCTGCTAGAAGCTACACAGGCATTCAGAAAGCGACAGAACAAACTAAACTCACTGAGGGCTCTTTAGTATAAAGACTCCACATTTGACTGAGGAAATCTCTGAACTTAAAACTGGAAGCTGGGAAAGCATTTTGGGGAAGTATCACATCATGCTGGCCCTGTTACTCCACTTGCCCAATGCTGGAGACCTGATATTGGAATAAATAACCTTTGGTCTATGTCCCAGTATCTAGTCTTAGGATTAGATCACTCATTTTTTCGTTACGGAAAGAAGCACATAATTAACAAATATGTTCACAGAAGTCTCTATTTGGGAATAAACAAAGCACTATGACTAGAAAACACGGTATTTCCACAAACGCCATAATTTACTGGGCCTTCTATAGTGCACATATTCAGCAGAAGCAACCCTGAAGAGCTTCCACACCACTTGGATACTTCTCATTGCCTCCGCAAACTGGCAGAACAGTTGCAGGTTTTTCTTCCTCCCTTGATATGCCTAAGAACTTACAACATTAGAACTTAATAAATTGTCTGGATAGCCTTCTGATGGAACATTGATTTTAAATTGTGTGCACCTCCCGAACATTTTGCAACACGGAATACACCTGCTTCACGATGACTTATTAGAATGTTTACCATCCTTTGCAAAAGCAACTTCATCAACTCTGAAGCTCTTCCGTTATGCTTTTTAGCAGCTTTGCCAAATTTCCCTATAGCACTGGGAGAGGGACAGGGGATGAACGACCAACAATAAAAAACCACCTTGTGATCCACCCTTCTATGGCAATATGTCAGATTTGGTTCAGTCTCCCTCCCAGTACTATTAGGTAAGATTGCTGAAAAAATCTGTAGTTATTGCAACTAACATAGAGAGACGACTTCACCACAATTATTCAAAAGTAACATAGATTGCATATTCAAATCTGCCATCAGAGAGTTTCCTTCCTGCTTTTTATAAAAAGACCAAGAAGGATTTTAAATTATAATTATACTCCTTTCACTTTTCAGAAGATTAATTTAAATGCATAGGAATAAGAAGTCCAGTAGTTAAGTAAAAAACATTGCATACCACTATTTAGAACTCTGTCCATTAGCCTTTGCAGAAACATTGTAAATTGTATACAATGTACAGGTTTTTCATATTTAACAATACATAAAACTATCTCACTAGACATCCCTCTTCTTTAGCAAGAGTTTAATATTTAAAAATTAGATCATTAATTCTGAAGATAGTGGTCAGATTGCTGGATTGAAAAGAAACATATTAAAATAATCTGGAACAGACTTGCTATTTGAATCTTAAATATGCTAAGTGCATTTTGACTAATGGAGTTACAAAAGGCATCGTATTGCTTCTGGCAGCCAATAAATAAAATACAATACCACTGACAGGAAAAACTATTAGCCTGTAGTAAGTCCCAATCATTTGGAGAATAAAATGCTGGGAATCACAAATAACTGTAAGAAATAATAATTGCCAACATGTAATAGAAATATGCAAAGCAAAACAATCTCCTGTAGAAGAAGCAGGTGGGACACAGTGTAAGCAACAGGCACAAAGTATTAGCAGCTTGCTACGCAACACCTCGGACAGACTGCATGGAAACCAGGCAAGACTGAAGAAGAGCCAAAAACCCAAAGCTTGAAGTTAGACTCAAATAAGTAAATATTGTGTAAAGAGAATACAAGTGTAATTTATCTGCTGAATACGACATCGTCTTGTACATTTATCTTTCTCTGTGAAGACTTCCATCTGTTCAATAGAACTACATACAGTAAATAAAGTCTTACTAAAAGACCTTGAAGGATTGAAACCTATAAAGCTACCATCAGAGGGGAAAGAGTATTCTTTCACCTCTTTTCACCCAACCGTATATCAACAACTTGACTGTAGGTAGAACAGCATAAGCACACCTTCAAAAAAATTTACCGCAGAAAGCAGGAGAAGCCTTGTAGTCTTTTCAATCCCGGCCTGTGGGTAACTCTGATTTTGTTTCCTAAACTGAATTTTGTCACCTAAAAATCAATCTCAGACTCAAACTGTTTGTTAAGTCATTACACAGGAAGCCTTCCTTCAAAGTTACTTTGTTACTTGTTACACTATATTACAATTCAAAGCTTCAATAAAATGGCCAAGAAGATTCATTGCTTATGAAGACACTGTAGCAACACAGTAGCGTAAGGCCTTAGGTCCTACTAATCCCTGTAAGTACACTTGCAAAATCCAGTTACCCACATGGTCTCTTGACTGGTGGCTTTCTGCAGCTTATTTTTTACCCTAACCAAAATGCCTATGTAGCTACTATTGCTAGGATGCAAGAAAGGCTCTACAAAAATATGTTCATGGTAAGGGACAGTAACTGAATCCGTTTACTCAGAAATTCTCTTCCCAACATGGTGCATGAGGTGAGCTCAATTAGTGACAAACCTTCACTATTACTGTAATGAAATAAACATAGATTTCTGTCGGCTATGAGTCTTAACGTTTAAACATTGGTCACTGCTATTACTGCAAAATCTCCTTTCCCCTTCCCAGTCCAGAATCTCAGTTTTAAGGCAGGAACTCTGAGTTGACTATGCCTGGCATGCTGCACAATGACAGTACAGATTCCTGAGTAATTTAAAAATCCTTGAGGTCTTTTGAGCCTTGTTATTGAACAGTAAGCCTTTGGGAGAAGGTGAATTAATTTTGCTGTACAGGATGAAAACAGTTAAACAGGAAGACAGCCTTTCAGGACTGAAACTGGGACCATGCTGGATGCCAATACTTGATGACAGCACTGTTCCTTTAACTCCTAGAGGAATATCCATTTCAATAAACCTGAAATCCATTTGTCAACCCCTCTAGTATTAATAAAATTTCCGATATAGTAGAAGAGGTCAACAGTACTATGGGAAGAGGCACTGGGATTCTCAACTCAGACTATCATTAGAGATAGAGTAATTTTTTATTATCTAGCACAGGCTGGCCAACAGGCAGAGCAGACTTATGACTGAGCTGGAGGGATCTCCTGTTGCATCCCCAAGCTGCAAACTTCTTTAGCTGCTTATTGTTCTTAACCTCCTCTGTGCACTTAGCACAATGACTGTCTTTAGCCTGGAGCTGCACCTGACACCGGAGCAGCGGGACACACTTTCTTTAACTTTAGCAGGTTTTTCAGCTATGAAATAAATAATTATCACTCAAGTCGGGGAAGGGGGGGGGGGGGGAAGACAAAACTATGACAGGCAAGTACTCTGCATTGCTAGCCAGCTGAAAAAAAGAAATTTTCATACAGAAAATTTTGGATGGGGAAAAAAATCCAAACTCTTCTTACTCTGAATAGGAGACCTTCTTGAAGTCCTTTCTCAGTGTTGTTCTCCAGCTCTTCTGGTGGCAACTAACACTGCCATTCTAGACCTCCTGGCTCATTCAGCCTTCGCACCTGGGTAGGAGGCTGGCTATGGACTTTAGAGGAAGTGCACCTCCATCAAAGGGTAGACTGAAAAAACTTCATCTGTCATGAAAGCAACATGATACTAACATTGGCTGACAGGATTTTAAGAGTATTGACTGGGGGTGGCAAGGGAGCCCCAGCTTTGCACTCCCTAAAGCAGAACAGCTTTCAGTAAATGCTAAGTACTCACCCTGAATACCAGACATTCTTTAGGAATATTCAAAAATTGAAATAACCAAAGTTGTTAAACATTTGAAAACCTTGGCTTATGACTCTACTGCTGAAGCAATAGTTCATGAAAATGCATCTTAGGTTTTAAAAAGAAAAAATATCCAGCTGTCCATCTATCTTAAGGTGCATCTTTCTGTCATACTATTCTCTGATGACACACAGATGTGATACATTACTAAAAGGTTAGTCTTACAGAGTTCAAAATTTAGAAAACTGTCACATCTTAAAAATCATTAAAGTTTACTTTAAAAAAAAGTTTCTCTGAAAAATACTTATTTTGTAATGAAAGTATTTACAGTCCTATATCAGAGGATGCAGAGATCAACAATCAGTGAAATTTTTTCTTTCAGAAAATTCTTTGTTATAAAATATGAAGTGGGTTTCACTGTTCAGTGATCCCTGATCTTTACTGCTCAGAGTGTGCTTCCAACCTGGTTAAAGGTTTGATATCTAAATTTCCAGTACAGGTGAAACATTTAGGACAGTATCCTAATCTGACAGATAACACTTGTTTGTTTATATTTTTTTTAGAGTTCATGCCAGCACAGTAGTTTTTTTTCATACAAGTGAAAAAAAAAAAAAAGATATATTTTGGTGCAATAACTAATAAACGTATCTATTTTTCCATGTACCTTAGCAAAGACACAAGTCTTCATACCAGAACATTAAAAATGTTCCCATTACAGTCTCCATAGTTGATTACTTCTTTTAAGTAACGATTTTCATATCTTCATACATATCATAGCTCTGATTCTCTAATTATGCTTTAAAATAACTTATGTGTATTTTGCAAATAACTGGTTTATCCACGGTGCAGAAGTACATGCCTGCTTAGAAATAAAGAAAATGTAACATGTTGTGCTTTGCATCTGTTTTCAACACTGGAAAATATACAGATGTAAGTAAAAGGTGGAATCTCTTTCCCCATCCAAACTCTAGGACCTTCTATCTGGGCCAGACTTTGATATTTGCCCCTTGGCTGGGAATCTGCATATCCAACTTCACACTTAGCTGCAGTGAAGTAGCCCTGCAGGCAGGCCAACTTCAACGAACCACTAGTGGTATCATCATTAAAATCCTGCTGAAGGTCACCATGGAAACCGCCTGCTGAGGCTTCACTGCTGCACTCGGCATCTCCTAATCAGCTACCATGTGAAATGCAAATTCAGACAGTCTGAAAATTAGTCAAGAAGAATAGAGGATGAGGATGCAGATATGTGAAATATTCATGCGCTTCATGGAAAAAGGAAGACAGCATGAATGACACAACAAAGAACGGCCCCTGACATTCTTGCTATCATTTTGCATTATTGTTCACACCCTACTGTATTTCCAGGCCTCCGGTTCTGAAGTTGGTTATATGAACTGCCATATTTATAGTCTACAATAAATAATAATTAAAAATGGCCCAGATAAAAAGACTAATTGGAAAATCCACAAAGAGATATAATGCATAAATTACACAATAGATCATTATTTCATCCTTTGTAACATCGCTAAATTATCTTTTTAAGTCCAGTTTTTTTCATAAAAGGGGAAAAATTGTCACTATAAATACAAAACAAAATACTGGGCGGTAATCTTTTATTAATAGTCCAATCACTGTCTTTGAGCATAAAAAAAATTTAAGGTTCAGAATTACAACCCCTACTCTCTAAGTGAAATTGCACAACGCTTTAGGTTTATTAAAAGTCTTTCAGTGCTCATGTTTATTTGAGTTTTCAAAGTAATCTTTAATTCATGTAGGCTGAATTCAATTAGAATTGGGTACTAATACTTGTTCATTGGTTTACAGCTTCTATCAGTTTGCCCTGTTCTTTTCAAAGTGGGAAAGTATTTCAAAACTGGCATCTCAGAACATTAACAAGCAAGCATTTGTATTTTTTCATTCTGTTACTCACACTAATAAAAATATTTTATTTTGTTGTTTTGTGTTTATTTTTTTTCAAGCTTAAAAAAGCAATACCCCCCCTTAAAGGCATTAATGACAGTAAAGAACTGTTACCTATCAGCTTAAAACAAACACTGCTGCAACATGCACAAGTATATTGTAAATTCTATTATATTACGTCTGCCTATATTTCCCTGAAATTTACTGTTAGTGTTGTCAAGAACCACTCTTTCTTGCAAAAGAACTGCCGTTCAATTGTATCGAACGGCACGTCGCAGTTTTATAATGTGGACAAATGGGAACTAAACAATTCATTTTTACTGGTGAGTTACATTATGTCTATTTTAATGCAAGCCCCTAGAGAAAAAGGGCTAGTGCACTAGTTTACTGTGCAACATAAACTTGTATAGTTGTGCTTTTAGAAAAGCATACTACAGATGTAAGACTCAATCCCATTCTGGCATGTAGAACATATCATTGTGCATTCTGGGAAAGCATTCTGTCATACTTGCAAGGAAGCTCAATGAAATTAAGAAGCTAACAGTATGAGGTTTCCATCATTAATCCCCCAAAATTTAAAATCATATCAGAGACTTGTTTTGACAGGAACATTTGAGTGAGTTCAACAAGCAAACACTTATGGGCATAATCTGCAAATAACATAAAAATCACACAAGTTCATTTACTTCCCTGGAAGTGTGCCAGCTTACATAAACTGAGAATCTAGCCCATGAAAAGGAAAATTACTTACTTCCTCTGAATAGTGATCTGAAGGGAGAGGTGGGTAGTCACACTGTTCTATCTTCTTGCACAGGGAGTACAAGTTCATTTTATCACCATAAAAGGGACTCTGCAGTGCAGCCATCTGTTTAAAGAAAATGTATAGTTTTCTTTTGTGTTTAAGTAAACCCGTTTTGTCATAAAATCTGCAATACTAACAAATCAAGTGATTTTTAACGACTTTCGATTCTCTGCTTAGAAGTGTCACAGTGCTAAAAACAGAAGCTCCAAAACTATTACTGTAACCAGTGTGTACTTATTCTGTCATACCTGTCACAATCCTTATATTGCAATATTTGATTTGTATACCGTAAGTTTCATTAACAGAGTACGAGGAGAAACTGAGCAGTCTCCGATACTGCTGAGCGTGGAGGGTCCTTGGACCGTGAGGGAGACAACAAAAACCCAAACCCCACAATGGAATTTTCCTCTGAAGACTGTTTGGAAGAAAAATCATAAAAATTAATTTAAAACACTATCTGATCTAAAGCAATAATATACGGTGAAAATGCTGGGTAACAGTAGTAGATTTTGTAACCTTCTATAGCTATTACTAGAGTTCGATAAAGTGATTTTTTTAAAGCAGGAAAACTAAAAGATAACAGCTATACTTAAAAAAAAACCCTAAACCCAAAAACTTCATAATTCAGTATGTTATTCGAAAATACTTTAAAAAAAAAAAGATATATCCCAAAACATCATCGGAAGTGCAGAACAGGCACCCATGACTATAATTTACAATGGTAATACAAAAATAACTGTTGGAGAGCACTTAAATAAATCATCAGCTTAAGACCAGCATTAGTAAACCTACGCTTTATTTCCAGACAATGTTACAACTTGACATTTACGGCGGAAACAAATGCTATGGTTAGCAGGATTACAAATTTAAAAATTCATTTAAAAAAATCTCTCCATTCTGTTCAAAGCCTTCTAAGTCTTTGAACCGCAGCAGCACGAATGCTGCTTTGAGTGCAGTGCTGCCCCAAAGTCAGTCACCCTTTTCTACATGTGCTAATAAGTTTGATTTTGGAAGGACAATGTGTACATTCCCCAGACAGGCAGAGTGTGTGTGAAACACGCTAGTCCATGCTGTGCTACTCAGTGAGCTTCAGCAGGGACAGGACAAGCTGAAAATGGCTCTCATCTGTCTTGTGGTCTTCCAGATAGCAGTTTAACTCTTTCATGTCTAAGCACTGATAGCACTGGGGGAAAAGCGCATGAAGAAAATTACCAAAATTCTCTTACATTCACTTTATATCCAATAAAAATGGTCTCAAGTAGTTCAGTACTTTTTCATATTACCTTCGAGTAAGAATAAACAATTTTAAAGCTCCCAAAAAGGACACTATACCACAGTTCCATCCTACACTCCTCCCAAAAATGCTGTAACTGTATTATCAAAATAATGTTAATTTTTGGATTTACATGACATTGTCTCTTACCTTAAAAAGAATGTTAAAAATGCAAGCTAAAGACCAAAAAGAAGGAAAAAGAAAAAAAGAAAGAAAAATCAACTGCAGGATCTGTACGCATGCAGAAATTCTAAATAAATGCACAGCTACTCATTTTCGTACTCTAGGTGTTCATTAAGAAGTACTTTTGTTTGAATGCTGCGGAGTGTTAAAAAAATTCTGAATGTCCCCTAAGGAGTTAAAACAGGAATACTATATTTTCATGCATCTCCTGCTTTGACAGATGAAAAATGTCAACTGTCCTGTTTTTATTTTCAAGCTTTTGCACTATTCATCTGGTTCATTAGTGCATCTCGCTGCTGCCCCTGACAGCTGCTCGCCCTCTCCTCCCAGCAGCTGAATTTTTCAGGCTAATTTGATCCTCCACACTGAGACGATCGCTAGAATGATTGACTTGCTCCCTGACCTCCAGGGTCTGACTTTCCTGATTAGTATTCTGGGGGTGTCTGAGGGACGAAAGCCCACTGTCTGTCTTCGGGGCTGGTGGCAGCTCTCTCTCTCTCTTTTTTTTTTTTCCTTTTTTTTTGAACTGTAAGCCACCAACCTACAACCCTGTAAGGATGCAATTGCTACGCTGAACAATAAAAGGAAATGTGTAAAACCTACTTTTCCATGTAAAGGTCCATGTAGCAAAAGCACAGCATCTTGATTTTAATTAGTAAAGTCTACTTTGTTGCATATCAATTAAAACTCCAGTGGTAGTGTTTTTGAGGTTTCAGAAATACCTGGGGCTCTAAAAAAATCAGACTAAAATATACTTTTAAAAAAATCTTACTGGCCACAGAGTTCACATTGAATAATAGACTGTAATATAGGTTAGAAATAATAATTTTTAAAAACAACATTATAGCAAATTAGTCTCAACTTAAAACATAACTGAAAAGAGTTTAGCAGCAATTAAACATTTACTGAGAAGTGAAACATGCCACAGCTTTTCTTCAATTAAGCTGGAGAGAATCCAGAGCACATATCAACATGAAATCAAAGTAATAAAACACGCTAACATGCAGGCAATAGACATATCGCAAAATGATACTGAGCACAAAACTGCACGGATAATCAAAATACCGTGCCTTAGTCCTCCCATGTCTTGAAGAACTTTTAAATTATTTGAAAGTGGTTATTTAAAAAGAGAAAAATGATAAGCATATATTTTGTGTTTACTCTACCCAAAATTTCAAATGACCAAGCAAAAAAAAAAAAAAACCACCCCATAAAAACCCCACAAACATCTGGTATGCTGTAGAATTAACTAAATGGGATAAATGCACCTATAAAAAAATTAAAAGCTATAGTTGAAGACACTGGCATACACTAATATATGATACCTCTATAATATATTAACAATAAGTATCCCAATAATTACTTTATTCTTATAGTAAGGAAAAAACACCCGAACATAATACCATATCAACTTAAATACCATCCTGGTAGAACTTCTAAAATAAATAGAAATATAGTATTTAAAGATGCTGAGCTAATCAATAGAATTAAGATATTTAGCTATTTTTAAATTATTTACCAAAGAAAAATATTAACATAGGTGTTTAATATACTGTACCAGTATCAAAGCAGCAAGCTAAAAAAAAAAAATCTTTTAAAAAGTGCCATAGATTTCTAGCCAGCAATTTTGTGTCATATAACACAGAAGAAAAAATAGCATTAAAACATGCTTATTTTATATAATAATTAGTTATTCAAGGGTTTTGTTTGTTTATTTCCAGATTAAAAAAACAAACCCTCAAGAAAACCAACGAGGGGAAGAGAAGTAGTAATACTGAGAAATCCTCATCTACCTTTATACTATCTTTAGGCCCCTGCATGCGCAAGCATGTAAAGTGGAGCATTGAAATTGATGGTGGTTGCCATGGCCAGTACTAAGGAATCCCAATACAGGATTAAGTTTCAGTTCAGGATTTAAACTTCTAAATACTTGCTATCAGGTACTGGCCTTCATCCCGGTGAACTGTCCCAAAGATTTAGTAGCAACAGCTACGCATAGATCTGTAAACTCTGTAGAACTGCCATATAGTATATTTGCCCTTTTAATATTTAAAGCAAAATGTTAGTGATAGTAAGTAAACTACTATTACTGGAGACAATTCATCTAGTAGTAACATACAACTTTAACAGGCTGGCACTGTTTTCTACAAAATCCTGAAATAACAGGAGGTGCTGATCCTGTTGAAGTGGTGTTAAATGAGTTCTGCTGACTCAGAGGCAGGTGGCTTGCAGGTAGTGAGTTGGGTATATTAGCTTTTACCTAGAACACAACTAGAAAAGACTTCACTGCCATTGCAGATGGAGAGAAAATTTTTTCCAGTATCCTTCAACACAAGTGTTTAGTCTTTTGATCAACAAATGATATGCAAAGAACTTTGAAGACACAGTTGTCTTAGAAGCCTACCTGTTCTTCACACCTTTGTGCACCTCAATTTCAATTTGCCCTTTATTTTCTCAGAATATAACATCACTTAAAATTGTGTCACCTACCAGTCTTGACCATAGTAATAAAAAAATTAACAAATAATTATAGTTTAACCAATTGGAAGAAAACAGAGAGTTGAAAAATTACATATGTCTGTGCAGAAGTCATTATCCTGAAAGTTAATCCAAACTGGTAATAATAAGTACACAGTAACCCTTTTTTTATTGTTTTACTTACATTTAAAAAAAAAAAACCTAAAGATATTACTTGCATTGAAACAACTATATTGCAGTTTTTGAAAGCATTAGTTGCATACTTGCATCAGTCCTACTATTTCTCAATACATTTATTCACCAAAATCATAAAATCAGCACAGGCCATTGAAACAGCTAAAAGAATTTTACATGTGCTTGCCATTATTCATAATCCTTCAGTTATGCCCAATCTTCAACAAATTGCTGTAAGATCTTTGTAGCAAGCCCAGTAAAAGGCAAGTCTTGAGTAACACACAAATAAAAGAATTTCATATGCTGAAGTTACATAAGAGTTCTCATTGCTAATATTAAAGACAGACATATAGTAGCTGAAAAGTAGCTTTTCCACAATGCTATGTACTTTTCTAAACAACAAAAATATAGAAATTGATCCTAACACAGTGCTTAATACATTGGGGTGGGGGGGGGAGCAATGGGTGGGGAGCACAACAGTGTTAAGTTCACTCAATATATCAATATTACCTCATACAGCAGACAGCCTAGAGACCAGATGTCAGATTTGAAGTTGTAACCATTTTCGTGTATTCTCTCTGGAGACATATAATAAGGTGTACCAACTGCAATAAATACACAAGTATTTTTGAATGTAAATTTCTGTTGTTATAGTAGTAAAAGTACAATTTTCCTGGCTGAAAAAACCATTTTTCATCTTCTATATTTCTCATTTTGCTACACATATAATTTCAATTCATACTTATGACTCTTCAGTTTGATAGAAATACACACGAACTACAGATCTACTTCATCCAATGCAGTTTTTTTTCACTATTGGTATCCAATTACCAGAATTATTCAGTTGTAGAATACTTCCAAATTTTGCTTTTAAAGAAGCCCGGAAGTAATTATTTTCTTCTGCAGAAAACCAAGGGAACATACTACATGCACACACACACACACAAACATATCCCTGCTCCTTTCCAAATTGTTATCACTGCGGCTGGAAATAAGAACAGCCAGGAATTCTCTTCCATGGCTTTTTTTTTTTTTTTTTCCTTTTACATGAGCTGTTTGTTTTCCCTTTTGAGAATACACAAATCTGAAAAGGTTGCTTTTGAAACTAATAAACACAATTTAGTTTGAATATCTGAAACTAAAACTGAGGCTGAAATCCAGGATCTTCAGCTACCCAGAGAGGAAAGCAGGAAAACCTGCACGCCCAGCAGAAGCCGAGGCTCCTACGAGCGACTCGGCCATCTGCAGCAGGACTAGACTCTGTGAGGGCTTTTCAGCTCCCGGATCTGTGCCTGTCCTATCTTAATCCTGCCCCAGAGCTGAGGGCTCTGGAGATGTCTGTTCTTGAAAAGTAGCATTTATTAGGACTGTCCCAGAGCAAATCTACATTGGATGCTCCAGGACATCTCCCCACACCTGTGTCACAAGTTACTTGGAAGACAGAAATTCTGCGAGAAGTTTCAGCTCTGTAAAAAAAGCCATTAAAAAAAAAGTATCTGAGTGATGGGTTCATATGTGACAGATCAATAAAAAAGAGAAGTTATGAAAAATAACAGTACTGGCAATTTTGGTGCACTGTCTCTGAACTTTCTCCCTATATACCCCAAAACGACTGCCTAACAGCAAAGAGAGTCACAGATCTATGAAGATTTTCACGTCAATTTTGTGTGGGATATTTTCTTAAGCACTGAATGCTGATGATGAAAACCAACTGAATTCTGTCACCTCAATATAAATTGGCTTTATTTTGAAACTAAACACCTTGCAACATAGCCAGAGATAAAAATCAGCACTCTCGCTGCAAACCACAAAAATTAGAGTACAAACCTCACACTATTTTATTTAACATAAAGATGTCATTATCACTTCTGCACTTCTGAATTAGCCTCATCTATTCAGAATTGATCTCTGTATGAATACCGGAAACAGAGATATAGTGAATACAAAATTAATTCCAAATCTGAATAGTCAGTTTTAATTAAATCAGATTAATAATTTTAGTCTCATAATTTCCACAAGTTAAGGGTTTTGCTTTGACAGTGTGCCCTATCTTTTAGAAAGGCTGACGTCTCAAACTACATCACATCATATTCTCTTAAGGAGGAAGCTGGGAGGCAGGGGGGACAACAAAAATAACCTCCTCAAAAAACAATCAAAAAGACCCAAAAAACCACAAACAACAGGAAAAAAACAACTTTCCTACTTTAAAGGCCCAGCTCAGATTGGGAAACCAAGTACCACCTTATCCCAGGTCAGGACACTGCTGCTGGTAACCCATCATTTCACCTGATGTCCTTGGCAAATGATACTGAAAACAGTATTCCAAACCAGTATAAACTGAGAAGGTGCTTCTCTAACAGATATGCAAGGACAGAAGTCCCATATTGCATCCTACAATGAATGTGGCCCCCTAAATGTTTTGGGAGAGACTTCCAGCCCCCAGGAAAGCAGAGGGTACTGCAGTCGCTCTCCCCAGAGGCTCCCTCAGTGCTGGGCTGAGGAACTGCTGCAGCTCTGAGCTCAGACTAGGAAAGATCAAGAGCTTCAAAGGAGAAAGGCTGGGGAAAGGCAACTCAAAACAATGTTCATATTCACCCACAACAGAGGGTCAAGAGGGATGGTCTTTTCCCTGTGAAAGGACAGGCACACAGATGGGTGGACTGCAACACCAAAATAGCTACCAGAATATCCAGATTAACTCTTATTCTAATGTATCAACAGCAATACTTTAGTGGGTGTTCAATGACAGCTGTCTTAAAATTGGAAACTGTAATTAAACAACAGTTGGCATGACATAGCTTTCATATTTCTATTATCCTTACTGCTGTACTTCCTCCCTGACTTGTGAGCTTGGACACCTCTGAAAACTTTCAGCTGTATTTTGCATCTATTAATTAATACACTGGTTTAATATATTCTGATGCTTTGTTGGCAGAAATCACCTAACAATGAAAAAAAAAAGCTTAATAGTAATCTGGTTCTTAGCTGGTTCCAGCAGCACTGCCTTTGCTGCTCTGAGACATCATGCAAGTAGCTGGCAGTGAGTAATGTGCCAGAAAGAGGCTTCACAGAATCCACAGGGGGCAGCTGAAAACACAGAGGTTTGAAGGTTCATAGTTTACCAAAAGCAAAGGTAATTTTAACCAGTAGCTCTGGGGTCTGATATGACTGTGAAAGATTGATGATAGTGAAAAGGAAGAACAAATGCTATCATTTTACAGCGTTTAGCCTAGTGTAACACCTTAACTGCAATACAGCCTGAAGCCCCTGATGACCAACAAGTGAAAGGAACTGAAATTACAGTCATGGTACTCATTGAATCACAAAAACAACCTGAAGATCTAGACATCATTACTACTTGTAAACTGTTTTTAACAGAACATGACAAAAGATTCATTATTCTGACATTCAGGAACTACTGAAGGCATCGCAACGATTCTTTAAAACGGTGAGCAATCTCGGTAAGTAGCACTGTACTGCTGGCAAGCTACTACCAGATGTAATTACAAGTTATGTTTCCTTCCTGGATCATTATTTTCTCTGTTAAGTGAGATACAGCATCACAATACTATAAAGACAAGTGACTGACTTTACTCAGCTGAAGACACGGAAGTGGGATAATAGAAGACAAGGATGCAACACATTAAAGTGCTTAGTTTTTTAAAGAACAAAAATGTTTAACTTTAGCATTCTGTTCACTGCATTTGCACATCTCTGATAACCTGCAGGTCTGAACAGTAATCTCCTTGAAAAAGGCCTGGACCAAATAAACTGCTTCCTCAGAATCTGCTGCTGATGTGGAGCTCCCTCCCTTTAAAGATGCCGCAGATCCAGAAAGTGTGGTTTCTTTATGCAAGCTTTCTGCTACTGCGAGAAGCAATGGACATAATGGCAATAGTGTTATTAAGGGGCAGGAAGCTGGATCTGAAGGATCAGAGGCAAAGAAACTATTATGAAGTGAGTTATGATATAAACAGTCCATCTTATTACCTGCATAAATACATAACTCACACTGCAGCTGAGGTAAAAAGGAGAGTGTGTTCATTCAAAAACTGACAATACATTGAGGAATGAAATACAGTAACTAGCACTAAGTACTGTCAAGCATTTTTAAGCTAGGAGAAAAATCTGCCCAGTAAATGTTAATACTACTTATACAAAAAATGTAACAGCTGATTCAGAATGTGTTTAATAGACTAGTTTTAAAAAGACTGTATAATTATTACTGGCATTCCATGCATTGGAATATGTAACTATGAAGTTCAGGAAGGGGGTTAAAATCACTTTAGTAACTCTTCTGATTTTCAAAGAATTCCAAATTCAATTAAAAGAATTCCAATTCAGTTCAAAAAAAAGGCCCAATTTAAGTAGTCAAAAGCTACGGTTTGTGAATGACTTAACATCTGTGAGATCACAGGAATTTTTACAATACAGAGTTCAACACAACATGCAAGTGCTTAATGAGATGAATGGTTGCTGCTGAAGATAGACAAACTAAGTTACAAATAAGCTGCAGTTCTGGGACAGTGAGGGTAACCAACCACTGACACAACAAATTTGCAATAACAATTTTTACTTATTTTAATGTAGGTGTAGGAGATTTCTAATTCATAGGCTTGTCTTCAACCACAGATACGGGACCTAATATACTGCACTTATTCAAAGTAATTCTACAACCTAGCCTACCTAATGCAAATAGTCTAACTGCAGAAATGAATCTATCAATATCTTGGTTATTTTGTAATGTAGCATTGTAACAGCACAGTAATTTCTCTTCAGCTTTCAAACTACTGTAAGAGATCTCAGGGTTTTGTAGATAAAATAAGAGCTGTTTTAATACTGCTTCTCTGATGACTGTGATGAATCAGCTGCAGACTTCCCTGTTAGCCTTACCGTACACTGAGGGTGCAGGTTCTCAGATCAGTTTAGTTGAGAGTATGAAAGTGGAGCTTATTCTATTCACAGCAAAACAGTGCTGCATACCACCACCTCAGCACTGGCTTTGAATCTTCTGCGGGGTTAGAGATCCATATGTAAAAGGGAAGGAGAGTATCTGCACACATTTTTACAAGGTATTTCATTCCCACAACCTGCATGAGTTTATAGTCAAATCCCTTATATCGTAGCTCTCTGCTGGGGACAGAGGTACCATGGAAGTGACAGAAGTTGTCAAACCACAGAAGACACACCAGAATTCAATACAGATGATCCTTTGCTTTCAAGCATTTCAAGAAGATTGCAGGTCTGCTCCTTTGCCCTGCAAGAAGGTATTCACATCATGGCAGCAGTGTCCGCCTGGCCAACATACTATGCAGTCCTCTAGCACAACCACACTGGAGAACTGATTTTTTTTTTTTTTTAAATTTGGAATTGAAATAGTAAAATAAGGACTACCCTTAAATCCACTGAATTGCTAACAAAGATTTTAAAAAATGCACATCTCCAAGAGCTGACCTCAGAACTGCCATTTCAAAGAGCGTAAGGCCTGGCATTCGGCCATTAAAACAATAACAACCACTTTAACACACACAGTCATAGGGAATAGAACCAGAAACCTTTCTTGGATCATCTTCCCCTTTCTAATATAAAGTCTTCTGAAACCAAGAAATTTTTTCAAGTTTGTATCAAATCAAGAATATCAAACACCTTCATTTCCTTTGCATTTTTGGAAGAAAGATTTTCTATTTTCAAAAAGATATATACATGCAACAAAAGAAAATGCTACTGTTTTGATAAGGCTGTTAAGAGTTAAGAACATTAACAAACCCTGTCTGTGGCAGTATTTTCATTTGTTTCAAATGGACCATCAACAAGTCTCCTAATTAAATCAGTATTATTCATAATTAGCAGTTAGAAGCTGTAGCTAATGAAAATTTTAGTACATTACTTTATCTCTGAAAGCCTGAATCTAGTTTGCTACTGAAATTTTTATAAAGCCTGTAAACAAGTATAAATTGCTACACACAATATGTTTGTAATTCACTGGGTTTTGTGAACCAAAGGTTTATGGAATCATAAAAAGATACCTCTTTGAAAGAAATTTCAGGAAAAACAGCATCAGAAGCTGCACGAGAAATTAATTTCAAAAAAGGTCTCTGCTAGTGACAGGATAAATCAGAGTGTCACTGTCTCCACTGTAGCCTAAGTTAACAGCTGAACAAAACCTTTTTCCTAGGCTGAATTCTGACATTAGATCTTAATTAAGAGGGAAATGGGAGAAAAGGAGATAGGGGAAAAAGAAAAAAAAATAACAGCTCCTCTACCAAGACACAGCACCCGACCTTAGAAACAAAGCTTCCATCCCCCTGTCCCCCCACTCTCTGGATGGCTTGTATTTGTAAGATAGGAGCTTTAAAGGGCTTGGGGGTTTTACATTGTTTTTAACTCTAGCTCAGTCTTCAGTCCCTTTGCAACCATTCCCCTGCAACGAGCCAAAATAACCCAGGGTTGAAGCAGTTTGTTCCTCTTTAACTTCCTGACTTCTGCATCAGAACACTAGTCTAGTTCTCCTGCCCTCACAACTGACTTTTGCCTTCTTTGTGCGCTCCTGCCCACAGATCAGGATTTACAGCTTCCTGCAAATACAGTCCAGGAGCAGCTCCCTCTTCACACTGCTCATTTACATCCTTCCATTTGCAGGACCCAACTATGACAAACAAGATCTCCACCGTGCTGCCAGAGACAGCCACTGGGCTCCGATGGCAGCATCAACAGCAGCACTGTGCCATGAACTAGTATCAGGTCTTTGGAGGTAATTCTGAATTTTGACATGGAGCCCAAGCACATTTCCAGTCTGGTCTCGTTGCTTTCCCTCTGCCTCTTTCTCTCTTTTTTAATAATGCAAGATTGCACATCTGTGTCTGAGTTTCACCTCAGTCCTATTAAGATCTCAGGAGTTACTCATGGTTTTGACTATACCAGTATCAGTATGCACCAAACAGGATAACACCAGGAAGGCACAAAAGAGTGACCAAAGGCTTTCTGGAAGACAGGTAAGTAAGGATCACATCAAAAATTTCCTTTCTAAAATAGGGGGTTTCTTGGCTGTTTACACAAGTATTGCCCACGCCTCAAATGTGGTACAAACATGCTGAACATCAATCCTCTCTTCTTCCCCACCTTACTGATAATCAGGACTATCTTAGTAAAGTTAAATTAAGATATGAAGATAAATATGGCATAATTTAATCCAAGAAGTCTGATATTTCACAGTCTAATTAGAAACGTCAGCATCTGAGGAAATACAACTCTGTGTGCGTCCTCCCACAGCCCTAAGATAGGGATCATCAGTATTACTTAACCATTCTTGGCTTTCTTAGATATTATCTTCCTTATCACGCACTCTTGTCAAACATATAAAAATGTCCAAATGCCTAATTACAGAATTATCACTGCTATTTGTTAAAAATTCTCACTGAGCAGCATTTGAATTTATTTTACCTATCTATATTCAAGTATCAGTAAGGTGCTCTGCCTGCCTCAATACCCTTTACAAGGAACAGGAGACAATTCTGGATGCTGCCACCAATGGTCCAGCTCTTGAGGGGTCTAAAAGTTCATTGCACACCCTTTGCAGTCAATGAAGAAGCTTGAATTTGCCAACCACTAAATGCAGCCACTTCAGCAGGGGAAAAGAAATTTTTTGCTTAACTAAAGAAGCCTACATAATCATACTATAAACACTAATTCTTACATTTCTCTTTAAAGCAGATGCTCTATTTACAAGGCTTTTCTCTTTTAGAGACATCCTCTTAGATTCTGACATTTGTCCATTCCCTACATTTAAACTTATTTGCCAAATTTTTACTTTTTCTTCTTTAAAGGCTTCTTAATCATCGTAGTCTCCACATGCTACTCAAAAAGATGCAAGTTATATGAAAATTTCATTTGAAAAAATAATACAATGTTATTTTTAATGTATGAGCAGAGAACAAATTGGGCATTTCAGAAAGGTTTTTTTTCTATTCTTATAAAAATAAGTTTTCTGGGATTTTTGTTGTTTGTTTTGGAGGTGTGGGGGGGGGTTTTGTTTTGTTTTTAAGTCTTTATGGTTCAAAAAAGCCTAATTCTGATCACTCCTTGACTTACTTAGCTTATACTGAGAAACTCCACCTTAAAACAGGGAAGCTCCTCTGTTAGCCCTTTCAAAGCATATAACCAGCATGTCATCAATGCTACCCACACAGGCACATAGAATTACCAGATTCTTTCCAACACTGATTAAAGTTCAAATGATTTTTTTTTTTAAAAAGCATCCGTATTATTGATCATCTTTTTTCCTAGCATTTCTAGAAAACACAACTGTCATGAAGACCTGTTTTAAGCCAGGAACGTACATTAAATGATTCAAACAAAGGCACACACCCACACACACAATAACAAAACCCATGAGCTATATAGTGCTGAAAGTGACACCTGAGTGTTACAGCTTTTCTGGTTTTGTCCATGGTGCTGACCATTTAATTTTTTACTATTATTATTTAAGAAAAGCTTTAGCTGGACCTAATCCTTTTCTTCCTCCTCCTAAGTGGATACAGTTTTTCCACCGTGTAAAAAAATCCATCTCCCCAACACCTTTCCCTCAGAGAAAGCTTACCTAAAGAATGTGCAGCTGTGGTTTTGGAGCTGAAAAATCGACCAAGTCCAAGGTCTCCAAGCTTTACTACCCCTGTAGCTGTAATGAACACATTAGCTGGCTTTATATCTGGGGAAAAAAAGAGGGGAAAAAAAAGAAATCTAACAGTCACAATGAGGTTCCATGAAAAGCTACTTCTCTATTAATAATAGATTGAAAGAAGCTTTTACTTACGGCTAATATTAACAAAATTTGACTGTGCTGTTCCAAAAGAGTAAGTCTGGGATTCAGAATTTCAAATTAACTATTTTAATAGTACAAACATCACTCAAGCAAAAAATTAGAGAGCCATGGAAAGTATTTTAAAAAAGCAACAAACAACAAAAACCAAAACAAACCCCCTACACACACACCCCCAAAGAAGCACATACAGGGAGTTCGTTACTACTTTATACAAGCTACATATAAGGACTTCCATTAGAACTAGAAAACCTCTCACTATGTCTCAAGTATTAGACAAAAAAAATGTTTTCAAGAACTGTAAAACAGATTTTTCATCACTTGCTGATTACATTACCTACAGTGGCATAATATTATTATTTGAAATAGGTATCTGATTCTCTTTAATAGCAGGCATTTAAAAAAAAGTAGTAAGTTTTACTCAGGAGAATGGTTATTTGAACTCATCAACAGAATTGGGCTAATCAAGTAGAAACAAAGAAAAATAATGATGTATACCCCAGACAATTATTTCTCACATGTAATATTCAGTTTAAGTTTTAATTCAATCCTTTAGAGACAATAGCAAAGATTTTTATTTTACTTTTTTAACAAGGTATCTATCCTGTTAGTCTTCTAAATAAACTGACCTGGTATTTGTTTGGCAAGCGTGCTTAGCTCTTACTCTGCTCAAGAGCAATGCACTGTGGCTCTAAACTTAAAGAAAATCACTTTAATAAGAGGGGATTACAGTTTGCATAAGATACAGGTACAGTCAAAGGAATGGTTATTACCCTTCAAACACCAGCACTTTCAGGTTTCCAATAAGTTACAAAACCTTACAAGCTTTAGAGAAGACGACAGGCACAATTATGTTATGCTGCTATCTGACCTAGTTTTCAGCAGTTTGGATCACCCTTTGTGTAACAATCCAACACAGATATCAGCTCAACTTAAAAATAGCTTTAATTGTCATTGGTTTTGGTGTGTAACCATGGAATCATTTGATTTGCCATAGGTTTGCCAGAAGCTTTGAGGGTAGTATTTCAGTTTAACAAACTTAAACTCATTTTGGTTTTGAGCTAAAACATACTGAAATAAACTTGTTTAGTCATAAAAGCATTAAAGGAAGATACCTATACCCTTTGGAAAGAATCTGTAATTTTATGTCCTTCTCTGTATACTTTGCACTTGCAGGTATCTGTACAAATGCATAAAGGAAAAGAAAAAGAGAATCACAAGGGAAAGCCATTTGCAGGGGCATCCGAGTTGATCTGCTGAAGGGTGCAACATCTCTAGCTGCAAATGACAGAGCTCAGCAGAGATCGAGGGACTTCTGCTCTCAGGCAACTATTTGCATCCCAGCAGAAGGAAGCCACCAACCTAAGACATGTAATTTCACCTGAACCCAGAGAGACAGCCCATATACAACTTGCAACTCATAGCCAGAGGGATTTCCAAGGCAAAAAAAATTGTACATCTGAGAAGCAGCAATACAACGATCTGTTTTCTTTGACTCAGAGTTACAAGGTAAAATGAAGACAACACACAGAGACAGCAGTACAGAGGTTTAAAATGGGTAAAAGAGATTTAGTACCTGACAGGGATAGCTGCCAACTACAAGGGCTGTTGGGACACAGTACTTGACACAGAGATTGGAAATAGTGGAAAGGAGCAGTGAAGGGTAGAAAATGCTCATGGCTGCACATAATCCAGTAGATAAGGGAGTGGGAGAAGGGCTTATACATCACCAGAAGGCTTGGCAGGAGGCAAATACTTTTGTAAGAAAAAAGGTGCAAGAGGTGAAAAGAATGGATGGATAGCTGTGCAAGAATGCAGGTAAGAATACTTGGGAGAGACAATGGGCAAATACAGAAGAATAAGAACAGGACAGAAAACAAGAGCCAGCAAAATGAATTGAGCAAGCAGAGGAGTAGCAGTGGCAGGGTCTCCATCACTTACAGAACTAGCACTTATTCTGGAAACTCAGTATCACAAGCCATTGCTGCAAACAAATGCCTACCACAACAAACATACAACCACAAACTTCTGTCACACTTTTCCATTACTTACAAAACATTACAGAAACATAAAAAATTGATTCCATTATGACATTATTTGGTGTCATTTGCATTGAACCAGCTTAATTCTCACATAGTAAAAGGTTTAGTAAGACCAAATCATCTTCAATCCTGTATTACCTCGATGCATAACACGACGAGAATGCATATGTTCCAAGGCACTGCAAAGCTGAACAAAGTACTTCCAAACTGTTCTTTCAGGAATCAACCTCTTCTGTTTCTTAAAATGCTTAAAGAAAAAAAAGGATGGACACTGAACATTAAAATTTAAAACTTGCATTAAATGACTGGAAAAGAAAATCCTTTATTTAAAAACCAATACAAGAGGCTTACAACCTAATGATAAAGGTTTAATAAAATTTCTTGGCATAGAAAGCTTTTCCCTTAAATATTAATACATGTATCATCAATGTATGTGTTTACATCAGTCAACACACACAGCTACAAATGACATAAGTGAAATAAAACTGCTATCCCAAAGAAGGATTTACATGGTATTTAGCAGTTCTTAGTGCAGGATTAATGTGGTCAGAATACTCTAGCACAGAATAAGTGGCCTCGGAACAAACAGAGGTCAGATGTAAAGATATGTGCCACAGAACTTCCCAAACTAAGTACTTCCTTACACCAACACTGATTTCTATATCCTAATTTTCTAAACAGAAGAAAAAAAATAGTAGTGACACAATCACAAACTAAGATTATGTAAGAAGAGGCCATCAGATTAGTCTTAGAAACTTCTACAATACATAAAAGGGGACTAAAGGAGCTGTGATTTCTGACAATTTTACAGTGGTCTAACTCCTGCTTTTTCCATCCTGTATAAACAACCATTACCAATCACTGGTAACAGTTCAATGGCCTGTTAAAGCTTATGTGAAACATAATTATGCTCTGCTACACACATCTCCTTCAAGTATTATATTCAGGGACTAGAATAACACAGTCCTCCAGAAATACATACTGAAAACCTGGAATTCAGCCAAAGCTAAAATGTGCAAGCTTGATCATTATAAATTTTGCATCTAAGATTGAAAAGTTTGTGCTCGTTTAGTGTCTCTTTTTAAAGAATTTGTATTTCGACAGATTTTTAAAGTTAAACACACAAAGAAAATACATGAACAAGATTAATACTAGTAAAATTTTAGATGGAAAACAAAGTACTTACATGTATTTTAATAGCATGTGTACACAAACACACACTTCACACTCATGCACCCCCTAAGAAAGCTCATATAACAAACATTTATTACTCTGGAAAAATAAAAACATTTTCATATACTATGTTGAAGTGTGCCACTGAGAAGGTGACAGCTGCATCTACACATTACAGAGACATGCAGGAGTATGGGAAAGATGTTTTTAAACTAGCTACAGCAAAATGCATCGTTCATACAAAGGATCATAACATTTCACCAAAAAGTTTTTAGTTATAGGGATTTTTTCAAAATGCATTTTCATTTAAATGAGGCAAAGCATATAAATTACTTCTTTAAATATAATTTTCTCTCAATCTTGGACTGCATCCAAACAAACCCTGTGTATCTGTTCTCCCCATAGCTGGATTTGCATATCAGAGGATTGTTTGATGTCAACAGGAAGATGGAGACCAGGTTTCTTTTCATTTAAAAACAAATACACAATACATGTAAGTATATGCACATGAAAGCCTAGTTCCTTGATTTAAAATGCATTCTAAAATTATCATAATTATAACTAGGTACTTTATTTAAACATTGTAAATTATAATTTTAACTCAAATCTAAGCATAACTAGTGATGAAACACCATTCACAAAGTGTCTGAAATGGGAAGATTTTCTATTACAGATTTCCATTCCGATGTACTTAAAATACATCAGTGTACTTCCAAAGTATTTATGTACAAGTATTCTTTTAACATTTTATTCATTTGCCAGCTATAACACCGTAGATGATTGTACACTACAAAATCAGCTTCAGTTCTTACAGTGCAAGCATGCAATATAGCAGCAGATTTTAAGACGTAGTCTCGTTCTACTGAAGGCATTAATAATTGTGCATGATAAATAACTTCTCTTCCTGAAAGCATCAGTAATGTTACTAACCCTGTAGGATTTATACATCTAAAGAGGATGCAGAAGAGAGTGGCTAGATTTGCTAACAATGTTTAAACTAAACAAAGAAATAAGCATCATTTTTGCTTGCATAAGTTTAAAAATAATCCAATATCTTTCACCTTATTTTCTGTAGTCATTAATTACACTATCTTCTTCCATCAAAATACATATTGTCAATGTTTTCTTGGGCTGTTGTCCACCAATATCCAAAATAGTGATGAAAAGCCTCCACTACCAAAAAAGGTTGATTTTGCACAACTAGCTATTGACACAAGCTGTATGTTTCTAGGGAACAGACCAGCAGGCAGTATTAATTCTGAGAAAAGTCAATAAGGAAAAGGAATCCCATTCCTGTTTAGAACCTTACCTTCTAACAAGAAACATAAGTTGATGGAAAACATGGTCAAACCTATTTTATGCCAAACAGCATAATTAAATTCATATAGCACATATTAACTGTATTCAAAGCAGGATCCTTTTCTCTCTCCTCCATTTTAGAATAGTCCACAATGCAAAATGCAGTTCTAATGGTTGTGGGGTTTGCCCCCTTCCTACAAGGAAGCCAAAATGCAGAAGACACGATGCCAATCATTTTTAACCTCTATTGCAGCAGAGCATAGTAGCACCACAACAGTTAATACTGAAACTAATTCACTGTCTAGTGCTGCAATGTCTCAAGCATCCAACGGTCCACGTAATCAAATTAAATAAATACAGTTATCTCCCATCGTATACAAGTTGCTATTAGCTGCCAAAATTTGACCTCAAAGCAATATAGCCTGACATACAGCTTTCTAAAGTACTCCCATCTTCGACATTTTACTATGCTGCTGCTTCTTCCTCCTGTCTGAGGCTCAAAGGACAGGCCCGAGAGCCCTCAGACGACTGACCTTCTAGGGTGTGACACAAAAACATAATCCTGTTTCAGGTGAAAGATCAGTCTCAACATAGTTGAAACCGGGCAAAAAGGGAACCACTTGTACATGTGCATTAAAAACTGGGGCAGTGTTGCAAGCTAGTGTTTTATCATGTAAACAGAGAATAGCAGGCATGCTCAGGCAGCTGTCTCCCAGAAAGAATTATTTGTTTCAAAAGCCATATCCCATGAAACTTCCATCTCTGTCTTTGAGAATGGAATCACAAAAACCTACTTTGAAGAGGTTTCACAGTGTCAGTACAGATAAAACTGCAATTCAGTCATTTAATGAAACTGGAAATTTTTGCAGTTATAAATTTGTTATTCAAATGCCTTAAAGAGCTTTAAGGTAGGCAAGTTATGTATCACCAGTTTGTCTTTGCAGCCCTGTTCTACAGGATGACTGAGCAGTTTTGCTATGGGAAAATGGAACTCTCTTGGTTTTCTCTAAGGAATTACTAAAAGAAAAATTAAATATTCTCCAAACGTTTCCATCCTAGTAAAGTTAAATATAGCTGCCCTACACCTAAACAGCATATGCCACTCAGTTTCTTGGAGACATAAAAAAAAATTAAGATAGCTAGGAAAAAAAAAAGTTTAAAGTAAATATAAAAGCATGGAATTATATTATACTGAGTTTTTAAAGATGATGCTTTAAAGGTCAAATTCCAAAAGCAAAAGTGACAGCAATTAGCAAATGGTCTTATGTAGGCTTAACAAGCACAGTTCGGAGAGTACTCTTAAAGGAAATTTGCAGGACTATGTTTGGCTTTTATGAGAAAACTAAGGATTTCCTACAGATGAGTAAAGAACAGTAAGCATAGATGATTTCAATGCAATTAGAAATTTCAGATATGATTGCCTACGTCTCCATAACAATGCTTGGAAAAAAATTAGTGTTCAGTTCTGACGTTAGTGTCTCAGAGAATTTTAAAGTGTGATTTAGCCTGGTTTAGACCTCACTGAACCAGAAAAAAAAAAAACCAGGAATAAATAAAGATTAATTAAAAAAAAGAGCATTTAAGCAGCAAATTGGTCTATAGAAAGCAAGAGGTTTATGAACATCTCTTGCAGAGAGATGATAAACTGATCATCTAAATAATTTTGCACAGTCATTATTTAAAAAAAAAGTCTGTGAAACTGTTGAATGAGCCCACAAGAACATATACCTGAATTTTTCACTGTGCATGCTCTAGGCTAGAGTTGCCTTCTGAAAGACAGGATTGGGGGGAAAAGTAAGATGAAAATGAGAATCATTTCCTTGCTTTGAACAGATTCCTCTTCCTTTCTTTCATGTTTTGATGAGGATCTTGATTCACATCTATCTGTTCTCATGACTTCACTTCTGGCTTACAAAAATATAAGGAGGTTTTTTTATATTTTATTGCATAGACTTATCAGAATGCAGTGATTCAACAACTGGATACTTGTGGGAAGAAATCTGAACTTCAAGAGGAAAGTGATGCAGAAAAGATTATTACAAGGAACTTCTGAGTAGCACGTAATGAAGTTCTTGGTCACTTCTGTCTGTGTTTCTTTGGGAGTCTTTTTTAATATGGACTAGCAGAAAGAACAGAGTGACGAAAGAGGAGGTCAGGCAGCTCTAATAGGAAATTACAGAAGCATGAGTAAGAATTCTCACTCTAAATGCAACAGAAACAACCCAGAACCGGCAAGGGCATGCAGGGTCAAAAAGATAGACCAGTGAAGACGGACCTCAGCACCTCTACAGTTCAGAGTAAAGATCAGAGACTCATGTATACAGAAAGGAAGTTTCTACATAAGGCTTACTTTCTATTTAAAAGGCTATATAATTCTAGTAGGAAAGCAGTGTCCCAGGAGTTTTGTCTGGCTCTGTTCTTTCATGAATTCAGCTGCCCATCTCTTTCAACCGTGTTCAGTTTTCTGCCACTTGCCCTTACCTTCTGTGCAGGACAAAAGTTGAACTTTCCACCACATCCTGATTCATTCATCAAATCTGCCTACATTTCAAAGTAGCAGCTGTCTCTTAGTTGTAAAAATATAACAAATACAAAAAACCCAAACTATTTGGCATCTAACAACTGGACACAGAAAACAACAAGTACCTGGCCAATAAAGTAACTAATAATAATAACGAATAAAATATTCACCTAATTATTTACAACTTTTCTTTACAGTTGTTTACATCTCCAGTTACTGAAGATGCCGTACATGCATTTTTTCCCCTCCCAGAATCCACAAAAAAATTGCATTAAAAAAAAATCAATCATCTTCTATTAGTGATCTTAGTATACAAGTAACTTTATTTAATCAATAGCAACAAAAGACTAAAGCACAGTACGAAAAATAAAGACAAAATAATCGTACTAATAGAAGCACCTACCAGCATCAGAAGACTAAATTAGTGGAAACAAACTATGGTCTTTCCTAAAAGAAATCAAAACCCTGCCACAAGCACATCACAGAATTGAGAAGAAACATCTTCTCAAGCACAGTCTTCTTTCACACACAATCAAAATAGAGACATCTACTTACAAGAAATAGAAAACCTTGTAAGAAAAATGCAAGTCAATATTGTCGTATTTTCCATTTTTAGTATATATTCTTTCAAGCTAGTAATCTATTAATGACTATTAATAAGATTCCTGATTAAACTCAGATCCCTTAAAAAGCTCTGAACAAAGTCACTTTATATACATATATATTTCTACCCAACTGCCTTTGCCAGGATTAATTTCATTTTTCCTTCTTGAGTAGTCCACCTACAGTCACTCTGTTCCACCTAACATTTTTGCTCATGCAAAAAAAGCAAGAACGTACGGTGTTCAGAGACAAAGATCACCAATACTGCATCATTTTCATTGTCTCTGCTGTTACCGCTGAGCGGGGCTTCTTAAAACACACAGCCACATGTTTAAATTCTACAGTATTTGTTTACATGCATCTCTCTCCAATAAATCCCCTTGGGAAAACTGGTACAGCATGAAGAGGTGAAACTCGTGCTTGAATCATTAACTCTACTTCCTAATAAAAAGCAATAGCACGACACAGTAAATACAGAGGCTACCATCTTAATTTTTTTTCTTTTTACTACGTATAAGGCAGATAAATTCAAAATCTTCTCTCTTCATTCTCAGCAAGTTATTTATACAGCACAAACACTGACACTGCATATTTTTCAAAAACGACCATGTGAAAAACTAAAAATAATCTCCAAGCATTGTTTGCAAGACATTTCAAACAAGAAAAGCACCCAGAACTATTATTTATTAAAATCTTTCACTTCTTCCTGCTCTTTAAAGGCTCGTGGAGCCAGACAATTCTAGCACCAGTGGGCAAAGGTAGAGATGAAATACTGCAGGCATTTCTGCCCCAGTTAGAGCTATTTGAACAGCTTATGTAAGGGTTAAATGAAGTTTAACAGCAAGTTAACTTGTCATAGCGGACTGACACAGTTACTCTCCTGGCAAGTCCAGCAAGTCAGCTTACAGGATAGCTTCAGGTGTGATGCCTGTGAAGGGGACCGTCTACAAGACAAAACAGGGTTGGTAGTCTAATTATTGTAGCAGAAAATCTGCCCGCTTGTTCTTATTGTTCCAGTGGCAGACACAGACAATGTCTGATTCACAGGAAAACTAACAAGGCTGCCTGGCAATTACCCAGCCCAATTACCCCACTGGTTATAAACTGCAGCTTTCCTTCCGCCAGCACAGATACGCAACTTGCACGTTATAACCTGCTACCACTGCTCTCGTCCTGGTTACCTGTAGTTGAGAGCAAAGGTGACAGTCAAGCACCTGTCAGGCACCCAAATAACACACATATATGGTGAGGAAAATCTTACCAGAACTGGCTCTCCTACCTTGGCAGGGCTCTGTGCCTTTGCTTTTCCATTTAGGACTTCACAGCTCCATCCACAGAGTGGCTGTTTCCCCTGAGAACATCCAGCTCCCCTTTTTTACCTGCTACATAGCTAGCATATATATACACAAAGCTGAATAAGGATGCCCTATTTTTTTTGGGGGGGGGGGGGGGGGGGGGCAGTTTAAGATAAAGAATTTTAGTAGCTTTAAAAAAAAGGTTAGTGGCAAAAATTAGCCTGATTAGTTCAAAGCCCCAGATTTCTCCTTTAGAAAAAGGCACATAAAAATAATGATCTGTAATTAGCACATACTGTATTACAGTATCTTAACATATTACATGTTTCTTCAAGCTACACTTTTTCAAGTCTTTTAAAAAACAAACACACAAAAAAAGCTAAGAGTAAAGGTGATGCGGAATGTGAAAAAATGAGAAAAAATATGTTGAAGCCTTTAACGTTTATCAATTACATAGCTTCGGCAAGGCGCCAAACTGTTCTATATTATAAAACATAACCATACGCTAAACAAAAAGAGTATGAGTCAGGAGGATTGGTGGGGGGGTAGGGTAGTGGGGTTTTTTGTTCTTCAAATTAAATCTAGCAGTCATGGGGGGAAAAAAAAAAAGCACAAGAGACATATACTGCTGAAAACCAAAAGACCCAGATTCTGCATTTTAACATTTGCATTTATAGACCACGATAAAATCAGTATAATGAAAAGAAAATACATAAACATGCACAAAATACTATTTTAAAAATACTTTTTCCACAGTCATGATGTCAAATATTTGGATGTAAATGTATGTACAGGAAAAATCTCAGAATTAAAGCCACCATAATTTCTCCCCCTTGAGAGAGTGTGTGCACGCGCACAGTTTTCAGTTCTGTTTTCTTTCTTTATGTCAAAAGACCCTTTTCTCATTCATTCGTGACACTCAGCTGATGAGCAGTCTGAAAATGTCTCTAGGCTTTATTTATTATACACTATTCAAAACCTATTATTAATTACAAGTTTCAGGGAGGTGTACAGCTTCCTGGCATGAATCACTGGAATATCAAATTAATAAAATAAACTCTGTGAAGTTTATTCTCCACAAATGGCCTTAGAAATGCTGAGGTAGCAATATCCCCATTTTACAGATTAGAATGGGGGCAAAGAATTAAGATCAAAAGTGTTAATTAATTCTAGCACCAATTTAAGCACCTCCTTTTCAACATACTTAGCTTTATGAAACAGTTCATCTTCAAAGTACAGTTTCCACTCAGAACAGATAAAGCTGTGAATGCTCAATACTTCTACAAATCAAACCCCAAAGTTTTACCCTGGTTATCAGAAATACAGAATAAGCAATGACGATTCCCACCAAAAAATAGTGGTTTATACAGTATCCCTTAGGAACAGTACCAGAGACAGTAAGAAAAGATGGTCTTTGGAAAAGCATTCAATTGTATTAACCATGAAACATTTGTTTTTCTTGAATTTCCTGCCTTGAAAACAACCACTGCAGCAAAGGCAGCACAGATGCAACAAATGGCGGTCGGTGTACTGTACCACCATGATTCCTACCCAAAGTAGCTGCTACTTTAACACTGAATAGAGCGACGGTTCTTCAAAGAAGAAATAAACCTGTAATTTGCTGGAGTGTAAGATATTCAATTGTAGGATTTTTCTAGCCTTTGAATGCTTGATTTTGCAGATTCAGTGTTGCTGCCTTAGGTTATAAGCAATTCCCTAGATTCGAAAAAGCATGAAAATAACTACAGAAATGCAGGCTCTCTATCATACTGCTATGCACAGCTTACCAGAGTTGGCACTTTTACAGCCACAGGTGGTATTGCAGCTGGCCAAGTAACTTGTACAACAGAGTATCATCCTTCAGCAGGTAACAGACGGCTACTGCCAGTGGACTTCATTTACATTTGCTGGCAGCAGCAGAACACCACCACTCCTGAACCTTGAGACCCATCCCACACTATGTGGCAGTACACTACAGGACAGGCTCTTCTTTGTGTTCCCCTGCATTTGATCTGTATTTCTACACAACCTGTCTCTTTCTCTGCCCCTCAGCCCAGACCCGGCCCTTCCCCACTTCTGTCACTTCATCCCATTTTCTCCATTTACACAATCACATCCTGTTCCCAGCCAATCTGAGTTAGCCCTTTCAGGTTCTCCCCCCACTGGCAGCCAGTCCATTTGTCTCTAGGATCCTTGCCCAGTCTGTCCTGTTCTCTGGCAACACACTAGCTCTTCTCTCACCTCACTGTGCTCACACCCAGTATTGGGACTCCCATTTTAGAGTTTCCCAATCTTCCCCCAATACTCTTATTCTCTTACACTCCTCAGTCTCTACTGCCTTGTGTCATAACTTCCCAGTCTGCCTTCTCTCAAAAACTACTCACCGGCTTGTCCCAGTCCAATTGTCTTCCCTATTCCCAGTCAGATCCTCTCTCTCCCCCCTTTAAGGATCACTCAGTTGCTTGTCCCAGCCTACTCTTCTGTCTGCCTAGTCTTTTGTCTTCTCCACATTCATCTCAGATTACTCCCTTCCCTGTGTTCTTAGAAAGAATAAATACCTTCTCAGAGAGAAGAAAGCTACAGCCCATCCAAAGCATCTGGAAAAAGCTATTTCTGGCAAAGCCATTTCAGTCACCCATACTATAGGTTGAAGCATTCATAGTCAGCCAGGTAGTACGCAATGCTGTCAGCACTAAGAGATGCAAGAGGTTCACACAGCTCTACATGCACAGAAATTTTGCACTTTGGCTGCTATGCTCCAGCAATTTGTTAAGCATATATGAACTCCTGTAATAAAAGAATTTAAGTTTAGGTGAGTTTTCACAGCCATTATTGTAAGAAAAATCTCCTTTCCAAGTCTTAAGTCTGTTTCAAGGCACAAGGGGCTTACAATATTTCAGATACAATGGTTGCTAGATTTTAAAATAAATAAATAGATTAAAAAAACAAACATACAACTCAGCAGAATAATATCTTTTTCCTTAGCCATCTACTAAATCATACAACATTTTTGGAAACATACACCCTCAAGCGGGCAGCTGGCATACAACATTTTAGTATGGAATTGTTATATTTTGACAAATTGAAAACACATTCTCACACAGCTAAGTCTTTGGCAACCCTAACAGCAAACAGAGTTCCCGTTCTGCTACAGACGTGTGCACAGCAGAACACAGGTTCTTCAATGCTGCCATTCGAACAACATTGGAGACATCATCATTGTCCCACGACCTTCCAGACACGAATGCCAACTATCTCCTACAACTGCTAAACTTGTAAGTCAGTATTTTGTACAATAAAGAGATAGTCAAACAATATAGTCAGTTAATAGCTGAGGGTTTCCCAAAACACTGGGTGATGCCCTGGGAAGAGGTAAACACCTGACCTGCTAAATTCTGACACTACACTTCTTCCTTACACAGGTGCTTCCCTAACTTCATACTCCCCAAAAATCTTCCAAATATCACAGCAAAAGAAAATTATCACCCTTGCAATTAAACGAAGTCAAACTATGGCTAACACGTGCTATCAACATTCAGCAGGCAGCCCCACTGTCTGAAAAACCATCGCCATTTCTAGCACATTCCCAGGACAGCAATCCACCAGAAAACAGCTGGCAGCGGAGGGGAGGGAAATGACAAGCTTCCATTCTCAGCAACATAAACAGCTTCACTGCTGTGAGAATGGTTAATCATGGGCTACTGGCCATCCAGCAATCCAGGGCAGCTAGTTCACAGACAAAAGTAGTAATTAGCTTCTGTAGCAGTACATGCCCCCTCAACTCTCTGCCATGCTGCAAGATCAGTGGGGCAAGCGGCACTGCTAAGTCCAAAAAAGCAATTTATGCAGACGCTTCTGACCTGCATCTGATCACCACTGAAGTTCAGGATGATGTGAATCACCCTCCATTCAGTGCTGTCCAGCCTCAGCATCACCACTGAACATGTAAGATAGGCAGATTGTGATAACTACCCCGCACCCCTGTGCTCCTTCCGAACCCACTGTCATTACATCTCTATAAATGCCCAAAGGCTGTTATCTCACCCTGTATCCATCTCACACTATAACACACTCGGGCTGCAGTCACGTGGCTTCTGCAACGGAGCTGTGGTTGCTTCACACAGGCAGGAGCAACGCTCTCAGCTGGCAAAGCTGCCAACAACTAAAGCTAAAATTGCTTCCACTCTAAGCCCTTAAAACAGCCAAGCTGTCCTGTAATGCAGCCCAGGCAAGTCAGTCAACCCTGGAGCACTGCAAGAAGTTCCAAAAAAACTCCTTGTTAATATATTTTGGCATGGGGAGAAGAGGGAGGGTCTGCATCCCAGACCATGTGGAGAGGAGAAATTGCACGATGCAATTTCACACAGTGAAGTCCAAAATATCTACCACTGGTGAAACATCAGAATGATAATCAATGAGATTTCAAACAAGTCCAAACAGAGCTCCAGCTACTGCAAGGAGTAATTTAGATATGCATCAGAAGTTTGGAAAGAAGTGACTATTTTGACTGTCCTTTAAAAAACAGGTATGTTTAAGGACAAAGAATTCACTGTTCCCAACTACAGAAACCTGAGCTATCAATACAAACTTTGCACTGATGAGAAGTTTTAAAATATTTGTCTTATTTTCCCTAGCTACTTATAGTTTTACTTTTTTCTGATTTAAAGTTAAAAAAATACATACAAAAAGTGTTCTCCGAAGAGTAGCTGAAGTGCCTAGGTGACATTTCGCAGAATTCAAGTTATTTTCCATCTATCTTGAGAAAGTTGCAAACATATTTTCAACTTTTTAGATGAAAGCTTTCATGCTCTTTCTCAAAACATTAACAACTTTCTCAAGATCTGTATGACACATTCAGTTTAAAGTTTGCATTTTTTTGGTGTGCTATGATTATTTGCCAGAAAAACTAAAAATATCTGCAGAAATGAAATAGACCTAGAAGTTTATCACTGATTTAAAAAAAAAAAAATTGTCTTTATAACATCCCTTCTTACAAGCCTTTCTATAACTTCATATTTAATCTTAAATAATATGCTAATTGTTCTGCAAGATAGTTCACATTCTCTTGTTTCAAGATGTTCAGCACAGACCTTACTAACTAGTTCTTTTTACTGAATCATTAGAATGTATTTTCTTGATACAATTAGTAGATTCTTCTTTATCCAATATATCAATTGTTGCTTTAAAAGAAAATTTTAAAAATCCCAACCCAAGAAAGTCCACAGAACAACTTTAGCCTTGTCACTGTCTGCAGCTGAGGAGAACTACAACTAATAAGAAAAGGGACCAAGCCTCAAACCTGCTTTACAACATATTTTGGTATTGCAAAAGGAGGTGGTATTACAAGGTAACAGTAGTTTCCATGAACTACTCTTAACCTTGGTAGCCATGTACTATCACCACATTCACAATTAGCACAATAGTTACTAATTATTTACTTATAAAATATTTGAAGTAATAGTATCCAGCAGCCTAATTCACAGATTCAGAAAAATCGAGAATTTTTCCCTCTTTCACCATCTCTACACAGGGATTACACAGTGCTGAGGTAGATATTCTAGTGCAAAAACAGCCGTAAGTCAAATGCAAGTATTTCCCCCTCACCGATAATATTTGCCTCTGAGTATTACTGACACACCACATCCAAGAATTTTACCAGGCCATTAAAAGCTGTAAGGTAAGAAATCCTCAATTTTGGATCCTCCTACTTTTGAGAATGGAGGCTGTACTGAAACATCTCCCCGTGACATAAATAATTAAAAAAAAAAATAAGGTAAAGTGTATTAAATCTGTGTATGTACATAAACATAGAGAGACAGAAAGAACACGTGATACCTCTGATTTCATTATGTTATTTGTAAATGCCAATGCACAGCTGCTTTTTTTTTCTTGGACACACAGCAGTTTCTATGAATTCTGTTAGAATCCATATGAATGCACCAAGTGATTTTCCTCAGTTGTCTGCTCAATGGGGACAAAGACAGTATTATTCACAGGTAACAAGAGGGATGGTATAAAAGTTGGGCAGCAAGGATGTGGTTCATTAAGGGAAGAACTAAAGAATTCATTAAGGTGCACTGTGATGCACAGCAGCTTTGCAAGAATTCTCTGATGTGCCAATAATGTCATAACAAATACCCAAGTAAACTAGTTAAGTAGTTTTCCCTCACGTTAACATTGGTTTCACTATCATTCAAGCTGTGGTCATTTACAATTTCAAAAACATGCTTGATCCTTTCTACAAACCACACAACAAGCCTGGTACGCACACACTCTTCTGGGAGTGCCTCAACATCTTCCAACAAACTTAGAACAGCATTCTAGCAAGAACACTGGAAACCAAAGCATGGTTTGTTTGTTTTAATAACACAACATAGTTATTTACCTTAGCAGTGTGACAGGCAGCCATTCTGCTAAGAAGTTTCCATACCATTACATATCATTTATTTTTCAGGCAATTTTTAAAATACTTCCTTAAGAAGACACTGTATAACTGATGCATCCCACATTTAAACTCATACCATCCAAGTAGTCTACCAAATCATTTCCTCCACCAGCAGCATGTAGACGGAGTGCATTGTGACACCTCATACATATTTAATAATAGCCTGATAGGCTGTCATTAACATCAAACAGCAATCTAAGTTTGCTACATTAAACATGATCCCTGTGTTAAGAGGACAATCGCAAAGTGCCTCCACGATCAAGTCTGTAAGAAATACCCACTGACTTGGACAAGGTGTAATGAGGCCAACTGCACTGAAGAAGCCATTATTCACACTTGGATTTAAAATGAAAAAATAAAAAAAAGGGGGAAAAAAAGCAGGGGAAAGAGCTTCAATGGGTCATAAGACCAGACATGCCATAAGGCAATCTGTCACAGAGCACTCATATTAATAACTGTTGTGTCAAAACTGAACATTCAAAAGAAAAGACAAACCTTTCTTTATGTTTTATGAAATGTAAGCCCACAGAATTAATAATTCATGAGATGAAGAAAAATATCAGATTTGGATATAAATATTAACAGAATGCTGTCAACCTGTTTAGAACCAAATTTTAACTGTCCTACCTTACAATCATCAATCTAGAATGGAATATTCTTCAAAAGCTCAAAAAAAAAAAATCAGTCTGAAAGTCATTAATGAAGAAATTAACATTCTCTAGTCATGTAGGTCCCAAGCAAAACAGTAGAAGTCTCTTCTGTGCCTGGCTGCTGCTAAGCAAATACTAATAGACTGGCACTATTTGTTCCCAGAGTTATGCTGTGGTGACAACAATAACGGTGTGCACACAAGAAGGTACACCAAAGGGACATACTAAAACCAAGATCTGGTGGAAAAAGGGTAGGAAAAGAGGGGAAGTAGTGGTCAGATGACAAGCAAGGATAAAAAAAACTAGTTAAAAATTAATACAGGTTTCAGAATACAAAGTTTATACAACAGGCCTTGGATAATTTTTTCTGATTAGCTAAAGAACAGGCATTTAAAAACTACAAAAGCAAGCAATTAACCCATAACGTACAACCACATCTCAGCAAGTTCACTGCATGCGATTTCAACCAAATATGAAATATATTTTCAGAATCTTTGTTAGTCTCAAGGTAAAGAAGTATTTAACTAGACCTATAAAATGATGCAGTTATTGTCATTTTGATCTTTGATTGCTAATGTGGTTAGCAGTTGAAGTTCAAAATCTGCAAGAAACAACTTCTGTGTTATTATGCCAGCCCTTCTCTGCTTTCACTACCATTATAGAGAATAGAATACTGGAACACAATTGTGCAAAAGTCAGGAATGTTGTTAAAATGTATTGTTCTAAATGGTGGTGACAGTGCTTTTCTTTATAGTTTTTTTTTCTTCCCAGCACTAATATAATTTCAGTCTAGTTATGTCCCCATCTGCACCTACGTTCTGAGCCAGCGCTAAAAATACTTACCTGAGCATCAACATTGAGCATACATTAAAAACAGTCAATCTAAACACTCCATTCTTCTTCACAGATCCTGACATTTTCACTGCATTACACCATGATGAGCACGTAGAATGAAAAGCCAAAGTTGACCATTACAAACTTTTAATTTTTTTAATGAAAAGTTAATTCCTACCTTTATCATTCTAGAGAGATCTCCGGCATCAGCTAATTCCAACACTATGTTCAGTTCATTGTCTTCAATGAATGAGGCATAATATTTAATTACATTTGGATGATTCAGTTGCTAAGAAAGCAGAACAATAATGTACATTTTAGTCTAGAGCACATCTTGTAAGACTGACAAAGAAAACATCCTTTAGGCAAACAAAACAACCCCTAAAAATCTATTTCAGTATGGCACAAAAAGTCTATGCTTATGAGAAGCATTTACAGACAAACATTTTGCAAGACCATAATGGCATTTTAAGATCAATATTATGACTGTCATTGCAATTTTAGAGGAATTTTGCTTCAATGTATCTATGCAATAGCATGCTACACTGCTATATGAAACAGCAGAGTCAATCTTTAATGTCAGTATTCTACTGTACACAGGACAGTTATTTACAATACTGTGGTTTTAGCAGAAGCTTCTACTTGAAATGTTACCCGTTTTTCTATAGGATTTACTTCTCAATCTTCTCTTAAAAACTCTACACAGAAAACAGTGGACACCTCAAGTATATCTGTAAAAAACTTAATATACTTTGACAACAGCTGCGCATTTTTCAACAAATCTTTTACCTTAAGAAGATCTATTTCTTTGATGCAGTCAGCACGGGCTTTGGCATCCATTAAATCAAATATCTATGCACAAGAGATAAGACATTTTTATTAAGTGATAAAAATATAGCAAATTGAGTGATCATTACCATTATTTCATAGCATGCATAAAGTAACTTGAGTTATGTATTTCATGACAAGACACAACATCGCAGTGAGAAGTATTCCTAATGCTCTGATGTACTGATTCACTGCTATACCAATTCTTTTAGCCCCCTCGTAAGAAACAAGTCCATTGTAAGTACAAGTTTTCCAATGACTTAATTGTCACCTCCACATATCTGTTCAAACACACAGCAGTAATTCAGCACATTTCCTTCAAGTTGGTTCCAATCCAAATGTCAGCTTCCTCTCCTATTCCTGCCACGCCATTATCACAAACTGATTCTTTCTAGTACTGAGCATACCTTTTTTCCTCATCTCGTGCAACAGTCTTCCTTTTCTATTCTAAATAATGCATACACTTTCACTCTCTCTCTCAGGATCAAAACTTCATTGTCACCTCCAATTCTTTCTCTCCCATTTCCTTCCCTTCAGCAAGCAACAAAGTGATTTGGGTTCTGTAATTTGTTTACCTGAGCACTTTTTTCCTAAGCCCTCATCTGTCACCTGGACTTTTACAGCCTTTTACAGTTAGACATCTCTGCTCTTAATTTTTTTTCCCACCTCCCATCTGCTCTAAATTACTTTGCAATGTATCTCATTTTTGCCTCCTCCAGTTAACCACATTACTCTCTACTAATTTCAATTTTTGGAGTAATTTTTTTCTGCCATTAGAGTCCTTGTCCATATTCTACATTTCTATATTTGATCTAATGTCTTTCTATTTTCACTCCTTTTTTTACCACTTTTGGGTTTCCTTCTCACTTCACTTTCTCAGATGTGCATCTCCATACAACGCCACCGACTATTTCCCTTAGAAATGATCAAAATGTTATTTCAAGGAAGCCTTCCTCTCTCATTTGCCACTACTTTCTGAATAAAATCTAAAACAAACAAACAAAAAAACCCCAAAACGAAAACAAACCACTCATCACCTTCTGTGTGGTCTGCCAGAAGAACAATAGAGATGCCCTATGAGTTTCAGTAATTGCCACAATATTTATTACCTTCTCCAGTTACATCTTTTCAATGCACATCATTTCTGTCTAGATAGTCTCCAGGAAAAGATGGATTAGTGCTGTGAAGATCACTGGTACATGGTTCATCAGCTCAAAATGATCGAATGCTCAACAGTTGACAACTTCCATTTCATATCTTGCCACCAACCCCAGAAACAAAAATAAGGATTAACAGCACTGAACACTGAATGTCTGCAAAGAGGTCATCTCTTAAACTGACTGCATAACTGTCCATGTGAATCACACCTTCTTTCACTCTCCCCAAAGAAGTTCAAACAAATCAGGTAGTCCACATATAACCGGCTGAACCTCATCTTAATTTTCTATGCCACTAAGCACAGTAAGTTTGTGATTCCTTTAACCAACTGAAAGAAGTCTAGAGACTTCATTCATGGAGCACAGTCCTCACAGAGCACACGTGCTCTTGACTAGCCACTACTTCCCTTCAGACGTTCAATCTTCTGTCTTCAGAGCTGGCATAAGAAAAAACAGCCTGGACTGGATACAAGATTCATTTTTTCAATAAAAAGACAACTGTAAATCAAGACCTGAAATACCAGGCTTGTAGACAGTAACATCAACAGGGGAGGAGGAAAGAAAGAAGAAAACAAGACTACTTACCAAGAAAGAAAGGGAACAAACCATCTCACAACTACTTGTATATTAATGCCAGGATGATAGGAAATAAACAGACTGAGCAATTATTCCAGGAGGAGACTGCAGGGGACTTAACAGAAACACAGCAGGGTAAGTCACAAGAAAGGAATGCTAACACTAAGAAATAAAGCAATTTCAGATGTAGTAGAAGAGAGCTAGTACTACATATGAAATTACAAGTATTAAAAGGTAAATAACACTGATGGAAAAGACAGAAAAGATAGTTTATGAATTAAGGTTGGGAACTTAGTGAAGGAGATGAAACAGCTTGCATCTGTCATAGATCTCAACTCTAAATGAAAAAAACATTGCTCTTTAATCGTTTTGACAACAGACTACAGCCCTAGTATTTGGTACAGTCATGAAGGACTGTAATGATTTTTCTAGGAAACATTTTGGAAAGTTCTAAATATGAGAGGTAGCACATTAACTGAGGAAGTACTGGGAAGGTATGAGACCCTAATTGTCTTTCCCTGTAACCTGAGAGACCAGCAAATGGAAGACTTTATACCCCCCCCAAAAAAAACAATCAATGAAAGCATGTACCGCGGAACAGGGAGAATGGGACAGTATAGGGGCACATCTTGAAGCTTCACACTTTTGCTAAATTCTAGATAATAGTGAGATAAGAACTTTCCTTATAAATGATACAGAGATTAGACACAGAGAACTCTAAACACTCTGGAGAACCTAATCAAAGCTGCAGACAGAATTTTAGACTTTGTACTTGTGTACAATTGTAACATTTGGAGAAATTACCCAAAGCACAATTTCATGATTCCAAACCAGAAGAGTTTCGTTGTGTGAAAAATCAGGCAGTTTGCACCTATTAATGACTATGGCAATATGCCAAGAGGCTTATTAACCTACCTATAGCAAGAGTGTTTCCCTACACATCTAAATGAGCAAATTTTGCAAGCAATTTTTTTTTTTTTTAAATAAACTATGCCTCTGATAGTGACATAAATCAGTACCTCTAATAGAGGAATAACAAAACAACAAAAATAAAGTCCTAGACTCAGGACTGTGAAAAACCTAGGATCAAGGCACAGGAAAGAAAGATAAAATTTTGTTTGTGTATTCTGGCTGGTATTCCCAGTACTTGGAATTTGTTATTAAACAGCCTGGAGTAGACTAGACCAAGCAGCTGCTCTCATGAAAGAGCAGACTTAAGTTTTATAAACATAACTCCCTATACTTTTGCTACACTTCATACAGCAGAGTGGCAAATTTGTCACAGCTTCAACTAAACTGAATATGTCAAACATTTTCTGAATAAAATAAAGCAAGACAGAAAAACTGAGTCTTTTTTTCATCCTTACAATCACAAAGACAATCTGAAGATTTACTGTGTGTCATTCTTGAGGTTCTCCATTAGACTTTGGTCCAGATCTAACCTCAAAAGACTATAAATAGTATTTCCCAGAAACCCAGAATTTCAGTTTCACAGACATTAATCTTCTCCAACAATAAGACTGAGAAAAAACCCTACAACCCAAAACCAAAACAACAATAAAAAAAAAATCACCCAATCCACAGCCTCTGAAGAACCTCTACTCTATCATACCAGATTCAAACAGCTTGGAGAGATTTTCTTCAAATCTTCAGAGAGATTACCTTTCCATTTTGCCAAACTGCTGCATTTTGGATCATAGCACCCTAGTGTAATAAGCCGCGTCAGCTCACAAGGAGGCTACTGTAAACACAATAAGAAAACCTTCATCACCAGATGACGACTCAACATTGAGGAACACCTTACACTGAAAAAAGGAAGCTGCAATGAAAGACTTTAAGAGCTTAAGAACATCCTTCCAAGCAAACATCAAAATTACACATGGCACCTGGCAACAATCGGAAGGCTTGTTTTGCAGGAGCTGCTGCAGATCAGATGACTGTGCAGAAGTGTCCTTCACTTGTGGTTTACTATAGACTGGCCAATATGAAGAGATGTCAGTACTTACATCACAACTGCAACAGTTCATAGCTTTCCAAGCAGACTAATTCCATCTTCAGCTACTATCACTCTGCAAGCCAACCTAAAAGGTCAGCTTATGCTCCCCCCTCTCTAGCATGCGTGTTGCACACAGATTTGCACACACACACAATTTTGTGGCCCTATAAAGACAGTATTGCCACTGCTATTAGCAGGCCACAGTCTTCAGAAACATGAAGCCTAAAGACTTTCCACATTTTGGCTGGACTTCTCTTGGCCTGAACTTATTTTTTGAGCTCGGATTTAGCTGTAGCAGCACATGCTTTGCAATTGAGAGACTTAACTGTAATGAAGTCATTACAGTCAGACAACTTGTGTCTAACTTGTTTTTAGATTCAGCTCAGTTTTGTGCAACTGCACGGTCTTAAGGAAATTACAGCAAATACAAGAAAGGTCTAACAAAACCAGAGTGATTAACATCCGTAAACTTTCGGACCAACACAAAGCATTAGCAACTGACTGCTTGGAAGCACCCAGCATGTCCCACATCGAGCCACCACCAGCATCCTTGTCCCAGCAGAGCTCAGGAAACTGGAAGGGTGAGCCTGAACAGGGTTGATGTGAAGAAGCTTGTGTACATCGATTATTGGGAACTAGCAGTAATTAGACTACAAGTGTTAGCATCACTGTAATTGGCTAACAATAAAAACTGCTGCATTTTTATTAAACTGCTAGGGCATTAATTAGACTAACAATACATTCTAATTCTTGACTCCACTTATGAGGTCAGGATCACAGGGTAATTCATGTTGGAGGTGTTTCTCTCTAGTCAGCACAAATTGCACAGTGTAATACACTCTTAATATCTTAATTATTTTTTCCCAATTTCTATTTTCAAGGACTATGATCAGATTAACATTTCTACAAAGGAATTATGTTTGCTGTGTAAAACCTAAAAATAAGCAAAAATATTAAATGTTTTTATGATGTGCCAGTTTTCATTAAGAGTGTTATCAAAAAAATCTCATTGAGGTAAGCACTATACCTTAGTCAGCAATTTCCTTAAAAAAAAAAAATCAGGCAAATACAGCTGAAGAGACGTAAGAGAGGATTTTAAAAGTCCTTAGCAATTTTTTCCCCACTTAGCAAGAACACTAAGTGAAACAAAATGTCCACTTTTAGCTCTCAGTTTTTCATCTCCTACCGCAATCAACAGCACACAAAGGAAGAGTAGAAGGACAAGCATACATTGATGCTTATTCCAAAATATTCCGCTCTGTGTGCTATGCAACGAAGTGATCTGTTGTAACACTGCATTGAATCACTTCTCCAGTACACTGATGTGAGTGTAGATTACAATTTTATTCTTTCAGCATTCTAGAAATATCAGTTGTAAGTACTGTCAAGAGATATCAATATTTTTAGAATAGTTTCTAAGCTATTTTAAGATACAGAGCAGGAACTGTTGATGTGTAAACTAAACAAAAAGGTTGCAATACACAAAATCAACTTCCTGACTAAAGTTCTTACACACATGCTCACACATGCAATGAGAGCTCCTAGAAGGCTATGTGCATAGGAAGAAGGTTTAGAAACATTTAATCACCAGATGGAAAACATCAGGCCTTAGCTTCTAAGTGTAGACTGTATCTGATCAGTTACCAGCTACCAATTTAACTCATCATCTGAAGTGATGTGCCAAGTTGGAAATCTACTTCATTCCTCTTGCTCTAACATCCATCACTTTTCCAAGTTTTCCTTTACAGTATTGAAAAGGATAAAGGTCTTTCTAACCCCACCATTTAAATAACAATCCAACCTATTTCTGTTTGAAATTCTGTATAAAATAAAAAAATCAAAAAGTATTTCCACAGCAAAACACAAACATGACTGCTGTAACATAAACCTACAGACAAGCAAGCAAACTAAAGACTTGAACGCACATACGTATTAAGAGATATGATACCGCACAGCAACAATGAGCATTAGAGTGTTTTGCCACCACAGCACTGCTGTGCTGAAACAACAGTGCTTCGTAAAGTGTGAAATTACAAGTGCTTTCCTAAGATTAATTATCTCTAATTCAGGCCTGAAGTAGCAATCCACTGACAATGCACAATGAATAATGAATGTAAGTGCTAGATAAAAGGATTCATTGTCTGAATCACTAACACAGGGGTCTCCAATTTTGGAATGAAAAGGAAAGAAAGGTGGAACAATGTAAGGCAAAAAATGTAATGTATCTAGAATTTTGTAGAAGTACGCAGTTTCACATATTTTACATTTTGGGTAGCTAACGTTTACTTAAAAAAAAAAATCTCAAAGTGAACTCATACAGACTTACAGTCACTGACTTTAGATATTTACAACTCTTTTGCCCTTTAAGGCTGTTTTGTGAGCATTTATTCCAGTATCTAGCAGTTGCTTACTTCCCCCTTGGAAAGGACGACAGGAATGCTCATTGCTCAGCACGCCACCTCACAGCTCAGGAGGGTGTGGATGGTTCTGTTCCAAGGGTTACCTAGGGTGGCAGCAGTGGAGATGTACTGCTTCTTCCTCAGGCATCATCTCTCAATAGAGTTTGGACCTCAGACTTAATACGTTAAGAAACTTATCCAGAAGCTCTTCAAACTTATACTGCTATGTTCATCTTGTCTGACATTTCTTTGACTGAAAGTGTAGTTTTGGCATTAATGACAGCAAAGTAATGAAGATTTGGTTTTTAATTTTGGTTTTATTTAGGTAATATTTCAACAGCATCTTAGAAACAGAGTTCCATGGAAAAAGAGAACCTCATTATCAATACCACTTCCCTAATTACAAGGTGGCAAACCACACATGGAAGGATGAAGCACAAAGGGTACAATGAGAAGAAAAGACCCAACATACTATTTTGTTTATTCTGCTGGTTGAATTACTAGAAAGGAACTGCAAATTAAACAGTTTTCACCCTGCTACATATCCTACTGGAAACCAAATCAAGAATACTACTTCTTCATGTCATCTGGACTCAGCAGTAACTACAAATTCAGAAAGAGTGGTTTCTGTCACCATCTGCTTGTCCTTCCTCCCACAGCATCTTACTGCCACTTGCTTCTGCTCACATTTAGTTCCACAAACATACATTTTGTACACATTAATATAACATTTATCAATATTGTACATATTTCAGCCAAATAAAATTTTAATAGCAGAAAATAAACACTCTTGTTGGAAAGCTTCGTAAGAACTCAAAACTGGCAATCCTTTTGGAACAAATAATGGCCTGACATCCAGTAACTCTTTAAAGAGAGGATAACTGAAGAATTCCAAGTCACATCAGCCCTTGAAGGTAGACACAAACTTGGGGAACCACTGACTGAACCCCATAAAGAGAACAGCTATACACCCAACCCAGCCAGGAAATCAAAATGGGGAAGAGGTGGAACAGACACAGCTTGCAAGATCAGAGAGGAAGGCATGTAGAAGTTAAGACGTGAGATGAGAACGGGCAGAAAATGGCTAAGTAGAAGAAAGTCCAAATCTCAGTTATGTTATTTAACACAAAGTATAGCACTTAGAGACACAGCCTCAATGTGAAACGTGGAAAGTAATATCCATGCACAGGTCTAAAATAGAGAGATAAAGCTCCTCCCTCATGACAGAAAGAAGGATTCTTCTGGTTTTGTCCATGCTGAGCTTCCATTAATGAGGCATCAGAAAAAAGGTAATAATATGAATAAAAGACAACATGACTGAAATTAGAAGAAGCACCATTATAGACCAGACCCAAAGAGCTCCTCTGAAAAGCAATCACTTCTCAAATGACATCTATAAAACCCAATTTTATAGTCAAATTAACTATTGTGACTATATTTAACAAAAATATTTCTAGGAAATCTTAGGGAAAGTCACAGAAGCACAGTAACAATTAAGATGGTCTTCTGTCCAAATAGAACAGCTTTAGATGTCAACTATGCAAACTGAAACAGCTGTGCCAGACACTCAGTGATGCCACGAGCCTTTTGAACTCTGCATAATACTTCATCATATGCTTAGGAATTGTTTTCCCTTACAGGTTAACCAACTCTCACTTTCCATTCAGATAATGGTCCTCTACATACATCCAGCCTTCATATGGAAAGTGATTTTACACATGCACTAGGCAATGGAAAACCAACAGCATACGTTGCATATTTTAAGACAAATGGGAACACAATCAGGATAAAGCCATTTGAGAGAGCCACAACTCTTTAACCCCATTTCCCACCAACCACTAAGTATATTCTTAGAGATTTATTAAATGATTAAATAAAAATGAAACAAGAAAGCTTTTCTGCTATAGAAACTATCACCCGTATATGGACAGCATCATGTCTTCTTCATGAGCTGAAAAAGCCTTTTGTCGAATTGGGAAATCTGATGTGAGAATACAGCTATACATACTGACTTTTGAAATACTGTTAAGAGTACACATAATACCTCTGTATTCTTAATGCAAGCACAGTTATAAAAATTTCATCGTTAACAGTGAAAGGCTGGACTTTATTACTTTCTTCAAGTACCCAGGCATTCCACATCCACCTTAATTGACATGCATTTCAAGTCACATTTGACCTTTTTGGTTTCTTATGCACTGAAAATGAAGGAAGAATTAGCCTAATGTTTTAAGACTGTTGATCAAAGTTCTTAGAATATATTTCAGCTTTTGAAGTAGTATATATCTGGCAGTTTTCCCAGAAGGGGGAACCAAGTCTCTTTTTTTTTTATGACTGCCAGGACTAGCCCTGCCTCCTGGTGCTGCAGAGCACAAGAAATCACAGAAATGGAACAGCAAGTCAAAATATGACAGAAAAATTTACAGTGCATGCATTAGCACAGCAAAAAGAGAAATATGAAAAAACAGAAACACTAGAAAAGAATCTACAAAATCTGACACGTCATTTTGCAATATAAAAAGGTGTGCTGGTTTTGGCTGGGATAGAGTTAATTTTCTTCGTAGTAGCTAGTATGGGGTCATGTTTTGGATTTATGCTGGAAACAGTGTTGATAACACAGGGATGTTTTTGTTACTGCTGAGCAGTGCTTACACAGAGCCAAGGCCCTTTCTGCTTCTCACCCCACCACACCAGTGAGTAGGCTGGGGGTGCACAAGAAGTTGGGAGGGGACACAGCCAGGACAGCTGACCCCAACTGACCAAAGGGATATTCCATACCACATGCTGTCATCCTCAGCATATAAAGCTGAGGGAAAGTTGGCTGGGTGGTCACAGCTCAGAGACTGGCTAGGCATTGGTCAGCAGGTGGTGAGCAATTGTTTTTCATTTGCATCACTTGTCTTTCTTGGGTTTTATTTCTCTCTCTTTTTGTTATTTTCCTTTTTGTTACAATTTATTATTATTATATTTCAATTATTAAACTGTTCTTAACCCACAAGTTCTCACTTTTGCCCTTCCAATTCTCTTCCCCCCCCCATCTTGCTGCAGGGGGAGTGAGCAAGCAGCAGTGTGGTGTTAGCTGTTGGCTGGGGTTAAACCATGACAAAAGGTAACAAAAAAAAAAACCACCAAACCCCTTGAGATAGCAGTACTCCTTCAAGTAATATGTTAAGCATATCTCAAGAGATCAGAACTGAAATGAAAATTTTAGCTTCAATTTCAAAACTAAACACATTGTCAGGCAATTTTCAAAGTAAATCCAGCAGAGAATTTTTAGAGGGTAATGGTCTTATAACAAACATCTCTAAGCAGCTCCAAATAAAAAATAAATAAATAAAGAGAACAGAAATAATACTGGGTAGAGGCTTAGCTCAAGCTGCCTTTTGCCTGTGTGACAATGGTTTGTCATTTAAACTGTCATTTCTGGTTTAAATATTTAAAAAATTGCTAACTGCAAATACAAAATATCAGTCCATTTCTTATGCTAAAATTTACAAGGGCTTAATGTTTCTTGGCTTCAGTAACTTAATCAGCTTGCTGCCCTTCCATCTTCTGTGACAGAATTGTTGTTTCGCTACTGGTTAAGCTGTGAATCTTGGAAATATTCAGGGTCCTCCAGAAAATATTTTCACCAATGCAATTCACTTAATTCCACAGTGCACCCACATTTAATTACTATATAGGGTCCCACACACAGATATATTATTCATAAACATGATAATATCAACTCAGTTGTACTCTGAAATCTGAAGGAAACACAGCTATAGATTCAAACACAGTTTTGGTTTCTATTTGTTTCAGGTAATTTTCAGTCTCTGGAAACAGTAATTCCTTTCAACTATTACAAGTTCGATTAATTATATACCTTATAATTTGATTTATGCACTTTTGAAGCATGGTTACTACCTGAAAAATTACTTACAGATGTTTAATAAAAAAATGTGTGAATTTGCATAATAAATTCTCACATCAGACACCACTAAATATTTATATTATTTATAGATTCCAAGCTTTGTTAAGGACTGTTCTCCTACAGCTAATTTATGTATGTAATCTTTCCCCAATAACTCTGGACTTTACTTTCAATTTCAAAATACTGCTTTATGAAATACTATACAAAGTCTTAGAATGGTTTGAGTTGGAAGGGACCTTAAAGATCACCTAGTTCCAACCCCTCTGCCATGGGCAGGGACGCCCTCCACTAGACCTGGTAGCCCAAAACAATCAATTTTCAAAGCTCTTAATTTT